>NC_134137.1:360897500-362147500 GCF_033958435.1 Carettochelys insculpta | reverse complement strand
AAATAACAAGAGCCGTGTCTACACATGCACACTACTTCGAAGTAGCGGCACTAACTTTGAAATAGCGCCTGTCACGGCTACACGTGGTGGGCGCTATTTCGATGTTAACATCAACATTAGGCGGCGAGACGTCGAAGCCGCTAACCCCATGAGGGGGTGGGAATAGCACCCTACTTCGACGTTCAACATCAAAGTAGGGACTGTGTAGACGATCTGCGTCCTGCAACATCGAAATAGCAGGGTCCGCCATGGTGGCCATCAGCTGAGGGGTTGAGAGACGTGCTCTCTCCAGCCCCTGCGGGGCTCTATGGTCACCGTGTGCAGCAGCCCTTAGCCCAGGGCTTCTGGCTTCTGCTGCAGCAGCTGGGGATCCATGCTGCATGCACAGGGTCTGCAACCAGTTGTCAGCTCTGTGGATCTTGTGTTGTTTAGTGCAACTGTGTCTGGGAGGGGCCCTTTAAGGGAGCGGCTTGCTGTTGAGTCCGCCCTGTGACCCTGTCTGCAACTGTGCCTGGAACCCTTATTTCAATGTGTGCTACTTTGGTGTGTAGACGTTCCCTCTCAGCTCCTATTTCGATGTGGTGCTGCGCAACGTCGATGTTGAACGTTGACGTTGCCAGCCCTGGAGGACGTGTAGACGTTATTCATCGAAATAGCCTATTTCGATGTCGCTACATCGAAATAAGCTATTTCGATGTAGGCTTCACGTGTAGACGTAGCTAAGAAGTCCTGTGGCACCTTACAGACTGACAGAAATTTTGGAGAATAAGTTTAAGTGGGCAAAGACCTGCTTCATCAGATGTATGTGTGTGGGTGTTTCAGAGCAGGATTTAAAGAGGGAGTCTCAGTCAAGGGGAGTGCCAGGGTTGACAAGGTCTATTCAGTCAGGGTGGATGTGGCCCATTATCAGCAGTTAATGTTGAGTTGTGATTCTCTCCTCTCTCCCCTTGACTGACACTCCCTCTTTAAATCCTTCTCAGAACGCCCACCCCCCACCACCATTCATGCATCTGACAAAGCAGGTCTTTGCCCATGAAAGCTTGTACTCCAAAATATCTGTTCGTATACAAGGTGCCACAGGATTTGTAATCTTCAGATATGTTAATGGCTGTTATAACAAGTATAATAGTAATTTATTCTCCATGTATGCAATGAGTTTTAGCCACATTGGTACCAGAACTTTGGTCCCTCCTCAATTTCAACAACAAAAGTGGGTCCTATGAAAGCTATTATTTTAGTCATCTTGTCACTCTAATTGATGTCCATGGCCACTGAAGCTCAGGCAAGAAATAATTGGTTTAATCTGAAACAAAGGAGCTGCAGGTTAGAATTAGAAAAACAAACAAACAAACCAACAAACAAACAAAAAAACTTTCTAACTGTACTGGTGGTTAAGCACTTCAAAGAATTCCAAAGCAGCTTGCAGAATTGGCATTTCTGAGAATAGGTTAGAGAAACGCCTGCTGGGGATTTTCTCTGCATACTTGGTCTTCCATTTTTGACCTCTCAAGGTGCATTTGAGGCCTACATTTCTATGATTCTATGTATTCAACATGTTGTATATTAAATCATTGACCAAGATTTTCAAAAGATTTAAGAGCTAAAAACACTTAATTTTGCATGAATAATTTAAACTGAAAATGATTAGCATCACTGTAACTAATGAGTTAGTCATCTCCAAAGTCAACTCTAAGCTCTAATTATAACTCCCTGTCAGTGCTTGTTCTTCAGAGGTCAGGTTAGTGTTTATAAAGTGCATAAAATCTACTTCTGTGTTGATTAAAAATTCATCTTCTAACTTAATTATATCAGGCAGGGTTAATGTGAAAGCTAGAAACCACTCTATATAATAATTTGATGTAGGAGAGTTAATTAAAGCTATGCGATGGTGTTTTAATAGTTTAAATGAGTTCCTACGTGAGATGGAAATGCCCTGGTTGACTAACTCTTGCAGGAGGACACACACAGAGAGACAGATCCTCAGGTCGAATGGGATGCATCCCAGGGCAGACCAGGGATGCAGATGAAAAGGTGGCTAAGACCTTTGTGGTCAGATGCCCTGCCCATGCCCCATTGCAAATTAGAGTAAACTGAAGGCTCCTCTAGTTTATGTTAGTTATACACATTCTAAAAGGGGCCATTCTGAGACCCAGGGATTGTCTGGGCACATGAACAATTCTGCTATCTCACTTTTCCCCAGGCACATCCCCTAAACCAGTGGTTAGGCAGTGAAGTGGTATTGAAACTACTGTGCCTCTGGAACAGCCTACAACAGACTGAAAATGCACCGAGATGCATTTTGATCTGTGATGTACAGGCAAGCTTTGCAGCCATGTTGTTATTTTGGAAGACCCATTAATACAAACACAGGCTGTGGCCTGGCTGAAGTTTTGAAAAGAGACCTCTATGCAAAACCCAGTTAAGGTAAGTAGCTCTTTTCCCTTTAAGTCAGCACTGAGCCAATGCCACAATATAATGGAAGGAGACACTGCTTCTGAGCAGTCAGCTCTCAGATTTCATGTGAATCAAAGCCCTGATGACATACAATCATAGAAGATACTATGTCCATTTTTACATTCTGCCAACAAAAATAACTTCCATGCTGCTTACTCTGCTTAAACTATGTTTAAGTTTTATTCCAAAATAGCTATTTCAGAATAAAACTGCTGTATAGACATAACCTAATACCTTAACAAACTAAGTGAATTCAATGCAAAAAAGTCTCTTTCACCACAAGCTCTAACAATAATAGTGGCTGAAACTCATTCTGTCTGGATCCCTTCCTGCCTCTAATGATACTTGCTTTGCTCTTCAAGTGTTGTCAATGCCTTGGGTGGAGACAAAGGGACAGATGGCCAGACTTGTTTGACCTCCATTCTTATATGGTTTTCCTCTTCTTTGAGGACCACATTCAGCTGAGTTTCAGTAGACAAAAAATCAGTGTAGGAGGAAACCCCTGGCTTTTTTTTCATCAAAATATAAATCTTCACCCATAGGAATAACAGTTCCTTCGAAAACAGGGTTTAGTACCAAAAACGCCACATCTACACTGCTTTTCTTCTTTCAAAAGAAGAATATGCAAATGAGGCACTAGACATGTAAATCTGCATCTCATTTGCATTTTCAATTTCCCTCTTTTGCATGACTCTTTTGAAAGAGGGATGCTAGTGTAGACATAGCTGTAATGTGAGATCTGAATTAGGTTTTCTGGTTCATGAGTAAGGAGCATAGACATTTCCATATTAGCTGATGTAATCACTCTGGGTTTTTGTTTGTATTTAGTGGAGTCATGGTCCATAACTAGGGTTCCCAGGGCCAACAACAGTATAACAAATAAACAATAATAATTATAATGCTGGATTAGACCAGTGGTTCACATGGTTCACTCTCTTGTCTCTGAAGGTAACCATAGCTATTTACTTCAGATGAAGGTGCATGTTTCCTTCTAATTCCTATCAGTTACAGATTAGTTTATCCTCAAATAGGAAGGAAGGTTATTAGCTTATTAATGGAGCTTTGAACCAGGAGACCCAATGAAGTACCCAGTTCTTTCCTTCACCTGACTTCCAAATTCTCTCTGCTAACCAAATGAAGTTACTTGTGTGGTATGGTTTCACTTTGGCTACGTCTACACGTGAAGCCAACATCGAAATAGCTTATTTCGATGTAGCAACATCGAAATAGGCTATTTCGATGAATAACGTCTACACGTCCTCCAGGGCTGGCAACGTCGATGTTCAACTTCGACATTGCGCGGCACCACATTGAAATAGGCGCTGCGAGGGTACGTCTACACGCCAAAGTAGCACACATCGAAATAAGGGTGCCAGGCACAGCTGCAGACAGGGTCACAGGGCGGACTCAACAGCAAGCCGCACCTTTAAAGGGCCCCTCCCAGACACAGTTGCACTAAACAACACAAGATACACAGAGCTGACAACTGGTTGCAGACCCTGTGCCTGCAGCATAGATCCCCAGCTGCCGCAGAAGCAGCCAGAAGCCCTGGGCTAAGGGCTGCTGCCCACGGTGACCATAGAGCCCCGCAGGGGCTGGAGAGAGAGCATCTCTCAACCCCCCAGCTGACGGCCGCCATGGAGGACCCAGCAATTTCGACGTTGCGGGACGCGGATCGTCTACACGGTCCCTACTTCGACGTTGAACGTCGAAGTAGGGCGCTATTCCAATCCCCTCATGAGGTTAGCGACTTCGACGTCTCGCCGCCTAACGTCGAAGTTAACTTCGAAATAGCGCCCGACGCGTGTAGCTGCGACGGGCGCTATTTCGAAGTTGGTGCCACTACTTCGAAGTAGCGTGCACGTGTAGACACAGCTTTTATGAGCTGGATTTTCAGTCATAACATGGGTGAAATAATCCAAATGCTCAGATTTCTAGAGTGGTATCTGAAAAGCACTTTTCTCTAGCTGGAGGCCTTATTTTTATTAGAAGACGTTTTTTCATTGATATTTGAAAAGTTTTTTTTTTTCTATTTGCTTGGGAAGATTCCTATTGCTCTGCTATTCCTATTGCTCTGCTATATTAAAAAGGATAAGATGGTTGTATTATTATTACGGATCACTTTATGAGAAATTCGCAGCATGAGGTTGGGCTCACATACACCACAATATGATGGATACTGCTTTAGAATCTTTAGCTTCTGGTGTGTTATTAACTCATTCCTTCTTCCAGTAGAAACCTTCCATATGTGAAGTCACATTGTGACCCTTCCTGTGCATCCAAGCAGGACAATGGGCTCCTGAGATTCTGACCCACTACCCCCTTAATTGCTTGTGCTCAGTATAGTCCAGCAGCCATATTGGTTTAAAGTCTGTCACACTAAGCGCTTCTCAATGCCAACTGACAGATTGTGTACTGTTCTGTCACAGCAACACCTGACACAATTAGTACACCTACTATGCTGTTTGCATAGTTTTTGTCCATAACAAACATTATACAAGGTCTAAAATAAACACAAGGGTACACTGCCCATAAGTATTGAAGTGTATTGAATAAACATAGTGTAGGAAGTTATAATAGAAATATGTTCCTTAAAACATCTGAATCAAGCCCCAGTTGACATTCAGAGATGACTGCTTCAGTTCACCTGTAATTTAAGCATTGTAAGCCAACACAATTGAAGCCTTGTTTGCAAATTAAGTCAATATAAGGGTGTGAAAACAACAGGAAGTGACCACACCAGGAAGAAATGTCGGGGGTCATGTTAACTCCAGCAACCAACAGTGAATACTGGGTGATCAAAGGAGAAAGCAAAATAATATTTCTTTTTTTCCTCTCTTCAAGAAGTAATCAGGAAGTACAATTACATTCATGACAACTGGATCCCAACCTCCCCTTGCTGGAATTGCTAAGAATGATGTTTCAGTGAGATAGCACTGCTTTTAGGTATGTGATTAGCTCATTAAGTTTAGTCTGTAGAAGGCAGATATTTCATCTATAACCTTTCTGTTTTTATAATAGTCCCTGCACAGTATCTCTTAAATCTTAGTCTTTGATAACAAACATATTATTGCTTTCACTAAAATATATTTTCAGTGCTGCAATGTTATCAAGAAGCTGATCTCCTTTTCTTCAGTCAAGCGACTGACCTGTTTCCAGATCACAAACCTGGTATTTCCATGATAAGCCAGGAGATTTAACCACATGGTGCATTTAGATTCCGTTCAGAGCAATTTCCTGTACACAGGCTGGAAGAGGTGACCATTTTATCTTTTTCTAAAGATACTTTAGTTTTTGATGGTAAAGAGGGGAGTTTTGGTTTTGGCATGATACATTTGCCAATGTTTGCTGCCATGATTTCCGCTGTGCTTCCAACCTGCTGGCATAGTTTGATTGTCCATAGAAAGCATAGGCTGCGTTCAAGGTAATTGGGCAACAGTAGAATTGCAGCCATGAATTTGGTTGCCTGGTCCCTGGCATCAAGCATTGCTGCACTGTCACCCAGCAGAGAAAGGGAGAATCCCCCTCACAGAATCTTTGTCAAGGCAAAAATAGGAAGCTACTATAACTCAACCTCAGAATGCATAGCATTTCATAATCATTGCAGATATTAGGCCCTGTCAAAGGTTATGGTGCAAGAGTAACACAAATACATACCTGTGTGATCTGGTTGTGCTGATTTTTTGACCACTGTCTCTTGTGCAAACATATCCATTTGTTGTGCAAGGATGTTGTCAGCTTCCTCATGTGAGGTGGACATGTCTTCTCTTGCTCACCACACCACCCTGGTTTATTTCTGTTGGGATATTTCCATGCCAGTGAGGACTAGTTTTCACTTGAGCATGTGTCATTAAGGAAGCTTCTTGCCTTGAATCGGTTCTGTACAAATGTCAGACAACTGTGTCTTATTTTGAGTAAACATCAAGAAGCTTTTCCATGGAGATGGCTGTGTATTTGTACATGACTAATGTACTCTGCCACTGGAGCTGTTACATCTCACAATGTTCCAGCATTGCCTACTGAAGGCTCTCATTCAGTGTAGATTCTGAAATTGGTCACATATTCCTTGATGTGATCACTTCCTGGTCAGTGTACCACCCAAAAACCCATGGAACCATTACAGATTGCACAGAAGACTTCTTAGGATGCAGGTCTATTTGACACCTCTATTTGCAGCCTGATTCTTTAAGTTAAACATAGCCTTGGCAATTTGCATGCCACCAGAGTCAGTGAACATTGATATTGATACAGTGGCCAACTGATGGGAAAAAATATTTTCACAGTGTCAACTATTTGAGAATATGCTTGTTCATATTTCAGAATGCTCAGAAATGACAAGGGATCATCCAACAATTTCTTTGAACTTGATATTCTGAATTCACACATAAACACACGTTGTATGGACTCTTAAACAAGCTTCTATCAGATTATGTCATATTTCAGGCAATTGTGCTGAGGCAAAGCAGCACTCATGGGCCTCCTTCTTTTGCAGGTGGAAAACAAATGGACCACCAGAGCATGGACAGGCAGAGCATACAATCTGTGTGCCTCCAACAGAACGCAAATCAAGATACTTGTGTGTGACAGCAAGGAAAGGGTTAAGGGCTACCTACCTATCACATGAGTCAGCAAGGAGTTTAAAGGGAAAGGGGTGTAATGTTTTCTGGAGGCTGAGAGGGGAAAGACAAAAGTCTCTGGAGGCTGTAATCAAGGTATTGACTTATTTTGAGTCTGAACAGTAAACTAGGCTCTGAGACAAGGTTTGGAAACAGATTTGCATGTGATACTGATTGTGGAGAATTTGTACTGATCAACTACATGAATTTACTATACTAATAGCACAAGATTGTTGCCAAGCAGCACACCAAAAGTGGGTTTTAAAGAGGGACACGAACATGGACTTGACTTGGGCCTTGCAGAAGTTTAGAAACCTGTGAAAAGTAGCAACACAATGGATTTACAAACAAACGGCCAGCCAAAGGGGAGGCATTCAGAGCTGACAATCTGGGTGCCAATGTTTTTGAGGGGAAGGGGTACCAAATCTTTCTACTTCACAATGCCAGATGTCTGAGGGAGGGTTATTTTCATGGGGAGGGGGTTGCACAACCGTTTGGCCTGATGGGTCGGGGAAGGGCACCGAACACTTTTTCTGCCTTGGATGGAAACACTCCTGAGTCTGGCTTGCCCACAATAGCAATAAAAAAACATACATTGAACATTTTCTTTCTGGAAAACTGAAGTCCTGAACTCCAGCTATAAACCTGTTGAAAGCAGTCCAGTCACATTCTTATTCATTCATACCTTTAATAATGCTACCATGACTCTGGTGAATACTTTGTAAACAGTGAGATCCTGATATCTTTGAAGATCTCAGCCTGAGATCCCTAAACACATTCAAGGGTTTCAAGTAAGTGTGAAAACCAAAATCCTGCAGGAAGAAATCACCTTTCTTGGACCTTGCCTTCCTGGCTCATTTCTGCAACAGAGATTTGGCTTCTATTGCTCTTGTGATTGGGCCTACATTTCTCAGAATTATGAAAGTTTTTATTGCCTTCTTTTTTTTAGGGCATTTGAGTTGAGATTCCTTCAGTGGGCTAGCTTTTCAGAAAGCAATGATCTGCCCTCTCAAACTCAGATCCCTGCTAATGTATCTCAAATTGGGCAGCTAAATATTGGAAACCAAAGTGGCTAGTCGTTTTTGAAATTATAAAGCCTTTTTTTTAAATAAAAGCAGAAATAAAACTACAAGGGGAACTGCATGTCAGGCCAGAATAACACAGAAGCCAAAAATGAGACAATATTCATCATTAGCTTTTCCAGAAGTAAGGCAGAGAGTAGTTTTTGGTAAATCTCCCAAGAGAGCAGTTACCTTTTAGCAGTGGCAGCCCCTTCTGAATGGGTATAATTAGCTTAAATGCAGCCCAAAGCCTTTTCATTGGTATGGAGCAATTTAAGCATCTCTCTGTGTTGCTTGTGTAGCAGCAAAATAACTACATATGGCTTTAATCTCATCGTAAAATGTAATTTGTTTGCATATCAGATATTGTATAACATATCATAATCAATGTGAAGTTTGACAGAACAAATTCTCCATGATCTGTGATAGCCCTGATGTCTATCCCATTTGTTCCTTTTTTGATTTTATCTGCCTTAGATTTCAGCACCTCTGTCATCATGCAGGTCTAATACAATGTTACACTCACAATAAAGCTGCTAGTAGTGATGGGATCAGGATGAGCTCACAAGCCCTACCTGATTTCGGGGATGATGGTTGACTTGCAAATAACCAATTAACCAAAAGCTATGATGAACACAGAGGGATGTACTGAGTTTTTTTCTGTTGGTCCCAGAGTTACTGACTTTATATAGACATTCAGAGCCTTGCCTTGAAAATCTATTCCAAAGTAATATTTTTCTCACATCCTACAAAATTTAAAAAGCTCAGTAAAAAAGACACCAGTCAGGGAGCTAGGACATCTTGATAGTCTATTTCTGTCTCCGTTGCTGACTTTCTACATGATATTAGGCAAGTCATTTGATTCCTTTTGTGTTCTCACTAGCTGTAAGTCTTGTCTATTTTGATTTTAAACTTACCAGGGCAGACACTCTTCCTTATATGTGCTTGTACTGTGCCTAGCATAAAGGAACACTGACCTTAGTTGGGAACTTTAGGCACCATTGTAATAAAACAAAATAGTTCTGATGAATCTGTATCACTAGTATCAACAACTTTCATTTAAGTGGGGCAGGAGGGCTGGAGAATAGTTTGGATAAAGCGAGAAATATGACTTGAACATTTCCTTTAGGCTAGAACCAAATCTAACCCTTTTTATTCTCAAGGAACTTCAATTTACTATAACTGATTGAGTTGTAGTTCTATTATTTTATGTGCAGGAACACATCAATTAGACTGCCAAGACCACAGGATGGGAACATGTAGTTGTTGGCTGGCCCACACTGTAGTTCAATAGAGTAGTCATTGAACCTTTCTCTTCTTGAAATATTCCTGTTCTATCCACATTAACCAATGTTAGTTAACACAAATTCGCACACATGATCATTCCAGGCACCATGCTCCCCTTTCTGTGTTGAACTTATGTTTTTGAGGAGGAGAGGCCAATGAAGAGGATATGGTCCTGTCACTCCCAAGAGCCAGTGCCCTGTGGTAGAGCCCATCTGGAGGAAGGTCTGGTCATGGCACAAACACACTGCCAGGAGGAGCTGCCAGCATAGGGAGCTGGCTCCCAGGAGTGACAGGACCACATTCCTCTCTGTTTGCTGCAGTGTCTCTTGGGTGTAGAACCCTGTGGGTCAGTGGATATCGACGTCTATTTGTCAGCTGCCAGGATGTCCCACAGCTCCTTCTAGAAGGAGCAGCTGGCTGGGGCACATCTGGATCTGCAAGCACTGTCCTGGGCCTGCATGTACCCCTGCCGCTGCTCCTTCACCTTGCACCTCATTTGCTGAGGTGTCCAGGAGGGGTGGCCATGGGCAGCCAGGCCCTGTGCAAGGTGGGTGAAGGCTGGGGCATTCCTCCAGTGCCCACTGGTGTCACAGAGGATTTCCTCATCCCAACAGAGCCCCAGGAGGTCCTGGAGCTCTGGCACGGTACATGAGGGGGCCCTCCATTTGGGAGCCCAGTTGGGGGCCTGGCTGCCCTTGTCCAGGTTTCTGGGACTCCCCTGGTTGGTGCGGGGTGCTGACCTGCTGGTCATCTCTCCGGGTCCGGGCTCTGTGGATGACGTAGGGCCTTGGGTGACTGTGTCTGGCAGCCCTGCACATTCTGCCTTGCTCCCACTCTCACCTTCCTGCCATGGGGTCTCTGGATCCTTGCAGCTTTAAAAGCCGCAGGACCAAGAGACCACAGAGGCCCACTGAGGTCGCCTACAGAGTCTTCGCTCTCCAGCAGGGCACCACCATGGCGGATTGCTTCTTCCAGAAGAAAAGGGCCACGAGCGTCTACGCATACTTTCTTCTGGGAGACTATTGTGGAAGAAGGCCCTCTTCCTGGTTCTTCAGCAGAGGACAGAATCCGGAGGATGGAGCACCTTCTTCCAGATTCCTTTCGGAAGAGTGCCTTATGTGTGTAGACACACCATGGATCTTCCGGAAGAAGGCGCTGATCTTCTGGAAGATCTTTCATGTGTAGAAGTGGCAAATGTGGCTAAATCTTGTGAAGCAGCCAGGCAGTGTTCTGACTGCCACTCACAGTCCTGACTCATTTAATTGTGGTTGAAAATGTAGGTCACATTTCAGTTGCAGGCATTTTTCCTCTTCCCATGGGAACTGTAGAAACATTTGGTTGCCCACAATGAGGCCTTTCATTGGGCTGAAAGTTAATGCTGTTCCTATGGTGTTATAATGGCTCGGAGTCTATGGGGTCCCTCGGAGTGAGCAAAAGGCACACTCAGTTAACATTTTATTTAGAAAACTAGTCTCCGCGTCTCACTGAAAATGCTGCACATTTTGTGGGGGAAGTCTTGTAGATTGTGGAAGCTAAGTTATTTTTAACTATTTCCAGCAACGTCCATCTCAAAAGACACTTTAGCTAACATAATAAAACAAAGGTGTATCTGCTGCAGTTCTGTAAATTCTCAGGGAATTCTTTCAATCCCTTCTGCCAGAATTTCCATCTACAGCATGCCCCCTGAAAACTTTTTTCTCTGTTCTCCTAATTCAGAGCAAAGTTCTCTCTGTCAATGTACCAGACTGTACAGCAGTTATGTTTCATAGGCAGCAGACACTGGTTTCTATCCCACTTGATGCACATTTCTGTTTTCCGGTATTAACTGCCTCCTATAATTACTCACACTGAGCTTAAGTGGGCCCTGCTGAGCACTATGCTACCTAGTGGCTCTGATTCTCCTGTTACTTTATACAGCAGTTGCCAAGATTTTACATTGGAATGTCTATTATTTATGCTCTAGTGAAAATCTTGAGATAAAACTCCTGACACAAAAAAAGTGCCAAGTTTACTCTGATTACAATACATTATTTGTACTGAAAACTTTTGGTTACTGTGCTAATGGTTGCAGTAATTTTTAGCAGTAATTGTGTGTTATCCCAAGCATCAGTTAAGCCTCAATTTTGTACAGGTTGAACCTCACTGGTCTGGGACCTTCGAGACCTGAGTAGTGCCAGATGAGAGAATATGCTGGTCCATTGGAGGTCAGTCTTGTCAAACAGAATTACAAACTCTTCCATTGCTTACTGGGCTCTTAGAAGACATTTAGGGGTAAATTACAGCTAAATAATAACACAGAACAGTGAGAACCAGGACTGGTGGCTATAAACAAACTTTATGGAGCTATGGGAAACTTGGCCACACCCATGATAAGTGGTCATCTGTATAACTAAAATCATTATGGATTACGGATGTTACCAAATGAAAGCCTTCCAGACTAGAGAGGTTCAGCCTGTATTACACTATGAACAGTGGTGCATATGAGGTGCCACCTTTAATCAGACATACGGAAAATGGGATCATTCCAAATGTCTGTTTCAAAGCTCTGTAAAGAAAATGAGCCCATTGAGATGTATTCATTGTTAGGAAGATAGAAAGTATGAAGTACCAGAGAGGTACCCATGTTGGTCTGTATCTTTGAGAGCAACAAGAAGTCCTGTGGCACCTTATAGACTAACAGATATTTTGGAGCATAAGCTTTCATGGGCAAAGACCCGCTTCATCAGACGCACAAGTGGGGGGAGGGTCAGAACCCACTTTTTAAATACCCCTCTGAACTCCGCCCCCTGACTCCTGCATCTGATGAAGCAGGTCTTTGTCCATGAAAGCTTATGCTCCAAAATATCCAAAATAACCAAATAGGAATAAGGGGATTTTGAAGTGTGCAGAGGCCTTTCGAAAAGGAGCCCATGTAAATGAGCCACGCGCAATCAAAAGCGGCGCTTTCGAACTGCCACGGCCGCCATTATGCGATGAGGTGTGGTATGTTCATGGTAGCACCTCATTAGCATCTTTTGATTAGGTTCATTATCATGCCTCTTTCGAAGTCCTGGGGCTAGCTTTGACATAGTCTGTGTCTAATGAAAGATGAAGTGGAAAAGTAGACAGGAAAAATAAATGTAACAACTGCTGTGCTGAAAACTTCTCATTAGACATTATAAGACTTAGCAATTGAGTTTTTCACAAGCTACCTGTAAATTGCTTTTGAGATGGACTGAGAGGTTCTAAAGTGCAGTTTGCCCTGTCACCACAGGAAGCATCAATCAATTTTGTTGAGCTGACACAATTTAAGTGTATATCTACTGAGATAGAGAAGAAAACAAAAATCTCTGGAGTGACAAATCTTAACTTTAATGGCTTCTGATAAGTTAGGAAAAGGAACAAACAAATATACTCAGATCAACAATGCTCACGAAGGGCCTAATCTTGAGAGAGGCAGAGTACTCATTGTCTGACCAAAGGGCTTTTGTCACCTAACTTAACCACTCTCATTTGATGGGTTCTGTAAAAACCTTTTCTCCAAACTGCAAGACTAGTCACTTTCTCTCCCTGGAGTTTAATTGCTTTTAGGCTACAAGAGGATTCCTCTCCCTGTACTTGTATAAGTTAATGTTGGGCCTGATCCAAAGTCCACTGAAACCAGTACTAAGACTGACACTGAATTATTCACCAGACTCACTGTGCATGTTAGTGTCTTCCTGTTATATCACCATGAGAATACACATGGCAGGTTACCCATCAAAAGCCTGAATGATCTAGGTCATGTAATAAGAAAAAGAAATCTCATAATTTAACTTATATGATGTGTGACTGCCATCTCTCTGCTAATGAAGGCACAAAATATACACCACACAGAAGAGAAAACACATAGTACAACACACTTGGCAACAAATGTAAACAAGGCATTGCTGTTCCATCATAGCATTTTCAGGCTATGTCTACACTAGCAAGGTTTGTCAACAAAACTCACCGCACATCCACGCACAAAATGTGTTTTGTCGACAGTCTGTCAACAGAACTGGGCACTTCCTCCAACAACCTTCTGCCTCTCCTGGATGAGGAAGAGCACCTTTGTCAACAGATTCTGTCAACAAAAATGCTGTGTGGATGCTCTGGAAGGCCTCTGTCAACAGACAGGGCTTCCAGGACACTGGACAGCCCTGTCTGTTGTGCTTCCAGTCAACTGTTTTTTCCAAGTGAGTGGCCAGGTAGTCTAGCTGCTATGTCGACAGAGCACATTGCTCTTTTGATCCACTTCAGTGCACGGCTGCATTCTGTCGACAGACATTTTGTCAGAAAATCAATTCCGACAGAAATATCTGTTGACAGATACTTCTAGAGTAGCTGTAGCCAAAGAGTTTGGAACCTCGGTGTGTGTATTTAACTTTGTAAGGTCTTCAGAGGCTGCAACGTTTCTTTCTTGGTCACAACTGGAAGAGATCACTATCAGGACTGAAATGGAGTCATGCCGGGATGCCAAGAAAAATGTATCACTGTTCTAAAGCAAAGTATTTTTTCATGTAGCTGTATTTCAATGCATCTGAGGGCTCCTCAGCCTTTAGTTTTCTGAGACTCTGTAACCTGACAGAGCCAAGTCAAGAAAGGAGAAATAAACGGCAAAGCTATTGCAAAACACATACGCTAGGTCTGATTGTCAGCTTGACGGTAGCAATTTACTGTATTGTTCAGAGATGTGTAAAAGTCCACGTGACTGGCAGCATCAACCAGACACATCTACCTCTAACTCAGCAAGTCAGAGAAGGAGCTGATATAAACTGGAGTAACCCCTCAGTTCAATGGAGCCACCCCAGTTTTTACTATGTGAATCCTGGACAATAAGGCATTAAGATAACAACCATTCATGCCAAGAGAGATAATAGCTAATGTACTCTATGGCTGCCTCTGCACTGAGCCGTAGTGTCAGCAGCTTGATGCAAAGGAGGACTATCGAGAATGCAAATGGCTGCCCATTTGTATATTTATCTGTATATTCATTCATTCATTCATTTGTGTGAGATCACCCTGCTACTAGAGTCTGCTACCAGCAGAGAACAAGCAATGTAGACATGGTTCTTCTGGCAAAAATACCCTTTGTCAGCAGCCCCTTATCCCTGATTTTTTCCAGGCACAAAGGTCTGCCAACAAAGGGGGTTTTTCTGGCTGATAGGACACTACTTGTTTTCTCTGCCGGCAGGGTGATCTTGTGCGGACATGCAAATTAGTTGTATGAATATGCAAATGAGCAGTTATTTCCATTTTTCAAGAGCTCTTGTTTGCATCCCGCTGCCAGCAGCGTGGCTCAGTACGGACAAAGCCTATGTGGCCTGTTGGGATTGCTCATTTGGTCAGGGTTGTGTATTTTTGTGTGGTAAGGGTAAATTTATGAACTGATCTGAGCAAGTAATGGAGATCTAAAATATTTCCATAAAACCTAAACACCCAAATCAGCATAGCCAGTTCAGTTTCCAGCTCCTCATCTGAACCTCTTTAAAAAGTGTTTGAGTTTGATTCCAGGTTTCACGTTTCATACTGTTCAGACTTATTTCATCTAGCACTCATTCATGACAAATTCATTTAGAAAAAAAAAATTCCATCATACTCTTTCTTTCCCTACCATCAGAGCAAGAGCACTAGGAACTGTGCATTTCTATGGAAAGGAATAAGTTATAAAAGCTGATGGGTGGAAAGGGAGAAAGAGAAAAATCTCAATTACTGACACTTAAAAAAAAAGTTCCAGACATCTAGAATGCTACTGTGCCAGAAGAGGTAGAGATTGTTTTCACTGAAGATGTAGGGTATTGCTTTAGGATTTTGCTCCTCCGTGCTTTCCCCTGCAAAGTAAAGATGACTGCAAGATCAAAAAACATCACATAGTCAGAAATTGTGATGATGAGAAGTCTTTTTTGGCATCCCACATTAAGAATGATTTTTTTTTTTGGCTTCGGTGTGGTTATGCCATTGATTTAGCTGAGTGTCTCCTCCTAAAGTGATGAAAGATTTCATTATAGCTTTGCATTTTGTTCAATGCAGTTTTTACACTATTCACAGTAAACCCGAAAATTAAATGCAATTAACATTGTATATCCAAGAGGTCTGCAGTTTAAATGGTCTTTCCAAGATAGGTTTGGGGAAAATTTTCATAGACAAAATACTAATGAGATTTAATTATACTATGTTTGATTTTTTTTCTTTTCTATATTCATGTAACCTAACTATGGCCATGTCTACACTAGCCAAAAACTTCAAAATGGCCATGCAAATGGCCATTTTGAAGTTTACTAATGAAGCGCTGAAACACATGTTCAGTGCTTCATTAGCATGCGGGCAGCCGTGGCACTTCGAAATTGACGTTGCTCGCTGCCACGCGGCTCATCCAAACAGGGCTCCTTTTCGAAGGGACACCACCTACTTCGAAGTCCCCTTATTCCTATGAGCGGATGGGAATAAGGGAACTTCGAAGTAGGTGGGGTCCTTTAGAAAAGGAGCCCCGTTTGGATGAGCTGCACAGCGGCGAGCCGCATCAATTTTGAAGTGCTGCAGCTGCCCACATGCTAATGAAACACTGAATATGTATTTCAGCACTTCATTAGTAAACTTCGAAATGGCCATTTGCATGGCCATTTCGAAGTTTTTGGTTAGTGTAGACATGGTCTATGAATGACAGCATGGGGGGCAAGAAGCAGGGCATAAAATACAAGGATTCTAGTGCCAAACACACTGAAGTCAATGGGAGTAATAGGCTTTGAATCAGACACTGAAAGAACTAACAAAACAAAAAGCAGTCAAGTAGCATTTTAAAGACTAGCAAAATAATTTATTAGGTGAGCTTTCGTGGGACAGACCTACTTCTTCAGACCATAGTCAGACCAGAACAGACTCAATATTAAGGCACAGAGAACCTTGTTAAGGCACAGAGAACAATATTTGAGGCACAAAGAACTAAATGCTCTTTATCTGTCCTACCCAATATTTTGGGTGAAGCAAAGAGACATATTGCAAAATTACAGACATACTATCACTGCTATTATCCTGACTGAAACTGATTGCGACATGATTCCTTTAACCATTTCATAACTATCTTTTTCTTCTATTTTTTATTAATAAATCTTAGAATCATAAAATCATAGAACACTAGAACTGGAAGGGACCTCAGTTGAGCCCAGTCCCCTACCCCCATGACAGAACCATCCCTGATAGATGTCTGTCTAACCTGCTCTTAAATATCTCCAGTGATGGAGATTCCACAACCTCCCTTGGCATCTTATTCCAGTGTTTAACCACCCTGGCAGTTAGCAAGTTTTTCCTCATGTCAAACCTAAACCTCTATTGCTTCAGGCCAAGGAGAAAAAATTTCCTCCCTCCTCATTGTAAACCTCTTTTTGGGTACTTGGAAACCACTATTATGTCTAATAGTATCATAAAATCAAAGGACAGGAAGGGACCTCAGGAGGTTGTCAACCCCCACTGAGTCATCCCAGCCAGGACCTTGTCAAGCTGGGACTTAAGAACCTCGAGGAATGGAGAATCCACCACCTTTCTAGGCAACATATTCCAGTGCTTCAGCACCCTCCTGGTGAAGTAGTTTTTCCTAATAGCTAACCTACACCTCTCCTTCTTCAACTTCAGACCATTACTCCTTGTTCTGCCATCTGACACCACTGAGAACAGTTTTGCACCCTCCTCTTTAGAGCTCCCCTTCAGGAAGTGGAAGGCTGCTATTAAATCAAGTCTAAGTCTTCTCTTCTATAAACTAAACAAGTCCAAATACCTCAGACTATCCTTATAGGTCTTGTGCTCCAACCCCTTAATCATTTTTGTTGCCCTCTGCTGAACCTGCCCCACTATATCCATTATAACCCTAACCCATTTTATACTGGGGGGCCCAAAACTGGACACAATATTCCAGCTGTGGCCTCACCGGTGCCAAATAGGGGGGAACAACTACTTCTCTAGATCTGCTCAAAATGTGCCTCCTAATGCACCATAGTATACCGTTACCCTTCTTGGCTACAAGGGCACACTGTTTACTCATATCCAGCCTTTCATCAACCATAACCCCAGGTCCCTTTCCGCTGTATTGCTGCTAAGGCAGTTGGTCCCCAGCCTATAACAATGCTTGGGATTCTTCCACCCCAGGTGCAGGACTCTGCACCTCTCCTTGTTGAACCGCATCAGATTTCTTTTGGCCCAGTCCTCCAATTTATCCAGGTCACTCTGGACTCTCTCTCTACCCTCCAACGTATCTACCTCTCCCCCTAGTTTTGTGTTATCCACAAACTTGCTGAGGGTACAATCCAGTCCCTCGTCCAGGTCATTAATAAAGAAGTTGAACAACACCGCCCCCAGAACCAAGCCTTGCGGCACTCTGCTTGGAACCAACCACCATCCAGATATTGAGCCATTTACCACTACCCATTGGGCCTGACTAAGTCTTCTCTTTTCTGAACTAAACAAGCCCAGTTCTTTCAGTCTTCCCTCATAGCTCATGTTCTCTAGACCTTTAATCGTTGTTCTTCTCTGGACCTTTCTTGAAATGTGGTTCCCAGAACTGGACGCAATTCTCCAGTTGAGGCCTGTTAAGCACTGAAAAGAGAAGAAGAATGACTGCTCCTGTCTTGCTCTCAACATTCCTGTTAATGCATCCCAAAATCATGTTTGCTTTTTTTTTTGAAACAGCATCACACTGCTGACTCATATTTTGCTTGTGGTCCACTATGACTCCTAAATCCCTTTCTGCAGTACTCCTTCCAAGACAGTCACTTCCCATTCTGTGGCTATGGTTACACTACAACAATCTAGTGACAGAAATGACTATTGGAAGAGATTTCCCAACCAAACTTCTTTCAAAAGAGTTTGGGCACACACAAAAGCCAATTGGAAGAGTGCTCCACTCTGTCAACAAAGTGCTCAGACTGCCCAGCTGCTCTTTTGACAAAACAGCCAACTGGAAGCACAGCAGACAGGGCTGCCCATTGTTCTGGATGCCCTGTCTGTAGAGAGTAGGCCCAGAGAGTCCACAGAGCTTTTTTGTAGACAGAATCTGTCATCAGCAGCGTTATGTCTCATGGCTGAGAGGCAGATCGCTGCTGGTAAAAGTGCTGAATTTTATTAATACATTGTTTATTTACCTGAACATCCACAGGTAGAGTCACTTGTAGCTCTCAGTGGCCATGGGAGCTGCAGGAAGTGGTGGTCTGGCCCACAAAGCTTCTCACAGGTCCTATAGACTAGGTACAGTGAACCACAGCCAACAGGAGCTGTCAGCAGTCATAGCTGCCCTCAGGTAAAAAAAAAAATAAAAGTGTATGGCAGTGCGCCAAGGGCTAACCCTGGCGAACTTCTTCTAGCCTGCAGGCTCTTTATTGCCCACCCCAGGTATACAACAAGAAAATAGCCATTTCTTCTATTTTGTTCTATTTTCAAACAAGCAATTTGATCATTACAAATGCTGAGGGGAAGAAAGATCAAGACACCTGTTCATCATTCTTGTGGTGTTCTTCCTGACAGTGATTGAGCATCCACCATGGACCTTGATATATTTTCTCCATGATTAATTATTCTGTTAGAACTTAATACCACATTTCCTGTCTGAAATTGTCTAGTTTGAACTTCCAGCCACAGGATCCTATTACATTTCTCTGCTCAACTGAAGAGCCCATTATTAAATATCTGTCCTGATGTTGCTATTGACAGACTGTAATCAGTCACTCCTTAGCCTTCTAAATGAAATTGCTATAATGTTCAAGCACAGATGCTTGGAAGATCACATTCAAAGCCCAGTTATCAATGGCTGTCTGTCAGACTCAAATGGTGTTACTAGATGGGATCTGAAGGGATCATTCCTGAGTCTGGTACTATTCAATGTTAGGGCTTTGGTTTATGGAGTGGAATGCTTGACTGTAACATTTTCATATTACACCAAGATGATGAGTTGCAAAAAGTTTGGATGACCGAATTCAAAACAACTTTAGCAAACTGGAGAATCACACTGAATTCAAAAAGATGAAATTCAGTAAGGAGAAGTGGAAAATAATAAACTTAAGAAAGAAAAGTCAAATGGATACCCATACAAAGGAATAACTTGCTAGGTGATGATACTGTTGAAAAGAAGCTAAGATTTGTAGTGGAACACAAACTGAAGATGACTCCACAGTGTGATGCAGTAGATAAAAGGATCAATGTCATTCAGTGGTTATTAACAGGAGTGTTGGATGTCAAACATGCATGGTAACTGTCCCTCGCAATGCTGTAACAGTGAGGCCTCAGCTGGAGCACTGCGTTCTACTCTGGGGGCCACACTTTCAGAAAGATGTTGATATATCGCAGAGTCCAAAGGACAGCAACAAAAACCATACCATACTAGGAGATTTATCTGGCTTTGCTTGTGTGATGAGGTTCAAGGGTACCCAAGCACTGCACCCCATCCGCAGGCAGGAGGGAATGTCACTCAGCAGGTAGAACAGGAAGTTTGTCAGTCTACAGAGACACAGCTCGGCACAGAAGCGTCAGTACATCAGGCAGAGACAGTCATTGCAACCCACCCCGGGGAGAGGAGGCCGAGGGGTGCCCCATCTGGGGTGTAGCTTCCCCCCTCGCCAGGCTGGCTGCCTTCCAACTCCCTCTCCCCCAGCTTCTAACTGCTGCCTCTGATTCAAACCCAGCTCAGCTCCTCCCTGCTCTTTGATCAGGTCAGAGGTGTTACCTGCCTCCTTAGGTTACAGCCCCACGGGGTCATCCTTAGCCACTGTGAGCTGCCCTGCCTGTCTCACACACATCCAGCCTGAGTCTTTCACATGCACCCCCCCACCCCCGCACTCCATCACAGCTTGGGTCCTTAACTCTATTAATTCTAGTTTTTTGAAAGATAAAATGAGAACGTACATGCTTCACATAAATCATTGCTCTGGGGTGGGGCTGGGGCTGGGGATTATGGATTCAGTAGACAGGCTGTTTCAGGGAGAGAGGACTACTCCAGCCCTCTGTTGCTGCATCAGCTTGGGGCCCAGAGACAAGTCCCTCTCCATGTCTGCTACAATGCCAGTAGGCTTCACTGAGGGTGAGGTGCCTATCCCCCACTTGCAGCAGGTCCAGGTTCACCTGCCCCCTACCTGTCCCCAGCCAAAGTGAGGAATGCAGAAAACTGTGCACTTTCCTCTAGCTCCCTGATGAAGGAAAACAAACAGCAATTTCCCCATACAAATTTGGGTGGGAACTTCAATCCCCCCAATGGGTGTTTGTGGAGTGGGAGCCTTGGAGTTCAGACAATCCCATATGGCGGGTGCATGTCCTAGCCAACCCTTTTCACACATCCGGTGATTCTATTGCTTTTTTTATGATAAGCAATTCCTTTCCAGGCACTTTCTATTTTCCTGGCACAGCCAAGCCTTGGCCTTACTTTAAATTATAAGATGAACCTGCATACCAAAATTTGTGGTCCTGGCTCTTACTGTTTAGGAGGAGTTCTCGAACAAATAGATAAACAGACAGATAGACACTACATTCATCTGAGTAAGTGGGTTTTACCCCCAAAAGCTAATGACCTAATACATTTGTTAGTCTCTAAGGTGTCACAAGACTGATTGTTACCTGTGAATTCTCAAATATATAGGAGGTTTAGAAATGCTGATATACGAAAAAAGGTTTAAAAAGCTGGGGATGATTCCATACTGGGAAAAGAAGTCTAGGTGGACATCTGATAACAATCTTCAAATGTTAAGGGCTGTTATAAAGACAATTGTGATCATTTATGCTGTATGTCCATCAAGGCAAGACAAGAAGCAACTGCTTAATCTGCAGTGAAGATTTAAGTTAGATGTGAGGGAAAGCATTCTTATAATAAAGGTAGTTAATTTCTGGAACAGGCTTCCAAGGGAGGTTGTGGAATCAGCATCACTGCAGGCTTTTAAGAACAGGTTGAACCAAGACACATCAGCGGCATTTACACTAGCCAGCTATTTCAAAGTAGCTATCCAGGCAACGTAGCAGGGACTGGCCCCAGGTCAAGCCCGCCACCACCGGAGCCAGCCACGGGCAGCCTCTGACCCCCAGGTCCTCACCACCTTCCAGCGCCAGGTGGAGGTGGTGGAGCACCTCCTGCAAGTGGAGGAGCTCCACCTCCAGTTGCAGGAGCCAGCTCTGGCCTGGCACCAGGAGGTCTGGGGGTCATTCATGCGGATTTTTGACCACATTGCCAGGACCTCGGAGAGGACTGCAGACCAGATGCTGTCCCCCGCTGCCTCAGCTGCCGTCCCTCCCAGCCACCCTCCTCCTGCCCTGGAGCCCACTGAGGAGGACTGGAGGGCTCAGGAGCCATCCTGGCCATATTTGCCAGTCCTCCCATCCTCAAGCTCCCCCCACCCCTCCCGGGGTCCCCTCCTGGGCCTCCTTACCTCCATGACAACAGCCCCAGCTGCAGCCTTTCCCATATCGAGCTTCTGTTGTACGGATCAGTAGCTGTATGGAGTGGCCAGCTTCCAGACTGTGATTCCGACCCATTTCTCAACAGTGAGGACACACCACATAGGGGTGTCCTGGTGCCGCAGGGTAGGGGTGAGCAACAGGCAGAGCTTGAGGAATGTCTGCTGGCTCATCAGGAAATTCTGGAGCCAGTGGTCATCATCCCACTCCTCGAGGACCAGGCGGTCCCACCACTCCATGCTGTTGGGGTACCTCCATAGCTGGTGGAGCACCAAGGGCCCCATGACAGTCTAGGGTGGCTCCTTCATCCCCCGACGGGGGGCTTGTCTTCCCGGAGGTGCTAGGCAGCCTCCTTTGCAGCACCAAGCAGAGTGGCCCTTGCCTTGGAGACGGCCCTGAGGGTTTCTGGCTGCTGCTGCTGCTGCTTGTGCTGATACTGGGGGTCCATGCTATGTGCAGGGGTCTGCAACCTGGTGTTCACTCTGTGGACCTCGTGCTGTGCAGGCTGAGTGTGTCTGGGAGGGGCCCTTTAAGGGAGCAGCTTGCTGTTGCCCCAGAAGGGCTAGTCTGCCCTGTGACCCCGTCTGCAGGCTTTTCTAGCCCCCTTGTTTCGATCAGGGTGGCTTTTCCGTGTAGACGCTCCCCTGTGGGGCCCCTTTTGATGTAGAGCATCCTTACGTCAACAGCCCCAGCCCCAGAGGAAGTGTGGATGTATGCATCAAAGTAGCTTATTTTGATATCGCTACTTTGACGTAACATTCCAGTGTAGACATAGCTATCAGGAATAGTCAAGGTTTTTTGGTACTGCCTCAGTGCAGTGGTCTAGACTTGATTAATTCTTGGCTTGTTCATGTAAATTTTTGCAACATCCTAGCACATCAGAATGAGAATAGACAGAGGCTTAACATGGTAACTGAAACTTTTCACACTTAAATCAAATTATATTCCTAAATCAAATTATATTCCATTGGTTAAGTTTCAGGAAACTCTGTTTACTTCAGAAAGATAGCCATGTTAGTCTGTAAGTCACAAAAAAAATAGAAAAAGAAAGAAAGAAAACAGTCCTTTACAACCTTAAAGACTAATACTAATATTTATTAGGTGATGAGCTTATGTGGAAAAGACCCACTTCTTCAGATCTGGAGAGTAATTGGGTTTGTGCGTCTTTACCACATAAGAGCTGCGTCTACACGTGCACGCTACTTCGAAGTAGCGGCAGTAACTTCGAAATAGCTCCCGTCACGTCTACACGTGTTGGGCGCTATTTCGAAGTTGAAATCGACGTTAGGCGGCGAGACGTCGAAGTCGCTAACCCCATGAGGGGATGGGAATAGCGCCCTACTTCGACGTTCAACATCGAAGTAGGGACGTGTAGACGATCAGCGTCCCACAACATCGAAATAGCGGGGTCCTCCATGGCGGCCATCAGCTGGGGGGTTGAGAGATACTCTCTCTCCAGCCCTTGCGGGGCTCTGTGGTCACCGTGGGCAGCAGCCCTTAGCCCAGGGCTTCTGGCTGTTGCTGCTGCAGCTGGGGGTCCGTGCTGCATATACAGGGTCTGCAACTAGTTGTTGGCTCTGTGTATCTTGCACTGTTTAATGAAAGTGTGTCTGGGAGGGGCCCTTTAAGGGAGCGACTTGCTGTTGAGTCCGCCCCGTGACCCTGTCTGCAGCTGTGCCTGGCTCCCTTATTTCGATGTGTGCTACTTTGGCGTGTAGACGTTCCCTCGCTGTGCCTATTTCGATGTTGGGCTGAGCAACGTCGAAGTTGAACATCGACGTTGCCAGCCCTGGAGGACGTGTAGACGTTATTCATCGAAATAGCCTATTTCGATGTCGCAACATCGAAATAAGCTATTTCGAAGTTGGGTGCACGTGTAGACGTAGCCAAGATTATCAACTAATAAATAATATTGTTAGTCTTTAAGGTGCTACAGGACTGTTATTTTTTTATTCTGTTAACTGGCATTCTATCATCCTGAACTCCCAGATAACCAGCATTTTAACCACAAGTAAATTTTAGTTACATTTTCCAGAGGTACAGTATAGTGAAAGTAAATACACATAAATATAGCAAATACAGTATAAGTTTACAATGTATAATACTACTGTTGTTGGTAAGTAAAGTACTCTGCATACGTTTTTTGTTTGTTTCTTGCTATCTAATCTTGTTTTTCTTAGTGTTATGCATGGCTAGGTATGCCTCTCCATTATCCAGAACTTTTGAATATCTGGCAACCTCCCAGTCCTGGGGCTGCCAAATATGAAAGAATATACTGTATTTAAAGCAGGTATTGAGTATGTTGTCAGGTAAGGCACTTGCTATTGAATAAATAAAATATATGGGCCAGCTGTTTTATTACCCACTATGGCAAACAGAGCTGCCCATGCGGTTGGCCTGACTTACTTCTGTTCCAGTCCCTGCTCAGTGCACCACAAATAAGAATCTGATGTGTTAGGCTACATCCTGGCTTATTTATTTATTTATTTATTTATTTATCACTGATATTTTGTGAATATTTAATGAAGCGGTAAACAAGAAAAGTGCAAGTCTGCCTTTTAACAAATAGAAGAATAAGTACTCTTTTTAAAAGAGTAAGATGATTGATTCCAGTAACATGAAATGCACCAACCTAGGTGAGTTGTCTGGTGTAGAGTGTCAAGGAACTGAAAGGTATTCCTGGCAAAGAAATATAAAATTACATCAATACTCTGAATTTACTGGACTTGCAGTGTTTGGGCCTAACAGCTCAAGAATTTTGCATTTCAATTTAAAATGATGATGAATCAGTTAAAGGAAAGTTTGAAAAAATATTGTAAAATATCATTCTTCAGAAGAGAACTTGAGTCTGTCCCATGTCAATCCACAGAGAATTACAAGTCATTATAGGCACTCCCGACAAAAAACAGCCTTTCAACAATTGTAACACATGTTGCCCTCCATCTCTGTGCAAATTCCCTCAATCCTTATGGAAACTCTACCAATTTTGACAGAAGAGTTATGTGTTTTGCTTTTGGCATAGGGCAGGGATTGCCAATGCTTTGCTATTTGTTTGAGGAATGTGAAGCAATAGCAGATGTGCACCATATATTCACCGTGTCTGTATGTCTATGATGGAGGGTAAGGGGATAAAGATTCTGTCTTGAAACGATTAAGAAAGAAAAATGAAATTCTGAGAATATTTTGCACACACAGGATGGATGATATAGCTGTCATTAGAAGTTCCCTTCAGTGAGGCAACTTACTGATGATATCTCCAGTTATTTCTATTCCTCAGACACTAAATGCACCTTTAGTACTTTCAGATATTTATATAGTGCACTCTGGAGTTTATCTTCTTTAAGCTTGTTATATTTTCATATACTTTAACAATTTAGGCATGTACCTCAATCTTAAAACAAACTTCTGCACTGCCAGCCCATCTAAGCCACAGAAGTAGTCAGTTTTATCTGTGTTTATACTGTTAAAATAATTTATTTTATCTGTCTAGGCTGCTGGTTTTCAAAATGTTTTTTTTTCTCATTTGCAGACTCAGAAAAGATTTTGAATATAGGTGCAGACACCTTTGAAAATCTAGAACAAGTCTGAAGCCCCCAGTGGTCTATGGACTACAACAACCTTTTGCGTATCCATTGGAAGTAGACTTTAGATAAGCACGTGTTTGGTTGAAAAAGCCATGCTTTGCCATCCTTGGGGATCTGAATGCTTGGAATTCTCCCTCCAGTTAAATTCCTTGTCCTCTGAACTGGGGGCATATGAAAAGAGGGGGACAGAGAAATTAACCCATTCCGTTCATTTCTACTTTTAGATCTGAAGGACATGAGGGAATGAGATTTTTTGTTGCCATTTTGCCCTCCAGCCACTAGAAGTCATTCTCAGGATGGTTTCAGCAGTTATCTCTCCTTCTCACTATTACCCCATTCATTGTAACACAAAAGGCAGGGTACCACAGAGAGTATGTTTAATTATTGTTTGAGGAAAGGCATGACAGGAAAGGATTCACTGCTCTGACCTTAGTAGTCCTACTGAGGGACTCCCCCAGTGTGTATCTCAGCAGGGAAGCTTGTATGGGGCCTACAGGAAGGGTAGGATTTGAGTGGGGGAGATATTGATGTCAGCCATTGGGGTGCAGAATGAAATAATGTGGGTTAGTGAGGATGAGAAAATGGAAGTTCACCTCCCCTTTCCACCCAGATTTCAAGTAATTTCTTCCCCAGGATAGCAGTGAACAGATTCAGGAGCTCCAAGTGATGACTGCACTTGGTGTTATCTGAAGGGCTGTTCCCATTCACAGGTGTTATCAGCTGGTGTTTGCTGTGTATGTATTTGTCTTCATTTCATTCTGCTTCCTTCCTCCATAGTTCATTTGCAAGAGTCAAACTCACCCTAGTTTGTTTTTGTTTTTTTAAAAATCATTTTAATGCATGTAGTGAATGGAGAAGGAACCAACACAATTTGTCCATCCCTTCAAGCCTCTGGTTAAAAAGGCATTCAGACTGCTGTGTTTCTCTTTCTACCTGAAACACTATATCTAAATAGATGTGATTGTGTAGTAGATATTTTAATCAAATCTTTTTCAATCAATTACCAAAATAAATGGTGAACATTTAATGTCATTCTTAACATTTTCACAGTTAGTAATCTGATGTTTAAGGTGGCAAACGTTTAGAGGTGTGTGCAGCTTGACGTGCATGAGCGGTCTTTTGAACTTCAGTGAGTGTATTCCATGCATATATGTTTGCAAGGTGAAATCCTGAAGCCTATATTCATATTTTAATTGGCTCTAGTTCAGGCAAACTCCCAGGAAAGTCAATACACATGACTTCAATGAAATTTTTTTCATGTCTTGTAGAAAGTATTTATCGTATAGCAGGACTGGGTCCTTTGTCGTATGTATTTCATTAGATAGTTATTCCGTGTAGCAGAGGATATGTGGAGAAAGATCTGCATGGTACACATTAGCAGGAAATTCCTCAACAGAAAAATAAGCCACTGGATTGGGATGTGTTTCTCTAATGGGTCACAGAACATAGAACAGGGCCAAGAGAACCACCTTATACTGAACACAGTGCACAGAAATTGCATAGTCCCTTACCATAATTATATCATTTTACACTGTGTCATTAGTAGTGAAAGAGCCCACAGCAGATCCTAAAACAAATTGGCTTGACTGTATACAGTTAAGAACAGTTTGTGCTGATGTTTCAAACATGGATATGACAAAAATCCCTAGACCAAGTGGAATAAAGTTACTTTTAATACTCCACACTGGAATGGAATGTCATCTCAACACCAGTGCTTCTTCAGGGAGGTTTGGCCAAAGGCGAATATTTTTAAAAGAGCAAAAACAAAGGGTCTTGAACTATGAGTACAGAGCTACTCAGATAAAATTCCCTCTCCACTTGAGCATTATCCATCTGTTCAGCTGCTTTCTGTTCTTGCTTCTTTCCAGTTCTTCCCTAATGCAGCTGGAAACATTTTCTTCTTATCTTGTATGTTTCTTATGCAATTTCCACATTACCGTCAAGCTTTTCCTCCTCAATTTCAAAGCTTTTCAGAAGTCCATCCCAGTTACATTTCTGCCCTGCCACCTCTTTATGCCCTCTGATTGCTGCCAGTGGTTCTCTTCTGATTCCTCCCTATGTCTCCTTCATCCATTGCAACTTTTTCCAACGTTGTATAATGCCATTCCCCGTGTCTGGGAAAGCTTTCTGGTTATTCTGTGCCAAGCTCAATGTCTTACTTCCCTCAAAACTTTTTTTTTTCAGCTACATATTACAGCTCTTTCATATTGCAGTGAAGTGGTAAAGCGATTCTGACATACAGGGAATTAACTGTCTCGTGGTAATCTGTGGCAGCTCAAAACCACATAACATCATAGGAGGGAATAATGAGTCAAAGCTCCTGAATGAAGGCATTAGACGCCTCAGGGCTTGTCTACACACAGAGTTTGCACTGCTTTAACTAACAGTGTAATTTCAAGCAGATTGAGGGAGCATTTCATTGTGAGACAGTAAACTCCAAAGCTCCTGAGAAATGACTGGTGTCTGAATATGAACAAAGTGTCTTAGTGAATCTCTGTTAGTGACCCATTCCTGGTGTCTTTTTAATTATTTGTTGTGGACTTGATATCAAGAGGATTTCTCTTTTAGGACCTTATGGACAGATTGGGAGTAATTCCTCTCTAGGGAATAAGAAAAAAAATTGAAATCATTTGATGTTTAATGCATGGCCAGTTCCACTAACATGCAAATCCCAAGCATATGGTCCTACAACTGAAACTCCTATTTGTTATAAATGAAGAAAAAATATATTCCTGCCTACTAAAAGATCTCATGAGTCTCTTTATTTACCACTGAAGAGGACCTCTTACCTTTCACATGTACTCAATGAAAATTGTTTTCATGCCAGATTGTGCAATAAATTCAGCTTATAGGTTAGGTCTACACTATGTCGAAAAGTCAGTTTAAGATACATAACTCCAGCTATGGCAATCATGTCAAGAAATCATAGATCAATTTTTCTGGCTGTCTCACAGTGGGAGATCAACAGAAGAAACTCTCTCGTTGACTTCCCTTACTCCTTGCAACAGTCAGGAGTATCAGGGTTGACTGTGATCGAGTCAATCTTCTGTTAAGCATAGATGTACCCATATATTTGTAAAGGAATGTGCATGAAGAAGAATTGTGAATAATTTATTTTGTTTAGTACTGAGAGCTGGGGGAGCTCTGACAGAGAACTGAATGGAGGGTTGGTTCCAAATATAAATAAGAGTAAGAATTTTTGGGGGAACAAAAAATTAATATGAGAATAGAACATCCAGCAGAGATGTTATAAATACTCAAATGTCCAATAGAAGACCCAGAGGCAGTAACTCCCAAGAAGTCAGCAGTGTGTGGCAAAAGAGGATAAAAGCTTTTATATCACTGGTAGAAATTTTTTACTCTTTGGCACCCAGGATCAGATCTTAAATCAAAGCTACATGGGCACTGCAGTAAACTTAGTGTAGGTTTTGTAGTAAGATCCTCTGGGTTCTCAGACATTCTGGAGCTACATCTACATGACTATTTTGAAATATCATATTTCAAAATAATTCATCCTCACACAAAATGCATTTTGAAACAGCACCCTGCTACTTTGAAATAGCATTTCTGGGTCCATAGCACTATTTGAAAATAGTGCCTCTGGATGCCATTATGACATTTCAAAATAGTGCTAGTCTGTGTCTTAATAGTGCCTATTTCGAAACAGCCATTTCAAAATAGGCATTATTCCTCATGGAATGAGTTTTACAAGAACTGGAATAATGCATGCACTCTTTTGATTTTATTTTGAAATAGCGGTGTGCATCGTCTTGACCCTGCCAAACTTATTTCAAAATAATTGCTATTATATCCAGATAATTTTGCCAGAAGGACACAGCTTGGGAGACTGTATTGGATATTCTGTGATAGATTTAGTTTTTATTCTATAAAATAGGATCATAAAAAATCCAGTCAGTGTAGCAGACCTTGCGGTCTTTATTCTCATGTTGAAGTAAATGGTATATTTTTTTTCTATTTTTTTTTTTTTCAGAATGCTAAAATTTGTGTTTCTGCGCACAGCTGCAGGCAATATACACTGAGCATATTTTGCAACTGAATAGGCATGTAAATGGTGCTTTTTAATTTGGCAAATCAGAAGAATATGGGTGTGGTTGGAGGTGGAGCGACAAACACATTACCTGGCATTATCATATTAGCGAAACACATAATATTAGCTGTGAAATTATTGTGGTCATGCTTAACATTCAATGGCAGAGGGGTTAAATTCTCTCAGAGTTATTTCAGATACTTACATAATTTCCTTATTAATGCTTTACTTGTTTGTGAAAGGTGTTAGAAAATTGAACAAATTGAAGGGTTTGATTTTGTAACCCAATTACTCTGCAAGAGGAGGATTCTGTAATACCTATAATTAGCACAGGATCTCATGTATGCATACACAGAACAGAGCAGAATTTTTTTTAATAAATAGTGGGTTTTTCAATGACTATAACAGTTTGTGAATGTAATTTCCAATATTTAAGAGACTCAAAAATTAAAATTATACTGTGCAACCATGATAAGAAAGAATTACAATTGACTAACATCTAATAACACTAATAACATCTAGATCCAACATAATGCTTTTTATACATTGATCTCAAAGGACTTCAGAAAGGAGGTCTGTAACTATTATTCCCATTTTACAGATTGGGAAACAGAAGTACAGAGAAGGGAAAGTCACTTGCTCAAGGTAACTAAGTAGTTAAATTCATATAGTTCTAATTAAAAATTAACCTAACTGAAAACAAGACCTGCACATCTTGGAACGGGGGGGAATTCAGAAGTGGATTGATCTTTATTATCTTCCATTATGCCTGTGAGGATACATCTACACAAGGAGCAGGAAATCTCTGGCATGGCAGATGGACATGGTTTGTCAGGATTAGCTGCTAGTGGGCCACCAGATGCTTTGTTGACTTGAGAGTCCACAGGCATAGCTGGTTGAATCTCCAGTGTAGCTGTGGTTTGCTATTCCTAGCCAAAGTCACATAGTTAAGCCACTAGGTGTGCCAGGGCATCATCAGGGACACTGTTCCTGACAGCTTGTAGCCATCCTCATGTGTAATATTGGTGTAGAAGGTTTCTTCATCCAGGATGGTGTTTTCAGGAAGATTACCAATGCACTGTAGTTTCCTCAGAAAGTCAGTGGTGTCTTGAAAATAGCTAGGAGTGCTGAGCTGCGTCTACACGTGCACGCTACTTCGAAGTAGCGGCACTAACTTCGAAATAGCGCCCGTCACGTCTACACACGTCGGGCGCTATTTCGAAGTTGAAATCGACGTTAGGCGGCGAGACGTCGAAGTCGCTAACCCCATGAGGGGATGGGAATAGCGCCCTACTTCGACGTTCAACATCGAAGTAGGGACGTGTAGACGATCCGCGTCCCGCAACATCGAAATAGCAGGGTCCTCCATGGCGGCCATCAGCTGGGGGGTTGAGAGATACTCTCTCTCCAGCCCTTGCGGGGCTCTGTGGTCACCGTGGGCAGCAGCCCTTAGCCCAGGGCTTCTGGCTGCTGCTGCTGCAGCTGGGGGTCCGTGCTGCATATACAGGGTCTGCAACTAGTATCTTGCACTGTTTAATGAAAGTGTGTCTGGGAGGGGCCCTTTAAGGGAGCGACTTGCTGTTGAGTCCGCCCCGTGACCCTGTCTGCAGCTGTGCCTGGCTCCCTTATTTCGATGTGTGCTACTTTGGCGTGTAGACGTTCCCTCGCTGTGCCTATTTCGATGTTGGGCTGAGCAACGTCAAAGTTGAACATCGACATTGCCAGCCCTGGAGGACGTGTAGACGTTATTCATCGAAATAGTCTATTTCGATGTCGCAACATCGAAATAAGCTATTTCGAAGTTGGGTGCACGTGTAGACGTAGCCCTGGTGGCATAAGGTCTGAGGAGAGAGTCCATGTATCTGGAGACCTCTGCTCTAAAGGTGCCAATGTCTGAAATGATGAGGCATCCAGAATTTCTAGGTTTGTGAATCTTGGGTAGCAGATGAATATTCATGGTTGTGGCTGTAGGAATGTGCTTGGGTAGATTTGGTCCCTTGGTGTAGCAGAGAGTTTCATGAGAAAATGGTGTCATTTTCTTTTGGTATTCCTCAGTGGAGTCAAATTTGTTAAAAAATAAATCTCTCTGCTTCTCGCTGAATCTTAAAGTTTTATAATTTATAAGTCAGGCATTATTTTTAAAGATGTATATCTGGTAGTACCAGATTCATTTATTTGACAGAGACTTGGATTTCTCCAGAAAGCCAGCTGGAATTTGGTGGCCATGTCTGATGGGTTTGATTCTCAATTTTTTTAAACTCAGTCTTTCATATTAGTCATTGAGTCTCAAGTTTATACTGTGAATCACTACCTCTCATTTAGCAACCTGGGTTTGGCAACATGACTGTAACCTTCTGACACCCTCTCACAGGAAGACAAAGGCCCTGGTAGTTTAGTCATGATATCGAACCCTTTGGACAAAAAAGGAGAGTGATGTTCTTATGGTTAAATACTGGCCTGAAACAGAAGGTGTCTGGGTTTTATTACTTGTTGTCCCAGAGATGCCCTTTGTGACTTTGCGGGTGTGACATACTTATATTTATAAAACAGGAAAAACATTATTTGGGCATGCTTCAAAGGCTAATTTATTACTAATTGTGAAGCGCTTTGCACCTCCTTAGTGCCTGCCCTGAGAGGGTAGAGGCATGGGTGTGGTGTTGTGTTTGCGGCTTTCTGCTCTGAAAGGCATCTTTTATCATGCTTGTCTGAGCATAATAATATGATAGGTCAGATTGTGTTGTAAATGTGAAGCAGAAGCAAAACAATTAAATCAAATTAGAGGAACAGATGTTTGCTGCTTGTGGAAAAGCTCAATCATTTGGGAAAGTGTAAACCAATTATTTTTGTTTTCGACTTTGCCCTGACTGCAGTTTTTTCATGAAACTCTGTGATTATGCCTTCTGTACCGTGCTTCCAACAGCAATAGGGTTTATTTACTGACAGCTGTTGATAAGAAATAGTAATGATGTGACTCAGCACAGGAAATAACACCTGCTGTTTCAAACAAATATATGGGGGATCCTGATTGTCCTTTTACTCTCTGGTTACTTTGTTACTGAGTGAATTGGGGAAATTGTAATGTTCCTTAATTAAGCTTCTTTGGGGAATTGTGCGTTCCTGGACATAAGATGGGGCTGCAGAATTTAAATGTAGCAGTCTGTAAAGTTTGTCCCACAAAGCCAGATCTTCCCATATAGCAACAACTTCTCAATATTCCAGAATAGTAATGGAAATTACTTGCAGTAGCTTTGTTCCTCCATGTCATGCAAGTTCTCTTTTGGGTCCACTAGGTGGCTAACAAGTGTTGAAGTAAGATAACTGCCTGTTTTTAATATATGAGAGAACACAGTACATGAAACATTTAAAAAGGCTTTCAAATGACAAATGCATCACAACTAAAGGTGCTTTCCTTATGCACTGAAGGCTGACTTGGGCAAAATTTGGAGAAACAAATGGACTCAATATCCACTCAAGTTATTTTAAAAGTATAATCAATCAACATAGTTAAGGGGAATTTAAACAGTACCTGATGAGGGTAATGCATATGTGATGGTCCAGGAAAAGCGATATTGGTCTTTGGAAGAATGCAAAACAGAAGGAACATATACAAAAATGTGCTGTCCCTGAACACAGGTTTTTGCTTTGATGTGGGAAACAGACTACAGTGGAGCTGGGAAAAGTAAACCCACACTGTAAGTTGGAAAGGTTGATTCATATGTCAGGTGAGATTTGGACAAAAAAAGTCAGCTGTGAAGGCATCAAACAGAGAGAAGGAGGAGCAAAACAAAAGGAGAGGAAAGAAAAATAATGTAAAGAAAAAAATATATGCGGTAAATACTATGCATATTGTCTGGGTACACATCCTAATTTGAAACTCAGGGTGCCTTTTGGCAGTGGGAGAAAGCTGTTGCTCTTCCGCTAATACATAGTATAGGCATTTTATGAGAAAAGAAACCTAAAAATTCACTGTAAACTACATTTGAGACATAATTTTTTGAGAATAATTGAATGTTAGGCCAAAGTTATGGTGTTTATTTTTGCAGTCACTAAGTGCCTGCTAGGAACCCATCTAAACCTAAGATCTATGAGATGGGATCGGAATCTGATCCTGGATAAAATATGGATTTTATACTTCATCTGTTTTTTTGGTGACAGGATTGCACCTTATACTCTTTCCTTCTCAGTAGCATGGGTCAATAGGGACATTTGTAGATTGAAACAATACAGCTGAAATTAAACCTCCTGTTATTGCACAGAACATTTCTGTGACTATTTCTGTGTATTTTTGAGACATCATGGGAAAAATGAATTCACCCTATGTTTGAATGTGAAAACAAATGTCCAGTGACTATACCAGGTTCCTTAAGATGGTTTATGTCCTGGTTTCTGAAACTTCATTGCAGTGCAACCCCCTTCTGACAACAAAAACTGCTTTGTGAGCCCAGGAGGGAGAACCAGAGATCGACCCTCCCCAAGCAGCACAGTTCTGAAGATGAGGGACAAAGCAAAAGCACAAGAACTTCTCTCCCAGATGCAGAGTCTGTAGCTGGGCCCTGCCACCCAGTGCCAAAGCAAAACCTGCACCCTGCTGCCTAGGGCTGAAGTCCTCAGGCTTCAGCTTGAGCCCCGGGCCCTGGCCAGTCTAATGCTAGGCCTAGTGACCCACTAAGATAGGGGTCTGTGTGCCCATCTCATGATTTGAGAACTGCTGGTTTATATTATTGACAACAACTGTACAGTTACTCCAGATGGTGCACAGAGAGGCTTTTAGTTGTTACTGAAAGGGCTGAACAAGTGATGTTACTGCACGCCAAACTAGGAGAACAATCTTCATTTTCACTCTTTTACCTTCCTGCCAATCCCCTCCCCTCCAATAAACTGACATCTGGTGTTATGGGCTTTGCCTCATTTGTATAGACATTATCTCTTGTGTCACCCTAGGTATCTGTCCCATCAACAGGAAAGAAGATACCCTCTTTTTCGATTAAGTGTTTTACTGAGTTGAGGGCCTCTGAAGGGAGCTGGTAGGAAGTCCTAAAAACTGAAAGATCAGCAGTATCACTGTCCTTGAGTGCTGTACAATAACCCTTACCTGTAAGCCCATGGGATGAAGAGCTCAGTGCCTATGCTTGTTTAGACTGTGGGTCATCTTCAGTGAGTGACAGTGGTGACTGATGGTGGCTTTATGAAATGGACTTTTCCATAGATCGTTTGAGACCACCAAACTCCTGGGACACAGGCCACCAGGCTACTGTTAGCTGGTAATAACTTTGGGAGCCAAGAATTTTTTTTAAAAAATTAGGATCCTAGAGTCAGGTTTCTAAATTCTAAGGCTGGGTCTACATGAGCCCCTTCCTTTCGAAAGGGGCATGTTAATGAGTGGTTTCGAAAAATGCTAATGAACGTAGTGGCGGCCGCGGCTATTCAAAAGTGCAGCTTTTTGAATCGTGTGGTGCCCGTGGAGATGGGACCTTCCAAAAAGGACCCCTCCAGTTTTCGAAAACCCTTCTTCCTAACACCAGATAGGAAGAAGGGCTTTCGAAAACTGGGGGGGGGTCCTTTTGGAAGGTGCCATCTGCATGGATGGTGAGCAATTCGAAAAGCTGCACTTTCGAATCACCGTGGTCATCATTATGCTAATGAGGTGCTGCATATTCATTGCAGCACCTCATTAGCATCTTTCATACCCACTCATTAGCATGCCCTTTTCAAAAGGAAGGGGCTCATGTAGACACAGGGTTATAGGTGCTGTAAAATCAGAGACCTGATTTTTTTCAAGTGCTAGCCACCCAGCACATGATCTGACATGTTTAGACAGTTTTGGGGTGGCGGCAACAAAAATGCAAATGCTATTAATTATCTTGTGTCTGAAAAAGGTATTTTCTACCAAGAAATATTGACATGAATGGAAGCAATCCACATGCCAAGCTGATGAAGAGAGATTCATCTGTGTGACGTTGTTCCTGCTGGTGCAGTGATGCTTGCCTGCCAGTTGTTGTTTTTCTCCCCTGGCCTCCATTTCTTTCTGCTTTCCTTTCCCCCAAAGAAGTCCTGCACATCACTTACTTAAAAGGTTGGATTTCACCCATTTGGTCTGTAGTATTTTTAATTTATCTGTCTCTTTTGTCTTCCTGAATCACCTGCTCTTATGAAACATGTCATACAATACTTAATTTATCAAACTAAATGTTCCTAGTTATCCATACAGACTGCAAACTCTCACTAACTACCATGTTTAACATTCACAGACATTACAAAAAATTGCATATACAGATTGAAGCTCTCTGGTCTGGCACTCTCTGGTCTGGCAACATTCATCATCCAGCATGATTTTAGTTAGCCAAATGTACACTTACGGTGGGTGTGGCCAATTTTCCTGCAGTTCTGTAACATTTGTTTACAGCCACCACTCTTGGCTCTCAGTGTTCTGTGCTGTTATTTTGCTCTAATTTACCCCAGTTGACTTCTAAGAGACCAGTGGAAGTGTTGGTAATGCTGCTAGACAATATTGAACTCCTGTAGCTCATCAAATTCTCTTGTTCGGCACCAGTTTGGCCCAAGGGTGTTGAACTGGAGAGGTTCAGCCTGTACGGAATAAGGTCTCTACCAACATTGTCTCTATAGACACATACAAACCCTCCAGGCTGGTGATAAGTTAAAGAATCTGCTGCAGAAAATGGGAGTGTATTACACTACAGAGAAGCAAGCAAAAGAAAAATTGAATAAGCAGATACTGGTATTTCTGTAAAACATCTGTTCTGCTGAAAATGTAAAGATTAACACAAGTAGCCAGAATGCAGTAAAATTTGATTAATCATACTGATAAATTGAGGTCGAGCGACACTGTCAAAATGTATAGCAAAATAATAATACTTTTACCATCTGGTTTGGAAATGTTCCTACCCATAGAGTCTTAGATGTTCATCCCAAGTTATAGTTATGATTGTGGGATATATACTATGCCCTATGGTCCATTCATAAGCTTGTGGAATAATTTTGAGACTAGACAGGCAACAGAACTGTTATTAAAGCAAAAGTCTTGAATGTTACGCAAGTAATGACAAAGAAAGGAGCATTGGAATGGGTTAAAAAGCACTTTCAGAAGCAATTGGTAATGTGATGTAATAACCTGTGAACCATTAGAAGAACTGTGTTTGCTGGGAGGAGAACAAATGGGAACAATTTCACACAATTTGGCAAACCGTTGTTGATTACATTGAAAACACTGGACATTTAGAAGAGACTTCTAGCTTTCTGTGGCTTATGCAGTAGAAATTTGATATACCAGTTTTATAAATGAGGACTAAGAGTATGTCTACACAGTGAATAATAGCTATTATTTCAATAACTATCCTAGCATCTATCCTAGCAACTTCTGTTTTGAAAAAAAAAATCAAAATAATGATTGGTTTATTTTGAAATTGGTAAACCTAATTGCACAAGGAGTAGTGCCTATTTTGAAATACTTATTTCAAGGGGGGGCTGTTTCACCAGGGATTAGAGCCTATTTTGAAATACCCTCATGCATCCAAAAGACCTGGTGCATCCAATGGCTCTATTTCAAAATAACCTCTATGGTCGTGTCTACACTTGCATTCCTCTTTTGAAAGAGGAAAGTAAATGAGGGAAATAAAAATGCAAATGAGGCATTGATTTACATGTCTTGTGCTTCATTTGCATAACCTTCTTTCAAAAGAAAAAAAGCAGTGTAGGCAGGGATCTTTCAAAAATAAATCCCATCTTCAAAAAAAAAAACCCTTCTTCCTATTTTGTAATAGCTCTTCCAGGATAGCTTACTTTGAGAAAAGGCTGCTGTGCATACATACCCTAAGAGCTTAACGAAATATGGGAAGCAATAGCTTCTGCAAGGAATATATTTTACTGTGCAAAATGTTGCAGTCTCTGTTGATTTGTGCTTTAATGAAGGTCTGTTTGATAAAAAGAGGTCTTTTTTATACACATGCATTTCTTGCCTGGTGTCTACCAATGGACTGTACCGGACCATTATATACTGTATATTTTATTTTGTATAAGGTGAAAATGTTCTATCAAGGCATTGCCATAATCCCAGTAGACTTTAATCCTGCCTCCAGCAATATCCAATGGATAGTCATTGTTTAGTCATGTATCAATTTCCCTGTGATATTGACATTAGTCCAACATAGGACAAAGCTGTTTTTAATTGTTAATCGTTTTAGAAAGGGGCCTGATTAGATAGCCCAAACCTGAACACCTCCAAATTTGGAGACCCATGGGATCTGAATATCTTAGCTTTTCTTGGTGAAAGTACATTTCCATTAATAAAACAATGAAATAATGAATTGTAGAAATGGCAACATTTGTGACTTAAGTGACACACATTTATATGAAATTTATTTTGATAAATATCTAATGAAATTCAGAATGTGAGAGATTTTGGAATACCAGAAGAAAAACTTTTCAATCAGCTATTCACATGGGCCTCTTTCCTTCAAGCACATAGGCACCTTCTAAACTTAACTCATATGAGTAATTAAAATGAATAAAATTAAGCATTCACATAAATGTTTGCAAGATTGGAGCATTACATAATGAAACTAGGAAATCAAACCACAGCATAGAAGACAAAAGCAGGTAAGTGTCCTTATCATATATGCAGGCTGTATTAATCAAAGCATTCCATTATGTACAAGGGCTTTCAATGTTGTTTCTTTAGTACAAATGTGGAATATGCAACATCTGAGTAAGCAATTAAAACTATTTAAATATTAATTATATCCTCTTCAGCTTGAGTAAAATTGTCTCCTTTATCAATATGCATTCTGTCTGAATCATTAATGAACAATCCAACCCGCACAGACCAATTTGTACTTGGAATGTGCTATTTAGTGATTACATATGGGTATTCACTGAATCAGAGTAAACCTTAATATAGAATCATTTTTGTGGCAACCTTTTAATTATGTGCTATGGACACTGTCTCAAAGAAAACCTTTTTCTCTTGTAGGCTTTATCTTAATCTTTATGCTCTTCCCAGTGCTAAAGTATGAAAAAGCTGCTGGATTTATAAAAAAAACCCACAACCCACTAACTTGCACTTGATTATTATTATGTCGTGTTCCAATACCACTTAGAACCTGAGAACCTGTAGCTGAAATTGGGGCACTCATTGTGTTGGGCACTGTATGGACACATAGTAAAACAGTTTCTGTTCTAAAGGGATTACTTTCTAGACAGACAGATAAAGGATGAGAAGAGAAACAGAGATGAAATTACTTTCCTAAGGGAACACAGCAGGTCACTGGCCAAACCAGATCCAGAACCAGGATTCCCTTATCCTAACCCCATGCTCCATATATTGCATTATGGCAAACTGATTCACTGCTGCTTTCTCTTCTCCATAAATGCACAGATCTGCTTGTTTTCTCAGTTTGTGATTGTAAGCAACAAGACAGTGTAACAAAGCCAGAGCAGGTGTAAATCAGTGATATTCCTTTGATGTCAGTAGAGACACAATGATTTACACCATCTGAGCAATTAATTGTGCATTGTGCATTTGTAAGAGAATAAAATGCTTTTTTTAAAAAACATAGTTGTTTAGCCATCTCCTTCTAAAACAGTATTGCATTAAAATAAAAAAGACTGCTTATATCTGCTATCGAGTAATCATACATTTTTCTATCTTGAAACTATAGTTGATGCTTGCATTTGAAGTTACTAAGCCTGCTTCTCCATTCTGCTCGGGGTATGCAATTACTCCGTCTCAGCTTGAATGGCTACCTGGTATAATGCAGTGGAGAATAGGACCAATTGTTGTAAAGCATATACATCTACACAAAGGTGCTTGCAGCAGTGGATCATTGAAAAATGTGTTGTGAAGTATAAATTTTAAAACATTTAATAATTAGTATAGTAAATAAAATGCAAAGATTGAAATTGCACTCTGAGTTATATACCCATGCAACATCATGACAGTCATTTGCCCAGATATAATCAACTGTGCATTTTGACAGTGCAGCACCCTGTGCGAATATGCATTGAGGTGCTGGAGATACAGCACTTGAACAGGTGGGACATAGAGAATCCTACACTCTTTGCTCCTGTGGCCATTCCTCTGCTTTCTTCCTGCACAGCTGGTAAGTGACAAGGACAATGAGGCTACACCTACTCCACTGTAGAACAGCAGCCTGCTGAGGGGTGTAGCTAAAATTGCACATTAGCTGTAAACTTTCTATGTCTGATATAGACATAGTCTGAGACTACTCCAGAGACTTCATGGATAATGACTCCATAGGGTGTCTGCTACTCTGTTCCCAGGGAAGACAATTCTTCTGTTTAGAGAGATCTGCATTGCATAACCTGGTTAATTCAAGTTGGTGCTGGGCATGAAGTTTGTGCCTCAGTTCTGATGAATGTCAGAAGAAATGGCTGTGAATGGTAATTAATGCAATAAGCATTGATTAAGGAATTAATCATTGTGGATAATCTGTGGTTATTAGTAATGGGTATACTCTGCATTATTTTACATGAATTATATGTTAAAGAAGATAGTGTGCACAGCTTACCAAGTGTCAATTCCTGAGTCACTGGTATGATAAATAATATAAATAGTTGACGTTCTGTAAGTTTTCTTCCAGAAGAAGCTATCATTTTACTTAAGGATGTCTGTTTAGATGTCGTAACTGCAAGTAAATCAGATCAAGTCTAACCATTAGGAAGTAATTTCTGATTACAACCAGCTTCATTATTCATTATAAATAATATTTAGGGTGAGTTCTTCTGTTTGTCTTTCTCCACTAGCATTGTTCACCGAGATTATGTCTACGTGGCAGGGCTATTTTGCAATATCCCGGTATCCCGAAATAGCTACTCCGTGTCTTTGAAATGTTCCTGCTATTTTTCTGAAACAATGGGTGCGTTATTTCAGTATCTCTGTACACCTCGTTTCTTCAACATTTAGTGCTGTTTAGATAGTATCAAATGCTGCAATAACCTATTTCAAACTAAACTCAAAATAAGCTATGGAATTTGCCAAAGTGACCCTGAGCTCTGAGAATGTTTCAATAGTTTAATAGTTTGAATAAACATATTTCATCTTGCAAGAGATTTGTGACTTTGTCTTTGAATACGTGCTTCTTGTGGCCTGTGGTTAGTATGACTGGATGGAAGTGGGAGGTGGGGATATGTAATTCTCATTCTATTTTTATATAATGAACATGTGCATACACATACACACATATGCAAAATCATGTCACAGTATTTCCAATATGTAAAAATATATAGTGTGGTGTACCTTCTAATATTCCAAAAGAGTAGCATCCAAGTGCCTCATGTTGCCATTGGCAATCAATGACGTTTTAAACATTTGTCATGATATTTTGTTATGATTTTACCCCTAGCTATAGCATTGCATGTTGAAGCTAGTGGTTTACATTCAATCTACATAGTTCAAAGTCCTTTTAAGCCTTACATCCAGCTTGTGTTTTGGATGGGTGATTCCTACTTTTTTAGCTATCTCTAAACAAAGCCACATTTAACTGATCCCTCATTTACTCAATTTAAAGGGTGGCTGTTATACCGACCAGCTTCAGTAAGGTATTTTCCAACCCCTCCTGCATAATAATACTTGAATTACAATCAACTTTGTTTTTCATCAAAATATTCCATTCAGGGCTATCACTGTTTGAAATAATAATTACATAATTTAATGAATACTGTAAAATATAATTGATTCTAATGGGGACATGAGTCAGTTCCAGGGTACCCTTCTAGTACATCAGAAGGGGTCCCAAACGATACATTGTACATATTGGAAAAACTGTGCAACATGCCAAGATATTGCATGACATGTTATTACATGGGAACTCAGTTTTGTGACCAATTAAATAGTGAAATATTGCAGTTGTCAGACCATTCATACCAATAGCCCCTCCAGTCCAGCATTCTGCTTGTGACAGTGCCCAGCTGCAAGACACTCTGCAGTTATGGAATAACTTATTAACAACTCTCCCATCAGCTGGCATATGACTGAAAGCACAGATGTTTATAAACATGCAAAAATTCTTCGATTTGATTGACTGAGTGTAAAGAAAAACTTCTGTTTGCCTTTGTAAGATGATTGATCAAAAACACTTATTCAGGATTGCAGTTATGTGACCATTTATTTTTTATTCTTATTTTTGGGAAATGTGCGAGCCATAATACATTTGAATTTTGCAGTACAATAAATGTGATTTCAAATCTCTCAGTAGCTAATCAGTTGGGAGATATGTATTTCTTGCAGCTAAATTTGCTATCTAAATGAAGAGCTTACTCACTGAAATTTTTTTTTGTTTTATTTTGTTTTGTTTTGTTTTTCACTGTATTAACTATTCCATGTATAAACCAAATAATGGGAGTTGGGAAACCATCCTGAAAAACTTCCTGTGTCTGTCTTTATATAGAATGGAACGAGCATCATGTGACCACATAATTATTACTTTGCCCTGCAGATATTCATGGAGTTAACCCTGCAAAGAAGCATTTTAAAAGTTGGTGCAACAAATAAACATCTGGTCTCTGAGCCAGTAGAAGCCATTTGAGAAAACATTCCCTTTAACATCTTATTAATCCCTCTAGAATTCCTTATAAATGTTGGTTCACTACCTTAACAACCCGGGGTGGACTTGCTGAAGCAATAGCAGGCATAAGGTATAACATATAGTGCATTTACAGGCCTTACAGCTGCTGGTAGGATTGTGAGCAGAGTCTTTTCCATCATCAAGGTAAAAAGAAGTAGAGATGACATTACAGTCCTGGTGAGCAAAGAAGTGTCTAGACCAGGGCATCAGCAACCCTCCTGCATGGCTACCAAGAGTAACATAAGCAATGAAGGGTCCTGTGGCACCTGATAGACTAACAGAAAGATATGAGCATAAGCTCTTGCGGGCAAAGACCTACTTCGTCAGATGCATCTGACGAAGTGGGTCTTTGCCCATGAAAGCTTATGCTCATACCTTTCTGTTAGTCTATAAGGTGCCACAGGACCCCTCGTTGCTTTTGCAGATCCAGACTAACACAGCTACCCCTCTGATACAACAGTAGCATGTGAGCCAATTTTCATCTTAATGCCAGGCAGGAGCTCAGCCCCAACCCTTCTCCCCCATGCAGCTGGGAGCTTGCTCAAAGCCATGCCACCTGGCTACCAACCACCACCTAAACAGTAAAGCTCTGCATCTTTATTTATTTATTCATGAAGCTGTTGTAAGTAATAATATTAGTGACTTTGGAAAGTATCACTGGGTTTTGGACTGTACATAGAGTTCAAAAGCTCAAATTTCGACGTGCCTGCTCAGAAAGGTTGCTGACCCCGGTCTAAACTTAGCAGTAATACATACTGCCTAGTGGAGGGGGCTACAATTCATATAGACGTGGGAGTGGACATATGTTATCAAATATCGGGGTACCCTACTGATAGGCACCAGGACTGTAATGTCATCGCTATGCCTTTTTCACTTCATGATGGAAAAGATTCTGCTTACCATCCTATTACAATCCTTTTAAACAGGAGAACATGTAAAAGATGTTACTTAAGGAGCTGATAGAAGATATTTCTGAAACTTTAGCTATCATCTTTGAAAAGTCCTGGGAGTCATGAGAGATTCCAGAAGACTGAAGAAGGACAAACATAGTGCCCAACTATAAAAATGGAAAAAACAACCCAGGAAACTACAGACCAGTCAGTTTAAGTTCTGTGCTGGGAAAGATAATGGAGCAAATAATTAAGGAATTAGTCTGAAAACATCTGGACAAAAATAAGGTAGTAGATAACAGCCAGCATGATTTGTAAAGAACAAATCATGCCAGATCAATCTGATAGCTTTTTTTACAGGATAAGAAGTCTTGTGCATGAGGGAGAAGCGATGGATGTGGTATAACTAGGTTTTAGTAAGGCATTTAACATGATCTCACATGATCTTCTTATCAATAAACTAAGCAAATACAACTTAGATGGGGCCACTATAAGGTGGGTGTATACCTGGCTCGATAACAACTCTCAGAGACCAGTTATTAATGGTTCGCAATCACACCGGAAGGGCATAACAAGTGCAGTTCTGCAGGGATCTGATTTGGGACTGGTTCTATTCACTATCTTCACTAACAATTTAGATACTGTCATAGAGAATACACTGATAAAGTTTGCAGATGATACCACACTGGAAGGGGTTGCAAGTGCTTTGAATGATAGGCTCATAATTCAGAATGATCTGGACAAACTGAAGAAGTGGTCTCAGGTAAACAGGATGAAGTTTAATAAGGAGAAACGCAAAGTACTCCACTTAGGAAGAAACAATCCACTTCATACATATAGAATGAGACGTGACTAGGAAGGAGTACTACAGAAAGGAACTTAGGGGTCATAGTGAACAACAGGCTAATTACGAGTCAAGAGTTTGATGCTCTTGCCAAAAAAAGCAAACAAAATTCTGGGATGTATTACCAGGATTGTTGTGAACAAGACACGAGAAGTCATTCTTCCGCTCTACTCAATGCTCATCAGGCCTCAATTAGAGTATTTTGTCCAGTTCTGGGCACCACATTTCAAGGAAGATGTGGAGAAAATTGGAAAAGGTCTAGAGAAGAGCAACAAGAATGATTAAAGATCTAGAGAGCATGAGTTATGAGGGAAGACTGAAAGAACTGGGCTTGTTTAGTTTAGAAAAGAGAAGACTTAGAAAGGACATGATAGCAGTTTTCAAGTACCTCAAAGAGGGTTACAAGGAGGAGGGAGAAAAATTGTTCTCCTTGGCCTCTGAACATAGGAAAAGGAGCAATGGACTTAAACTGCAGGAAAGAAGGTTTAGATTAGACATTAGGAAAAACTTCGTAACTGTCAGGGTGGTTAAACACTGGAGTAAGTTACCTAGGGAGCTTGTGGAATTTCCATAACTGGAGATATTTAAGGGCAGGTTAGACAGACACCTATCAGGGATGATCAGGAGGATGTTTGGTCCTGTAAAGAGGGCAGGGAACTGGACTCAATGACCTCTTGAGGTCCCTTCCAGTTCTTGTGTTCTATGATTCTATGATTCTTAACTATGGGAAGTGTTTAGGGTCAATATGTAGCCCTTATGGAAAGACGCATAGCATTTAATATAGATATTATATTAAGAACTAATAATTATTAATTCTGTTATAGATTTTTGAACTATCCAATAGGCTTTCTTAGGGAATTCTTTCCCAGACATAGAATTCTATAGGTTGGTTACACCTATGACATGATTTCCTTGTCTACTGAAGACTGTGTTAAAAAGAATTAGTAAATTCTATATGACTTTTCTTCCATAAAGTTTCAAGCCTGTTAGGGAAGTTATATAGAGATATTTGTGTAGGACAGTTGAGGTCTAAAAGGCCCCAGTTTAGGAGAATGTCCTTATTCAGGAAAGCATTTATACTAATATTTTTTACTTCAAAAATTTGGAATATGTTGTCAGAGACCTAAGGCATTTTTTAGGTATTTCAGAAATGTTAACATGGACCATCTTGACTGATTCTTTTAAACTGTATCTGTTCCTCCTTCCTTCCTAATCAACTGACTGAAAAACTTCTCATTGTTTTGGGATTCTTTCCATGTCATTGTTTTTCTGTTTGGCAGAAAAGCCTCTGTATGGCCTGTCCATTTCCTCCCATCCTATTCTGCTTTTATGATTCTCACCAGCAGTCTTCCAATATGAAGAAGAAACTCAGTTGAGCTGGGATGAATGTGAGATAAAGAGACTAGGAATAGTCACATGGCTAGCAAAAAAAAAATATTATCAATGACATTGCTAATAAATTTAATTGACAATGATCCTGCAATCGTTACTTAGGCAAAAGTTCCAAAAAATTCCTTGGAAACTTTGCTTGAATAATGGCCTATAAATTACATTAACTTATAAAACTGTATAAGAGAGGTAGCTGTGTTAGTCTGTAGCTTCAAGAACAACAAGAAGTCTTGTGGCACTTTATAGACTCACAGATATTTTGGAGCATAAGCTTTCGTGGGCAAAGACCTGCTTCATCAGATGCAAGCTGGTCTTTGCCCACGAAAGCTTATGCTCCAAAATATCATTAATCTATAAGGTGCCACAAGACTTCTTCTTGTTATAAAACTGCGTGACCTTTACTGGTCTGGGTTGGCACTTGTTGGCATAGTAGTTCCTCAGTGGTCACAAAGGTAAGGATGAGAATGTGTACCTTGATGTGAAAAGAGGCAGAAGGCGAGTGAAGGGAATGGAGCAGGGTAATGGCATGACTAGTGTGACGTGAGAGACAATGCTGATTCAGTTGTGGTTTGACATACTTGGACAGGGTGATGGCATAGCTGGAATTCTTGAACTTTTCAATTTATGCTTTAACATTCAAACACTTTCTGGCGTAAGTGAATAACACTGGATAATTGCATGAAGATATTCATTTTAAACATTCTTTTCTTATGTTACAACACAGGTGGCTTAAGGTGGTAGATGTGATCCTCTGGCATTTGGCCTGATGCAAAACTCAGTGAGGTCATTGAGTTTAATGGCTTTTCATCAAGTTCATGGTATCTTAATACAAGAGAGAGGTGTGAGCCACAAAGTTTGTCTCTTATGTGATCTTACCTAAACTTACTGGATGCGTGTAGCTGGATTCTGTCTTGGAGCTGTATCCCCTTGGTCTCTGCAGGCTACAGCAGAATTGCTTTCTCACTTAAGAAGCATCTTGTAGGGTTCCATCAGATTTTGATCCTGTTGATACTTCTTGTGTGCAGTTTTTTTTCCCCCAGCTGGTGATCAGCAAAACTCTGGTAGATTTGCTGTTTTAAACTTGCCAACCTCTAGTAGAAATAAGATGACATCTTTCCAAAGAAGAAATATAATGCACTTGAAAAGCCTGAGTGTAAAAACTGAAGTGGCAATGAATTTAATTACAGCCAGAGGGAATGAGATGAAAACCTCTCTACCTACTTTTCATGATCTGCTTTTTTTTTAATTCCTTGACCAGAAAAATATGTGATAGAAACAGATGGAAAGGTCGTTTTAATTTTAAGAACTTCATGTGTGGTTTGCATGGTCCCCCTGCCCCGTAATTCTGGGCCATATCTGACTCTGAATGGTGGAGACTTCAGGAAAGGCATATTGAGCTTCTCTTCTCCACCTCACTAAGTACTACCATTGCTCCTCATTTTGAAGGCATCATTTTGTGAATAACCCTGCAACGGGGTGTCATGTCTGCTCTAATGTGAATGGGGTAACCATGTACATCTTATCACTTATATTTCCCCACCATCCCTAATGGGAGGCAATATAGTCTGGGTTTGAGGCTAGTTCTGTTATTGGGTGCATTGCTAAATTTTCCTTTTCTTTATCTTTATCCAACACTGAGAATCCAATAAGACAGGGTAGGGTATAGTCTCTAGCTTTTTCTATCTACAAGAAATCCAGAGTTGATTGCATTAGAAGGCGATACATCCACTTCTTGAGGAATTTTGTGGTAATTCAAGTGCTTCGTGGACAGATCCTGCTATATGTACTCAGGCAGAGCTCTTGTCAATGCAATGGAAGTTTTGTCTTTGTAATGATGGAAGGCAAGTCCTGTCTTAGCAATCATTAGAGCCGGCTGAAATTTGACAAACAAAATATCTTTCCCCCCCCCCCCGAAAATGTAGGTTCGGGTTGATGAAATATTTTACAAATTTTGTTAATTTTGGCAAATTCACTGAAATGAAAACACTAAATTTTTGGACGTGCCTAAACAAATCATTCACCCTTATCAAAATAACATAGGTTTGGTCCTCAGGAGGGCTGTGAGTCACCCTCATCCCCCACCCTATAAGAAAAATCCTAGGGTTACAACACTCACCTGCCTTTTCCCACTGGAATGTCCTATCAAAGGAGATAGTGGGTATTCTTCAGTATGTGTTGGGGGGGATCCTCATTTTTTTCCTGTTGAAGCTATTCCACTCTACATAAACTCCCTTAAGCAATTATTGGACCACATGGTTTTTTTTGTTGTTGACAGAAACTGTTGACTGTTGGCATTATTCCTCATCACTGAGAGGCAGACAGCTGTCAGGGAAAGTAAATTTTGTGTTTAGATACTCCATCAGTTTTGTCAACATAACTCTCTAGTGTAGATATAGCCCATGACTTATTTCAAAATATTTCAAAATAAGTTCTATTCCCTGTCTACCCAGACACTATTTAAAAAGAGCTATTTCAAAATAGGCCCTATACCTCATGGAATGAGGTTTACCTATTCCAAAGTATGCTAAATGCTATTTCAAAATTATTTCAAAATAGTGGTTGCATTGTGTAGGCGCTAGCAAAGTTATTTTGCAATAATGGCTGTTATTTCAAAATAACTTGCCTGTGTAGAGATACTCTGAGAATTATTAGACTCAGGCTATGTCAACACGAGATAGTTTTGTCAACAAAACCTGTGGAGTGACTGTGCACAAAATTCATTTTGTCGACTGTCGACAAAACTCAGCACTTACACAGACAGCATTCTGCCTCCCTGGGATGAGGAAGAGCACCTTTGTATCAAGAAAAAAGCCACGTAGATGCTTCAGGGGGCCCTTTTGTTAACAGAAGAGTCCTCCATGGTGCTGACCAGCTGGATCTGGGAGGTGCCTCTCCACCACAATCACAGCTCCATGCTCTCTGCTTCTGGCTGTTTTTAAAAGCACAGGAAGCTCCAGAAACCCTGTGGAAACTGAGATCATTTGATGAGCAGACCCACCACACTGTTAGCTCCTCACTCTCACAGCCACTCCCTGGACAGAAAAAAATCAACAAGGCTGCCCACAACCCCCCTGTCCAACAGGGCCCAGGACCCACTCCGGGAGTCAAAGATGCAGGCCCCCTCCTGATCTGAGCTCTGGGACCTACTGGACCTCTGGAACGAGGAGTCCATGCTCCTCAACTCTGCAGTCAAGCGCCGGAACTCCCCGGGATACGCCCACCTTGCTGCAGCCCTGACGTAGCATGGCCAACCTACCCACACCCGGGAGCAGGCGCAGGCTAAAGTGAAGGAGCTCTGCCAGGGCTACATGCAGGCCTGGGATGCACACTGTAGGTAGGGAGCACAGATGGCCACCTGCCTCTGTTACAACGAACTACACCAGCTCCTGGGGGTAGAGGACGGTGCTCCCAGCTGAGAGGCTATGGACATGGGGGAGGAGGTCCCCCAATATAGCCAGAGCCAGAGGTACCAGGAACACCACTGGAGCCCCAGCTAGAGCCACCCTTGGAGCCCGAGTCCAGCAGGGGACCCACCCTGGATTCATGGCCCTGCAGCAAGGCAACATCCAAGGAGTCTCCAGACCTCTTCAGAGGACTGGCTGGTGAGCACCCCATGGGCCACACACCCCGGGGCTATGCGGGAATGGTGCAGATGGGGCATGCTGCAAGCCACACCAGGCCAGCTAGGGCAGGAACCCCTGCTGCAGGCAAAGCACATGCACCCATATGCACAGCAGTGCATCCCACCCTGATTCAGTAGGCAGCTCCTGGACAGAGGCACTGGCCCTCTGCCAGCCCTACACAGGGCCACACAAGCCCCAGGACCCTGGGCAGAGGGGAAGCCACCTGCCCCTGTCATGGCTGGGAGTGGTCCAGCCACACAGTTGACATCACAATTCCATACACATCATGGAGGAGGGCATCTCTTGGCTTGCGGTCACGCCTGGAAGTGACAGACAACACCCATACCCTTGGACAGTGCCACAAGCCACACAGATGTGGAAGGACCCCAATTAGGGCCAGGTTGTGCCTAGCTTTCCCACTACCCATGTGTGGAACCCTCTGCGGACAGACACACGGCCCCCCAGCCCCCAAAAGTAAAAGAGTAAGGAAACTTCCAAGTTGCATGGGTACTTTGAAGTGCCCACAGCTACATTGTTTGTTGGTGCTTCAAAGTTAGCAACTTCAAACTTCGCGCAGTGAGAATTATGCTAATGAGGTGTTGCACGTGCAACGTAGCACCTCATTGCTATTCACCGGTTGGGCTCATTTACCTGTCCCCTTTGAAGGAGGGGCTAGTGTCAACGAGCCCGATGTGTAGACGTGATCTGTCGACAGACTTTTTGTTGGGAAATGCCTTCTGATAGTAACTTCTGTTGACAGATCGCTGTAGTGTCAGCGTAGCCTCAGAGGTTTATAAGTTATCCTTTCCGCTTGTGTTTATTGCAGTATTTTAGTGATTTCACTTTCCTAAAAGCTAACAAGTAAAAAGCCTGATTGACAGCAAATGAAAATATGTCAGAAAGGCTTGTTTACCTGAAGAGGAATGCTGCAAATGCTATGATCTGCAAAGTTGACTGCTTATCCCACTTGATTAAATCTGTAAAAGCTGCAGACTCACTTGAGATTGTGACAAAATCTGGGAAGTACAGGAATTAAATCTGAAGTATAATAGAGAAATTTTTTTAGCAACAAAATATTTTCAGTCTTTCATAGTAAATAGTGTTATTTGGCGTTTGATGTCTGTTGTGCTGTATCCTCACATGCTATGCCTTGCTTTGAAGTGTTGAGTTAAACCAACAAGTGCAGAGGTCACATCAATGAATTACCACTGCAGTGACATCTTTAGCTTTCTCTAATTCTCATTGCAGTTTGTCCACAATACATTGTCAAGATCTGAGTTGATATTTCTTTGGACCGTCTCTCAGAGACACATATTACCGTATTGCATTGGTGTGAATGGATTTACAAAATAACCAAAAATGTGCTAACAGGAACTTTGCAGAGTATTAGAAAGGCTGGTCAAGAGGTCCTTAAGTAGATCAAAGTATCTTTTTTACTTAGTAACTTTCTTATGAGGACTATAAAATATTACACCATACTTTGAGTGCATAAAGCAATTTCAGTTCTAAAGTTTTGCCTTTCTCTTTCTGATATTTTATATTTATAGTTGCATTTAAAGTTATAGAAAACTTTATTTCTCTTTTTTGTCATTAAATCATTCTATCTGTGGAGAATTCATTCCATCCTTATTTCTTCTTTCCAACCAAACAGAATTTGCTTTCTAAGTCTATATCTACATTATAACACCACTCTTCCAGGGGGCCTAAACAAAATGTAAGTGTCAAGGATGCTCTGGACTGACCTATGTAATCAGAAAGTCCTTCTTTTTTCTTATTTGTAATTTAAGCATTATAGTGTGATTCTTCTCTTGCTGGAGAATAGAAACAATACCATGTGTCAGAGCAGTCAGATAGCAGAAGGTCACAGCCTGTCCCACACACACCCAGATTTGTTTCTTGTCTTGTATTGAGAGTGGTTACACAGCTTGAACTTGATTGGTAATATCTACTCACTGTGTCCCCTCCTCTATCGGCAGGTATGGTGGTCTCTGTGTGTAGTGACTGTGTGCAGTGAGGACTGAATCGGAAATTATCTGATCCAAGATCATAGTCTGATTCTTCTGGATTTCAGTAATAACACTTATTTTATATACAGATCTTGACTGTAACTCTCAGCACAAAGGAGGTAAGTAGCATTATCTTCTTTTCACACAAGGTGAATACTGAGGTGACATGCCAACAATCATGTAAGAGGCTACTGGCAAAGCAGGGAACAGACTCACAGCTTTCTGGAAGCCCAGACCTGTGATCTGCACACAGGACCATGAAGACAGGAACAGTTTTCATGTCATATGTGATATGCTACTGTTTGCTAGTCGCAACAACACCGCAGTGTTTGACTTTTTAAATTAGAACCCAAATAATAAATGAAACCTACAAAAACCATTGTTTAATTTCAGCTAAGCAATGCATTACAGAATGGTCAGTTCTAGATGAGCATTTTGCACCTACCTGAGTTTAGGGTAACTTACCTTCATTTAGGAAATTAAATGTTCATGCATCCCCTTTTTGTTATTTTTCCCATTGAACTTCTCTCTTCTGGTCCAACAGCATACAATTTATGCCAATTTTGTCTTCCCTAGGAAGTACGTACATGTGTGTCTAACCACAAATGCATTAATGAACTAATCCTGACAACACCCTTCGAAGTAGGGAAGTTGTTGCCATTTTCCAAGAGACACAAGGAAGTAAACTGCTGAGAGTCACACAGGAAATCTGCAGTAGCCCTCACTTTTCAGTTATTCAGGCTAGCTTCTCTTTGATTTCTTTGGCTCTGGCCCTCAGAGTAACATTTTCAGAAAATTGCTTAAATATTTCTAAGACCTCTCTTTCAGGGACTTGAAGTTACTTAAGAGTCTAAGTCAGTGGGATATGAGCTCAGAAACTGATTACGGTGATTTTGAAATGTTATCCTTAAAATGACTGAGGCTACATTTACACTCAGGGGAGAGGGGAGGAAACTGCCTTGCAAAGATGACTCTCATAGTTCAAGTCAACTGACTCACCTTTTGTATCTCACTCTCTGGGACTAAAAATTAAAAGGTAAATATTCTTGCATAAGCTGGAGCCTGGAATCCAAAGACCCAACTATGTGGTCAAATTGCAGAAGCTAGACTCCAGAACAAATATTTTTGCCACAAGCCCAGTTCTTCTGGCCTTGGGCTCTTAAGCTGTGGCAACATTGCCCCTCCCTTTTGGAAGGGGCATGCAAAAGTGGCCAAGTGGAAACGTAAATGAGGCATGGATTTAAATATCTCATGGTTCATTTGCATACTCACACAGGATCTTGATTCTGAAAGAGCTGATTTTTAAAGTCAAAACAGCTGTGTAGATGGGGTTCATTCAAAAGTTAACCCAGCTTTCAAAAGCACCCTTCTTCCTGAAAAAAATTAGGGTGCCTTACTAGCATTTTCGATTGGCCGTATTTGCATACCCCTTCCGTAATGGAGGGGCAGAGGAGCCACAGCCTTATTAAGTCACTGCTATAGGTCTTTTTTGCCATGTAGATGTGCATTTAAAGAGCCTTGGAAATATTGACTTTGATTCTGATACACGAATGCTTTGGAAAATGTGTCTTTGATAGCTTTGAAAACACTGTTGTAAATCTGTCATTGTCTGTGCATCTATGCCGAGAGTCCTGATGATAGATGTTAAACCTTATCTCAATTTATCCCTCAACTTATCCTCATCTCTCCCCATCTCTATACCCTTCTCTCTCTGTCTCTCTTTTTTTTTTTTTTTTGGTGGTGGTTTTTACTCACTCTTTTTATAAACAATGAAAGGTCTAGAATCTAGTTAAAATTTAGAGGTGAGCACATAACATACAACAGATTTTCCATGTTCTGTGTTTATTGGCTCAATTTTATGCAGACATTCATTTCTTACCATATTGGTGGCTTCTGCATTCTATTAACTAAATGCTATAACATGTTGTTAAAATCAATTTTCATACCCTGCTAAATGAAGTATAGTGGTTTGCATGCAGCGCAAGTATTAGTTTCATCTTGGGGTATATTAAAAATGTTGATATGGCACTGGTGGTATACCATATGCATTCAGTATTTTAAAATACTGTATTGCAGAAATATGACTTCCTAATATAATACGCATTGGAAAATATTTTACTAGTCCATTGTTTTCACATTTCATTAGTAATGAAATCCACCACCATTGTAGGCTTCTGGAATAAATTTTCAACACTACAGAACAACTTACGTTCTTACAGTGATACTGATGGACAGTAATTGGCTCTGATTGGAAGCACTGCCTCGCCTCTCTTACTCAACAAGTCCAATCGGGAAAAAATCTTTCATATACTGCAGAATTTCTTTTTTCCTCTTAATTCTTATTTTACATCTGAGACTAGTTATGGACAAGGTTACCTCAATGCATGACAGTGTTTTGCACCAATTTGGCACGTGGCACAGTGATCATATAGCAAGTTTTAAAGAAACTCTAACATTTTGGGTGGTCGTAGTTGCAGATGTAAGACAAAGCTTCAAATATTGGGGTGGTCCTGATAATACTGGAACATCTGACCACCCTAAGGGAAGTTGTTACATAAGTGTCAGCAGAGAATGAGATCCTTAATGTATATAGAAAAAAGTGCATAGAATGCTTGAGAGTTTCCATACATATGTAACACTTCTGCAAGTAACATCAACATCAGGGAGGTTCAGGTCCATATATTTTAAGTGAAATCTCCACAATTTGCTTAATTTTGGCTCAAGTCCGCACCCAGTGTTCTGGGAACATATATACAGATGCAGGCAAATCTGTACCCACTTGGTAAGCACACTCAAAGAACGTTTAAATAATATAATTTGAGAAAAAGGGAAAGGACGGGGTGAACTTGAGCAATCTTTGCCATTTAATATTTTCTAGATAATACTTTCTGAAGCCAGCTACCTCAGGGGGCATGAGTCACAGTTTCAATTAAAAAACAAGAAGTCCTGTGGCACCTTATCGACTGACAGATTTTTGTGGAACATAAGCTTTCCTGGGCAAAGGTCCACTTCGTCACACACATATCAGTTTCAATTAAATTGATCTGACTGGTAGAAGCAATTTTGCCATTTTCCAGCCTCTCACACTGAATAGATCCACAAGCCCCAGGAAAAATCAGGATCTTTGTTTCTTAGGCAGCACTTAACACATTGCCTCCTGTGCTGCTATTATGATTTTACAGATGGAATGGGAAGTCTTGCCAAAGTCGGTAAGCTGATGCAGATGAATGCTGTGTACTCATGTGCTCCTACCATAGCATCAACAGCTGCATTCAATCTGCTGCTCTCTTGCTGGGTACTGGAGTGGGTGCAATGGCCCCTCTGCTGCGTACTTTGGACTTAGAATCACTATGAGAGCTCTGTTCACACAAGACCACCATGACTGTCAACTCAGCTCAGGTATGAGGGATGCATCACAATCCATTAGGCTCAGAGATGTATTCCAAGTAACAAGGCAGGAATGTGAGGGTGACCCCATACCCAGTCATTAGCCAGTCTGTAGCCTTCTGATGTGTTCAGAAGGTAAGGTGCCCAGTAAGATAATTACCAAGTTGAAAACTAAGCAAATTTATACCGCATTGTTCCCAAACTACCTATAATTAATTTGTGAACAAGGTACTGCCTCATTCAGTCAACTCCCCTTGACTCAGACACCAGCAGAAAACTCACACACATACCTATATTTTCTTGTGAGCTATAGGCCACAAGGATTACAGCCAAATAATTGTTAGTGAAATGTGACACAATGGCACCATTTATCTAATGCACGTCATCCTGGGCCAGACCCTCAGCTTGTATACACTGACATAACTGAATTCAGTACAACTCTGCTGTTATACAACCCAGGACTTTGGTGATGTGATCTTTCTAGCAAGAGAGTTCTGATAACTTACTGAGATAGGCTGTGCGTTACCTGGATATAATGGACATGGAAATGATTTTCTGGTGAGTGAAAAAGAGACTCTGGTGTGTGGGCTGAGCAGTGCTGAGGAACTCCAGGAACAGTCAAACCAGAAGAGAGGCTTGAGTTGAACTCTGTGTTCTGGCTTCTGTAGGCAGAGAGTGTTTGACTTTATTTTACAGCGCACTGGGAGATGGACTTACACAGATGGCAAAAGAGAACTAAATAGCAGGCAAGAGAAAATCCATATCATGAGTCTGATCTCCTCTGGTATAATCTCAGAATAACTCCATGAGGCTAATGAAGTTACAGCAGTGTAAGTCATGTGTAAGTATGGTCAGATTCAGCCCCTTCCCGCCATATATTTTCACCTGAGATTCTTTCTCTCTAGGTTTCAACACATCATGTCTGTGTGTAGCTATCATGAAATAAAAGAGCTGATCACATGGGCTATGTCTACACTAGAGCAATCTGTCAACAGAAGTTACTGTTGGAAGATACCTTCCGACAAAACTTCTTTCAACTGATTGCAGCCAGATTGCAAAGCAGACCAAAGGAGCCATCTGTTCTGTTGACAGCGAGCAGCCAGGCCACCTGGCCATTCTATTGGCAAAACAGTTAAACAGAAGCATAGCAGACAGGGCTGCCCAGTGTCCTGAAAGTCCTGTCCGTTGACAAAAGATCTCCCAGAACATCCAGACTGACTTTCTGTCAATAGCTCTCTGTTGACAGAGGCTTTCTGCCTCACGGAGGAGTGTCAGAACACTTTTGATAAAAGTGCTGCATTCTGTCCATTTACTGTCCACAGAAAACCTTGGGAATGTGGAAGCTCCATGAGTTTTGTTAACGAAATAGCCATGCTAATGGCCATTTTGAAGATTACTAATGAGGCACTGAATTGAATATTCAGCACCTCTTTAGCATTAGGACGCTTCCAGCAGTGGCACTTTGAAAGCGCGCAGCTCAGAGTGGCTACACAGGGGTCCTTTATGAAAGGACCCCGCACCTTTTGAAATCCCCTTATTCCAATCAGTGAGCAGGCCTCGCAATGCCAAATGGAGAGCGCCATGCTAAATGTGAGGATCTTGGAGAGAGGTCAAAGAGATTAAAGGCTACATTTAAAAAGATGGCCTCTAAATTCAGGCTGTGTTTTGTGTACCCAATTAGAGACATGTTGAGCCTAGTTTTTCAGAGTACTAGCTACCTGCTGATGTCCAGTCTCATAGAATATCAGGTTAGACAGCAAAAAATTGGGGCATTCAAATCAGGGAATGCTCTCAAAAATTGTGGCTTACCATGCTGAAGTTAACACAAAAAGAAGAAAAGCCTTGATTTCTGTCCAATGCCATTAATCCCAAGCCCTAGCCAGAAAGTGGCCTGGGTTTCAGTCCTCAGAATATGAAAGGGCTAGATGTGCTTTGCTTTCTGGGCACTGTTTGGACCTTAGAACTTGGTTATCGTGGGCACACATTACTCACTCCTCTGCAGATAAACTGCATAATTGGCCTTTGTATTCCCTTTGTAATGCCCTTTGTAATGTTTTGTTATAATCCATTAGCAGAGTTTTGTAAGATACTAAAATAAAAATGTGCTTGTTGGCAATTGTGACCTTGCTTAGGATAGACCAAGAACTAATATTTTTATTCTAAATGGAACCTATGTTCCAGGCAAACCACTAGTTTTAGTAGTATACTGTTTTCTGTGAAGGTGGGTAGGGGAAATATATATTCCTAAGAGGCTAGACCATGTGGTAATTTGGAGTCATATCTTTATTCCTGGCTCACTATTCAATAACATAAAATCCTCATGCTACAGATTCTGATCTCATTTCGACTGTGTTAAATACAGAGTTCATGGAGAAAGAATCTTGCACATAAACATATATAGGAATTTTCAGCACAGTCTTGATCACTTTGGCTACGTCTACACTAGCCCCAGACTTCAAAATGGCCACTGAAGGAAACCAATTGCTATTGAAAAAGCTCTACAAACGGGCATCAGAGTGGACTTGGACTGAATGTGAAAGTCAAGAGGATGCAAAAGTATTTTATTTCTCAGAGATGAGCTATTAGAATTTGGTAAAATGCCCTTGCTATAGGTCTCTCCGTGCAATTTATGTAAACAAAATAATGAGAAGAATGGTTTAGGCATCATAGCAAGCACATAAAGGATAGTATCCTTTAGTCTACTCAAGGCTCAAATGCATAAGTTACTATTGACTTCAAAGGCCATGTCTACACTAGCCCCAAACTTCGAAATGGCCACGCAAATGGCCATTCTGAAGTTTACTAATGAAGTGCTGAAATTCATATTCAGTGCTTCATTAGCATGCGGGCGGCCGCGGCGTTTCGCAATTGAGCAGATGGGAATAAGGGGACTTTGAAGTAGGCGGGGTCCTTTTGAAAAGGAGCCCCGTCAGGATGAGCCGCATGGCAGCGAGCCACGTCAATTTCGAAGCGCCACGGCCGCCCGCATGCTAATGAAGTTCTGAATATGCATTTCAGCACTTCATTAGTAAACTTCGAAATGGCCATTTGCGTGGCCATTTCGAAGTTTGGGGCTAGTGTAGACATGGCCTTTGAAGTCAATAGTAACTTATGCATTTGAGCCTTGAGTAGACTAAAGGATACTATATCCTTTATGTGCTTGCTATGATGCCTAAACCATTCTTCTCATTATTTTGTTTACAGAAATTGCATGGAGAGACCTATAGCAAGGGCATTTTACCAAATTCCAATAACTCATCTCTGAGAAATAAAACACTTTTGCATCCTCTTGACTTTCACATTCAGTCCGAGTCTACTCTGATGCCCATTTGTAGAGCTTTTTCAATAGCAATTGGTTTCCTTCAGTGGTTTGGGATGAAATACTTGTTATTTGTCACATTTTTGGAAATATTTTCTACTTTTTTTTCCTCTTTTATAGAAATTTGTTTCATCTTTTGGTCTCCTTCGGAACCTTTTACATCATCAATCTATAGTGAAGAATTCATTTCAATAAATCAGGTCTCACCTAGATGTCAATAAGCCAAAGTGGACAACTGAACAGGACTAAAGGACATTTTTAAACTGTCTGAACAGGTCAATATGGGTGTGAAGACTAGATGTGAATAATGTCACAAAACAAAGGTCAGGAGGCAGTCCACTCAGAAGTCATTCATAGATCATATTTAAATAGCTTCAGGTCTTTTTTAAGAATTTATATTATCCATTAGACAACAAAATCTCTCCATTCTGACATGGATGACAACTATACATTGTCTGGAGAGGTCTGCTGTTAACCAGCTATTGTCTAAGATGCTGAAAGAATAAAAAACTACTTAAATAAAGAATGAAACTACTTAAGGTGGCTTTTCCTAAAATAAAAAAATGCAATTTAATATAACAAAGTCATAAGCCTTCTTTATTCTTGTTTAGGAAGCAGTAAATTACACACAAAGGAACAACCAATTTTTCAGTTCACTTAAAGCATTTTGCAAACAGTGTTTTCACCCCCCAGATAAAAGAGAGCCCATTAAAATGTGCATAGCATAGTTGGTAATTGCAGGCATTGGTCAAATGAACCCTTCCTAGATGTATGAAATCCACTTATTCCAGATTCCATACTGGGGAAAATATAATAAGAATGGAAAATACACTTAAAAATTATAGGTTGCTTGTTTCTGTTTGAAGCAGCCAGAGGCTCAAACTAAATAAACAGTTGACAAAGTGTAATGAAATTCAGCTGCTACTGGTTTGAAAGAATCCCAGCCTTTATTTTTATGTCTAAGATACTTAACACATGGTGGTAAATTAGCAATCCTTTTCAGGAATAAGTTCTGCTCTCACTTGTGCATGCTCAAATTGAAGTCTCAGCAGGTAGAATGTCATTATTCAAACCAGACTATGACCAGAAGCTAATACCCTATTCAGAGTTAGGGTTCAGTGAACTAATGCACGAGGTCTTTAACTGTTAGTGTCTAACACATGCATAAATAGAAAAAAGTTTACTTTCTGGGAATTGGGCATTGTGTCTAATATAGGCAGTTGCTTTGTGATTACATATATCAAGTCAGGCCACTCACCAATATTCCTTCCATTTTTTTCATCCATGTATGGAATAATTTTATGTGCACCAACGTGCATTCAAATGTGCCCCACCAATAGAAACAACAACCTAGCTGTGGGCACACTACTAATCAGCTGGGGAGCATTTGAATTTTTCCTGAGGGATGCCAGAATCTCCCAGTTTACAGCATACTCTGCCACTCAACAATATATTCCAGGGAAGATATGGCAGCAGAGGGTTCTAGCTGCCATTTAATGGCCTACTTAGTGTGACTCTGAGAGGATTCCATTTTCTGCTTAATTCCTCTCATTCTCCCTAATGCAAGTCTGTTCAGATGCTCTTTATGGAGAAGAGTAGGGATTTAGGATCTAATAAATAGTGTGTACATAATACAGACTGGCTGTGTCTACATTAGCTCCCAGCTTCGGAGGGAGCTTGGTAAGTAGGGTGGCGGGAGACTACTAATGAAGTGCTGCGCTGCATATGCAGCACTTTGTTAAGCTAATTCTCCCCCATGGCAACTTCAAAGTGGCAAACTTCAAAGTGCTGGCTTCATGTAGCTGCGGCTAACCCACTGGTACTTCACAGTGCCTGGGCTACTTCAAAGTTCTCAAAATTTTGAGGAGTAAAGGCAGTTTTAAGTACCAGAGGCTTAGCCATGGCTACACGCAAGCCAGCACTTCGAAGTTTGCTGCTTCAAAGTTGCCACAGGGGAGAATTAGCCTAATGAAGTGCTGCATATGCAGCGCAACACTTCATTAGTAATCTACCAACACCCTACTTACCATGCTCCCTTCTAAGTTGGGAGCTAGTGTAGACACAGCCACTTCTTTTTAAAAACATAGACAATGTCTTAACACTCCCAAAGTACAGAACTCCCAGTTAGTTGTTTCATATTGATTACTTAGCTCAACAGATAGCCATTGAGGCCTGGAGGTCCAAGTGTGTGTTTTTAGAAATGTCTCGAGAGTTCCCAGATTGTGTGGTACTGAAAAGAGAGATTTACTATGTTATGGCTGTTGCCATTAGACTCATGGTAAGAGCCAGAAAGAGAGAGAGATACATACCTGCAATCACACTTTCTTTTATTATCATGGTTTTATCATAATCTTGTGATTAGCTATTTGCTCCAAAAATTAAGCTCCTGACATGAGTTTTCATTTTTTAAAAAACGTTTCTAACCATCATTGTGTTAGACAAACCTGAAAACTTCATCTGAGTGACTCCTAAAGTCTTCAAAAACAACAACAACAAAAGGCAACATTAAAAGAACCCCATACTTATTGTAATGTTTAGAAATGTAATGATTTTTAACATAATATCATAGTTTGTAGGCCTAATTCACATCTGGAATGGGCATTATTGCTGTTGAGTTAAATTGCTCTCCACCTAATAGACATTTCATTACCATGAAACTGAACTCAGTTTCCAGCTAAGAAGGAAAGACCAATTGGCTGCTTTCATGCCAACTCAGAAATTGTGAACTGTTTGGGGGGCAGGGGCATGTTTTTCTTTTGTGTGTGTAGAATATGGCATAATGAAGGTACAGACCCTAATTTGAGTTTTCAAGTGCGACATGATTTGGATACCAAGTTTTATAAGTGTGATGAGACTGCTGCCTTCCTTGATGACTTGTACCATGTAATGGTTTCCTTGTGATCCTCTGTTTCTACTTGTCTCATACTTAAAATCTAAAGTTCTTTGGTGCTGGAACTGTAAATGTCATGTTTGTTCAGCATCTAGCACAGTGGAATCCTGATCCTTGACCAGGACTGTTGAGAGCTACCACAATTCATTCCCAGGCCACACAGTAGCAGACTTAAAAGTAGCTATCCTACAGCAAAGAAATTTCAGGACCAGACTCCAAAGGGGAATTTCTGAGCTACAATTCATCTGCAAATTCGATGCCCTCAGCTCTGCCTTAAACAAAGACTCCGAATGGCTGGCTAAATACAGAAGCAGCTTCCCCTCCCTTGGTGTTCACACCTCCAGATCAACTGCTGGTCGTAAGCCTCACCCTTGCTGACTGAGCTAACCTTGTTATCCCCAGCCTTGCTGTGGCTTCTTTATACCTGGCCCTGCAGATTCCCAAGACCAGCATCTGAAGAAGTGAGTCTGTGTTCACGAAAGCTCATGCTCAAAACTTTTCTGTTAGTCTATAAGGTGCCATAGGACCCTTCGTTGCTGTTACAGATCCAGACTAACACGGCTACCCCTCCAATACATGACCACAATTCATGTAATGGGTAACCTCTTCTTGTTTTGGCCTTGAACATTGCGGCTTGAAGTCAGGTTAAACAGTCACTCGTGCTTATTAGGTTCACATAAAAAGGACAGCTGTGACATGGACTTTGAGTTCAGGTGTGCAGGAGTACGAGGATGGACCACAGATCAGACGAGAAGGGAGAGAAGAGGAACGGGCAATCTTGCCTGAGCCACATGTCAGAGTCCTTCTGATTTGTTGCCAGTATATGTTTTTCAGCAAATTACCTTCGATCTCTTTAGCAAGAGGAAAAGGCAGGGAGCAAACAGAGGTATCTCAGCCACACCGCTTCTTAGTGTTTCATTGCTGCACTAAGCCTTAAATAAATCTCTATGGAGAAAATTAGCTCTACTATTAGATCTTTATACCTTTGCATTCTCAGTCATTTTCCTCTTACGGAGAAGAGACATTCAGAATGTTTTCTTCTCTGGGTACTACTTCCAGGTATTGAAGTTGTCCTTTGCAGAATTTAGTACTACTGTTGGATTGAATTGGTTATGCTTTTTTTTATTAAAATAACTGTGTATAAGTGATACCACTCTAACTCAAGAATTATCAAACATCACATCCCATCCTTGGAACAGTATATAAAAAAGAGCAATATAAAACAAAATTAGTGACTCACCAAACTAAAGCTAATGGACAATCTTATTGCTGCTGTCCTTTGGTCCTTCCATTCCTGCACTTGTTTGCACTCTTTGTTCTTAAATTAATGTCTTAACCTCGATGGCAGGTCGTTTAGAGCAGGCACTGTAAACAAAACTTCCTCCTTAAATACACCAGTGTAAATCCAAAGTAACATAAATTTTACTGTGATTGCCATTTGGACCATTGTCACTTGTTTATTAAGCATCATGAATGTTCATGGCTCTATATCAATAAAAGCAAAATGTATTGAAATGTCATATTTAAAAACAATCTTATTGGCAGCATAAAAAAAAACCAGGCACATGTATTTATCATGGAGCTTGTGACTAGTTGGGAATAAATGCATGAAGGAATCAAGATGCAATAAGATGAATTAAACCCCCCTTTTCTCAAGCCAGTGAATAACTTATTGGCCTGTTCACCAAAGAACACTCTCCAGGTACAAGAACCCAGTCCCGTTGCTTCAGTAACTTAGTTTTCATTCTTCCAAATAAAGCTGTTTAACAAATAAATCACATCATTTCCCCAGGCCCTACAGTTCTTGCCACAGCCTGTCTTCTTCCTTCATTTCACTCAGCTCAGTTGTGTGACAACTTTCATGAGGACAAGGGATCTTCAAGCTCTCACCTTGATCCTTGGTCTTAACCTAAGCAGGGAGGTAGCTGATTAAGTACAGCTGGGGGCAGACCCAATACCTCTTAAAGTGTCAGCCAATGGGAATTGTGGCACTTTGCTTCCTTTTCAGGTAAGATAAGAAAACTTGCTTATTTTGCCACTTCTACCTACTTCCCAGCCTCTCATAAGTGCATGTATTCATGCATGCTTTGCTTTATCTAATAGGGCATCTGTCCAATATATGCCCTTTTCCTTTGAGAGCAGAAAACCACTTTCAGTTACGTTACATAGGAGATGCACACTAATGCAGCTGAACGCTGATGGTGACATAAGAACTGGAACTACAAAGAAATGATTGTAGAATATACTCTCAAATGAATTTCAGCTATAAAATCTATAGAAGAAATTCCTCAGTCTTAGATCATGTAAAGCTCCCACTGACATTTGGCACAAATAAGGAATGGGCCCAATATTATCAATATATGACATATTTTTCAGTATAAATAAGTTTATGAGGAGTCATAGGTAATGTTATCCACCACATGTCTCCAAGGAAAATAAATGTATTAGGATTAGTATATTTCACTTGGTTTGATAAATGGCATCTGTCATTTTGAAGGAAGAAGCAGTATACTCTTATGAGATCCCAGACAATTTTTGGGGTTTAAAATGTCTTCAGGCAAAAAAGAATTAATTTACTGTTTTGCCATCAGAGATTACACTATCTCCTCTAAATTAAATTAGCAATCAGGTTATCAGGATGGGCATTTTTTTTTATTCTTGGGAAAGTCAAAGAGAGATGGCTTCAAACAAGAATAACTGAAAAATTAAAATAGACATTTCATGGCGCTTAATAATTTATTGGTATTCAGAAAGGAACAGACAAATACTCAGGTGGCTAATTTTTAATGCTGACAACTCAATGATTTACTAAAAACATCTGCCAGTCAGGTTATATGTGTTCCATTCAATACACAGATGCTCGTAAAAAAAAAAAAAGTCCTGGTGGAATGAGAGAGCTACTTCAGAACAGGCACGATAACATTCAGTCCGATGCACATGCCAGTGTTGATAGAGAGATGAAGTGTCCCTGGAGTATTGTCAAATACAAGAAGCCTTTTTTTCTTTTTTCGAGTTATGCCAGAGTTTAGTCAGGTGGTAAAAAAATGTAGAGGGAGTTGACAGTAGAAGCCTTGAACAGATGCATGTTGCAGCTATAACACTTCATGATAGTTCATAAAATGTTTCTACTAGTGAAGCTTTCTTCCATGCTTTGGCTGTGATTCAGAAAGGCACATGCTTAAATACCTAACTTTAAGCATATGTGTAGTCCTATTGCCTTTGATTGAACTTATCATGATATCAGTGTGATTGTTCATGTGATAAGCATGCACCAAACTTCAGATCATCTTTCTGATTCAGGACCTCGGCTGTAAGTAGAGCCTGAACACACTACTAATGATTAATTGAATAAGCAAGGTCCTACAGTAAATTTCATGACATTCTGTGTCTGTAACATAAGGATAGAAGTTGGTACACTAACTGATATTACTTCACACTCCCTGTCTGTCTATAACATGATAACTTTTGACCATTACATTCCACCCATTCCAAAATTTCAAGGGTTGTTCTTGGTTTCAGTGGGCAGAACTCTAATGACAGAAAAGTCTCATTTAGATGAAAATAGACCACAAAATGCTTCAGGCTATGGAATCTCCTTGTCATCCCTTGTTGCTGCCCACAGCCGTCAGAGGCAGCTGCTTAACTTATTATATAAAAAGATTGTCTATGGGCTAGAGTCTAAGAAAATGAAGAAAGTCTTATCTGAGAGCAATAGAGGGAAGAAAGTGGGGACCTGGAGGGAAAGAATGAGGCTGAGGGAAAACCACCTTTAAAATAATACACATATTGTGTATGCACTAATAGGTTCATGCCTCCTGGGTTCCAAAAGATGGATCTTGAGAGCTGCCAGTTTTCTCCACCAGCGTGTTCACTAGTTTCAAATGCCAGTGCAGTCATTCCCCCTCTTCTGAATCTTTATCTGAACTTGCCATAGACTGGATTCTGTGGTGTGGAGATAACTCTTGCAATGTGAAATAATTTGGGCTGCCTGCGGAGTCTAGTCCACCTGACAACAGTTTTGCAGAAGCTGTTAATGAAGTTACGGCTTGACCATGAATGATGTTGAGCAGTCTGGCTCCAGACTAGGAAGCGCTTAAGTACATGATTAACTTTGAGCAAACAAGCTGTCCCAATGATTTCAAAGGACTTTTCACCCACTTAAGTGCTTTACAGGAGTTTTCAGACTAACCTCTGAATCCAGTATACATTTTAGTAAAGTAGCATTATTCTCCATACTTGGTCATTTGAGTACACTGCACTGCAATTTGGTTTTGAATTTCTTTTGGAAAAGAGTATCTTTCACACAAAGACCACTGTATAACATTAAAGAATTAATTTATGCAGCATCCCCAGCAGTAGGAAAGTCATAATACAGCTGCTTTATAGATAAATGAAAGAGAGGTCAGAGAGGTGAGTAGTTCTACCTAAAAATGATTCTAAAAATGAGTTCTACATCTATTACCTCTCAATTACATCCATAGGAAAGGGGTTTTTTTTATTTTATAAGTAGGAAGGATCACATCCACCTCACCTGCCTCCTGACTGAGATCAAAAATTCTGTTAAGTACCATTATTAACAATCTAAAAAAACACACACAGTGCCTTCAAATCCAGCTTGTTTATTTAACAGCTTTCATCATCCAGCCCAGGAGTATGCAAAGTGTGGGGGGCAGGCCCCCTTGAGGGGCATGAAATTTCATAAGCAGGGCACAGCATGATTGGTGGCTGGGTCTCAGGCTAATCCATCTCATTAAAATGTTGAACTACATTACTGTTTTCATGTCTGTGCATTCACATTTATATATCAATAATAAAGTATTTCATTCTACACATTTATTTTCTTACACATGAACATAACTGAAATTTCCATTGGTTTGGATTACATTAGATAGCTTGGGGAAGGGCAGGGGGAGGCTGGTAATTGCAGGTGTAACCCCAGAGGCATGGAGATCATGTACTAAGGGAGTGAAGACTCTGCTCTACAGCCTTAGCTGAGAACCAGCTGGTCTTTAGCTCATGTGGTAGAGTGTGGTCCTTTAACACCTATGGTCACAGGTTCCAGCCCTTCTGCTAACACCCTGGATCTGTTGGTGTTACACAAGGAGGAAAAGAGGGACCCAATATCAAGTGTGCTTACCCCTGAATTCGAGCCCAAGAAGTAAATCTGTAGTACAATGCTACAGTGCAGAGTACAGACATTGCTGGCTCAGCTAACCTGGGCACAAAGAGAAGTGTAGATGGGAAGACATGTCTACACTAGTCCCCTTCTTCACAGGGGCCCTGGTAATCAACCTGAGTGGAGAATACTAATGAAGTGCTGCAATGAATATGCAGCACCTCATTAGGCTAATTCTCCCTGCGCCAACTTTGAAGCGCCAGCATGACGTAGCTGCGGGCATTTGGAAGTACATGTGTTACTTCAAAGTGCCCTTACTCCCAAAAGGGGCACTTCAAAGTTGCATGGGTACTTTGAAGTACCCCCAGCTACACAGCATGCCAGCTCTTCAAAGCTGCTGTAGGGAGAATTAACCAAATGAGGTGCTGCCTATTCATCACAGCACTTGATTAGTATTCTCCGCTCAAGCTGATTACCAGGGCCCCTGTGAAGAAGGGGACTTGTGTAGATACAGCCATCCTGAGTAGAGTTCTCTAACTCCTGAACTTCCCAGAGCACTTCTTCCCACGTCTACACAACTAAGCCTAGCTGTGTACTGCCCTGCTGCCAGAGACTTTCCCCACCACAGTGAAAGCATACAGCAGGGAAAGTCTCCAGTAACACCCACTGCCTCTCTTCACCAGACCCTTTCCTTGCTTTTACTGGAGACTTTCATTGCATTGTGTAGTCACATGTGCAGTGCCTGCACTTCACATGAGTGAAGACAAAGCCATAGAAGATGAATTTTTAGTCAATAAATTTCAGAGTAAAATTACATTTTAAGTGATTTTCCCAGGGCACCCAGAAAGTTTGCTAGGACTGGAAATCAGTTCACAAAATGATATGCTGGCTCCTGCTGAAACAGAGTCTGGTACAATGTTTCTTAAACTTTTTGAGACCATGAAATACCAGACAATAATATTTTTTATGTAGAACACCTATGGAAATTTTCTGAAAAAAATGTCAGACCAAAAAAAAAAATTGAAACGGCAGCACTGCAAAAACAAAATGAAATAATTGGGTCAGGTATCATAGCAATGGAGAAGTAACATTGTATGTAGTTTTAATAAGAGCAAAAACAGACCATCAGTGTCTTTTTCCAAATGCTCACAGCACACCTGCAAATTGTTCACAAATCATCCATGTTCCTCAAAACATAGTTTAAGGAACACTGGTCTAGTAGGTCTATAGCTATATCTCTCTATATATCTAGATTAGATATAGATGATATAGATATAGATAATTGTGATTACTATTTCTTCTATTTCAGACTTTTAGCTCTGTATGTTGCTCTGAAGAGTTCAGATGGCCCAGAGTGCACCTAAAACAGCAGGAAAGCCAACTGTATAAGCAAAAAAGGAATGTAAATGGGAAAGCTGGAAAGAATATCAAAGACCAAAGAGGGCTCACAGCTTTGCATTTTATTGATTCTATTAATCATAATCACTAAAGATAGCATAACTATTCAGCTATTTATATGAATAAAAGAAGGCTAGCCTACCATGCTCGTGTTTCTACCTTCTGGCAAGTGAAAATACTCCAAAGATATTCACGAAATTACTTATTTCAAATGAAATGATGATATAAATAGGACATAGTATTCCTGAGCTCTCATGATGACATCCTGGATGTAAGCTGTCTGTTATGGCTTACTTTACATCCACCTAGATTATTGTCTTATTGTCCTAAGTTCTTGGAGATTTGGTCCTGTGTTGTTTACAGTACTTCAGGAAAAATAAGCAATTTTAGAGTGTTCTACTTAGAATTGTAGGTACAGACCAGAAAGTGAGATAAAATAAGACATAGATAAGGATCTGTGTTGGTGAAATACATTGGAATTTAGCAAACATTCACCATAGGAAATATTTTGGTTTATCAGACACAGACCCAATATTTTGCTTTGCAGCAGGTGTAACATTTTTAAAATGCTCCCTGACATTGTTAATAAGAACACCTTCAGCAAAGCAGCACTCCCAGGCTTCTCAATAATGGTCATGTAGTAGTGATTCTTCACATCTGTGAATGGTAGGTAGCAGCTAATCAGAGTTAAGGAACTAATGAAAATCCAAGCGAAGCTGATACGTGATGTGAACAATTCACCCTCTGACTTTCTACGGTATAGCTTGGCTTCATAAAACCTGGAAAAATTCTTATCTCTGTACATATTTTAAATAAATGAGAATTGTTTTAGCTTTTGCACCTTATTGTTTGTCTTTATTCTTTGTTTAACTTCCTATGGTATCTTCTGGGAGCTCTGAGGGTTCCTGCAGCTGGAAGCTCCAGGGGTCACCCATGGCAGCTTAGGCCTATGGGGCTGTGCTGTGGCACAAAACTCTATTGGCTTGGAGCTCTGGGAAGGTGCCTCGGCACTGTGGAGGCCCCACCCACAGGGGCTGGGAGCAGTGGGAGTTCCCCACCACACTTCAGAGCTCCAGAACTTTCAGATAGCAGCTGCAGTGGTTCACCAGCTAATAGCTCCAGACCTCTCCATGGGCTGACAGCTTCAGCCTCCCAGCCCTGGGCCTGAAGCAGAAAATGTCACAGGGATCCCTGGAGTCACAGATTCTGTGAAAGCTGTGACCTCCAGGGCATAACCATATACTTACTTATGATAACAAATTCCTGATGTATGATGAATATCATTGAAAGAAACTGGTTTGCTTCTGCTGTGCTTGAACACACAGGACTCTCAATAATTTTAGCGTGAGTTACTCCTATCAACAGGGCTTCAGGACTGGTCATACAAAACCACAGTTTTATCTTGAACATTACTTTAGTTATTGCAACTCAGCAACTTTGTTACCTGATAGAAGGCCATTAGTGATTATTGCTGTCCAGCGGCTTCTACTTGTTCTACTCATTACAAAGTAAAACACATGGCTACAATTACTCTCCAGTGATCTGGCTACAGAAGTTACTGTTGGAAGAGATGTTCCAAAAAATCTTCTGTACACAGACTGTGTCTATACATAAAAGCGGATCAATCTTTTGATCCGATCTGTCAACAAAAGGGTTCCCCGGAGCATCTACACAGCTTTTTTGTTGACAATTTCTGTTAAAAAAAACGCATTTTGTGTGTAGATGTTCCACAAGTTTTGTCAGCAAAACTGGCCAGTGTGACCATAACCTTTAAGTTTGCCTCACCCTGTTGAACCCTTTCCAGTTGTTGCTGTTTCCTCTATGGGACAGAGTTTGCTGTAAGTGACATGGTAACAAGTTTGCCCTCCGGACTTCTCTTGGCATTTCTGCCAGATGAGTGGATCTTTAAGGTGTTCTGCCAGGTGTGAGCATGCCATTTTGTAAAGCTGTGATGACCAGCTCTTCACCTTGTGGCAGACAACTGCCCCAACCCACTACCAGACAGCTGTTCTGGAACTGAGGTGTACTGCATAATCACCATTCGATCTCCGCTTGGCAATATTGCTCCAGTTCAATAAGTTGCTGATGCATGGGCAACTTCAAGCATATATTAAAGTCCCACTGACATCAGCTTAAGCCTCAATCATATGCTAAAGTAGGGGATTAAGTGGTTTTCTGGTGTGCTTTCCCACTGAAGGTGAGCCCCATCACTGAGGAGTTCTGACATTGAACAACACCCCCAATCCCCAGAGGCCAGTGCCCCATATTTGCCATAGGGCAATGTTCTCCCCCTATCCCAAGCCTCTATGGGCATCAAGGGTCCACAGCTCCCAGCCTCGTGCCCAATGTCAGGATTGTTTCCAATAAAAGTTACACATTGATTAATGGTATTTATGATTTTTTTGTTTATTAGTGATTGTTCTATATTTTTTACTAAAAAAATAATTTGACATCTTTTAGCCCTCATCATAAGAAAGAATAAACAGCAAGCATTGTTTTAAAGCTGATTTGGTTTTCTTTAAATGATGGTACAGGACATATAATTACTGTGTGCCTCTGGTGTGTTAGCGGGCACACAAGGTTCAACAAACAAAAAGAAACTTTTCATCATTTTTCTCTCTAATATTGCTCTGTATTTTATGCACATTCCACCTTCTGATACTCCAGTATAACCAGAATATCTGTACAAGACCGGAATATTCAAGAATGCTTACGGCAGGTCTACACTTCAGATGCTACAGCGACATAGCCTCACTAGTGCTACTGTGCAGCCATAGTACTTCAGTGAAGACTCTCCTATGTCAACAGGAGAAATTCTCCTGTTGGTGTAGTTAACACACCTCTGCAAGAGGCGGTAGCTATGTCAATGGGAGAAGCTCTTCTGCCAGCACAGTGTTGTTTGCTCTGGTGGCTAAGTCAATATAACTGCGTGTCTCAGTAGTATGGAGTTTTTTACACGCCCCCAAGTGACATAATTATCCTGGTGTGAGTTTATAACGCAGCTGTGGCCTCAGTTTTCTAATAAAAAGAAAAAAATAGCATTTCCAAATTGTGAACACAAGCGGAACAGCTTCATGCTGCTGTGTGAAACAAGGAAGAGAAATTAAACTAGACACATGGGCTGTTTCTACACAGGCCACTTCCTTCAGAAATGACATGGTAATACAGGGAGTGAAATATGCTAATGAGGCACGGATGCAAATTCCCTGCACCTCATTAGCATAATGTCACATGATTTGGAGTCCGGAAGACTATTCTTCCAGACTCCAAAATGCTGTGTAGAAGTGCTGCCTCTGGACGGAGGGTCTTCTGGAAGGAAGTCCTTCTTCCAGAGGCCCCTTCTTCCTGAAAATTTTTGGGAAGAAGGGGCCTCTGGAAGGAGGACTTCCTTCCGGAAGCCCCCCCCGGGGCCATGCGTCTATGCAGCGTTTTGGAGTCTGGAAGAACGGTCTTCTGGCCTTCAAATCATGTGACGTTATGCTAATGAGGTGCAGGGAATTTGCATCCATGCCTCATTAGCATCTTTCACTCTCTGTATTAGCATGCCACTTCCAGAGGAAGTGGCCAGTGTAGAAACGGCCATGCAGTAAAACTAGTGAGATTTCACAAAGGAAGGGCTGGCCATGACCTGAAAGCTGCTGTGCCAACCCTAGGATTATCAGACATACAGTTTTTGACTGGAATGCCAATCAGAAAGGGACTGTGGCAACTCCAGTCAGCACAGTGGCCCAGGCGGTTAAAATCCAGTCAGTGGTGGGGCAGGGCGAAAGCAAGCTCCCAGTCTTCTCTGGTTCCATGCAGCTCCATGCAGGGATGCTTGGAACTTTAATATATGCTTGTCCCAATAGCCAAGAATTGCAGCCATTGATAACAGTGGGGGTAGTGCCTGCAGGCAAGAGGAGTGCACAGAGCTTCCTGGCCCCTCCAGGTAGCAGCCAGCATGCTAGCCACTGCTGGGAGCCACCTGATATAAACCCTACCCAGCTGCAGCCCACACCCCAACCCCCTTTCACACCCAATCCTCTGCTAAGTTTGGACCCCCCCACACCCACATCCTAAATCTCTGCCCCAGGTTAAAGTCCCCTCCCACACTCTAACTCTCTCCTAGATCTGGCATTTCAATCCCCTGCTCCAGCTCTGAGCTAACTCCCACAGGCCAAACCATAATTCCCCAGCTCAGAGCTTTCTGTCAGAAACAAACTCCCTCACAGGGCCCTTCCTGTTCTAGTACCCACAACTGCTCCTCTGGACCCTCCCTGACCCTGCACCCCGAGCCAGAGTGCTCACCCCCTCTCACCCCCTCACCCCTTGCTCCAGTCTGGTGAAAATGAGCAACTACCAGGGATGGGGGAGAGTAAGTGACAGAGGAAGGGGCCATGGAGTGGGTGATGGGACCTTGCAGAAGAGGTGGGGACTCTGTGAAGGGCTGGAGCAGAGGGTAGAGTAGGGGGCAGGGTAAATGTGTTCTATTTTCTGCATTCAGAAAGTTGCCAAACCTATCAAACCACTGAACATGTGCAGAGCCCTCTTAAAATTTGGTATCGTGAATATGCAGGGGTCTGTCATTGTAGGTCTCCATGGAGCATTTTGGCTGAAGTCTACACAATCTAGTCACAACAGGTAGGTAAAATACACTTGGACAAACCGTGACATAATCTCTGTTATTAATGAACACCTTCACAAATATTGAAGGCCGTGCACAGATAGTTCATCTTCTGTTGAGCACTCAACTTATTCTAAGAACAATATTAGTTGTAAATAGTTTGTTGATCTCTGTTTACAATCTTAAAAGCTGGAGAAGTCCTTGGAAATACTAACTAATATAATACTGCTAATATTCCTGTGATATGCTTACGGTCCATGCCTTGTGACTGTCACCTAAGATTGTTTCTTTGGAGGAATGTTCCTGGACCTGCTTCTCAGGCAGCAAAAATGCTTTATTCAAGTTTCAGCATGCCTGCTTAAGCAGTTGCAGTTATTAGGGTTGCTGAAGCTATGACAAAGCTGATAAAGCATCTGTGGGGATTTTCTCCTTTCAAAAAGGAAGGGAAAAATGGTGACACAGATCCAAAAAAATCCTGCTGTTTGTCAGCTTCATCCTCCTCTCTTTATATGTATCTTGGCATTATATATTCAATGTCCACTTCATCACCTAAAGTGCTAATAAAAAGAGTGTTTAAATAGGAAAACATGCCCACATAAATAACTGATAAATCTGGAACAGAAAAGCAATTAAGTTGCCCAGCAACCACTCTTTAACAACACGCCCACCTACAAATAAAACATTAAAACTTTTGTCAATGCATGAAACAATTCCAAAACCGAAGTCTTCAGTCGTGTATGCAAGGCACCATAGCTGCACTGTGGCAGGCATCCAGGAGAAGAGACAAAGATATGCAACAGCAAATTCATCAGAGAGGCAGTCTGTGACACCTTATAGACTAACAGATTTATTGGAGCGTAAGCTTTCATGGGCAAAGATCCACTTCATTAGATGCATGTAGTGGAAATTCCAGAGGCATGTATAAATATACAGGCACATGAAAAGAAGGGAGTACTAATCAAGAGAGAGGCAAGAGTCAGTGAGGTCAGTTCAGTCAGGGATGATGTGACCCACTTCCAGCAGCTGATGTGGAGGTGAGAACACCAAGAGAGGAGAAACTGTTTTTTTAGTTTGCCAGCCATTCCCAGTCTTTGTTCAGTTCTTGACAAAAGAATTTTAAAGATTTAAAAGAATTGTGAGTGAGTACAAACAAAGAACTATAACATCAAAAATAGTTACATGAAAAATAAAGATAAAATATTTTCTAGTACCTAACTTCAGGTTTTTGAAATGCTCTTCCTACAGCATTACTGATTGAAATTTTCCAGTGTCCAGCAGCTGTATATTTTCTCTTTTAGGTGCAAAGAGAGTTGGACAAGTTTAATAAGAACTTGGAGGCATTTTTGCCCCTCACTGTTATAAGTCTTCCACCCTTTAAAATGCATTTGCCCAAGAATTATTCCTAATTGAAGTTTATTCAAACAGTAAAGAAGGTACCATGGTGTCAGGAGGTGAAAGACATCCCATGCTGTATTTCCTCACGTCTGTTTACTAAGACACAAATATGCTTGTTTCTGTCCCTCTTCTTTGCCAAGGAATGGCCACTGGATTTCCCATCAGCTTCATTGACACCAAGCTGCAACATTAACTTGTCTTTTGTCTTTGAGAAATAGGTTTACCTATTCCCCAGACTAGTCTGGTAAGCACAAATCATTATGATTTCAGCTTATGTCCATAACTTTTGATAGAATGTTGCTACATACGTTTTGCCATGATAATATTGATCACCAAGTTATTAGCTTACAAATGATATTTTAAAAGGCATATTTTTACAATGATTATAACAATGGTGTGTAGAGTATGAATACAAACTTCTGACATAGTCTGGCATACCCTTTTGTTTTATTTCTAGTACTAGAGATAATAGCTGTGCCTGGATTTTAATTCATTCCTTCAGAACAGGGATTCACAAACGCCATTACACTGTGATCCCATTCTGACAACAAAAAAATTTTACACCCGCCAGGAAGGGAAACGGAAATCTGAGCCTGCCTGTGCTCCACTGTCCACAGTGGGAGGGCCCAAAGCCTGAGATCCATGGAAGGAAGGCAAAATTGAAGCACAGGAGCTTCAGTCACAGGCAAAGGGACGGTAACCTAAGCACCACCATCCACGCTGAAGCCCTCAGGCTATCATCCCTGTCAGTGGGGCTCAGGTTTCAGCTTTGTCCCCAGGGTCCAGCAAGTCTAAGACAGCCCTGTCAACTCCATTAAAAGGAGGTTGTGACCCACTTTGGGGACCCGACCCACAGTTTGAAGACCATTGCTTTAGAGATAAGTTTCTGCTGTGATTAACCAATTTCCTCATTGTTGTAGTCTTATAGCATGTGGTCTGGTGAGCCAGAGAGCTGACTCCTGATACTAGAATGGGCTGGTGAATCCAAACATCTGGCCATTATTTCTCACTGTAGAACTGACTCCCTGTTTTATGTGTGTGAAGTTGTTTAACTTTTCTGTGCTTCAACTTACCTGACCATTTGGGAGGTTGTAGTGCTTCTTATGATGGAAATCCTGTATCCTCTCAGGTCAGTGAGAAAAACTCCTAGGATTTCATCCTATTTATTTCATAGCACTATGAAAGGTATGGTAGCTACTTTATGGAGGGTATCGGCTTCAGTGAGAGTTTAGCGATCTCAGCACACTGGATGCTTTTCAGTACTTCACATGGTGTTTTGTTTGTGTAGCCATTTGGGACCTGAAGGTGAAAAGCTGCTATTTGAGTACTGTGTTACGATTGCTGAGGTGGGGGCTGCACAAACCATTAGCTATTGCAGCTGCAAAGTGTCAGGGTTTTTGATTTCTTTCAGAAAAAAAAATCAGCTTGACTCTTCATTTCAGTCATGTTCCATTTAGCAGTGGAATTTCCTGGTTTCTTTTGCTTTTATTATATAAAGAAAACCTGAAATCTGGTACAAATCAGTTGACTTTTGGAATGTTTGCAGGTAAATGAAGAGACTAATATGCCATATTGCAATAATATGAACAGAACTATGTTTTGTTCATTTACGAAGAATTGTTAGCCTTCATTAAACATATCAGCTATGTCTACACTAGAGAATTTTGTAGACAAAATTAAGGTTTTATAGACAAATCTCATGAAGCTTCCACACACAAAATGTATTTTGTCAACAGAAACTGTCAACAAAAAAGCTGTGTAGATGCTCTGCGAGGGGCCCTTTTGTTGACAGAGTAGATCAAAAGATTGATCTACTTTTATGGGTACGCACAATCTGTCAACAGAAGTTTTGTTGGAACATGTCTTTGACAGTAACTTCTGTAGCTAGATGCTTCCTGTGTAGACATAGCCATCGTGACTAATGGTGTTAATTTAAGAGGAGTTTTTAACACAATTATATTTTAAAATTAATTCTGGAATGGTCTTACAATAATGTTCTTGACAGATGCTATGTGCCACATCTGTTGCTTTTCTCATGGTCATACACTGAAAGGTGATATGTGTTTATTTTTATTATCATACTACTTACCTACATATCATATGCAGTATTCAAGCTTTCATTTTTTGGAATGGCTATATATTTACAGTTATGGAAGTGGAAGAGGGAATTAAATCAAGTATCAAATAATAGCATTTGATGGTTATAAATGAAATACATGAAAGGATGAGTCATTAACTATGAGTTGTGCTTTACAAAAAGGTTTTCTTACACAAAACCATTAAGGGGGACACACAATCTTTATTCCTGGAGGGTGAGTTAGCCAGGATATTTTATCATAATATGCCGCTTCTAGTAACAGAACTCCTGCTCCAGTGAAGTCAATGGTAGATTTTGCCATTGCCAGCTGCTGATAGCAGAAATCCTGGCTCTTTTCTGAATTTCTTCCTGCTTTGCAATTGCAGGCTGCGTTTATACTTCATCCCTATCTCAAAATATTTTATGAGATTTGCACAATGCAAATGGCCTAAATTATTTTGCGATAACTTATTTTGAACTTCAAGAACAACAAGAAGTCCTGTGGCACCTTACAGACTAACAGATATTTTGAAGCATTAGCTTTCGTGGGCAAAGACCCGCTGCAGTCCAAATGGCACCAAAGTTTGAAATAAGCACCTATTTCCATGAAGTTGCTATTTCAGTCTGAAGGTAGGTCTACACTAGACGTTAAAGACAATCCTAGATACTCAATTCCAGCTACAGCAGTTGCATAGCTGAAATTGATGTATCTCTGATCAACTTATCTGGCTATCCTCACTGAGGGAGGTTGACAGGAGAGACTCTCCCTTCTACCTCCCTCACTCCTTGAACGAATGAAGAATAGAGGGGTTGACTGCTAACCCCTGATTATTCAATTTTGTGCATCCTCACTAGGTATGCAAATTTGACCCACAGAAGATCGACCCCGACTGGGTTGATCTCCTGGTAAGTATAGATGTACCCTAAGCTATTGCTTTATTAAACCACCACACCAAAGTAGTTTTGTTAAATGAATTATATTTTCTATAAACTTCTTGATAAGGATAGCAATATTTTAAATAGCTTATTATAAAGACTGGGAAAAATACAACTGATTTGTATAACGGTTACATAAACTTAGTACAGCGACGTGGAGAAATAAAGTGTTCCTGTTTTGTTACACTATATACTGTTTGAAGTTCTGTGTGTATTTCAGTGTATGTCTGCTTCTCAATAAGATTTTGCTTTCAATCATATTTGAGTTATTATAAAAATAAAGAAATCTCTTTACACAGAGACTATATGTGATTCTTTGCCAACCCAACATTACTGTAATGTGTTTTCAAGTAGTTTATTATTTGCCCTGGCAATGATTCTACTTTTGATGCTATTCCACTGCTTGTTGAACTTATCTTCTCTTTGGCAGCTAACATAATTCACTCAAACAGCAAAATGGCTATCCTAGCTTTGAAATGTAGAAGAGCTGAAATAGGGGACCTGTGTTTAATCATCTTGCACTGACTTTTTCCAATTGCTGTTAATAATTGTTCCATACCTGACTAGAGTATAAAGGCCTGCCAGCATTAAAATATTCTACAATTGCTACCTGTCATTGCATATCTTAGGGATTTGTGTTTCCACTCATCACTGTAGGACCTAAGCGTCTTCCACATAAACTCAGTGGCACTAACAAAATCCTTTATGGATTTCATAGTTCTTTCACAAAGTTTAATGAACTGTGGTTACCTAGAGAAACCATGGTTGTCAGCCAAAATTGAACCTGAGACCTTCAGGGACAAAGAAGCACATGGTCCTGTATTTGAGTCAAAGAAGGAATTTTACAAGCTGTAATGTGAGTAAGTCACAGAGGCCAACTGCTAGTGGAGGGACATGATTACATGCCATTTGATACGGGGTATTATGTAAGCATCAATACATCTTGGACGTGGCCTGCAAAGTTCAGCTGTAACCCCAGCCAGACTCTCCAACCACTTCTGAAGGTGTTTAGATTTTGCATTGTTCAGATCCATGCATTTGGACTAAGTGTCTCTTTTCCTTTTCTTTACATTGTGTTATTTGCAAAGGGTGAAGTAAGAAGTATCACTCGGATGCTGTATTTCTCTGTAGTTGTGTCTGTTGAGAAACAGAAACTTTTTCGCTTAAAATTGCATTCATGAGTCTTTGTCTAGACTAGAGCTCCTTAAGACTTGATACTTTGAACTAAAAGGTGGTTTGTTGAAAATTTTTTTCTTAGTCTTGGTCTACAGTAGGCAGGTAAGTCAATTGCAGATACGCACTTCTAGCTACAGCAATTTCATGGCTAGAATCAACTTATCTGTCTGTCTGCACTGAGGAAGGTCAACAGGAGATTCTCATGTCAACCTCTCTTATTTCTTGAGACAGCTAGGAGTACAGGGGTTGACTAGCCAACCCCTGATAGGTCGATTTCACTTATCCGTACTAGGCCAGTCGGCCTTCCAGGTCATATAGACATGACCTTACATTTTTGTAAGTTCACATTAAGGCTACATCTACACTAGAAGCATCCGTAGACAGCATTGAGTCGACAAAACCTCTGCTGACAGAGTGCATCTACACACAAACGAAGATCGACAGAGCAATCTGGTCTGTTGACAGAGAACAGAAAGACTGCCCTGCCCTCTGTCGAAAGAACAGGTGACCAGGAGCTCAGCAAACAGGGCTGCCCAGTGAACTGGGAGCCCTCTCTGTTGACAGAAGTGTCTACGTTGCACTTCCATTGACAGAATTCTGTCAACAGAAGTGTTATTCCTCAAAGTTTTGAGGGATAACACTATCAAGACAAATGCAGCATTCTGTCAGGACTCTGTCAACTGAAGTCAACTGTCAACAAAACTCTATAGTATAGATACAACCTAAGTGTCCTAATTGGAGAGGATATACAGTTATTAGTACATAGCAAACTGTTTAATTCTCTCTTTAAGTGCAAAACTCATCACAATCTTAACTGTGGGATCAAGACAAGTACCTTCATAATAAAAATAAGGGAGCATCATGCTGTCTACCTTTTAATCTTCAGTTTGTCCTCCACTAACTTCATGATATATGCCTTTTCTATTATAGTCTGCAAGCCCTAATGGGTTCTGCAAAAGTAATATTTCAGCTCTAGAGTGTTACTCACTGTGAAATTATTGCACAGTAGTCTTAAAACAGACACATGAAAATTTAATGAACTGTACATACTACATTTAAAAAGCTAATGTAACATTATGATTGGGATTTTACATGCATAAATGTCAAGATATTCATAATTCTGGTTCCCGTAGCAATTGTAAATTAGCCCTTGTATGCATATATAGAACTTTAGAATATTACTGAATGAAAGGTTAGCTTTAATATACATACACAGTGTGTAGGTAACTCAGGGTACATCTACACTTGCAGGAAGATCGCCACAGTGGTGGTTGATCTTCCCAGTTTCAATTGAGCATGTCTAGTTGGGCTGTACTAAATCAGACCCTCAGGAATCCACTTTCAACCTCAGTACTCACTGCTGCCATGAGGAGTAAGGGAAGTTGATGGGAGAATTTCTCCCATCGACCTCCCCCTGTGCGGGTGGCAGAAAAACTCATTTTATGATATGTCAACTCCAGCTACACAATTCACACAGCTGGAGTTGTGTATCTTAAGTCAATTTTCCACCATAGCATGGGCCTGGCCTTAGAATTTCATATCTGTTGTGTAGGTAATCTCAACCAGAGTGTTTGCATTAACAGTTTTTTCTTTTCTTTCCAGGGGAGAGAGATTTATAAAAATGCACATTTGAATGTGTACTCATACGTTTCCTTTCCTCCCTCTGTAGAGCTGCAGTTGGTTAGTTTAATAGTAAAGAATTGTACTAATGACCGAGAGGTTGGCCAGAAATTAAGAGGGCCATGGATGGGGGCTATTTTGAAACCAAAAGTGTTTCTGAGACTTTTCAGTCATTGTTTCATCTTTTTTTTTCAAATATATCCACTTCCCAGAAACATACAGGGTAAGATTAATTGGCATTCTTCTTGGCACTGGGGATAATGGCTTGTGATCTTTAAATGATTATCATGTACATAGAAGTAGAATCTAGCCTTCAGTCTGGCATAATTTTCAGGCTCTTGGAACACAAAATGACTGTGTAAGTACCCAACCTGGGCAGCTGAGGATTCCCTTGGCATGCAGAAATCTCAGCGTATTAAAATAATTGGATTCAACTATATGTAATCACCCTTCTAGGGGCTGACCAATGCTGGGCTTGGATATTCCCAGATGTTTGGAGAACTTCTACCAGACAGGGATAAGGGATTAACTAGCCCAGGGCCCCTTTTCAGTAGTGTGGATCCCCAATCAGCCCCCAAACCATTTGTGGACCCTCATCAAAGCCAATTCGAGCTGCTATGTACACATCTTTAAATGAAAAATGAAACCACAACATAGATTTTCAGACAGCAAATAATAACATTATTGGAAGATATTTAATTTAAAACTAGTAATCGATTGTAATCCTGCAATGTATTTAAAACTTATTTTCTCTGACCATATTTAGTCATCTTTTTATTTTTTCAGAGCTGCCCCTGCAATATCCTCAAGGAACCCCCAGTATCCACTGACTTCAGATTGGGAACCGCTGAACTAGACAAGCTCTTTCTAGCAATCTGGGGTGTAAATGTACAGGGCACTACTGTGTCACACACTAATTATTCATGTGAATACTGCTAGTGCTCACTAAAAGTTCCCTAGCATGCTTTTAATATATAATTCATACGATTCTTTCTGTGAATTTTCCTCACTGTAAATATAGTACCAGCCAAACAGCAAACAGGAATGACTTTATGCTATCATAACTGGAGTTTATTGTTCTGTGGTTTAACTATAGATCATTTGTGAAAAAAAAATCTTCAATTTCTGGAATCACAATTAATAGAAATTCTAAAATCACAGGTTCCCATAAATTACATCATAAATCCAAGGACTGCCAGTACTTGGAAATTACCATCTCATTTCAGATAGGTCAGAATCTGGGAACCCAATAACTGCCATATTAGGTTAGAACAGTGGGCCATTGACACCAGTATTCTGTCTTCATCATGGACTGGGTGCTTTCTTTCAGAAGAAGAAAACCTATGGTAGACACCTTGGGCCCTCCCACACACATATTCTTCTCAGTTTCTTCCAATAGCTAAAATTTGGCTTTGCAGACTGTTTTAGTGCAAGCATGCCTACTGCTGAGAACAGTTTCCGATGTCAGAGGATCTAAGCTAATATTTAGAGTTAAGCAAAACAATAAAAATAAAAATAAAAATAAAAATGAAAAAAATCAACATTTTTTTTTTCTGTAGGAAAAAGACATTTTGTCGAAAGCAATGTTTCCTTTTTGCAAAAATTGTCAGTTTTAATGACAATTCCATTTGGAAGATTTGTCAGCTTTAATGTAGATTATATGCAGTAGAGACAACCCAAAATAACCAATAATATGGCAGATTGGAATTTCAGAGAAGGGGCCTTGAATGCAGAGCTTTCACTCCCCACTCTAATGCCCCAACCAGCAGTCTATTGGTTGTCCCGAAGTGGTAGATGCCTCTTTCTAGTTTTCATGAAAAAATTTCCAACTTCCACCCAGGTTTTCTGGCCAGCCCTACTAATCTCCTTCTTCCTTTGCTACTTTCTATGGAACACAAGTTGCAAAAGTCTTTAAAAAAAGTCAGACAAGCCTTTTTTGAGCTTTCATCTTACATAACTCATTTCAGCAAATTTGAAATATGGTTCTAAATTGGTTTGACAGTATCCACTTACTTTCCAATGTAAGTCTTATGTGTTTCTGTGCCCACTACATATTTAAGTTGGGAATAATGTCTAAAGTATGTCAGAGGTGAATGTGACATATTAGTATTTTTAGTATACAGTGGTGTATAGATTGAAGTAAATAGCACATCACTTAAAACTGTAATAATTTAAATATATTGCAAAGAATTTATGATTTGGCCATTGACTATTTTCACTATACAATGTACAGTCTATGACTTTATATAATACCTGTGTTTCATTTAAAATATATATGATTTCAGTACTTTGTGTGCCAGAACACAAATTATATCCCTAACAGCACCTCATAAATTTGAGAACCAGAAATTGTTACACAACCCAGATGCATTAACAAATCCCCTTCTCCCCAGAAGTGGGAATTCTCTGTTGACATGAAGCCCTGAGACTGTGATAAGTAGGGCTGGTGCAAATTAAGGGTAGGTGAACCAAAACTGGCTCTCTGAATGTCCCATGCCTGGGATTGCCAACTTGCTATTCACATAAAACAAAACACCCCAGCTTCTTCCTTGAGGCCCTGCCCATGTCTCAACCCCAGCTCTGAAGCTCCATCTGCTCTCATTCCATGCTCCCTCCCTCATTGCTTGGTCTCTCATTTTCACCCAGCTGGGGCAGGGGACTGGAGCATGGGGTGCAAGTGAGGGCTCCAGGCTAGAGAGAGAGTGGATGAGAGGTCTGGGAGGGAGTTGGGTGCAGGAGAGGACTTAGGGCTAGAGTGGGGTCTAGGGCACAGAAAGGAGCATGAGGGCCCAGTGGAACTTTCATACCTCCCAGGAATCAGCCAGTTCTCCAGGTGCCAGCAGCCCCAGCACTTTTTTGGCCAGGGAAGCTTTGCACACTGCCTTTGCACCCACAGGCTCTGCCCTTGTGGCTCTCATTGGTTGCATTTCATGGCCAATGGGGGCTGTGAAGCTGGCACTCAGAACAGCACATGGAGCCTTCATATAACTAGGGGCAGGGACCTGATGGCCACTTTCAGAAGTTGTGTAGGAAAATGGCAGTTACAGAGCCTGCCTTAGCCCTGGGCCACACTGTGCCAGTGAAGCCTGGCAACACTACACATCCCCCTCTCCCTTCTAGAGTTTATATTGGATTGGGAGAGACATTGATCCAATAGATATGTTCAAAGACTAGGGAATTAGCGAGAATGTGTGTGCAAATGGGCAAGGGTGGGAAAATCTCAGCACTGGAAACAAGAATGCTTCACCTTCTCACATATAAACAACAGCAGGAAGTGGTTGAAGTTTGTTAGATTTAAATTCTTAGGTCATTTACAAAGGAAATATGTGAGGACACTGATCTTTATTAGAAATAGCACGGAGTGATGTGATTCAACTTGGAGGTCTACCATATGATGTTGAACAAAGACAGAGATGAGTGTAATTAGATTGTTGGGGTGTGTCTACTCTTGCATTCCTCTTTCAAAAGAGACATGCAAATGAGGTAAAGGGAAGAAGGATTCTTTCAAAGATGGGTTTACTTTTGAAAAAGCAGCATCTACACTGGCTTTCTTCTTTCAAAAGAAGCTCTTTCGAAATCTGGATATGCAAATGAGGTTCTGGATATGCAAATTTATATCTCATTTGCATTTTCAATTTACCTCATTTGCATGCCTCTTTCGAAAGAGGAATGCACGTGTAGACACACCTTTGGTGTGATTAAGTATTTTCAAGTATGCACTACTTGATATTTTTCTGGAAAAACTACTGAATTTTCGGGCCCTCAAGACATCTTTGTGTGATACAAAATGTGTCTTAATAGATATAGAATTTTGATGTTAAATCCAGGGTGCATTCCAGAATTTGTAGTTTTACAATACCCTTTCTTATGTACCAAATAATTATTTTCTTCTTCCTGAAATTCTTTCTTAAGAAACATTCTTTCCAATAAGTCTTTTACTGCTCATCTACTGCAAAAAGAAAAGAAAATGGCAGCACCCATGACCTGACCATCATTTACTGATAATTATTCTGTTATTGCTGGAGCTAAATTCTGTCTAGTTTAGAGCCCACTCCTGCAGCCTGTACACACTATGTCTACATTAGAAGACTCTGTTGACAGAAATCACTGTTGGAAGGGATTTTCAAGCAAAACTTATGTTGACAAATTATGTCTATACATAGAAGTAGATCAAAAGAGCAATCTGCTCTGTTGACTGCTCAGCCCTCTCTCAACAAAACGGCTTACCAGAAGCACTGCAAACAGGACTGTCTGGTGAACCAGAAGCCCTGTCTGTTGACAAAAGGTCCCCAGAGCATCTACACATCTGTGTTGTTGACAAAAAACTGTTGAAAGAGGCGTTATACCTGAATGGGGAGAGGTATAACGCTGCTGATGGATGTGCCAGGTTTTGTCAACAAACTGTTGACAAAGTGTATTTTGCATGTAGACGCTCTGTGGTTTTTCCCAACAAAAGCCCAGTTTTGCCAGGAAAAGCCTCTTGTGTAAACGTAGCCACTTTGTTTAGAATTAATGCGAGAATACTGCTGAGGCCAATCAGACTAGCTGCATAAATACTCACTGAAGTGTGTAAAGGTTATGTAACTAGGACCTGAGCTAAGCTTTTTAGGGTAGACATTTTGGCCACATTGAATCTGTTATCTACACAGATGGCCTTTGATGACTAATAATAACATGAAACCCGCATCAAAAATAGCTCAGTGATACTGGTGATTAGGGATCCATCTATGTAGCAGGTACCTGTGAGAAAAATCTTTCTCACATTACTTATGAAGGCACTGACAATTGTAAGATTGGGCCCCAATTATGAAACCACTGTTGAGCAATGTAATTCATAATTTTGGCCTCCATATTCAGACAAACATGGGTGGCAAGTAATAAATGGAAAGGAACACACTGCCTTTCCGAAAAGATTGGGAAAGCTTGGGCCATGTGGCTGCCTGGGACTGTGGTTCTGCTGCCTGGCTGCTCTGAGGGCCAGAGCAAGTCTGAGGTCATTTCTGTACAGCTGCCATGGAGGCCAGAGTGGTTCCAGGGATGTGGCTGCCTCCATCTCTGGGGACTCAGCTGGGGGAGGGGGATCTGGAACCCTGCAGCTGCCTGGCTTGTCCGGGTGGGGACCAGTGCTCAAGAGGCTTGTGGAGGCTACTAGGGCTGTGGAGCTGTCCAGCATGGAAGAGGGAAAGGCACTAGTCTTGGGTAGGGGCAAGTGGCCCCCATGGGGACTGGGCTGAGGAAGAAGTAAAAGGGGTGAAGCTGGGGCTTGCCTTCCCAGGCCAGCTGTGCTCCCACTGCCCATGGAGACATACATGACTAAGCAAGAGAAATTATTTTAGAAATAATTATTTAGAAATAACCCTATGGACACAAAAATATGGAGCCTGATGCAAAAAAAAGCAAATTAATTTGTGGAGTAGGAAGAAGTTAGAAGGAGGCAAAAGGCCCAGGTCTCCAAGAAGACAGACAGATAACATATGCAGTGAAAGAATTAGGGACTGTTTGTAATCCTGTCACTATAACAGGACTATAAGCTATGGGGCCTGAATAAGGTAAAGAAAGGCCCATAAAGAAGTATGGACTTGGTGTACAGAATCCTAAATAATTTTGGAGAAGACAAAGGATGGAGAAAGAAGAAGACTGAAGAGGCCTCAAAGTGAGGAGAGTAGACTTGAATGTTTGGGCCTGTCTTCAGAGTCTCTTTAGTTCGGAGAAAATGTTAATTATTCTACTCTTGGGGGTGAGCGCTGAAAGAACTGGCAGCCCTTATTACATAGGCCACGTCTACGTTACCCAGAAGATTGAACAGCTCAGGGTTGATCTATTAGGTTTTATTTTGTGAATCTGGTAGGGCCATGCAAAATTGACTTATCAAAGGTCAGCATCGACTCCTGTACTCATTGCTATTGCAAAGAGTAAGGGAGGGTGAAGGGTTTTTAAATATTTCACCCTTGGGCACCATCTATCCAAAAGAAACAAGTCTGATACCAAGCATTCAACCAAAACTTTTCTAAGCAGTACTCCTCCTCATGTACACGTTTTCTGAATATGCAGTATAACTTCTAATATAGTAATCATGTCCGATACAAAAAGGGTTAAATGGGAATGTGTTGACTATTCTTTGATCATCACATTATTCAAACTTGTATTTCCTGTAGGATTCTTATTATACATTATTATCGATTATTATCTTGTTTTCCATTAATACCAGGAATGGGAGAAACTCTACACCATTAAGATCCCTTCCTCATCAAACCTTTGCTTTCTCCTAGAACTGCATTGGAAAGGAAACCTTGTAAATAGAGCTTCCACAATATGGATTCAGTCTCAACTTTCCAACAAATCTTACAGAAGTCTGCGTCTGGATCCAAACACAAGTTCTTCACTAATTCTGAATCTTTTCTTAACTTTATTTATTTATTTATTTATTTATTTATTTTGGCAGGGAGGGCTAAGACCTATTTTCAAGAGACATAAGTACTACGGCTCCTAAGTCATTTGGTCACTAAACTTTTTTATCTTATATTTGATGTGGGGGTGGGTAGAAGAAGCAAGGAAGTTCATACCCATGCACAGGGGCTTCAGACAATTGTGGTCTTACACTTTCCTGATTGTAAGAACTGCTCTTAGCTGGAATAGGACAAAAGCTTACTAGGCTTGGAGTACAATATCAGTTGCACTTCCTAAAAGGATAGCATGGTTGCCCTGCCACTCCAGGGAACCTCAGAGAGGCATTTGGCCTACCTGAGGTCTCCTGGAGTTCTACAGGTATAGTAGGACTAAGTACCAGCTTCAGTTTGAGGGTCTCCTTTGAATGCACAAAGAAGCCAGCAAAGTTAGGAAATGCCAGAACTCAGATTTCCTGAACAACCTTAATTTAGGCCTCTTATGTACATTCTTTATAATATAGCTTTTAATTATCTGATCACATACTCTTATTTCCATAGGACTCCTGCTTCACTCACTACTGTGAATCTGTGAACTATGATTTTTCTGAGAGCTTATGAGTTGTTCAGCTTTGGCTGGAAGTTCTCAGAGGCAGCAGAAAGGCACATCCTAGACACAAACGCCATCCCTTGCCAAACTTCAAATTCTTGCTCCAAAGCATGGGGCACTCATGCTTTTATTAAAAAAAAGGCAACAGAACTTTTTTTTTAAACAGGGCAAAATACACACTTTGCTCTAGCACCATTCTTAGAATGTATGAAGTCATTAAAAAAAATCAGCCTGAAGCAGACACTTAAGTTAAAATTTGGAGAAGTTATAAGCAACTGAAAACAGGATTTTATAATGGGACACATTGGGCAGCCTTAATAATAGGCAGTGCCACCTGCCCCATCTGCAGTGAAAATACATGTGCTGCAAACATACTTTGGTGGTGTGCTCCCCTCAAAACTGCCATTTGCACTAATTCATTCATGCCATTTCAGCTCAGTCCAGTTCTGAAATTGTTACACTTGATAGAATTCTACTGTACATACTTCTCTTTCCCCTGCCTTCCCAAAGTACAGCAATATCACAGACAGTACTTTAGTTGAGATTTATAGCTGCAAGAATTTGATGCCAAATTCTGGAATGTATTTTTTCCACAAACAGCAGTGTCTTGGTATGTGATGGGCTTCCTGATTGGTCTCACTGCTTTGGTCATCTTGGAATGGCATGAGAGACTGCTGTAGGAGGGCTTTGCTCCTGAGCTGTCTTCTCTTATGTCGTCATTTTCCTTTTATTTGCTTTGGAATCTGAGAAACTTGTTCCATTTTGGTTGCTGTATTAGTAATCTGGGCGTACCAACATATAAAAAGCTGTTTTTGCTCCAGGAAAACATACCCTCCTTCAATTGTGTTAATCAATTTACTATTTACATAAATACACTGGTTGTGAAACTGTGCATAATTTAATGCTTTCTTAATTTACATACAGAAGAGCCTTCTGCTTATTGTATCGCTCCTTAATGAACCACCATACTGGAGAACAGATTCCCCGTGCAGAATTGGCTGTAGCACTTCATTTTTGTTTCACACTTAAGCCGTGTCTACACGTGCCGGCTACTTCGAAGTAGCCGCGCCAAATTCGAAATAGCGCCCACCACATCTACACATGGCAAGCACTATTTCAAAGTTGGCATCGACGTAAGGCGGTGAGATGTCGAAGTCTCTATCCTCATGAGGAGATGGGAATAGCGCCCTGCTTAGACGTTGAACATCAAAGTAGGGCATGTGTAGCCGATCCACGTCCCGCAACATCAAAATAGCAGGGTCCACCATGGCGGCCATCAGCTGAGGGGTTGAGAGACGCTCTCTCCAGCCCCCGAGCTCGATGGTTGCTGCGTGCAGCGGCCACTTAAAGCTCCCCGCCCCCTGCCTTCCTGTGCAGGAAGCTGAGAGAGCGTGCAGGCGGCAGCACAGCCACGCGGCCTGCCTGCACGCCTCCCTGCAGCCCAGAGACACCCCCCACACTGCGATGGCCACCCGCCAGCCTCCCAAGCGCTCCCAGGGCACCCCACCCAAGGGGAGCCAGGGCTCCCAGGCTGGCAGCCAGTCTGGGAAAAGGCAGCGGGGCCCCTCCTGGATGGAGGCCGAGCTCCGGGACCTGCTGGGGCTCTGGAGCGAGGAGGAGGTGCTCCAGTTAATGGGGAGCAAGAGGCGGAACGCGGATGCGTTCGCTCGGCTGGCCGAAGGCCTGGCCACCCAGGGTCACCCTGCCCGCACTCCTGACCACGTCAGGAATAAGGTCAAGGAGATGCGGCAGGGTTATGCCCGGGCCCGGGATATGGCCAGCTGATCTGGGGCTGCCCCCATCACTTGCCCCTTTTACAGGGAGCTCAGGGAAATCCTGGGCCCCCAGCACACCTCCTTCCCACCAGCCACTCTTGACACCTCAGCCGACAAGCCCCAGCAGGCCCCAGAGGCAGAGTCCACCCCGGAGGCAAGCCCCACACCCCATGCCCCCACCCAGGAGCCCACCCCTGGGATGCCGGAGGAGGAGGAGGAGGGGGAATCCTCCTCCAGTGAAGGGGGCTCCGGATCACCATCCCTCCCAGAGCTCCAGCAGGGCGTCTGCCCACCGGGTGTCCCCCGACTGTGGGAGAGGACCGTCAGGTATGTAGCCCCCCGGTGCACACCCCCGTGGTTGAGGGGCGGGGGCAACAGACATGACCAGGGCCCTCCACATGCCCAGATGACCATGGCCCCAAGGACAGCAGTGGCATGTCCCTCAGAAGAGTGCATCAGCCCCTACCCCCTCAGCATGGCAGTGCCATGCCCCATCCCTGGGGATGGGTGGAGTGGAACCTAGGATCCCCCGGGGGGAGGGGGTGGGACACCCATCAGCAGCAGCAGCATCTTCCGGGGACGGGGATGGGGAACCAGCAGCAGAGGGGTGGGGGGACAAGGGCCACGGCTCAGGGCCCACACTAACGGCAGTCTCCCCCCGTGTTCCGCAGCTGCACCATTGGAGGGACCGGAAAGCGCTGGCGAGGTGTCAGTGGTCCTGGAGAGCCCACCGGGGCCATCACTCCAGGCCAGCCCCTCGGTGGAGCACTGACCAGCCCCAGGGCGGGGACGACGGCGGACCCAGCAATACCCCCAGATGGCAACAGACCCCCAGATGGCAACAGACCCCCAGCTACTGGCGATCCTCCGGCGGCAGCTGGAGGTCTCGGAGCAGCACCTGCAGGTGGACGAGTGGCGCCTCCATCTGAAGGAGCGGGCGCTGGCCTGGTGCCAGGAGGCATGGGGGGCCTTTATGCGCACGTTTGAGCTCATTGCGGACTACCTGGCCTGGAGGACCACCGAATGGTAGCCCTTCCTGTTCAGGAAGCGTCCTCCGCTGTGCTCTGGAGCTTGGATGGGGATATGGGTCCCATCCAGAGCCCTGAAGCAATTGGGGAAGCCCAGGATGACAAACCCCACGATGGCAGCATCTGGGTCCCCAAGCCGCATGAGCCTGTGGAGGAGCAGGGCGTTGATGGCATGGACAACCTGCAGGGGAAGGACATGGGAGAGCACCAATGAGGGGTGTGCAGGGTGTGTCTGGCCCTCCCCTCCCAGGGCTCCCCTCCCCTCCACCCCCAGGGCTCCCCTCCCCTCCCCTCCCAGGGCTGCCTCCCCCTCCCCGTGGGTCCTCTTACCTCCATGAGGACAGCCCCAACGGTGGCCTTGCTGATGCCAAACTGCTGCCCCACGGATCGGTAGCTGTCTGGAGTGGCCAGCTTCCAGACAGCGATGCCGACCCGTTTCTCCATGCTGAGGGCATGCCGCATAGCAGTGTCCTGGTGCCTCAGTGCGGGGGTGAGCCACTGGCAGAGCTCCAGAAATGTCTGCCGAGTCATACGAAAGTTCTGGAGCCAGCGGTCATTGTCCCACTCCCTGAGAACCAGCCGCTCCCACCAGTCGGTGCTGGTGGGGTAGCTCCACAGCCGGCGGCGTGTGCAGCGGGGGGGGCAGGGGGGCAGCAGGGTCTGGGGTTGCTTCCTCCTCCCCTGGAGGCAGCTCCTCTTCCACGAAGAAAAGGTGATCAGCTGCCTCCTGCATGGCATTGAGCAGGGCGAGCACTGCTTCTGCAGGGGCAGCTGGGTGGACCTCTGGCTGCTGCTGCTGCTGCTACTGCTGCTGCTGGGGGTCCATAACTGCTTTGCTGAGGTGTGCGTGCCTATGGCTCTGCATACCGCGTGCTGTGCAGGCTGTGTGTGTCTGGGAGGGGCCCTTTAAGGGAGCGGCTTGCTGTTGCCCTGGAAGTGCTAGTCCGCCCTGTGACCCTGTCTGCAGCTGTTCCTGGCACCCTTATTTCGATGTGGGCCGCTTTGGCATGTAGACGCTCCCCTGCAGCGCCTACTTCGATGTGGTGCTGCCCAACAGCGATGTTGAACATCGACGGCACCAGCCCTGGAGGATGTGTAGACGTTATTCATCGAAATACCTTATTTCGATGTTGCTACATCAAAATAAGCTATTTCGATGTAGCATACATGTGTAGACGTAGCCCTAGTGAGCTTGTTTGCTCATTGAATGACTAGAACACTGGAATGGAATGCAAGAGACAGGTTGTATTCATGGCTCTGCTGCTGGATTCTTGAGGAGAACTTGTGGATTCATGTCACAGCCTTGTACCGTAATTTCCCCATCTGTAAAGTTATTAACATGCTTTTCCTGATATCTCCAAAAGAAAAGTACAGTAAATCCTCAAAATTCATGATGACAAGTTAAGTACAATTCAAAATCCTGCTCCCCCAGCCCCACCTCAGCCCCCCCACCTACACGCGGCTGCGCCCGGCTCTGGCTCCAGCTCACCACTCCGAGGCGCAGACCTGGCTCAACCCTCATTGCCCTGGTTCAAATCCCACCCACACCTGGCTCTGGCACTGGCTCACCACCCCCTGTGTGCGACCCCGGTTCAACCCCCAACCCCCATAGCCCAGCTCACCACCCAAGCACGGCTCCAGCTCACCACCCCCACACATGGCTCTAGCTCAAGCCCCACGCCCCACCCCCCTCATGCAGCCCTGGCTCAACTGCAGCCCTAACACATCCCAGTCTTAACCGTTCTGCCCCCTCCCACAGCTCCAGCCTACCACTAGGCTTAACGCTCCCCTACTGGCCTCCCAACTCCAGGACTTACCTTTCCAAAGGAGCTCCTGCTGCTTCCCCAGCTGCAGAACCTGTTTTCCACTGGGGAAAAAAACACTGGCCCAAACTTACATGACATTCAAGGTATGCAATGGTGTGTGGGAATAGAGCCCTTGCATAAATCCTGGGACTATCGCACGATAAAATAGGTAGGTATTTATTATGATTATTAACAATTTGCCTAACAAGGATCAACAGGGAGCTTTTTGGGCTCTGAACTAAAATTTAATGTTTGGAACTGCTGTGGATATTTTCCTTTATCTTAGTGGTGGGGTACTGCACTTCAAGTGCTGACGATTCCATGGAACACATTAGATCGACAGAGAGATGACCACTTTTTAATATTGAAAGTTGTCTGCAGGAATAGAATCTAGGGCTATCAACATCAAAAATACAGGTCTCTACCACATTATTGACTGGATACTACATGTGCATACTTTATAACATCTGAGTATGGATATGTCTTTGGCTACAATATATGGCTTTTATCCATATGAATGACCCAAGGGATAGTATATAGACTAGCACGCTTATCTCTCTGTTACTGGTTTTGGTTCTCTGTGCCTTAAATATCGAGTCTGTTCTGCTATAGCTTTGGTCGGAAGAAGTGGGCCTGTCCCACAAAAGCTTATCACCTAAGAAGTTATTTTGTTAGTCTTAAAAGTGCTACTGGACTGCTTTTTTGTTTTCATAGTGGTAGTTCATGTCTCACGTGAAAATAAACCTCCAAATAATCTGGAGCAGCTTTTGGTCAACTACAATGAATGTGTTTGAGAAAATCTTAACACCATATCCCTTGGGCGGTGCCTGTAACAATGATTTGGGAGTGACAAGAAAGAGACCTGTCAAGGCATTCTTAGTCTTTTTTCTGGCTCATAACCTCCCTTTCTCTAGATTTGTCAGGTGACCATGCACAAGACTGAGTTCAGGCCCATTTGCAAGGAGGGTGTGCAAAAGGTGCAAATGCACCCCCCCCCATTGGTTTCTCTCCCTGCAGGGTACCGTGGGAGAACCCAAGGCACTCTGGGTGCTGTAGTCCCTTTGCTAACTCCCTGCCTAGAGAGCTGCCCTGTAGCAAGGAAGGGGCTACATTCCCATTTTATGCCCTTGGCCTCTAGCTCTTCTTTAATAACTGGAGAAAGGGATCAGTAATACCTGACAAGGTCAAAATGTCACTATGTGCTCAGTACCCACTAGGTATAATTTCACTCCAGGTATGGAGGTTGCAAAGCATCAAATAAAATTTGTTTCTATTTGTATTGGAGGGATGCCCCCAATCAAATCAGAGCTCCATTGTACTAAGCCAGGGGATCTCAATTTTAATTTAGCAGGGACCCTCTTTGAAAATATGTCAGGTTATGACAAACCTCTCCACTATAGCTGTGTCTACACGTGCATGCTACTTCGAAGTAGCGGCACCAACTTCGAAATAGCGCCCGTCGCGGCTACACGCGTCGGGCGCTATTTCGAAGTTAACTTCGACGTTAGGCGGAGAGACGTCGAAGTCGCTAACCTCATGAGGGGATCGGAATAGCACCCTACTTCGACGTTCAACGTCGAAGTAGGGACCGTGTAGACGATCCGCGTCCCGCAACGTCGAAATTGCTGGGTCCTCCATGGCGGCCATCAGCTGGGGGGTTGAGAGATGCTCTCTCTCCAGCCCCTGCAGGGCTCTATGGTCACCGTGGGCAGCAGCCCTTAGCCCAGGGCTTCTGGCTGCTGCTGCGGCAGCTGGGGATCTATGCTGCAGGCACAGGGTCTGCAACCAGTTGTCAGCTCTGTGTATCTTGTGTTGTTTAGTGCAACTGTGTCTGGGAGGGGCCCTTTAAGGGAGCGTCTTGCTGTTGAGTCCGCCCTGTGACCTTGTCTGCAGCTGTGCCTGGCACCCTTATTTCGATGTGTGCTACTTTGGCGTGTAGACATACCCTCGCAGCGCCTATTTCGATGTGGTGCCGCGCAACGTCGAAGTTGAACATCGACGTTGCCAGCCCTGGAGGACGTGTAGACGTTATTCATCGAAATAGCCTATTTCGATGTTGCTACATCGAAATAAGCTATTTCGATGTTGGCTTCACGTGTAGACGTAGCCTATGTCACCTTACCTCTGCACTACTGGTGGTGGCAGTGCTGCCTTCAGAGATGGCCACCCAGCCATCGGCCACCACTCTCACAAGCCCCCCACCTATAAGCTTGCAACTCCCATTTGGGTCAGGACCCAAGTTTGAGAAATGCCATGATAGGTGTGAACACACATAGGTTGTGTCTACGTACAAAAATAACTTTGAATTTGCTTACTTCAAAGTACAACTTTGAAGTAGAGCCTCTACACACACCCTACTTTGAAGTTGGGCACTACTCCATTCCCGGGAAATGAGTAAGGACTCCAAAGTTGGTCTACCTACTTCTAAGTTAACTTTGAAGTAAGGGAAAGTGTGTGGAGACTCTCTGCTGGCTACTTCAATGTAGTGCCCAATTTTGAAGTTAACTTTGAAGTTAGTTCCTAGTGTAGACTCACCCATAGTGAAACACCCTCCCTGACCTGAAGAATCTATAATGTAAGTAGACAAGTCCTGAGTCCTAGGCTAGTTCTTTAACTGCAAGACATCTATGTTACCTTACCACATCTGAGTACCAGTCAGTCCTGGAACAACAACTGGCAAACAAAAAAGTAGAATAACAATTGAAGTCTGATGCCAAAGTATTTTCATTCTGGTTGGAACAAGCAGGCACCAAGTCTTGTGGAAGATCCTGATTTACTGACAAATTTTGTAGACTCAAGATATTTGTCTAGTTCAGCTAAGCATCCAGGTTTTAGCATATTTTTCCACTCTGCACATAAAGTGTGAAATGTTGGATATCTGCCAATTAGCCTTCTCTATTCATCTCTATTCATTACTGTTAACATTGAGCTATTGTGGATAACATTTGGGGCAATGGTTTTTGAAGAGAATATAATTACACCTAATAAACTAAGCTGTGAGCAGCAAAAAAAAAAAAAAAAAAAGGTCAGCAATGCATCAGCATCTTTCATTAAAGCAACTGCTCCCTTTCAGTGTGGTCGCTGTGGCTTTTAAATTGCTGCTCCCACCTGTCCTGTGTTTTTTGATTTGTGGGGAGAAAGGCTTTCTAAATTTCCCCTCTGAATGGAAGTGACAGAGAAGGAACAGAAACTGGAATATTTCAAAGTCCATCGGTAGAATTGGGTCATGACACCAGTATAGCCATTTTTAAATCTCCTCTTTGAAGCAGATTGTACTCCAGTTGCTTAGCTTCAAAGAGGACAGGTCAGGGATGGTTGACAGTTATTTTCTGTAAGAAGTGTCTTTGTGAGGTGCTTTGAGTTTCACAAAGTTTTTTTTTTATTATTATTATCAAAATATAACAAGCCTAATTTGATGGAAGCAGGTTTATAACTGCAGTGTCTATTTTTCTTTTCTGTCAAAGAGTTCAGTGCCACCCACTAAAAACATAGCAGTCAGGTCCTACTCATATAGCAATACAATAAAAAGCCTTACATTTCATCCTGGTGAAATGTCTGGGCCACTTCCTACTGGACAGGGCACTAGGGAGGTATGAAGCTGTAGCAGCACAGTGCGTCAGGAAGCCATAGAAAGAGCCCCTTCAGAAGCAGTACTTTACTGGTGATTTCAAAAGGTGCATCATGGTAGCAGCACACCCTGCCATCTATCTTACGGTCAAGTCACATCCACTCCAAAATGTGGTCCAGTATGAATAAGAGTATAGTACAAATAAGTCTGGACACCATGTATGAAGCAAGCAGGAGGATTTATTACACACAGTGCTGGTAGAGGATTTATTACACACAGTGCTGGTAGACTGCCCATCAGGACTCAGTGGAGCACTGCAAGACAATAGATTACAATGGATTATATAGATTATAGATTATTAGTAGGTGGGGGGAAAGTACAGCATGGGTGTTACCCAAGCCTGGTTAGGTCTTAGCAGCAAGAGGAATGAGCACAATAAGCAAATAATCTAAAAAAGGTTAGAGTATCCCCACCCATAGTTTATAGAACATTGTATCTCTAGTACAAGTGGTTTTCCTTAACAAGTTACTTAAACAAAGCAGACATGTAATAACATCTATGTGTCTAATTGGATGGATGATGCATCTACAAGAGGAATGTTGGCACCTTTACACGGGCACATTCAGGGGTGCTCATCTAGAAGATTAAAGCAGAAGAGGCAGTAACAACATAGAGTAATAACACATTTGTTTTGAGTACCAGCCTAGCATAGCAAATGGGATGGTGCTATATCCTGGTTCGCATTTGGGTGACCTCTTCTTGGAATGTGGTTGCCAGGGCAACTATCCCTCCCTCCAAACTCCAAGGCCCTTTCCAAGTTAGGACAACCTTCACTGGGTCTTGTGAGTTAGATGAAGGGGACCAAATAGGGATAACTTTCTACTCATACTAAATGAGTTTCTGACTATAGGATTATAGGCCTACTCCGGACTTTAGGATTCAAATAGGGGGTCTTCAGCAGAATACCATAACCTGCCTCAGAAATTTCCATCCTACAGCATCAGGGCACATTCTCCTTATTTATCATGTCTCATAGACTATCAAAATCTCAGCTCCTGCCTCTGATCAGCCAGTAGCACCAGCCTTCATCTTCCACTTATCAAATTTCCAAACACCACCTTCATTCTTTTTCTCACTCTGCATTGGAGGCAAACCCCATAAACAGCCCAAAAACTATTTCATTAGCCTTTTTTACAACCCTCCTTAAAATGCTCCTTTGCCAGGATGCTAACAGCAAACTTGAAATGGTTAAGCTGTTGGCAAGCTGGTACTACTGATGATCACACTGACTAATACAGTCTCACTGTTTCCTTGTGCTCCTTCCATCTGTCAGTCAGCACCCACTGGTTGTGTACTGTCTTAAACTTAGATTGTAAGCTCTTTGGGGCAAGGACTGTCTGTCTGTTCTGTGTTTGTACAGTGCCACATGTGATGGAGTCCTGGTGCAACATGAGGTTGCTTGAGGGTGTGTTAACACATAATAATAATAGTTCTGCACTGAGCATCTTTTTGTGCTGAGGTTTGTTGAGTATTTTAACATTTTCATTTCTGTGCTTCAGGAATTTCCTTGATGTATTTGAGGATTCCTCTCCAAAATCTCACACTTCACATTTCTGCCTTTATGAATATTACCCACAAATTATCTTTAAAGAATGATTCACCATCTTCAGACACAGGGTGCACTGTCAGATTCATCTGATTCTATTAATACTTTAGGAATGCAAAAAATAAAAATTAAAACATCCACAGTATGAGATTGTGTTCCTAACTTAATATGAAACCACTCAAGGGCATATCATTTTAATTGACTGCTCTAATCATTGTAGAACTCTTGGCAAGCATGTTCTGAAATATAGATACCTTTTCATTTCTTTGGCATGTCATATTCATGTGGTTGGAGTGGGGATAGTTAATTCATCACAGCTTCCACCAGTAGAAATCCACATCACATCCCTGTTTATAGGAAGACTAGAAGATTTACCCAGAGTTACTCTGCTCAGGTCCTTCTAGACAGAGGGCTATGGGGGGTGGGGGCTGCAGGAATCAGGGTAGGGCTTAAGTGATGTGAGTGGGCCAGGGCAGGGGGCTGATGGTGTAGGAGTTACAGGAGTCAGAGCAGGGAGCTGGGAGGAGTGGAAGGCTAAGGACAGGGTGTTGGGGTTCAGGAGTTAGGGCAGGGAAGGGGAGATCAGGGAAGGGGAGTGCAGTATTCTGGGGGTATCAGACCAGGAGCTTGTGAGATGGGGAGGGGACTTACAGGTGCCATATGTAGTAGCAATGGTGGCTCCTCCTGAGTGCTGGGGTTGCACTGCTCTGGCAGCTCCTCTGGGAGGGATCTGCCTCACTTTTGCTGACTGCCCCCTACCCCAGCTGGCAGTTCCTCATGCGGATGGGGAGCAGGGCCAGGTTGTGTGGCTGGCCAGCAGCTCCTCAGAAGCAAGGGCTGGTCTGCCTGCCCCTCCCTCACTCCCAGTTTGCTGTTGGGAGGGTTTGGGACCAGACAGGCAACTTACCCGGATCACTGGACAGCAATATGTAGAGCCTAATAGTCTCTTTCTGATATAGCTGCCCCCACCCCCACCCCGAGTGGTCACTCTTCAGTATACAAGTTCTCTGAGTTCGCTGCCCCCAGTGGTCATTGAGGGGAATAATTGCCTCTCCTATCACAACCCTCCCTTTTCACATTATGGAAAATAAACACATTCCAGGCATATCTCATTTTCCTGGTAGAATCAAACCCTCACCTTGCTTTAAGTTAGGATAAGAGGAAGCTGTGTGCCTTGATTGGTGATTCTAACTCTTAGGCTAACATTTACACTATCTATGCCAGCAGATAGGAGTAAGGGGATTTCAAAGTTGACGGGGTCCTTTCAAAAGGACCCCCGTCTGGGCGAGCCGTGCGGCAGGGAAAAGCGGCAATTTTGAAGAGCCGTGGCCAGCAGCATGCTAATGAGACACTGAATGTGCATTTCAGCACCTCATTAGTAATCTTTGAAATGGCTATTTGCATGGCCATTTCGAAGTTTTGTGCTCATGTAGACACGGCCTTACTGAGTTCAGGAGGAGTTTCTGAACAAATGGACTCACAGATGGATGGAGGGATGAGTCAGACAGGCAGACAGACACACAGACAAATGCTCTAAAATACATATATAGATATTGTATCCTTTAGTTCAAGGAATCAGTTCTGTTAGCATAGCCTTTATGGCAAAACTTATGTAAACAGAAGATCTAGGAACAAATGACTTGTCACAGTGGGTTCCTTCATTTTGAAAAAATAAAAAAGTTAGTTATATTAACATTTCAGTCAGCGTTTTGGAGCTTTGGCAGATAGACTACAATAGTTTCACAAATCCTTCTCATTGTGCTTAATTGGAATCAGTTGAGACAACTTACATCTCATTTCACAATGAAGTTATAGGAAACTGTTAGTTTGCAGTCCTTTTTCAAATGACTCATCATGGCTAGGGCTGCCCACTCGCCAGAAATTAAAGGTTAATCTTTAATTAAAGATTATGTTACTTGATGAAACCACCAGGAAATAAATCTGGCCAAAACTGGCAATCCTACTTATGGCTGTTAGGGTTTTGTTTTGTTTTGTTTTGTTTTTTAAGTATAGTTGATTCAGTGCCTGAAAATTATGCTGTTGAGTTTCTTTGAGAAAAAAGGCTTCTGATTTTGGAAGCCTTGATTCTGGGTGACCAGCTTAAGGCATTTAGGTCCTGATTTTCAGAGGTGTTGAAGGTACAGCACACATAATTTGAGATTAAGGCTGTTAAAATCTTCAACTATTTAACCTTTCATAGTGCAACTGCATATGAACAGAGTGGTCCCAGTTCAGTGTAAAGGTCAGTGATTACTGACAGTCAGCTGATGGCTTGTGATAATTATTGCCACATGGATGGCTGCTGCACCTAATACAGGATAAATTTCTAACAGAGTGAACTGTGACCAGGATTTTCAAGCACACCTGACTTACGCTCTTGAGCCATTTAAACACTGGGCCATGTGCTTTTAGAAGACCTTCTTGTGGCACATACCAGGAATTAAAACCAGATAGAATAGGGTTTAGTAGGATTACCAGCTGTCTGTTTTTTGATTGAACACCTTGTGGAACAGGGACCCTTGTGGCTCTGGACAGCACTGCCAAATGGCCTATTAAAAATCAGGTTGGCATCAACTCCTGCATGGTGGGCACAAGGGAGGCTGTGCACACTACCCCGACCCCAAGTAGCGGCTCTGAAACTCCATTGGGCCAGGAACCATGGCCAATGGAAGCTGTTGCAGATGGCATCTGTGGGTGAGGAAGAATGCAGAATCATGTGGCTGTTTCTCTGTGTACCTCTGCTTGAGGTAAGAATCCCCTAAAGCCCACACCCCTAAGCCACCCACCCCCATGCCCCAGCCCTGATCCCCCTTCAAACACCTCCATCCCAGCCTGGAGCATCCTCCTGCACCCTGACTCCTCATACTCAGCCCGAACCCTGAATCTGCATCTCCCAACTGCAGCCCTTATGAACCCCTGCACCTCAACCTCTTGCCCCAGGCCTGCTCTCCCTACTGCCTTCCAAACATATCAGTCCCAGCCCAGAGCACCTTGCTACCCTCCAAACCCCTCATTCCCAGGCCTACCTCAGAATCGGCAAGACCAGCCATAGCACCGCCATTCCCAGCCCCCTCCTCCAGCCTAGGACCCCCTCCCACTGTTCTAAACCCTCATTCACAACCTGGCGCCCCCTCCTGCACACCACAACCTTCATCCTCAGCCCCACACCAGAGCCTGCATCCCCAGCCAGAGCTCTTACGCCCTCCCACTCCCCAACCCTCTGCCCCAGCATAGGGTGAGTGAGCATAGGGAGGGTAAATGACAGAGCAACGGGAGGGGGCCGGGCCTTTGGGAAAGAGTAGAGCCTCAGAGGAGTGGCAGCACGGGGACAGGGCAAGGGTGTTTGGTTTTGTGTGACTCAACCATTGGCAACCCTAGGGTGTGGTGCATTCCAAGTGACCTCTGCCAGCTTCAATACAGGCCCATTTGTTGGAATTTTTGGATTGTGTCTCTCTGGTAGCTGCTTACACAGCCATAATCAAAGCATGGGCCCTAGGACACTGGTGTAAATCTGATATAACTCTATTTGCGTAGAGCTAGTATTAAAAGAAAGGAGAATCGGGCCCACTGGATGTCTTCACCTTGCCCCCATACATAAGCACATAAGACTCTGCAAATACAATATATATGGCACATCCGTTATATGCTGCGAACATTACACAAGCATGCAAACTTTGTATTCAGTGGCAAACCCCTCTAAAATCAGTTCACTTTTGTTTTCAGTACACGTGTGCTCTTCCAACTATTAGAGATTATATGCGTCTTGATTGCAGTTTGTATGTATTTTTTTTGCTGACATCAAAACAATGTGTTTCACTGTGTAAAAGAAGAGACTGAAATGCCTTCAATTACATCTGCATGACCCAGTTACTCATCCTCTATTTCAGGAATAGTCTCAGTTTTCAATTGTGATAATTAAGCTTTCAGCTCAGGAAAACAAAACAAAACAAAACAAAAGCTGGAAGTTCTTAAGGTGCTGAGCTATGCATCCAATAATATGCTTACAGTCAAACTATAAATACCTGGGACCAACTTCTTCTCTCATTTACAGTGGTGTAAATCTAAAGCAGATCCATTGGATTTACACGGTAGAGTGTATGGATTTGAATGGAAGCTTACATATAAGCAGATGGAGGTCTACCCTGCTTTGAGCTGAGCATACAGACACTGAGGGTCTGATCCTGTTCCATTAAAGTTACTGAGAGTTTTCAGTAGATTTATTGGGAATAGAATATAGCCATATTTAAAGTTTAATTTTTCATGGCCGTGCACTGCAGGTAGTAATTTGTACTAGTGCACAGGCTCTAAAACATGATTATTCTATCTGACTTGGTTGCATTTTACTCACACTCTGCATTGATAGAAATTCATGCACCAGATACTAGGCAGTGAAGAACCAGATTCATAAAATCAAAATGCATCCCCTTCCTCTATCTTGCCTGCCTGGGTAACAGTAAGCCTGCACTTTCTCCCAGGTAAGCTTTCCCTGTGGTTTACCTATTTTTCCTCTAGATCCCTTAGCCTCTGAACGAATGACTCCAACCCCCATATGATCCTACAGTGGAGCTCATTAGATACCTGATCTGTAGTCAGTGACTCATCTCTGATCATACTGCACTGCTGTTGAGTTGGAAGGGCGCTTAGTGAGTCGCTGGTTAGTGGGACTGACTTTTAGGTATCGCAGGGGAGAATCGCACCTTTCGGTTAATAGAAAGTAAACACAGCAGGTATGGTTTTTTACATTGTTTCATTGCAGAGATGCCTTGAAAATGTAAATTGATGGAAAGGAATGTAAGCTGTTAGGTTTAAAAGCAGTATTCAGCTGGGCGTTTTTTCTGAAGCAAAACAAACAAGCAGTCATGTAGCACTTTAAAGACTAATTTTGTCTTTAACGTGCTGCATGACTGCTTGTTTGTTTTGTTAGAATACAGGCTAACATGTCTACCTCTCTGTTACACTTCTGAAGCAGGAAATGTGGCAGAGAGCTATGAGGAGATATACTCATATTTTATGGGAAAATAATCAATTAGACATGAGGTTACATAGAATTGTCTTAGTTCTGTCTGTGATGGGGGTTCAAGGGGTCCCCAAACTCTGCACCCTGTCCTCAGGCAGAAGTGACATCCACTCAGCAGAACAGTGGGTTTATTAGCCAATAGGACACAGCATCTTACAGAAGAGTCTGTACAGCAGGCAGGGACATGGTGGGGAGAGGAGGCCCCAAGGGGCCCTGGGAGCTGGGGCCTCACCCCCTCCTTTGTCTCTCTCTCTCCCAGCCCAGACTAACTGCTTTCCAACTCCCAGTTCCAATTCAAACCCCTCAGGCTCCACCTCCTCCTTGTCTGCAGTCCAGAGGTGTCACCTGGTCACCTAGGTTACCCTCAGCAGGAACCCCACACCTTCTGTGAGCTGCACACATACACACACCTATCCCCTACTACGTCATATCCTCTTTCCAAATCTGCATGTTGCCCACTTGTACGAGTGTGAGCACAGTGGACAAAAACTGAGGTAGAAGGTAGTGATGTGACAGGAAAAACATCCCCTAGCCCTAACCCAACCCAAACTCTAGCACCAGGAAACCTTAACCCCAGGGAGCCATAAACTCAACCGCTAACCCTAACCTCAACGTCAGGGAATGCTAACCCTAGCCCTAAGGAACCCTGGCACCAGAGATCCCTAAACTGTACCCTAACGATCCCTAACTCTAATGTTAGGGAACCTTTAATCTAACCCTGGAGAACCCTAGCCCCAAAGAATCCTAACATTTGCTAACATTTGTAGCCCTCCCAGAGGCTGTGAATGGACTAGCTAGATCTTCATGAAGTATCTGCTGTCCAGCATTTGTACCCATTATTGCAGCAGTATCTAAAACAGTGTGAGTTTCCATCCCTAAGTGTGGGCAGAGTGGTACATCGTGTAAGCCTTGGAACAAGCTCATACAGTTTGCTCCAGAGGAGTAGAAATGTCCTCTGGTATAATATTCAGTCATATGCCCTTTGAGCTACTTGTATATGAGAACACTAACAAATATAGTCCCCAGTCTTGCCATGAGTTCTGTTTGGATCCTTATTTACTTCTGTGAGGTTCTATATGAGTGCAGAGATTTGGCTTGTACAGAGAAAACACCAGCATCAAGGATAAGGGATATGGGAAGAATGTTTCGGTGTAACTCCTTTTGATTCCACAAAAACTGAACTCTAGGCAAACCAATTCTAAACATCACCTCTTCTCTTTAATTACAAAGCCAAAGACTGAACTGTGCTGAGCAATATATAAAAATAGAACACCATGTTGACAAGATATCATTATCCAATGTCGTGTTACTAATTCATTTGTTTTAAAAGGAATTGTCTGGAACAAACTGATGTTAATTGTATAACAGGTTACATTTATTTTGCACGTGAGCATAAGATGGAACTGCATTCCCAAAATCCTCTTTATGAGTGACTCTCAGACTCTCAGGCACCTATTAGCTGTCCTTATCCAGCAAAATCTTTCCAGTTCCATCTACTAAGTCTTATTTTATTGCAAGTTTTCTACAGTCCCCTGCTATAGAAAGTACATTTGTTGGAGCATTTACAAAGGAAAAAACTATTAAGCAGATAAAAAAACTTAAAACATTAAAAGTCTGATAACATCTTACATTTTTAAATAGCATCCTCCATCTCTGTGGATGAAAGTGCTTTGAGCCCCAATGGTTACAGTGGAACTTGGCTCTGAAACTGATACACAAGATGTGGGAGAGGCAGTCAGGTGGATTCAAGATTATTATTATGGGATGGGACGAGAAAATTGCCACAAAACTTACCAATTTTTGGAACTTCTTGTGCCTACAATGACAATATAATTCCTTTCCACACCATGTTTGTAAAGCTCATCTCTGTTTACAGGAATATGTGGACACTAATCAGAAGGTAGAAGCACACTATTGACACCATATAGAAAATATAATAATAATACAGTAAGCACGAGTGCCAGCTACTGAATCCCCAGCACGTAAAAGCTTGAACATCTGCAATTTTCTCTCTTATTGTATATAACTTCAAATGAGCAAGCACTTGATTTTTCTTTTAAATGCCACATTGTAATGATTTTTGCACTGAATATTTCCCCTGAAAAGTATTAGTCCACTTCCTTTATATAGACATTGATCATATAAAAACTGTGTTTGTCCGCCTTTCAGCCTATCACCTGTAAATGCATTATTGAGGGAAATACTTTAGACACATAATTGCTTTTTTTGCACAAAAGGTCTGTTACTGAGTGGGTTGTTGAGTATTTATGTAGCAAAAGTACCAGAATTTCAACTCTTCTAAAACCTAGCTGACTTTTGAAGTTAATGGTGAAATTAGTGCTTTTTAAGTTAAAATGAGTGAAGTAAATAATTATGTCAGCTGTTTAAACATCCAGAGATTTGGACGTAGTAATAATAATATATAACCCCTAGCTCTAATATAGGACTTTTGATCCATAGATGTCAAAATGCCATACAAAAGAGATCAGCATTATCCTCATATTATGTAGAGGGGGAACCTGAGGCACAGAGAATTGATGTGACCTGCCTATGGTCACCTGTCAGGCCAGTAGTAGAGTTGGCAATAGAACCCAGATTTCTTGAGCACAGTATTCTATTCTTTAGGCCTTACTGCCACTCAAAACAATGTCTCCCAGGTGAATAAGGCATACAGCCTATTATAAATTATTAGTTGTATCACAGCAGTGCCCAGATAACTCAATCTTGGCCAACACCAATTGTACTAAATACTGTAAAAATATAGAACAGACTAATATAGAACACTGGAACTCAAAATGGCAAACAATTCAGATGAAAGGAACCACATCTCTCTGTAACAAATCTTAAGCTGATTTGTTTATTGATTAAAATGACATTCCATACATCATTTCTCTCCAAGCAGAGCCCAAAGATGTATTCAAGGAAGGAAACCCCACACATTTAATACATACAGTGCATATTTCTAAATATAATATTACATATATTTTGAGTATGGACCCCAGGATACAATGTTAATGGCATTTCTAATGTAACTGTAAACCAGGTATGCACTTGTACTTCCCTTGTTTAATATGAACCAGTTCAGCTTCCATTAATGAAGACTTTAAATGAAAATTGGATTTGGCCCTATTCGACTGCAGTACCAGGAGAATTTATTCCTGCTAGTTTTACATTCTCCTCTTTAACATCATACTAATTCAACCTTTAATGTATTGACTTTAGCTATGTAATTTTCAAACTATTGTGTGTCATGTTTACCAATGTTCTGTCATTTGTGCCTTGTACCTCCCAATCTATTTATATTCATCTCTTACCTCCTTTAGTAACAGAGATAGCCATGCTAGTCTGTATTCTATCAAAACAAAAAAGCAGTCATGTAGCACTTTAAAGACTAACAAAATAATTTATTAGGTGATGCGCTTTCTTGGGACAGACCCACTTCTTCAGATCTAACTGTCCCACGAAAGCTTATCACTAATAAATTATTTTGTGAGTCTTTAAAGTATAACGTGACTGCTTTTTTTGCTCTTATCTCTTATACTTACATAGTAAGCTTCTAGGGCTGGGGAAATCACTCTGAATCCTCATTCCTCTTTATTAATACCAGTATAATATTTCTTATTAGATAGAAAGGTTCATCTTATGATTAAGAATTGGACTAAGGGTCAAAAGAACTGCTTTCAGTTCTACAACAAACTTCCTGTTTGACCATGAGTAAGCCCCTTAACCTTTCTATGCCTCAGATCCCCATCTGTATTTGGCTTGTTTCTCTAAACAATAAACTCTTAGTGGCAGAGACTGCCTTTTACTATATGTTTGAAAAGTGACTAGCACAAAAATTTCCCAATATTTGATGAGGTCTCTGGGCACTACCATACTACTAGTAAAATTGCCTTTAGGTGCTACCATAATACCCACATAACTAAAACTAAAAGTTATAGTCATAACAACATAAGAGTCAGCTGGAGTAACTAAGTAAACAATTATGATAAACCTTGATTAAGCTTTCTTCAGTCAATTCAGTGCAAGACTCAAATACAGAAGTGTATGACAATTTTTCTAACCATTTGGTCCATTAATAATACTTAGTCATTGGAGAGGACCTCCCATTTTCAAAATGCACACATTAACTAAGTTATCCATGTAGCAACCTTTGAGGTGGACGGTACTACTTCCTGTATTTTACAGAAGGAGAAAACTAAATCAGAGATGTTGTGATTATTCCCAAGGCCACACAGCAAATAAATCCATGGCAAAAGACAGAATTAGCACTGATGATTTCCTGGCTTCCAGAACTCTGCTCAGTTCCCCAGGCCACTCTGCCACTTAATTAACTAATAAAAATATGAAATGTACGTCCTCATGAGCTTAACTTTTCCCATATAGTGTACTTTCTTTAAGATAAAAAGTATGTGGCATTAACATCATCAACTTTGTTCCCTTGCCCCCCATTACATGAGCAGACTTACAGTAATGTTTCAGGACAGAAAGAGGCCACGTAGTTCAATGCAACAATCTTTCGCTGTCTTACATATACACTGTAATGTTTTTCTTCTTCAGAGTGTTTCTCAAAATTCTTTTGAATGATCACAGATGTGGTTTCTGGTGTCATCTCAATTGATTCATTCTTCATGTTACTTACCCATTTCCCTTCTCCTGAGTGCTAGAGAGCCTGCACTTTTTATTTTTCTTCCTTTTTTCTTTTCTTTTCTTTTTATTTTTTTACCTTGCTAATTTCTCTTTGTCTTCTGTACCCCACAGGGCTCTATGTAACTAACATTTCCTTTTAGTTCTCCTTGTCTTCTTGTTACTATTTATATATTATGGTAACATACAGTGGGGTTGTGCTACATAGACATAGGTAGCTCCTGCCCTCAAAGACCTTATGAGCTAAGAAGAGTTTATAATCAGAGGTAACCAGTGCAAGCATTGAAGGGAGGCACAGACCAAATGCCCTGCACTGTCTCTTCCCTGCCCCTGTTCCACCCATGCCCTACCGTTTCTCTGCCCATGTCCGTCCCCTCTCACCCCTGCTCCGTCCTCTTCCAATGGAAGCACCACACCACTTCTGATGGGTGTTAGAGAAGTCCCCGCCCCCCTTTTTCTGGAGTGAGGCAGTCTAAAAGTAGCGTTGTCAGAGGCAGCACCTCTGTTGGGGGAGGAACAGGACTGCCCTGTACTCACTGAAAACAATACGGTACTCTTGGTGAGTGTGAGCACAGCAGGAGCGGGGGCATGATGCACAAAGTACATGTGGTCCCCTGTTCATTCCCATGTATCAATGATGCTTATAATCTTAGAAAACATAAATGTCTTTTTTTCCATCATTCTGTCACTGATGTCCCATTTATACCCATTCAAATGCATTCTTGTATTTTTCAGCAGTTTGGTAACATTTAGTGTGAATTAATAGCTGTAATACTGCAAAAGTTGTCTTCTAGACCAGTGGTGGGCAACCTGTGCCCTGTGGGTCACATTCAGCTCATCAGGGTTCTATGTGTGGCCAGCAAGACTGCTTACAACGTACAGGTTTGCCAGATTCCACTGGTTTCCATCACTGTAATCTTTTTCTTACCAGTATTATGTTTCAAGATGTAGGAGTGGAAGAGGCTTACTACTACTGCTATTACTGAAGTGACTTGCTTGTAAAGTAAGGATATGCAACACTGGTGGTAAGTGCCATACGCTCCCTCTGCATCCAGTCAAAGTAATGCCATAACTCACTCAGCACACCCCACAAATTCTAAGTATGCAAGTTCAGATGGCAACACTATCCTATCGCAGGTGACTGTCTTACTTGTGAAAATCTTGCACCCACTGAGATGAAGGAGGGCTGCCTAGGTTGCCCACCACTACTTTAGACATTTGCACAGTTTTCTAGACAATCCATTTTAGTTCGTGCTTTATTCCTTACTGTAACAATCCTGTATGTGTTTAGTCCCTAACTATTTCTGTATTATACCTTGACTTAATAATTTGGTATATCTTCCTCCCCAGCTTTCATTTGGATACCATTCCCTAAGAGGCTTGCATATACTTGTTAAGCACTTATTTGCATATCCTACAGATATTGTCTTAGTAAGAGCTGTGTAGTAACTTGTAACTACTGGCAACAGTCTGTTCATAGCCCTTGGAGATAAAAATATGAACACAGGTGCTTGCCTTTGGGCAGATTGGTTTTCTGGGGCTACCAGCATAAGGCAGGGAGTTCTGCAGCCTTACAACTCTGGTCAGAAGGGAGACAGAGGTGTATCTCCACCCAAAAGAGCTAACAGCTGGGAGCTGGAAAGCTTACATGGATGTCCCTGAGAAGAGAGAGCTGGGGACGGGTGCAATTACCTTGCAACTGTGACAATGTGGCAGCCACACGGAGGGGATCTATGACACTGGGAGTTGAGTAAGAATTAGGAACCACGAAGGAAACAGATGTTGAACTTGTACAATCAGCAAGATTCCCAAGGGGTGGCACTGCTCTGGAAGCAATTGCACCTAGATACTTCACCTTAATCACCTTCCATTTTATTTAAGTTATTTTAGGAATTGTGATAAGCTTCCCACATAGAGCAGAACATAGTCAGATGCAAAACACTGCTAATATTGAATGGTCCCCAGAAATGTTTTATGGGTTTAAGATCAGACCTCCATTGAATTCAAAGGCTACATCCACCTATGGATAAGTGAAAACTTGATTTCATGGAGTCTTTGGTGATGGTACAGAGTTTCTGTGCTGGCCTACAGGAGAGCTTTGAGGACAAGAGATACAATTTGTCAATGGAAATTGACACCATCAGGATCTGTTTGGTTGTGTTCTTTTGGATAAGGTATACTATGGTTAATCCGGATTCCTTTTCCATTAGTGATTAGTTTGATCATTGTCAGATGTGTATATTTTTTGTGGAGAAAGAAGATCACCTCTTTGCTGATGTCCTGGGAACTTTTGACTGTGTGACTTCTGATGGATCATGTGCTTGGTTGGGCTCACCCTGGGTTTCTAATAAGAATTTTTGTGACCCTCAGAATTCTTTGTGCCCTGATAACTGCTGTTCTGGTCCTTGTCCATATAGAATGAACAGGAAGCTTTTCAGTCTCAGAAGACTGAATGCTAAAAGCAAGACCTCCATGACTTTGATCATGGAGCTCCAGGACATGATGACAACATGGCTGCTCATCTTTCTCCCACAGCCCTTCAGACCATCTTAAGTGCCTTTCCTGAAGCATATCAGAGCCTCAGCCTCACAATGAACCCAAAAAAAACAAGGCACTCCAACAACCCTTGCTGATGGGACAATCTCATGTACCTTTCACTGAAGTAAACAAAGAAGTGCTGGAAAATGTGGAGCGCTTCCCATACCTTGGAAGTCATCTTTCTGCTAAAGTGAACATTGATGTGAAATCCAGTATCTTCTGAGCCATGCAAGCTCTGCTTTTGCCTGCTTGGGACAAAGGCTCTTTGAGAATGAGGACACCTATCCCAACAAAAAGCTCCTTGCATACCAATGAGTTGTTCCAATGCTGCTGTATCCATGTGAAACCTGGACAATATACAAGCATAATTTGAAGGCATTTGAACAATAGCATCAATGCTTCCTCAAGACAATCCTTAATATCTCTTGGGAGGATTGGAACACAAACACTTGTGTCCTGGAAGAGGTGAACGCAACCAGCATTGAAACCATTATCATTCATAAACCACTTTGCTGCAGTGGTCACATGGTTCAGATAGCTGATCAGCACCTCCCAAAACAGATTCTATTTTCTGAGTCAGAGGAAGGACAGAGGAGCATTGGGGGCCAGCAGAGGGGATATAAGGACGTGCTGAAGGCACACATGGAAAAGTGCAGCATAGGTGTCAACACTTGGGTGAACCTTGCTCAAGACTGTGCCCAGCGGGGAATGGTAATCTGTGAAGGGGTGGCACAATATGAGAGGTTCCACAGCAGTGCAGATAAGAGCTGTGTCTACACGTGCACGCTACTTCGAAGTAGCGGCACTAACTTCGAAATAGCGCCCGTCGCGGCTACACGCGTCGGGCGCTATTTGGAAGTTAACTTCGACGTTAGGTGGCGAGACGTCGCAGTCGCTAACCTCATGAGGAGATAGGAATAGCGCCCTACTTCGACGTTCAACGTCGAAGTAGGGACAGTGTAGACAATCCGTGTCCCGCAACATCGAAATTGCCGGGTCCTCCATGGCGGCCACCAGCTGGGGGGTTGAGAGACGCTCTCTCCAGCCCCTCAGCTCACTGGTGGCCGCGTGGAGCGGCCCCTTAAAGGTCCCCTCCCCCTCCCTGACTCTGCAGGAAGCTGAGGCAACGTGCAGGCTGCAGCCTGCACACGCGGCTAGCCTGCACAACCCTCAGCCACCCATCCAGTGGTGATGGCTAGCCAGCAGCCCCCCAAGCGCCCCCAGGGGACCCCCCCCAAGGGGAGCCAGGGCAGCCAGCCCAGCCAGAGGGCCAGCCAGGCTGGGAAGCGGCAGCGGGGCCCCTCCTGGACGGAGGCCGAGATGCAGGACCTGCTGGGGCTCTGGAGCGAGGAGGAGGTGCTCCAGGTAATGGGGAGCAAGAGGCGGAACGCGGATGCGTTCGCTCGGCTGGCCGATGGCCTGGCTGCCCGCGGTCACCCTGCCTGCACTCCTGATCATGTGAGGAGTAAGGTGAAGGAGCTGCGGCAGGGTTATGCCCGGGCCCAGGATGCGGCCAGCCGATCTGGGGCCGCCCCTGTCACTTGCCCCTTTTACAGGGAGCTCAGGGACATCCTGGGCTCCCGGCACACCTCCTCCCCTCCGGCCACCCTTGACACCTCAGCTGACGAGCCCCAGCAGGCCCTGCAGCCGGAGTCCGCCCCGGAGGCAAGCCCCGCACCCCGGGGGCCCCCCCCGGAGGCCATCCTCGGGACATTGCGGCAGGAGGAGGAGGAGGGGGGCTCCTCCTCCGCAGAATCCAGCCTGCAGATCCTCCTCCTGCCATCCCGGAGCAGCAGCAGGGCCTCCGACCCCCGGGGATCTCCAGACCGTGGGAGTGGACCCACAGGTAGGTACCCCTCTCTGATGGACACCCCGGGGCTTGAGGGGCAGGGGTAACAGAGATGTGTCCAGGGCCCCCCACACGCTCACATGGCCATGGCCCCAAGGACACCAGGGCCATGGCCCTCACAGCACTGCAGCCATCAGCCCCTGCCCCCCACCACCCTGCATGACAGTGCCATGCCCCATCCCCGGGCCAGGGGGAGCGGAACCTCGAGGGGCCCCCGGATGGAGTGGGTGGGACACCCCGCAGCAGCAGCATGTGATGGAGTGGGGGGAGTGCCAAAGGGAGACTCAGACTACATATGAGCCACAAGAGCCGAAGAGCTCCCAGGGCCAAAGGAGGATCCTGGCGCTACAGCTGGCAGGTGACACCTCTGCCCTGAACAAAGAGGAGGGAGGAGCCGAGCTGGCTTGGACTTGGGGGGCGAGGGCGGGGCCCACAGGTAGAGGCTAGGGGAAGGGAGAGCTGGTAGGCAGCCAGCCTGAGGAGGGGGAAAGCTGCATCCCAGAGGGGCCCCCCTTTGGGTTTTCTCCCCACGACGGGTTGGAAGGACTGTCTCTTCCGACAGCTGGTGCTGTCACTCCTGGCAGAAACTGGCCATCTGTGGCCTAAGAAACCTCTCCTGCTCTCAGACCCTGCAGGGTGAAGTGAGAGTCGCTCCCACCAGGGGACGGGGTGCAGGGTAGGGGGACACCTGAACCCCATCCATCACAGCAGCATCTCCAGGGGACGGGGATGGGGAACCTGCAGCACAGGGCGGGGGGGACCAAGGCCACGGCTCGGGGCCCACACTAACGCCTGTCTCCATTCTTCTTTCCCCCCTCCTCTCCTGTGTCCTGCACCTGCACCTGCACCATCAGAAGGACTGGAAGAGAGCGCCGGCGGGGCCTCAGTGGTCCCGGAGAGCCCTCCGGGACCATCGCTCCAGGGCAGCCCCTCGGCCGAGGAACGACCGGCCCCGCAGCGGGCTAGACGGCGGACCCCGCGCCTACTACCGCCGACGGCGACGTACCCCCAGCTGCTGGCCATCCTCCGCCGCCAGCTGGAGGTCTCGGAGCAGCACCTCCAGCTGCAGGAGCGGGCGCTGGCCTGGCACCAGGAGGCATGGGGGGCCTATATGCAGACATTTAACCGGCTGGTGGACTACCTGGCCCCCCATGCTGCGCCGGCCGACCCATCGCCCGCCCTGCCCGCTCCTGCAGCCCCACCACCAGCTGCTCCGCCCGTCGCCGGCCCGTCCGCCATCGCCCCACCACCCACCCGCGAGGGCCAGAGCGCCGAGGGACCCCTGGAGCCACCTGAGACTCGCCGGCCCCGATACCTTCCGGTCCAGCCTGCTCCCACCCAGCTGCGGACCAGACTGCAGGCGCGGCGGGGCTCCCGGCCGGGCACGCCCAGTGCCGGGCTATAGGGGCAAGGGGCCCGGGACGTGGCCCCCTCCTTGTATATAGTTGGACCCTGTTTTTTTGGTGCCCCCGTTTGCCCCGTCCCCCCCATGTAAATAGTTCTCCCCTTTCTCCTCCCTGGTTTTCTTTTTATAATGTATGGCACACAGTTGTTTCTTTGGATTGTTTTATTTTTGTACATATTGCTTTGGTTGAACGTTTGTACCTAGTTTTCTGTTTGTGGTTGACATATTTATTTACACCCCAAAAAAAAGGTTCGGCCAGAAAAAAAAAATTTATGTTCAGCCACAAGTTCGTGCTGTCATTTGTCCAGGACAAGTGCGGGGGGGGGGCGGTGGGGTGCTCCGTGGTGTCGGCGTTGGGGCAGGAGTGTGATGGAGGAAGGGGTGGGCAGTAGGGGGCCTGGGCAGAGTTCACCCCACGGCCTGTTGGTCGAAGTGGGCCCGCAGGGCCTCCTGGACCCGGGTCCCCTCAGGGTCCACCTGCCGACTGGGGGCAGCAGGTGGCTGGACGTGTGCCCTGCCGGCCTCCGCGGCCCAGCCCTGCAGAAAGGTCTCCCCCTTGCTCTCCACGAGGTTGTGCAGGGCGCAGCAGGCACCCACAATTTGGGGGATGTTGTTGAGGCCCGCATCCAAGCGGGTCAGGAGACATCTCCAGCGTCCCTTCAGGCGGCCAAATGAGCGCTCCACCACCTGGCGAGCACGGTTCAGGCGCTCATTGAAGTGCTCCTGGCTAGCGGAGAGATGGCCCATATAGGGGTGCATGAGCCACGGCCGGAGGGGGTATGCCGCATCTGCGATGATGCAGAAGGGCATGGTGGTGTCCCCCAGAGGGATCTCCCGCTGGGGGATGTAGGTCCCCGCCTCCAGCCGGCGGCACAAGCCCGAGTTCCGAAAAACCCGGGCGTCGTGGGTGCTGCCAGGCCAGCCCACGTAAATGTCCTGGAAACGTCCCCGGCTGTCCACCAAGGCCTGCAGGACGACAGAATGGTAGCCCTTCTGATTGAGGTATCGTCCTCCACTGTGATGCGGGGCACGGATGGGGATATGAGTCCCATCCAGAGCCCCGAAGCAGTTGGGGAAGCCCAGGGTGGCAAAGGCAGCGACAGTGGCATGTGGGTCCCCCAGCCTCACGAGCCTGTGCAGGAGCATGGCGTTGATGGCACGCACAACCTGCAGAGAAAGCACATGGGACAGCCCCAATGAGGGGTGAGCAGGGTGTGCGTGGCCCTGCCCTGCCCTGCCCTGCCCTGCCCTGCTCTGGCCCCCCTGCTCTGCCCTGGCCCCCCTGCCCTGGCCTGCCCTGCCCTGCTCTGCCCTGCCCTGCCCTGCCCTGCCCTGCCCTGGCCCCCCTGCCCTGCTCTGGCCCCCCTGCCCTGCCCTGCCCTGCCCTGCCCTGCCCTGCCCTGCCCTGGCCCCCCTGCCCTGCCCTGGCCTCCCCCTGTGGGTTCTCTTACCTCCATGAAGACAGCCCCGACGGTGGCCTTTCCGACACCAAACTGCTGCCCCACGGATCGGTAGCTGTCCGGAGTGGCCAGCTTCCAGACAGCGATGCCGACCCGTTTCTCCACAGGGAGGGCACGCCGCATGGCAGTGTCCTGGTGCCTGAGTGCAGGGGTGAGCCACTGGCACAGCTCCAGGAATGTCTGCCAGCTCATCCTGAAGTTCCTGAGCCAGTGGTCATCGTCCCACTCCCCAAGCACCAGCCGCTCCCACCAGTCAGTGCTGGTGGGGTAGCTCCACAGCCGCCGGCGTGTGAGGCGGGGGGTGGAGCGGGGTGCTGCAGGGGTAGGGGTTGAGCCCTGCTGCCCTGGGGGCATCTCCTCCCCTGGGGCAAGGAGGTACTCAGCTGCCTCCCACATGGCATGGGTCAGGGCAAGCCCTGCTCCTGCCGGGAGGGCTGGGTGGACCTCTAGCTGCTGCTGCTGCTGCTGGGGGTCCATGACTGCGGCGCCCGGGGTCTGTGTGCCTATGGCTCCTCAGACCACGTGCTGTGCAGGCTGAGTGTATGTGGGAGGGGCCCTTTAAGGGAGCGGCTAGCTGTTGCCCCGGAAGCGCTAGTCCGCCCGCTGACCCTGTCTGCAGCTGTGCCTGGCATCCCTATTTCGATGTGTGCTACTTTGACGTGTAGACGTTCCCTCGCTGCGCCTATTTCGATGTTGGGCTGAGCAATGTCGAAGTTGAACATCGACGTTGCCGGCCCTGGAGGACCTGTAGACGCTATTCATCGAAATAGGCTATTTCGATGTCGCAACATCGAAATAAGCTACTTCGATGTAGGTTTCACGTGTAGACGTAGCCATGGACAGGTGAAAAAGAAAAAAGCATCAAAAACTGCCCTGTGCCCCTCCAATGGCTACCAATACCTGTGATAATATCTGCAGCTCCAAAATTAGGCTGATTAGCCATCAGTGAACTCACAAATAGGAGAGAGACATGAAGACATGCTACTCATAATCAAGTTCCTGCCAAGACTTATTGCTCATTCAGCAAAGATAAGATAACGGTCTCTCATAAATAAGCAGAGATCCATACAGTCCTCAGAAAAAAAATAATCTCCTATTGCTGGTTTGCTTGAAAGGCACAAACCACCTCTTCATGGAGATTATAGTTATGCGTCTATTCAGTTACACTTATAGTTGAACACCACTGACCAGTAATAAATACAACAGTCCTCTCAGCAGCTTCTGAGATGACAATTGCTCTTTGCTGACTAAGGAATGCTGTTAGTTTGTCTGGAACTGACCAGATTCCAATCATAGTGAGAAGAAAGTAGATCATTAGTGGTGATGGTTAACAGCATGCCACCACTCATAGGGTGGATATTGCATCCTGTTGGCATCTCTTCTGTCTCCCATGTTGTCTAACATACATGTAACAACTTAACTTGTAGGGCACTTGTAGGGCAGTGCAGAGCTTTGAAAGTTAAGTCTGCTCCAATCACTAAGAGCACAATCAGTCTGCAAGTCTGTATACAAAAAAAGTTTACATGCTTCATAGAGGTTATAGGTGAGGAGGCTCAGGCTTCCTTCAGGTTTCTAGTTGGGATTTGTTTAGAGAGGTAGTGAGTCAGGCTGAGCGCTCAATGAGAACATTTCAGCTTGATCCACAGCAGGAGGCCATTCAGCATTGTAATGAAATGTACCAATGGTACTGAGCATGTGTTTCAGTTTCTGCATGAATGTAACTCTTTCCTTTGGCCTGAAAACCTGTTGTCTGTAAAGTCAGAACTGAGTCAAGCTGAGATGAATGTTACTGTATGTGATGAAAATACATTGGACTTGGCAATACAATATTACCCTTTAATTTCCCATAAATCTGTGGGATTTTAAGCAGGGAGTCTGGCAGAAAATATGTAGTGTTCACAATTAACAAATCAGCCTTGAATTTAGACTTCATAATTCATGTGGGTCCAAGCAGAAGCCTGTGAGCAACATGAAATGATTTAGTTTAATGACTCTGCAACTCAAGTACGAGACAACTTTAAGACTCATGTTCCTAACCACTGAAATTTAAAGTAGCAGATGCTTCAGTAAGGGAAAGGCTTATAAAATAAAACTAAGTTCTATGGTTGCAGGCAGGCAATATTCTAGAAATATTCCTCATCCTAGAAGTATTCACTCAACTATCCTCTGTGTTATAATTATTAGTTTTCATCTAATAAACCAAAACTAAGAGTGAAAAAGTAAAATGAGTTCTATGTTGTTTTAAAATATTCTGAAAATATAATGTGATCTTAGCAATCTTACTAAATGTTTTACACACAAATTATTGTTCTCAGTACAGGGATGGAATCCTTTGGCCTGTGTCTTTTCATTATCTAATGGATCAGTTTGATGTACTAATGGATCCTTGGTGATTTAATGGATCCTTTTGATTTTGAAGTTGATGAATCTACTTCCTCTCTTACATACACAGACCATGGCTACACTACCATCCCCTTTCAATAGAGGGATGCTAATGAGCCACTTTGGCAGATGCTAAAGAGGTGCTCCCAAGCATAGGCAGTGCCTCACTACCATAATGGCAGACACGTGCGTTTCGAAAGTGTCACTTTCAAAACATACGCTGCCGGTGTAGATGGGAGCCTTTCAAAAGGACTCCCAGACTTCAAAAGCCCCTTCTTCCCATTTGGTTTTGGGAAGAAGAGGCTTTTGAAATCTGGGGGGGGTCTTCTCAAAAGGCCCCTGTCTATACCTTCAGTGTTCGTTTTGAAAGCGGCACTTTCAAAAGGCATGCGGCCTCCAGTATGATAATGAGGCAGTGCATATGCATTGCAGTGCCTCATTAGCATCTGCCCAAGTGGCTCATTAGCATCTTTGGTTTTTGAAAGGAGGGTGCTAGTGTAGCCACGGCCACACATGAGAGATCAGATTTTAAAGGCTGGAATATTTCAGTGTAGAATAATGGCAACTTTCTAAAAAAACTAAGTTGGTAGGATGAGTAAAATACAAAAAGTAAAGCCAACAACAACAACAACAAAAACCAAATAAACAAAACCACAAGACGGAATTAGGAGTTTTCAGTCAGTTGCATTTCAAATGTGCATAAAAACTGAAAAACCAGAGCACTGCATTACCCAGACCTTAATCTAATCCCCAAATACTTTAATTATCATAACAACGTAGCCTTTTGCAAACATCTCTCCATTCCCTAACATACTTCCTCATCAGCTTAGTCACCATGTGAGTCTGGTCACTTCAAAGATGTTTTCTGGCCAGCTAAAGAAGAGAAAGACTAAAAGTGTAGAACCAGATACATCCCCAAACACACTGCCATTTTTAATAAGAAATGCGATTATATCAGGACCACGCCTGTATAGCTCATATAAAGGATAGCACCCCATGAGTATTTTGGCTCCTATAATTATACATTATATTATAAATGCTTCAGATTCATATAGAAGCTTTCCTTGAAGGAAACGCTGTGGATGAATTCCTGGTCATTCCTCTGTAACAACTTGACCAGGGTTTTAATGTACCGCTATAGATCTGGGAAGGTTTTGTTTTGTTTGAAAGCTTGACAACTTTCTTATGTTTGTTTGTTCTTTATTTTTCGCTTTAGTAATATACTCAGAAGCACTGATGTAAATCTTCACATTTTCCAAGGAACCTGAAGGCTCCTATAATATACAGTATTTTAAAAAGGGATGAATGAAATTCTTCTGTTTACACAGGACTCTTAATTCTGAAATAGCAGTTATAAAAATCACTATGTCTTGTTGAGTCATTTTCTATAACTTACAAAGTGGGTTTTATACATCTGATTTTTTTTTTCATTTAGTGTTCAGGGAAAATTCTTGACACAAAGGTTTCATTGGCAGTCACCATCTGTCTTTGTGTGGCTGGCAGGTGCTAATTGGCAAAAGTGAAGAGAGCCTGGAATAAACCTATAGCTCAATATAGCCAGCCCTGTTCAGCTGCAAAAAGAAAGTTCTTTGAACTTTTACTGGCTGTTCATCAAATCAAGCTTTTCAGGGCAACAAATGCCTCGCTTTGTAGCAGTTTAAGAGTACCATATTTGTAGCTGTGGGGTTGCAACAAAGTGTACTGGCCAAGTTTTTATTGCTAAAGAAAGTAACGTAATCATAGGTACAGTTTAAACTGTTAATGTAGCTTTTGTTTTAACAGTTACAGTTTCATGGGAACTGCTTTGGTCCCTAAGACTTAGAAATACCAATTCTGATTTAGGACATAGAGACTAAAGTGTACTGTGTACGTTTTTTATAAGGTTCTAGTTTCACTGAGGGTTTCTTTGATGACATAAAGTATATGACTAAGAAAGTTTAGCATTTAAAAGCCGGAAGCTGAAATCACAATGCTGTTGTTGTGTATGTAGTTTTTGTAAAATGTAAAATGTAAAAATTATGGTGGCTGTATCTTAGTTGAATAGGGCCCTGGAGTTCGATTATGGAGTAAAGTCCCATTCAGTTTAATAATGGCAGAATCATGCCTTCATATCTTTCAGCTTATATCACACTTCTTTAAGGTGTTAAGACATTAAGGTGTTCACGTATTTTGTTTATTTTTAATAGCTTCTATTTTTTCAGTTGCACTTAATTGAGGGCACGGCCATGTCATTTAAATGATATAACTATTGCAGTGGTCTGCATATCATATGTATGGTAACTGGTTGAATTAGGCTCCTTTAAAGGTCAGTCCTTAGAAAAGTCTTTCAGAATGTATTTCACACATAGCTATCATGAATGACAATATTGGATTTAGAATTATCTCATTGTATGCTACAAAAAATGTGGTTTACTGATATTTAAGTTGATAGATACAATTTTCCAGGTCCCACAATAATGATTCTTCAGGAAGTGCCTTTCAGAACTAAATGGATAAAGTTTAATAAACTTGTAAGTGTTTAGATCTACTTTTTGAACTTTAACAATGTTCTTCATTGGAACTCTGGAGACATAGGATCTATTCCCAGCTATGTTAACTTGTATGTCTTTTTACCTCTTTGTGCCTCTGTCCTCAGTTCCCAATCTTTATCTATCCCTGCCATGGTAGGGTAAGATATTCAAAGGAGTCTGAGGGAACTGAATGTGAACTTCTCTGGTATTTGGAGGCCTAACTCCAAATGGCTGGATGACCCTTGGAAGTGTTTATTCCTTACAACAGGGACTGTGTCTCTGTAAGCATTTGTAGATCAAAAGGCACAATGACCTCCATACTTTGGTTAGAGGCTCTTAAGTCCAATAATAGCACGTATAATTTATATAATATAGAATTGTGGACCTCATCCATAGCCCATAGGACTTTGTGGACTGATTTCCTTTCTAGGTTCTCTGTGAACCACTCTGTAAAGCTTTATGCATTTGTACAATTTTTTTGTAAGTATCTTACTGCATTTCTTAGGGTGGATAATTAATAAAGAATTTTGCCTCTTAAATTCTACTTATATTAGATAATGTTGTTGTAAACCATAACAAGTCTGAAAAAACTGCAGAGCAAAACTGACTCCAAATAACAGCAATATATTCAACTAAAGAATTACAATTCACTTTTGAATGACCTTATCTGCAGTAATGATCATCTACATATGTGAGTGCTGTCACTGGCCTGCAAAAGAAATTGCCTTCAGTTAGGTTGAGTTTGTGAATAAAAGTTGTGGTTTTTGCCATTCAAATGACCATGATTACATTTAATTTACAGTGAAAATGTATTCTAATGTACAGAAAACTGTCTTGTACTAGTTGAAAATTGGAGCTTGTCTACACTTCTGGGAAGATAGACCCAGTCCAGGTCGATCTTTCGGAGTTTGATTTTGTGTGTCTGGTAAAGATGTGCAAAATCCATCTGTCTGGGACTGGCAGTCAAACTCTGTGCTTCTTGATATTGCGAAGGGTAAAGGAGGTCAACAGGAGAAATGCTTCCGTTAACCTTCTTTAGTGAAGACAGTCATGTAAGTTGATTTATGATACATTGATTTTAGCTACACAATTGCCGAAGCTAGAATTGTGTATCTCAAATCAACTTGCAGGTCTAGTGTAGACTTTGCCTTAGTTTTAATAAAAGTATGAGTCCCACTTCTGGAACATTACTTAGAGCTTCCCTTCTTGGTTTTGAAAAACTAAAGATTCAACTGCACCAGCCAGAAAAAACACTAGATCTTTCTGCTTGTGTCCCAGCACATCACAGTGTTCATGCTTATATGACAGTTACCATCTTGGCTGACACACTGGGAACTGAAGCAGGGATCTCTGTAACTGAAAACGTAAGCTAAAGCTTAAGTTATAAAAGTACAGACTCTGTAGCTGGGTCTGTAACAAATAGGAGTGTGGAAGACATTACTCTGCATTTCAAGAGGAGACACTTAACACAGCCCCTCATTAAAGTGTATGAAAATTGGTGTTGCATGGCATGCCAAAGATGACAGAAGACAGCCCTTTAAATTATCTCTGAAATTGCTTGCTGCATCTCCCCAAAATGCTGATGAGAAAGACCATCTGATATTCCTCCTCTAAGCATGTGTCTTTTCATCCTGTTTGGATGAATACACGGAATCAATTCAATTGTTTGATAGCGATTGAGGAAGAAGTTTAATCAAATGGCTTTTAAGGTAGGAACAATCATGGATTAAGACTAAGAAGCTAGAATCATTGCCTAAAAACATAAGGGGAGTGAAGACTATGTAGAAATAAAGGGACAAGTTTTGGTCTGATATAATGTAGCATTTCATATGAAGATCCAAGGCTTAATTTTTATAATAGTTTTAGTGAACATAAATGAAGAGGTCTTTTTATAGTTGTAGGCTGTCTACTCTCATTTCAGACTTTCTCACTGAGAGAATTTTCTGTCTGTGGACCCAGTAAATATCTTCACATCAAGAACTTTACCTCACTGCTAGTAAATCTGAGTACTCTTGTGCAAGAATAGTTAGTTGGCCCAATAAGTAATATATATTTTAAGCACCAAGCTGAATCCCAGAGGTCTGAAAACTCACACTATTTGTGGATGAGCTGTATGTCTATGGCTGTCTGTTAGCACAAGTAGCTTTGGGTAGGAATATGATGTTGAAATATCTACAGTCCTTTAATCAGTATAGGTTGAACCTCTTTAATCCAGCAGCCTTGGGACCTGACCATTGCTGAAACAGAGAATTTTCCAAACCACAGGAGGTCAACATTGTCTAGCATCATCACCAAGACTTTTACTCCCTACTTGGCTCTTAAAAGACATTTACAGATAAATTAGAGCTAAATAACACACAGAAAAATAAAAGCCAGAACTGGTGGCTTTAATCAAGCTTTACATGACTGCAAGAAATTTGGGCACACTCTTGATAAGTAGACATCAAGCTAACTAAAATCATGCACGACCATGGAAGTTGCCAGACCAGAAAATGCTGGACTACAGATGGTCAAGCTGCAGTTTAGCCTTGGTCTGTGAGCAATACATCCACATTTTACAATAGCTGTGAAGAAAGAGTATATTTGTTTGTTTGTTTGTTATTTCTGGTTGGAAACAAGGCACCTAAATAAAAGTTAAATAAAACTGTTTATCTGCTATCCCACTGTTCTGCTAGAACCTCTGCTCAGGACAAATGTGATCTAATGATGCTGAACAGTTTTTAAAAAGGTGGGGCAGGGAAGGGACTATGAAAAGTATGAAATGTCACGACAGTGCACTTAACAGGGAATGAACTAATGGTTCTCAGCAGCAGCACTGATAGCACTGGCATTTGTTTAACATTCAGTTTGCTTAATCCTCAAAATAAATAAGTTTTGAAACATTTGCTGTGCCAATATCCATCCATGGTTATTGTTTCAGTCCTGCAGGGTGGTCTCATTTTTCACATCAGCAGATTTAGTGTCAGCAGATTTAGTGGTAACTGAGGATCTTTCTTCTGAAATGATTTCCTGTAGATATTGGTTCAGAACCAACATGTACCTAGGGTGTGTACTCAAATCAGTGATTCTTCTGTATGACTTCCTCTATTTCATGTTTCTGGTGACAACCTTGAAGCCAAAGAATGCCTGTGTCAACTTCCACAATCCCTTTGGAAGCTAAGCTTTTAAGAAGATTGGCTGTTATGAAAGTCAGATTTTGAAAATACATGATGTGCATGTTAAAGGAAACTATTGTAATTCCAGTTTTGTTTGAGATCTGGTATTGTCAACAAATGGCTGGTACCAGAAAGTCTAATTTTCTTCATCTTGAACATCTACAGGAAAGAGCTTTTGTTTAGTGCCTTGTAGGATGATTGTCAGTGAACCCAGATTTTTGGAGAACTAGCTACAGCAATGAAGGCAATGAAGGCAGGAATCTGCTCAGTCATTTTTCATCCATAGAAGCAACAGGAACTTGTGCATACTGTGCATCATCTGTGGAAAAGCTGCATATAATCTGGCCTCATCCGTTGGTGACATTTATGAAAAAAAGATTAGCAAGTCTGAATGAACTTGTTGCATCTCCACCAACGAAAACAGGAGGACACACATTTTGCATATTGGAAAACACCATGATAGAGGACTTCTGATCAACTTACATGCCTAATGTTTTATTTCCTATTATAGCAATATGGAGATGGAGCTGAAAGAAGGAGCGACATTTGTTGTACTGTGCTATCCAATTAATTTTACATGCCTGTGATTCATAGATTTTAAGACCAGAAGGGGCCATTACATCATCTACTCTGATTTCCTTTGTAAAACAGAATACAGAATTCCATCCAGAGTTATTGAGGGAGCTAAATAACTTGTATTTGAAGAAGCACATCTTCTAGAAGACCATCCTGTTTTTATGTGAAGATTCCAAGAATTTGGCTATGCCCTGGTAGTGCATTCTGATGGTTAAGTACCCTCATTGTTACAAATGTGAGCTTCATTTCTAATTTCAATTTGTCTGGCTTCAGTTTACAGCTACTCATTCTTGTTAGGCCTTTTGCTGGGATGTTAAAGGGCCCTTTAGCGTTTGATATTTTTTCCCCTTGTTATAAATGGTTTCTAGCATGTCTGGGCAGTTCATTGGAAACAACCACTATGCCCTGTTAGAGAAGAGGTAGTAGCACTTCCTATCACCTTTGACATGCTGTTTGAGTGATGTGATGATTTGGGACAAGCAATAAAAAGATCAGTAACAGTATTTCTGTTAACTCAATGAGCTTTAAATCAGGTGTTCTATCAGATGCTGATAATTTAAACAGAAAATAGTCTTCATGAAATAAGAATCTTCTTAATACTGTACATCTGCTCTGGAATCTAGTGTATCACTCGTTGTATGCCTCTCCAGGGGTCTTGCTTTTCCCATGTGTTAGCAATTTTTGTTTTATTTTTTCTAGGACTAAATTAGGATTCCCTTACTCTCAAGGAATAGCATCTTGCACAATGAATAATTAGAATGAAATCAAGGTGGCTGCTTGTTGAGTGAGGTAAAGTTTTATGGAAGTGTAGATGACAGAACCTGAGCGGTACTTTGTCATTTGTGGCAGATAACATATTTGGAACTGTTTGGAAAGTTTAAAAGCTTCTATTTCTCTCTGCTTTCTAAAAATGGAACAATGTTTCTGAGGAGGAATCTGATCTCATGATAGATTGGAATCACTAATACATACTAAAAATAATTTCTTGGAAGTGATTAATGTAGCTTTGCCCTCCTTTATGCTTTTTCTAATACTTCTTGCCAACCAATAACAAAGAGATCTGGTATATTTAAGTTAACAGTGGAATAACACTATAAAGCAAAACCAAAGCCCCTAAAGAAAGAAGCTTGAATTCTGATCTCAGTTAATGGAATCATAGACATCTTGGGCGGAAAGTCTCCTCTAGACCAGTCCCCTGGACTGAGGCAGATCCAAGTAAACCCACAACATTTTAAACAGGTGTTTGCCTAACCTGCTCTTAAAATGCTCCATTCTACAACTTTCCTTGGAAGCCCATTCAAGAACTTATCTACCCCATAGTGAGAGTTTTAAGTTAGTATCTAGCTTAAATATCTCTAGTTGCAGAGGACACCAGTTAGTACTTACCCAACCTTCAGAACATGGGGTGGCAGACTGAGGGCCTGAATAAAAAACACTTGTGGTTGAGTAAATGCTGGCCTGCAGTAGCAGGATGATTACCTGTAGCCAGTTAAGTCCTGCTGCATCGTGAAGCTACGGTGGTCAGGCTCATCTTTAAAAGGATCCCCTAAGGTAAAAGAGGGGGGAAGGAAAAGAGGAACCAGAAAGCTGGAGAACTGAGGTTTGACAACAAGGAGAGATTCAACCAAGTACTAGGGAGAAGGTACTAGAGGGAAGAAGAGAGAGAAGCGGCTTAGAGAAAGGCTGCAGTGATGTGTGTAGAGAAAAATCTCCCATTAGCTGCAACTATTTAGGGTCCCTGGCTGGAGACCAGAGTAGTGGGTAGGCCTGGGCTTCCTCCACCCTTCCCCTGAAGAGCTGCCTTAGCAGAAGGATGGGATTCCAGGGCCACTGGAGGGATCTTGTCACACACTAGTGACTTGTCTATGAGGACAGCATCTCTGGAAGTGGAGACCCTTGCACCTAGAAAGACGTGAGGTAGTGGAAGTGTTGCCATTAGCCTCTGAGGCACACAACAAAAGCCACTAGGAAGCATGGGACCCAGAGAACATAATAGGAGCTTTGCCATATTGGATAAGAACTAAAAGACTTAATCTGCAACTACCGACTTTTAAATTCAAGGAGAGCAATTGATCACTATGACATTTACAGCAGTCAGTAATGTATTTGAAGACTATCAAATTTTCATTTTGTCTACTTTTTCAAGACTAAATAGGCCCTTTTTTTTAATCTTTCCTCGTAGGTCATGTTTTCCTAAATTGTTATCACTTTTTTGTTTCTTGAGTCCTTCTAGTTCAGTCATATGTTCCCACAGTGTGGCATGCAGACCTGGACATAGTGTTTATAGGTGAGGCTTCAACAAGTGTCAAATAGAGGAGGGAAAATTATCTCTTGCATTTTACAACACTCCAGTTCATATATTCCAGAATAATATTTGCCGTTTTTATAACTGCATCATATTGACTCTCATTCAGTTTGAGATCCACTATAACCTTCCAAGTCTTTCTTCTGCATTATCCAGTTATTCCCCTTTTATAGTTGTATTTATTTTTCCTTCCTAAGTGAACTGCTTCATGTCTCTTTATTGAATTTTATCTTGTTGGTTTCAGACCAATGCTCCAATTTTGCAAGGCCCTTGTGAATTCTAATTCTGTACTCCAACTCCAAAAATACTTGGAGCCCCTCCCAACTTGATGTTGTTTGCAGATTTTGTATGCATAGTTTTCACTCTATTATTCAAGTCATTAAGGAAAGTACTGAATAGCACCCCAGCCAACACTGATTACTGTGGAACTCTATTATATTTCCCAGTTTCATAGTGAATCATAGTTGATTATGCTTTCACTATTTTTTTTCAACCAGTAGTGAATTCACCCTATGGTAATGCCATCTAGACCATATTTCCCTAGTTTGTTGATGAGAATATCATGTGGGATTGTGTCACAATCTTTCTAAAATCAAGATATGTAGACATCAATCCCCTGCCCTCCACTAGGTCAGGAACCATCTCAAACAAATTTTGATTTGGCATGATTTGTTCTTAAATCCATGCTGGCCATTATAACCCTATTGTCTTCTAGCTCTTTACAAACTGATTGTTTAATAACTTGTTCAACTATTTTTCCGGGTATTGAAGCTAAACTGACTGGTCTATAATTCCCTGGGTCTGCTTTGCTGTTCTCTTAAAAATAGGTACTATGTTTCCCTTTTACCTGCCTCCAATGAGTTATTAAAGATTATTACTAATACCACAGAACCTTATGTATCTGACCCTCCATTATCTGGTTCTCCTTATTAGCAAACAACCAGTGCAAACAGGTCCAGAAGCAATGATCTTTCCTGTGGCTGTTAGATGGCATTGAAGATTAACACTTGCCCATTTACCAAAGCATCCAAGTTTCATTAGCTGATCTGGCTCTGGCCCAGTTAGATAGGATAAATGATGTTCTGATGTAGTTCCAAGTTTGATTCAGCTAATTCCTTCAGGATCCTAGTATAAGTTTCAATGGGCCTTACTGAACTGAATACATGTCATGTATCCAAATATTCCCAAAACGTTGTGGTCCCTATTTTGTCTTGCTTTCCTTTGTCTGTCATTGTTAATATTAATTGTTGGTTACCATTAGAGTTTTTGGCGATGACTGAAGCAAAATTGGAACTAAACACCTCAGTCTTCTTGATACACTATAACTGATATGAGTTGGGCAGACATTTCTCCTGTGGGAAGGATAATCCATAATTGTCCTCTGTGGGTTATCTTGCACTTTCCTGATTTTTGTGTTACTTATGACTGGTAGAGAAAAGCAACTAAACTGGATGGTTTAACTGAATCTGGCAATTCCCCTACCATTATATTTGTGTTGTGTTTGGAAATGTGGTATTTATGGAAGAATGAGAGTTGTTTTTTCCCCAGACAGCTTCTTGTTCTCAGCATGCACTCTCCTTTTGCAAGTTTTAATCTCCTCCCAGATAAAAAGCTGAGATTTTATTCCCTCTATCTAAGGCTTAACAAAGAACTGTCTGTCATCCTGAAGTACCATAGACACCATGAGGCAAGAGTTGCAGGTGTGTCTGACTAACCATTTCTTCTATAAGAGCTTCTTCACTTTCTTCTCTCTTTGCAATTTACCTCTTATTTTTGTACATCAATATTTTAAGGATATGGAATAGAGTATTTTTAGAGTCAGTTTTTTTAGTATCTCAACTAAGATTAAAGATACACTCAGGAATTTTTTCTAGTTTAGCCACTTGTGTTCTTTTATCTGAGCAGATTGGCTGCTTTGAGTAATTAGGAAAGGATACGTCTTAAGCTTGTATAGAAATATAGGTAGGTTGGAAAGGCCACATCTTGGTTTTACAACACCACGTCAGGACTGACTGATGTCTGAAGCATTTCATCTAAATCCACCATAGTTTGTTGGATTTATCAGACATAAGATGCTGCATTTGGCCAATCTCTAGTTTAAGTAGTTTGTAGCTATTATCAGTGGCATAGTTTGAGTTAGGTATTTGAGCTGTTGAAATTTTCATATATGTTGAATACAGCAGATAGCTCATTTACATTAGTTCTTAGTATTTTACCCTCCTTTAAAATTATAGAAAATACTAAACAGAATGAGCATTCCACAAAGCTTGCAACCAGAAGACCTGTGTATCTGTACCGATTTAAGTAATACTAATGTAGGTGTGGAACTCATGTGAATTACATGTGTTAGCAAGGGACTGCAATTTAGTCTGACATGTCAAATACAGTAATCCCTCAGGGTAGGTGAGCGTTGCATTCTACGCAACCGTGCGTACCTTGAATTTTGCATAAATTGAGGAGGGCTTGGGTTGGGGGCCTGGGAGGTGGCAGGGGGGAAAGCCTGGCATGGGTAGGGTGGCAAAGGTTGTGGGAGGATGCAGTTGAGCTAGGTCTTACAGGGGATTGGACCCAGGCAGCAAGGGTTGGAGTGGGGGTTGAACCTGGATAGAAGGTTGGAGCCAGGGCTGTTGGGGTGGTGGGTAGGGAGGTTGAAGCCAGAGCCCCACATGCCAGGGAGTGTGAGCTGGGGCCATGAGGAATTGGGGGTGGGGGATTGAAAGTGGTTGGGTTGAGCTGACAGGGAGGATAGAGCCCCTACTCACACCAGGGGCAGCTGACAGCCAGAGCCCCAAGTGCAGAGGGTGAGGGGGAGCTGGGGCTGTGGGAGGCAGGGGATGAGTCGAGCAGTGGGGTTGAACGGGGGGGTGGGGCAGGGTAGGCTGGTTGAGTGGAGGAGGGCTGGAGCCTTGTGTACCATGCTGAGGGCTGGGAGCTGGAGCCCCAGGCATGGGTTGAAGTCAGAGCCCCATGCTTGGGCTGTGGGGGGGGCGGTGTTTGAACCAGGCAGGGGAAGGGTTGAACAGGGGTGCACCGGGATGGCATGCTTGAGCGAGGTCAGGTTGGAGCCCTGCATATGCTGAGCCAGCTGTGCGGGTGGAGAGGGTGATCTGGGGCCACACAAGGGTTGAGGGGGGCTGGAGCTGGGTCTGTGGGTGTTGGAGCCCGGTGGGGGAGTCGAGGCCCAGGTATGTGGGGGGTTGGGCGCTGGGGGAGATGAGCTAGGGTGCACAGGGAAGGTGAACTGGAGCCATGGGGGCAGGGGACTTGGGGGGGTTGAGCTGGCAGGAGGTTTAATGGGGGTGAACAGGCATGGCTGTCAAGCAGTACCGCTCTGGGAAGGCGGGGGAAGGGACTCTTAGCCTGCCTGTCTGCCTACAGCTGTGGGAAGCTAGGTAGGCTGAAAGCCCAGCAGCTTTGCATTGTGTGAACATGAAGTCGTGTAAAGTGAGGGCTTACTGAATGAATCGGGGTCAGCTGCGTAGCAGCAGGTTTGCGTACTGTGGATTTGCATACTCTGAGAACTTACTATAATGAAGATCAATTTAGAAACTGAATGCTCTGGTAGGATAAAATGATGGGAGAAGCATCAAGAATAATTAAACCATATGGTCTACGCCTACACTACAGTGATCCTTCGAAAGAGATTCTTCACAAAGATCTCTTCCAAAACAATTTTTTTTCAAAAGAGTGCATCCACACAAAAAAGCAGATTGAAAAATTGATCTGCTCTTTCCATAGAGAATATCCACACAGCCTCCCCTCCACCCCCATCCCTCACACTTTCAAAAGAATAGGCCAGGGATTGAAAAATCCAGCACCATGAAGACTGCTTTTTCAGAAAAAGACACCCCCGCCCCGTGCACCTACACATTGTTGTTGTTGTTGGATTTTTTTCCTGAAAGAACCTTTCAGAAAAAAAAAGTAGTCTTCCTTATCTGGCACAGGAAGAGAGCTGTAGCCTGCACTGTCTTCTGCACCCTAGTTGCCTGCACCAGCTCTGTAGGAGAAAGTATTGCCTTCTTCCTATTTAATATCCAAAGAACGCATTAGCTGGGTAGACACTCCATGGGATTTTTTGAAAGAGTCCCACCACTTTTGACAAAACTCACTAGTGTAGTTGTAGCCATGGTGATATAATTCACTCCAAATTAAAATGGCCTCTGGCGAGAGCATGAAGGTCTTCATTTCTGGAGTGGGCACTCTGTGACATTTCAAAAGCAAGTCCTGAAGCCAAAAAGTTAACACCACCAGCTTGACTCTTTAACGTTTATCCCCCTCCACACCAAACATTTTTTTTTCGGAAAGGCTCATGCCATTTTGAACTGAAGTCTGAAAATATAAATGACTGTACTGGGACTGTTACTTTCTATGGGTGAATTTCACACCTACGTAATTTGAAGATTGAAATGGCATGCAGGCCCTGTGCTGTTCCTCTGCACAGGTGTGAACTTCATTCTGTGCAAAGTGGCAGCTCTTCACCACTCAGGTAAAGGGGTGCAATTTCTCTGGCTACAGAGTCCCAGGCCAACTGCTCCGACAGGTGTCTGATGTTCTCAAATGTCTTATTTGAGATTGTTTGTTCTACAGCTTCCACAATCCATCTGTGGAGCATTTGGAGAAGATAAAAAGGCAACATTTGTCAAATGATTTTTGTTTATGTGTATTACAGTAGACAAGTTTGGGACCCTTGTATGCTCAGTTCTGTGTAAATACATAGTAAGAATGATAGCTGCCCAGACAAGCTTACAATGTAAACAGACAAGACAGAAGGAAAGATATAAAGTCAGCTCCCTAAGGTTACACAGCAAGGAAGCAGAAGGAATAGAATACGGGTTGCATGAGCCCCAGTCCAGTACTCCGTCAGTGTACCACTCATTGAACGATTCATTATGTGTTATCCAGTTAGCTCATGGTATATTGCACACTTTCTGTATCATTGCAAGTGCAATAAAAGCAATGCAAAAGAAAACTCTTGAATATTAACAGTGCTGATACATGTAGGGACATGCAGATTTCCTCCTGTAACATCTGTTTTAGATTAGATGGCAACATTCCTCATTCTGGAATATCACTGAACAGTTTTACCACCTCTTGCAAAAATAACACATTATAATTTTATGGTTCACTTAAAAATGCTACTATTCAATTTCATTTTTGCTTTCATGTGGTATATGCATACTATGTATTGTCCTAATCCATAACATCTGACTCCTTTACATGGCATGTGACATCTTCTATGTGAAAGTAAACCCATTTCCATAGTTTTTATGTGGGACCGTTAAGGTAAAGCCAAAGAACATCATAGAATCCTGGAGCTGGAAGGGACCTTATGAGGTCATCTAGTCCAGCCACCTGCTATATCTTGTGTTTTTGCTCCACCATGAGTGAGTTCAAATACTGGGAGATTAAGACTGCCTTGCAATGTTTGGGTCTACACCTCTGTTTTGTGTCTGAAATACGTCCTGACATGATCAATGTCATTAACCAATTAGTATTTGGAAAGAAAGAATTAATTTGGTTAAAAATAGAAAGGATCCTCCAACTATCAATATGATTAGTCGGGTAATTGAAGTGAAGCATGCTTGTATGTGTTTCCAGGATTATTGTCTATCTACCATGTATTTGCATGCCACTTCCAACACCTCAGTATTAGAGCACCTCACAGACATATCCTTGGTATTTTTCTGTAACTCAGAAGAGTATTATTCCCCTTTAGAGATGGAGAATCTGAGACTCATAATGAAGTAACTTGCTCAAGACAACAGAGCCTGTGGCAGAACCTGGAACTGAATCATATCTTTTGAATGTCTGTTTAGTGTTTGACCCGTAAGACAATCTTTCCTCTCCCAGATGTCTGCATCTTTGTTCCATGTATTTCATTTGATGTTTTTTCTGTCATTTTGGTGCCTTTTGAAAGAGCATTGCAGAGGTTTATATAGTCTTCAAAAAGACTGCACATTCATCACAATGAGATCTTATGAAAAGACTCAGAGCATCTACTATGAAATCAAATTGCACTTAGTGGTGTTTGAGACTAAGTGGTGGTCTACATTGCCACTAAGTCAAAGTACCTTAAATCACCATCCACACCATACTCTATTAATGAGAGATGCCTTCTAGTCAGCATAGTTTCCCAATCTGACAGAGGTGAAGTAATTATGCCAATGGCATAGTGTGTCTTCACCAGACATGCTTTAGTGGTGCAGCTATATTGGTGTATTTTTACCAATTTAGCATGGTTGTGTAGACTTGCCCTCAGTTATCTAGATAGATGGTGGAGAACAAAGCAGGGACTTGCTTGATTTAGGATGGCATCTATGGTATGTTCAGAAATGCCAGTGAAATTTCTGTCATATATTTCATCTTCCATTAGACGCAGAATAACATTCCAGGGTCTGCCAAATACGTTTGTTTTTAGGGGGCCCAACTCTTAAAGAAAAAGTTACAGTATCTTATCAGCATTTTAGAAAAGGTAATTTATACTCTGATATAGAACTGAGTAATACCTTTAGATTTCATCCCAAACCTCTATTTCAGCATCTTTATGTCAGAACATTAATAGCTACTTCAGGGCCCAGTTGCTGCATTGCAAAACAGAAACCAACTTCACCAGTTACACAAAAGGCTCCTAACCCAACTGGAATTTGATGATGTTGAACCAGGTAACAATCCATGGGTGGGATTATAAACTGAAGCTGGGTGATGAAACAGGAGAACAAAAGGAAGAGGACTGGATGGGTGAACCCTGGATACTTTAAAGATGTTGATTCTCGTCCTAGAAACATTTCATTTAAAGTAAAAAAAAAAGATGTTTCATGATTAATCATTTACTACTCTGAATATTTCTGTACAATAGGCTCAATATCAGGAGATTAAGATGAGATCTGATGGTAAGGGATCCTGTCACATAATTCAGTGTGACATGATTATGTGAAGTTTGCAGATGATGGAGGACAGCATCTGATAGTGTGGAGATAAAATTTAAAGCTAGAACTCGTTCTGTTTCTGATTTCTGATCTTTTTAAAAAGCTTTATTTTCTATGTCTCAACTAATACATATTAGTATTTATGGAGAATGGAATTCTACTATTAATTGTGTAGAGATTAAACTCTTGGATGAAATTTACAACTTCTGGATTACCAGATGGCTCATAGATCAGTTCCAATTCAAATTCAGCACAGGTCATTAGTGACTGCATGTTGTTACAATCTGATGACCTTGCAGTGGCCTGTGTAAACTATGTGATCTCAATACATTTGCCTCTAAGCACAGGCCATTTAATATTAACCACAACTGACATTTCTTGGTACTTCAGTAGCAAGGCCAAGGACAGAATAGGCCATGTAGAGGAGTTATCGCTAGGTCAGGGTTGAGCCTCCTTGAAGATGGATGGCTGTGTTGCTCATGCTTATGCGTAACTATCTTATGAATAAATGGAGATTTGTGGTCTGAAGATATCAGTTCAGCACCTTTGAGGATCCTGTCTGTAGCCTTGAATATGGTGCTATGACTGACAGAATTTATAAACTTCTTGCACACCTGTTCCTTATGTATGGAGCAAAAAGGAGACCTTGGCACATTGCAGATAGGCAAGCATATGGGTGCAGCCCTTCTTCTGACTCGTCCATAATTTCCTGTTGAGTTCCTAGGTGTGCTTCACCTCATATGTGCTCTGTAAACCCATCCCAGGCAGATAGACGAGGGTTGCCAGGTAGCTGGTTTTTGACTGGATCACCTGGTTGAAGAGTAACCCTAGTGGTGCTGGCCAAGTTGCTGAAAGCGTGGTTGGCGGTGCAGTAAGGCTAAGGCAGGCTCCTTGCCTACGCGAGCTCCAAACAGCTCCTAGAAGCAAAAATCATGTGCCACTCCTAGGCACTGGATTGGTTACAGGGGGTCCTCATGTTTCCCCTGTCCCAAGCACCAGCTCTGTGGCTCCCATTGGCTGGGAGCCATGCCCCCTCCAGGTAGGAGCCAGACAGGCCTACTGTTTCCAGGCATCAGTGGAGATAAGCACTGCTTGACTGGAGAACACACTCTGAACCCTCTCCCACAACCCCAACCCACTGCCCCAACTCAGACCCCTCATCACCACCTCCTAACTCCTTCCAAGAGCTTGCACCGTGAACAACTTTTCACACACCTACCACCTGCCCTAGCCTGGAGCCCTATTCAACAGCTCAGACCCCTCATGGCCAGCCACAGCTCACATCTCCAGTCAGATGCTGCACTATTTTCTGCACCCTAGCCCCTGCACCAGCCCTGAGCCCCCTCCTACATTCCAAACCACTTGTCCCCAGCCTGGACCCACCCCTGCTCTCAAAACCTTTCATTCCTGGCCTCACCGTAGAGCTCCCAGCTGGAGCCCTCACTGCCCCCCTGCACCCCAAACTCCTTTCCCACATCCTGAGCCCTCATTTCTGGCCCCACCCCAGAATCAACACCCCCACAGGTAGATCCCGCATCCCCTCCTGCACCCCAGTCCCCAGCTCTGGCCCAGTGAAAATGAGCAAGGTGGGAGAAAGTAAGCCACAGATAGAGTAGGGGTGCTGTGAGTAGGGCAGGGCCTCAGAAGGAGCAGCACCTATGGGAAGGAGGCAGGGCAAGGGTATCCAGTTTTGTGTTGTTAGAAGGTTGCCAATCCTACCTTGAACCCACAGAGTCAATCTCCTCCACCATCTGCCAACATAGGAGAAAGGCTTGACAGAGACTTTCTCTGCCTCTGTGGGTTTTATTTACTTTCCCTGATTTTCTCACATATGAGGGGAGTTACTCTGGGTAATGTCTACTGATTCCTTGGATTCTTTGTGGAGTGGTGGGAGATATTGAATGCAGGCAAAGGAGGCTACAGCCCCCAGTCTGGGCAATACAAAAGGGCCCAGACCCTTCAGCTTCCATCACCACCGCCACTACGGCAGCAGCGACTTGAGCTCAAGGCCCTATACATTGCTGCTTGAGTGTTGCACATGATACTCGAGGCAGCACTGATGCCCAGGGTGAATGGGTGTGCTGCGATTTGGCTGGTGTTGAGGGCTGTTGTCCTGGCCCTGCCACAACCCCTTCCGGGGGAAGGAGGCACAAAGCAGATCCCAACCCCTGCTTTGCCTAAGAGCCCAGCAAAGCAGTCAGCCCTGCTACGTACATGCTTTATTTCAGTGATGACATTCTTCAAAAATGAAGTCTGAAGTGAGGGTTCAGGGGTGTGGAAGTGCTCAAGGGAGGGGTGGGGGCTCAGGGCAGGGGGGCAAAAAGGGGCTCAGAGCAGGGGATGGGGATGTCGAAATCAAGGTAGGTCAAAGATGCAGAATTCTAAGAAGAGGGCTCAGGACAGGGAGCTGGGAGGTCGGGGAGACTTACTGGAACTGTCCGTGGAAGTGATGGTGATGCTGCTCCAGCAGCAAATCTTCCCAGAGCCCTGAGACAGCACTCCCTGGACAGCGGTTTCTCCAAAGGGACCAGGGCAGTGCTCCCCAGATGGCAGCTCCTCTCAGGAACGGGGATCTAGGTCTGAGATCTTGTGATAGAATCATAGGGCTGGAAGGGACCTCAGGAGGTCATCTTGTCCAGCCCCCTGCTTCAAGCAGGATCAATCCCCACTAAGTCATCCCAGCCAGGACCTTGTCAAGCCAGGACTTAAAAACCTTGAGGAACGGAGAATCTACCACCTCTCTAGGCAACACATTCCAATGCTTCACCACCCTCTTGGTGAAATAGTTTTTCCTAATATCGAACCTACATCTCTCCCTCTTCAACTTCAGACCATTACTCCTTGTTCTGCCATCTGACACCACTGAGAACAGTTTCTCACCCTTCTCTTTAGAGCTCCACTGCAGGAAGTTGAAGGCTGCTATTAAATCTTCCCTAAATCTTCTCTTCTGTAAACTAAACAAGCCCAAATCCCTCAGCCTGTCCTCATAGGTCATGTGCTCCAGACCCTTAATCATTTTTGTTGCCCTCTGCTGAACCTCCTCCAGTACATCCATATCCTTTCTATACTGGTGTGCCCAAAACTGGACACAATATTGCAGATGTGGCCTCACCAGTGCCGAATATAGGGGAACAACTACTTCTCTAGATCTGCTCCAAATGCTCTTCCTAATGCACACCAGTATGCTGTTAACCTTCTTGTTAACCTTTACTCATATCCAGCCTTTCATCCTCCATAACCCCTAGGTACCTTTCTGCCGTACTACTGCTGAGCCAGTTGGTCCCCAGCCTATAACAATGCTTGGGATTCTTCCTCCCCAGGTGCAGGACTCTGCACCTCTCCTTGTTGAACTGCATCAGATTTCTTTTGGCCCAGTCCTCCAATTTATCCAGGTCACTCTGGATTCTCTCTCTACCCTCCAACATATCCACCTCTCCCCCTAGTTTTTGTCATCCACAAACTTGCTGAGGCTGCAATCCAGTCCCTCACCCAGGTCATTAATAAAGATGTTGAACAACACTGGCCCCAGAAGCGAGCCTCACGGGCACTCTTCTTGAAACTGACCACCTTCCAGATATTGAGCCATTGATCACTGCCCGTTGGGCATCAAGCCAGCTTTCTATTAATGTTATAGTCCGAGAACAACAAGGCAAACAAAGCTGTGCTCTTTCCCTTCTTCTATGATTTACTCTTAAAATGTTGGAGAGCAGGTGGTGCCCCACATGACATGAAGGATGCAAACATCATCACTCTCTATAAAAACAAAGGCAACAAGGGTGACTGCAACAACTAGAGAGGCATCTTGTTACTGAGCATCACAAGCAAAGCATTTGCTCCTTACATTCTCAAACACCTGCAAAAACTCGCAGATCAAGTCTATCCATAAACACAACGTGGCTTCAGGGCTGGCAGGTTAACAATGGACATGATTTTCACACTTTGGTAACTACAGGAAAAATGCAGAGAACAAAGAGGACCAAAGTGAAGGTTCAAGGATACATGAAAAAATGCCATGAAACAACTTCAGCATTAATCCAAAGTCCTGGGAATCTATATCATCAGATTGAAATACCTGGTGACAATTGTTACAATAGGGCACATCATTCTTTGATAGCATATGTGCAAGCTACATGAAAAAACTTCGTCTTAGAAGAGAGAATTCTCACACTCAAGAATTCGGAAACAGACTGACATGCGGTTATTGCGGTCGACCGTGCAAATCCAGTATTGGACAGATAAGACACGAGAGAAGCTGCAGACTCAAACAATGCCCATAGATCCTCACCACTGCTGCTAACCACCATCTCTCGAGATGAAAAGAGACCATATTATATAGAGACAGATACATAGATACAGGCTTGGCAGAATTAAATGTTTATTTGTTCTTTTATACTATGGATAGTTATGGATGTTTGAAAGCAATTTTTAATTTTTAATTATAATTTTTAATTTTTCAAAGTGGCAGGAACCTTCAGGGGGATAAGACAATAACTGTTCAAGTGCAATAAACAGATTTCAAAGTTGATGTTTGCTGATATTTACTAATAAAAATGCATCTTTCCAAGACAAACTATGTAGAATAGAGAAAACTTCACCAGAGGACTATCCTCTAGGAGCATCCGGGGAAGAAATCAGTTTGATACAATTAATATAGTCAGCAGTTTTTCCAAAAATTAAATATGAAGGAAAGGCAGGTGCAACTACTGAATTTCATTTGTAGGAAAACCTCTTATGGTATGTTGTAAACCAGCCGAGACAGTCACTGTGGAAAATCATCAACTCATGAGCCGGGAAAAAATTATCTTCAATATGACTTCATTCCTCTCAACCAAGCAATTGCAATTTAAGCTCTAAAGCAGAGTTGGGGAGCACAAACTGGAACCGGGCCAGCCCCTACTCCCTGCAGCTAGGCACAGGGTTGAGCCCCAAGCCTCACATGCCCAAACCAGGTAAACTGGGCTGGAAGTTTACATCTACATGTGCAACCTCTGTCAACAAAAGTCTCTGTCGACACAGAAATCTCAGCAGTACCTCACTCAACAGATTGTGTCTACACACAGAAGCAGATCCAAAGAGCAAGCTGCTCTCAACAGAGAGCAGCCAGGCTGCCCTGTCCTCTCTCAACAGGGCTCCTTGGGGAACCAGAAGTCTTCTGTGTTGACAGCACTGTCTACATGGGCACTACCAACAAAACACTGTCACTATTCCTGGTTGGGGATATGGATAACGCTGCCAATGGAACAGCTGAATTTTGTCAACAAACTCTCGACAGTGCACTTTATCTGTGTAGAAGCTTGGTGAGTTTTGTCGACAAAAAGGCTGTTCTGTCAACAGAAGGTGCCTGTGCAGACATGGCCAATGTGGCCCAGTTGGTGGAGGGTGGAAGCAACTCTGCATGCAGCAGCAAAATGGTCCTTACAGGCACCACCTCCCTTTGCTCTCCTTGACTGAATTATGACCAATGGGAGTGACAGTGGGTGGTGCTGGTGGAGATAATATTCCTGCTGCTTGCAGAGCTACATGCTCCCCTTTCAGTGATGTACCATTTAGGCTCCTGCACCCCCATTCCCTCTCCCTCCTACCCAGACAATGCACCACCTACTCTTGCATTCCCCAGCCTGTTCCAGCAGCCTACCTCCCACCCAACCCTACATCCCAACTCCAGCCACACCCTGGCAGCTTCTACACATGCACTGAAGTCCTCATTTTTGGCCCCACCCAGGAGCCTAGAGCATGACAACAAATCTACTAACCTAAGTCCCCCCAAAAGCTCTGGGTAGTAACAGAGAGATATCCATGCTAGTCTATATAATATTGAAACAAAAAGCAGTCCAGCAGCACTTCAAAGACTAAGAAAATAATTTACTAGGTGATGAGCTTTCGTGGGACAGATCCACTTCTGCAGATCATAGCCATACCAGAACAGATTCAATATTTAAGGCACAGAGAACCAAAAATAATAATCAAGGTTAACAAATCAGAAATATATTATCAAGGTGAGCAAATCAGACAGCAGAAGGGCAGAAGTGGGGGGTGGGAGTCAATAATTAGATAAAGCCAAGTATGCAAAAGAGCCCATATAAGCCACGTCTACATGTGCCAGCTACTTCGAAGTAGCCGCGCCAACTTCGAAATAGCACCCGCCACGACTACACGTGGCGGGCGCTATTTCGAAGTTGACATCGAGGTAGGGCACATGTAGACATGGGCTTATATTGAACATCGAAGTAGGGCACATGTAGCCGATCCGCATCCCGCAACATCGAAATGGCGGGGTCCGCCATGGTGGTCATCAGCTGAGGGGTTGAGAGATGCTCTCTCCAGTCCCTGAGCTCGATGGTCATCACGTGCAGCGGCCCCTTAAAGCTCCCCGCCCCCTGCCTTCCTGTGCAGGAAGCTGAGAGAGCGTGCAGGTGGCAGCACAGCCATGCGGCCAGCCTGCACGTCTCACAGGAGCCCAGAGACCCCCCCCCGCTGCGATGGCCTCCCGCCAGCCCCCCAAGCGCCCCCAGGGCACCCCCCCAAGGGGAGCCAGGGCTTCCAGGCTGGCAGCCAGCCCGGGAAGAGGCAGCGGGGCCCCTCCTGGACAGAGACCGAGCTCCGGGACCTGCTGGGGCTCTGGAGTGAGTACGAGGTGCTCCAGTTAATGGGGAGCAAGAGGCGGAACGCGGATGCATTCACTCAGCTGGCCGAGGGCCTGGCAGCCCGGGGTCACCCTTCCCGCACTCCTGACCACGTCAGGAGTAAGGTGAAGGAGCTGCGGCAGGGTTACGGCCGGGCCCGGGATGCAGCCAGCCGATCTGGAGCCACCCTCATCAATTGCCCCTTTTACAGGGAGCTCAGGGAAATCCTGGGCCCCCGGCACACCTCCTCCCCTCCAGCCACTCTTGACACCTCGGCTGATGAGCCCCAGCAGGCCCCGGAGGCGGAGTCCACCCTGGAGACAAGCCCTGCACCCCAGGGGCCCCCCAGGAGCCCACCCCTGGGATGCCAGAGGAGGAGGAGGAGGGGGAATCCCCCTCCAGTGATGGGGGGCTCCGGTTCACCATCCCGTCCCAGAGCTCCAGCAGGGCGTCCACCCACAAGGTGTCCCCCGACCGTGGGAGTGGACCGTCAGGTATGTACCCCCCCCAGTGCACACCCCCGGGGTTGAGGGGCGGGGGCAACAGACATGACCAGGGCCCTCCACATGCCCAGATGACCATGGCCCCAAGGACAGCAGTGGCATGCCCCTCAGAGAAGTGCATCAGCCCCTGCCCCCCCAGCACGACAGTGCCATGCCCCATCCCTGGGGATGGGGGGAGTGGAACCTAGGGTCCACCCATCAGCAGCAGGTGCATCTCCCAGGGACGGGGATGGGGAACCAGCAGCAGAGGGGTGGGGGGACAAGGGCCACAGTTCAGGGGGCCACACTAACAGCTGTCTCCACTCTTCTTCCCCCCCTGTGTTCCGCAGCTGCACCATCGGAGGGACTGGAGAGCGCCTGCGAGGTGTCAGTGGTCCTGGAGAGCCCACCGGGGCCATCACTCCAGGCCAGCCCCTCGGCGGAGCACCGATCAGCCCCAGGGCGGGGACGACGGTGGACCCAGCACCACCCATGGACGGCGACGGACCCCCAGCTGCTGGCGATCCTCCAGCGGCAGCTGGACATCTCGGAGCAGCGCCTGCAGGTGGAGAAACGGCAGCTCCATCTGCAGGAGTGGGTGCTGGCCTGGCGCCAGGAGGCATGGGGGGCCTTTATGCACACTTTCAAGTGCATAGCCGACTACCTGGCCCCCCATGCCACGCCGGCTGCAGCTCTGCCCGCCCTGCCTGCTCCACCCGCCGCTCCACCCACTGCTCCACCTGCTGCTCCACCTGCCTTTGCACCGCCATCCACCACCAAGGGGCCTTCCGCCGAGGGGGACCTGGGGCCTTCTGACACCCGCCGACCATATCTGCCGGTCCGCCCAGCCCCCAGCCAGCCCCAGCCAGAGCTGAGGCCAAGGCGCGGGTCGCAGCCGCCCACCCCCAGCGCTGGACATTAGGGTGTGCGGGGCCCAGGACATGCCCCCCCCTTCGTACATATCCCCTTTTACTTGTGTTTTGTATATAGTTTGTATTAAACCCCTGTTATTTTATGATACCTGACCCCCCATGTAAATAGTTCTCCCCTTCCTTGTCTTCCCCTTTTTTTGGCTTAATCATCATTATAATACATATAATATTTATATTTGTTGTAAATAATATAATAATAATAAGAGTTCAACGTTTGGTAGTTTCACGAACAACAGGTCTATTTTTATTTGCAAGAAAAGTGCGGGGGGGTGTGCTCTTGGGTGCTCTGTGGTGTGGGCGTAGGGGCAGGGAGTGTTGTGGAGGATGGGGGGGGCAGTGGGGGGCCTGTCAGTGTTCACCCTGCGGCCTGGTCGAAGTGGGCCCTCAGGGCCTCCCAGACCCGGATCCCCTCGGGGTCCATTGGCGACTGGGGGCAGCGGATGGCTGCACATCGGCCCTGCCAGCCTCCACAGCCCAGCCCTGAAAGAATGCCTCCCCCTTGCTCTCGACCAGGTTGTGGAGGGCGCTGCACGCGCCCACAATCTGGGTGATGTTGGTGGGGCCCGCATCAAGGCGGGTGAGGAGACACCTCCAGCACCCTTTGAGGTGGCCAAATGTGCGCTCAACCACCAGGCGCATGTTGAAGTGCTCCTGGCTGGCTGACAGATGGCCCGTGTAAGGGTGCATGAGCCAGGGCCGGAGGGGGTACGCCGCATCTGTGATGATGCAGAGGGGCATGGTGGTGTCCCCCACAGGGATCTCCTGCTGGGGGATGTAGGTCCCCACCTCCAGCCGGCAGCACAGGCCCAAATTCCGGAATACCCGGGCGTCGTAGGTGCTGCCAGGCCAGCCAACATATATGTCCAGGAAGCGGCCCCGGCTGCCCACCAAGGCCTGGAGGACCACTGAATGGTAGCCCTTCCTCTTTAAGAAGTGTCCTTCACTGTGCTCCAGGGCATGGATGGGGATATGGGTCCCATCCAGAGCCCCAAAGCAATTGGGGAAGCCCAGGGTGGCAAACCCCACGATGGCAGCATCCGGGTCCCCAAGCCGCATGAGCCTGTGGAGGAGCAGGGCATTGATGGCGCAGACGACCTGCAGGGGAAGGACATGGGAGACCACCAATGAGGGGTGTGCAGGGTGTGTCTGGCCCTCCCCTCCCAGGGCTCCTCTCCCCTCCCCTACCCTGCCAGGGCTCCCCTCCACCCCCTGGGCTGCCTCCCCCTCCCCGTGGGTCCTCTTACCTCCATGAGGACAGCCCCGACAGTGGCCTTGCCTATGCCAAACTGCTGGCCCACGGATCGGTAGCTGTCTGGAGTGGCCAGCTTCCAGACAGTGATGCCGACCCGTTTCTCCATGCTGAGGGCACGCTGCATGGTGGTGTCCTGGTGCCTCAGTGCGGGGGTGAGCCACTGGCAGAGCTCCAGAAATGTCTGCCGAGTCATACGAAAGTTCTGGAGCCAGCGGTCATTGTCCCACTCCCTGAGAACCAGCCGCTCCCACCAGTCGGTGCTCGTGGGGTAGCTCCACAGTCGGCGCCGTGTGTGGCGGGGGGGCGGGGGGCAGCAGGGTCTGGGGTTGCTTCCTCCTCCCCTGGAGGCAGCTCCTCTTCCACGAAGAAAAGGTGATCAGCTGCCTCCTGCATGGCATTGAGCAGGGTGAGCACTGCTCCTGCAGGGGCGGCTGGGTGGACCTCTGGCTGCTGCTGCTGCTGCTGCTGCTGCTGCTGCTGCTGCTGCTGCTGCTGCTGCTGGGGGTCCATAACTGCGTCGCCAAGGTGTGCATGCCTATGGCTCTGCAGACCGCGTGCTGTGCAGGCTGAGTGTGTCTGGGGGGGGGCCTTGAACGGAGCGGCTAGCTGTTGCCCAGGAAGTGCTAGTCTGCCCCGTGACCCTGTCTGCAGCTGTTCCTGACACCCTTATTTCGATGTGTGCTACTTTGGCGTCTAGACACTCCCCCGCAGTGCCTACTTCGACGTGGCTGGAGGACGTGTAGACATTATTCATATTTCGATGTCGCTACATCGAAATAAGCTATTTCGATGTAGCATACACGTGTAGAGGTAGCCATAATGAGCTAGAAAATTCCCATCCCAGTTCAAGCCATATGTTAATGTGTTGAATATGAATATAAAAGAGATTTCAGCAGCCTCTCTTTCCAAACTCTTGTGAAAATTCCTCTTCAGTAAAACACAAGCTTTCAGGTCATTAACAGAATGGCCCACTCCATTAATGTGCTGGCTGACAGGTTTGTGAATCAGGAGTGTTTTTATGTCTGTTTTATGCCCATTATTTCTTTGTCTAAGACCGTGTCTACACTAGCCAAAAGCTTCGAAATGGCCATTTCAAAGTTTACTAATGAAGCGCGGAAATGCATATTCAGCACCTTATTAGCATGCTGGTGGACGCAGCACTTCAAAATTGATGCGGCTTGTCGCCGCGCAGCTTGTCCAGACGGGGCTCCTTTTTGAAAGGGCCCGGGCTACTTCGAAGTCCCCTTATTCCTATGAGCAGATAGGAATTTGCATGGCCATTTCGAAGTTTTTGGCTAATGTAGACACACCCGGGAAGATTTTGAAGTCTGTCTAATATACAAAGCATGTGGGCATTGTTGGCACATGATGGCATATATAACGTTAGCTGAGGAACATGAGAATGTGCCAGTAATTCTGTGAATAACTTGGTTACGTCCAAGTATCGGGGGGTAGCCGTGTTAGTCTGTGTCTGTAACAGCAACTAAGGGTCCTGTGGCACCTTATAGACTAACAGAAAAGTTTTGAGCATGAGCTTTTGTGAGCAAAGACTCACTTCATCAGATGCTGGACCAGCATTTGATGAAGTGAGTCTTTGCTCACGAAAGCTCATGCTCAAAACTTTTCTGTTAGTCTATAAGGTGCCACAGGACCCTTTGTTGCTTGGTTAGGTCCAGTGATAGTATCTTCAGAATAGATATGTGGACAAAGTTGGTAATGGGCCTTGTTGCAACTAAAAGTTCCAGGACTGATGGTCCTGCGGTATAGACTGTGGTTGTTGGTGAGAATACTCATAAGGTTGGGAGGTTGTCTGTAGAAGAGAATAGGCCTGTCACCTAGGGCCTTCTGGAGTGTGGCATCCTGATTAAGGATAAGTTGTAAGTCTTTAATAGTGCATTGCAGCGGTTTGAGTTGGGGGCTGTAGGTAATGACCAGTGGTGTTCTGTTCTTGCCTTTTTGGGCCTATCTTGGAGTAGCTGGTCTCTGGGTGTTCGTCTAGCCCTGTCCATTTGTTTTTTAATTTGTCCTGGTGGGTAATTCAGGTTTATGAATATAGTTTGTACTTTTCGGTCTCTGTCAGTAGGATCAGAGCAAATATGATTGTACCTAAGGACTTGACTGTAAACAATGGATCTAGTTGTGTGTGCAGGATGGAAGCTAGAAGTGTGTAGGTCAATATAGCAATCAGCGGGTTTCCAATATGGTGTGGTACTGATCAGGCCATCCTTTATTTGTACAGTAGTGTCCAGGAAATGTATCTCTCACTTTGAGTAGTTGAGGCATAAGTTGATGGTGGGATGCAGATTGTTAAAGTCGTTGTGGAATTCTTTTAGAGTCTCTATACCATGGGCCCAAATCATTAAGATGTCATTGATGTATTGTAAGTAAAGGAGGGGAAACAGAGGACGAGAGCTGAGGAATATTGTTGTGGGGGGCACATCTCTGAAGGTTTTTTTCTCCTAACCTGAGGACCAAGTCAGTGGTGGTGGGCTTTTTGCCAGCTGTTGGTGGTTCAGCTCATGATAGATGTTATTTGTGTGTACATATATAAATGATTATGGGAGCATTAGGCTCTCTGTAAATCAGAAGTGGACAAACTAGGTCCTGTGGCCTGCATCCCACCCATCAAACTTTTCAATCCAGCCTTCAAGCTACCACCAAGAAGTGGGTGTGGAGACTTGCCCAGGCACAAATGTATCATGGCTCTACACAGCTCCTGGAAGCAGCTGGTATGTTTCCCCTCAGGATCCTACACATAGGGGCACCCAGGAGGCTCCATACAATGCCCTGGCTCCAAGCGCCAGCTCTGCAGCTTCCTGAGGTTGGGAGGTTGCACCTGTGGATGGGGCATTGTGCAGAGCTGCCTGGTTATTCCTCTGCCTAGGAACCAGAGACAGGATGTGCTTCCAGGAGCAGCTAGAGTGAACCTCACCTCCCTCCTCTGCACTCCAAGCCCCTGTCACAGCTTGAATCCCTCTCCCACCCTCTGAACCCAGTCATCCCTTCCTGGATCACCGTGTTGCAGCCCAAACCTTTTATCTCTGGCTCCACCACAGACCCCAAGTTCCCAGCCAGAGTACTCGTCACATCCCGCATCCTAGCCCTCTACCCTGGCCTGGAGCCCGCTCCCATGCCCTGAACTCCTTATTTCTGACCCCACTCCAGAGCTCATGTCCCTAGCCACAGCCCTCATCCTTCCCCCATCACAGCCCCAATTTTGTGAGCATTCATGTTTTGCCATACAGTTTCCATACCAAGGTGTGACCCTGCCCTGCCATTAACTATATCCAACATCAATAAAACAAAAATGATGGTATTTGGAGATAAGGAAATGTGAAGGAAAATCAGTGTTGACAGTATTGAACTAGAAAATGTAGAGAAGTTCACATATTTGGGGAGCAACATAACGTATGATCTAGACTGTAAGAAGGAAATAGTGACTAGAATAGTGAAAGCAAGAGAGAGTGTGAAGGCGATGGGTAAGGTCTGGAAAAGCAAAACAATTAGCTTAAGAACAAAGCTGAGTGTCTTGAAAACATGTACTCAGTAGCATGTTGTACAGATGTGAGATGGGTGGTAACAAAAGATTCGAAGAGAAGAATATTGGTGTTCGAAAGGAGTTGTTGTAGAAAGATTCTGAGAATAGGAAGGATGCAGAAGGTCACCAATGAGGAATTATATAGAAAGATACAGCCGAAAGAGAACCTGCTGCAGAAGGTTATAAAATGGAAGCTACAACCATTTGAACATATTTGCAGAATTAACGACGAACGAAAAATCAAGACCCTGGTATTCGGCATAATGGACAGTTCGAATAGGAGAGGCGGACCCCACAGAGAATGGATAGATGATATAGTAGATTGGTGCGGAGCTAGTCTACAGAAATTAAGCCACTCCACACCGGACAGGTGTTGAGCCCACGGTTATTGGTGATGACAATGATGATTGTCTTGAAAGGACTTTCCAAATTTCAGTCAATGCAGCAAGAAATATTCATCTTTCACAAAGGCCATCTGCTCTGCTTAGCCTTTTTGTCAAATGGTCTGAGTGCATGACTGAGCCAGGAACTCCTGAGTTCTAAGGAGCACTGGAACATAGAACTTGTCATACAGCAACAGATTAGTGGTCTATTAAATTAAACAGAAACAGTCCCAAGATGTGATTTGAGTGACTCCTCAAGCCTCTTGAATACATGATACATTAGCACCACAGCAAATGGTCTGCAGATAAGCTATCAACCAGAATTTGTTCTCACCAAATAATTAAACCATGTTTAATTCTACATAGAATAGTAGAAATTTCAGTCTGTGTATGGGCAATTTGTGAGAAGGAAAAATGGGTAGATTGGGATAATAAGCGGTTTATCATGAAATGTGTGGTCAGGAAGGAAAGATTGTCCGTTTCTTGGTTTTTACTGATTAGAATTCTGGATTTTTGCCTTGATCTGACAAAACACTTAATCATGTGCTTAAGTTAAAGACTTGAAGTCAGTGGGTTAGTTGGATGCTTAAAGATAAGCATGTGCTTAAGTGCTTTGCTGTATCAGACTGTTGATAGAAGCTAAGATTACTGTAATGCAGTTGATGTTTATAGGCTATATAATGTTTTTCAATATTTGTAAAGCCACATACAACTCTGTCTCATTTTTGGATTTTTTACCTAGCCCCTTCCACTCCCCACCCCCTCTATTTTATGATTTATTTTCAGCATTTTAATGGAGAATAAAATCCAGTGTAGCTGAAAAGAATCTATGGACCTAATTATCTGCAGGCATAAATTGGAGAGTCAAGATGGGTCAGGTAATGTCTTTACTGGATCAACTTTTGTTGGTGAGACGCAAGCTTTCAAGCTTATGCAGAGCTCTTCTTCTGATCCAGTAAACATGCTCAGAGTCATTTGCCTCTGTCACCAACAAAAATTGGTCCAATAAAATATTTTATCTCTCTCACCTTGTCTAATACTCTGACACCAACACAGTTACGATAACATTGCATTCATGTTGTAAATTAGCACTGCTCTGCTAACTTCAATGGAGCTGTGTCAATTTACATCAGCGGAGAACATGGCTCTTTGCCTTTTGCTTCTGTAATTAAGTGTTTTGGCTCTAAAATATGAGGAAAACAAAACCTTAGGAGTGAGAGTAGGAAAGACTGCTAATAGGCTAGACAACAACCAAAACATGAGGGTATGGATATTTTCCAACCTGCCTCAGTACATATCCCAAAATGGGCTAACATCTAGTGAACATTTTAATTATTCTTTTAAACTTTTTATCATAACAACTCTTATGGTCATTTTACTGAATATTAAAGTGTAGTTTGAAGCAAAACCACTTAACTGATTGTAGGGTTACTTTAGGCTACCATGGCTTGCGCATCCCTCTGGTTTTTCATACTTTAATGTTTCTATTTTAGTGAATACACATGTGCTTTCTGTTAGAGCAGGGAAATTGTAGCAGACTAAACTGTAGACTGGGCTGCTTTCTTGTGGAGGGAGGGGTCATGCCCTCCTTTGGCTTTGGAGGAATATGGTCATTTACACAAAAACAATTTATGATTCAGAGAATCCCTGCAGAGAAGTGTGGTTTTCACTGGTTCTTCACAAAATACATCAATCTCCTTTTAAAGAGTGTTGCATTTGTCTAATTGATCAAACTTTTAATTGCTTGTTTCCCTATCACACGCTGTGGTTTTGTTCATTTCAAAATAGACATGAGTGTGTCTGAACCACAAATTTTATAGAATCATAGAAGTTAGTTTATATGTTAGCTGGTATATCTATCTTCCAGAGCAGGGCTGTCTATAAATGATGGGGCCTCCACCACATCCCTTAGGAGATTATTCCACATCCTACAGCATTTCACTGTCAAGAGTTTGTGGGTTTTTTCCCCCAACTCTCAGCCTAAATATTCTGTTTCCTAGTTCTTTCCTGTTACTCCAAATTTTATCTCTGTACAGTATACTAAAATATGCATGCTTTCTTGTGCACGAATCTCTCAGGTTTGCATAAATGGTAATGTCTCCTCTGTTAGCACCAGATTCTACAAGTTACTCTGTGTGGGCACAGGAGTCCAAATGGAATGAATGTCAGGATTTGGCCCACAATCATGTTACAAAATCTGCAGATAATTTTGTTTCCTGATTTGAAAAGTCAAAGGTGTTTTTGATGAGGCTTTTTTTTCATAAGGAAGACGAGCTGCAAAAGACAGATTTGGATTCAAGCCTGGACTCCAAATACTATCTCCATGGGCTTGAATTGAATTAGAAACCTGGTAAGTATAGAAAGGTAACAGTCTTGCTAATATTTGGACTTATTTCTCACATAAATTCTAGGGTCTTCTATGAATAACTGCCTCAGGCAGGCTTGAATGTGGGATTTCAAGAGCTTAGTACAGGCACCTCTACAGCTTGAGCTAAAGTCAAGCTCCCTCTCAGCTTAGACTGTAGAGGGTACCTATTCCTTCTCTGTGAAGTGGTCTAAGTACTACTACGTGTGACAGTGAACCACATATAGGTGTGTGGCTTACTCATGTAGTCCTACTAAAAGTACGTTATGTTACCAGTGACAAAAAGCCTTCTTACTATTCACTGGACAGGAAAATCACTGCATCATTTTAATTAATGACAATAATTACATTTACCCCGTACATTGTTCATTTTATCCAAAGATTCCAAAGGAAGCATGACTTTATTATTCCCATTTTAGATATGGAGAACAGTAGTACTACATGGATAGATTTGGGGCAAAATTTTCAAAAGCTGGCACTGATGTGGGATGCTCCAGTTCTTGTGTGTACAGTTTAGAGGCTCTAAGCCCATACTTTTCAGAGGTGCTGACAACTTCATGGTCTTATTGACTTTAATTGCTCTATAGGTTCTCAGTACCACTGAGGAAAGCCAGACTTCAAACTACACTCCTCTCAACTTACCCACTGAAAAATTAAGGCATTCAAAATGAGTCAACATCTGGGGGGGTAAGTACCATAGAAAGTTAGTGGTAGAGAGAAATAGAATCTAAGTCTCTTGTCTCCATTTTGCACTTTTATTGATTTTAGCATTTACTTGTTCCCTATGAGTGCTTGTATATGTGGAACATGTGCACCAGCCCAAAGAGTAGTATTAAAGATGTGCAAATAAATTACACGTAAAAGTGCTTCTGAACTTCGGCACTGAAGAGCTGTAAAATTGGATTCCTTAAGTGTAGTGATCATAAGGTCTGATTTTATTACTGGAATGATGTGAAATAACCGAAGAGATGAACTGAGTGGAGAGACATGAGCAGGTGTTTGTATTGGGTAACACAATACCCATCCATCCTTACTAATGATATCTGTGCTCTCAGCAGGGAGGCAAAAGATTTCGTTGGGATAAAAGTGTCCTAATATCTAATGCTAAAATGGAACTGGCACTCCAACTGCATCTCCATGGAGTCATAATTTAAAAGATTACCTTAATACTTTCTGATGCCTTGTCACCCATCTTGCTAAAAAAGGTTGTTACTGGATCTTCAACAAAGGGGGTGCACTAGAATCACAGAATTATCAAGGGCTTCAGTTTCTTGACTGATGTCCAACATGTAATCTAATGACAATGAGTGCCTTCACTCTAACTCCAATGCAGACAGTAAAAAATAATGGTTCATTGTTCATGGTATAAGATAAACTCAAACTCTGAATGTAAATCTAGAATTTCTTTCTTTCAAGTAATGCATGGTAAAGAATAGTGAGATATTCTACTTAAAAAAAAATTATCTGTGCTGATGGTAATAACATGGCAGCTTTTTAAGACTGTTCTAATACAGGGGAAAATGTGGATTGGAAATTGTGGGGTTTCCTGAAAACCATGGAGACAGAAGAGCTTTCAGAATTTTGGTGCCTAGTTCCCCTAACATTTTATATCTTCATATACTTCTGAAATTGGTTTAGTACTCGGCTTTCCACATTTGCACCCAGCAGTGTTCAGCAAGCAGTGTAGCTGCACTATTGTAAATCATCAAGTACTAACAGGTAAATTTCTCCTATGCCTGAAGTCAGGATTGGCTGTGCTGGTGCAAATCATAGCATATAGCAACTTACTGTGTCTGCATGAGGGATTTGTGCTGTTGCACTTTTGCAATACAAGTTGGCCACCTATGGTTATAAATGGGAGAAACCCAGTACACAGGCAAGGACTTAGGTGTGATGCCATCAGCTTGTTGCAATGGGAACTTGGACTCAGTTACCTGACTATAATATTTTGTCTTAAAGTGGACATGCAATTTTAAAACCTCCAGTTCATTTGCAATTAAGCCAGTTTATTTATGATTGCTTTTTAGTTCATCTTTAATACTATGATCAAAATAAAATACAGCCTGAGTTTTCAGACAGAAAATGTGTTGTTTAAGTTTGTGTGTGTTTAAACAACTAAAGTTAACTTTGTTAACTTTGTTAGTAAGTGTCTCTGTTGGCATCCAAACAATTATATTTGTGTGTAGAGACTAATAGCCAGAATGAAAAGATTAAACAGTACCTTTCAACAAAATATTATTTACATATATCTATTTCCTAAATATAGTACCATTAAAGAACCGAGGAACAATTAATTTATAGTGAGAGTTTAAAGGGACAGACACATATCAATTTGGTTGTTTGGGCTAAAAAACCCATCATTAGCTTTGACTGTTTTTTCGAATATATTCCTCCTGCTGAGTTAATAGGAAATTACAGGTACATATAAACACTTAGTAGTTAACTTTTAACCACCCTCCTGTTATCTCCTGTCCTGTGATCAGAAGAAAAATATGACATTTCATTTTTTTGATCTTCAACACAAGTGTCATTTTTTCTGTTTAGAGACCATAGAATATTCATTAACAAAAAACAACCAAAACTCATCAAAATTTATATTGTGCTTTGAAAATCAGTATATTAATTTTTATCCAAGACTAACCGTATGATGATTGTGACCCAGGTAGTAATCATTAGTTATACAAATACAGCAGATTTCAGGTGTAAGATACTCTGATTTGCCTTTTTTTGTCTGTGAACTATTAAAATATCCATGGAAACAACAGTATTTGAAGAAGATGCTTTATGTAATATTTCCCCCCAAAACGTTAACTAAAGTAAGTGATCTGCCTCAAAAATGTTTGGTGGTTTACTGACATTCACCTCTAATTAATTTTAGAAGTGACATTACTGGAAACAGCAATGCTCCAAGGACAAATTAGTCCTCTGGAGTTAAAAAGAGAGTAATTTAACTGAGGATTTTTTTTTTTTAATCCAGAGCACTGTCTGTCAATGCAGGTTTCTGATCAGCTGATAATCATTCTCTTGTGTTTGTTGCCCCTTAACTAAATTAGAGCCTGGATCACAGAGAGAACACACCATCGCTAACACAAGATAGAAATAACACTCCACAATCTTAAGAATGTTAAATACATTCATGCAAGGTTAGGATCTGACTTCAGCAGACAAAATCAAAGACCTACTGCATAACCATTACCTGATGTCCTTATGAAAAGCATTGTATATGTGCTATTGTTCTGTTGTTCTTCTGCGTTGACGACCTCTGGGAATACTGTTTCACTATCAGTTAACACATCATAGCAAGGGTCAATGGGGTCATCAAAATGGATCTGTGCTTTTCTTAGTGAAACATCCCAGAGGGTAGTATTGAGCAATTGCTTACCTGTTGGGAGGGCTCTGTCATATGCATGCTGTATCTTGTTTAATGTGAGGAATTTTGGGTTGTGCCACGTCCAGTATGCTAGTAAAATACAGATTTCTACTGCTACTTCTTCTGACCGTGCCTATAAAGTGGAGCCTTTTACCAATGCTTAACGGAATATGAGGCATGTGTATGAATGCTAAATGCCTGGGAACAAAGAAATGATAAAAACAAAATAGATCTATTTCCCGTTTATTTCACCTTCCTATTTCAAATATTTCTTTATAGCAATACCAAAAAGCTGAAATGGAAGAAATAACATCAGGGCCTAATGGATATGAGCTTGCTGATGTGTATCAGCTGAGTATCTGATCCAGTAAATATAAAAATCTGTGTGCTTTTTTATTTTCATACTATCATTTAAGAATGGGAGAGAGGATTTCCAGGACAGTAAAGTGTATCATGTTCAAAACAGGAGTAGGAGCCAGAACTCCAGCCTTTAAAAAAAATGTTTCAGGCTGTACTTCGACCACCCCCATTTAGAAGCTCAAAACATTTCATTTTGTTTTATTGTTATAACATTTAGAATTTTTTACTGCTGCTGTTAGCTGAGCATCTACTTATTTATATCATGCCAGGTTTACATTTCACTGTACACACTGCACTTAAATCAGCTTGCATAATATGTTAGAATTGTCTTGTTAGGAATGTTTAGGTTTACAGGGTTGGTGATTTCATTGGTGTTGCTCTGGATTTACAGTTGTGCAAATTACATCAGAACCTCGCTATGATATATAAGTATGCATTGTGTATTGTAATTCATAGTCCAGTTTAAAGTTATACCTTCAGAAATATTACAGACTTTATTTAGCAGTTTGTTGAGCTTTTATTTTCTTCCAGACTTACTAAAGAAAATGTGCAGTCTTGTTCTTTAGAAGAATATAATCATAGAACTGTTCTGCCATCTGGAGTATCTGCCTTATGTATTACACCAGTGTAAATCCAGAGCAAATTCTCTGAAGACAGTGGTGGCTGGTCTGGATGCAGATCAGTGTCACTGAATGCTGTGTTTGTCCCTATATCCTGAAAGAATCTTCACTTTCCAAACATGAAATCCCTTCTTGCCCTGTCGGTGTCTGCTCTGCTGGGAAGAGGTTGCTAAGACGAATTCAAATTTGGCAGAGATGAACCATTGCATTTGGTATATTAACAAAAAATTATGGAAAGCTTGCTCCCAGGATCACAGCATGATGAGCACACTCATTGTGTACAACACAGAGTATGCAAGCAAGGTACTCAGGCTCACCTGAAATTAAATCCTAATATTTAAAGTTTACATAGTTTTTCTTCTATCCAAAGAGTTGAAAATCCTTTACAAGCATGCCTGGCAACACCCCTGTGAGGTATGTATGTTAGTATGTCCATTGAGATGAGGGGACACAAGCTCAGAGAGGTTCTCTCTTGCTTCAGGTCGCCGGACTTACAGACCTGTAGCCATCCATCCATGACTGAAATTGGTTCAAGTTTGTGCAATGGCATGGAAGAGAAAAACAGATCCAGTGCAGCACAGACCTTCCTACACTGATGTAACCTAAAGCCAGAGAAGTTCCAGAGCAGAAATTCCTCTTTATGACCCTGCCACCTCAGTCTCCACTAACTCTCCACAAATTAGTGAGTTGTGATTCTCCCTTTTCTATCAGTTCATCAGTCTCCCTTCCTCTCCATTCATCTCCCACACCAATCCCTCAGTTACCCGTTTTCCTGTCCCAGCTCTTCACCTAGAAGATGAGCTTTTCTCCTCAGCAACATCCATAGCTTCTGATGCTGAGGAGCTTAATACTGTGACTCTTTCCCTTGTCAAGGGTTCAGTCTTCCCAAAGCTCCCTCTGCCTGACACATTCCATAGCTTCCTCAGTGAGCCTCATGTCAAGCTTGGATGGAGAGTTGCCAGCTGTCCAGTTTGCAACCAAAACTTCTGGATGAAAAGGGACACTGGCTGCTTCAGTCAGCACTGCTGACCAAGCCATTAATAGTCCAGTTGGCAGGGGTGGTAGGCTCTGTACTCAGGCCTGGGTGATTCCTGGAAGTGCTGACATGTCCCTCTAGCACCAAGACACAAGGGCATCCAGGGAGGCTTTGGGTACTGCCCCTGCTTTGTGTGTTCAATCTGTAGCTTGTCATTGGCCAGGAAACAATGGGAGCTGCAGACGGAGGTGCCAGAGGCATCACACACTGCGAAGACCCACCTAGCTGGCCTATCCTTAGTAGCTGGGGGACCCCCCCCCACAAAATAAGCAGTGCCTGGAGCTGGAATCTCACACCCCACACCTCAACCCTCTGTCCCAACTTGTAACGCCCTCCTACAGCCAAACTCTATCCTGAGCCCACTTTGGTTATGTCTATATGGTAGGAGCTATTTCGGGATACTGCAATAACCTGAAACAGCTGTCTGCATCTATGCAATGCACCTCGTTTGAAATCAACTTGAAATCAGCCACAAACTCAGCTTTTGAGGTTAGGCTGTCATATAGACATAGCCTCCGACAGCCAAAACACTCCGGCTATGTCTACACTAGAAGCACCTGTCGACAGGAGTTACCATGGAAGCTGTTACTGTAGAAGCTTGCTCTGTCAACAGAGGACTGCCAGACTGCACTTCCCCCTGATGCCAGAAAGAGGAATGGCAGCTCTGCAAAGAGGGCTGCCCGGCAACTGGAAGCCCTCTCCGTCGACAGAAGTGTCTGCACTGCACTTCCATCGACAATACTCTGTCAATATATTGTTATGCCTCAAATTTTTGAGGGATAATACTGTTGAGAAAAATGCAGAGTTCTGTAGATACTCAGTGGACAGAATGCTTTAAGTGTGTAGACACTCCAGCTGTGTCTACACATGCAAAAAAACTTCAAAATAAATGGCATCCACACCTGTAAACCTGTCTTTCGAAAGAAAATCAAAAGGACGGGGCGCAGACTTCGAAATCCGAACCCCGATCCCATATCAGGAAGATCGCTCCCTTTTGAAATAATAAATTGAAAGAGTACACATGTAGATGCTCCACAGTCCACTCTTTCGAAATACAGGTCCACCATGCCGCTCCAGCTGGCAGCAGCGGGGCTCTATGGTCCCTGTGTTCGGCTGCCTTAAAGCCACACACATGCAGGAAACCCATGGCAGGAAGCTGACAGCGTGCTAGAAGCAGTCTGCACACGCGCTCCAGCCTGACGCTCCAGCACCCTCATGGCCAGCAGCCAGCCCCCCGCCCACAAGCCCTGTGCCCCCCCCAGGCCCCCACAAGTCTCCCAGCGCTCCCAGGGGGAGAAAAAGAAAGGGCCCCTCCTGGACGGAGCGGGAGCTGCGGGACCTCCTCAGCCTCTGGCAGGATGAGGAGGTCCTGCGCCACACGGGCGTGAAGAAGCACAATGCCGCAGCCTTCAGTCACCTGGCAATGAGCCTCCACACCAGGGACCACCCAGAGCAGACCGCAGAGCAGGTACGCTCCAAAGTAAAAGAGCTGCGCCAGGGATATGCCCAGGCCAGGGACCAGGCCGGGTGCTCCAGGGTAGGACCAGCAACGTTCCCCTTCTACAGGGAGCTATGGAGCATCCTGGGGCCCCAGGAGAATTCACCCCCCGTGGCTTTCCTGGACACCTCCAGGGAGGAGCTGTAGCCAGAGGAGGAGGAGGAGGAGCAGCCTGACTCGGGGACCCAGGAGGGCAAGGGGACCACGGACTGGTCCAGTGAGGAGGGGGAGCTGACCATCATAATCCCCTCCCGCTCCTCCAGCCGGGTGACCGAGGGCTGGACATCTACAGACATCACTGAGGGACCCTCAGGTATGTCCAGGGAGGGGCGCACACCTACTCCACAGGGTGGGGGCGACGCAATGGCTAGCCGCCTACACACAGGACCAGTGGTCCTGGGCCGCACAAAGGCCAGCCCCCACATGGGATGCGGCACCCCACGGTGCCACACCAGCGATGCCCAAGACCCGCCCCCAGTGGACAGTGCCATAAGCCGCACTGGGGTGGCGGCCGGTCAGTGCCAGACAGAATCCAGGGCCCACGCACCACAGGCTGGGAAGGGCCACCTGTGGGAGAGACCCCTGGAATCACACCCAGGCTGGGAGGCCCAGTCCTGGGGGTGGGGGCAGTCAGTGTTCCCGGGAGGGTCAGTGTCCCTTGGGGGGGCGGGGGCCCCATGGGGTGGGCTCGGGCGGGTAAGCCACAGCCAGGTCCCCTCCATCCAGGGCACGCTACTGACATGCTCTCCTCCTCTCCACACAGCCACACCATCTGTGGGCCAGGAGAGCCCCCGCACCATCCATTGCCCCAGAGAGCCTGTCCGCAGCTGTCGGAGGTGTCCAGACTCCACCCCAGGCAGTGCGCCATTGGGGCCGTGGCTGGAGGGCCCCCCGCCGAGCTGAGGAAGACCAGTCACCCAGCACCAGGCCGAGATGGCTGAGGAGCACCTCCAGCTCGCCCTGGCCAACATGGAGTGGTGGAGGGTGGCCTGGGATAGACTGCTGGACACCCTTGAGGGCATTAGCCATGCCATGTGGGAGCATACGGCCACTGTGGCCCACATCCTGGCCCCCCAGCATCTCCCCTGATGGCCCTGCCCCCTCCGCCCCCATCGAGCCTGCCCCCTCTGCCCTCACTGAGCCTGCTGGCAATACTGGCAATACTTGCCGGTGCTACCGCCCCCACCGCCCCCCGCAGCCAGGGACCCTGCACCCAGGGGGGCAGGGGCTCCAGGGGCTGAGAGTGTTCACAGCCCACCACCCCTGCCCTGGAATGAGCGCCTTGCCCCGCTCCAACTTAGGTCTCCCCTGCCCCCCTCAAAGTTAGGTTTCTCTGCACATATTTACGAACACCCAGTTTTATAAACGTTTATTTATTATTCACCACTCCATGCTGTGCTCCTCGGTGGCTGGTGGATGTGTGGGTGCGGTGCTGGTGTGGGTGGGAGTGGCAGGGATGGTGGGTGACGGATGTGTGTAGGATGTGGATGCGTGTGCGGGTCAGAGGTGGCCATTGGCAAAGGCCTGCCTGAGGGCCTCCCAAATGCTGTGGCTGTCCCAGTGGGCCTGGTGGATGGGGGTGGCGCCTGGCTGCTCATAGACAGCACCAGCTGGAGGGCCCCGCCCCGGGGACATAGGAGCCCCGCTTTCCCTCCACAATGTTGTGGAGGACGCAACAGGTGCCCACCATCTGGGGCATGGTGGGGACCCCGACCTCCAGCCGTGTGAGGAGGCACCTCCACCACCCTTTTAGGTGCCCAAAGGCCCGCTCCGCCACCTTGCAGGCATGGTTGAGCTGCGCATTGAACACTTCCCAGGTGGGGTCGAGGTGTCCCATATAGGGCCTCATGAGCCATGGCTGCAGGGGGTATGCCGCATCTGCCACCATGCAGAGCGGCATGGTGACATCCTCCACCATGGGGATATCCCTCTGGGGGACGAAGTTGCTGGCCCCCAAGCAGTGGCAGAGGCTAGAGTTCCGGAAGACCCAGGCATTGTGTTGCGACCTGCCCAGCCCATGTAGAGGTCGGTGAAGTGGCCCCTCGCGTCCACCAGGGCCTGTAGTACCACCGAATGGTAGCCCTTTCTCTTGATGTACTGGCCGGCACTGTGTGGCGGGGCACAGAGGGGGATGCGTGTGCCATCCAAAGTGCTGATGCAGTCCGGGAAGCGCAGGTCCTGAAAGCCGGTGATGATGTTGTCCACATCCCCCAGGCAGATGACCCTATGGAGCAACATCGCATTGATGGCCCTGACGACCTACAGAGGGGGAAGGGGGACACGTGCTCTAGTGCGGGCGTGGCGGCCGTTGCCCCCCGCCTTGGGCCCATTCTGCCCCCCTCCCATCTGGCCCCTGGCCCATGCAGCCCCTGCCCTGTCCCGTCCAGCCCCTGCCCCATCCGGCCCCTTGCAGGGGAGGGTTCCCCTTGCCCCAGCCCCCCGCCACCCGCCCAGCCCCACCTTACCTCCATAAGTACAGCCCCGATGGTGGCTTTGCCACCCCGAACTGCTGTCCCACGGAGAGGTAGGAGTCCGGGGTGGCCAGCTTCCAGATAGCAATTACGACCTGTTTCTCCAGGGTGAGGGCTGGCTGCATGCAGGTGTCGTGGTGCCGGAGTGCGGGGGCGAACCAGTGGCAGATCTTGTCGAAGGTCTGCCTTGACATGAGGAAGTTCCACAGCCACCTTTCCTCGCCCCACTCCCCTAGCACCATGCACTCCCACCAGTCGCTGCTGCTGGGGTGGCTCCAGAGGCGTCGGGGCACCTGGGGGGATGCCCAGCGGTGCCCTGGTGGGGCAAGCCCTGTGGCCCCGGGGGGACCATGCAGCCACCCAATGAGCTCAGGTGCAGCTGTGGCGAGGGTGCACAGCACTGCCAGCAGGGCATCCATGATGAGGGCGTCCTCCTGCAGGAGCTGTCACTGGACCTCCATGGTGGGCACGAGTGGGCTCTGCCAGGCTGGGACAGGCTAGGCAGCACTCAGCTTGTGTGGAGAGGAGGGCGGAGGGAGGGGCCCTTTAAAGGAGGCAGCTGGCTGCGGCCCCAGAAGGGCTTGTCAGCCATGGGACCCCGTCCGCGGCATTCCTGCCTCGCTTCTTTCGAAAGAGGGCTTAGAGCCGTGTGGATGCTCTCTTTCGAAAGACCTCGACGGCACTTCAAAAGAGCAGATCTGAATGCTGATCTGAAAAATGGTGGTGGGTGCTCTCTTTCGATGGCCACTTTTTCGAAAGCCGAACTTCAATTTTTGCCCTTTTGAAAGGGCGCTTACGTGTAGACACAGCTTCCCTGAGTTTCATCGACAGAAGGCCCTTTCTGTCGACAAAACTCTCTAATGTGGACCCAGCCTCCTTCTGGAGCCTGCACCCTGTATCCTGTGGCACACCCATGCCCCAAACTGGAGTCTCTTCCCACACAAAAAATCCCTTAAATGTTTTGGTGAAAATAAGTGAGTGAGAGTAAGGGAGAGAGAAACAGAAGAGAGGGAGATGAATTGAGTGATGGGTGGGATCTTGAAGAAAGAGTGGGTCAGGTGGGGTGGATCAGAGAAGAAGTGAGTCTCACCCATGAAAGCTCATTACCTAATAAATAAATTTGTTAGCCTTTAAGGTGCTATGGGACTGATTGTTTTTGTGTTCAGTTTTGTAGAAGTAGAAATTTGACAACTCTACTTGAGGGCAGTGACCAGAGTGAAGGAGAGTCAGGATCTCAGGCAATGACCCTATCCACTGTGTTGACAAGTTAGAGAGTTTTCTCTGTGGTCAGTAACAGAGAGATAGCCATGTTAGTTTATGTTCTATCAAAACAAGAAAAGCAGTCCAGTAGCCCTTTAAAGACTAGCAAAATAATTTATTAGGTGGTGAGCTTTTGTGGGACAGAGTGGGTCTGTCCCATGAAAGCTCACCACCTAATAAATTATTTTGTTAGTCTTTAAAGGGCTACTGGACTGCTTTTTTGTTTTGTTTGTGGTCAGAGAGTCTCATTTTGTGCCCAAATGGTGAAAATCAAGCCAAGCACATCTTGCTGATTCTATCTGAGCCAACTCTCTGATCCTCAATTGACATTTTAGCCGCGTCTACATGAGCCGGCTACTTCGAAGTAGCTGTGCCAACTTCGAAATAGCACCCACCACGTCTACACGTCGAAGGCGTCAAAGTCGCTATCCCCAACAGGAGATGGGAATAGCGCCCTCCTTCGACGTTGAACGTCGAAGTAGGGCATGTGTAGATGATCTGTGTCCTGCAACATCAAAATAGCGGGGTCCACCATGGCGGCCATCAGCTGAGGGGTTGAGAGACGCTCTCTCCAGCCCCTGCAGGGCTCTATGGTCACTGTGCAAAGCAGCCCTTAGCCCAGGGCTTCTGGCTGCTGCTGCTGCAGCTGGGGATCCATTCTGCATGCACAGGGTCTGCAACCAGTTGTCAGCTCTGTGGATCTTGTGCTGTTTAGCGCAAGTGTGTCTGGGAGGGGCCCTTTAAGGGATCGGCTTGCTGTTGCCCTGGAAGTGCTAGTCCGCCCTGTGACCCTGTCTGCAGCTGTTCCTGGAACCCTTATTTCGATGTGGGCCGCTTTGGTGTGTAGACACTCCCCTGCAGCGCCTACTTCGATGTAGTGCTGCCCAACGTCAACGTTGAACGTCGACGGCACCAGCCCTGGAGGACGTGTAGACGCTATTCATTGAAATAGCTTATTTCGATTTCGCTACATCCAAATAAGCTATTTCGATATAGCATACCCATGTAGACGTAGCTTTTATGTTTAAAATATATACCAGTCTTGAATGCTATAGGTCAGTTGTACAGTACAAACAGTTTGAGGTGTCCTGGGAATTGCCATTTGCTGAAGTACACATCTTATCTTTGCACAAATGTGCATCCCTCTTCATTTGGGAGTAATGCAGAATCTGACCCACAGTTTCTAGTAACTGAAGTACCAAAGTGTAAAGCAATGGAAGCCAAAAGATACATAAAAGTTTTCAAAGTATACCTATTCTGGTGCATTGACTTTTGGCTGTATTACCTGGGACTCCTGAACCTTGAGTTTTTCAGGGGTGCTAAGTATCTACAAACCCTGTAATGGCGTGTGATATAAGAAGCTGAACAGCAGAATATGATTTCTGATGCTACTGATCCCCCCACATGCCCCACCCACCCCACCCAGAGTATCTTGAGGTTTTGAGGCTTGTGTTATACGGATTTTCTTTCATATAGTACACTGGCACCTAGAGGTTTGGATGGGTTCTTATCATAATACCTCCAAAACCTCAGAGTAAAAATGCTGTTTTGATCCTCCCGACGATAAGTAATTTTAGGCTTAACTTCATTATTGATAGGAAAATTAAAAAAAACCCATGCCCTGTAGTATTTTAAATTCAGTGAAAGATATTTTTTTGTTTAGTAAATATGCCCATGCAGTTATTACAAGTGCATAGAAGCTCAGCCAAAGCCCACTGAAATAAAATGGAGTCTCTGCATTAATCTCAGTGGATATTGGAACTAGCCATATGTGTGTGCCACTTAGTCAAAGTGCACAGTACACTGACTGAGCCTCCCAATAGTGCTCTGAGGTAGGTATTCTAATACCCATCTTGCAAATGGTAAACCCATGCACACTGAGGTCAGTGTTCTGCTCCAAGGCACACTCTAGGCACACTCCCTCATAAATGTGTTCCAGATGTAAGCGGACACATTTTAGTTATCAAAGCTTTGTTTTTGACACAGGTACATTACATAATTATAGACCGTGCATGTTTTCTATGCTTTCTCAGTAACAGTTTAAGAAGCGACTGATGGGCATTCCAAGACCTGAGATTGCTTTATCATACCATCAGAACAGTACATTCCCTTTGTTTATGCATGTCATGTGTGTGTCTGACCCTGCCAATGCTTATTGGGGTAAGCAGCTTTACTCTCCCATGTAAATGTCTTTGGGATCAAAGACACAGATCACTTGTAAAAGCAGGAGAATGGAAGGACTTTTCTGTACAAAAATTATAATCTAAAGGGAAGCTGAATTTACCCAACTACAACTAAAATTAAGGTAATACAGATATATTAAACAATAAGGTGGTATTCAAAACTGGCATTTATTCCTCTACCATAACAGCCATAATATGCTGTTTAAAGAGGATAAATGATAATGCAATTAAATAGTTAATGATAGGGTTAATCCTGCTCTTTAACTGTGCTGGGAACTACAACTAAAACGACTTTCTAACATGTATTTCCCAAAGGAAAGGGAAGAAGGAATCCTGGACCTCATCCTGGTGCCTGAGAATGTGAGATAATTAAGCAACTAGAAGGATCAGTGCAGAGCATATGGATCAGAAATACTTTGCAGAAGCAGCAAGTATTGTACATTGCTTCAACCCTAGCTGAACTTTCCCAGTAAATACAGCATGCTGACAGGCTGGCATCCCTGCTGGGTGGATCCTGCGACTCCAGGAGGGAATGGCACTTCTTGTTTTTAATTAGCAAAGGTGAAAGGTGAATTAAAACTTGCTGTTTGGCAAGTCGGAGCAAGGGACTGAGTTCTGAAGAGCACCAAAGGGGAGGGCTTACCCCCACCCACAACGAATTGCAAAGCAGGAGGGACTGAAAATATTGCTTCTTCCTGAATCCACTGGCAGAGTTACTGAAGAGATCTCAAGAAACAACGCTGCAGAGTAACGTCTTGGAATGTCTTAGTTTATAAACAGTTGTCGCAGGGAGAGAATATTTTTACATGACATTTGCACAGCCTGACAAATGACAATGTGGGGCTGTGTCCTGCTCTGAGAACTGAATTTCTCACAGAGATTCCCCACAAGCTAAACAGCAAAAGAGAGACCTGCATTGGAAAAGTCAAAAGTGGAACCTGAAGCTTTTAAAAACTAAGTGAATAAGCACAAGAATTTGATCTTGGGCAGCATGGCATCTACAAAGGACCTTTTAATCCTGGCACTATATGGCTTGTTACTAGAGTTACAGACTGCATGCCATGCAACAGACACAAGGCAGCCAAGGTTACGTTTGTCACATAAAGGTAGGTCCGTATGTCACCTAGATTTTTTTTTAATTTGGACCAATGATAAAATGAAATATTCTTATTCAGGAATATATGAATGATTTTTCCTGTGTTTAAAAAAAAAGAGTGTTATTTGTAGAGAGTAAGATTTATTTTAAAGCATTTCTACTGATTCATCCTGGCTACTACAGTATCCTTTTATACATGGGACTGATTTAAGCTAGCTAATTATCTGTCATTATTCTCCATGTTCTGTGAAGATTGTTTTCTTAGCAAGGATGAAAAGCAGTGCATAAAATATGGTATCACTGAATAGTTTATGATATGCTGTCTTCCACCAGGAAAGTCCTAAGCATCTAAATGCCTGTTTTATACGTTTTGTTGTGGAGTGGACTTATGTATACATTGTGGGAGCAGGGGGGCCAGAACTCCTGTGAAGCCTGATGAATCATCTTCTGAACTAGCACATGTCATCGCACTATAATTAAAATGACTAACTGCCAGTATATGTCTGCTTCCACTTTGACTGAATTGCCCAAAGAAAAATGTTATTCTGCTATGAAATAGGTGTGTGTGTGTGTATGTGTGTGTGTACAACACTCCTGACTTTTCTTTCAGTTGCACTTTCCCTGAAGTTTGAACCCCTACTTTAACTTTGAATAAACTCCTATGAGCCAAATTATGCTCTCATTTGTACCTGAGAAATAGAGTTGCATAGGTTAAAATTGTTCCCAGGTTTCTCTGATTCAGTTTAAGCCTTTTGTACATAAATATTTGTTCATTTCCATGCAACTGTATTTCTCTGCAGCAGTACTCTCAGAGATGATATAACTAGAACATATGCAGCAGATTGTTGTTGCAGAAGTTAAAAGGACAGAGTGTGCATCATATACCCATAATCTGTCACAGGACATGTTTTTATATTACCTCTTGTACAAAAAATTAAATCAAGCAACTGTGCTTTGCTAACCTAACAAGGATGGGGAGGTGAAGGGGAGAAAGACAGAAACATAGTAGAGAAAATTACTATAGTTATATAAAACAGACTAGTATGCTTCATCAGTCTGAAACTAATAGCCATTTAAAAATTATCAGCATCAGACTACTAGTACACATTTGACAGAATCTAAACTAGCATAATTTAATTGAAGTAGGATTTAATTGTCTTTTACATAGCAAGTTGAATTACCAATTAGGAGAGAAAAAAAGAAAAAGCTGAACAGGATAATTGGTCTGAATGTCTTGTTTGAGCACTACTAGAAGCTTTTATAGACCACTGGAATACTTTTTAGTAGAAGAGAGTTTTAAAGAGCTATTTTGTAATTGAACCAGTGATTAGCATCAATGAATGAAATTAATTGATCCTAGTTTTACACAGGGGACCTCATTTTTTGACATATGGCTTTCAAAATACAGTAGTAACTATTGAGAAGTGTTGACTTTATCCTGCTTATGGTCTCCCTGCCTCCTGCATGCAATCTATTTTAGTGTCTATTTCTTGTTAGGTGTAATTAGAAATGGCATGAGTATCATGGCTATTACTTGGTGGTGATGGGATGGTGGGAGTGGAAAAAGGCACCATGAATGAAATAAATAGTTCTACTGTTGTACTGATACAGTGCCCTTGATTAGTTGCTGTTTTTGGCAAGTTCCCCAGGATGGTTCTGTAGGTATTGAATATTTCCACTCTCATTCACTGGGACAATTTTCTTCTGCTGATTAGAATCGATGTGCATTTCAATGCATGTTGCTTTCATTTTCAGGGAGTTCATAATGATAGATGGCAGATGGCTGTTGCTCTGGGTGACAAGCAATCACTAGAAATTATAAAAAGTCATATTTACAAAGCCAAACTTTATTTTGGAGTAAGTCACCATTTTGAGATAGGCAACATAGTCCATATGGGTAGTTACAGTAGGTACTAGCCATAAAAATCTGAGTAGAGACAAATTTATAACAGACCCTAGTTAATGGAACTGAATTTGCTATTTACATTCCTCCTGTTTGTGACTGTGAATGTGAGTGGCTAATGTTACCATTGCATGTGCAGAATAAATTTTGTTATGTGCACCAAGGCATATGCAGGTATGCACCACCAATACAAACACATGCTGTGGTTCGGGGTAGCCATGGGCATACTGCATATCAGCTGGTGGGGGGAGGCTTGAATCTCCCCTTGGTGACCACCCAAGCACTCAGTTTACAAAGAAGACTAGTGGTCGCTAATCAGAACTTGGAGGATAATATGACAGATTGTGATATGAGTTATATGGCCAAGAGTCAAACATTTTTAACTCATGCATTTAAAAAAATTGTACCCTAAAACACCTAAAAAATCCCATGAACTAGATATTAAACAAGGATTTTAACTTCTTAATATTTTATTTAATTTCAAAATTGGCTCATTTGAAATGACTGTGAAGCAGGAGATCCTTTGTCTACAGAGCAGGCAAAGACTGCAAACTTTTCTCACCCCTGAGCAACAATTTCAAGTTCCTGATGCAGCAAGGTCACCTTTGTGGATGAGACTAGAACAATCACCATGTTAATAAAGGGATGGATTGTGCAACCCTAACTTGTGTATCAGCACCTATTCACTTAATTAGCTTCAGAAGCACTTCTTGAGTAGCAATACATTACTGAGCCTAAGTGTACTGGTGACTTCTAGCAAGGTGAACACCTGTCTGCAAGAAACTCAGGCTACTGTTTGTTTACCCAGACCCTGCTCTTGCTTTCACTAAACTCAAGGAGAGTTCTGCCACTTAATTGAGAACAGAGTCAGAATATTAATCAATTCAAGAGCTTTGGTATGGTTTATTTTACAGCTTTGGTTACTAATTGTCTGAACCAATCTGAACCAGAGATGATGTGTGTTCCCTAATTCACTCTGGTTTCCCTGAGCCATGAATTCACCAATCTATTATCAGGAGATGTATATCCAAATTTAGAAAAAATGTCTTTTTTCATATGCTTTATTAGTGCTACAGTTTTGCCTAAAGGTCAGTATCTGATGATGAACAATAAATATTATTACATCAATCTACTGCTTCATGATGATTTGTAGAGAAAAATATGTTATGGCTGTGTTCTTTATTAGAGAGAAATAAAGTTTTTGCATTATTATATTACAAGTTGACAACTATATTTAAAATTATATAAAAATCATGTGCTCATTTTATGTATAGTACAGACTCTGCTTATTGAATTGTTAATGGAAACCAAGTTTCAGCTAATAATCTTTATAGGCCAATGGTAAAATTCTTTCCCAGTATCCCATAATAAGCATTCTCAAACCTAGGAAACAGTTAATTAAGGTGGAATCAACAGGCATTGTATGTTAAGCAGAAACTATTTACATTATAGGTTGCTGTAGGACTGATTTTGCAGGGGCTAGTAGGTCCTATATTTAAAAGCTAAAATAATTGTGTTAACAGGATCTGGACCTAAGGCTTCCATAAATATGTTTGATACTAGCATACCAATTCAATGTACAGTGGATTTTAAACTGTGCTTTGTGGTAGGGAAGTTTTATGTTTGTTAAAAAAGAAAAAGTACAGAAGTACTCCCAACAAAATTAGTCAAAGTAAACTCTGTAAAAGGAGACTATCATAATAGTTATAAAAAGATTGTTTTTGTGCCTGACTTTGACTTCAGTTCATGGATCTATCCCATCACTTATTTTCATTTGTTAATCCAAGAACTCAGAAATTAGAAATGAGTGACAAAATAAGATATTATCTCATTAATCTATTACCCTGGAAATGTATGTTCCCTCCTTACATTATTAACAGACTGTCCAGTTGGATATTAAATATGCCAAGTGGTGAATCTTTCATCTGTTCCCTTAGGAAACTAGTTGACAACCTAACACATCTCTGGTGGGAAAAGCTTTGCTGATATTCAGCTATATTTTTCATCCAACTTTCCTCTACAATTTCATCTTATTGCACCTGTTCATATCACCTAATCCTTCTCAGCTATTTGTATTTATGTTGCTCCTTTGCTACTCCTTAGCCAAGCTGTGCAGCTTTACTCCTTTATTTTGTCTTCATTATTACACTATCAATGCCCTGATCTTTTTCTTGCATTTCTCTGAATTCCTCCAGATGTATCTTTTTACCCTTCTGATAAATTATATCTGTGAAGAGTATATGTGCAGTGGAAGGCATCCTGCTTCTCTGCCCATCTTCTTTTTCTGCTTCCCTTTCCTATGTCTGTTCCTAAGTCTTCATGCAGTTTAGTGAAGTTGTAGGCAAGCAGAAGGAGAGAACTGGACTGAAAAAGAAGTAAACTCTTCTAGGACTGCCAACTCTCCCGGACTGGTGGACCATTCACTTTTTCTGCAAATGGCATCTGGTCTACCCACTCAGAAAAGTTCGCAACCCTAAGCTATTGTCTACTTGCAAATACTTTCAAATAAGGTTCATTGTAAGAATGAGGTGGCACTGCCATTACCCGTGTTTTCAGTTATAACTTTCTAAGTTTCTAAGTATGAATAAATGCCTAAGTTTAACACTGCTTTAGACTAAGGCAATTCATCCTGTTCATTTCAGATCTTGTTAGTGGTTTTTGTGGCTATTATTTGAATTATCGTAAGAGCCAGGAACCCCAATCAGAGATCAAGACATTCTGCTAGGTGCTGTTCAAACACAGGACAAAAAGATAATTGCAGCTTCAAAGAATGTGATGCTTCCAAGCCCCACTCCTGATTTATAAGAATGGATTTGAACGCAATTACCAAATTACTCTGATGAATAGTTGATCATGAACTATTCATGTTGGCTCTTCACGGCTCTTGTGTGTGTGTGACTGAACACCTGGATCACATGACACTGTTTCTGATTCCTGCTTGGATGGATGGAACTCTTTAGTTACAGTATAATGAATGCAGTGTGATTAAGAACAAACTTCTGGAAGGGAATTGGTAGAGAAACATTCATGCTTTTAAGTATGCCATTTGCTTTACGAATGCCTAATGGTCATTTCACTACTCCAGATAAATGGTTGCAGGGCCACATGAAGCCTAACTAACTCAGTTTGATTCATAAAAACATTTGCGATTTTTTTTTCCTGTTCAAACAGCTGTCATGCTAACAGCTTGTTTTGCTTACAATCTGCTGTGGAGGCCTATACTCTCATTAATATCACAGTAAACGGAAATTTCTCAAAATGCTCATTGAGAGAGTTACCCATTCAGGCTGTGGGCCTGATATCAGATGTAACTGGCTGTGGATTTGTCCCTTTAGACGTATGTATAGCTCTAATCCAAAGATAGATACAAAGTGAATTGGTATATATTACTTTTGTTTGTTTGTTTGTTTGTTGAGATTACATTCTTCAGCACATGTGGGGTATGCAGGGCTGCAATTCCCAGTGTTTGGGAAATTAAGAACTTTATTACAGCAGTAATAAGGACTACTAATCAGAATTATGAGAGTTTGGGAAATCCAACCTGACAAGCATTCTGGGTCTTTATCTATCTTTCCTCTTACCCAAATTCTTGAAGCTATGTAGAAATCAGTGCCAGTACAGAATTTACAGAAATTTCGCGGAGGAGAAGTGGAAGAGGAAGAAGCGTTTGTCTTAGGCTAACTTCTCACTTTCCATTTTGCTGTCTCCCATTGGTCAGACATCTGAGTCCTTACACTGGAACAGTGGATGTCAGGGTTTAAGCTTTTCCAATGGATCCTGAAGGGGCTTGTTCACCCGTAATGAAATTTCTGGCAGATAACAGTTCCTCCCATATCTACATCTTATTAGCAAAGGCTTTTTTTTAGGTTTTGTTGCAGTAAAATTCTGAAGGGGTGCACTTTCTGTACTGCTGTTTGTCTTGAAGGAGGCAGCTTTCAGTGCAACTTCAACTGGCTTGTCGATTTTTGTTTTAGGGAACTGGGTATCATCTGAAGTTTCTAATGACTTCTGTCACTGCTTTCAAAGAGCCACTACCATCTGTCGTAAACTTTTAAAAACACATTGCATGAATTATTATTCCTGTGGAAAAGAAAGCTGTATTTCAGTTAAATACATACAAGATTAATATTATTTATGAGATTTACAGTATGTTGTGCAGGGCCACACATCTGTTTCAAGCCTTCTGAGAATCTTTTGAGTCAATAAATATTGTAAAAACTGTGCAATGGGAATACTAAATATTATTAAATCGGATGTCTTGGTTTTCTTCATGTAGTCAGTCAAAGATTATGAAACCACAAAGGGCAGCCATCATCACATAGAAAATACTCATTAAAAATAGAAAAATAGCAGACTGCGAGGAAAAAAGATGCAAGTCTTCATTTGAAACCCCTATAAGTTGAATAGGCTATTCATACTATGGTGTTTATCAGAGAATCTGTTTTGCACTTAAAATAGCCAGTTAGGAATCCAAGATGGCAATATGAAAGAAAATGTTAAAGAAGGAAGCTGGTGCAGAGAAACACTAACTACATTATGAATTGATTTCAGTTCAGAGCTTCTGTGTAAAGAAGTAATTGGCTATAGAGGAAAAGAATCTGGGTTTGTTTTGCTGAAATGGAACTTTAAATAACCAGAATAAATATTAAGTTTGGGAAACTGAGTAGAACATCTATATACATCAAATTATTAAAATACTATTTTTTTCTGAAAATGAATAATACATTTAATGCAGAATTTCAGTAATAGAAATGTTAGCAGCCCATCCTGTCCATACTTTTGGCATTTAACTCTGGAAGATGCCCCACCCCAGCACTTCTTTCAATCTGCCTCAATGTTACAAATTCTTACTGTGGAGGAGGAAAATTATGAGTTCACCCGCTTCACCAAGTCAGTTCTTGGCTTATGTAATTGATGTTTTTTTTTTCTCTATCAGGATCTTCTGTAGTTAAAATGAAACTATAAAATGATTCCATTTCATAAGGAAGAATCTCTCTGTCTAGCAATTCTGTAATAATCACAGTGAATTTTGCTCTTACCAAAAGAAGTGGCACAGAATCCTACAACCAGCTGTTCACTTTTTAAGAAAATCTTTGATTTTCATTACCGTCATCAAATAGTGAGGTCTTGGTTAAGAGAGGAGAGAAGCAGTTCTCTCTTTATGCTCTTCAGGAATCCTTCTGCTCTAACATCCTTCATCACTAGATCTTTTCAGATGTTATTTAAATCACACCCTGTCAAGGGGGCAGGGGCATCTTCGCTTTACTTCACTGCACAGATTGAGCAAATCACCTCAACATTGCTTTGCCTATCCTGATGTTTCTTTTACTGTACAATCTACCAGAAGTTTGTATTTTTTTAACTAATGGGCTGCTTACAGATACTCACAAACATGATTAGGTGTGCCGGGCTTGTTAATAGTTGCTTTACAGGTAAACACGAATGGTCTGTAACCTCAGACATGACAACACCTAATCCCTGCCAAACTTCTCCTAGTGCTGGCATGATGCACTCACTAGGAATAGGAGCCAGCAGCTATAAAGTTTGGATGCCTCACATAGCTTCAAGAGAAAACTAAATAGACTGAAAACGTTAATTCAAACTTAAATTACTCTTTATTAGTCTCAAGTGAAAACAGATAATTGGTGGAGTTCTAGTTCATCCACCTTGCTGTCTATCTGAATAGATACAACACACAACATTCTTTGCTACCCCTTTGTCAGGATTTTTTAACACCTTTGGACATAATCATTCCCGTGGGCCAGGGATTACACGCCTTTGGCTGTGAAAAATCAGTGCAGACACATGAAATTCTAAAGTGTCACAGGCTGCCATTTAGCAGCATTACCAACGGTCACTTTTTGTCAGTTAGCTCCCCTGGCAACCTGAACTCATGAATATTAATAATCATTAATTTGAATGGAGGCCTCTGATTGGGCAAGAGTCTGGGTTTCCAGAACCTTCCAAGCCCAAGAGGACCTGATTGAAAACTGTGAAAATACGATAATGGAATCATGAATATGTAAATAGAATCATGAATAATTTATGAGACTCCAGCACATAAGCAGGAGTCTCCGGCCAGTCTGCAGCCCTTGCGGGACAGACAGGATTCTGTAACCCAGCACAGAGAGGTGTTGGCTGCTTCGTGCGGCGTCCACCAGCCCTCAGGCTAGCTCCTAGGAGTGAAGAGCTCAAGATCATCTAGCTGAATCACAAATCACCGAGCTTAAAACCACTGAGCTAAGTCACTAAAGCGCCTCCAGTCCACTGTGGTGCCAACGCTCCCAACCCTTTTGTCACCACTGTGCGTCGAGGGAGCAGCAAGCAGCCTCAGAGGGACATGACCAGGTGGAGAACTGGCCCGCCGCAAGGCGGGTACTGCGTGCCTGGTCGCCTAACCCTGAGGCCGCCATCTTAAACCGGACAAGACTCACGTACCGGACACGACTCACCTACTTGACAAGGCTAACTCACCGGACTGGACATGTAATTTTATCCACCAGCCCGCATTTTTTATGTGGTGCTCATATACATTTTCCTTTAACCAGCTTGGGACTCCAGGACCCTCAGTGAGGGAGCAGGGGTAGCTCCCCTGCTGTGTACCCTCCCCGACAGGGGAGGGGCAGTACCTGGGGGCCTGAGCCCTGAGGCTGGGCCTAAAAGCCCAGGCTGGGATTTTATTTTAGATATTTAAGAAAGCACATTTAATCAATAATTTTGTATATTTATTCAATAACTAGTATTGTTAGTATTTATTAAATTCTTAGTCATTATAATTGTTGTTCAAGAATTAGGTGAAGGTTGGACCTCCTTTTCCCTTTTACATAATCCCTCTCTCTATAAATATACATATATATAATATAGCAGGTGTAGGCAAAGCCTCCCTGCCTCCATTGTTGTTCCCCTTAAAGAACTCTGAGGAAAAGCAAATTGCCTCCCAGGTGTTCTCTGTTACGCCTGTTGGGAGCAGCGGGGGGGTCTCCCAAAGAGAGGAACAGCCCCGACCGGCTCCTAGGCCCTAACCTCTTTGGGGCAGGCCAGCACCCTGCTCCCGGTAAGGGGTGAGACTAGCGACCTCACCCCTCCCTTTAAAAAGGGAACAACAGGGATTTAAAAACCCCATTCCTAAATAGACTTACCTATATTTATTCTCCTAATCTACCTTTTTGCCTTCCGGTAAAATAAAATCTTAAATCATCTCTCAAGGAACAACAAAGGAAACAATGTTTATTGTAAATTTATAGATACCTTTAACTCTAATTTGTGCTAACCAAATAAAATCATTAGTTACTTTGTTTCAACTTAACCCTTGTCCTGGTCTTGTTGTCTCTGCTAGCCACTTCTCTCCAGGAGGCTTTAGCAGGGTCCAAGGCATTCCGGGGTGGCACTCTCCCATTTTGGGATTGTAGCAGGGTTCTGGTTCAGGTCCTGGGATCTGTGCATTCGGAGGTTCAAATCCTCAGTGTGAGGGTTTCATTTAAATAACATCTAAAATCTGTCCACTAAGAGAAACCCCAACACCATTAAGTCAGTTAGGATTCTGATCCAAAGCCCATTTAAGGCCAATGGAAGTCATGGTGTTGACTTTAACGGATTCTGGATTAGGCTTTAAATGCAGTAGAGCTGTTTTTCAAACTGAAATGTGAGTCACTGTGCAGCTATGTCACTTCCTTGTTTCCTGCTTTTGTAGCAGATTATGCCTGAGTTTCACCCCTCTGGGCTGGGAAAGGTTACAGCACCCCACTAAGTTCTCAGTGATCCATATGCTCAGTGCTGTTCATCAGGGCTGAGTAACACAGTTTATAAGCCTCAGCCCTGGGCAGGTGGTACAGCAGTTAGTAGTAAGGATCCCCACTTGGCCAGAGGGCTGAGTGAGTGCAATACAGTACATGAGCCCTGGCCATGGGGCTGCAATTAGTGAGGCTCAGCACCTTGCAGCAGAGCTGAGCTAAGGCAAAACAGTATGTAAGCCCTGATCCTGGGACAGGGCAAGGCAGCAGTTAATGAGTCTTCACATCTTGCCGCTGGGCTGGGCTGACACAAAACAGTATATGAGCCCTGGCCCTGAGGCAGGGTAGGGTGACAGTTGATAGGACTTAGCTCCCATTTTGTGGGGCTGAGGATTCCAACAGTAGCAGTCATTTGTCCTGGAACAGGGGAGGACGAGAGAGACACAACCAAAGCACTGGGGGTTGGGAGAGGCAAAATTTAGCCCTCCAGGAGTAAGGGAACATGGGTGCAGGCCCCTTTACTCCACTGCACCCCTCTCAGGGTCCTAACAGCAGCTAACACCAGAAGCCAGTCAGTGGGGATCCAGGCCGAAACAACTGGCATGGGCTCTGGCAGAGCATCCCCCCTGATGGCTTGTTACCTCCACCTCCATCAGCATGCGTCTCACTCTGGGCCCTCTGGGAAATCTGGTAAGTCAACATCCTCCAGAAACATAGCTGTGGTCAGGTCAAGCCACTCTTTGGACTCTGATCTGGCTGTAGCAATTATGAAAAAATACAGCGTGGCTGCATCTAGACTAGCAGGTTCTTTTGAAAGATTTTTCAAAAGAAGAGGTTTCTTTCGAAAGATCCTGTGGCGTGTCTACACACAATGTTCTTTCAAAAGTAAATTGAAAAAATGTGGGGCTCCTTTCAAAAGTGCTCTTCCACTCCTGTTTCAGGAAGAGTGCCCTCCCACTTTGAAAGTATCAGAGGGGTAGCCGTGTTAGTCTGGATCTGTAACAGCAACGAAGGGTCCTGGGGCACCTTATCATCCATGAAGCGAGTCTTTGCTCACGAAAGCTCATGCTCAAAACTTTTGTTAGTCTGTAAAGTGCCACTCTCCCCTTTTGAAAGTTTCTTTCAAAAGAAAACTTGTGTAGATGCTCCAGAGGGCCCTTCTTTCAAAAGAGCAGTCCTCATAGTGTCTGATTTTTTGATCCCTGGCCCATTCTTTTGAAAGAGGGGGGCCAGAGCGGACAATCTCTTTCAAAATAGATCACTCTTTTGATCTGTTTTTTTTGTGCATGGACACCCTCTTTCAAAAGAAGTTCTTTCAGAAGAGATCTTCTGGAAGGGCTTCTTTTGAAAGATTACTATAGTGTAGCCATAGCCTGTGTTATTCTTGTGAAATTAAGTTGCTGGCATTTTAATTTCATCATTATGTTGAAGTTCAGTTTTCAGGCAGTATACTCACTCTGTGAAGCATCTGAGTCTTACCCTGTGTCTCTATTTCTTCATCCTGAAACAGAATATTTACTAATAGATTTAAGAAGGGATTAACTAGAACCCTCTGGTATGCTATTAATTTTTGGCAAACAGTTAATTTAACAATTCTCAAAGCCAAACAATGTTTGGAAGAAAATCATATAAGTTCAGGAACACTTAAGATTCTGTATGTATCTACTCTATACTTATTTTTATCTTAAGAACCATTGTCTTCAAACTATAAAGGGATTTTAGCTTCCCTATGAAGATGAACCATGGACTTCTTACAGGTGCTAAATGTTTTATATTGGGGGGTAGAAGGATATAGCTTGTGTAGCCTGCATATACAACACACTTGTTTATTAGACTTAAAAAACAAAAGCATCTGCATACACATTTTACTTGTTTACATGCCATTATTGCCACAGAATGATTGACCATTTCTTACTCTGATCTTGCTGATGTTCACTGAAGAGAACAATTTAAAATGAATGCAAACTATTGTAATCCTCAGTATGTCACCATTTTTTCCATCATTAGTCCTCAACATAGTCCAAACAGAATTTAATATCAGTACTCTTTCTGGCCTTGCTTATCTTCAAGATAAATCATAATTTAAGTCACTTTGCAGCACGAAGGATAAAGGCTCATGAGTGTTGCCAAGACCTCCTTCAATTGTTAATTACACTCATCCCTCGTTAAACACGTACTTTATTTACGAGTGCTCACTTACTTAAACGAGGGACACATTTACTGACCTTTTGTTCACTGGACGAGCTAACTCCCCTCGCCAAAACGAGGCTTAGCCCCTCCCTGGGACTCCAATCCGCCGTAGCCTGACCCCCACCACTGGCCCCGCAGACCCAAACCACTGCAAGTTAACCCCATCCCCCGCAAGCGCCGTGCACATGAACCACCGAAACCTAAACCCCGCGCCGGCTCCTGCACGCCCAAACCACCACTACTTAAGCCCCCCCCGCCGGCCCGCACACACCCAAACCTCAGTCACTTAACACCTCCGCGCACACGAGCCACAGCAGTTTAAACCCCCACTGACCCCCGCGCACGTGAACTGCCAAACCCTAATCCCCCCCGCTGGCGCCTGTGCACCCAATCATCGACCCCGCATTCCCAAACTGCGGAAACCTAACTCCCCGCCGGCCCCCGCACGCCTGAACCGCGGCAACTTCAACCCCCCGCCGGCCCCCGCACGCCTGAACCGCGGCAACTTCAACCCCCCGCTGGCCCCCGCACGCCTGAACCGCGGCAACTTCAACCCCCCGCTGGCCTCTCAGACCAAAACTGTCACACACTTAACCCCCCGCCCCCACCAGCCAACCTCACAGACCCAGCCTGCAGCAGCTTGAACACCCCCCGCCAAAGCCAACCTGCCCCTATCTTTTAACCCTCCCTCCCAATTATATCCCTAAACTGCCCCCAGCCTTTAACCCCCCACAACTCCAGGCTCACTTGCCTTTCAAAAGCAGCACTATCTGCTGCCACTCTGAGCACTTGGAACCAATCAGAGACTGTTACAGAATTTAGTGACCCTCTTATGAGTTTTCCCCTACGAGCAAAAACTTAGGAACCAATTGTGCTCCTATAGCAAGGGATGAGTGTACGACTAAGCCAAGTGTTTTAACATGGCAGAGTGGGGGGCATAAGCAAGAGTAAAAGAAACTAAGCTTGCTTATTTGCATATAACATGATTCAGCTTGGCTGACAAACTGTTTTGATTTGAAGCTTGGAAATATCTGTTCTCTCTGAGCAGAGGAAGATGCAAGCTGGTAAGCAGTAGGCTCGCTTTTCAGGAATCTCATTCCTATTGCAAATCCTTGTTGCATAAATGTCATCTTTGGGGGGTGGGGAGGAGGTAATCAGTCACAGCTGATTCTTTCTATGTTTTTTATCTCAGGCCTTACAATGTCCTTCTGCATATTTTCAAGTTACACAGAAGTCTGGGAGAGCATCTACTTTTAGGAAACACTACAAACGAGGGTGTGAAGAAAAGGTTAGCTTTCATCTGGTCTTGCCCTCTCTCTGGACATAGTGCTCCTTTGTGATTCAGAACCACTGCACCAACTGTTTATCGGCAGTCTCGCCCAGTCTTCTGATTCAAGGCAATAGCACTTCCCCAGTGGCTGGTAGGTGAACTCAGACCCACCTGCCACTCCAGATTGCAGCCCTCCTAGGGATCCAACAATCAGCAGCAAAATCTATCATTTCCTTCAGCCTCTTCCTACTTGCCCATTGCAGGCTTTCTTCTCCACCATCAGTTTGTGTAAAGTTCCTTCTAGTTCAGGTTTCCCGGGGCTTCTGCTCGAACTCCCATTGCCAAGGTTTCCTCCCTCCTTTCTCTCTATACCTAGACAATGACTGCAAACCTGTACACTGTAGCTCCCTTTATAGCATTATATCAATCGTGCCCACACCTCTCCTATGTAATGCTTCTAGGAGTGGTGTGGGATGAACACCAGTCACAAGGATATAGGTCTTCTCAACTTGTTGATTAGCCTATTATTTTGCATAATGACACAATGCAATACAGAGAGTGCTTTACTAATTCCAAAGTATACAACATTTTTTAAAGGTGGTTCCCAGTAAATAAATGTTTGCAGTTGTGCTGGAACAGTGTTAGACTCATTTAACTTTGTGTTGCATTTCTTATATATGTGTGGATTAAAATGGTTCATGTTCAAAATGCCTAATCGCAGTGAAAGTTGACGGTTTCTCTGAAGGTGGCTTTGAGTACAGAGCTTACGTTTTTAGAATTTAGCCCTGTGATATATCAAATATTTAATCTGGAAATAGTTCTGAGGCATCATTCTGCTTTCGTTAATAGGGTTAATAGTAGAATAAATAGTAAATATAGTAAAGAGTAAATTTTTTTGGAGTTCCATGAACAGAGAAACAGCCCACAGGTTCCCTTGCTTCTATCCTTCATAGGATATAAACGTGGTTCATTGATTTAGGATCTGATCCTGCAAGGTATTGAAAATTTTCTACTGATTTCTTAGCACTTCTGTAAATATGGCCACTTATCCAGCAGGCATCTAAGTATAGATCTAGAACTTACGGCACTTAAGACCAAATGCCTTGAACTGAAAATGACTAGTTCTGGGATTTACAAAGTGCATAACCCTAAAGACAAAAACTAATGTCTTGGTGGTTGAAAATGGAGATGCTATCCCTGATATAATGGGTTCCTGATCTATTGGTGGTCTTACAGTGCAGGCTTAGGCCGTGATCCTAAAATGACTTGGTCACAAAATTTTAAAATCCCAAATAGCACCACAAATAAAGTTGTTGAATGGAATTTGTATTTTGGTAAAACCCCATTACAGGTCCTTACAAAGCAACATAGGTTTTTGTGAGGGGTTTAAGATACAAGTATAAAGACATTTTTATGCTGCACCCTTTTCCTAAAACTTAATAGAAAGGCCATCAGAGCAAGATCTCTCCATTGCTCTATATCATGTGGAAGGCAGACCTAACAAACAATGCTGCATAGATTGTATAGCATTCCAAAGTCTGTGGTGGCTAGGCAGTATACTTGTGATTTATTATTTTATTATGGCGCTGTTTAAACATGCCCTTTACAGTTCTAACATCAGGATAGTGCCTGTCAATTCCATTGGAATATCTTTTTTTAATGTCACAAAAGTTCATCAAATAATTTAACAAAAGAAGCACTAGGATTTTTGCTGGAGGGTGCATGGTGTGGGACAAGAAGTAAGCTCTAAGATCAAACCTCTCTGCCTGAAGGAATATAGGATATGTGTGGTTAATGAAAAATACCTGAAAGCAATCTGAGTCCTAAAAAGGATTTGACATGATAAGGTGTATTCATCCTTGCAAAACTGCTCATAGAAGCTACGTCTACACGTGAAGCCTACTTCGAAGTAGCTTATTTCGATGTAGCGACATCGAAATAGGCTATTTCGATGAATAACGTCTACACGTCCTCCAGGGCTGGCAACATCGACGTTCAACTTCGGCGTTGCACAGCACCACATCGAAATAGGCACAGCGAGGGAACGTCTACACGCCAAAGTAGCACACATCGACATAGGGGTGCCAGGCACAGCTGCAGACAGGGTCACAGGGCGGACTAGCGCTTCTGGGGCAACACCTAGCTGCTCCCTTAAAGGGCCCCTCCCAGACACACTCAGCCTGCACAGCACACGGTCTGAAGAGCCATAGGCACGCAGACCTCGGGCGACGCAGTCATGGACCCCCAGCAGCAGCAGCAGCAGCAGCAGCCAGAGGTCCACCCAGCCCTCCCGGCAGGAGCAGGGCTTGCCCTGATCCATGCCATGCGGGAAGCAGCTGAGCACCTCCTTGCCACACCGGAGGAGGAGCTGCCCCCAGGGCAGCAGAGCTCAACCCCCAACCCTGCAGCACCCCGACCCCCTGCCCCGCCTCACACGCCGCCGCCTGTGGAGCTACCCCACCAGCACCGACTGGTGGGAGCGGCTGGTGCTTGAGGAGTGGGACGACGACCGCTGGCTCAGGAACTTCAGGATGAGCTGGCAGACATTTATGGAGCTGTGCCAGTGGCTCACCCCCACACTCAGGCACCAGGACACTGCCATGCGGCGTGCCCTCACAGTGCAGAAATGGGTCGGCATCGCTGTCTGGAAACTGGCCGCTCCAGACAGCTATCGATCCGTGGGACAGCAGTTTGGCGTCGGCAAGGCCACCGTCGGGGCTGTCCTTATGGAGGTAAGAGGACCCAAGTGGGGGGGAGGGCAGGTGGTCCCTGGCAGGGCAGGGGAGGGGAGGGGAGGGCAGGGCAGGGCAGGGCAGGGAAGGGCCACGCACACCCTGCTCACCCTTCGTTGGTGCTCTCCCATGTGCTTTCCCTGCAGGTCAGGCGTGCCATCAACGCAATGCTCCTCCACAGGCTCGTGAGGTTGGGGGACCCAGATGCCACCATCGCGGGCTTTGCCACGCTGGGCTTCCCCAATTGCTTCGGGGCTCTGGATGGGACTCACATCCCCATCCGCACCCCGCAACACAGTGGAGGACGGTACATCAACCGCAAGGGCTACCACTCAGTGGTCCTCCAGGCCTTGGTGGACAGCTGGGGCCGTTTCCAGGACGTCTATGTGGGCTGGCCTGGCAGCACCCACGACGCCCGGGTTTTCCGGAACTTGGGCCTGTGCCGCTGGCTGGAGGCGGGGACCTACATCCCCCAGCGGGAGATCCCTGTGGGGGACACCACCATGCCCCTCTGCGTCATCGCAGATGCGGCATACCCCCTCCGGCCCTGGCTCATGCACCCGTACACGGGCCATCTCTCTGCCAGCCAGGAGCGCTTCAACTAGTGCCTGAACCACGCACGCCAGGTGGTGGAGCGCTCATTTGGCCGCCTCAAAGGGCGCTGGAGATGTCTCCTGACCCACCTGGATGCAGGCCCCAACAACATCCCCCAGATTGTGGGTGCCTGCTGTGCCCTGCACAATTTGGTGGAGAGCAAGGGGGAGGCCTTTTCTCAGGGCTGGGCTGTGGAAGCCAGCAGGGGCGACGTGCAGCCACCCGCTGCCCCCAGTCGCCAGGTGGACCCCGAAGGGACCCGGGTCCGGGAGGCCCTGCGGGCCCACTTCAAGGAGGCCGCGGGGTGAACTCTGCCAGGCCCCCCACTGCGCCCCCCCCTTCCTCCACAACACTCCCTGCCCCTACACCCACACCACGGAGCTCCCAACAGTACACCCGCCCCCCACTTCTCCTGGACAAATAAAAGCACGCACTTCTTGGTAAAATGAAACTGGTTTTCTTTTTTTAACTGGTTTTTGAACTAATAACGACAAAACTATGTACAAGACCTACTAACTAAACCATAACATAAGAGTGAATAATAAAAAAGTTTCCATATATTTACATGTAACAAAAAAGAGAAAACCAGGGATTGCAAGGACAGGGAGAACTATTTACATGGGGGGGGGACTGGGCAACTGGGGGGCACAAATACATAAGTCCAACTATATACAAGGGGGGGGGCATGTCCTGGGCCCCACGCCACTATAGTCCGGCACTGGGGGTGGGCGGCCGGGAGCCCTGCCTTGGCCACAGCCCTGTCCGGGGCTGGCTGGGCGCCGGGCGGACCGGAAGATACCTCCGGCGAGTCTCAGCTGGCCCCGGGTGTCCCTCGGCGGTCCAGCCCTCGGTGGCGGGTGGCGGGGCGACGGCGGACGGCGCGGCGATGAGCGGAGCAGTGGGTGGCGCGGCGGGTGGAGCGGGCAGGGCGGGCACTGCAGCAGCCGGCGCGGCACGGGGGGCCAGGTAGTCCACGAGACAGTTGAATGTCTCCATGTAGGCCCCCCAGGCCTCTTGGCGCCAGGCCAGTGCCCGCTTCTGCAGGTGGAGGCGGCATTGCTCCACCCGCAGACGCTGCTCTGCGACCTCCAGCTGCCGGCGATGGATGGCCAGCAGCTGGGGGTCCGTCACCACCGTGTGGTGTTGTGGGGTCCGCCGTCTTGCCCGCTGTGGGGCCGGTTGGTCCTCCGCCGAGGGGCTGGCCTGGAGCGATGGCCCCAGAGGGGATTCTGGGACCACTGAAGCCTCGCTGGCGCTCTCCGGTCCTTCCGATGGTGCGGCTACGGAACACAGGCGGGGGGGAAGAAGAGTGGAGACAGGCGTTAGTGTGGGCCCCGAGCCGTGGCCCTTGTCCCCCCACCCCTCTGCTGCAGGTTCCCCATCCCCGTCCCCGGGAGATGCTGCTGTGATGGATGGGGTTCAGGGGTCCCCCTGCACTGCACCCCGTCCCCTGGCGGGAGTGACTCTCAGTTCACTCAGCAGGGTCTGACAGGAGAGGTTTCTTAGGCCACAGATGCCCAGTTTCTCCCCGGAGTGACAGCACAGCAGTCAGAGACAGTCCTTCCAACCCGTCCTGGGGAGAAGACCCCAAGGGGTGCCCCTCTGGGGTGTAGCTTTCCCCCTCCTCAGGCTGGCTGCCTTCCAGCTCTCCCTTCCCCTAGCCTCTACCTGCGGCCCCCACCCTGATTCAAAGCCAGATCAGCTCCTCCCTCCTCTTTGTTCAGGGCAGAGGTGTCACCTGCCAGCTGCAGCCCCAGGATCATCCTTTGCCCCTGGGAGCTATTCAGCTTGTTGCTCATATGTAGCCTGAGTCTCCCTTTTGCACTCCCCCGACTCCATCACATGCTGCTCCTGCTGCTGCTGCTGCTGCTGCTGCGGGGTGTCCCACCCCCTCCTCCCGGGGGACCCTTGAGGTTCTGCTCCCCCCTGACCCGGGGATGGGGCATGGCACTGTCGTGCTGGGGCGGGGGGCAGGGGCTGATGCACTCCTGTGAGGGACATGGCCCTGCTGTCCTTGGGGCCATGGCCATGTGGGCATGTGGGGGGCCCTGGGCACATATCTGTTACCCCTGCCCCTCAACCCCAGGGGTGTACACCAGAGGGGGGTACATACCTGTCGGTCCACTCCCACGGTCCAGAGATCCCCGGGGGGCGGACGCCTGGCTGCTGCTCCGGGAGGGCAGGAGGAGGATCTGCAGCCCGGACTCTGCAGAGGAGGAGCCCCCCTCCTCCTGCCGCAATGGCCCGGGGGTGGGCTCCAGGGGGGCCCCCGGGGTGCGGGGCTTACCTCCAGGGCGGACTCCGGCTGCAGGGCCTGCTGGGGCTCGTCGGCCGAGGTATCAAGGGTGGCCGGAGGGGAGGAGGTGTGCCGGGGGCCCAGGATGTCCCTGAGCTCCCTGTAAAAGGGGCAAGTGACGGGGGTGGCCCCAGATTGGCTGGCCGCATCCCGGGCCCGGGCATAACCCTGCCGCAGCTCCTTAACCTTACTCTGGCCGTGTTCTGGGTGGCTGAGGGATGTGCAGGCTGGCCGCATGTCTGGGCTGCCGCCTGCACGTTCCCTCAGCTTCCTGCACAGGAAGGGAGGGGGAGGGGACCTTTAAGGGGCTGCTCCACGTGGCCACCATTGAGCTGAGGGGCTGGAGAGAGCGTCTCTCAACCCCTCAGCTGATGGCTGCCATGGAGGACCCCGCAATTTCGATGTTGCGGGACGCGCAACGACTACACGGTCCCTACTTCGACGTTGAACGTCAAAGTAGGGCGCTATTCCCATCCCCTCATGGGGTTAGCGGCTTCGACGTCTCGCTGCCTAACGTCGATGTTAACTTCGAAATAGCGCCCGACACGTGTAGCCGTGACGGGTGCTATTTCGAAGTTAGTGCCGCTACTTCGAAGTAGCGTGCACGTGTAGACATGGCTAGAGTGTGCCAAAAAATTTGTGATGATATGGAAATAAAGTATAAATTAGATCAGTTATGAGATAATGGGTCAATTAGCATATATTGGTGCCTCAAAATGATGAGTGGTTTAGTTGCAGGATCCAACAGGAACACTGAAGGTTTATTTGAAGACATCATGTTTTAACGTATGTTATATTCGGGTGGCATAAACATAACTATAAAGTGACATGGAAAAAATGGATATCATGCCTATAATGAAAACTTGTTTGGACTTTTTTTCCAAATTAGTTATAAATTATACTAATTAGCTTAGTCCTCCTATGTCTTGGTCAAGGTATTCTGTAGTAGCATGTGACTATTTAGTGTGCCAAATGTTGGGAAGTTTCTGCAGACTTACAACCACAGCAGTCATTAAACTGCTTTTGCATGTCCACATTACACTACACACTACACAGTGGTGTGCATCCATACCAGGGGCTTTTATACTAATTTCTCAGAGTGGGGCATTGTGGGATGGCTTCTGAAAGGCAGCAATCGATGATGTAAGCAATGTGGTGTCTACACTGATCTACATCTAACTATATCAACTTAAGTTTTATGTCTCTCATAGAGGTAGAGTTATGATGTCACTATACTGGATGGCTACGTCTACACGTGCAGCCAACATCGAAATAGCTTATTTCGATGTTGCGACATCGAAATAGTCTATTTCGATGAATAACGTCTACACGTCCTCCAGGGCCGGCAACGTCGATGTTCAACTTCGACGTTGCTCAGCCCAACATCGAAATAGGCGCAGCGAGGGAACGTCTACACGTCAAAGTAGCACACATCGAAATAGGGATGGCAGGCACAGCTGCAGACAGGGTCACAGGGCGGACTCAACAGCAAGCCGCTCCCTTAAAGGGCCCCTCCCAGACACAGTTGCACTAAACAACACAAGATCCACAGAGCTGACAACTGGTTGCAGACCCTGTGCCTGCAGCATAGATCCCCAGCTGCCGCAGAAGCAGCCAGAAGCCCTGGGCTAAGGGCTGCTGCCCACGGTGACCATAGAGCCCCGCAGGGGCTGGAGAGAGAGCATCTCTCAACCCCCCAGCTGATGGCCGCCATGGAGGACCCAGCAATTTCAATGTTGCGGGACGCGGATCGTCTACACGGTCCCTACTTCGACGTTGAACGTCGAAGTAGGGCGCTATTCCTATCTCCTCATGAGGTTAGCGACTTCGACGTCTCGCCGCCTAACGTCGAAGTTAACTTCGAAATAGCGCCCGACGCGTGTAGACGCGACGGGCACTATTTCGAAGTTGGTGCCGCTACTTCGAAGTAGCGTGCACGTGTAGACGCAGCTGATGAGTTTCATTGATGGGAGTTGTATTTTAATGTAGCCACTCACAGAGATAGTTTGATGTAAGTTGTTTTATGTTGACCTAACTCTTTAGTGTGGACCAGCACTTAGAGTCTCATATTCACTTTGTCCCGGTGTTTTGGTTTTATTAGAATGCAGCTTTTCAATCTGTAAGATTAAATTATTTGGATGACAGAGATAAGTTGTTACCAAATTCAAATGCGAGTCCATAGTTATTGTAACTGTATTACAAAATAATGGGATAACAACCTGTTTCTGTTGGCTTCTGAGTCTATGTTTATACTAAACATGAAAGATGACCACAGATATGTCAATTTTAGCTACACAACTGGTGTAGCTAAAATCACGTATCTGTGCTCAAGTAACTTGGCTGTCTTAAGGGGGAAGGTCAACAGAAGAGTTTTTCCCTTTGTTCTTCCTTACTTTTCACCTCTTGCAAGGAGCACAGAGGTCAACTTTCACCCATGAATGGGTCGATCATCGGTGATAGTGTAGATTAGCCCTCAAACTTTTGCAATTGCTTTCACTGGAGATATAGTCAGGATTGTAACTCTGTGCTCTACACATTTGATACAGATTTATGTATATGCAGTAAGGAGAGTGTGGGAGTTGGTGAATGCTGAACTTTGCCTCAGCATTGTTGATTGAATGCCTCTTGTACAAGACTGCGTAAGTTCTAATTTACACATCTCTGTTTGCTTTTAAAGAACAACTCTTTGTAGTAACATATATCTATCAGGGGATGAACACCAGAGAACAGAACCAACAATCCCTGATGTTGGGATATCACTGTAACACTCCTGAGTGCAATTATAAACAAATTATTTACATTAAAGGATTACTTGCAAGGAGTAAAAATATTAAACTAACTGGGAGTTTTGCCACTGAGTTCACCTGAACCAGGATTTCACATGCAAAGTTTTCTGATAGACAGACAATGAACTAGAATTTGTGAAATCTAAGTTTGATTCTGAGTTTTGCAGAAAGCTTCCAGTATGACTGGAGCTGGAATTTTCACAGGGTCTGCTTGCTTAGCTAATAACTTAGTATTAAAACTGTGTAGTTAAGTGGCAAGGACGATATTTGTGTATTTAATTGGTAACGTTTCTGAATGTATAGCAACATAAATAATTTTCAGATATTTGCAGCTCCAAGATGGCTTTTATCTTCCTACTGCTTAACTTATCATGCTCATTGAAGGAATCACTGAATGCAGGATTTGTAGTATCTCAGGGTTTTGTTTTACAACCACTGAAATCCATGAAAATTTTACCAGGACCCTTTGAATCTTAGGCTTACATTCAGAAACAGAAACTTCATTGATCTCAGTGCAGCAAGAGTAGGCTCTTTTAAGGCCAATACGGCTTCATGCTTATCCAACTTCTAACGTTCTTCCCAACTCACCCCACAGGAATTTCTATTTGAGTGCTAATCAGTCATATGGCATTAGGTAAGATACTAAGGAATAGGAAGCCCCACTCAGTAGGGTACAACTGGATGTACAGCCTACGGAGACACTACTGGAATTTGACCAAATATACTCAGTGTATCTACACTATGGAGCACCTTGTTCGGTACCCTGATAGATTGACCCCATACAGCTTGTAGTATAGAGACTGGAGCAGAGAGCTGGGAGTTGGGATGCTCCAGTGGTTAGGGTGATAGCTTGGGATTTGTAAGACTTGGTTCATATCCTTGCTGTGACACAGGCTCCCTACGGAGCACAGCAGCAAGGCACAGCAAATGGAACACCTTACTCAACCCAGCTTTACACTCAACAGTCAACCCAGCTATGTTGCTCGGTCATGGCGACAACCCACACTCCCTGAGCAAAGCTCTTAAGCTGACCAAACTCCCAGTACATGCAGCAGAAAGGTGTTGGAAGAATTCTGTGGACCTAGCTAATGCCTTTAAGGCAGATGGATTAACTACACTGGTGGACAAACCCCTTCTGTCAATGTAGTGAACATCTGCACTGAAGTGCCATGGCAGTGTAGCTGCAGCTGTAGTGTTTCAAGCTTAGACTATCTCTCAGAATTTTTCTTACTTCACAGGGGGCATTGTGGAGTTAAGTTCATTTTAAAATTGTGAGGTGTTCAGATACTATGGTAGCAGAGGCTATTGAAGTACCTTAGAAAGATTGTCAAAAACTTCCTTGTGGTCCATTGTCAGCTCTGCTACAAACTAGGTGCAAAGACTTACTCAAAGTTATTGCCTTAGGCCAAGTCTACACTAAAATGTTAGGTTGATCCACACCCTTGAGTGATGTAGTTAAACTGATCTAATCTTCAGTGTAGACAGCACTAAGTCAAAGGAAGAATTATTCAGTTGATCTAGCTGGAGCATTTTAAGGAGATGAATTAGTGTTGAGTGAATTGTTTCCCTCCAGCAGCAGTTTTTGTGGAAATATAGTATGAATTTCGTAGTTCATTCATCTGTAAAATTGGCATATGGGTCTCCTGAGCCTTAAACATGTCAATTGCTTTGACATCCTTGGAAGAAAGGAGCCCTGTTATGTGCAAAGTGTTATTTACACATCTAGACTTTTCTCTGGGCTGATAGCAGTTGCAGGAAGGCATGGGAGAGCCCTGTAATGTTCTTTCACTATCTTATCCAAGGATGTGAAAGAAGTTTATGAATGTAAACAGAAGGTTCTGCTTAAAGTCATCCAAATTCAGTCAGGAATAGCAAATGGAACTGATGAAGATATGAAGACCAGGCCTTTAACAGGATTTAAAAAAGAACTAGATAAATTCATGGAGGTTAGGTGCATCAATGGCTATTAGCCAGGATGCGTATGAATGGTGTCCTTAGCCTCTGTTTGTCAGAGGCTGGAAATGGATGACAAGAGAAGAATCACTTTGAATACTTGTTCTGTTCACTCCCTCTGGGACATCTAGCATTAGCCTCTGTTGGAAGACAGGATACTGGTCTAGAAGGACCTTTGGTCTGACCCACTATGGCTGTTCTTATGTTCTTAAATAGGGTTCAAGAGAATTTAACAAGACACCTATAGGAGACGGTCATTAAAAATAAATAGTTAAGGTCTGAGCTTGCTTTGGCTCACAAAAGACCCAAGCCACCTATATTGTTGGCAGGTATTCATCCTCTACAATCCTCTCCTCGCTTTTCCCTTCTGCACTGTCAGTGAAACTTGCTCTGGTGAATAAATTTTATCCAACTTTTAACTGCTGGAGTAGGAGCCAGATAGATGATCTGTCTTCAGAGTTTCAACAGTGCTTTCACCTCTGCCCAAGTTCCCACATAAATAACAAACTGTTCCACAATTTCTGTTTTACAGAGACAATACTTAGTGAATTGAGTTTATCTCTGATTCATATGTATAAGGCTGAAGATGTTTTCTTATACGTGAAGCACAATGTCCATTGTGTGAAAAAATAAAAATTAAAATCTATGGATTTCTTTTGGTATTTTTGACAATAATGCAGTCTCACAGAGAGTAAAGTAAATGAATAAAACCCTGCAGAGAGTCATTTTCTTCTGCAAACAGATTTCCCCCAGTAGACTCCTGGAATTATCTCATCCGCCTTTCCCATAGCATTTCAGTACTTTCCATTGCAGTCACAGAGAGACACTTTGAAGAAGGAATGCAAGAAATAATGAATGGCCTCCAGATGGACCATTGAAGGTATGATGCAAGAGTTGTGAGAAAATGGAATTTGAAAGGGTAGATTGTATATGATCTGGGACAATGATGAAAGCTCCAGCTAGAACAACTTCAGATTAGAAACTGTAAAATTTAGAGCAGTGTAGGTAACTAGGCTAGTTGAAACAGGACCTAGTGAGCAGATGAGCCTTGTGCTGAACCTAATCACAACCATGGTATCACTCAGACTTAATTAAAAGGTTTAGTAATTTGAACCAATACAGAGCAGCTGATCAGAACAGCAGCTAACAAAACAAGGACCAAGACCAGGAGCAAAACTGAAACTTGTTTTCTTGGGATTACCACTGGAGTCTAATTTCACTTGCTGAACCCTCTGATTAAGTGGGCAGGCCACAGTAGGGACTATGGGCTTTCATAGTTTTGAAGACCCCTTTTTTTGTGCTTAGTTCCTTAACTTTACTACATTACTATAATACATACCCCAGATGAATTGTTAAATTACCTTGGGTATTTCAATTCCATTTAAAAAATGTGCTATACCGATTGTAAAGCAGCTGAGTGAAGGTTAAAATGAACAAACACATTCTAATTTCAGTACAAAATCAGTGTCTGTACCATATTTAATTACCTAATTATTTACAGGATTGATCAATGTTATGCTATCGCATTTCAACTATTATAAAGCAATATATTTGTTAGAATAAAACACTAGAAATAATATGACATGAAGTACAGTAGGAGGCCACAGTTATGAACACCAGAGTCAAGCACTGATCAGTCAACCACACACCTCATTTGGAATCATAAGTACACAATCAGGCAGAAGCAGAGAATTTTTTTGAAGTAGATACACTAAAGTACTGTGTTAAAAGTAAACCACAAAAAAGGGAAAGTTTGGAAAAAAAAGATTTCACAAGGTAAGGAAACTGTTTCTGTGCTTCTTACATTTAAATTAAGGTGGTTAAAAGTAGCATTCTTCTTCAGCACAGTAAAGTTTCACTGCTTCAAGTCAATGTTCAGTTGTAGACTTTTGAAGGAACACCCATAATGTTTTTTTTGAGTTATGAACTTTTCAGCACTACAGCCAACCATCATTTCTGAGGCTTTCATAACTCTGGGGTTTTGCTGTAAAAGCATTTATCATTACCTTAGACTAGCTGTTAAATCATTTTCTTCCTGCTCTTTGTGGTCAGAAAGTTTTCAGTGGCTCACCAAAATCCAGAGGTGAAGCAAATCACACTCAATTCACATTGATGTAAAATGATTCAGTCTTAGAGGATCCATACTTGATCTGAGTCAATGTTTGAGTAGGGCCAATTTTGAAAATAAGTATTTGTTTCCAGCATTACTTACTGCCAATGTCCAAAAAATTCCTAATGAAAAATGTATGATTGGTTAACACAAAAGATGAAGCAAGTTATTTAGGGACTTGTTGTTATCATCTGTTATGGACAGTCTAAACTGGGCCAGTTTACCTGCAGAATCCTCCTGTGAATTCACATAGCTTTTCTCTTGTAGTTTAGCAGCAGAAGTAAGTATCTTGCATGCAGATAGCCTATTGAAATTAGTAAAAAAAATCTCCAAGGGAGCACACACTTCCTCATATACTTCAAGACTGTGGGCATGCCTCCTTGCTGTAGTGACTGTGGTAAAGACTCACTAGGTCAATGGAAGAGTGCTCTCCCAGGCTACATCTACACAGAAGCATGCTTTTTGAAATAATTTACACACTTTGTGCTATGCAAATTGCGTAAATTATTTCAAAATGCCTTATTCCAAATTTGGTGCCATCCAAATGACACCAAATTTTGGAATAAAGGGCTATTCCAAATGTCCTGTTACTACTTACATAATGAGGGGCACCAGAACCAGAATAGCACACCCAAAATAACAGCACTATTTTGGGCACTGTGAAAAGCCACACAATTTCTATTTTGGGATATATTTGTATCCCAAAATAGCAGCTGTTGTTTAAACATAGCCTCATTGATATAGTTACTGCAGACCATGAGAGGCTGAAGCTATGTTAGCAGTAGAGCATCACGTGATAACATAGCATGTCAGAGCGGTTAGGTACTGGAATAAATTGCCTAGGGTGGTTGTAGAATCTCTGTCTTTGGTGATATTTAAGAAGAGGTTGGATAAACATCTAACATAAATGATATAGTTGGTCCTTGGTCCTGCCATGAGGGCAGGGGACTGGATTTAATGACCTCTTAAGGACCCTTCCAATTCTAGTATTCTATGATTCTGTGATGTGGATGTTTAAATTGATGTAACATACATCTCTCAGGGCAGGTCTTTTCACACCCCTGAGTGACATAGATTACTTTGATTTAAATTGTAACGTAGACCAGCCCTATGATGCAAACTCTGTGACAATTTCATCTTGCCCCACCAAAATGTAGTTCAGTTCCTCTGATTCACTGTACTGTTTTTTCCCCTTTAGCCCCTTTTACTCTTACGTTAATTGAGAAACTCACATTTTTATTATTTTAGCTGCTATTTCCAGTTGTCAATTTTTTTCCTGTAGGTCTGCCACAAATTTCTTCAGCAAGCCCACCAATTTTACAAGCAGCAATGAGGTTTAACTCAGCAGCTAGAAGAGCATTACCCATTGACTGAAATCCCAATAGAACTGCGTTCCAAGAGCTCTAATAAAACAACTTCAAACTTGTCCATTTTGCTTTGCTGAGATTGAGCATCACTCTGTGTGTTCAGTTTGTTTTGAATCATCAGTTAGCCTTTTCAGAAAATCCTGGTTAGTGCCATAATTAAGACAAAGTGCTTTTGTAGCCTGGCTGTGGGCAGACCATGTAGGAGCAGCCAATCTTTCAGTGTTTTAGTTCTTTTATTGTCACTTGGATCTAATCCTGCTGTAACAACATGCCAGCAATGGGTTGTTTCGTAGGTTCCAAGGCCAGATGTAACCATAGTGATCATCCAGTCTGACCTCCTGTATTAGAGAGGCCTTAAAACTCCCTTAGAACTATTCCTAGGCCATATTTTTTAATCCAATCTTAATTTTAAAATTTTCAGTGATGGCCAATCAAGCATGACTTTTAGTAAGTTGTTCCAATGGAGAAGAAATTAAAAAGAGTTTGAAGAAACTCACAAAAAACGTTTGCCTCCAAACAGAAGTTTATCCTAGTAACTCCAACTAAACTGAGAAAATGAACTGTGCATAGAACCCATTACTCATGGATTAATCTCCTGAATTCATACTTAGAAACCATTATACGTCTGCGACATGAAACAGGCATTATCATAACACTAATCTGTGTAATTAAATATGTTCAAGGTTCATCTCTTATATGAATTTAAGGGAAAAGCAGTTCACCAATGTGACTCATTTCAGGCAGAAATTTCAGAAAATGCCCTTTAATCTGCCTACCTTGTGATACCTAGCACACAGTGAATGTATGCAGACCAACATGGAATGTGTTTGGAGTAGCATGTAATAATTGAAATGTACTTTTGCTGTCTTCAGCTGGCTGATTATTTCAAAAGTACTCTTTACCCATTAAATATATGGAAATAGTTGCAAATGGTTGATGATCATCATGCACTACAGATCACAAATCCGGTCCTGTGAGGCTAAGCCTCAACTGCTGCACCACTGAGCTGCAAGGCCTGATGAAGAGGCTGCTACTGATGTCCCAACAGCAGAAGCCACACCCACTTATTCAGCTGGGTCAGAAGACTAGCAGGCAGCTGATGTTGTGGGCTTGTTGTTGCCAGGACGGCTAAGAACAAGTGTGTGCTTCCTTGCCAATATTCTGCTTCCTCATTTCATCCCTGCTATTGCAACCAACCAGGCATCATCCCTCACCCCCTTTGTTCCTGGTTCCTGCTTTCTCACCCTGACCCATGTTGCTGACCCTGCTTGGATCCTTCTTGCGACTTCTGTCTCCAATCCTGGATTTGACTTTGTCCTGACCAGATCCTGACTCTACTCCTGGTTACCATCACTAGGTTACAGACCCTGACAATGCTAGGCATGAAGCCTTTCCTTTACCAGCATTTCTACAGTTTTACATATTCATCAAGGAAAGGAACAAACTGACTCAAGAGTTCCAGAATTCCCAAATATTTACTGTCATTATGGGAGCCAGTGTTGTCATTATCTCCTCTAAACTGAAGAGCACTTTCAACAAGAAATTTTACATCTGCAACAACCGTGTCTGTTCACACCTCTCCAATGTGTTCACTTATTTGCAAGCATGTATTTTTCAGCTCACTGCATAACTGACCTTTGAGCTGTGTGGAAAACCTAAGTAAGCCTTGTGTTTTGATAAAAATCCTCCTCTGATGCTCTGCAATGGGAACTACACGTTTTCTATCACAATACTGAAAAGTGCTACGTACACGAGAATCTCCAAATAATCAGCGTATAGAACAACAACTAACCCTATCAGTGAAGAATAAGGAAGCTGCTTATTAGCCTGTCATGTAGGCGTAGTCCTAGAGATTTGTGTAAGAGCCTTTACCATATGAGTTGATAGCCAGCTGGCTCTCAGCTAAGTCTGTAGAGGAAACTCACACTATTTCTGTGTAAATCAACACGGGGGGAGTGCGGATGGGCCTCTGGAAGGAGGTTTTCCTTCTGGGAGATCCCTGTGGGCCACACACCTACACAGCTGTTTCGGAGTCTGGAAGAGCTTCTTCCAGATTCCAAATCACATGGCCATATGCTAATGAGGCATGGGAAGTTTACATTCATGCCTCATTAGCATCTTCCAGGCTGCTCTGGAGGAAGTGGCATGTGTAGACACAGCCAGGGTGTTTTGTCCACTGAGTCTCGACAAAATAAAGCACTTTCCCTGACAGTGTTATCCCTCTCCACATTGAGGAATAACACTTCTGTCAACAGAATTCCTTCAAAAAAAAGTGCAGTGTAGACACTTCTGACGACAAATATGGTTCTCCATGGCGCTGGCCATTTGGAGCCAGGAGGCACCCTCTACCACAGAAACTGGTGTCTATTGTCGGTGCCTGCGCTGGCCCTTAAAGGCAAAGGGGGCCCAGGAAGCCCAAGTCCAGGAAGTAGACAGCATGGAAGATGCCCTGCCTCCACCTGTCTGCAGCAGCAGCCAGAGCAATGGCCCAGGCTCCCAGAAACCCTCCCAGGCCCTCCAGGAACTTCACTCAGGGGTCGCAGCACCCACCATGGGCCAAAAAGAAGCAGGCACCCTCATGGTCTAGGGCAGAAATAAAAGATTTTCTGACCCTCCAGGGTGTTGAGTCTCTGCTGCTGGACACTGTAGCCAGGCAGCACAATGCCTCAGACTATTCCCACAACACTGATGCCCTGGTGGAGTGTGGCCACTCTGTCTGCAGTTCGGATCAAGTGTGGCAAAGGTGAAAGAGCTCTGCCAGGGCTATACAAGGACCTGGAATGTGAGGGGGCAGTCAGGGGTAGCCACAGCATCATGCTGCTTTTATGTGGAGCTACATAATATCCTTGGGCGTGACAATGACTCTCCCTGTGAGGGAACCCTGGACACCAACGAGATGGACCCCCATCCCAGAGTGTGCAAGAGCCAGACCCAAAGGCTCAGCAGGTGCCTACTTCCCAGGGGACTCAGATGACTCGATCAAGGGGCCACTGGTCATTGTCCTGGACTCTGGTCCCTCCAATAGGGCAACCTCCAGGGTGTTCCAAGACCTGTTTGGGGGTCAGGTGAGTACTGCATGGGCCCACACCCAGGATGGGGGCCAGGTAGGTGGGAAGCTATGCCATGGGTGGACGGGTCAACTGCTGGGGCAGCACACTCACCAGTGGACAGCACCCCAGGTCCCACATATGTGGAGGGGGAAAAGCCGCCAGGTGCCCTGCCACCTCACCACCTGTGCTGGTGGGTTGAGGTGCCAGGGAGGATTGCCGCATTCCTGTGTGGCAGGGCATGCCACGCACAGCCCATACATCCTGGATGGTAGGGTGTGCCGTCGGGAGGGACTCACAGTGTTCCCCTTCTTCCTTACAGCCCTAACACCATCGGAGACCCATGCCAGACCATTCCACAGCCTACCAGGCTCAGCCAGCCCCGTGCCTGAACCAGTGCCTGCCGGGCCTGGAGAATTCCTATCTCCACCCCGACGGTGGACCTGCCCACCCCTAACTGTTTCCCAAGCAATAACAGTGGGGGGTGGCATGCTTCCATAGGGCCATGGCTACACATTTCTCACTGAGAATGGTGACCTGCATCCATGTGTCCTCCTGGCATAGCGTGAAGGAGCCAGATGCAGAGTTTGAGGAATGTGACTTTGCACATATGAAAGTTCTGTACCCGCAACAGGTCATCCCATTTGTCCAAGACAACCCAGTCCCACCAGTCGGGGACAATGGTTAGGGCCAGGGGGATCCACAGGGAGGCACCACTAATGTGCTGGATTTGTGGCTGGGAGGGTGGGGGATACATGCTTCCAGAAAAGGTGGGTGACCGCAGCTGCCAGGATAAGGAGTAGCTGATGCAGCTGGGTCCAGGATGTGGCCAGGGCCGTGGCCGAAGCCATGCTTCAGTGCTCAGAGCAAGGAACTGCCTTGGGTCTCATGCTCTCATTGCTCCTGCCTGCGTTGTCCCTCCTGGGGCTGCTCAGGCTCTGAGCTGCAGGGACTGGCTGTTGGGGAAGGGATTTTTAAGGGCCCATGGGACTAACTGGCCCGGAAGTGCTTCTCAGCCATGTGACCCCCATCTGTGGGCTTCCGGGTCCCCTTCTTTCAACAGAGCAGCTTTGCTGTGTGGATGCACTTTGTCAACAGAGTGGATCATTTTGGCAAGCTGCTTTTGTGTGTAGATGAGGTCTGTTGACAGAGGCTTTGTCAACACATCTCTTTTGACAGGGCCTTCTTTCAACAATACTCTCTAGTTTAGATGTAGCCACTATGTCTAGATTGAAGAAATCTGTCAGCAAAAGATATGCAAATTGCACAAAGCATTTGCATTATCTCCTGCCAATAGTTCTGTTGGGAGAGGCTTTCTTGGCCCTCCTACATGGGGCCAAATGAAGGGAAAACCCTTCTGCCGACATCTCCCTTCTTCCTTGTGGAATGAGGATAGCTGGGATGTTTGCAGAGGGCTTCCAGAGTGGCAGACTTTTGCTGGGAGACTTCCATGCTCCCAACAGAAGCCTGCAAGCTAGACATAGACTTAAAGATGAGTAGGTCATCAGTTGTTTTGCAGGCTCCTTGAGTAATTTATTTGCGTTTATTTCTCTTTGGACTTCAGATTCCCTCCTAGCTTTCCTAATAAGCGGTTGCAATTTGTGTCATATTTTGTTCCTTCCTGTTCATTTTACTTAGGCTGGATTTCAATTTTTGAAAGAACACAAGCTTGGCTGAAGTAGTATCTTGAAGCTTGCCATTTAACCATATTGTTTTGTTTTGCTTACTTTCCATATTTCTTTTCTTTCTTCTGCTTCTGGCTCTGTTCTGCTATTCTTAAGCAGCCTTGCTGAGCCTAAGGATTTTAAAGTCCTCACTTTTGGCTTCAGGGTCTTTTTATCTTGCTTTTTGATTGATGGTGTTTTGCTTTTAGAGCCCCCTTTCTAAAGTTTCACAACACAATATTATATTTTTGTCTGATTCCTCTTCTAAGAGTGTAAAACTTAATTTTATTGTGATCACAATTATTTAGTGGCTTAAGTATAGCCACTTCTTGAATCAACTCCAGTGTGAAACTTATGACTAGGTCAAGACTAGTATTCACTCTTGTATGTTCCAGAAGCAGCTACTGTATGTGTCAAGAAATTGCTTCTCTCAACACTGGTCCCATTATGACACAAAAGCAATTTATATATGGGCTGTTAAAGTTACCTATTCTTGTTTGTTTTTTTTTAATTTTGTGCCTTTTTGAACTCTCACCTTGTGCACTCAGTGTTCTTTTCCTGCAGCAGTTGTAGAAAGCCTATATATACAGCTTCAAATTTGTATCCAGATATATCTGAAAACATGCTACATGGAACTGTGAAATGTCGTTATGACATAATGGCCGTGTCTACACTAGCCAAAAACTTCAAAATGGCCATGCAAATGGCCATTTCGAAATTTACTAATGAAGCGCTGAAATACATATTCAGCATCTCATTAGCATGCGGGTGGCCGTGGCATTTTGAAATTGACGCGGCTGGCCGCTGCGTGGCTCATCCAGACGGGGCTTCTTTTCAAAAGGACCCCGGCTACTTCGAAGTCCCTTTATTCTTATGAGCAGATAGGAATAAGGGGACTTCGAAGTAGCTGGGGTCCTTTTGAAAAGGAGCCCCGTCTGGATGAGCCACGCAGCGGCCAGCTGCATCAATTTCAAAGTGCCAAGGCCGCCCACATGCTAATGAGATGCTGAGTATGTATTTCAGTGCTTCATTAGTAAACTTCGAAATGGCCATGCAAATGGCCATTTCGAAGTTTTTGGCTAGTGTAGACATAGCCAATGACTCCTTCCTGCAATATCCTGGACAAACTTATTGAACTAAGTTCAAGTATCTTAGGAGTTCACTGTACTTAAAAATGCAAATGTTTATGTATTATTGTGGAATTGTAGGTAACTTTTTTAAGGGGGAAGAGAAGACTTATGTGAACCTTGTCTGATTACTTATACACAGGCTCAGATGAGTGTCTAACATCTGTTATGACCTTGTGACCACAAAAATCTCCCATCACTGTAGTAAATGTGCTCCCCAAGAAACGTTAGCTAGGTCAACAAAAAAAGTCTTCATTCAACCTAGTGCTGTCTACACTTGGGGGTTAAGTTGTTTCGGCTACATCACTTAAGTGTGGATTTTTCACACTGCTGAGAGACAAGTTGGAGCAACCTCACTTTCAGTAGCTTTAAGCCTGCTTCTCCACCTTACATTGTCAGTATAATGATTTATTTCCATGACCATGTTTTAGATGTTCATTATATTAGAAATCTTGTTTTATGAAACTAGTTTTGGAAAATGTCGACAACAGTGTTCATGGAAGATGTTGGATATTGACCATGTTGCAGACTGAAGTTCTTTATTCATCTACAATGCAGGAGTAATGGAGTAGTGGAAAGCATTACATCACTATACTTCAAACCTGACTTAGGACCGTTAGTGTTGACAAAATTTATCATACTCTAGACTCATTAAATCCTTTGTCCACTGACAGTAACTGTCAATAGGACTATAGAAGTAGAGTCCATTGTAAAAGTTTGTATTTAGGCAACTAGCCATCAGAAGGTAACAATTTATAATCAATAATTAAGTGGTCCAGCTTCAAAACTAAAGTGACTTAAATGGGAAAAGACACTCTAGTCTATTACCAAACTGTAGTACCATCAAGTCCTACAAGAAAGCATGTTCTGAAATAGAGGGCATGTTGATCTTTCAGTCTTTTCTTGTAGATGGTTGTAGTCTTTATTTTCTCTCAGATATTCTAAATTCTAGAAAATTTAGTTAAAATTAAAGGATTTCCAGCTGCAGCAAGTTGGGTGGTAAGTCTATGATGTCAAAAAATGTCTATTGGCGTCTAGGTTAACCTCCGTAAACTTATGACCTTAGACAATTAGGGACTTTCAACTTGCCAAGGGTCTGTGGATGAATTTGTGTGAGTGAATTTGACAGCATAAAAGGTCAGTGATCTCTGATTTATTGTATATACTATTTTGCATATTGCAGCAGATAATTTTTCCCATATGAAAGTTATGAATGACATCATAGCAGATAAAATAACTAAATTGTGGCCACAGAATGATAAGTGCTGTCTGAGCTATGTTTCTCTTTTTCCAGGGCAAAGTATTATTTAAAATATTATCTTCCATGTTAGCCACATTACTTTGGGCTCAGGAGTTAGTAAGAATAATAGATGGCATATGATTATATGGAATTTTTTCTCAGTTGTTAAAAAATGTGCATAATGCATTTGAGTGTAAATATCTGCTGAATAATGCATAATGCTCTCTGTAGTTTCAGGATTGGTTTCAAGATTAACTCATTGTTAACCTGCAGATTGGTGTGAGAAGTTCAGGACAACAGATTACATTGCAAATACAGACATTTCCATATTAGCTAATACATCATGATATTGAAGTATTTAGTCACTGTCTTTAGCTTTGATTTTTGTCAAAATCAACACACTAAATAGGGTTGGCCCAGGTTAGTACCTGGAAGGGAGGCCTTGAAAGGAAGTTTCAAGAGTTGCAGAAGGTGAAAAGGCTGAGTTAATGTGTTCACCTCAGGTCCTTTCAACGTCATGCCTGGAACACAGTCCTGCATTTTATCCATTTTCTCTCACCTCTCCTTTTTTACTTCTAATCTTCTTCTTGTTCTTGCTTCCAAATTATTTTCATTATTGTTCTCTTGCTTTTTTAGCTTCCTTGCTATGGAGTGATTCAATTGGGAGAGGAATTATTACTGAAGTCTGGTATTGAAGGGTACAGCCTGCTTAGGAAGGACAGACAGGGAAAGAAGGGAGGAGGTGTTGCCTTGTATATTAAAAATGCACACACTTGGACAGAGGTGGAGATGGACGGGTTGAAAGTCTCTGGGTTAGACTCAGAGGACTAAAAAACAAGGATGAGGTCCTACTAGGAGTCTACTACCGGCCCCCTAGCCAGGTGGAAGAGGTGGATGAGGCTTTCTTTAAACAGCTAACAAAATCATCCAGGGCCCAGAATTTGGTGGTGATGGGGGACTTCAACTATCCAGGTATATGTTGGGAAACTAATACAGCAGGGGACAGACTGTCCAATAAATTCTTTGATTGCATTGCAGACACCTTTTTATTCCAAAAGGTTGAAAAAGCTACCAGAGGGGAAGCTGTTCTAGATTTAATTTTAACAAATAGGGAGGAAATTATTGAGAATTTGAAAGTGGAAGCATGCTTGGGTGAAAGTGATCATGAAATCATAGAGTTCACAATTCTAAGGAAGGGTAGAAGGGAAAACAGTACAATAGAGATAATGGAATTCAGGAAGGCAGATTTTGGTAAACTCAGACAGCTGGTAGGTAAGGTCCCATGGGAAGCTAGACTGAGGGGAAATACGGCTGAGGAGAGTTGGCAGTTTTTCAAAGGGACATTATTAAGGGCCCAAAAGCAAGCTATCCCGCTGCGTAGAAAAGATAGAAAACATGGCAAAAGACTGCCTTGGCTTAACCGGGAGATCTTGCATGATCTCAAAATAAAAAAGGAATCGTATAAGAAATGGGAACTAGGACAAATTACAAAGGGTGAGTATAGGCAAACAACACGAGCGTGCAGGAGCAAGATTAGAAAGGCTAAGGCACAAAATGAGCTCAAACTAGCTACAAGCATAAAGGGAAACAAGAAGGCTTATTACAAATACATTGGTAACAAGAGGAAGACTAAGGAGAGGGTAGGGCCATTGGTCAGTGAGGAGGGAGGAACAGTAACAGGGAATTTGGAAATGGCAGAGATGTTTAATGATTTCTTTGTTTCGGTCTTCACTGAGAAATCTGAAGGAATGCCTGACGTAGAGAATGCTAGTGAAAAAGGGGTAGGTTTAGAACCTGAAATAAGAATAGAACAAATTAAAATTTACTTAGAAAAATTAGATGTCTGCAAATCACCAGGGCCTGATGAAATGCATCCTAGAATCCTCAAGGAGCTGATAGAAGAGGTATCTGAGCCTTTAGCAATCATTTTTGGTAAATCATGGGAGACGGGAGAGATTCCAGAAGACTGGAAAAGGGCAAATATAGTACCCATTTATAAAAAAGGGAACAAGAATAACCGAGGAAACTACAGGCCAGTCAGCTTAACTTCTGTGCCAGGAAAGATAATGGAGCAGGTAATTAAAGAAATCATCTGCAAGCAATTGGAAGGTGGTAAGGTGATAGGGAACAGCCAGCATGGTTTTGTTAAAAACAGATCATGTCAAACCAATCTAATAGCTTTCTTTGATAGAATAATGAGTCTTGTGGATAAGGGAGAAGCGGTGGATGTGGTATACCTAGACTTCAGTAAAGCATTTGACACTGTCTCACATAATATACTTATCAATAAACTACTGAAATACAACTTAGATGGGGCGACTATAAGGTGGGTGAACAACTGGCTGGATAACCGTACGCAGAGAGTAGTTATTAATGGTTTTCAATCCTGCTGGAAAAGTATAACAAGTGGGGTTCCGCAGGGGTCTGTTTTAGGACCTGTTCTGTTCAATATCTTCATTAACGATTTAGATATTGACATAGAAAGTACACTTATTAAGTTTTCAGATGATACCAAGCTGGGAGGGGTTGCAACTTCTTTGGAGGATAGGCTCATAATTCAAAAGGATCTGGATAAACTGGAGAAATGGGCTGAGGTAAACAGGATGAAGTTTAATAAGGACAAATGCAAAGTGCTCCACTTAGGAAGGAACAATCAGTGTCACACATACAGAATGGGAAAGGACTACCTAGGAATGAGTACAGCAGAAAGGGATCTAGGGGTTATAGTGGACCACAAGCTAAATATGAGTCAACAGCGTGATGCTGTTGCGAAAAAGGCAAACATGATTCTAGGATGCATTAACAGGTGTGTTGTGAACAAGACATGAGAAGTCATTCTCCCGCTCTACTCTGCGCTGGTTAGGCCTCAGCTGGAGTATTGTGTCCAGTTCTGGGCACCGCAGTTCAGGAGGATGTGGAGAAATTGGAGAGGGTCCAGAGGAGAGCAACAAGAATGATCAAAGGTCTAGAGAACATGACCTATGAAGAAAGGCTGAAAGAATTTGGCTTGTTTAGTTTAGAAAAGAGAAGGTTGAGGGGGGACATGATAGCAGTTTTCAGGTATCTAAAAGGGTGTCATAAGGCAGAGGGAGGCAACTTGTTCTTCCTTGCCTCTGAGGATAGAACAAGAGGCAATGGACTGAAATTGCAGCAGGGAAAGTTCAGGTTGGACATTAGGAAAAAGTTCCTAACTGTCAGGGTGATCAAACACTGGAATGCATTGCCAAGGGAGGTGGTAGAATCTCCATCACTGGAGATATTTAAGAAGAGGTTAGATAGATGGCTTTCAGGGATGGTCTAGAGAGTGCTTGGTCCTGCCATGAGGGCAGGGGGCTGGACTCGATGGCCTTTCAAGGTCCCTTCCAGTCCTACTCTTCTATGATTCTATGATTCTATATCACTGGCCAGATATCAATGTTTGTTGGGAATTGATGTTTCTTTTTGTGCAGGATTAATTTTTGAGCTGCACACTGGAACCATGATGTCTTGTTAGCAAGTAATCTCCAGTTATCAGGAGTATATCCAAGAATAAACCTTAAAGAGGAGTACTCCATTTTAGCATCCAATATCAAACTGATCCTTTGATACATCTCAAATCAGAAATTCTTGATTACGGGGCACTCCCAAAATTAACAAGCTAGTATAGCGCCAGGAGATGCATTTCAAGGGGTGATCAACATTTGAAGCCTATTACTGTCTGTCTGTCTGTCTAGCCGTGTCTACACGTGCACACTACTTCGAAGTAGCGGCACTAACTTCGAAATAGCGCCCATCACGGCTACACGTGTTGGGCGGTATTTCGATGTTAACATCAACGTTAGGCGGTGAGACGTCAAAGCCGCTAATCCCATGAGGGGATGGGAATAGTGCCCTACTTCGAAGTTGAACGTCGAAGTAGGGCACGTGTAGACGATCCGCGTCCCACAACATCGAAATAGTGGGGTCCGCCATGGTGGCCATCGGCTGAGGGGTTGAGAGACGCTCTTTTTCCAGCCCCTGCGGGGCTCTATGGTCACTGTGTGCAGCAGCCCTTAGCCCAGGGCTTCTGGCTGCTGCTGCTGCTGCAGCTGGGGATCCATGCTGCATGCACAGGGTCTGCAACCAGTTGTCGGCTCTGTGGATCTTGTGTTGTTTAGTGCAACTGTGTCTGGGAGGGGCCCTTTAAGGGAGCGGCTTGCTGTTGAGTCCGCCCTGTGACCCTGTCTGCAGCTGTGCCCGGCACCCTTATTTCGATGTGTGCTACTTTGGCGTGTAGACGTTCCCTCGCAGCGCCTATTTCAATATGGTGCTGCGCAACGTCGATGTTGAACGTCGACGTTGCCAGCCCTGGAGGACGTGTAGATGTTATTCATCGAAATAGCCTATTTCGATGTCGCTACATCGAAATAAGCTACTTCGATGTAGGCTTCACGTGTAGACATAGCTTCTGTCTGTCTGTCCAATTGGTCTATAGTTGCTTTTTAAATGTTTGATAACAGTTGTATTTATATGGACAGGAGACAGCTGTACATTCAAATAACTGTTTCAACTCCCTCTTGTATTGTTAATCTTTGCTAGAATATTTGAGCCAATAAAGAAAAAAAAATACACAAAATGATATTCCTAGGCAAGTACATCCAGAAAACTTCCTGAAAATAATAAAAGTTCTGGAGCTCCCAATGCTTTCAGAACATTCATAAGTAAATGCTTTTAAATGGAGATATTTCCACGCTCCGGATCAAGACAAGCCAAATTGTTTCTGAAGATCTACAAATGGTTTCCGTGTGTCATTATCAATTAACTGTAATGCAATCATAATCCCTCTCTCCAGCTAATCTCTCCATATCAAAGTTTTGCCAACAATTTTAAAGATAGGCTTGCTGCATAGAATTGCCTCCACCTGGAAGGATGGATGGAAACAGAATTTCCTAGCTAAGTTTGACCAAGCTTGCCCTCCCAGCCTTTATTGTGCGTTTTCTAGCGTGATTAAACCTGTAGTACTTTTGTCCTGCTGTGTGTGAAAAGAAGTGAAGGTATATTCAGCAGGGCTGACAGCTGCTGCTGATCCTGGGGCAAGGTGGAAGCAGAGTTAGCTCCATCTCCCGGAAGGGGAAAGGCCAAAGTTGGAAGGGTCGGGACCTAGGACAGTCAGCCCTCAGTGCCACCTGGACCACAGCCCTAGGCCCCCACCACTCCCTTACCGCCCTGCACAGCAATGGAGCAGTGCTGCCATAGCCCTTGAATGAGACCCAGAGTTCCATCCACTGCTGCTGCCAAAGTAGCAGCAACAGTAGCTAGAGCTCTGGGCTCCATTGAAATTCTGGCCCCTGGGGCAACTGCCCCTTTGCCCCCTGCTGGCAGCAGGCCTGCATATATTAATTCTTGCTCTGTCTCAACTCCAGGTGCGATTAGTGCAGTCATATCTAACAGCCATAAGGATTAACCAAAAGGAACTATAATTTTTTTTCAACCTGAGAAAACAAAATCTCCCCAAAAGCAAAAGGAACTGTCATTATTCAGAGCCAGACTTCTTCTCTTATTTGCACCCAAAGGAACATTTTAAAATATTACTGATTTTCATAAAATAAGTTTGTTGGATAGAAATAAGGAGATTCCCTCAAAATATACAAAATGTTGGGAAGACTCCTCATTTTCAGTACATTAATTTGACATGCAAAATTAACTAACTCAATTTCCCCATAAGCCATTGGGGATAATTGGTTTTATATTTATTTTAGGGATATCTTAAATATTATTGATAATCTCTATTCATAAATATTTAATGTTAGAGAATTGCTTTGGGGAAAAGGCAATTATGGGCAAAAATGAATACGATTTCTGATTTATTCCAAATTAATTTGATGTCCTAAGTAGTGTTCACATTTATTAACAGTGATTAGAAGGTTAGGAATAGTAAGCTTGAGCTTAGATGCACATTAGAGAGCATCATTTGTATAGAACATAATTTTGTATTCTGGTGCACCCAAAATTATGAGCATGTTGAGTTGCTCAGATGGCAATGGGTAAAGCTCTAGGGCTAAACTAATCAATGAGGAAAAAGAGAAAGTCCCACTTTGAACCTTTCTGTAATAGAACAGAAATAACAGCACCGGTCACTACCCTACGGATATATCTACTTGCCCTGAACTTCGAAGGGGGCATGGTAATCAGGCTGCTGGGAGATTACTAATGAAATGCTGTAATGAATATGCAGCACTTCATTAGGCTAATTCTCCCCCACAGCAACTTCAAAGTCTCAAACTTCAAAATGTCGGCATGCTGTGTAACCACAGGCACTTCAAAGTGCCTTTACTCCCCAAAATTTTGGGAACTAAAGGCACTTTGAAGTAGTGCAGGTACTTCGAAGTGCCTGCGGCTACACAGCATGCTGACACTTCAGAATTGCCACAGGGGAGAATTAGCCTAATGAACTACTGCATATTCATCGCAGTACTTCATTAGTAATCTCCCAGCAGCCTGATTACCATGCCCCCTTTGAAGTCTGGGGCAAGTGTAGACATAGCCTAGGTGTATAAAAGCTTAGTCTAAGCAGTATTTTCTTTTTTGGTGAAAGATCTGAAAGATAGACCCAGGCTATGTAATCAAAGACCCTTTTACCCTCTAAGGAAATGACAGTTTAGGATTCTAAAGAACCCTCAAAGCAGCAAGAATATCAATTAATTTATGAAACTCAGCTAATCCATGTCTGTGATGAATAAAGCCTACCTGACTTCTGTGCGCAAGAGAACTTTGTTCAATTGTATAAGAAGGTTTTTAGCTAAAATCTTAGTTTCACAATTCATTAAAGAAATTGACATATAATTAGTATATAGGACAAGAGAGAACTGCAATTATATCTTCTGTTACAGAAGGTGGGTGAGTTTGCTCATTCTTGCACTCATTAAACATATTCAATAATCTTAGTGTTAAACTTCCAAAGAAGTTTTTGTGAAATTCCATAGGGAACAGTGTCACCTGTCAGCTGAGCATGTGGGTGGCAGTCCAGGAGAAATTCAGGAGCTGCCCAGCTGATTAGCCAAGCACCCACAGCTGCCCACATTGGGCAGCATGTGATTTTATCAGTTTTGTACTTGGTACATGTAACAAAAGTTATTGCACACATGGATGGAGAAAATAAGAGGTAACATTGATAGGGAACCCATCATTTCTCATTTCTTTTATTGTCGGTGTCAGTTGTGTGTGTTCTAAAGAGCATCTGGAAGTTTCCTTCTGAAAGCCAGAGCTCCATGGTAGAGACAATCTACTGAAAAATTACATAGGGCCTTTTTTGTTGTGTCCCTCTTCAAATAATATTGTGCAGAATAAAAGTGTTGGCACTACTTATGAATACCTTACTGTGCTACTATTGCCATTAGCAGCAATCTTGTTTTTGCAAGCATTTTGGTTAAGTCTGTATGTTTATAAGACAACAAGAGCAGCTGTACTGGGTCAGACCAATGGTCTATCTAGGCCAGTAGTGTGTCTTCTGGACAGGCACCTCCATATTAGTGCCTGTAACAAAATTCAATTTGCATGAGTGATCTGTGATGACAGTGGGACGGAGTGGTTTAGAATGTAGGAGGGGGCTCAGGGAAGAAGTTCAGTGGGGCTGAGGGTTCTGGTTGTGGGTGCAGACTCTGGAGGGGGCTGGGGATGAGGGGTTTGGTTTGTGGACACTGCTCAGGGCTGGGACAGAGGGTTAAGGTGTGTGGGTTCAGGGCTATGGCTGGGAATGTGGAGTCTACAGTGGGTCTGGGGCTGATGGGGTTTCAAGTCCAAGCTCCCATGGGAAAGAGGGCTTCCCTCAGCCCCTTCTCTTCACAGCAGCTGCAGGCCAGATCAGAGATGCCTCTCTGCTGGCTGTGGCAGATCCGCTGGAGCTGGGTTGAGCTGGGGGAGGGACCCTACCCCTTGCAGTTTTGACTAAAAGCCATAGATAGACCTATCCTCCATAAATGCATTTGGTCCTTTTTTGAACCCTGTTATAGTCTTTGTCTTCAACACAACCTCTGGCAAAGAGATCTACAGGTGGATTGTGTGTTGTCTGAAGGTGTATGTCTTTTTTATTTGTGATAAGTCTGATACCTATTATATTTATTTGGTGATCTTTGGTTCCTGTGTTAGGAGGAGTAAATAATACTTCCATTTTTACTTTCTTTATACCCCATTCCTAATAATTTTCCTATAATTACAATAAGGCAAACTCAGCCTTATGAGTCTGAAGCTGGTTGATTTCATATCTTAGATGGTGAGTGTCCTGAGCTTCTCTGGAGCAGATGTGAGCAGATAGGAATAAGGGGACCTATGAGCAGATAGGCATAAGGGGACTTCGAAGTATGTGGGGTCCTTTCGAAAAGGAGCCCTGTCTGGATGAGCCGCGCGGTGGCGAACCGCGTCAATTTCGAAGTGCCGCGGCTGCCCGCGTGCTAATGAGGTGCTGAATATGTATTTCAGCGCTTCATGAGTAAACTTCGAAATGGCCATTTGCATGGCCATTTTGAAGTTTTTGGCTAGTGTAGACATAGCCCAACTGTATAAGTCTGGGTGTTTGTATTTTTAAAAATAGATGGAAATTTATTTATCAAGGATCAGGTCTAGAGTTGCATTAAACTCTGCAGTTATGAGTAGGATGGTGGTCATTATTTATACTTGTAGAAGAGAGAAAATGGGGGGAATCTTATGAAAAAATTAGAGATTGTCAAACAGTGCTATCAAATTGCCAATTTCATCCCCAAGCAGAGTAAATCTGCAATCGTTGTCAGAGCTTGAGCTCAAAATATTTACATTCATCTTTCTCAACTTTCTGTCCCATGAAAGCTCATTGCCTAATAAATAGTATTGTTAGTCTTTAAGATGCTAAAGTACTGGGTTTTTTGTCTGTTTTGATTCAACTTATGTGTTAGTATAGCAGTGCCTTTCACTTTAGAATTAAAGCAACTAGAACAAGGGTCTGCAACTTGCGGCTCTGAAGCCACACGGAGATCTTTACAGCCTTCTTTGTGGATCCCTGATGCAAAGTTGGAAAAAAAAACAAAAAAAACCAAAAAAAAAACCCTTGATTATTTTTAATAAATGCTGAACGTCCTACAGTAAGGATGTATCGCATTACAAATCATTGTGTGCTCGCTGTTCTTAAAATAGGGGTTACAAAAAGTATGGTTTGACATTATTTATTAAAGACTGTCTCATACTCAAGTGCATTGTGGCTCTTGAAATACTAAGCTTTTTGCTGAATTAAAATAAAAAAAAAAAGTCTCTTCTTGCTATTTTGGTTGCCGACCTCTGAGCTAGAACCTCAGATCTCTGATGCCTACCGAATCTCTATACAGTTTGGCTACGTCTACACGTGAACGCTACATCGAAATAGCTTATTTCATTGTAGTGACATCGAAATAGGCTATTTCGATGAATAACGTCTACATGTCCTCCAGGGCTGGCAAAGTCGACGTTCAGCATCGACGTTGCGCAGCACCACATCGAAATAGGCACTGCGAGGGAACGTCTACATGCCACAGTAGCACACATCGAAATAAGGGTACCAGGCACAGCTGCAGACAGGGTCACAGGGTGGACTCAACAGCAAGCCACTCCCTTAAAGGGCCCCTCCCAGACACAGTTGCACTAAACAACACAAGATCCACAGAGCTGACAACTAGTTGCAGACCCTGTGCATGCAGCATGGATCCCCAGCTGCAGCAGCAGCAGCCAGAAGCCCTGGGCTAAGGGCTGCTGCACACAGTGACCATAGAGCCCCGCAGGGGCTGGAGAGAGAGCGTCTCTCAACCCCTCAGCTGATGGCCACCATGGAGGACCCCGCAATTTCGATGTTGCAGGACGTGCAACGACTACACGGTCCCTATTTCGACATTGAACGTCGAAGTAGGGCGCAATTCCTATCCCCTCATGGGGTTAGCGGCTTCGACGTCTCGCCGCTTAACGTCGCTGTTAACATCGAAATACTGCCCAACACGTGTAGCCGTGACGGGCGCTATTTCGAAGTTAGTGCTGCTACGTCGAAGTAGCATGCACGTGTAGACACGGCTTTTATGAGCTTCAAGTTATGGTAGACCTTTCTCCTGTGTATGGGTGGGTCAAGATTCTGTTTTTAAGAATTGAGAGAAAGTGTGTGTGTGTGTGTGTGTGTGTGTATTTTTAATAGGGTTGTTAATTTTTTTTTCTATTCTAGGAGATACAGTTATTGCAGAGATTGTTGTTAAAATTTATTGGATATACTATGAAGTTGCTTTGTGTGTAAATGAGAAATTGCAGTTTTTCCTGAAAGGCAAACAGCTCTTGCATATTTAAGTAGCAAGAGTTATATAATACAGGGATAGGCTGTTGCTTCTCAGTAAATATTCTACATGAGTGGGAAGCAAATTCCTGGTGTTGGATAGTATTTCAAGGGAGGCATAAAGAGGAATTAAATATGTTGGGAAAAAAAAAGTAAAGATAACGGAGAGAAAAATACACACTGATGTTGTACAAACAATAAGGAGAATCTGTTGACACAGTAACAAAATACACACTCAACACCTGAGAATACTAGGTAAAAGCTATGTCTATGCTAGCCCAAAATTTCGAAATGGCCATGTAAATGTCCATTTCGAAGTTTACTAATGAAGCGCTGAAATACATATTCAGCACCTCATTAGAATGCCGGCAGCCGCGGCACTTGAAAATTGAAGTGGCTCGCCACCGTGCAGCTCATCCAGATGGGGCTCCTTTTTGAAAGGACCCCGGCAACTTTGAAATCCCCTTATTCCTATCTGCTGTTAGGAATAAGGGGATTTTGAAGTTGCCGGGGTCCTTTTGAAAATAAGCCCCATCTGGACGAGCTGCGCAGCAGTGAGCCGCGTCAATTTTGAAGTGCCGCAGCTGTCGGCATTCTAATGAGGCACTGAATATGTATTTCAGCGCTTCATTAGTAAAGTTTGAAATGGCCATTTGCATGGCCATTTCAAAGTTTTGGGCTACTGTAGACACAGCCAAAATGTAAAGATCCTCACAATCCCTGAGGCCTCAACAAAACTCATGGAGCATCTACGCACCAAATGTGTTCTCCTGACAGAAACTTCTGACAAAAAAGCCATGAAGATGCTCTGGGGGGTCCTTTTGTCTACAGAGCGGATTGAAAGATCACTCGGCTTTTATGTGTAGACACAATCAGTCAACAGAAGTTTTGTCAGAACATCTCTTCCAACAGTAATTTCTGCAGACAGATGCTTACAGTGTGATGTAGCCTATGACTAAAGAAATCACCTATATAATCACACAAAAGCTCATCACATAATACATTTTTGTCAGTCTTTAAAGTCCTACAGGACTGTTTTTGGTTTGTTTGTTTGTTTGTTTGTTTGTTTTGTGAAGCTATGGACTAACACAGCTACCTCTCTGTGAATATTCACCTTAACAAGCTGTCCCTTAAAATTCCCAGTTTTTTTTCCTGGTCATGCTTGCTGCTATGGTACTCTGTAGGGACCGTGTCATGATCACCATGTGGGCCTTCTAAGGGGTATGTGTTGTCTCATTGCTTTAAGGTGGAAGCCTTCTTTGCTTCCCTCTGTTATTTTACTGTTTTCTTGGAAAAATTTAGTATTTTGCAATGTTTTAGAAGGTGTATTTTGTGTTTGCATCTAACTTCTCAGTGTGTATGCTATGAACGTAACAATGGTCACAGTGGTGGATGAGCTTGTATATAATTGTATCTGGTTTTTTTTCAAGGGTTCAGGAGTGATCTCGATGAAAAGCACTATATAAGTATAAAATACATCTCATTTGATTTTACAAATCCTGTACATGATGAAACACAACTTGGATGTGTGTGTGACTTACTAGCTTTAATAAATTGGAGACAATTTCTTTTTCCTTCCCCCATCACTGAGTCTAAATCAAAAACTCTCAAAGAAGGAGGAGGAGAGGAAAGGAATGTACGTCAATTTTCCATAGAGATGTATCTGGAGTCTTTAGACTCACATTCTCGTATAAATGTATCTGTCCTTTATCCAAATGTGTATTCCGAACTTACAAATGGTAGACAGCTGTCACAGAAATATGGATCCCCACTTGTGTGCTAATGCTTTCTGGAACTAGACCATTCACTGTCCTTTGCTGCTTACATTCACACTGTAAGTTCAAGCCTGTTTGAAACAAACATTTCACTTGTTTCATTTTGACATTTAGCAGCCACATTCTGATTAAAGCTTTAATTTAACTGGAACTGACATGAGCCTTAGTTTGGGCTGTTGGCCAAAGACATATATTTTGTCTTTTAAATACAATGTTTCTGGAAATGAACTCAGTCACAGAGAAGGTAAACTAATAAAGAATTCAGATTTCCTACGACTCTTCTGAGTTATTTAAGTAATCTTTAGATGTCAATACTGGAAGCCTTCCTAGAGTATTTATCGTTATTTGTTAATTAACTCTAATTAACTTTTGAAACTCAGATAGCTTTGATGTCAGGTTTATATTGTGCATAAATTGTGTGACAATCAGATATTTTGATGGCATTCAGCAAAAAAGAAAAAAATATGAAGAACTCTTAATGAATGAACAGAAAGCGGCTCAGGACTATACTGTCATTAATATAAGCAGGCATTCTGTTATTAAGGTCTGTTAAGTGATGATGATTTACAGGCATTGAGGATCTGTCCCTTAGGCTACGTCTACCCTAGGACACTATGTTGAAGTAGCCTATTTCAAAGTAACAACATCGAAATAGGCTACTTCGACACGTATCATCCACACATCCTCCAGGGCTGGTGCCATAGATGTTCAGCAATGAAGTAGTGATGGGCTGCCCCAGAAGGAATAGCAGAGTGTCCACACACACAAGCACTCCCCTTTGAAATAAGGGGCCAGGAAAACCCATGGACGGAGTCACAGGCTGGACTAGCCCTTCCAGGGCAACAACAGCTACTCCTTTAAAGATCCCCTCCCAGACACACCCGGCCTCCACAGCACGAGGTCTGCAGAGCGCTAGCCACAGTCTCACAGACCGACACACAGCACCTATGGACCCCCAACAGCAGCAGCAGCAGCAGCACCTGGAAGCCTTCCAGTTAGTCACCCAGGGAGCAAGCGCCCTGCTAGGTGCTGCATGGGAGGCCACCCAGCAGCTCCTCACAGGGGGACCCTCCCTGGGGGCAGACGGGGATGCCCCTGACCACCAGGCTCCCCTGTTCCTCCCCCACTGGATGCTCCGCCTCCTCTGGAGCTACCCCACCAGCTCCGAGTGGTGGGAGAAGCTGGTCATGGGGGAGTGGGACAAAAACAAGTGGCTGTGGAACTTACGCATGTGCCAGCAGACCTTCCTGGAGCTCCACCAGTGGCTCATGCCTGCACTGAGGCACCAGGACACCTGGATGCGGCGCACCCTCCCCATCAAGAAGAAGGTCACAATAGCTGTCTGGAAGCTGGCCAGTCCAGACAGCTACCACTCTGTGGGCCACCAGTTTGGAGTGGGAAAGGCCACAGTCAGGGCCATTATAATGGAGGTAAGGAGGCCTGGGCATGCACCCACTGGGGGTGTGGGGGCCATGGAGGGGGGCCTGGGTGTGGAGTTGGGGAGGGAGGGTGCTGGGTGAAGGCCTGGGGAGGGAGGTATGCCCTGGGGGGGGCTAGGTGTGGGGCTGGGGAGGGAGGGATGCCCTGGCAGGGAAGGGGTGGGCGGGGGGTGCCTGGGGGTGGCCTGGGGATAGGGTCCTGGGACACCCTGCACACCCTCATGGGCGCTTGTGTCCCCTCCCCACAGGTGGTCCGTGCACTCAATGTCTTGCTGCTCTAGAGGGCCATCCAAGTCAGGGACCTGGACACAGCTATAGCCGGATTTACTGCTACGGGGTTCCCAAACTGCTTCAGGGCCCTAGACGAGACCCACATCCGCAGCTCCACCCCAGACCACAGTGGGGGAAGATATATAAACTGGAGGGGCTATCACTCTGTGATCCTTCAGGCCACAGTGGACAGCCGGGGTTACTTTCAGGATGTGGACATGATCTGGTCCAGCTGTACACACAACACCCGCGTCTCCTGGAACTTGGGTCTGTGCCACTGGCTGGTGGTGGAGACCTACATCCCCCAGAGGGAGAGCCCTCTGGAGGACACCACCATGCCCCTCTGCCTCATGGTGGATGCAGCCTACCCCCTCCAGCCCTGGCTCATGCAGCCGTACACCAGCCACCTCACCACCAGCCAGGAGGGCTACAACACCCGACTGAACCACGCCTGTCAGCTGCTGGAGAGGACCTTCAGCTGCCTGAAGGGCTGGTGGTGGTGCCTCTTCACCCACCTGGATGTCGGCCTTCAGAATATCCCCCAGGTTGTGGGCACATGCTGCATGCTCCACAACATTTTTGAGAGCAAGGGGGAGGCCTTCATCATGGCGTGGGAAGTCAACACTGGCATGGGCTTCCCCCAGTGAGCCGCAGCACCCAGTCTCCAGGCCCACTGAGAAGGGGTACGGGTCCACGAGGCCCTGAGGGCCCATTTTGATCAGGGGAACTCCTGATCTCCCCCCTGGCCATCCCCAGCGGGCCTTCCGCACACTGCCCCCACCACCTGCATACTATCCACCCAACAAGCACACATCTCGAGTTCTTTGAAAAATAAAACTGTGGATTATTGAATAGTGATAAAACTGTCTGGTGGTATGTGCACAACAAAAACTGGAACTAATATATAAATAGGGGGATAACTATATACAAATGGGTGGGGGACAGTGGATGGCCGGTGTTGGCCCATCAATCTGGGGTGGAGGTAGAGGGGCGTGACCCCGCAGCAAGTTTGGGTCGCGGGCACTCCCCTTGTTCACAGTCCCCAGTGAGGCAGGCTGGAAGCCGGGAGGACTGGTAGGTCTGGCCGGGATGCCTCCACTGGCTGGTCTTCAGCCCCAGTTGGCTTCAATCTTGGGGGGCTGACAGGCAGGGTGGCAGGCAGGGCAGGGGGCAAGGCAGGTGGGGTGGCAGATAAGGCAGGTGGAGTGGTGGGCGTGGCAGGTGGGGCAGTGAGGGAGCATCAAGTGGAGCAGTAGGGAGGTAGGCAGGGGGGCAGAGGGGGCAGGAGCCAGGCAACAGCCTCCTGGAGTGACCCAGCTATGTCCCAGAAGACCCCCAGGAACTCCTGCCACACCGGCCAGCACTGGGTGGACTCATTGCGGTCGAACTACAGCCTCTCCTCACCCACCTCCACATGCCACCAGAGAACCTCCAGGAGCTGGGGGTCCATGGGGGCCATCCCCTGGGTCCGGCAGTGGTGTGCCTGTCCCGGCCTCGGTGGTGTCCCTGAGATGGCAGTGCCTGACCTTCAGCGGGATCTCAGGGACCACGGAGGGTGCCTGGCTCCCTGGGGCCTCAGATGGTGCAGCTGTGGAGAGGAAGGGGAAGGCTGTTAGTACTGTGCCCTGGCCCATGGCCCATGCCCTCCATCCCCTTTCGGGTGCTGAGTCTCCGCTCCAGTCGGTGGGTGTGTTGTCTCTGTTGGGTGGCCCTATTGCACAGTCCCCCTGCCCTCAAGATTAGGGCACAGTGCTGTCCACCAGTGTGGGTGCTGACAGGTGCTGATGGCCATGCCGCTGTCCTGGGACCATGCTGTGGCTGGGTAGTTGTAGGTCAGGGTGTGTGGGGTCCCCTGTTATGTCTGGTGTCCCCACCCCATAGCCCGGGGATGTGTGCCCTGTGGGGTATGTACCTGACTGTCCACTGCCACAGTCAGGGGAACCCTGGTTGGCAGACACCTGGATGGAGGTCTATGATGGCTGATTTGGGATGTTCAGGGCCTCTGGAAAGTAGGCAGGGCTAACACGTGAGTGTGCTGCTCCCTGCACACTCTCAGCTTCCTGCGACAGGAAATCCAGGTGCGTGGTGCTTTATGGGCTGCTGCGCAAGGTGATCATAGAGCCCCCGCAGGGGCTGGACAGCACGTCTCAACCTCTCAGCTGATTGCCGCCATGGAGGATCCCGCTATTTCAAAGTAGCAGGACACGGATTGTCTACACATGCCCTACATCAACATTTAACATCTATGTAGGTGCTATTCTCATCTTTAGATAGGAATAGCGATTTCGACACCTCACTGCCTAACATTGATTTCAACGTCGAAGTAGCACACAGCGCATGTAGACGCAACGCATGCTATTTTGACATTGTGCCAGCTACTTCGAAGTAGCCAGCTAGTGTAGACACGGCCTTACGGTTTCACGTTAGCCCATAAAAGCTTCTAAAGACAATGGGAGATGATTACAACCACGTCTGAACAGTCTGGGGTCCAGACATTGTTGGAGCTGATATCCTTACTCAGATTATAATTTCAGATTGTTTCTTTCCTCTCTAATATGCCAAACCTTGCACCTGAAAATCTCCAGACTTTTGGCTTTTGAAAATCCAAATTCAGATCTTAAACTAGGTCAGAATTTTGTAAATTGGTCTCATCTCTGCTCTTGAGTCAGCAAAACTGTAAAGGGAAATTGGATCAAAGCAGCAATTCCAGTGAATATTTTAATGTTTAATAGACTTCAGGTAAAAGAATTCTGGTGTTTGCGGAAACCACAGCACCAGAATGTCCCAGAAAAATACAGCAATGGAAAAAAGTTAGCCAGAGATTTCATTAGAATTGATCTACTGATTTATTTTATTGGTTCAATGGCCAAACAGTTGCCCCCCCACCCCATTTTTTGTTAATTTTTAAAAGAAACTTAATTTTGCTGGTGTTTCATTATGAAACTGAAAAATAAGCATTGATCAAGTACAATATTTCAAATGACAATTCCAAATGACCTTTCCTAAACAAAATGCTGATTTCAATCTCTATTTTTGAACAAAATTTGGATTCAAATTGATGTTTCTGAATTTTTTTTCAATTTTTTTCCAGACAAAAATATTCTCTGAATTTAGCCCTAGATCATGAAAAGTTTTTAGTGTCAGATACATTTATTTTTGATTAATGAACTATTCGCTAACAAAAATTTTCCCAGCTCTACATTTCATAGCTTTCGGTGTGTTTCATTTTAAGTTTTGTTTTAGAAAAAAGGCAAAAACTAGTATTAAAGGGCAAGATACAGCGCTCTTTTGTTACTGACCTGGTTCATAGTTCTTCATTAAAAAAATGAGAGATTTAAAATGGCTCTGTAAAAAAACCCATACCTTAGAGGACTAATGAGAATGGGCATGAAGTGTGTATATTGACTTCCAATAGGGCTAGGATTAAGCTCATTGTAAAATTTTGAAGGGACCATTTTCCCTTTGTAAAATGGCATCTTAAGTTTGTCAGCCAAAGTACTGTAACGTATGAGGACTTAGATTCCTGTAAGGTATTTGACATAGTAGCACATGACATATTATTTAAGGCATTAGAATAAACCACAAATTAAATGGTTTTAAAATTGGCTATTAGGCTTCATAATATAGTATAATTATAAACAGAAAATCTTCAGCTTGTGTTTTTGTAATAGGGTTGTGCAGGAATAGTTTCTTGGCCTTATGCTCTTTTAAGCTGCGTCTACACGTGCACGCTACTTCGAACTAGCGGCACCAACTTCAAAATAGCGCCCGTCGCGTCTACACGCGTCGGGCGCTATTTCGAAGTTAACTTCGACGTTAGGCGGCGAGACGTCGAAGTCGCTAACCTCATGAGGAGATAGGAATAGCGCCCTACTTCGACGTTGAACGTCGAAGTAGGGACCGTGTAGACGATCTGCGTCCCGCAACGTCGAAATTGCTGGGTCCTCCATGGCGGCCATCAGCTGGGGGGTTGAGAGATGCTCTCTCTCCAGCCCCTGCGGGGCTCTATGGTCACCGTGGGCAGCAGCCCTTAGCCCAGGGCTTCTGGCTGCTTCTGCTGCAGCTGGGGATCTATGCTGCAGGCACAGGGTCTGCAACCAGTTGTCAGCTCTGTGTATCTTGTGTTGTTTAGTGCAACTGTGTCTGGGAGGGGCCCTTTAAGGGAGCGGCTGGCTGTTGAGTCCGCCCTGTGACCCTGTCTGCAGCTGTGCCTGCCATCCCTATTTCGATGTGTGCTACTTTGGCGTGTAGACGTTCCCTCGCTGCGCCTATTTCGATGTTGGGCTGAGCAACGTCGAAGTTGAACATCGACGTTGCCGGCCCTGGAGGACGTGTAGACGTTATTCATCGAAATAAGCTATTTCGATGTTGGCTGCACGTGTAGACGTAGCCTTAAAGTTTTATCAATGACCTGTAAGAAAACATAAAAAGCTAGACAAATTTACATTAGATATAAGGTCCAAAATTTTCCTCTAAGGGTAATTAACCACATCTTATCAAATATTGGGATAAGTTCTTCATGATTATAAAATTTTAAATGGATGTTGGGTGTTTTATGTAAAGCTATCATCGAGCTCACTCAAAGCTTATGGACTTGACTCAGGAATAAATTCAGCAACATCCTCTGCTGTGTGTTATGTGGAAAGATCGTCTCATCAGTCTTTTTAGCCTTAAAATCTATTTAAACTGTTGTTTTGGGTCAACAAAGTAAAACCAAACGTGCTGATTAAAGGAATGTAAAAATGTAACATTTCAATCTTTATCAAAATGAAACATTTCCCAATCATATTACGGGTGTTTTAGTACTAGCTCAAGCAGAGTAGCAGGGATAAGTCTATGTGAGCAGACATCACAGTCTTGAGTGGAATGTCTACAAAGCTGCAATACGGATTTGACAAAGTGGGTCTTTGCCTATGAAGGCTTATACTCCAAAATAGGTTAATCTATAAGGTACCACAGGACTTCTCATTGCTTTTGCAAATACAGATTAACATAGCTACCCCCGATACTCATATTTGACCTGTAGTCCACACTATGAGACTCTCCTCCCGCATAGGGTCCCAGAGACTAGGCTCCAACCTGAGCGTGAATGTTTGCTCTACAGTTTATGCTTCGTAGCCTGAGAACCATGAGCCTGAGTGAGTTGATGCTGGCCAGTCCAGAATAGTTTTCCTCTACTATTGGCATAAACGTTCTATCAAACACTGATTTAAACTCAACATATGTTGCATTGTATCGCATTGTGCATTTCTTCTTGTCTTGATGCACTGTAATGCAGTCATGAATGCTATGGCATAACTCAAAGATCACTCAGTTTTAAGACCATGAAAGAGGTGTCATAAATCTGATAATAAGCTAATTTTATCCCAGCATCAGCAAAGGTGGGATGTGATCTGTACCTCTCTGGGGCACAGCCAGATAATGACATATTACTGAGTGAAGAACTTATTATACAGGCAAAACTCAGGGACAGATGAGCCTGAAGCCTATTCATCAATATGAGACTAAATCTCTCCATCCTTGTTAGCCTGAGGGTGGTATCTTGATTTACAGACAGTCTAGATCCATTTATCTGCTAGCAATTGGGTAAAACAAGTAGCAACAACCCTGCCTAAACAACTCCATCCACTGATCACAGATGACTTGTGCTGTTACTGAGCTGCTAGCTGCTACTTCTGGCCATTTGGAAAAAATCGTCATAGGCCATGAAGAAAAACTGCTGATGCTGTGGGGCAAGGGTTAAGTCTTCACATATATCTGGTTATGTGGACTACTAGGGCCAAGACAATGCAGATTAGGTGTCATGGATATGCTGGCTGGTTAATAGGATTCACCTCTAAGTAAAAACAAAATAAAAAGATTCACAATATCTGTCCAACTTTTCCCTATGACTATCAGTTCCTGGGAACCATACATTTCTGCATCATACACACCACCTTAAGATGACTGATCTTTGTAGAAAGCACCTCTGTCCTCATGCACTCTAGTGGTACCACCTGGGACCCAAAATAGACCATGAACACCCTATAGGGACAATTCATGTCTCACATGACAAGAAGCCCAACAAAGAGTCTAAAATAGTTTATGACTAACGCTGACCTTCTTGTAACACCACATCCTGAGGCAATTACAAGAGACAGGGCAGTCAAGACACTATTTTCCTCATTCTCTGGGTTTGTCTGATAAATCCCAAGGGAGGTACTCAGCCACCTGATTGAGTTTACCCAGACAGTATTGTACTGAGAAGTTGTACTGATGTAAGCGATCCACCCATCAATGAATATGAAAGGGCCAATGCCCTGATCTGGTCCACATCAACAGAGTGGTTAGTGCCTTGTGGCCAGTGACTAATGTGAAAGTACGACTACAACCAGAATTAAAGTGATTTCAATTTCTTACAGGTACTGTTGTATGACTCGGAGGGAGGGTCAGGGCAGGGGATTGGGGATCATGCAGTATATAAAGAAGTTGTGTGGGGTGGAGTACAGGAGGCTCAGGGTAGGAGAGTGGCTGTGGGGGATGCTTAGGGAAGTGGGTGAGGATGTGGAAGGTGCAGAGTCAGGGCGGGGGCTAGGAATATGGGAGGAAGCAGGAGGAGTCTGGGTTGGGTGGGTGAGGAGGGGGCAGGGCAAGGCAATGGGTTGGTGTGGATGTGGAGGCTCAGGGCAGAGGGTAGAGTGTATAGGCATGGAGCAATAAGAAAAGGGGGCTGAGAGCATGGGAGGCTTATGGCAGGGGGTTGGGGGGTGTGGGGATACTGTCAGGGGTTGGGGTGAACTTTAAGGATGACAAAGGTAGGTTCTCATAATCAGAGCCAGACCAAGGCTTTTCGGTGTTCTAGGGCTAGGCAAACTGTGACTTTGAGGAGTCTAGAATGAAATTTTACCTTTATCTACTTGGCAACATGAACAAGGTAAAAATAAAAATAAATATTTTATTGATTTTTCTACTTTTCATCAACACTAACACAATTACACTGCACAAGGTAAACTGCCCAGTAGCTGTGAACCATTCTGAGTTGTACACAGTGTTTCTGGTTACCACTATAAACACTTGCATTTCCATTTGCAACTCTTTGCCTTCCAAAAGACTTGATTTTTGGGAAGCCATGAAAATCTTTATTTTTTGATACTGAATGAAGTCTGGTTTTGAGTTGTAATGTTATTGCAGAATTTTACTATTGATTTTAACAGTAAGAGTCTACACTAAAAATACAATCATAATTTTACAGTTACTAGTGATTGCCTTTTAACAGTCTGGTTAAAACCTCTTACCAATTTTTTTCAAGTCCAAGACAATACAAATTATTCATGCGCACAGCATCTTCAGGATCACGGCTCATAATGCAGCAGACCAACTAGCTGTTGCATGTTGCCGACTTGCCTTCATTGAGCAACAAGCAACATTGACTCAACTGTATGACTGGCCAAAACTGGGTTACTGAGAATCACTGAACTGCCAGACCCCTTTCCCAGGTGCTAAATCCAGGTGGTGTACTTTGGAAGCTGTACCATGCCAGAGATGTAAAAATTACCCCAAAAGTTACTTGAGTAAAAATACGGCTGTTTTGAGGGAGTGTAATTAAGTACAAGGCACTGGTGTCCCTCTGTAAAACTACTTGAGTAGAAGTGTACACCCATGCCACATCTTGATTGTACTCAAGTATCCCGTAGTGAAAACAGCTGCACTTTTACTCAAGTAACTTTTTGGGTACTTTTACCACTTCTGGCATGGCACATTTTAGCTGTGTTTACGTACGTAGTGGTGCTTGACAACATGAAATTAATATAAATCAACTTTGTACAGGGCAATAAGGCGCTGTTTTACAAGTAGCTGATTCTTTCTTTACATGAGATAACACACTAATATATATTTTAAATAGAGGAACTAAAATCACTTCCATCTCATTTGGCACTGCTCATAGTCTGATACACTAGGCAAGTGCCTAGTTCACCTATATGGTCAGGCCGGCCCAGCTCATAGCGCAAAGTGTGCTAGTGTGGGAGCTGATGTAATACTTGTTTGAACAAGCATGCTGCCTGTGGACATTCTGGACTCCAGTTCCAGATCACATCACTGCATAACAGGGCCTGTGAGGGTGCAGTGAGCAGATCATAATCTTACACCCCAAGGGTGATAGGAGTTCTGACTGCTTCATGGGGTCTTGCAGACGAACAATGGCACCCACGTTGGACTGCAACAGGGTGATTCCTACCTGTTGATACATGATGACGTATGAAATCCTGCTAATCCCGATGTAGAACATGCTTGTCTGTGTTGAAGGTCAGATGACGGTCCTTAATTCATATGAGTACTGCATGTGGGGAAGTACCATGATCAGAATCAGCTGATCCATGAACCAGGATGTCATCTAGTTAGAGGACTACTTCAGGAATACTTGCCAACACTGAGGCCCTGACTTCTTGGAAAGAGCTGGGAGCCAAATATTAGCCAAAAGACATAGTTTTTAAACCAAAAATACTTCATATATTTAAAAAAGAGACATCAGTAAGGGGCGAACAGTTTAGATCTGGCAGACTGACTTCACAAATGGATTAACTGAAACATCTCGCTCACATTTTTTCTCTTAGATGTTCTTACATTGCCTTCTTTGTGCTGTAATCGTTACTTTGACCAAAACCTTCCAAAGTCAATATTTTAATAACAGACCTGTTATTTAAAGAAGGCATCTTAATTGTTTTAATAGCACTTGATGGTTCCAAAGCCTGTTGGTTTTATTCTCTGGGACTGTCTAGAAAATGGATGGACTGCTATAATATTAAGGCTAACAAATATTCATTTGAATAGCCTTTGTAGTGTTCCATGACAGGAAGAATTATTAACTGCTTTTCACTGCCCCCTCCATTAAATCTAGAGTTTCAAAAGATGTTGTAACCTACACTGCAGACTAAACAGCAGGTTTCATGTTTTCAATTTGCTCATTGAAACTTCATGTCTGAGTTTTCTGCAGGACCCTGCTGCTCTGCACATTGTGCAACATTGCTGTTGGTTGAGGGGTAGTTGAGTAGCTGGGATTCCTGGTGTTTCAGCTTACAAGGGAGTAGTATTGTGCAGTACACAGGAGTTTCCTGACATATTGATCAAGTGAAGGATTGTGTTCTTATTTCATTATAGCCTCATTAGAGAATTTTCATTTCTTCCACATGTCAAGAGATCATTTGTCTGCATCTCTAGGGGAAGAGCAATCAATCTGGATATAACAGAGTGTGTCTGTGACTAATTAATTTGCAATGATAGGCAGCTCAAATGGGACAAGGTGCTTGGGTAGAAAATATATTAACAAGAGGAGACCTTCTCCCCCTCTTTCCTACTCATTATCTTCTCTAAATGATTAACTATTTATCCACAGTTGAAAAGTCACTGCATGAGAGAGACTGATTCTGTAGTCTAGTCTAGGGGTTAGGGTGACCACTTCAGTGGTGGGAAAACCCAGGTTGAGTCCATCTGCTCCAGTCACTTTCACTACTTATAGACAGTGAAAGAGCTTAAAGGAGAGATGCCATCTGAGGCTAGCCCACAAGTGAGGGTATGTCTACATTTTGTAACAACAGCCTTCATTTGAAATAACTTTGCTTGCATCTACACAATGCAACTGTTATTTTGAAATAATTTTGAAGTAGCAGTTGGCTTATTTTGAAGTAGGTAAACCTCATTCCAGCTACATCTACACTAGCATTCCTCTTTCGAAAGAGGCATGCAAATGAGGGCAATCAAGATGCAAATTAGGTGTATATTTACATATGTGGCACCTTATTTGCATATTCTTCTTTCAAAAGAGCTTCTTTCAAAAGAAGAAAAGCAGTGTAGGCTGCGTCTACACTAGGCCCCTCATTTCTGAAGGGGCATGGTAATGAGCGAGTTGGGAATATGCTAATGATGTGCTGTCATGAATATGCAGCATCTAATTAGCATAATAACAACAGTGCATGATTCAAAAGTGCCACTTTTGAATCGTGTGCCACCCATGTAGATGGGGGGCCTTTCAAAAGGACCCCCCGGACTTCAAAAGTCCTTTCTTCCTAAAACCTAACAGGAAGAAGGGGCTTTCGAAGTCCGGGGAGTCCTTTCGAAAGGCTCCCATCTACATGGGCGATGCACAATTCGAAAGCAGCACTTTCGAATCGCACATGACAGTTATTATGCTAATGAGATGCTGCATATTCATGGCAGTGCCTTATTAGCATCTTCCCAAGTCACTCATTACTATGCCTCTCCTGAAAGGAAGGGGCTAGTGTAGAAGTAGACGTAGATGCAGCTTTTTCAAAAATAAAGCCTGTTTTTGAAGGAACCCTTATCCCTATCTAAATAGGAAAAACGGGCTTTCAAAGTCAGGGAGGTCCTTTTGAAAGGCTCCCATCTACGTTGGTGGATGCATTCCAAAAGCAGCACTTTCAAATCGTATATGGCCACCATTATGCTAATGAAGCATGGCATATTCAAGTCAGTGCTTGATTAGCATATTCCAAACTGACTCATTATCATGCCCCCTGAGTAATTACAGCACTCTCCTGAGAGATGGGAAATCTCTGTTCAAATCCTGTCACTCCTTCTGGTGGTGGTCGGGGAGGGAGCAGAAATCACATCACTGGTGAGTGATTTAGTGAAGTTGTAAGGTAGGCAGTAGTGCCACCACAATTATTGATGTTTGTTGTAGATCAGGAAAGGTGCCTTCCTCATCCCTGCAACAGATACCTTAGATACATATGTTGTCTGACTGTGGGAAGTTCATTCACATTCGTGGATGGCTAAGCAAAATATAGGTGTCTCACTGCAACCTGGACTTAGTTGCTTATTTCATTGAGAGCAGTGGGGGATAGCACACATGCCTCTCATCACTAGTGACCAGTTCATGTGGCCCTTACCACACGTGAAGGCTTCTGTGGGTCACACTCAAAGTGTCTGTCTTTCCCTGTTCATTGCATAGGGACTGTAAGTAACTTAATCATGTTTTGTGCATGACAGTGTTGTCCCTGTGATTTTCTAGGGTGCCTAAAAGTTATGCATCGTGATGCTCAGCATTGCAATGCCTAAATCCATTTGTGGATCTGGGATGAAAGTTTGTTTAGTTGCTCTCCAGGGAGGAGTTGAATAACACCTGTCTGTTCAGGACACTACATAATTAGCTTCCTTATGGGACCTGTTTCACTAGGAATATGTCTGATCTGAACCTGTAGATCTGGAACTAATTGTCTGTTAGGAGATGCATGGGCAGGTGAACCTTAATAAGCCTTTAGTAAATTTAGCATGCACCTGGCTTCTTTTATAACCTGCGAAAACTGAGGCAATTTATATGAGCTGGCTTAACTACTAACTGCTTTTCACTGCCCCCTCCATTAAATCTAGAGTTTCAAAAGATGTTGCATATGAATAGGCAATATTCTTCAACAAGTCTACACTAGCCCAAAACTTTGAAATGGCCTCATTAGAATGCCAGCAGCCGCGAAATTGACAAGGCTCACTGCCGTGAGGCTCATTCAGATGGAAAGGACCCCGGCAACTTCAAAATCCTTATTCCTAATAGTAGATAGGAATTTGCATGGCCATTTTCATGGCCATTTCTAAGTTTTGGGCTAGTGTAGACATAGCCCCTAGCAGAAACCAGTGGAAATATGAAGCAGTGCAGGCTTTTTTGTTCAGAGGTCTATTGTCTTCTTTTATTCTTTCATGCACATTTTAAACAATGGTGTCCAACTTTCAATTGGTATTTTAATCATTAAACTTCCATCAGCTTTATAACAGAGTGCCAACTTACATGATGACAAAACAAATGTTTAAAAAGTAGCAAATTCTGCTTTGTACTAAAGAAACTCTATTTGTAATGCAAACTGATCCTTTGAATTAAACACTTTGTACTCCTGATACCTGGGCACTACAAAAAAAAACCAAAAAACTGCTACCTCACCTACCAGTGGTGAACTATGGGGATTCCCACATCTCAGCAGTGATGTAAACAAACTAAGAGTCAGGGACAGATGTTCACTTCGTGTAAGTTGATGTAGCTCCAATGACATCTCTGTTGTAGGTCTTCACTGGAGGTAGAGGTGTAAGTTTGATAAAGCCAGCATGCTAAAGATCACAGTGTAGCCCCAGCTGCATGGGTACCAGGAGAGACTAGTCACCCTGAATACAGTTCCATCTAGGGTATGTACTAAGAACAACTAGCCCTTGTTGCCTCCAATGGAGTTGCAGCTATGCCAGGATTTTTAGCACACTAGTTTGACCAAAGATAGCTGGAAATTCCACTTCCAGTGTACAGATACCCCAATTTATACCAGCTGAGGTTTGGGATCTTTGGAGCTGCTGCTTCTATTTATGCTTTTCTATGTGAAGTTTCTTTGCACCAGTTTAGCAAAGCTACCAGGCTAGGCCTGTTTTGAATTGGTATAAATTGAGGGTGCAAAGGATTTGCAGAAGTATGGCTGGAAAAATATAGATTACATTATTCCAAATGTCCATAATCTAGACAAGTTCCAATTTGTTTAATTTGAAAAAAGTCTTCAATCCACATGCAGCTGTGAATTAGCATGACAGATTTTTATTCTCTTCTAAAGAAAATGTAGAGCTCAAGAAAAATACATGATTGCCATCTTTGAAGAGTCTCTTTAACTTCTGCACAGGAATAGGAAGGCTAGTCTATGAGAAATTAAGCTTCCCACAATATTCTGTCACAGTTGTTATAAATCTTTCTGCAGAGGTTAATTATAGCTCCATCACCATTCAGTCTTTTCCCTGTCTGATGAGGTTGATAAGGTACTACCAACAATTGCCATTATAATTGTACCTCAGTAGCAGTCTGGGGCAGTGATCAGGACTCCATTTTGTAAGGTGATGTAGACACTTCTTGTCCCAAACAACTAACAATTCAGAATAGTGTTTTCTGAGTGGCATGCAGATGCTGATACTTCCGTCTAAAGGCAGAGCTACATGATTGGACCAACCCAGCTACCTCCCCCTCTGGATTGGGAAAAATCCATAGCCCCTGAATGACATAGTTAAGCAGACTCTAGTCCCCATATAGAGAGCATTTCCATCAACCTACCAATCACCTCTCTAGGAGGTAGATTACCCATGCTGTACGGAAAATCTCTCGGTCAACCAAAATTGCTAAACTCATATTCAGCTTGTTGTCCATTATGACCCCTAAAGCTCTTTCCGCAGTACTCCTTCCTACACAGTCGCTTTCCATTCTGTGTGTATGAAGCTGTTTCTTGCAAAGTGGAGTACTTTGCATTTGCCCTTATTAAACTTCATCCTTTTTAGCTCAGACCATTTCTGCAGTTTGTCCAGATCATTCTGAAGCATCAAAGCAGTTGCAACCCCTCCCAGCTTGGTGTCATCTACAAACTTATTAATTAATTGTGTGCTCTCTATGCCAATATCTAAATTAGTGATGAAGATTTGGAATATAGCTGGTCCCAAAACAGACCCCTGTGGAACCCCACTTGTTATGCCCTTCCACCATGACTGTGAACCATTAACAACTACTCTCTGAGAATGATTATCCAGCTGGTTATGCACCCACCTTATAATGGCCCCATCTAAATTGTACTTGCTTAGTTTATTGATAAGAAGGTCATGTGAGACCGTGCAAAAACACCTCACTAAACTGTAGATATACCATATTCATCACCTCTCCCTTATCCACAAGACTTGTTATCCTGTCAAAAAACCTCTCAGACTGGTCTGGCATGATTTGTTCTTTACAAATCCATGCTGGCTGTTACCTATCAACTTATTTTCATACAGATGTTTGCAGATGAATTCCTTAATTATTTGCTCCATTATCTTTCTTGGCACTGAAGTTAAACTGACAGGTCTGTAGTTTCCTGGGTTGTTCTTTTTTTCCCCTTTTTATAGATGGGCACTATGTTTGCCCTTTTCCAGTCCTCTGGAATCTCTTCCAACTTCCTAGGCTTTTCAAGATGATAGCTAAAGGCTCAGAAACCTCTTCTATCAGTTCCATAAGTATTCCAGGATGCATTTCATCAGGCCCTGGTCACTTGAAGACATCTAAGTTTTCTAAGCAATATTTAACTTGTTCTTTATGTATTTTACCCTCTAAATGTGCCCCCTTCCCACTAGCATGCATTATGTTAGGCATTTCTGCATCGGCCTTCTTGGTGAAGACTGAAACAAAGAAGTCAATAAGCACCTCTGCCATTCCCAAGTTTCCTGATATTGTTTCTCCCTCCTCACTGAGTAAGGGACCTATCCTATCCTTAGTCTTCCTCTTGCTTCTGATATATTTATAGAATGACTTCTTGTTACCCTTTATGTCTCTAGCTAATATGAGCTCATTCTGTACCTTGGCCTTTCTAATTTTGCCTTGCATACATGCACTGTTTGCTTATATACATCTTTCATAAAGTGTCCTGCTTTCCACTTTTATATGACTCCTTTTTGATTTTGAGATCATGCAAGATCTTCTGGCTAAGCCAAGGAGGTCTTTTACCATATTTTCTAGCTTTCCTATGCAGCAGTAAAGTTTGATTTTGGATCCTTGATAATGTCCCTTTGAAACACTGCCCGCTCTCCTCAGCTGTTTTTTCTCTTAATTTGGCTTCCCATGTGACCTTACCTACCAGCTCTGTGAGTTTACCAAAATTTACTTTCCCGAAATCCATTGTCTCTATTTTGCTCTTCTTCCTTTTGCTATTGCTTGGAATCATGAACTCTATGATGTCATGGTCACTTTCTCCCAAGCTACCTTGCACTTTCAAATTCTCAACAAGTCCCCCCCATTTGTTAAAATCAAATCTAGAACTGCTTTCCCTCTAGTAGCTTTTTTGACCTTCTGAAATAAAAAAAATTGTCACCCATGCAGTCCAAAAACTTTTTGGATATTCTGTGCCTCACTGTGTTAGTTTCCCAACATGTGTCTGGGTAGTTGAAGTCAACCATCACCACCAAGTCCTGTTTGTTATCTGTGGTATTGGTACAATTTGACTGTTAGAGGATACCCCTGTTATAAAGGAAATTCTGAAATCCTTTTACGATTAAAGTTCGAATTACATATATAAGTCTGGATTGCTTGAAGTTGAACAAGCCCATGAAATGTAGGACTTCAGTGTATTTTTAGTCACCACTCCCTTCCTGAATAAGAAGAAAGAAAACTCATAGGAAGTTTTATACTGTTTAACCGCAGCATACTTTTCCATCCTCTGGGGAAAAATAATTTTGGTTGAAAGGAATACTGTATTATGTATAACCTAAAGTTTTCTTGTATTTTAATAGACTTCTAAAATACTAAAGGCTGGAAATGGAAAATTTTAAGCACTAGCAACTAAAATTACATCACGTCGCTTTCGTTAAATGTTACCTTTAACCCTTACAAAAAGAGTCAAATACTTTCAACACGATTCTTCATTAAAAAGAATAAAGTCTTTGTAAGAAATGAAATAAATTCAGCTGCCCAATGACTGCATATTTTTAGCAATGGGTAGTTATTCTACAGTTTAAAGTTGTCCATTTAATATTTTGGGCACCTAGGAAGAGTCCGTGTGCATTCACCTTTCAAAAAAAACACTAGTATGGCTTGATATTGCATATAACAACTGAATATTTTTATCATCCTTTCAAAATATATCTTAAGTTACTCCCTGCTTATATGGATACTTTAAAATACAGACAAAATCGTATTGTGGCATGTCTAGAATCCCCTAGACATGCCAATATACTGCCTATAACTAAATAGTTCATGCATCAGGACATTTGCGCCTACTTAAAGGTTACTGTGTAATAACTGAACATATACCAGTTAGAGTGAATTGGGAATTAAATGCTGACATTATTTATGATGGAAAATGGAAAATTATCCACACATTAAAAAAAAAAAGGTCTTTTAGCAAATACACTCAGAGCTATCTTTGAAAGATCAAGACAAAAATACTCCACAAAGAATATAAAGAAAATATATTTAAACAATCACAAGTGGGCAAAGCACAAATGATTAGAAGAGTTTATTACAAATGCCTCATTCATTTAAATGAGCATATCCAAGCATATAATTTGCATTATATTGTCTTTATTCGTGTTAGGTTACTTGCAAGAAGGTTTTACTGAGTCTATCCCCGCATACAGTGGAAAAACTTCAGTCCCTCTCACTTCACTGTCTTATCTCTCTTGGCGGTCACTTGATAACAGCTAGGATTTTTTCATGTCATCCTCCTATTTGTCAGTCCATTGATGGATGGCTGATCAGCCCAATTCTGGAGCCACCCATGTTATCACATAAGGGATAGATGTAGGTAGCTGTTGGAGGGGTGTGGGACAATTTTTGACACTCTTTTCTTTTCTGCTTGCTCTCCTCTGCATTGCACAGGGACCTCCCAAATTGTGGATTACCATTCTCACCATGGATTACCATTTTCCACTGAGGACGGTTTTGGGCAAGGTTCTCCCATGTCGATACTGATGCCTCACTTTTTCATGTGTGCCTTCAGTATGTCCTAATATTGCTTCCGCCAGCCCCCAGTTCTCCTCTATCGTTTGTCCAATGCAGAAAACAGACTCTGCTTTGGGAGGCACTGATTAGGCATCCCAACCATGTGATCAGTCCAGTGGAGTTGTTGATGAATGATAATGGCTTCAATGTGCATCCACCTAATTTTCTACCTGTTTTTGCTGGGCTCAGATGGACCTGCCCCTTTGGGTCTGTGAGCATGGTCTGACTGGAGAAGCAGTTTAAAAGTAAGCACAGGCAAAGAGTGGTGTAGAGGCTTCAGGAAAGCAGGATCATTCTCCATGGAGCCCAAGACAATGTTGAGAAGGGACCACAGAGGAGGTAAGGCACAAACGCAGTCTTCATTAACCATTATCCTCTTAGACAGCCAGCAGGACCTGTGGGACCCTGCTCCCATTGACTATCTACTTTTTTCTTTAAGAAAAGTAAAAAGACTCATTCTTTGGACTATGAAAGCCATTGAAGGGACTTATTGGTAGGAAGTTGCCCAGGGAAATGAAGTTGGACTTAATAGAGGGAGCACTTGTGGGTGTTTCTTCCCACAGAACCTGGGCTAGACCCCAGTGGAGAGAGAGGGCCCAGGCTCACCTTCAAAATCTTCTTAAACACTAAGGCCCAGATGTGAGTGGAAAGCTGAAGATTCCTGGCTTAAGATCAGGAGCGATTATATCTACTGCTCTGGTACTGGGCAAGGGGTTGGAGGTGAAGTGTGCAGGTTTTTGTTATTGTAGCAGATTATCCTGCATGAAATAACTTTTCACAGTCAGGATTGTTAAGTGTAGTTTTCATATGTTTCATTCAAATATTTCAGCATGGCAAGCTCACAGACTGTATACAGGATGTTTTTAAACCATATGTGCTTAATTTCCTTGTCTTGTAATGATAATAAAATATTAAAATTATTATGGGTATCTTGTTAGCATCTAAAGGCAAACAATCAAGGCTGTGACTGCACTGTTCTGTACAGTACTGAACAGATGTGTAATATTTGTTTCAAAATATTCTGACAACTATCCTTAAGCCATATTGTGATCTTGCTCATTCCAGTGTAAATTAGACATACTTCACTGAAGCCAGTGGAGTTACTCGGGATTTACACAGGGTTAACAGTGATCAAAATCTGGTCTATTATTTTAAAATTACGGAATATCAGGTACAGTAGTTGGCATGTTTGGTCTGCAAGCTACTGGAGGCAAACAGCTGACCACATCATTAGGCAGGCAAACCATTTATTTTTAAATAAAATAGGTCATGTTTTCAGTCTTGGGACCAAAATCTAGGAGGCTTTTATTCAAATTATGTTTTTATTTGACTAAAAAGTGACAAGGAGCAACATACCCAATCAAGGGCATATTTCCCCTTTGACTTCTTTGGCTACCAACGAACATAATCTAACATTAGTTACATTTGACCATGGTTAAGGTTAGGTGGCTAAGAAGCTAGTCGACTTTTATTTCCAGAGCTGTCCTTAGTCCTATCCAGAATAAGCAGTTGAGAAGAGAACACAAAAATTTGGAACACCACCAAGTTTTAATGTCCACCCACCCAGCTCTTCCTATCCCTGCTCTGTGGCTGCTGCAGCCGGGTAAGTCTCCCTCTGGAGAGGATCTAGTTAACTTGAAAGTGAAAAAGAGTGTCTGACTGGTGAAAGAGCCTTTCAAATAGTAATTAAGCCATTTAATAGACGTTTGCCAGCCCCAGACATATGCAGTCAGTTTTTGAATGTACTGTGTTCTTCTAAGGACCTTAGCTTTAAATTTCATTAGCATGTTGCTGAAGATTTTAAAATCACATCTCTAAAAAATTGTACCCCCTGTTGGCTATCATTGGGCCTAAAGGCACCAATATAATAGTATTGCATAGGCTCCCATAAATCCTAAGGACAGTCCTGGGTGTTTCACTGGCTACATTTCAATACACCTGGAGTGTTATAGCAGCAGTGTTAACAAGTTATTCATTGCACTATACCTCTGATAATTTTAATAAAAGCTGCCTGTTTTCCTAGTAATCACAACCGACTCCCATTTGCATTGATAGGAAGAGCTTGTTTTCATTACTAATTTTGTTTTACCATTACCTTAGATGTTTATGCTGCAGGAGAAACAGATAAAAATACAAAGTCACAAAGTCCCTTTCCTTTTCTCATATTAGAATATTTGTTTGTTTGTATATGTTAAAATTGTGTTCTTATACTGCACTTATTGATGTAGCATTTGATTAGCCTCTTAATGAAGCTAAACACAAGCATATGTAGCTTCTCAGAGTATGGCTATGCTTGCCATGAGATCAACCTGGTCAGGGTCAACCTTTCAGGTTTCAATTTCCCATGCCGAGTTGGGATTCATGAAATCAAACAATCAGTGCTTGACAGTCAATCCCTGCATTCCTCATTTTCTTGAGGTATAAGGGAGGTTGATAGGAGAGTTTCTCCCATCAACCTACCTCTGTGAGGATGGCCAGATAAGTTGATCCTAGATACATCAATTCCAGCTACTTGATAGTTGTAGCCAGAATTGCATATCTACAATCAACTTTCATGTGTAGTGCAGACCTGGCTTCAGTTCAATGAGTGCACTCTGCTAAACCAGCAAGGGTGCATCAACCATCCTCCACTCCAGCACTGCAACCCTAATCCCAGCCAGGGGTGGAGAACCACCCTCACATGACATCATGGCTCGAGTGCCATGGAGCTGAGCCCGGCTCCTTGCTTCAGGCATTGTGACCTGCTGTGGTGGGTTGCAACATGGCTCAGATTTGGCTAAAGCATCCCTCTGTCATAGGGAGCAGAAAGAGCAAACCACTAAAACAGGTCCCACTGCTGCAGGGTGAATGTGGGGCAGGCTTGTTCTCCACTCAGTCTCCCCTCTGCACTGGCCCAGGAGGACTATATGCATGCTTTCTTTGGACCCTTGGTTTCATGATTTCTGTGTGTACAATTCAGTCCATGAACCCATGCAAAATTCACTCTATCAAGTGAATAAATTTGCATGTCTGTTCAAGTGGGAGGAAAAATAAAAGAGATTAAAATTATTCTGCAGAAGGGAAGAAAGAATCCATCTGTCTAATGTCCATTTTTGTTTGCTTGTTTCATCTGCCTTTTTTCTTACTCAGTTTCTTAGATACATATGTAGACAACAATATCCACTCCAGTCAACTGGGAAAAAAGAGAATTCAGTCTGCACATTCATTTCTTCCTAAACTTCTGCTGAGGTTTAGTTTTAACAACCCAGGGCCCTTAACAAGATGTTAATAGACTAGGTTCATTGTTCATGATAATAAAGGAACTCATCTGAATGTTTCTGGATTTTTTACAGTTTCTATATTGGCTTGAGTTGGCTGGTGGTTTGTTTGTTTTTTTTAAACAAAACTTAGCTCCAGCATCTCAAATTCATTTACCTAGAGGGCATCAGACTTCTAGGTCCTCTTTTTGTGAGCACTGTTTTCTGTACATACCCAGAACTCCTTTCTCCCCTCTCCACCACACATGCAAAGATCAATTATACTCTGCTTGCTGAGGTGTCAGAACCTCCGTCTGCTGCTGATCAAACCTTGCTCCTTCCTCTGTCCACTTGCTGTAATCTCCCCTTACTTTCCCAAGCTGCCAATCCCCCAGGTGTTCTATGGGTGCCTCCAAGTTTGCATGGGAGGGACACAGGTAACTTAAACTGAAGTACATCCCCTCCAACCCCCTACCCCCAACCCGTTGCTGACCGAAGCAGCTGCACTTTTACTCAAATAACTTTTTTAGGTACTTTTTCCACCTCTGGTATGGACACACCCTTCGGGGTTTAGTGGGACACTACATTAGGCCTCACAAATCTCACTCTGTGGTCAGCTAAGTGCTCGACCAATTGAAAATCAGGCTAATAATTTATCTTCCTCAATATGAATTTTGGTACCAATTTTTGAAAGTCTTGACCAACATGAGAATGAGCTTCCTTTTAAAAATTGATGACTGAGTGGTGTTTGCTAAGGAAAGACCGCGTATAAATTAAGACCAGAACATAATATGCATGGCTAACTCTGTAACATTCCCTTATATAAACATGTAATTTCTGAGAGGGTTTCTTAGCTGATTTGTATACTGGATGTCTGAGTGTTATGCATTCTGAGATGAGTCTTTTTTGGCAGTTAATAATAAACATAAGAATTTAAGGCTCTGCCTAACTTTGCAATGGGCCTTCAACTTCTCTAGCTGACCACCAACTCCCAAGAAATGCTTCACCAACAGGCCATCAGTGCCTAATTCTTGCACATCTGCAGCAGGGAAGAGGTAGGATTGCTAGATTGATTAAAAGAAGCAAGGTTAATATAGGCAGTGATCGAAGTGGTGAAAAGACAAAAAGGACAGGAAATTAAAAGATCCCTGCCACCTATGCTAGCCACTCATGCATTTAGCAGAACACACAAAATACACGTTGCTGAGTAGAGAACTCTCATTTTGTAGAATGCCCTAATCCATGAAATAGTCATGATACTAACCTGATACAAGAGTTAGTAGCACTGGCACTGACTTGTTGTCTTCTCTGGGGGTCTCCTCCCCTGAGGCCACTACCCACTCACCCACTCCTTGTTGCTTCCTACCTCTACCAAGACCCTGCCTCCAGATATCCAAAAGATGATCAGTGGCACAGCTGAACAACTGTGGCTTGTGGGTGCTGGAGCCTCAGAGCACCTATGGAGTCATTGCCTATAATTAGAAATGCTAATTATTTGGTTATCATGGTGCTTGGGAGCCCACTCATGAAGCAGGACTCCATTGTCCTAAGCCTGGTACAAACGCAGGAAAAGAGATGATATATACCACAGACTAAGGTTGTGTCTAAACTATATTCCTCTTTTGGAGGAGGAATGCACATGAGGGAGATTGAAAAAGCAAATTAAGTGCTAATTTGCAAATCTTACACTTCATTTGCATAATTTCACATGATTGCCTATCTGGAAGAGACTTGTCTGAAAGCAAAAACACCCATCTAGATTGGGTTCCTTTGGCAGCAAAAGAAAAGTTTTCAAAAGAACCCTTCTTCCTATTTTATTTCAGGGTTAACAGAACCCTTATACCTCATTTTTAAGGGGTTAGGGTCTGTTGACGAAGGAGCTTTTTGTGAACAGAACCCCGTCTGCACGGCTGTTTGTTTTTTGCCAAAATCTCTCCTGACAGCATGACCGCGAGAGATTATGCAAATGAAATGCAAGGTTTGTAAATTAGTGCTTTATTTGCAATGTAGGATTCACTCATTTGAGGTCCTTTCCTGTGAGAGGAATGCCATATAGATGTAGCCACAGAGAAAGACAAGAGGCCTGTGTCAAAGATGATGCCCAAGTTAACTAAAATGAGACCTACTAAAGGTTAAAGTAGGTTCTGCTTTTCAATTATTTTTGTTTATTTCATGAGAGGTTATACTGGAACTTAGTTAACAATGTAAGATAGTGAAGAAGGTAAAAATTCTGTTCCCAGTTGAGAAGGTTTTCATTCCTTTTAGCTCATCTCTAGAAGGAAACAAGCTTATTAAACAGCAAAATGGGAGTAAAAGATTTAAAGTTTGAAGGGATGTGGTGAGCATTAGTGAGGTAACAAGATGCTGTTCATAATGGAAATAAAGTTGGTATGACAAGTATAGATATAAAATTATAAATAAGGAATAAGTCTTTGAGCAGGAGGGAGAAAAATGGAAAGCGGTTTTAAAGTGCTCAAGGATGACAAAGATGTTCCTGGCTTCAGGTTCATATTTATGCTGTATTTTACTGTATTACAGATATAGAAGTAGGTTCAGGCCCACAAATGGGGGACAAAGGGATGTTAATCTCACAGGGTTATGGAGGCGCTTCAACAGAGTCTCCAGTGGTTCGGGATGCTCTATTAATTCCACTAAATTATTGCTATTGCAGAATGACAGGTTAGAAATGAAGTACAAAGCAAAACAGTTCAGAGTCATAGGGATTTGGCATGCTTATGTCCCTCCTACTGTGGAAGATATTGGCACCCCTAAGGTCTGGATCCCTGGTGAGACTTCTCATTTTGGGGACCTTCCAATGTTCTTATACCTCATTGTTTACAGGGTGGGAGCGTGCTGGCTCAATGACATTTTTAAAAGTGGGAACTGAGAAAATGAGACTGAAGTTAAATCTGAGAGCACACTTGAGTACTGCTCATTAAATACAAAGGCATGGGCTAAAGCCTGGACTGAGGCCTACACCACAGGAGCAATCTCTGAAAAATCAGGCCTTGTGTATTTCAAGTTAGGTACTCCCAAATTAGAAGGTATTTTAAAGACATGAAGACTTGCCTAAATTATAGGTAACTGTGACTGACATGCAGGAGTCTTGCCTCCCAGTCCTCTTCTCTTACTCGCTAAATCACTTTAGAGGAAACCCAGTGCTGGAGCTATGCCAAAACCTCCTGTGTCGGAACTTGTCTCCCATATGGATCTATCTAAGCTCCAGTGACTGCAACATCCTTATCTATGCTCGTAAATTTCTTATTATGGAATTTTTCACTACTAGAGCTTGTAAATTCATATGGACACAGCTTATTTTCAGAGCTCACAAATTCTGCCAATGAACGTGTCCCTAACAAACACATTAAAATATTGACTAGAAACAGCTTAATGTGCCAGTGCCCTGTGCCAGGACTCATAACTTTATATAAAAAAAAGAACTACTCAATTGATATTCCTCAGATTTATTTTGCTTCTTAAATCTCAGTGTAACTTACAAAAACAAAGGAAAAACTCTTTTGAAGTGTGTCACATCAGACATATTTTAGAGTGAAAGTGTTGTCTGGAAAAGATGAAGAAAATGTATCCCCTCCCCCAACTTTCTACCCCATCAATTTAATGCAAATGTTCAAAAACAATTCACAATTGGGGTTAGATCATGGCTATGTCTACACTAGCCCCCGCCTTTCGAAAGGGGGATGCTAATGAAGCACTTTGGCAGCTGCTAATGAGGCACTGACATAAATATGCAGCACCTCATTAGCATAATGGCAGCAGCAGCAATTTGAAAGTGCTTCTATCGAATTGCACACCGCCTATGTAGACTGGGCTCTTTGGAAAGGACCCCCCAGTCTTCAAAAGCCCCTTATTCCTGTTTGGTTTTAGGAATAAGGGATTTCGAAGACTGGGGGATTCTTTTAAAAGGCCCCCATCTACACAGGTGGCGCACGATTCAAAAGCAGCATTTTCGCGTTGCCACGGCTGGCATTATGCTAATGAGGTGCTGCATATTCATGGAAGCGCCTCATTACCATCTTCTGAATTGTCTCAATAGCGTCCCCCTTTCAAAAGGTGGGGGCTAGTGTAGACATAGATCATGTGTGGAAAGCGTAATTCAGAAGAACAAATCTGGCAAAACTGTGGAGCAGCTAGTACAAGAGATTAGACTGACAATTAGCTGTAAGGAGGGCACCTTCACACTGTAATAAGTAGCAGATTAATTTCCACTTTTAAAACCTTTCCTCTGCCTCTTGACTAAACAGATTAGTAATACTGGCTTTTGTTTTGCCTCCAGAAAACTAGGGGCTAGATTCTTCAAGGTACTTAGGTACCTGAAGATTCACATAGCTATCTAGTGGGATTTTCAAAAGTATCTAGATGTCTAACTCCCATTCAGATGAATCAGTCAATGTACATATGTCAAATCAATTGCAGATAGACATCCAGGAACTTTTAACAAACCCAACAAGCAACTCTGTGCATCTTTAGATGCCTAAATATGTTTAAAGATCTGACCCAATGTTCTTAACTTCACACAACAGTGCAGAGTCAACATTTTCAGAAGTCACTACTGAATTTTTGTGTCTCAAGTGCTGGGGTGATCATCTCTGGGATATTTGAAAACAGCCTGATTTTCAGAAATTGTTGTGAACCATCCTTCTGAAAATCAAGCCCATTTTAAAATGTCAAACAATGGTCTTCCAAGAATAGATGCTGTCACAAACACTAGCCATTCTTGAAAAATTTCACCATTAATTAGTTCAAATATAAAGAAATGGTTTGACTAACCTTGCTTTTTTGAATTGTATTACACAGCTTGCCAAAGCTGCACAGACTAATCTAAGGCCTCATCTGCATTGCAGAGTTTTGTCACCAAAGGGCAGCCTCTGATGGCAAAACAACGAAGGTGTACATGCTGCATCACTTTTAGTGACAGAAACTCTTCAGGTTTTCTGAAAAAATCAAACCACCTCAGTGAGAGACATGGGGCTTTTGGTGGAAAAGGTTAATCTAACAAAGTGTCAGTGTAGACACTTTTGATAATTGTATTGCCGGAACTGGGCAACCCAATATCCCTCAATGCTCGCTGAGACTGCTCTGTGCATTGTTTTGCACTCTGCAGTGAAGTTCTCACAATGAAGTGTGCGCCTTTGCTCTGTGAAGAAAAACAAATCAGTAGCGTGGAATACAGCTGTCTGCCTCATTATGAACACAAAGGCAGTCAGGCAGGGGAGGGAGTGTGTGTGTGTAAGAGAGAGAGAGAGAGAGAGCAAGAGCACTATGCTGTGCAAAGCCAGGGACAAAGGAGGGTCAGAGGGGCTGATGGAGGGGCTGTCCATCCTTCTGTTCGTGGGGGCAGACTGCTTCCAGTAGCTTCTTGAATTTACAGGCAACACAACATAAGAACAGCCATACTGGGTCCGACCAAAGGTCCATCTAGCCCAGTATCCTGTCTGCTGACAGTAGCCAATGCCTGGTGCCCCAGAGGAGGTGAACCAAAGACAATGATCAAGCGATTTGTCTCCTGCCATCCATCTTCCGCCTTCAACAAAAGGCTAGGCACCATACCTTACCCCTTGCTAATAGCCATCTATGGACAACAACACACTCACTTTCTACTAACACACACCTTGTGTTTCTAACATGCACCACTCACTTTTCATACACTCCTCCAGCATGTATGTGTGCATGTGCATGTACACACACAAACTCCTTGTCACACGCTTCCCCCCTTTGCTCCCATACAAGTGAGTTGAAAAATGACAAGCAAGTAGGTTGCCCTTGGATCCTTGGAATGATGGGAAGACCTAAAAAACACAGAAATTTCATTTGGTTTAGGCTCACTTAGTTGCAGGTTGGCTTCAAAGTAGCTTGTAGCTTGTTGTTTGTTTGTTTGTTTTTGATTCCCTGCCTGTCCGTGGGCCCAGCCAATCAGAAACCGAAAATGGTGTTTGGCATTTGACTCCAGCTGCCGCGTCTTCTCTCTGCATGCCTGCCTGTGTGTGGTAGTGATGTACAAGTATGAGGGGAAGTGACATGAATATGGACTCACTTTGCCGGCTGCAGAATGCTTCAGCAGGCGAGTGTGGGGCAAGGAGGGGCAAAGTGGGGTCAGAAGGGGGAATGAGTTGGGGGCACACAGTAGGCATACTGTTCTAGACTGCACACCGGGGATCCAGTCACGTTTGGGATTGGCTTCTTTTGGCCTTATTTTGAAACTGGATGGCTAGAGTTTTACATAATCATGAAAGCTGGCTGTAATTATTTGCAGCGTGAAAGCTGGCAACAGGCCTTTCTGAAGCACCCTGTGGCCAGTTGCATGGTGGGATAGCTGCCCACAATGCACTGCTCTCTGTGTGGATGCAAAAGCTGTATAACGTTGTCATGATTTTTGGTGACAAAACAATCCAGTGTGTACATAGCCTAAAGTGTAGCAAGCATTTAACACGTCTGTCGAAAAGCACTTAACTTACCTTTATAAGCCTTTGCTTAAATTCTGATCAAGAACTGCATTGCTTAAATGTATATTAAGAACCTGTCACACAAACAAGAACATTTACAAATTGTGCAGGTCACTCCCAGGGTCCTCAGTAAATAAATGAATCTACATTTGTAATGAAAAAAGAGGAAATAACAAATCTAGGGGGAGTCATTAGTTGCCTGCTAATTGATTCGGCTCAGAAATTCACACTTCACTGGGTCAGTTTTAATTGCTTTGAAAACACATCAGTTCTCAGAGGCCTTTCTGAAAAATAAATATTTGCTTTTGCTGGCAAAAAGGGAAAATTCAACACTGTATAGATAGCAGCATCGTGAAAGGTCTAGATATTTTTATTTGTAAGTTTTTCTTTCATCGCCATTTCTGTTGGCTTATAACAGACCCTGGAAGACCTACTGCTCACAGCTAAGCAAAGCAAGCAGTCCTGTAGCACCTTAAAGATTAACAATATTATTTATTAGTAATGATCCTTTGTGGAAACGACCCACTTCTTCAGATTCAGATTGTTAGTCTAAGGTGCTACAGAACTGCTTGCTTTATTTTGCAAAGATACCGACCAACATGACTACTTCTCTGCAAGTGCTCACAGCTAATTATTCTCTCATATTTATATAATGCGGTAATATTTTTTCTTCATGAATCATTGAGATGGGCGTTCACTGAAAATGTATCATTTAGCTATGGTACTGTAAACAGGGTTTCAGCTAAAAGAACTAGGTTTTAACTTGGGCTGTATGTCCTCAGAAGGGAGTAAGAACCCGAAAACCTCCCTTATATTTTCACTTACTGGCATTACTCAGACTTTAAGTCCATGCTTAGGAAAATGCTGCAGGATCACTTGCCTGTCCAGAGCAAGTGGCCAGGGAGGGGTAAGAAATGGGCAGAATGAGAATCTTGATGCCACTTCCCCACTTCCTGGCTGGAGGAGCTGAGCTGGCATGGGGATGGGTTAGTAATTTGTTTCTGGTGTAGGCTGTTTAGTAAATTATTTCCCTACTGGGCACATGGAGGGAGGAATGGTGACTCAGATGGCTCTGAGTCACAGTGTTTCTCTGGGCTGTTCCTGGGGTGGTGCAGATTACACATCTCCTCTTGCTGAGCAGTGCATCCAAAGGCATAACCTGTTCTGACTAAAAATAAAAATGAGAACTTGTTTGGGTTGAAAAGTGTATGTTTACAGAGAGTAACTTGAAAATGGAGTTTGTCCTCAGGTTCTTTTCTATTTCTCCACTGCAGTCCATTGGCATACATCAAGAGTACTCTGTGGAAGTCCCCAGTGTAGCTCAGACCCAGAATTTCATCCACTTCTTCTGTTGAATTTATTGTGATTTCAGACTGAAAAACGATTCACATCTTGCAGTACAAACTGTACTGTGCTCCTCACAGTACAAATAAAGAGATGTGGTCCTTCCCTTGAGGAGTTACAGTCTACCAGGCATGCCAGTAGAAAAGGAACTAAAGCAAAACAGGTATATACATTTAGTACAAAGTATAACATGGTGGCCATGTCTACACTAGCCCCAAACTTCGAAATGGCCATACAAATGGCCATTTCGAAGTTTACTAATGAAGCTCTGAAATACATATTCAGTGTCTCATTAGCATGCGGGCCGCCGCAGCACTTTGAAATTGGCTTGCCGCCACGCGATTCATCCAGACGGGGCTCATAGGAATAAGGGGACTTCGAAGTAGGCGGGGTCCTTTTGAAAAGGAGCCCTGTCTGGACGAGCCGCACGGTGGCGAGCTGCATCAATTTTGAAGTGCAGCGGCCGCCCTCATGCTAATGAGGCGCTGAATATGTATTTCAGCGTTTCATTAGTAAACTTTGAAATGGCCATTTGCATGGCCATTTCAAAGTTTTTGGCCAGTGTAGACATAGCCTCAGAGAGGAACTATACAGTGAATTGGAAAAGCATATAAACACATCATAATGTCCATCACGATTCAGGAGAGCACTTAAACATGTGACCAAATGCTGTCCCAGATAGAAATGGGTATGAATCAAAGCCCCTGTTTTTAAGGAATATATTCTAACCTTACAGTCTGCCCTTAGTTCCAGTGAGGTAGCCCTATTACCCTGTATCTTCACAAAAGGGAAAAAAGCAGCCCTTTAGCACTTTAAAGACTAACAAAATAATTTAGTAGAGCTACCTCTACACTCGGGGAAAACGTCAAAATGGCCATGCTAACAACCAAATTGGAGAATAATAATGAGGTGCTGAAATGAATATTCAGTGCCTCATTAACATGCTGCCAGCCATGGCATTCCGAAAGTGCCACATTTCGCTCACTTGCAACTCGTCTACACAGGAGTCCTTTTTGAAAGGACCCTGCAAACATCGAAATCCCCTTATTCCTATCTGCTATCGATAGGAATAAGGGGATTTTGACATTTGCAGGGTCCTTTCCAAAAGGATCCCTATGTACACGAGCTGCTCACAAGTGAAATGCAGCACTTTTGGAGTGATGCAGCTGGCATCATGCTAATGAGGCACTGAATATTCATTTCAGCACCTCATTAGTATTCTCTGATTTGGCCATCAGCATGCCCATTTTGAAGTTTTGGCCAAGTGTAGACACGGCCTAGGTGATGAGTTTTGTGTGACAGACCCATTTCTTCAGATCTGAAAATTCTGCCCTTAGTATGGCTTAGTAACAGCCCCACAGCAGAAGCACAGTTGAGAACAAATTGTGATGTTACACAAAATTCATCCCATTTCACCCTTGATCTGGGAGAGAACTATGTTGCTCTAGAAGCCCCCTGCATGTCTGGTCAGCTGTTCTGGCCAACACAGTGGGGAAAAGGCAGGTGAATAGATGGTGTTCTCTTCCCTAGGACTAGACACAATGGCTCCAGCTACACTAGAGAGGTATTCTGAAATAAGATATTTTGAAATATCTCATTTCAAAATAACATGGCTACATACAAAATGCATTTCAAAATAGCACTCAGCTATTTTGAAATAGCATTTCTGGACACATCGCTCTATTTTGAAATAGTGCCATTGGAGCCCATTATGGCTTATTTCAAAATAGCGCTTTCCCATGTCTTAGTCGGCATCTACACTACAGTCCCCTTTCAAAAGAGGAATTCAAATGAGTCAAATCAGAAATGCAAATGAAATGCTGATTACATAGCTCATCCTTCATTTGAATAATCACATTTTCAAAAGAGCATATTTCAAAACAAAAACAGCAGTGTAGACAGGGTTCTTTTGAAATAAAACCACATTTTCAAAAGCACTTTTCTTCCTATATATTTTTTTTCGGGATGAAGGGTGCTTTCAAAAACAGAGTTTTTTTCAAAAGAGGCCTGTCTATGCTACTGATTTTCTTTCAATAGACTCTCTTTTGAAAATGTGATTATGCAAATGGAGCATGAGATATGTAAATTGGCACTTAATTTGCATTTCCAATTTGCCTAATTTGCACTCTCATTTCAAAAGGGGACTGTAAAGTAGACAGAGCCTTAATAGTGCCTATTTCAAAATAGACATTATTCCTCCTGCAGTAACAGTTACTGATTTCAAAATAATACACCTGTTCCCCAAAGCCCTAGAGTTGGTATATTTAGCTCTAGTAACTTTTAAAAATCGCTCTTCCATAGCGTTACTTGAAGTAATTGCTCATTTGCAGACTTCATGCTGCTTATAGCACATAATCATACTGCTTATTCATACAGCCTCAGGGACTCTTCAACAAATGGAATAGTACATAACGAGTGTTACGTTTGTGGTGGACTTTTGTTTTTTGTGTATTAATTGGTGGAATATCTGTACCATACAGATAGGTAATTATGGTAGCAAAGTTTTCAACTAACAAAAATGATTCAGGAATCCTGAGTCAAAAACAGAGGTGAGCAAATAAGTGATTTTCATTTTTTGGTTCAAAGGCAATTCTACTAAAAAAATAAATTGTTTAAAATCAAATATGATTTTTTATTTTTTCAGAATTTTTTGTGACTCGTAAAAAGTGTGTTCTGAGTATACTCCACAGTGGGATTCAAATGTGGGCTCATTAAACGATTAAAACTGGGGTAGTGTGGCCACAGTCAGAGAGTAGTTTTTCCTAATATCCAACCTACTTCTCTCCTTCTGTAACTCCAGACCATTACTCCTTGTTCTGCCATTTGTCACCACTAAGAACAGTTTTTCTCCATTGTCTTTAGAGCCCCCCTTCACCAAGTTAAATCACCTCTCAGTCTTCTCTTCTGAAAATTAAATAAGCCCAAATCCCTCAGCCACTCCTCATAGCTCATATGCTCTAGACCCTTTATCATTTTTGTTGCCCTCCCCTGAACCCTGAACTTGCTCCAGCACATCCACATCCTTTCTATACTGGAGGGCCCAAAACTGGCTGCAATATGGCCTCAAGAGTGCCGAATAGAGGAGAACAACAACTTCTCTAGATCTGCTCAAAATGCTCCCCCTCATGAACCTCAATATGCTCTTAGCCTTCTTTGTTACAAGGGCACACTGTTTACTCATATCCAGTCTTTCATCCACCACAATCCCTAGGTCCCTTTCCACTGTACTGCTGCTTAGCCAGTCAGTCCCCAGCCTATAACAATGCTTGGGATTCTTCTGTCCCAAGTGCATTGCTCCTTGTTGAACTGCATCAGATTTCTTTTGGCCCAATCCTCCAGCTTATCCAGGTCACTCTGGATCCTATCTCTATCCTCCAATGTATCTCTCTCTCCCCCAGTTCAGTGTCATCTGCAAACTTGCTGAAGGTGCAATCCAGTTCCTCTTCCAGGTCATTAAAAAAGATGTTGAATAACACTGGCCCCAGAACAGAGCCTTGCGGCACTCCCCTTGAAACCGACCGCCATCCAGATATTGAGCCATTGACCACTACCTGTTTGGCTCAACCTTCAAGCCAGCTTTCTATTCATCTTATAGTCCGTGTATCCAATCCATATTTCCTTAAGTTATGGGCAAGAATGTTGTGGGAGATTGTATCAAAAGCTCTGCTGAAGTCAAGGTATATCACATCTACTGACTTCCCTGTGTCAGCCAAGCCTGTTCCCTCATCATGGAAGCTTATCAGATTGGTCAGGCAGGACTTGTCCTTGGTGACTCGATGTTGGCTACTTTTGATCACTTTCCCCTCTTCCAAGTGCTCCAAAATGGATTCCTTGAGGATACCCTCCATTATTTTTTGCCAGGTACTGAGGTAGGGCCAGTCTGTAGTTGCCTGGAAAGTCCTTCTTTCCTTTTTTAAAGATGAACACTACATTTGCATTTTTCCAATCATCTGGGATCTCTCCCGATCTCCAAGAGTCTTCAAAGACAATGGCCAACGGCTTGGCAATCTCATCTGACAATTCCCTCAATACCCTCAGCATCAACCTATTGTCTTTCAAGAAATTATCCTATCCCTCAGAGGATACTTCAGAGGATTTGCTGGTCCTGGAGAGTTATTCACAATGTACTTGTAATGTTCATAATGATAGTGCATATCTCTGCAGACTCCAGGCTTTTGTCAAAGCTGGCAGACCCTGAAAAATGCAGTGCAAGTTTGTGGGTTCAAATAAAAAAGGTGTATTATGTATGGAGAAAGTTGAATATCAGGAACTTGATCTCTAGCTCCTAGAGGTCATTGGATGAGTCATTCTATCCCATAACACACTGTGAAAATTTCCACAAGGAATTGCACCAGATGGTGAAATGTAGCACACTGGCAGACCTATCTGAAGTACAGCACATATTACCTCAGGGTAGGAAGCCCCCAACCTGTAGTCCAGATATGTCCCATGGCTTGCTTGGCTCCAACCCCAAGGCTTGGGGCTCCCCTCCCGCACATTCAGCCAGTGGCAGGATAGGGCCTGTGATGCCCTGACCCTTATGAGCCACAGTCAGACAAGCCAAGACCAGATTCAGCCCATGGGCTCTGCCTCGTGGGGGGGTGGGAGGAAGTGGCTCTGGGATCCACCATCACTGCTGCCCCCCAGCCCCAGCCCCAGCACAGTGCTGCCTGCTGAGGCTTTTTCTCCACCACTCTGATAGGCCAGAATTGCATCTAATCAGAGCAGCTGGGGTAGATGCCTGGGAGCAGTGGGGTGCTGCACCAGGTAAGTGCCCCCCTTCACCCACCCCATTCCCTAGCCCTCTCCTGTACCCCTCTCCTGTCAGGCCACTCACCCACAGCCCTCTTATGTATCCCCCTTGTATTCTACTCCCAACTCCCAGACTGCTCCTGAACCCCACTTCCACCCAGATTGCCCACACCCATCCCTCTGCTGTACCTTCCTTACCACTCAGATACCACACCTCAAGCACGCTTCCTGGTAGCCGCCTCCCACACTGACCCCCTCATTTTGGCCATACCCCAGAGCCTGGGGCCCGCAAATGCTACTAGCCCTGGCACCCTTAGGCTCTGGGGGTGGTATGTGAGGAGGGTGATGGCAGGGTTTCAGTTGGGGATCATGACAGTGACAGGTTTTTTTGTTTTGGTTTGGTTTTTTTCTGTTGCACTCATCTGCCCACCTCCCACTGAATTTTTTTTTGTGCTACAGTGGCTCCCAACCCAAAAAAGGGCTCCCCCCATTGTTTTTTAATACACAAAATCACTCTAGTAAATACATGCAGCACTGGCACAAGCATCTTCAAACTTCTGTGGCTGTATGCTGACATAACATCCGACAACCCCAGTTTGTAGCCTAGGCATGGCCCTCCTGAACGGACGCAGGATGTCTCCTCTGATCCTCACCTTATCATAAGAAAATTTGCATTGAGTTAAGCAGATCTGTAACCTAACAACAGACACTGGACATCTTAGTCCATTGCTGCAAGCTATTAAAGATTTCAAAAAACCCTTTGTTGCTAGGAATTTTAATTATGACAGCCAGGGTCATTCATGCTGGGAGTTTTAAATCATGGGCACAAACTTTAGATCTTGGTGAATGAAGCAAGAGGTTATGTTGTGAAACTTTATCGCCATTGTAAAGTTCATATGCTGATGATTATAAACTTGCAAACAGAGCCCTCATTTCTTCTTTCTAAAACAACTTTATAAAGAGTTATTTTTCAAAGAAATAATAGATGACAAGGACAAATTGCCATGAAATATGTGCAAGCATAGTTCTAACTGTCTACTTTGTAATTCAAGAAGGTATTAGTAAGCTATTAATAGTAATACTCATTAGACATATTTGACATCTTTAGCCAACAATGAGTATTCCCCCTTTCTACTGCCTTTGAAGTCAATGACATTCCTCAAGTTGAATGAACTGGGAGCAAGATAAGTCCGCTCTTCAACTTTTCTTATGATTTTCCCCCCTCTTTTTACAAAGTTGACTTGAGCTGAAAGTGCTACATACGGGTTCTTGTTTCCTTTGAGTTACACACTGTGCAACATCATTTGGGGGTGTAAATCAGTGAAGAATTTGGTGTATTGTTTTTAGGGATGAGTTCTGACACCTTTGAAGATAATCCCTGACATGATATCTTGACTGATTGTTTAAAGTGTCTGATTATGAATTTATCGATACTGTTTTTAAGAATTTCCTAACTCCACTTGGCTACTTAGCAGTGTTCCCTCTAATTTTTCCATCTATGGGCAGAATAAATTTTGTTATGTGCACCAAGGCATGTGCATATGTGCACCATCAGTAGAAACACTTGAAGTCACCTGCGGCAGCTGTGAACTCTCTGCAGATCAGTTGTGTGGCATCTGAATCTCTGCTGGGTGGCAGCCCAAGCACTCAGCTTATAGGGAACAATGCCACCTACCCATGATATATTTATGCCATCGAAGAACAAAGTCAGTCAAAATCTATTTGTTATACAGTATTTGAAGATCCTCTCTGTTGCGATATATGTGTCAGAGAGGTAGCTAAGTTAGTCTGTATCTTCAAAAACAAGAAGTCCAGGGGCACCTTATAGACTAACAGATATTTTGGAGCATAAGCTTTCATGGGCAAAGACCCAATTCATCAGATGCATGAGTAGGGGGGTTTCAGAGGAGGATTTAAAGAGAGAGTCTCAGTCAAGGGGAGGGCCAGAACTGACAAGGTCTGTTCAGTCAAGGTGGATATGGATGTTGAAATAAAGCACTCTGAGAATACTCTGCATTCACACAGCGAATTCATTTGCTGACTTCTAATATCTCCACTTCATAAAACACCTGTGCGCCTCAGTGAAAATGAATTGCATTAATCTGTAAAATATTTAATAGCACTATCCCCAAATTTTGCTTGAGTGAACATGCAAAAAATGAAAAAATAATAAAAACCCTAGCAAGGCTGCTGTCTTGAATGCCTTATATTATCCTTCAAATATGAAACAAGGAGACATAGTGTGGACATTCCAAAGTGATTTAATTACTTTAATGGCTGTACATCGACTGACATTAGGTCAGTTTAAGGGCTTGTCCTCACTTCCACATACATTGAGCTGATCAGGGTCAATTTTGTGCATCTGGTAAATACACACAAAATCAATCTCTCTGAAGTTAGCAATTGATCTCTGTATTCCTAGAAATGTTTGGGAATGACAGGAAATGACACCCCTGTACTCCTCACAAGAAGTGTGTGCTATATCGAAATAAGCCATAACGGGCTCCAATAGCACTATTTCAAAACAGTGCTTCGTGTCCAGAAATGCTATTTTGAAATTGTTAGGGGCGATTTTGAAATACATTTTGTGTGTAGTTGTGTTATTTTGAAATAAGATTTTTTGAGATAGCTGTTTCTAAATATCTTGAATAAGAAAAGTCAAGGGATGGTCAACTCTCTGCCATGTAGACAGACATGGAAGTCGACCACAGATAAATTGATTTGGCTATGCAATTGAGGTGGCTAAAATTGCATATCCATGGTCATCTTCTATGTCTAGGCTAGACATAGCCTTTTGCAAACAGTCAAATAAGTCAATTTTCCATACATCGACTCTAGCTATGCAATTGCTGTAGCTAAAATTGTATATCTGAAATTGACTTAGTTTCTTAGTATCAACCAAGCCTAAGTTTGCAGTGTAGACCTTTTCTTTGCCGCATAGATATCTCTCTCTCTCTCGGTGGTCACTCAGTAATGAGTAGGACATCTTCACATCACCCTCCTATTTGTGAGTCCATTGAGGGCTAATCAGCCAGATTCTGGGTCTGCAGGTCTTATCACAGAAGAGACAGGTGTTGGTAGCTGTTGGAAGGGCATAGGGCAGTTTGTGCTGCTTTTCTTCTTTTCTGCCTCTTCTCATCTGCACTGCGATGGGCCCCCTTGAATTGTGCCATCCCCTCACAGATTACGCTCTCCTCTGGGGAATGTCCTGGGCAAGGTTATTCCAAGTTTTGACACTGATGCTGCACTTTTTCATGTGTGCCTTCAGCACATGCCTATATTGCTTCCTCTGGTCCCCTAATGCTCCTCTGGCCTTCAACTCATTAAACAGAATCTGTTTGGGAAGGTGCTCATCAGACATCCAAAACATGTGACCAGTCCAATGAAGTTGCTGGTGGAGGATGATAATTGCTTCAATGCTGGTCATGTTCAGCTCTTGCAGGACACTAATGTATGTGCTCCTATCCTCCCAAGAGATATTTAGGATTCTTCTGAGGCAGCATTGATTATATTGTTCAAGAGCCTTCAAATGCTGCTTGTAAGTTGTTCATGTTTCACATGTATACAGTAGCATTGGAATAACCACTGAGTGATATAAAAGGAGCCTTATTTTGGCATAGATGTCCCAGTTTTCAAAGTCCCTTTGTCTCAGGTGGGCAAAAGCAGAGTTTGCATGGCTCAAACAATGCTGTATTTCTATGTCAATGTCAACTTTAGAGGAAAGATGACTTCCAATGTATGGGAAATGCACCACATTTTCCCACAGTTCTCCTTGACTTTAATAGATGGTACATGAGATTGTCCTGTTGGCAAGGGTCGGTAGAGCACCTTGATCTTTTTGATGGTCAGTGTGAGACTGAGATTCTGATACACTTTACTGTATGACTCAGATCTCAGAGACAGAATAAGTGTAAATGCTCCCTTTGTACTGTAAATCCACTTGGATCTTTAATTTCTTCCTATCTGTGCTTCACATACCTCACCAAGAACCCAGCCCTACTTCCAAAGAAATGTATTTGAATCTCTCCAGTGGGGTTGCAATGTTCACTGTTGCCAGTAACAACCACAGTGATCAGATCTTGATCCTCTTATAGTCAATGACAAGCCTCCTACTGATTTCATTGGAACCAAAGTTGGTCCCTTTCACTTTATTTTACATCCAAGTACAATCTACATTTTCATCTGTTTCTGATAATGAAGTATTGAGTCTTATGCAATTTAAAGGTCTGCTATTATGACCTCTAAGTGCTCCTGTCTTAAAACATTTCAGTATTTCTAAGATGTGTAATCCTGTTTCTTTTCAAGGCACATGAAAAGGGATAATGTGAGCATTTTGCAGTTAATTCAATTACTTTCCACTTGTGAAAACTTTGACAGGATTTCCTACCACAGCAAAAACAGTCCTGATTATTAGGTATGATTGGCAGTCCAGACGAAGGTACTGAACTGCAGCTAAAATTAAACCGTTTTATCATCACTTGCTACAGATCCTTTATGACAAACTGTTCAGGAAAACATTTTAACCATTATTGCAGAGAATTGATTTTCAACAGCAATTAAAGGCCAATTTGTTAGATAATAGTCTCAGTCAATGTAGAGACCAATTAGCATCTGCCCCAGTGAGGAAAGCAAAAGATATAGTGTTTGTTGTCCTGAACCACAGTAGTTTTAAATATGATGGACCAAACTCTTGTTTTATTTACCTCCTTATACTGCATCACAACAGTCAGAAAACTTGGCCCTACATATGTAAAATAGTTTAAAAATAAGGGAAAAAAGAGTGAAGCATTACTGGAAAAATTAATCTTTGCCTGAACGTTGAATACCATAATTTTCTACCCACAAGAAACAGGATGTATTCTGTGAATCATATTTAAAGAAAATTGGAAGAATTTTATTATAAAATAATAGGAAAGGCTTTGAGTTTGTAAAGTTGAGCATGTCAGTGATAGCTGTGAAATTCCCCTAAGAAAAACATCTCAGTTAAAGCTGATTAAGCGATGACATTACAGTGTAATGACGAGTGTATAGAACTTGTAGAAGAGAGAGAGGCAGAAAGAATTATGGCTATTGGTCCAGCAGGCATATGGTTAATCCTGGTGAGGGTGTGACCAAAGAGATTTCTTTTAATTCTCTTCTTTTTATTTGTACATTTTCAACTCAATAGAGAAATGTGGAGCCTAGGCTTTTAGCAGTTTGTGAACCAATAAAAGGACTCTCTTACCTAAGGAGGTGGTTATGATTGAATGAGTAATTTATAGAAAATATTCCACTAGATTTCGGGCTCCTTTTTTTTTTTTAACCTGGACTAGGTGACTGGATATGTATCCAAGGTCTACTATGGATGTGTACTACAACGCTGGGCTTCCTTCTTCACTCTTGTTGTCACCCATGTAACCCACAAACCTATTGTGTGTAGTTCACTATCTCATGGCACTTAGGACACTTACAGAGAGAGAATCAAAATGAGCCTCCTCTTAGCTCTGAGAAGGATGGCTTTTAACTCAAGCTGTAGAGGGTCATGAACTAAGCTCCAGAGACCCAGATTCAAGTCTGCCTGTTTGTGGTTACAAGTGGAGCTCAGCTGGGATTTCAGCTGGGTCTCTGAAACTCAGCTCATGTTTCCTCAGCTAGGGGAATAATGTAGCAATGGCAGCAAATGGGAACCCTGAGGCAATTGCCCCTTTTGCTCCCCCCTACCCCATAGGTGGGCTGATTTTTAACAGTACATTCATTATTTTCAAACAGAAGTGAATAAAGAGAATTTAACAGTGGCTAGTAACAACTAAAAAGGACTAGGTTCACAAACAATTTAAACTATCTTTAGTACAATGTTCTTTTTATCCCACGAACATTTCCAGTAAGGTTCTATCACAAGTAGACTTTGTACTCCTGCATGCAAAATAAACTATTTATCTTAGTTGTATGGCTTGTACACAGATAAGTGTACTTAAAATAGATAACATTTTGGTAAATTACATTAGGAAAGGTGGGGCATTTTAGATATCTTTTCTATAGCTCAGCCATACATGGTCCTGTAGACGTTCTGGGATTTTTAACATGGCACGTGTTGCATAACTCAAATTTTTGCACACAAATTCAATTTAGAGTAGCAAAAAATTGCTGTATATCCAACGTAACAGCTTCTGTCATTCTAGTACCTGCAAATGTGGAAGCCAAAGAAAGCAAATATTTTTATAAACTCTCCTTTGTTATGTCTATATTTCATTTAATTTGGGCATATGAATCCCCACCTCACACCCCACATAGCCATCTGTTTTTTATTACAATGATACCTACCTTTGCTACATATGTAGGGGTTTCCAAAGCTGAACAGGCACATCATTAATAAAGAGCAATTTTCTCACTCTGAACTTCGGAACAGATACAGAATAATTGGAATCAATGCAAGAGGCTATTCATTTATTTATTTCACCAAAAAGGAATGCTTCAAGTTAGGAATGATGATTTCACCAATATGTCTTCTGGTTGAGTGCATATTTTTATTGAGCTGTTATTTAATCCATCAAAGATGTTGATTACATCTTTTAATAACTTGAGCAGTCAAGAAAAAAGATTGATTTAATGTCATGGCAGTTTTTGTACAAAGCAGGCATTTTAAATCACAGATGTATGTCAGGAAAAGAAGAAATTGCCTCAGGGCATAGAAGAAAGTATTACAATATTTCAGTGAAATACTTCTTTACCACTGGTGTAGCTACTCCAGGGAGGGATCCTGCTGGATGCTTCTGTTAAAAGCATTCTCAGTTGTAAAACTTCCTAAAAAAGATGGAGAGAATGGGCTCATCTAGACTGCAGTCATTTCATGTACTAATATTTAGAGATCATTGTAATTCTTGGAATCACGTAGTTTATTCTGTGTTGCTCAGAGCTGATGCTTCTCAATAAAAATGTCATGCTTTGACAGTTCCCTTAAATAAAAATCAGGAAAAATATACACTACTGCATATCACTTCTTCATCCCTCCCATCCAAGGATCTCAAAACCACATAACAATCAACCGATTAAGCATTCTCATAACTAATGCAACCTAGGTAAATGACATGTGGGGATAACTTCACCACCACCACTAATTTCACTGCTAAAATAGGTGTCCTGACATAGAAAACTATCTCAGAATAGCCCTGTTACTGTAAAATCCAACTAGACATTAAGTGTGCATGGGTTTTATCTCAATTTAGCTAATTGAGAACAGCACTCTTCTCCCATGTGGGTTTGGCCTAAACACTCCAAACTGAGGTAAAAGTCATGTGTACCTTGTGCCCAGTGGGATTTTACATTGTGTTAGATATATCAGTGTACAAACACACCTAATTTTTGTAGTGAAGACACAGCAGGCAACATCTCATGTGCATACATTATTTTTATCACAACAATTGCATTGGTATACTGGTATAAGCAACTAAGGCTATGTCTACAGTAGCCCCAAACTTTGAAATGGCCACGCAAATGGCCATTTCGAAGTTTACTAATGAAGCGCTGAAATGCATATTCAGCGCTTCATTAACATGTGGGCGGCCGCGGCACTTAGAAATTGATGCACCTCGCCGCCGCGTGGCTCGTCCTGACGGGGCTCCTTTTCGAGAGGACCCCGCCTACTTCAAAATCCCCTTATTCCCATCAGCTCATGGGAATAAGGGGACTTCAAAGTGGGTGGGGTCCTTTCGAAAAGGAGCCCTGTCAGTACAAGAAGCGCGGGGGGCTACATTAAATCAAACCATTGGGGCTCTGCCGTTGACCCTGGTACGCCTCAGTGTTGTGGGCAGTAAGGGAAGCCAATAGAAGACTTTCTTCTGCTAACCTCCCATTTTGGGTATGGCAGGAAAAATCAATTTCCAATATGTTGACTCCAGCTACACAATTCACGTAGCTGGAGTTGCGTGTCTGAAACCGAATTTTTGCTGAAGTGTAGACCTAGTCATTCTACTCATATAACTGCACCCACACAGCTGTGGTGATGTAAAACCTGTATGTAGACCAGTCCTAATGCAGTCATCTTACGGGTGGGATGCAGCCCTTGCTTCAACAGCTTTTTATGCAAACTTTTTAAAAAGGGAAGAAAGTTAATGTGTCCAATTGAAATTGTGAGGGGAAATTTAGGGAGGTGGTTTATAGTTTGGAGTCTATATTAGCTCTTCATGACCTTGCCAGGGAGAACCTGCCATTTGCAGATCATCTCTACTCTTATTTTATTTTATTTTATTTTATCCTTTCCTTGGATGTTTTGGTTCCAGAATGTAGAAAGAGAAAGGCTGGAAGTTTAGACTAATCACAGGAGCAGTTGACAGGACATGAAGATATACTTTGTTTCCCAACCCCCGTAAAATTTGTGTCACTTTTCTGCTAGGAAAGTGCCCAACTCATCCTGATAATTCGCGGGTACATTCAAAAACTGGCATTCCTAATAACATAGCTCTAGTGGTAGTGTATGTGGATGGATGTGGGGGTGCTCTGTTAAAAGCCAGTGAGAATAAGGTTTTTTTGTTTGTTTGTTTGTTTGTTTTTTCTGGCCAGTAATGCAAGCTGTAGTAAGGGTATTGGGTTGCATGTATTGCTATAAATGCAGTCTTCATTGTCATAAATACAAAATCAAGTCTGTTTCATTGGGGCACTTTTGAGAGATCCTGTTTGATAACAGGAGTGACTGGAAGCTGATGTTTTCATTTTCTGTGCACCACTAAGATTGGTTTTCAAGAAGCAGGTATTACAGAGGTCATAGCATTACTGATTGCAAATATTTTGGTTTTAAGATTCTGCATACAGTGATTTACTTCATCTATTCCTAGTTTCACTAATTTTAAAATGTGCAGTGGTGTATACAGTCCCACTGTGTAGAACACAAGATAATAATCTGGACACATTTCTTTTTTCAGTTTTATGGCGAGTTTAGTTATACCACTTGCTTGTGAAATCCACAGTGCATTATGGCTGAAATTGGATGTTCTTCAGAACTTCTTTGGTAAGAATTTCTGTGCCTATGTATTCTTTTGGAATACCCTTTCCTAATGCCATCCAGGCACAGAGGACTTCAGTCCAGTCAGACAAGGGGCTAAAATTCAAACTATGTATTGCTCTTGATTTACCTGTGAAACTTCCATTGATATCAGCCGAATTTCAGCTTTCAACATGATAGACCAGCATGGCTGTGACTTTTCTGGGGCAAAATTTTTCCTGGCAATCGTTAAAGCAATTGATTTTTTTCTCTTATTCACAATGTTAATATATGAGAAGCTAAAGTTAAGCTGAATAACCAGAAAAGATTTTAGATTTAAGATTATAATGCAAGGTCACAGGAAAGAATGCAAAAACCTCTCCTGCTCTCACTTGCTTCTTTTGGCAGCACCTGAGTAACAAGGCTTCCAAACAGATCCCCCGGGGTTGATGGAAAGCTACCTAACTTCAGGATAGCAAAAGTTCTGACAAGCGTTAAATATATCCTTCCAGGCTGCCCTTTGGAAAAAAAATCCCATCTGAGGATGGCTTACCATTGAAATAGGAGCTAGAAGTATTTGAAACAACGCCAGGGTATTTTAGAAAATTAAATTATTAATCTCCAGAGCACTTAGTTAAGGAAGTGAAGTGTTGAAGTAAAAGAATTATGACAGCTGAAGTATGTACATTTGCAATGTTAATGAATACTGTCTGCATCACAGACCAAGTTTTATTTGCTAATGGTGCATTTTCAAGTGGTTACTGATCTTCCCATGGTCCAACTTGAAGACATTTTTCAAACAGCATTGCCAGGAAGTGACAAGTGTCAGAATCCAATTAGTGAATATTCATTATCTGTAAAATTAGTATTCAGACCACACTGATTTCCTAGTTGACCACAGGACAAATAGGTTATCGTACAGGAATAATCTCCTTGTGGCACCCATGCCTCCCATTTCAATCCTACAGGGCAGATTCTTAGAGCCTAACATGTCTGCATGGGGGACTAAGGCAGTGTAAGGCCCTGTTACTCCTCTTCTTAGATTGTAACTGTAACTGTGAGGAAAATAGAGACTGACATATCTGCAAGCAAATGTTTGGGGAAGGAGCGGAGATGTGTGGGTAGCCCCTCTCTTTTCCAGAAAGTTGTTTCACAAAAAAGGAGGCAAATTAGGGCTATGTCTACACTTACCAGGAAGGTCAATGGCCACTACACACTTTTTGGTGCACCAATTGCGTACCAAAAATTGACTTTGCACCTGTCAAAGTCTGCAGCTGTCTTCATGGCAGAAGATTGACAGGAGCGCTCCCCTCATCGACCTCCCTGTAGTGAGTCAGTATGGCCTCCTGCTGACTCAGAAGCAGAGGAGGCTGCGCAGAGGCCCTGGTGGGCAGGCCCGGAGCCAGAACACCAGTGGCCCACCCCTCAGAGGGCGGGGCCCAGGGCTAGAAGGGCCAAGGGCAGGGCTCGGGACCTATTAAAGCCTGGACGTCTGGGCAGGGAGGAGGCGCCTGCACGAGCTCCCCGGCGCCAAGGGCAGACGGCCTGTTGCCGCCCGGCCAGGCCAGAGGAGCAAGCCCCCAGCGGCCCCGAACAACCACGGATCCAGATGCCCCAGGGGGACTACCCGGACTTCTCAGACCTGCCAGGACCCTCATGCTGGCAGAGACCCCCCGCCTTGGAGGAAGCCCCGGATGCGGCTAGACCGGCAAGGGTGAGTGACTCCGAGGTCCCAGGAGCGGCCTGCCCCAGAGTCCCAGCGGACCGCTGCAGCCCCCAGGCCCAGGATCGCCTCGAGCCCACCGTGCTACCGCCGCCAGACTATCCCAATGACATCGACATGAGCCACTGGCCGGAGCCCCCAAAGGTGGATGATTTGGAGGAGACCGACCCCGCGGAACCCCCTGACCAGATGGACTGGGACCTTCCCCCGGTGGAGGCAGAGGTAGGAAGTGGCCCGGGGAACGACGCTCCCGAACCCATGGCAGTGTGTTGCGGCCTGGATCCCCATTGCCGTGGTCGTGTGTGAGCGGCCCCCAGGGCCCTGGGCTGGGTCGCAGTGGAGTGGGAGGGCCTGCAACCCCCTACCCTCTCCTTGACAGGGCCAGCCCGCGCTGGGCCTGTGCTCAAACCCTTGTGCTGTTGCCTTGCCCCAAACTGAGGGCTGGGCCTGCGCTCAAACCCTTGTGCTGTTGCCCTGCCCCAAACTGAGGGCTGGGCCTCTGCTCAAACCCATGTGCTGCTGCCCCGCCCTGGACTGAGGGCTGGGCCTGAACTGTGTTACAACTGTGAACTGCTGCCCACCCTGAACTGCGGGCTGGGCCTGTACTGTATTACTATTGTGAACTGCTGCCCCGCCCTAGACTGAGGGCTGGGCCTGTACTGTATTACTATTGTGAACTGCTGCCCTGCCCCGAACTGAGGGCTGGGCCGGCGTTATAACCCTCTTTTGGTTGCTGCCTGCCCTAGGCCAAGGGCTGGGCATCCCAGGACTCCTACACTCCCTTAATCCTCATGACTCGTGAGGAGTTCCAGGGTTAACGATTTTTTTCAGGCAGATGCACATCTACACAGCCTGTTTGCTGCCGGCAGCGAGATCTCACACAGCTATGCCAATTATCCATGCAATTATGCTAATGAGCAACCATTTGCAATCATGAGACTTCTCATTAGCATGAAGCTGCCAGCAATACCTCTCTATGTAGACCACCCAAAGGGTCTTACTGAAAAGGGTGTGGGAGCTTGGTGCTCAGTGAACACGGCCTCAATAGATACCACTGCAGAGCACGTATGCTCTGATTAAGTGAAATTGGAACCTTAAGTATGAAAGGTTACAGGTGAGGTAACTGTTTTATGTGTTTTGTTTTGTTTTTAACCTGAAATGCTTGGAGTTCTTTCACTCAAGTTTTTAAGTGAGTCAGAAAGCATTTGTTGTTTGAGGGTATGAAATTCAATGGAAATTTAGCCAGAGGACTAGAAAAAGTGTGTCTGCATTGATGTGGTATACGTGTAGCTATATGCTACAGTGATAAGAAACCTGCATTGACACACATTTCAGATGGAAGTGAAAGGTTCTAAAAGAGGGGAGGCTGCGGGGAAAGGCTCTGTGAGCTCTCCAGGGACATACCCAAAAAAGAAACTAAGGTACTCTGTAAATAGTCAATCACAATCACTTGACTACATGTTCTCTTGCATTTGGAGATGATAAATGATCCATGTGTGGGTGATGAAAGGATTATGAACTCCATATATATTAGAAGCTGAAGGGCAGGCACTTTTAGAGCTATAAATTGTTTATTTAGAGGGTTCCCTTAGTCAGCTAGGAGCTGGAAACAGAATCAGGTGGGTTGCTTGGGAGCACTAGTATCATATTCATTCATTTATTCATTCATGCCATGCTGATTAGCGTAGGCAATCGTGGCCCTCCACCCCTGTCTATTACGAGTACTCTGGAGCATCTCCACAGTACTGTGGCAATGCAATCATGAAATTATACTATCCAATATTTTCTCATGTTGTCTACCTCATCCTTGCTTTCCATTATACTTTTCTGTTGTCACTAATTTTCAAGTGTAGACTTTCTAATCACATGGCCAATAAATTTTGCCCTCCTTGTTCTTATCCTATTTAATAGTGTTATTTTGCTGTTAGCTTCATTGAAGACAGATTCATTCTTCCTTTTGGTCGTCCATGAGATGCACAACATCATTCTTAAAAACCACATTTCTGTGGCTTCAACGTACTTCTCAACTTGTTTACTGATAGTCCATGATTTGCATCCATCCATAAGGACTAATTCTACATAACATCGCAGCACTCTTTTCCTAATCTCCAGTGATAAAGACCTGTTGGTGAGAATAATTCTCATTTTCTCAAATGCCGCTTTTGCTTGAGCGATTCTGCACTTCACTGCAGTTAAACACCTACCATTGGATGTGATATAGGATCCTAACTACTTGAATTTAGTCACTTGACAAAGAACTGTTCCATTTGCTAGTACCTCACATGTTGGCAGTACCTTCATCTTCGTAATAACCATTACTTCCGTCTTTGAGATGTTCAGCTTGAGCCCCTTTAGCTCACTTTCTTTATTGACAATGTTAACCAGTTCCTGAAGATCTTTTTCACTTTCTGCTATTAAAACAGTATGATCTGCATACCTCAGGTTGTTGATGTTACATCCTCCAATGTTTAATCCTGTTTATTCTTTCACTGTACAAGTTAGAGAGATCAGGTGAAAGAACACAACCTTGTCTCACTCCTCGTTTTATCTTCACATATCTACTAAGTTTTTTTCCGACCCTGATGGCTGCTGTCTGTTCCCAGTAGATGTTCTTAATTATTCTCAAATCCTTCCCATCCATATCCAGTTCTTCCCACAGTTTTATCCTCAGTATCATATGGAAGTCCTTATTACTCATGAGACCTGAATGCTAATGACTGGTTCTGACACTGACTTACTTTCTGACCTTGGTCAAATCAGTTAAAGCCACATATTTAGGAGCCTAATAATGTACATAGGTGTCTAGTGGGATTTTCAAAATCACCTAGTTGCACGTAATTACCATTGATTTTACTGGAGATTGTTCTCCCAAGTTCTACTGAAAATCCCACAGTGCATTCCTCCACATCTTATGACATCCCATTACCAATACAAATGCTGGCCCCTTTTGTCTTTGAACTTTATTTGCAGTATGTCTAAAGTGGAGACAATGACCTTTATATATCTATTAATGAGACTATGAGGTCCAGTTAAGTAATGGCTGTAAAGTGCAACATGTAGGCAAATGTGTTATGAAGGTGGTCTTTTGCAGAAATGGGAGCAGAATTCAGGCCACAGGGGTGACTAACTGCTTTGTTAACATTACTGAACTCTCACTGCCCCACCCACCACACTTGTAGAAGCACATTTTTCTGCAACAGTGACTTTATCAAATGTTCTTTGTTGACAATAATTGGAATTTCTGGGCTATAAATTGATGGGAAACAGAACAAGTAAATACTTATCAGTATTTCCATGTGTATGACAAATCTTGCAGCTTTTTCAATGAATTCCAATGCAAGTGATGGAGGAGATTGTCTGCACCTGCTAGAGGCTGAAAGGCAGAGCCATCACATCCCTAGGACAACGTGGGGTGCTTTTGGAGGCCCTATAGTGACCATCCCATCTGTCCTATGGATGGGAGGGGGAAGATTGCCTGGGGCAGAAGGTGAGCTGCAGGGGATCAACTCCCATTGGCCTCATCCCCAGCACTCACCACATGGTCCTCTACCACAGTTGACTAGCCCTCGGGAACAGGGATATCGTAGTGGTTTGAGCATTAGCCTCCTAAGCCCTGTGTTGTAAACTCAATCCTTGAGGAGGGCATTTAGGGGTCTGGAGCAAATAGCTTTAAAAACAATCTATTTGTCAGGGATGGTGCTTGGACCTGCCATGAGGGCAGAGGACTGGACTTGGCAAGCTCCTGAGGTCCCTTTCAGCTCTACGAGATGTGTATCTCCATTTGTTATTATTATAGCCCTCTGAGCCCTGCTTACCCACAGGCTTCTGGGAGGCCTCCAGCCTCCCATAGGGAAGCAGGGCTCAGTAGGCTGGAAGGCCGCAGCAGAGCATGTTGTAGGGATGGGGGTGAGAGAGGCTGTTGGGAGAGGGGACTTCTTGCCGCTGTTACTCTTGTCTGCCACCTGCTCCCTTTGGCAGTTAATCCCTTCCCAGACTGGTCAGGGATGGGTCCAGGGGTTGGGCGGGGGGCAGGATGGACTGGGGCCTGCAGTATGTGTGGGGAAGGTTGCTTGGGGCACTGAGGATGGTTGCCCTGGGCTCCTCCTCCCCTCAGGATGTCCCTGTTCAAGGGTAATCAATTTATCAGCCTAATAGTGTAAATTCTGCTTGTGATTTCTTTGGCACTTGGTGAAATTTTTAAAAAGTACTTGTCCTGCAGTTAGTAGAAATACTGGGGGTGTGTGCTCCCTCCTTTGGCCCATGACCAAGCAGTCATAACTATGTTGTCATATAAATTAGAAATTTAAGTAGAAGAGCTTTAATTTTTAACTGAACTAAATAAGGTTGCTCCAGCTCTATTAACACAGCAAATGGAGCATCCAGTTACTTGTTTAGCTTGTAATTAGCATTTGGCAAACATTAGGTTGGAGATTAGTGAAGATAAGCAGCAGCTCATCTGGTTGGATCCTTCTTGATTGTCTCAGCATTTGCAGAGACACTTGAATGGCATGGGGACTTGGCTATTCTTGCAGTACCATGTGTAGTTTCCTCCAGGCTACAGCTGAGGAAAACCGGTGGGGATGGCAGAAAAAATGTTCACTGCTGCTACCCCTGCTGGTACCTGTGCTGTGGTTTAGTTGAAGTTTTCTGTTTCCAAGAATTTGGCACCAGCATCTTTCATGAAAACATTGTGAGATGGTTTCAAAAAGAAAAAGGTCAGTGGAATGTTGGGGCTGCATATGTATCATGTAGGATCATAACTACATGTAGGTCATTGCACTATGCTATGGGAACTACATTAACAGACAATTGTTGATGGGAGTTCACAGAAGAACCACAAAAATAATCAGAATGCTTAGGACTGAATTAGGTCTTGATCATACAAATTACTGGAGAGAGCTGGTCAGGAAAAGGGGATTCCAATTTCTACCTTTCCTAGCCCCAGTCCAGTAATTATCATAAACCCATGATTAACTTTAAATGCTTGAGTTGTCCTATTAACTTTGTGGCGGAATACAATGGTTGCATCCTCATTCCTCTGTTTTAGGGTCCAGATGTAAAATAATACAAGGCTTAAATCCCTAGGAACAGCCTACCTGGAAGCCATGTTCTTCCTGCCTTCAGACCTGCTAATGGGGCAGGGGACAAAAGGGGCAACTGCCCCAGGGCTTGGCAATTCAAAAGGGTTTAGGTCTGCTAGCCACTGCCCTATAAAATCACCACTGGAATCCCAAGCAGCAGGCACCAGATGGCATTGAAGGGTGTGCAGGGGGAGGGTAGGCCCCAGTCATATCGCCTCTGCCTGAGGCCCCACCCTTTCCAGGAATCACAGCCACCCTCACCGTACCCAGGGCCCAGGAATTCTGTCCTCCCCCGTCTGCCTTTCATCCCTTCTTTCTGATCACAAAAAAGCAGAAAAACACACAGCTAACCAATGAAAACAGAAGCATCAGTATATAGGGAGGAAGACAGGCAAAAACAGATAGCAGGTTACGCTGAAGCCAGGGGTAAGAGTATAGTGTTGAGTGTAGGTCCCTGAAGAAAGTGTGCACTTACAGGCCATTCTTATTCCTCCTCATCTCTCGCTCTTTTAATTAAAGGTTGATTAAAGTTCTTTATCAAAATAAGGGAAAATGGAGGGTGACTACAGGTTAACTTTTTTAGAATATACTGTGTGATACCTGAGCATAATTTTGATTAAATAAAAATCTGGTGAAAACCACATGTTAAGGTTGCCAAGTCATGTGTTTGGTGGACCATCAGCATGTCTGTCACTGTGTAAGCCTTTGAAAATTAAAGTTTAGACCTTTCCCTTTAAAAAAGCTGAGTAGTTTTTCATTTCTCAATTTATGCAATTGAGTTGCGCCATTGAAGCCTTATTTCTAAGTCATGATTTGTAATAGAAATAATATATTCTGCATGCTATGCAAATAACTACCCACAGCTATCCATCTGAAGTTCATTTCTCCTCATAATATGGCATTTATGTCACTGCTTTCCAATTTGACTTTGAAAATCACAAAAAAATAACATTAACACAAGAATGTAATTGTATTTATCCTTATTGGAAGGGATGTTTTTTATTTTCAAAGTAGCATCATGTGGCACATGTCATTGACTCATGGAAGTATAATACCAGAACAAAAAGAAAAAATTAGGTGTGATGAAGTATACTAGGACAACCCTACAAAGTGAGAAAATTTTAGCTCTGCAATCCTTGTAGTTTTCTGAATGAGGTCTTGGAGTGTGCAATCAGGCATTAACAGATTTTCTGCAGACATGGCAGGGCACCATAATTCTAGTGGCTGCATTTTAATTCTCTCAGGGCATGATCCCAATGTCTATTAAAGTAAATGGGAGTCTTTGCATCAACTTTAATGGGCATTGTATCGTGCCTAACGTATCTTCTTCAAGAAACATTTCCTAAATCATCATGGTATCCTGTCCAGAAGTGTGATAACCAAATAGCTTTAGTTAGTTTTATTAAGATCCTTAAATATCCAACACTTGTAAGATCTGTGCTCTATATCAAGGGTTATATTATATAAAGATGACTTCCTCTGCTGAGGATACATTTTTTTTTATCATTAAGTATCCCAGATACACATTGCTGGTATGCTATTGTCCTTCCTAGCACAATGCAGCCATCGTAAAGGCCTGATCCTCAGCCTCTTCAAAATGAAGACTGTTGTCAGTGGAATTTTTACCTAGTCCTCTATAACTATGCCAGACATGAAAAGTATCCAGAGCCTCTACCTTCTTTAAGATGACCCAAAGTTCTGATTTATGACATTTTTATGAATAGAAAGGATTCTCACCTATCTGACAGCATCCTAATACAGGGAACAGGTTCTATTTTGTTTGCTGTGTGTCAGCCAAGGGAAAATAATCAAAGGGGCCATCTGGTCTGAAATGCTTCAGAGAGCAGCAATAAATAAGGTTCTTTAGTTTCTTGTTCCAGTGTAGGACAGAATGTTCCCCCAGTACTTTTTCCCTCCCAGATAGGTTGTTCCCCCTCTACCACAGCCCACACAGTGGAGATACGCCAGCCTGAGCTCTGTAGTAATTGCTGTATGGAAGTCAACACAATCACCTCAGAGTAATCAATTGCCAAGTTATAAGATTTTGTCATGGAGTTCACAGTTTCCACTTCACCCCCACGCCCTGGAATAGCATGGCCAGAGCTTTCATTTCTCATAGGCAGTGTGGGCTCTGTAGCTGTCAGCCACCTTGGGCTATGTGGGCTCTATTGTGCTGTGTCACTGGCCACAGAGCTCTACATGTGGCAGGAGCCCCAGAACTCTGAGCTGTTGCATATGGTGTGGGCCCCAGAGCTGTGAGTCTGTCCTTCCTGTCAGCCTCTCCCCTCATAGACCCTCTTTCACCATTACGCCACTAATTTTAGTGAAAATTATAGGTCACAGGCTTCTATGAATTTTTGCTTATTACCCGCAACCTGTTCCTGACTTTTACTAAAAATAATCCTGACAAAAATCTTAACCTCAGTCATAAACAAAGAAGTATAACTTCAGCTAAGGAAAAGGCAGCAGGAGTGTGAACCACGAGGAAACAGAAATCCTATTTTCATATAAATGTCTTCAGTAATAAAAAAGGAACAAAAATAAAGGAGGACATATATGCTACAGCAGCAGAGATTGCTCTAAACAGTCCATTTTTCAAAGTCATGTATGCAGGATCAGCACGTCTGGAAACTGTAACAGAGTGAGCATAGCGCTGTGATGTGACCAAAATGAAATAGAGCGGTGTTCATGCTGGTATGTCACATTTTCATGTAAAGAATGGTTAGTCATAAGCAGTAGGGAGCCCATTTATATGTTTATGTAGGCTGCGAGTTGTGTTTTAATACATGCTATTGAGCAGAGGCGTTAGATCCTTTGTTTATTTTTCTTAGTATTTTCATATTTAGTATCTTTAACCCCCCGAGATATTTTCCTAGTGTCTGACTGATTTTAAATATACCAAGTTCCGTAGGAAGTACTTTGAATTGACTACATTTTGAATCATATTTATGTAGTCTCTAGGGGAAGGAATAATATTCTCTAGAGGAATATGTGTTCCACTATTAGACATGATGTATTTCATTTTGCTTTATTCCATAGCACTTGGAACAGGCTTGGAAATTGATACAAAGAAAGTCTCTGAAGAAGTCAAATGGTGGACAGTAGATTGCAACAGAGCCATGTGATTTCTATTTGTAATGTACTATTACTGTACTGATTTTCACGTTTCTTTAGAAAACAGATTCCAAAGATATTAAAGTAAATGAAGTATCTGTAGATTTCATTAAGATATAAAGCTAAGTTTTACTGTGCAAAGTAATTTCAGTGACAAGATAGAGCTCTTGAACCATTTGCAGACATTTTAAATTATAAGCCACCAACATATGCATTTATTTTTATAGTGTACTAAAGCAAGTACCAAGAACAACATAGGGTACAGCTACACTACACTCTTCTTTCAACAGCGTGTAAAGTATGTTCTTGGATAGCTTCCAAAACATGGATTTAAGCAGCAGTGTAGACAGCGAGGTACAGATTAGATGACTAAAAGTACAGACATGCCTGAAGGGTGTGGGACATACCCAATATATAGCCTACATGGCTTTTTCCTCATCCATCTTGTGCCTTCTCTCTACACTGTTATTTAGCCATGTACCCTGCTGCCTTCCAGCCACTGGAACCGTTTCCATCCACAGGAAAAGACTCCAAGGCTATGTCTACTCTACAGCTCAATAAAGTTCATTTTTAAAGCACTTAGCTCAATTTTACAATGCAATTGTCTTAACTGCAAACACCAGTAGTTTTAACATGAATGAATATGTTCATTCATAAATTTATTTTTCAAAGGTCACCTGACTCCACAGAACCAAACCTATACCTCAACCCAGATGCAACTTGCTTGTAGCATTATAAAAAAAATATTCACCAGAACAGCACTCTGCACCATTGCTGGACATTGAAGCTTCAGGTGTCAATGAGGAGGGGAATGGCTCAAGATGCTTCACCCTGCACAGATATGAGATGCGGCATCTCATTGTGGCTCCATGCTGGAGATCGTTTGAGAATTCAAATCAGAGGAACCATAAATAGTCATGATGGTTAGATGGGCTTGATGCAATGGCTAGATAAAATGGTTGGCTCCTGAGGTGCATTATTCAAACTGGTCAGAAAGAAAATTCCAAGGCTTCCTATTACCTACTTCCTGCACACCTCAAGAGCAGAGGAAGTGAAAGCGGACAGAGTAGACACTTGTGGGGCATTGTGGGGTACCTGTGGGACACCCCTGGAGGCCAATTAAATTGATTTAAAGAAATAATGTTTCTTCACTAGCATTAATCCAAACTTTTACATTTGAACTTGGTGTTATGCTTCATGAGATGGTCAACACAAGAATATCAACTGTAGCGCTTCTTAAAATCGACCTAATGGTATTTTCAGTGAAGACAGTTACATTGTAAAATTGAGCTGAGTGCCCTATAATTGACTTCATACTTTGTGTAGACATAGCCTACGTGCAGACTTGCACCCAAATAACAAAAAATGGGACTTAAAACAGACTCCATTTTTGGCTGCAAACCTCTGTGTGAATAGGCTTATTTTGTGGCTTAAACTGATTTGGCTAAAGTTGTTTATTATCAACATTTAGTTTATGGCATTAAGCTTTTTCATTGCAAAATAAAGCTACGTCTACACGTGAAGCCTACATCGAAGTAGCTTATTTCGACGTAGCAACATCGAAATAGGCTATTTCGATGAATAATGTCTACACGTCCTCCAGGGCTGGCAACGTCGACGTTCAACATCGACATTGCGCAGCACCACATCGAAATAGGCGCTGCGAGGGAACGTCTACGTGCCACAGTAGCACACATCGAAATAAGGGTGCCAGGCACAGCTGCAGACAGAGTCACAGGGTGGACTCAACAGCAAGCCGCTCCCTTAAAGGGCCCCTCCCAGACACAGTTGCACTAAACAACACAAGATCCACAGAGCCGACAACTGGTTGCAGACCCTGTGCATGCAGCATGGATCCCCAGCTGCGGCGGCAGCAGCCAGAAGCCCTGGGCTAAGGGCTGCTGCACACGGTGACCATAGAGCCCCGCAGGGGCTGGAGAGAGAGTGTCTCTCAACCCCTCAGCTGATGGCCGCCATGGAGGACCCCGCTATTTCGATGTTGCAGGACGCGCAACGACTACATGGTCCCTACTTCAACGTTGAACGTCGAAGTAAGGCGCTATTCCCATCCCCTCATGGAGTTAGCGGCTTCAGCGTCTCGCTGCCTAACGTCGATGTTAACATCGAAATAGCGCCCAACACGTGTAGCCGTGACGGGCGCTATTTCGAAGTTAGTGCAGCTACTTCGAAGTAGCATGCACGTGTAGACACGGCTTAAGTGTCCACACAGAAACTTGCCCCAAAGTAACTTGAAATGTATGAAGTCATACCTTTTGGTTATTTTGATGCAAGATTGGGTGCAGACTAGTCCTTGGTATGTGCATTTAAAGTTTCCTAATAGACTAGAACAGAAAACCTTGAGGATGAGAGAGATCATTCAAAGTGAGTTTCTTGTCTCTGAATACTTATTAAACATCACAGAATCATTTTGCAAGATGGTCAAAGACATATTTGGCTCCTGCCTTTGTAATTGATTATACTTTTGTTTCCTCCACTTGTCAGCCTACAAAAGAAATAACATTAGCTGGGCTTTTTGACCAAGTGAGTCAATTTGTCAAGCTGACATATTGGCTACCACACAAAAATGTACAGAGTCTATCAATAGTGTGTATAAAGGTATAAATTAAACACAATTTTATGCCACTCTGAGATATATGATGAATGGGTTGCAATTTAGCTTTATTAATCTTTGCACATTTTTCATATCCTGTACTTGACATTTGTAGTGAGCTGCTTTTTTATGAGCATTCTTTTTATTTCACTTATGTACAAATGGGAGTTAAACATACTTCAACTTAGTCATCTTTTTGTCACTTTCCCACCACAGGGATCCCAGCTGTAATATTTGATTACCTCACCACACATTCAATCAGTCCTTTATATCTCTTTCTTGGGGAAATAATTTTACATTCCATAGCTTCAAGAAGTGAAATTTTAGCACATTATTCAAATATAAGAAGGCATTAATAACAAATTTTCCACCTCAAAAATAAAAACCTCATTGTCTTGAGTTAATACACATATAGCAGTGGGATTTCCATCAAAAGAACCAAGATGAGGCAGTGGCTGGAATCCTGTAGTTTTGCTTGCAAATGCATTCTCCTCACAGTACCAGAATATGTGGCCTTGATTATATTTCTGCAGTAAGTCAGAAATAGACAAATGAGTTACATTGGTGAAGGGAAGCACTATCAGGCCATATGTATTTTTGGAGAAACCAGCAATGTGTTCTGCAAAAGGCTCTTAATTTATTCCTTCATAATGCTTTGTGGCTAACAGACACAGAATAAATGATTCTTATATAACGGACTAAAGTATCCAATACCGATACAATCACACAGGAGTGATAAGTGTCATCAGTAAAGACTTTACTTACCAGTAGGACTCTTCAAAGCTACAGTTTCAGAGGGAAGATCAAAACAAGGGGAAGTATATTAGCTTTTTACACATGTAATCCTCCAGTGGCAAGGTAGTTTACAGTGCAGTTACTTGACAGCAATAACTATACCAGCTGAGACATAATGGCTATGTCTACACATGCCCCAAACTTCGAAATGGCCACGTAAATGGCCATTTCAAAGTTTACTAATGAAGCGCTGAAATGCATATTCAGCGCTTCATTAGCATGCGGGCGGCCACCGCACTTCGAAATTGACACACCTCGCCGCTGCGCGTCTCGTCCAGACAGGGCTCCTTTTCGAAAGGACCCTGCCTACTTCAAAGTCCCCTTATTCCCATGAGCTTATTCCCATGAGGGTCCTTTCGAAAAGGAGCCCCATCTGGACCAGACGCGCGGCGGCGAGGCGCATCAATTTCGAAGTGCCGCGGCCGCCCACATGCTAATGAAGCGCTGAATATGCATTTCAGCGCTTCATTAGTAAACTTCGAAATGGCCATTTGCGTGGCCATTTCGAAGTTTGGGGCACGTGTAGACACAGCTAATGTGAATTGGCAGCAGTGTGTGGCCAGCAGTGAGCAATCAAGATCTGTATGACACTGGAGAATGCCATAGCAGAGAGCCATGTGATCTACTTTGTAGTATTATGTGTAGAAAGAACTAAAATACCTAGATGTCTGCTACAGAACTGAGCTCCACAGATTAATACACAGCTCATTTCTGAGAGAATCTGCAACAAAATATATAGAAAAAGGCATGCCATGAGCCACAACAGAAGAGAACTAAAAGATCTGAACATGTTGCTGGAGGAAGACATCACGGACCACAGTGCTGCAGAGGTAGGATGAGAGGATGACAAAATGTCTCTAAGTGTTGAAGGAATTAGGGTGCATCTACACTACCTGGGAGATCGCACCAGTCAGGGTTGATCTGGAGTTTGATTCCATGTGCCTAGTGGGGATGCATGAATTGCAACTGTTGGGGGTTTTGTGAGGAGTAAGGGAAGTCAGCAGAAGAGTTTCTGCCATGGACCACCCTCAGTTAGGACAGACAGATAAGTCAATTGTAGATACATCAATTCCAGCTACGCAATTGCCGTAGCTGGAATTGCATATCATGATTAACTTCAAGGTCTAGAGTAAACCTGGCCTAATTCAAGCCAAACGCAGCCTAAGATGAAGCCCATTTCCAGGTGGGCCCCTGTATTCCTTTGGTATCCACTGAAGCGTATGTTATACTCTACAGAAGTGTGTGTGTCTGCCAGTAGGAAGTAATTAATGCTCAGAGCAGTAATTATTCGTGTTTTTGGTGTAGTAAGATGCATGCTTCATACATTTGAGTCGAGTTCTCCTCTTTCCCCCACTGCATTTACACAGGCCATACCTCCAGTGGAAGATATAAATTATCAAGCTCTTATATTTGGAAGATCTTTGTGGGGAGAACATTTTGGTGCTAAAGAAATAGTCTGACAGCTGAGAAACTGAGCAAAATTCACTTGTACTTTGTGCTCAAGATTTCTTGGCAGATTTTCAGTAAATTGCTGTGCTTTTTAACACACCAGATGTGGGCCCTATGAACATACGTGGTAGCAGCTTCAGCAGAACTGTATAACTTCTGCATTGTCCTGGGCATCCACTATACATATTGCCATACAGTTGAGTGAAGATTTCTTCAATGCTTCTGAAAGCAACATTTCAACCAGTTTCTACTGGATACTATTTTAAGAATAAACAACATTCAGATTTTTTTTCTTTCTATTTGTGCTCTCCCCACAATAAAGTCAGTGGTAACTGGGGTTCTCAGAACTTCTGAAAATGAAACACTTTATTAGGTAAAAATTGTGGGTTGAGGGGCCCAGATATGAGCACTGTAACTTCATTATCTAAAGTGCTAAAATGTTGATCTATACATAATTTATCACAGCACATTATTTTAGGACCACTAACAACCATAGTAATAAAATTATTGTCTATGCATTTAAACACATACTAAGGAAGAGTTAATTGAGTATATGTCTACAATAGAGCTAGAAAAATTTCCCATGTGTAGACATATCCACTCTAGCTCTCATTGAAGTAGCCTACTGAAAACTGGTGTGTGCCCACTGCTGTGCAACCAGAAGGATGGAAACCACCCTGAGTACATACCTAAAATCCAGGGTAGGACCATGTTTGGGGAAGCTTACAGTACACATTTACACAACCTTACTGAAGCTATGTAATACATTCTTTAAATATCAAACTGCATTTCTTCAGAGAAACTAGGCTTCCCCTCACACACAATACATATAAACCCTGCACACCACTTCATACCGCTTATATGACAGAAGTTGTGGCTGGTTTGACAAAACTACACATCTAGACTACATCCACACTAAAGAGTTTTGTTGACAAACTCCTGGAGCATCTGCACACAAAGTACGTTTTGTCAACAGTTTTTTGACAAAAATCATCACTTTTGCCGGCAGCATTCTTCCTGTCAGTGATGAGGAATAACGCCTGTGTCAACAGTTTGAGTCAACAAAAAAGCTGTGTAGATGATCTGGAGGGCCCTCTTTCAATAGACAGGGCTTTTGGTTCATTGGGAAGCCCTGTGTGCTCAGCTGCTGGTTGGCTATTCCGTTGAGAGAGCGGCTAGGCAGTGTGGCCGCTCTCCATCGACAGAACAGATCACTGCTTTTGTGTGTGGACACAATCTGTCAACAGAGATTTTGTCAGAAGATCTCTGCCAACAGTAACTCCTGTCGACAGATCACTGTAGTGTAGATGTAGCTCTTAAGTACATGCCTAGGCATGAGGCCAAAGATCAGCTCACGTTCTGCTCTTGAGGAAAGCAATGTTCTTCTTGTGGGAAATACATAGATTTATTATGTATCCCAAGGAGCACATGTATTAAATATTACAGTTCCAAATTATTCACAGGGTAGAGGTGGCTTGTTTTCAAATGTTAATGAATAAATAAATGTTAATGGATAGTATTCCGTTCCTATTGATTAAATGCTATAGGTCAGCAAATAAGTAATCATTCTAGGTCTACCAGAATTTGTTTTTAATCTTGGTCTAAGTAACATTAAACAGATACAGTATTTATAAAAATGCTGGACTTTGCTCTGAATTTCATATTTTCCGGTTTGGCAGAGAAATTGAGAACTAGGAATACTGTGAGTTTTTACTACTCAGAGGCTGTGTCTACACTACCACCTTCCTTCAAAGGAAGGATGGTAATTAGGGTGTAGGGAGTTTACTAATGAAGTGCTGTCATGCATAGGCAGCACTTCATTAAGCAAATTCCCCCCTTCCCCTACAGCAACAAGGAGAAAGGGGACTTCTAAGTTACCCTGGCACTTCAGAGTACTGGCAGGTGAGCCGCAGCTAGACACATGCCAGTACTTCAAAGTTTAAAACTTCGAAGTTGCCGCAGGGGGGAATTTGCTTAATGAAGTGCTGCCTGTGCACTGCAGCACTTCATTAGTAAACTCCCAACACCCTAATTACCATCCTTTCTTTGAAGGAAGGTGGTAGTGTAGACACAGCCAGAATGTAACAAATGGGAATGTAGTTTATTAATTGAAATACATAAAAACAAGCGTCAGTAGTAAATAGCGGCTATCACATGAAGCGGGTAGAAGAAAACCATAGAAAGAGATTTTTCTTCCAAGACAGAACAAGCAACTTTAGTAGAATGATGTAAAATATTATGCCTGGAAGAACTTTACTTCTCTCTTCACCCTAGAACTTCTGCCTGCAGCATTTGCTGAACCCCTCATGCCTGTCTTCCAGGTAGTTTTAAACAGATCCCAGAAATATCTCCTGAATCATATTTTGATGAATACATCTCCTATAAGGCTGTGTCTACACTTGCCCCCCAACTTCAAAGGGGGCATGGTAATCAGAGCCACGGGAGATTACTAATGAAGTGCCGTGGTGAATACACAGCACTTCATGAGGCTAATTTTCCCCTGGGCAACTTTGAAGTGTCAAACTTCTAAGTGCCGACATGAGGAGTAAATGGACTTTGAAGTAACACAGGCACTTCGAAGTGCCTGTGGCTACACGCATACCAGCACTTCGCAGTTTGACGCTTTGAAGTTGCTGCAGGGGAAAATTAGCCTAATTAAGTGCTGCCTGTTCACCACAGCACCTCATTCCTTATCTCCCATGGCCCTGATTAACGTGCTCCCTTTGAAGTTGGGGGCAAGGGCAGACACAGCCTAAGTGTAATTGATCCACATGCAGAAGGCTAACACAGGGCAAATGTACTATTCAAGTTCTCAGAGTTTGCCATCTTCACATATTAAAAATAAAAACATGGATTAGGCCCTAAAATCATTTATTTGCTTTCTGACATTTAGCCTGTGTCTACACTAATGAGTTTTGTCCACAAAACTCACAGAGCGTCCACATTACAAGTGTATTCTGTGGAAAGTAAATTGACGGAATGTGGCATGTGTCGACAGCATACTGTCTTTCCCCCATGAGGCAGAATGCCTTTCTCAGAATCTGTAACAGCAATGAAGGGTCCTGTGGCACCTTATAGACTAACAGGAAAGTTTTGAGCATGAGCTTCTGTGAGCACAGACTCACTTCATCAGATGCTGATTTCCAAGACCAGCATCTGATGAAGTGACTCTGTGCTCACGACAGCTCATGCTCAAAAAAATTTTCTGTTAGTTTATAAGGTGCCACAGGACCCTTCATTGCTGTTACAGATCCAGACTAACATGGCTACCCCTCTGATACTTTCTCAGCATCTGTGCACAGAAAGGCAGTGTGGATACTGAGGGTGATGTTGTCTCTCCTCATTCGCCATTGTGGACATGGCTGAGGAGCCCCTCCCGAACCCCCACCACCAGAGCCAGAAGAGGAGGAGGAGTACCCGGGACGCAGCTGAAGCTAGAGGGGAAGTCAGGGTCCAAGGCCAGTGGGAGCATGCTTGTGATCATCCTGGATTTGTGATCCTCAAGCCAGGCCACACCCAGGGCATCCCTGACTTGTTCAAGGGACCCTCTGGTAAATACCCCATACATCCCACACCCTGGGATGATGGTGAGAGGGGCAGGCACAGACGGGGTGTACTGCAAGGCTCACCAGGCCAGCTTGGGTAGGACATCATGCTGCAGGCCTGGCACATGGAAACATGTGCAAGGCAAAATGTCCCAGCTGGACCCAGCAGGCTGCCCCGGGACACAGGTGCCAGACTGCTGCCAGCCTCATGGGAGGCTGGACACGCCCCAGATTCTGGGAGAGGAAGGGCCTATCAGCTTCTTCCATGGCTGCAAGTGGACCAGCTACATGGGCTATGGCCTAACCCCAGACATACCCAGGAGTGCAGCTCCCAGCATGTGGGCTAGGTGACAATCAGCACCTGCTCCCACAGTCAGTGCTGCAAGCCACATGGGGGAGGGGGACAGGCGCTGGGAGGGCCAGGCTGTACCCAGCTCACCTGCTGCCTGTGCAAGGACACCTCTACGGCTCCACACCCTGCCTTGGCTGCCAGCCCGTTGAGCAGGGGGAGGAGGCACAAGTCAGCCCAGTTCCCGAGGCACCACAGGGTCCCTGTGCAACAGGGCCTGCCATGCAGGCCACACATGACTGTGCTGTCAGGACATCCCAGTCCCTTGACCAAGGGGTTGGTGGCTACTGCTCACAGCGGGGGCAGCGCATTAGGGGCTGTGTTGCATGAATGACGCACCATCTCTCCTCCTTGTCTTCCTTAGAGCTGCACTATCTGAGAGCCAGGCTTGCCCCACCTCCACGCCAGGGCCAGCCAGCTCCACCCCAGCACCAAAGCGAGCCAACCCTGAACCAGGATCAGGGCCGGCTGGCAGCCCACCACTGTGAGGGCAGGGTGGCAGCCAGAGAGGCTGTTGCCAGCCAGGCAAGGACCTCCTGCATACCCACACTGCTGCCCTCTGGAGGCTAACCGACCTCCTGGAGTGGTGGCTGTGGGATAACCGGGAATGGTGGCTGACAGCCTGGGACCAACTGAGGTCCTGCTTTGATACCATCACCAACATCTGGCAGGACTTGTTGGCCCAGACAACCACAGATGACACTTGTATTCCTGTTGTGCCCTGACCCCACACCACCACTCACATCCTTGCCACCCCCACACACCTGCTGTCCTGTTCCCAGACATGCTGTGGCTTCTGTAGCAGGTGATAGTCATGGACAGGCCTCCTGCCCCCCAGGTCCCCCTGCCACACCCACCCGCCACCATGCCTGCCCCCTGCCATGGCCATGCTCCTTGCTCCCCTGGGCCCTCTGCTCCTTGTGATGAACCCAGAGCCACTGCAGCCCCACTGCCTCCATATCTCCCCATACTCCTGTCCCCAACCCAGCCCTGACAGGGCCCCTGAACCTGCAGCAGGAGGGGATCCTGAGGCTGATGCCTTTGGGGTCCTGCTGCCCTGTTGAGTCTTGGCTCCCCACCCCCTCCTTGGACTGAAGCTCCCCACCCCCTGTCCCAGGCATCTCCTGCCGTATATAGTTATATAGTAATGTACATTGTAAACAGTGTTTTTTTATCACACTTTAATTTGAACATCGTTATCATTCCTAAACATGGTTTTGGTTCACCTTGCCTGTGTCCCTCTTCATTGGGGAAGGCTTGGTGCGGTGTGAGGCGGCAAAGGGAAGGGTCACGGTAGGGAAGGGTAGGGCTGCAGGCCCAAGGCAGCCACTGGGGAGGTTGCACTGGGGAAGGTCATTGGAGGCCACAGAAGATGGTGTCTCGTAGGACCTCCCAGATTTGCACCCCACCCCCATGAACAGGGGCACAGCCCCAGTCCTCCATCGACGCCCCGCCTGCCTCCCAGGAGGGGGATTGTGGAGGGCAGAGCACACACCTACAACTTGGAGGACACTGTGCTCCCCAAAGTCCAGCCAAAGGCATACTCACCCTGGTTCCATGCCTGGTTTAGGTGGGCATTAAGCAGGTCCAGGTGGCCAGCATATGGACTCATGAGCCAGGGCATGAGGGGTAGGCCATGTGCCCTACCATGCACAATGGAATGTTCCTGTCCCTGAATGCTGGTTTCTGACAGGGCCATAGGTGTCTGCTTCCATCCTCTGCCACAGGCTGGAGCTGTGGGACATCTGTGCATCATGTCCTCGGCTCAACCACCCGACATAAATATTGAGGAACTATCCCCAGTGGTCAACCAGGGCCTGCAGCACAATGGAGTGATATCCCTTCAGCTGATGAACTGGGCTGCACTGTGGTCCAGGGCATGGATGGAGATGTGGTCCCTTCAATCACCCCAAAGCAGTTGGGGAACCCCAAGGCAGGGAATCTGGCCATGACAACATCCACATCTGCAAGACGGACAACCCTCCACAGCAGAAGTATGTTGATGGCTGTCACAACCTGCAAGTGGAGGTGACCAAACACACACATCAGGGACTGAGGGAGAGAGTCCCTGGGCCCTGGCAGGCTCCCCTGCCTTCTCCTGTGCCCTCTCCCTGAGGTCTTTAGTGCCCCCAAGAGCCCCTCGCCAGCAGCAGGGTTGTGTGAGGGTGGGACAACATGGTACCCCAGGGATGGGGCTCCCACCCCCCATCCCTGTTCCTCCCTCCCAAGAGTCCCATTTGGGCAGAACACCCCCTCCCTCCATGCAGGACTTGCAGCCCGAGCATGTCTTACATGCATGAGGACAGCCCCAACAGATAACTTCCCCAAGCCAAACTGGTTGCCCAATGAGTGGTAGCTAGTGGGGGTGGTGAGCTTCCAGAGGGCAATCATGACCCACTTCTCCAGGGAGGTGGTGGGCCACATCTGGGTCTCTTGTCTCTGGAGTGCAGGGGACAGCCAGGCATAGAGCTCCAGGAAAGTGTCCTTTCTCATTCTGAAGTTCTGGAGCCACTACTGGTCATCCCTTTGCCCCATGCCCCACCAGTCGAAACTGGTGCTGTATCTCCAGACCTGCCCAGTCACCTGGGGATGCAAGCACACATAGGTCTGTACAGCACCCAGTGGGTGCTTTTTGAAGCAAGTGGCAGGTGTTCCCCCCAGAAGAGACGTAGGACAATCAAGAGAAGAGTGAGCAGCAGCTCAAGCAACTGGGAGTGGATCCAGTGCAATCCCAGGGGCTACTCTGGCATCAGGGCTGTATGGAAAGTGCACACTCTCTCAGAAAGCACGGGAGCCCTGCAGTAGCTATGCTGTCCATCAGTGAGGTAGGCAAGCCCCAGCATTGGCAAGCAACATGCGGGTGGGGGGCGGGGGAGGCACCTTTAAGGATGCACTTGGCTGAGTTCCTGGAAGGGATTGCCAGCTGTGAGACCCTGTGTGATGCATTTCTAGGGTCTGTTCTGCTGAGAAAACAGCCATGCAGTCTGGCCTCTCTCTGTTGATAGAGCAGACTTCTTTTTCAGTCCACTTTCGTGTCTGGCCGTGGTCTGTTGACAGAAGTTTTGTTAGAAGATGTCTTCTGACAGCGATGCCTGCCAACAAATCACTATAGTGTAGATGTAGCCTTAATTTTCAGATTCCCTTGTCTCAGATTTTTCAAACAATTTATTATTTTTCCATTTGAGAGATAGAGGCTACGTCTACACGTGAAGCCAACATCGAAATAGCTTATTTCGATGTAGCAACATCAAAATAGTCTATTTCGATGAATAACATCTACACGTCCTCCAGGGCTGGCAACGTCGATGTTCAACTTCGACGTTGCGCGGCACCACATCGAAATAGGCGCTGCGAGGGTACGTCTACACGCCAAAGTAGCACACATCGAAATAAGGGTGCCAGGCACAGCTGCAGACAGGGTCACAGGGCGGACTCAACAGCAAGCCGCTCCCTTAAAGGGCCCCTCCCAGACACAGTTGCACTAAACAACACAAGATCCACAGAGCCGACAACTGGTTGCAGACCCTGTGCATGCAGCATGGATCCCCAGCTGCGGCAGCAGCAGCCAGAAGCCCTGGGCTAAGGGCTGCTGCACACGGTGACCATAGAGCCCCGCAGGGGCTGGAGAGAGAGCATCTCTCAACCCCACAGCTGATGGCCGCCATGGAGGACCCGGCAATTTCGACATTGCGGGACGCGGATCGTCTACACGGTCCCTACTTCGACGTTGATCATCGAAGTAGGGCGCTATTCCCATCCCCTCATGGGGTTAGCGACTTCGACGTCTCGCCGCCTAACGTCGAAGTTAACTTCGAAATAGCGCCCGACGCGTGTAGCTGCGACGGGCGCTATTTCGAAGTTAGTGCCCCTACTTCGAAGTAGCGTGCACGTGTAGACACAGCTAGAATGTTACTTTTTTAATGGAATCTCAGAATCTAACAAGCCCATAATCCCAGAAGCCGTGGCTAGAGAAAATCAAAGAAAAAGGTAATATAGGTGTCTTAGTGCTAATTGTAATGGATGTAATTTGTTGGAAGCTAGAGTTTTCAATCCCCAGGAAATTCCAAAATTTGAAGTAAACCCATCACTTTGAATTAGAAGGAGAAATTGGACTTTCCCAGGGAACAAAACTGCTGAAAAAATTGATTCAGAACCATCAACATTTTCATTCTGACAATGTCAAATGTTTAATTGTATATGTTAAAATTAGTATAATTAAGAAAGCATTACATTTTGATATTCATATACTATTATAATTAATATTATGTACAAGTTTACATGAATCAAAACATAAACTCAAAATTAAATATTTTTTTCCTTATTGAAACTAAATATTTTGACATTTTTGAAAAGAAATATTTCAAAACTATCAGAATAGCACAGGCAAGTCAAAACAATTCATCTTGACCTTTAATTCTGTTGGAACTGTCATCAACATTTATGTATTCCTTCAAACATTTACAATTTGACAAAGCTGTATTTTCAGATGGGAAATTGTTTCTTAGTCAGAATTTTTTCAAATAGCTCTGATAATATGCTATCTTGTGTGACTCTTAATTATACCCAAGGCAGTCTCAAGTAGTCTGACTACAGCCAGTGGAACTACTCACGGAGAAAATACTATTTAATGTGAACAAGTATGAGCTATTCTGCAAAAAATTGCTGCCATATAGCATGGTATTCACTGTTTTTTAAAAAAAGCATTATTTTATTTCTGCATACATATTATTTATAACAATAAAGTACCTCAATATCCTACTTAGAATAATGGTGACAATATTAAAAACTTTTCATTTAATTCACATTTAAATTTAATAAGTATTTGGAAGCTACTGTTCATTTACTGTATAGAAAGTATGTCTACTGCAAAGGAAATTCCACTTAACAAAGAAAGACAAAAAGCACACATTTTCTTTCTGTTAAACCTATATAACATTTCTTATAAAGATACAGTGATAAAGCTTCATTCAAGAGACTTATTCTTTCCTTACAATATGAAGACTATGAAGGAAAGAACATTTCATAAGCCACTTGGCCTAGATATTTCTCACTCAAAGCGTATATCAGTTACTCAACACAAAGGCAACATTCCAAACATTAAATTAAATTATGGACATCAGAAGCAAGCACAGTTTACATCTGTGCAAGATATAAAACTGAGGCACATGTGATGATTTCTGCAGTCCCAGCAGAAATATTTCTAAAGAAATAATACTCTTAAAACACTCGTTCTTAAAAGGCTGTATTCTTTCAAATTATAGAAGATTAGGGTTAGAAGGGACCTCAGGAGATCATCTAATCCAACCTCCTCTTCAAAGCAAGACCAGCTGCACCAAATGCCCATGTGCCTTGTTCCTAATTGATTTTTTTAACGTGACATGAAAAAAACAAACCTTGATTTCCTCAAATATTTTCCCTTTCTTTAATTGCTTGGTGCTATTGGTTTTAAATTCTTACTCTGCTACAACATCCATGTGGGCAAACTCCGGTGCTGGCTGGAGTACATTGATGTTAGTGGCGCTGAACCTGTGGTCTTTGGTTTAACATGTGATCCTTTTCAACAAGCTCTGCAATTAAAAGAAAAGGAAAATTAAAAGATTTTAGCACAATCGTAATTCCCATTTTGGTCATATCAAACTGGGCAAGGCTGGATTATGCATAACCAATATTTTAATTTACAAAATTGCTTGATCAGCTCTAATGGCTGCACTAAATACTGAAATGGCTTTTAGCTTTGCAACCTCTGATTCCTGAAGCTGGAGAACATTTTATGTAATTTGTGCTGAGAAGATCATAAAAACAGAACAAATCTGACTGTACAGCAGGGGGTCAATTTCTCAGCTGGTAGAAATCAGTGCAACTGCATTTTGGCACCAGCCGAGAATATGGACCTTAATTAATTAATTAATTAATTCAGCAGATTGCACTGAGGTGCCATTTATGCTATCTGCAGAATATTACCAGCAAGCCCACACCCCAAAACAGAATAATGTTCCCAATTCCTAACTCCTTAAATAAGGAGCAAATCTTCTCTCACAAATGGCAGAACTACTTGAATGTAACATTTTTCTCTAAAATATTAATGGAGTACTATATAAACAATTAAATGGCTCTCAGTTAAATAATGCATACATATGAACTGTTCATCCCCTAGTTAAGGATTGGTACTTGTGACAGTTTGGATAAATATATTATTCAGTGTCAAGCAATTTCATACAATACATGATGTATATTTTGCATCTGTTTCATAACATAATGGATGAGTAATTGCATCACACAGTATAAATAATGGAGCAACATGCATCATTAATTATAAACTTAATAGACTGCCGTATCATCCAGTGGTTATCAATCTGTGCAAAATATGAGTTTCAGTTTACTTCCTATGTCAAATGTTGCTACAAGATCAGAGTGTAACAGCTCTTGGCAAATTTAAACCTAATACAATTTACTCTAATTTCACTGTGGAACTTATTCCTATTCACCCTGAAGCTAGTGGGGAGAGGCTTGGGTACTTTGGAATTTCAATGAGCATGTTTGGAAGACATCATATAGGGTATCAAGTTTATAATAATGAGAAAAAATAGTTTGTACATGTTATTCTTCCACAATGTAACACATTTTTCCCATCTTAGCATAATGCTACTTTATTAAAGACACATATATTGGCTAAATGTAGTGGTACAGTGGACACATTTCAAAAGTTGATTCTGGTTTTAGAGAAAGTTAAGGTTTCAGATATATTTTCTATGTTTATTATGAGAGAATATCTTCATGGTGGTCACTTGATAATGAGTAGGACATCTTCATTCTGAATAGAACATCTTCATGTGCGTCCGTTGTTGGCTGAGCAGCCCAATTCTGGAGCTGCAGGTCTTATCACAGAAGGGGCAGGTGTTGGTAGCAGCTGGAGAGGTGCAGGGCAGTTTTTGCCATTATTTTCTTCTTCTCTGCCTCTCCTGTTCTGCAGGGCCTCTCAAATTGCGCCACCCTCTCTGGATTACCGCTTTCTACTGGGGATGGTCCTGAGCAAGGTTTTCCCAAGTGTTGACACCGATGCTGCACATTTTCATGTGTGCCTTCATCATGTTCTTATATTGCTTCCTCTGGTCCTCAACATTCCTCTGTTCTTTCTCCAACTCAGAAAACAAAATCTCTTTGGGGAGGTGCTGATCAGACATCTGAACCAAGTGACCAGCTAGCTCAACAAAGATGTTGGTGAAAGGTAATGGCTTCAATGCTGGTCATGTTCAGATCTTCCAGGATGCTAGAGTTCATGTGCCTATCTTCCCAAGAGATACTTAGGATTCTCCTGAGGCAGTGTTGATGATATTATTCAAGTACCTTAAAATGGTGCTTGTATGTTGTGTAGGTTTCACTCCATGGTATACGGGGAGTTTTATCTTGGCATAGATGTCCCGGTTCTTGAAGACCCTTTTCCTCAGGCAATGAAAGCAGAGCTTGCATGGCTCAGACAATGCTGGATTACCACATCAACATCAACTTCAGTGGGAAGATGACTTCCATGATATGGGAAATGCTCCATATTTTCAAGCAGTTCTCCACTGACTTCAATAGAGGGTATATGAGATTGTACCATCCGCAAAGGTTGGTGAATCACCTTGGTCTTTTTTGATCTTCAGCATGAGTCTGAGATTCTTGTATGCTTCAACAAAGGTGCTTAAGATGGTCTGAAGGGCTACGTGAGAAAAAGCAGCAACCATGTTGTCATCCATGCACTAGATCTCCATGATCGAGATTATGAAGGTCCTGCTTTTAACCTTCAGCTTCTCATTCATTCTATGTACAGTCTTCATAGAACACTAGAATCATAGAACACTAGACTGGAAGGAGTGCTTGAGAGGTCATCGAGTCTAGTCCCCTGCTCTCGTGGCAGGACCAGGCATGATCTAGACTGTCCGCTATAAATGTCTATCTAATCTGCTCATATCTCCAGTGGTGGAGATTCCATAACCTCCCTAGGCAACTTATTCCAGTGTTTAACCACCTGACAGGAAATTTTTCCTAATGTCCAACCTAAACCTCCCTTGCTGCAGTTTAAGCCCATTGCTCCTTGGCCTATCTTCAGAGGCCAAGGAGAACAATTTTTCTCCCTTTTCCTTGTAACCCTGTTTTAGGTACTTGAAAACCCTGTAAGTGTTCTCTTTTCTAAACTAAACAAGCCCAGTTCTTTCTGTCTTCTCTCAAAGCTCATGTTCCCTAGACCTTTAATCATTCTTGTTGTTCTTTTCTTAACCTTCTCCAGTTTATCCACATCTTTCTTGAAATGTGGTGCCCAGAAGTGGACACAGTACACCAATTGTGGCCTAATGAGTGCTAAGTCAAGCAGAAGAATGACCTCCCATGTCTTGCTCTCAACACTCCTGTTAATGCATCCCAGAATCATGTTTGCTTTTTTTGCAACAGTATCACACTGTTGACCCATATTTAGCTTGTGGTCCACTATGACCCCTAAATCCCTTTCTTCAGTACTCCTTCCTAGACAGTTTCCCATTTTGTATGTCTGAAGCTGATTGTCCCTTTCCAAGTGGAGCACTTTGCATTTGTCCTTATTAAACTTCATGCTGTTTACCTCAGACCTTTTCTCTAGTTTATCCAGATTATTTTGAATTTTTCATGCCATTTGGAAGCTTACTATCAATGAGGTGAAGGGTCATGATGTTGAATATGCAGAACAGTACTGCGGAAATGACTCAGCCTTGTTTGATACCTGTTTTGACCTCAGAGGGATTCCTTTGTGATCCATTGTTGCTTAATACTGTTTCAGTCATGGTGGTGTGAAGCGGCTTCAAGATGCTGATTCATTTTGGGGGGCAGGCAATCTTTGAGAGAATGCCCCACAAGGCGCTATGATTGATTGAGTCAAATACTTTGATCAGGTTGATGAATAGCACTAGAAACAATGATCTCTAGAATTAAGAAGGATTTTCAATTTGCTGAATGAATATCAAGCTAGGAATGGGTGCTTAAAAGCAAGTTTGGATAGCAAATAGTTGGTCTTACTGTTAAGACACTGAGCAGGGACCCAGGACTGGTGGTTTCCAATTCCCTGCCCTTCCACGGATTTACAGGGTGAATTTGGGCAAGTTACTTTTGGCCTGATAGCCCACTGAACATAATGGAAAGACTCCATTTGACCTCAGTGAGCTTTGCATCAGGCCTTTTTCCTCTCTGTACTTCACTGCCCCACCTGTATAATTGAGCTAACACTTCCTTCTCCCCACTTTTTCCCATCTCCTCCCTTCAGACTGAAATTCTCCAAGACATGCACTGTTCCTTACTATATTTTTGCAGCAACTAGCACAGTAGACTTTGACCTGCCCTCAGTTGAGGGCCTCTAGGCACTACTGAAATATAAATGATAATGAAATGGCAATACTGCTGCTCTGTTTCTGTAGCCACTATGGATTGTTAAGTAGAAGGCCATATGAGAAATGATTACTTTGAAATCCACCCTGGTAAATATTTCATGCTCTACCTAGCATATGGTTATCTGTAACAACAGAAGTCATCATGACTGAAGTAAACCATTGCATCCCTGCTTCTAAATACAACACAAGTGATTTAGAACAAGAATGTCATTGTACACAGACAAACTAAAGAGGGAAATATTTAAGGAACACTAACGTACAGGGCGTTTAGACACAGAGGGTGAAACTAAACAGGATAGAGTAATTCTGAAACTGTGTTTTACTTTCTTTATGGTTGCTACCAGGTGGGGTGAGGGCACACAAACATGTAGTTGTAATTCAGAAAGATTCTCCATTTCTACTCTAGGCGTGTTTCTATGTAGATCAGAGGGTCTTCCATTTCATTGCTTTTTGAGTTCAAAAGCATCTCAGCGATTTAGGAAAAAAATTCCACTGAAATGTAATTGGATTTGTAGTCTTACAGCTCTTAGATGTTTTAGAAAATTCTTGCCCCACATTTATGATGATGATTACATTGAAGACTAGTAGTGGTAGCTCAAATTCTTCCAAATATATGCTCAGCTTCAAGACAAACCCTTAGAAATTGTCTAAGGCTATGTCTATACTACCCCAGAAGATCGACCTGCTTAGGGTCAAACTTTCAGGTTTCGATTTTACTTATCTAGTATGGACACACACAATCGACCTCTCAGAGATTGCAGTCAATCCCTGTACTCCTCATGTGACATGAGAAGTGAGAGAGGTTGACGGGAGAAAATCTTCCATCAATCTTCCCCAGTGTCAACAGCCAAAATAGCTGAGTGCAGTTTTATCTAGTTTTATCAAGTTTTATCTAGGCAATTGCTGTAGCTAGAACTGCAAATCTGTAGTTGACTTAATTTGCCTCATGTAGATACAGTCTGAGAGAGCCCAGACAGTTGTTAACTGTGTTTGACTTTCAGCAACTAAAGCATGGCTAAGTATACTATGAACATATTGTAGCTTTTGTTCCCTCCTTTTGCATGCATAGAAAAAGAGGAATAGAATAAAAATATGTGTAATCATCTGTGACGGCTTAGCATACCTGTGTAGTGCTTTATATCAGTGTTTCCCAAACTTAAAAACATTCATGTAACCCTTTCAGGACTTTGGCCTTATCAGCATATCCCCTCTCCCAGTGCCATCCCAGTGCTTATCTCCTGATCTTTAGTCATTTATTTTCTGCCATGTACCCCTTGAAATCCTTTTGTGTACTGCCAGTGGTATGTGTACCACACTTTGGGAAACACTGCTTTATATAATTCATAATTGTTATATGGCCACTAATAGATGCTTAATGTTGATGTACCTTCAGTTTCTCTAGCTAATATTAACTTTGTAAAGATCTGCAGCATCAAAGTCAGATGTCAGAAGCAATTTAAATGTCTCGGTTCTCTTGACTGCTAATATTTGCATAGTATTACTGACATTTTGAAAGGCTTCAAAGTTGTCCCTAGTTATTCACAAAAAGCCTTTTTTCCCTTCTCTCTCTCTCCCAAGATCTTTAACTTTCCTAGTATTTTGCAGGTAATTTGGTATATATGGGGAAATTCTGGGAAAACAAATTAAAGAAGAAATAGCTTCTTAAGCAGACTGACTGCTGTCTAATATATTTTTTATGATGCTTTAAAGAACTTTATGGGTACAAACAATTATCATACAATAGGTGTATATCTTTGGCATGTACCAACACCGCTGTCCTCGAGCAAGCTGGAATCCCAACCATGCACACCCTCCTCAGGCAGCAGCAGCTCCGCTGGCTTGGCCACGTCCACAGGATGAATGATGGAAGGATTCCAAAAGACATCCTGTATGGTGAGCTAGCCTCTGGCAAAAGACCTCCCGGACGCCCCCAGTTGCGCTACAAAGATGTCTGCAAGAGAGACCTCAGAGAGGTAGACATCGAGCTGGACAACTGGGAAGAACTAGCAGACGACCACAGCAGATGGAGGCAGGGGTTACACAAGGGCCCTCAGAAGGGCGAGATGAGGATCAGACAGCTAGCAGAGGAGAAGCGAGCACACAGAAAGCGCACTAAGGACTTGCCAGACACCCACCACATCTGCAAGAGATGCAACAAGGACTGTCACTCTCGTGTGGGTCTTCATAGTCACAGTAGATGCTGTAAATGAAGTCCTACATTGAAACTATAAAGGGCGCGATCCATAGTCTATGCAGACTGAAGGATGCCTACTACTAGATTCCTTCTTAAAAACAATATATGCCATAAGCGCCTTCATCACACTAAAATGAGGCTTTGATTTGTGTATTTCTTGTCCATCCAGATTACCATTAAAAGCCATAGAAATTCTGAGTATGTCAGTAAGGCAGGATCAAGCCAGAAAACGTAGCTGAAGGGAAGAAAACATGGGGACAAAGCAAAGTTGGTAAAAATCAGTATAGCTCCATTGAAGTCAATTATTGTGGCAGTGGAGATTCTGGACTGTCTCATATTACTCTAAATCAGATAATCTGAACAAAGTTATGTTGCTGAATTTGGAAGAACAGATGCCAGGGGCAACAAAATATTGGTGGCACATGGTGCCAATCTTTTTACTTCATATTTATATTTTTTATTCATATTTATAGATATTGTGCTCAGTAAAACACTTCACCTTATTCTGGGGTCTGTGATTTAGATTTCTTTTAAATCACGCCTATGGAATATTATATCAGACTCTGCATCTGCTGTGAGTAATTGATTTGGCAGGGAAGCTAAGCTGAAAATTTCCTTTCATCTTTCATTTCTTTACTTCTCAGTTTTCCCTCTTTTTTTGCTTTCCTTACAATGCCTCTTTTCTCTTTCCTTCTGTTTTTTATCATGTTGATGGTTCCAGATATCCTTGCTTATGCTGTCAATCACATGCCATCCTGTCCAAAAGTGTATGCCCCACGAAAATCACTTGGGATAGATTATTTTTATCCATGCTTTCAAAGGAAATTCAATTTAACAGTCATTTTGAACAGAATAAAACACTGACTTATTTGGCATCTTTATTTTAAATGAAAGCACCAGATTTTCTTCCTGTCAAAACATTGGATTTCTCCATAGGAAGACTTCTACAATGGCTAGATTGGTAATAAGCATGTAGTGAGAGGTACACCTTAATAAATCAAGACCTCAAGAGGCCGATCTGTCTGTGTTTGATCAGAAATGTGCTATACTTATTTGAACCATATGTACCTTCTAAAACACAGGGAGGTTTATAAATCTTCTCTTTCAGCTGTTAAACTATTAAGAAATTAAACATAATTAAAGATATTTTAACTTATTTTAGTTGATTCACTCAATAGAAATTGTGACATATAATTAAAAAAAAAACAAAAAATGGGCTTTGCTTGATAGGACAGTTGGATAATGTTCCCTAGGACTATTGTAGGTAAAATGTAAAAATAAAATAATAAGATTTTCACTTTTATATTTGTATTGAAATTCCTTTTAGGAATTTCCCTAGAGGAATTAATTGTGTGGAGCTACCGTATTTTGAACAGGGAAAACTAATAATAGGATTCTTGTTATTATTATTGTTGTTGTTGTTGTTAGCATGGAATTGTTACAGGAAGCTTGATTTTAAAACTCCAATAACAAAGAGTGAAATCTGACTGGCCAACCCGATGCCGGCTGTAAATATTAATTCATTGCAAGCATGTTCTGAGAAAAAAATGCACTTTGAAAGCAATCTATAGGTTGGAATTTTGACTGTTCCATCCCTTTTTTAATTTTAGGAATCCCTCCACTATTCCACCAGTCAGAAGGAAGCACTGGAGTCACAGGAAAAATAGGATACTAATATTATTATTCTTTATATTTGCTCTGATTCCTCTCTCCATTGCATTGACATATGGAGCAATTCCAAAGCCCACTGAAGTCAATGGAAAGACTCCCATTGGGATTTGAATCAAGTCCTAAAGCAGAAATTAACTATAAGTTACAGTGGTTTGATAGCAATGTAAACAATGTCAGAAACAGCCTCCAAAGCCTTCTAGCAGTTGTCTGGCATGTAGGAAGACTGGCTGATGTCCCAAAGAAATTACAGTCTATAAGCAAATAATTCCCGAGTCACAGTGCAGGAGCATTTGATGTGATTGAAGGGTGCACACATCTTTGTGGCATGGAGGAGAGCAGAGTAGACAGCCTATGCACATTGAGGCAGGTGTGGGGCAGCTGAGGATCTGGAGTAAGAGATGCAACAGCAGCTGCAGAGAGACTTATCTTCCTCTTCATAGCATAGGAATGAGGACTATTTCCTCTGGGCAATTCATAAGTATCCAACCTAGATCCTCGGGCCTGTTGCTGCACAGACAATTTAGACTAATCTAAAACAAGCAATGAATTCTGGACAATTAAATATAAATTAAGAGCTGACAAGCTCAAAGGCTCTAGATCTGTGCCCAACACGTTGAATGGTGATTTATCTTATATTATACACAGCTAATATTTTTCTTTCTCTTAAATTACCAAGGCTGCGGCTGAGGCTGGGGCTAGGGCTGGGGGCAGGCAACCTTGGCCCCACTGAAATCAACAGCGAATTTCCCAGTTCTGTGGGCCAGGATTTCTCCCATGATGACTTTTTAATTTATCTTACACCTTTTCACCATCTGTATCTATTCCCCTACTCAGGGAGATACCCAATTTTCATGTTTTTGCAATTTCCATGGTTAAGCATTTTCATAAACATTTCTCTGACACTATCAAATTGGAACAATATGATTTGCATGTTGTTTGAATAGTTTACTACTGGTTTTCTGTATTTTTTAAAATCGTGGCATGTCTCTAGCCTCATTTATACCCAGTGCTTTTTTTCTTGAAAAATGGTGCCAGAACACATCTGATAATTCCTCAAAGGGGCTAGGGTGTTCAATTTTAATTCTGTCGTCCCTGCGCTGCTATGGGACTGGTGCTGTCTTCTGCCTGGTCCCTGTGCTGCTGCAGGACTGGCGGGATCTTTTGCCCCAGTCCCTGTGCTGTTTTGGGACTGGCAAGGGCTCCTACCCCAGCCTCCGTGCTGTTGTGGGACGAGAGGGGGCTCCTGCCCTGGTGCCTGTGCTGCTGCAGAACCAGCTGTGAATATTTTTCTGATGTTCTAATGGTAAAAAGGTGCCGGAACTCTGTTCTGGTTCATTCCACCAGAAAAAAAGCCCTGGTTATACCAGTTCTGCACCATGTAAATCAATTTATTCCATGTAATTACTCCTGATTTGCACTACAGCCACAGAGATCAGAATCAGATCCATGCCTGAAAGAGAACATATTTGATCCCTTTTTTTCCCCAGCATGGAGATATACAAATCTCATAGAGCTGGAAGGAACCTTAAGAGGTCATTGAGTCCAGTCCCCTTCTTAGCAGGACCAAGCAGCATCCCTGACAGACTTTTTTTAAATCTATTTGCCCCAGACTCCTGCATGGCCTCCTCAATGATTCAGCTCATGATCGTGGGTTTTCAGGGCCAATGCTCTAACCACTGAGCTATCCCTCATAATGATTTAGCATTTTAAGCACATCAGTATTTCCTGCAGACACGGACCTGGGCATTACAGTGGATGAGAAACAGGACATGAGTCAACAACGTGCCCTTGTAGCCAAGAAAAGTAAAGGACTATTGGGTTGCATTAGCAGCAACATTGCCAGCAGCACTCAAGAAGTGATTATTCCCCTTTATTCAACACTGATGAGACCACACCTGAAATATCGTGTCCAATTCTGGCCCCTCCCCCTGCACCCCACCATTACCAAAAGGATGTGTACGCATTGGAGAGAGTCCAGCAGAGGGCAACAAAAGTGATTAGGGGTCTGGAGCACATGACTTATGAGGAGAGGCTGAGGGATTTAGGCTTATTTAGGCTATGTCTACACTAAAGGGTTTTGTCAACAAAACTGGCATTTTGTCAACAAAACCCACAGTGTCTTCACACTAAAAATGCATTGTCAACATATGGTTGACAGAACTCGGTATTTTTGTGAAGTCTTCTTCTTCTCCTCCATAAAGCAAAAAGCCTTTCTCGACAGGATCTGTCAACAAAAAAGCCATGTGTATGGTCTGCAGAGCCCTCTGTCAACAGACAAGGCTTTCTGAACACTGGGCGGCCCTATCTGTTGTGCTTCTGATTGGCCATTCTGTCAAGAGAGAGGCTGGGCAGTCCGCAGTCCAACTGCTCTCTGTTGTCAGAGCAGATTGACAGAGTGATCTGCTTTCATGTGTGGCTGCAATCAGTCGACAGAAGTTTGGCAGCAGATATCTTCTGACAGTAATTTATGTCAAGAGAGTGCTGTAGATATAGACATAGCCTAATTAGTCTGCAGAAGAGAAGAGTGAGGGAGGATTTGATAGCAGCCTTCAACTACCTGAAGGGAGATAACAAAGAGGATGGAGAGAGGTTGTTTTCAGTGGTGCCAGATGACAGAATGAGGAGCAATGGTCTCAAGTTGCAGTGGGAGAAAAATCTATGTCACCAGGAAGGTGTTGAAGTGCTGGAGTAGGTTACCAAGAGAGGTAGTGAAATCTCCATCCCTAGAGGTTTTTAAATCCCATCTTAACAAAGCCCTGACTGGGATAATTAGTTGGGATTGGTCCTGCTTTGAGCAGGGGGACTTGTGGACCTCCTAATGTCTCCTCCAACCCCACAATTCTATGATTCTGTGATTACAAAATAATCTCACTTTAATAATGAATAGAATGGAGGAATATGGTGCACATCAAAAACTTGTCTCAAATGTGTTATACTGTCCCTTGTTTAAAGCATGCATTATGCCAGTATAATTATAACCCACTGGAAAATTGATTACTGACAATGCTTTCAGCTGATTTGAAAAGAAACCCTTGGCTCCTTCTTTTCCCTGTTAAGTTTCCATCATCATGGTGAGTTGATGTTAAGTAGCAAAATACCAACTTTCAATTTTTCTTAAAAAAAGAATGAAATAAAACTGAAAACTAGGAAATATTTCTTAGACTCTCATATATATTGGCCTAAATTTTAAACCTATGTGCCATAAAGCCTGTTTAATAGTTATATGCTGTTATTTTTAATGGGAGCTATGAGTTAATAGAAAGCTACAAAGGGGGTGGGGTGCTGTATTCCACAATTCTACGTGAACATACACTTTGGTTTCTGCTGGAGTAAATGTTGCACCCATGCTATATAGTTTGGTAGTTTTGTAATTTTTTTTTTTTACATTTTTACTCCATAAGAAATTGTAAAAAGATCAGTTAAAGTGCAACCATCTAAATATGATCTATGATCAATGAGGAACACAAATCAAATACTTAGAAGAGAGAAAAAGTAAAAGAATAATTTTAAACAGCAACATCTCCTTAATGGAATCAGGGCAAATCTAACAAGCTTAATGATGTAATTTTAAAGGCTTTTAAATTCTATTAAATATTTGCAACCAAACCCAGTTAGGAGGGGGAAATCTAAAATGCCAGCAATCTGTTACATGAATTGGATCACTCCAGGAGTAATCTTGTCCAATATCACAAAAAGATTTGCAGAAATTTCTGTACTCCATATGGCACTTTGACCATCCAAAAGTACAGTAATCACATTATTTAACCTCAAAGATTTTTTATGAAGTGCTGCGTGAACAGAAGAAATGCAGTTTGCACAAACAAATAAGGGAAGGTTGGTAGTAAGAGCTGTGTGTAGTTGTGGGCTTTATTTTTCCCTCCTGTTTTGCTGTATTTTCACTGCAAGCTTCATTTTCAAATCCACAGATCCCAACAAAGTGTCTAGAAGAGAGCTTATTCCACCCTGGGAAGAATCATCCATGCATATCATTGATCTATCCCTTTCAAATGGGATGAATACATTCTCCAAATGGAGCTTCTTAGCTTCTGCTGCTAAAAAGAATAGACTGAGCCAGGTGCCTGCCCCTACCTCCCTCCCTTTAGTCTACAAGTATGTTCATGTCTGCCCATGCCTGCCTCCTTTTAGTCTGCAAGGACATTCGGTTCACAAGTATCTGCGGTGGCATTAATGTAGTGATTGTTTCTGCCAGTACATTTCAGTGTTGAAACTCTGTGATAACCAGAACAACTTACAAATTATGAATGTTCACAGTTGATTAAGTCTTTAACGTGTTACTCTCCTTGTCAGTATTGATCGAAGTAGACCTGGGAAAACCCTAGCTCCACAGAAGTTAGAGGCAAAACATACACAGATGTAATGGGGACAGTATTTCAAACCTAATTTTCCTTGTACCCTTTGTTTATAAAATATAACTAAAAGGTGAAATATCTTCTTCATTTTCCATATTACCTGACCATTGCTTTCTGAGTAGCATTTATAAAAAGGAAGATTTAAATAATCAATGACACAAAAGTGAGTTTATATTATCCCAGTTATGGAGTGTAACTAAAGAGGACATTTCTTGGTGGTGTTGGGATATTGTTTTCTATTTATTACTCTGTCAAATTTGTGAGGAGTCTGCTTGGCTGCTATATTTTGAGATTTACTTCTATTTTCTTTCTTTCATGTTAATTGAAAATGTAAGTATCACAGACTGAAAAGTACATGGATTCTTTTTTCATGTATGGAACAACAGAAGGATAACCTTCAATAATATCTCTATCTAGAATTTCATAAGTTATCTCGCTTGTATTTTATTTTATTTTATTGTATAATTCATTGTGTGTGTTTTAGTACATGGGTGGAAGTGAAAGCATAGGGGTCGGGGAAAAAATGGCCAATCTTTTCCCCCTTTGCTATGCTTTTTAGGCAACAGTATAGCTATTCTGAGCCCAATAAATATCACTGAGATGCACCATCAAGGGTTCATCTGCACTGTTTAAAAGTGGGATCACTTTGAAGGGCATGGGTAGGTCAGAAAGACAGAAAGACATAAGTAGTGTACTAGCTCATGTTCAGTGGCCAAGATTCCTCATTTCCCAGGGAGAAGAAACGGTACCTCCTGTTATCAATTTTACATGGAATATTGCCAGTTAAGGGTCCCAACCTTGTCAGGCTGATCCAAGCAATTGTAAGATGATATTTTTTATGTTGGTGATGGATTACCAGTTGTAGTTCCTGAGTATAATCATCTACTTTAAAGTCCTGGTGGTTTGAGAATGAATGGTAAGAATGCTGGCTGATTTTACTGTCACCATCCAATCAGGAAGAATGATATGTCCGGCAAAACTAACTGATTATTTTAGGCTTGAGGATTGGCTGTCCGTTATTCTTAAAACCACTAGTAGTGGTTGTTCTAAACTCTGAAGGGTGTCTGATGAGTCTTATCCATAAGAACTTTTTGATTCATTCTGTAATCATTTTTGTTACAAATCTCTCAGGATCTCTCTCTCTCTTTCTCTCTGTCTGTCTTGGTTTCTTTTCTTTTCATATGTCTCTTTTTGGCAGAAGGAGTGAGCAGATTTTGGAATTCACTTGTGCAGCAGGTAGCAAAAATCTGAATTAATAAATATGCAGTTGGTGTTCTGCCAGGTTCTTGCCAAAGCTGGCTAGTTAAATCTACAGCTAAACTGAGAGTTAAAAAAATAAAATGTAATTCAGATTGTCTGCTGATATTATGTGACCATCATGGATTACATTATCGAATCTATTACATTATTATTTGAGACACATGGGCAGCCCTAAGTGCTACCTTTATGAAGCAGGGCTGAGAGCTTCACCTTGCATACTCCTCTTGTTCAGCATGTCAGAATCGTTTGTCAATGCCCCACATCTGGAAAGCATCTTCAGCAGAAGAATGTGCTCCAGTATAAAGTAATGTGGGAGGTAAGATTGTATATCTGCAAAAAATTAAAGAGGGAACTGAAGAGGGTTTTTTTTTTTGTTGTTTTTTTGAAAAGGCAAAAGACGTGAGACAGAGACATGCATTTGTGAGGTAATGCTATACAAAGACAAGAACCTGTGAGCTTTGTCACTCTGTTGAACAAAGTACAAAATGGAACAAGGAATAAGCAGATTTTATGATTAACAATGAAGCCATTTTTAAATGTCAGCACCTGGAGCGGTGACTCTGAGGGTAAATCATTAGCTTAGGTGGCAACAAGCTGTTGACTGTGCACTCAGAAAAGACCACCTTTAATTAATTTTCTGTATTTAGAATACCAGGCATATTTTGACGAAAGAAAAAAAATGTGTTTTAATTTCAAAACTGTGGAATGTCATAATCAAATATTTGCTCCTTTCATTCTTCTAGTAGGGGAAATATTTGCACTAGAACAAGTCTTGGAAGTTGGGAAGAATAGACACTATTTGCAAAATGATCATTAAAAAGAGAGCTGAAATTAGCCACGGGGGATACAGCCTGAGGTGGCTCTGCAAATAGTCAAAAGTGTTACTGGGAACTGTACTGTGCCTTCCTCAGGAAAAAAAAGAGTCTGAATGGGGTGAAAGGAAGCAATGTTGTCATGAAGTGACTGAGACGATATTACTTGTCAATGTGGGCTTAACAGACATGCTACTTTGTGAGAGAAGGGGAAAATGAAGGCCGTGATAATTTATCCACCAGTCTAAACTTCTGGCAAATGACTTTCCAGTGATTCATTTCCCATTACGCATTTGCAGTTAATGTTCTAAAGGGTGGTTTCCCTTTTCTGAAATGCTAAAAAGAGAACATTTTTTTCTGTCATATGATAATTGGGTGCATAGTTTACAATATAAAAATTCACATACAGGTCTCTGTATTTGGATAGTTTTGAAAATTGTTCCCAGATATTGTGTGTCCCTTTGTACTGGGAATTTGTAAGATTATCATAATCTGGGCCTATGCTAAGGAGTTACTTTCAGGACATGTTTCCTGACAGAACCTTTGGCAACAGAACACGTCCACACCTAATAGAAGTTCCCCTTGTTGATTATCTCTGTTGACAGAAAGTGGCCAAACTGCCTAGCCCTCTGTTGACAGAACAGCCAACCGGAAGCTCTGCAAACCGGGCTGCCTGATGAACCGGAAGCCCTCTCTGCCAATAGAAGGTCCCCTGGAGTGTCTACACTATTTTTTTGTTGACAGAATCTGTCAGTAGGGGCATTGTGCCTTGTACAGCAGCAGCTTAAATGTCCCAAGAAAACTGCTATGTTTTGTTGATAGTTTCTTGATGGAACGCATTTGCAGTGTGGACACTCAATGAATTTTATCACCAAAACACCAGTTTTGTTGACAAAACTCTGTTGTGTAGACACAGTCATAATGCCTCAAAAACCTTTTACTTTGTTCCACACAAAAATATGAAATGAAGTCATGAAACTAAGCTTTTTTATATTGATCATGCCCACTGGTTGTATTTCAGAGCTTTGGGATTTAAACCGGACATCGGTCTTTCACAGCCCTTCTGGACACCTGGGTCTTCACACAATGCTGCTGGATGAATATCAAGAGCGACTGTTTGTGGGAGGAAAGAATCTTGTGTATTCTCTCAGCTTGGACCGGGTCAGCGAGAACTACAGAGAGGTGCAGTCATGTAAAATAGTGTATAGCATGTGATTCTGCATGACAACAGCTTCCAAGGGCTGGGGGACTGGTATGACCCAAGTGATTGGAAATGAGATAATGGATGTGTCCATATTTAAAGGGACAAGTTGAAAATTTTTCTCCGTATTTTTTAAACTAAATTATGACCCAAGACCACTTGAATTGCAAGAGATTGGTGGAAATAAATATTCATCACACTATTTCAGCTTGTTTATTTTGTGCATTTGACAGCATTTGGCTAACAACTGTATGGAGCCTTGTGCACAGAGAATATCAAATCAATACAGGATGAACCTCTTAAATCTGATACTCTCTTGTCCAGCAACATAGGTGGTCTCGCAGGCCCATAGAGTCAAGGAGTAGGGCCTGGGGCCAGAGCAGTGGCCAGCAGCCTGGCCAGAGTCAGAGCCAAAACCCCTGCTGGCCAGTCTGGAGCTCAGGTTGATAGGAGGGCCCCCACCAGAGCATGGGGCTGGGGCCAGAGCTCTGTAGCAGCTCTGGGAGCTCAAGGCTGGGGACTGGAGCCCCGTAGCAGCCCAGAAAGCCTGGAGTCCAAGGAGAGTGTGAGGCTGGGACCTCTTGGGACAGAAGCTTCCAGTCCAGCAAAGTCTGTCATTTCGGACCTGTCATGTCCCAACCACGCAGGACCAGGGAGGTGCAACCTGTAATAATTTTTTAAAATGACATGTGAAAGCTCAGAAACTGGAATAAGTGAAGCAAGACTGAACATGTTTTGAAACATGACCTCTCTGGGCTTGGTTCCTCGGAATTCAATTTTCATGAGAACTTTGGCTTCTCCTGTTGCTTATACAAGAGTGCACTGCAGATATTTATTCCAAAATGGAGTTGAGAGCAGAAGCCAGAGACATTTTGACTGCTTGTAGGTCTAACAGTTTTATCAGCAAAGATGTAGATGGAAGGAACTTCATTAGAGTGATGTTTGAGTGATCTAGTTCATGCATTTCTACTAAAAGACTTTATCAAGCTGTAATTAGTGGTATATTAATTAGCCATTTGAACTTTTCTTTTGTGTTGCAAATACTCATTGAATTACTCTAACACACAGTTGTAAACCATAGAGAGAATAAATACTATTCCAAACCGATACTATTTAAAAAAAGAAGAAAGGCAAATTTATGTATTTGAGTCCTGCCTCTGGTAACAGAGATAAGTTTCCAGAGGCAACAGGAAAATGTTGTAAAGCTAGTAACTCTGGACCACACGTCATAAATCTCATTTTGCCTTTGGTGAATTTGTGAAAGAATTGTGTTGCAGTGTTACCCATGTCTCCACACCTTGAAATATAAAAATAGGTTTTATTACCTTAGACCTTAAATCTGAGACATGGGGATTAACTAGGATCAGTTTAAAAAATAAAACAAAAATGCTTTTCATCACTCACTGTCAGAAAACAAGCCAAGAATTCCTTAGAATATTCAGCTATGATGAGACCATTAGGAGCTCCTTTGAGAAAAGCAATAAAATACTGGGTGGATGTAAAATTAATTCTATGTTTATAACTGTCAAAATATTCCAGCAAATCTAAAATAACTTAATTGGTGAAGAATTTGCAGTGCGTACTGTATGGAGCCTGAATTTTAAAGACTTCTATTTTGTTCCCTTGGGTTTGATTCCATCACTCCCCCAAATTTCAAACAAAAGGCTGCAGTACAGAGTATATTTGCACTCATAGGTGACTATTGATGAATGTAATTTTGTTTCTAAACATCATTAAAATATCTTTATTTATTGTTCTGGGTATCTTTTACATCAGGGTGGGAAATCTCCTCTCCTCAGGCCTGATGTGGTTCACCAGGGTTAGCCACCAACAGGCTGCCAGATTCTTTGTTTACCTGAGCATCTGTAGGTATGGCCACTTCCAGCTCTCACTGGCCATGGTTCACCATTCCCAGACAATGGGAGCTCTGGGAAGTGGTGGAGGATGGGCCACCACTTTCAACAGCTCCCATTGGCCACATAAATAAAGTGTCTAGTGGCCTGCCAAGGGCTAACCTTGGCAAACCAAGCTCAGCTGGCATGCTGGAGGTCCCGCCACTCGTGGAACATAATTTTAAGAATCAATACAATTACAGTGCAAGCTTGATTATCCAGCATCCCCAGGGAACAGAGATTGCCATATAATTAAATAATCCAGTTACTTGAGCTCCTACTCTGCTCCAGCCAGCACGGCAGCTGGCCCCAGCCAGGACACTGGTCCTGCTGCTGCTGGAAGGACAGCCAGCCTCAGCCAAGAAACCAGCTCTTGTCAGTACACTGACCTTGTTGCTGCCAACAGGGCAGCCGCTCTGTGGCCTCTGGACAAGTGGCCCCGTGGGGCACAGTGCTGGATAACAGAACTTGCTGGTTATCCAAGTGCTAGATAACACAGCATTTACCGTAAAAGCAGCAGCAAGTCTTGTGATCAGGTATTGGATTTAGATCTTGATTCAGCCACAGCAGGCTGTAAATGTCCAATGTGACCTTAGGCGAGTCATTTGCTCTCTCAGTATCTCAGTTGCCCATCTTTAAAACAGAGCTAATGATGTCTCTTTTCTCCTGCTCTTTGTCTGTCTTATCTATTTGGATTGTAAACTCACTGGATCAGTTTTTTCCTCTTCTTATGAGGATGCACAATACCCAACAGAATGAGCTCCCCATTTCAGGAGTGAGGTCCACATATGATCACAGGCAGCAGTTTCATAACGTATAAACTGATTCACATTGTTAGTGTATGCTGCAGAAATAATTCTGTGGAACACCAGTGTGCAGTGACAAGATTCTAGTGTGCTGGACCTTGTCTGGACAATGCTGTTGCATTCTGTGGCCTGGGGGAGTGTGGTGCAGGATGTGAGGTGTGGCAGAGGCAATGATCTGAGAACTGGAGGGTGCATGTCAGTAGGTTCACAGGATGAGTTCATAAACACATACAAAAGGTCAAAATGCTTCTGTATGCCTTGTGAGGCCACCCTTGTATGACCATCACTGTCCCAAGCTTTTTCCTTTTGATACTGCTGTTTGCATCCATCTCTGCTCCCATCTGGGTCTGAGACAAAGCGCACAAGGACTGTCATTATCTAACAGCTCTTAGGAGAGAAGATCAGTTTGTTGTTATTTATTATGCATATTACTGCAGTAAAGTCTCTGTCTCCTAAAGTCTTCAAATTAAGGTTTTAAAACTGTTTGCCTTTCTGGAAGGTATGTTTTAGTCAAACCTAAACTATTGGCTTAGACACAGTGGTAATTGCGTGAAACTTCACTGGCTTATGCTATATATGAGATCACACTTCTGACCTTAAACTGCATGAATCTTTAGCTCATAACGCTTCCCCAAACTGACCAGATTACAAATACCGTCTTGCTTTTGGAAAATAGTGAAGGAGTTCTACTGAGATACTCTGCATGGTTTTAGCTCTAAATAAAACATTTCCTCAGCCGGAACTTACAGTTACACCATGTGTGAGCTTAGCCCAGCCATCAGTGAACCCTTGCCACTGAAAGTGTTTATTCCTTTGAAAAAGTGTATTGTTAAAGTAAGCTTTTTCTACCTTGCAAGCTCACTGATAGTAGGAAGGATCATGTGCCCTGGGTTCCTGAGAGACAAAAATAAAGCATTAGAAGTAAAACATCACTAAAGATGCAATGTGCAAATGTGCTTCAGATGATGACTCATAGTAATGACAGTTATTGAATAATTCTGTCCAAACAAAAGGTCAAGTATGAAGTACAAAAAAGTGTGTATTACTGTAATGTTATTCCAGCTCACGTGCTCTGGAGTAATCTCCCAAAACAGCTCTTGTCAGCATGCCAACCAATGGCAATCCTGGCATAGATCCAATTTAGCGTTAAACCTGTAATCAGTTAAAGTTAAAAATTTAAACACCCAGAAAACATAACATGCACAGGGCTAAAGGCTACCATTTATAACCCAGTAGTATCTGGCTCGGAATGCAGTGCAAACACAGCCTTGTTAGGACACTCACCTGTTAGGCTGGACAGTGTGCATTTATATCAGTGCTGTAAATCAGGCAGAGCAAGTATTTGAATTCATTGACATCCCAGGTCAGGGGTCTGCAACCGAAATTGCGAGAGGAACCATATTTTTTTTCAGATTCAGTTACAAAATCAATCCATCAAGAGCTGCCATGAACATGAATACAAGACAGTCCTTAATAAATAACACCAAACCATGTCTTTTTCACCCCATTTTAAAAACAGCGCACACACAATTATTTGTGCCGGTTACAAGTATAGAGAGGTAGCCATGTTAGTCTGTATCTTCAAAAACAAGAAGTCATATGGCACCTTCTAGACTAACTCTCTGTTAGTCTGTAAGGTGCCACCGGACTTCTTGTTGTTTTTGTATGAGCTAGAAAGTTGTTACTCCCATCTCCAGGCTGTACTTGCCTTAGCCCCCAAAATCCACCCTCAGTCCCCAAGCTTTACCTCCATCAATCCCTCAAACCCACCCCTCCACTCCCAGGCTTATCCCCTTTGAGCCCCAACCTCCGCCCCCCCAACTCCTAGGCTTAACTTGCTTCAGTGTGCTCAGCTCCTTTGCTGGTCCCCACTGCCTTCTTGGCGGGTTGCACGGCTCCCGCAGGAGCAGGCTCGTCTGCCCCTGCTCTCCTGCCGGCTGATTCCTGATTATGTGGGGTGGCTCCCTGCAAGGCAGCTTTCATTTCTGGGCTCCCTGCCACCCCAGACTGCTTAGCAGCTCCAGAGCTGCTGCTGCTGCTTAAATGAAATTTATTTTTAAATAAATCAATTATGTTTAAGTGGTGGCTGCTTCCAGAGCCACACATGGAGTCAGTGGTGGCAGCACTCAGAGCTGCAAGTGGCTACTTAAAGAGCCTCAGGTTGCTGACCCTTGGCTTAGGTGTTTTGGATGTAGGTATTTAACATGAGAGGGCTTGAGCCACAAAGAGATTTAGCCACCTAAGTTATAAAAAGAATTAATTTAAAATAGGTTGCAGCGAAAATAAAAGTCAGCAAGTAGAATACTGGTAAACCTTAATGTCAACAGCCACTTCCCACAAATCTTCTTTACATTATCTGTGAATTTCCAAGCAGAAATTTAATTTTTGTTGAGATGAAAATTATATCATCCACAGTGGAGACATTTTTGTTTTCTGTTCTTCATATGCTTAGAAGTCAGACCATCGGGCTAGTCCACCCAGGTCATAGTTTGTTGTATTTTTTTATCCATACAAAGTACAATGAAACAAAATTCTATAGCAGAGGTTAACTGAAAAACCACTTCTCACATTTGGCCTTGCTTAAAATCATTGAGATTAGTAAGACCCTTATCCTCCCTCTAGTGAAGTTAATAGCTTAATTCTCATTTACTTCAGTGGGAATAAATTGGTGATCAGTAGGAAAGTGTTCAAAATTTTGGGATATTTAGTAGACACAGGTGTATTGAATTAGTACAAAATGCTTTGGAACACAGATTTCCCTTCAATTCAGAGGACAAATATTGAGTTTCCTTCACAGTCTGATGGAGAAGACCACCAGTTATAATGCAGGAGAAATTAAATGTCTCATTATAGACCTGTATGGTTAACTTGTATAGTCAGAAACATTTTTGCAAAAATTGGACTATTCAGCTTAGTGACTGTTTTTAAAACACAGTACAATACTACTGTAAAGACTGTAGCAACAAAACCTATACATTGAAAGTGGTGGATCTTTTAACCCTGCCCAAAAAACAAAAACTGGACTGGCTGTGAGTTATACACATTTATATCCCCATGTGAATAATCTTTCGTTATTTCAGATACAATGGCCCAGTACACCCCAGCAGACAGAAGAATGCACAATTAAAGGAAGAGATGCTGTAAGTATCATTAATTGCAAATTAATTACCTTTTAATTAGAGATAGGGTTGAAACAAAATCTTGGATCCAAGCATCCTTCATTTTTTGAACGTTCAAAATCGGGATTCAGTTCTGAAAGTTGCAGTGTGAACCTACAGCATGACTATCGGGACTACATCCATTCACTGGTTTAATTGCTTTCGAGGCAAAATGGTAACTTAGCAATGAACACACTGGTTCCTACTACCACACAGGGTTTTTCATTGGCAGTTTCAAACCTAGCAATGGTCATCCCCTCTATCGCTTAGTTTCTGAGATGTGACAGGACTGGCATCAGAGTGAAAGCCGATTGCTTGCAGACGTTGACAGTTCCATTTCTTCTTTTTTTTCTCTCATTTAATAAGGTAGATTGAGGAAATCAAAACTTCCTTATGTCAAAGTTTGACTCAGACTCACAATTTATCAGACCACTCTGTTTTATTAGCAAAGCCGCTCTGCTAATACATTTAGAAGTGAGCCCCCTGAGTGGGGCTTGTGTCTCTTAATTTATACAGTTGTTTTTGGAGAACAAGTTACAGAGAAGTTACAGACAAAAGAAGAAAAGATTTTAGTCACCACCCTTCGAGATCCCTGAGACCAGTCACGTATCTTCAATTACCTGCCACCCTTAACAATCTCCTTTAACAGCTTCCAGTTAACAACTAATTGCCCTTCACACCTTCCATTCTGATGCCTGCTTCTTAGACGTGCTGGCTCCATCTTAATTGCTTCTCCATTCAAAAGCTAACTGTCCCTACGTGTGCTCCCTCAGATACTTTGTAACATGTTTTGGCATGCCCTCTCATATACAATGTATCCAGCATGTCCCCTTATACAACGTTATACTTATACAATGTTATACTTATACAATGTTATACTTCCACACTTATCTTCACAAACCCATTTCAACCAAATCTCGTCATTTTTACAGCACAAGAATCCGTTCCTTATTTTCTGTCCTGCATTCTGAGATACACTCACAATTCCATTTTAACATCTATCTTGAGCACTACAACCTGTTAATTTTAGGACTTTCTGAGACCAGCATAGACACTGGCAATGCATTCACAGTGTGACAGCTAAAATTATCTGCCTCTTCTCATCTGTCATTCTGAATATGTCATTTCGAGCCTCTCCTTCAAGTTCTGCACTGGCTTGAATAATGGTGTTATATCCTATCATATCTGCCCTCTTGACTGAAAGTAAAGCTTGTCTAGACAACCTATTGATTTTAATTCTTCCAAGTCTATCCCCCTGCCTTTGTCCATATTGCCATGTGCATGAAATATCATCCTGCTCTGATTCACCAAATTGCAGTCTCTCTTGATTCTAGTCTCTCCTGAAGGCCACTTCTCACGGCATACCGACAGGAAGCAAGTTAAATTAATAGCAAAATATAAAATACACTGCATGCTTCATTCCTCTTGCCCCCATGGTCACCTATCCCCACACAATCTCTGTTGGACTGTAATAAGTTCAAAGACGCTGGGGCTTACAGCTAAACAGAGTTCCCATTTGGCACCATAGACTGAAAATTCTTTGACACAGGTATTAGTTTTATTTTTGAACAGCATCAAGTTCATTGTCAGCGCCTAATAAATGCATTTGCCACAGAGATAGTTAACACTGGATGAAAGGATTTCAAAAAGCCAGAGACACTTTTGTGGTGTGAAATTAAAGCAAACAGTGAAACGCAAACACAGCCACAACAATTATTGTCGGTGATGCGTAGGAAGCTGTAAATATCAGTGCTCAACACTAGCATGAAAAACTTACTGCTGTTCCACCTTGAGGGCATGGGTGCACCAATTTGGAGAAATGGATAACCAAGCTATCTGACTCCTCATATACCTGAAGAAATGATAAAAAGTTTCTTAATTGTTCACTGAACTTTTCAGCCCTCATTTCGCTGAGGTTACCTGTGATAACAAGAGATTGGAATCAATAACCCAGGATATCTCCTGTAGTTCTATGTGCTATGTTCATTGCTTTTCATGTTAGTGTGCTTTAGAAAGCAATCTGAGGCTGTGTCTACACGTGCCCCAAACTTCGAAATGGCCATGCAAATGGCCATTTCGAAGTTTACTAATGAAGCGCTGAAATGCATATTCAGCGCTTCATTAGCATGCGGGCGGCAGCGGCGCTTCGAAATTGACGAGCCTTGCCGCCGCGCGGTGCGTCCAGACGGGGCTCCTTTTCGAAAGGACGCCATCTTCTTTGAAGTCCCCTTATTCCCATGAGCTCATGGGAATAAGGGGACTTCGAAGTAGGCGGGGCCCTTTCGAAAAGGAGACCCGTCTGGATGCGCCGCGCGGCGGCAAGGCTCGTCAATTTCGAAGCGCCACTGCCGCCCGCATGCTAATGAAGCGCTGAATATGCATTTCAGCGCTTCATTAGTAAACTTCGAAATGGCCATTTGCATGGCCATTTCGAAGTTTGGGGCACGTGTAGACACAGCCTGAAGGAAGAAGTGAAAGAGGAAAATAACATGAGAAGGACTTTCCTTGTAGTGCTTTCATACCAGTAAAGAGTAGGATGTACCATGAAATCTTAGGATAATGTTGTCTTCAGATTTCCAGTCTCACAGGACAGAACCAAGATGTTCTCAATATCAGCCAAACTTCTGGTATTTATCTAAGCCCTTGATGTTTATCTATTAACCTCTCTCAGGAGGGAATAGTCATAGATTCAGAGCTCCATCTCCCTTTGCTCATAATGCTTTTTATAGATTGTAGGTTCCTATATTTTGTTTCCAGGAACATTGTGACAGGTTTCTAGTGAAGTTAAATCCTTATTCTCTTATAACAATATACAGTGAACTTCTCCTTATAATAATTTAAAACCCACTGACAATTACAATATTACTGAAATGCAAGAAGCCATTACTGTGGAAGACTGCAATTTTTTTGTTTTGTTTTGTTTTGTTTTTTCTCTCACAGGAATCCATGATTGATTATGAAATATTCTATCATCAGTATTGACAACCCCCAACAGTCAGAATTCACGACTCTGGTGCCTCCAAAATCATGCGACTGATTTAAAATTTTTTTTCAAACAGAAGTTGATTTAAAACTTTTTTTTCAAAAAGTATTTGTCCTTTTACTTACACAATGATGTTTGAGTCTTTAAAGTTTGGTCTCCAGATGGTTCTCTATAACTGTGAGAGATAGACGTTTAAAGGGTTTTTTTTTTCTTTTAATGAAAGTTAAGATTCCATCCCCATCACCCATGACTCAAGGAGCTGTGACTTTAAGTGTATAATTAAACTGTAGATTGGTGCTTGCCTTCCAGCCCAGACAGGCGTGAGCTAGCATGCTAAAAATAATGATGAGGACATTGTGGGATGGACAGTAGCATGGGTTAGCCACACAAGTACAAGCTCATCCAACCTGTTGGGTCCATAATCGAGTAGCTAGCCCAACCCACTGTCTGTGCAATCTCCTTAATTTTATTTTTAGCTTGAGCAGAGATCATGCATATCAATCTACCTAGCCTAGGAGGCACAGGCCCAGAGCAGCGTAGACTAACTCCAAGAAAAAGACCAAACATCATGAGCTTCACAATGGTGATTTAGCAACAATGTCTCATAGAACAACAATACATATAACCATTCCTGATAGTAACTGGAGATCAAATTGGGCCTTTATTACTCACACAAAATTCTCTGTCATTGACACACTCTACGGGCAACCACCGCAACCCATTTCTAGGGCTCAGTCATAACTCTCTCAAGCATAACCTTAATATGGGCACCCACCTTCACCAATGTTATTTCTATTTTTTTTCCATCCATGCACAGAGTAAATTTTGCTATGTGCTCCAAGGCATGTGCAGATGTACACCACCAGTAGAAACACATATTCCCAGGTTTGGGCACTGTGGGTGCTCTGCTAGTTAGCTGAATGGTATTTGACTCTTTCCTATGCAGCCACCAAGCACTCAGCTTTTAGGGAACACTGATTCTCACCCATTCCTAGGGCTCTGGCATAGGCCCTCAAACAGAGGAGGGCAAACGGGGCAGTTACCTCAGGGTCTGGCTTTTCAAATGGGTCCAGAGCTCTGGCCACTGCTGCTACTACTTCAGCAATGGTGGCAACCATAGCTCTGGACCCCACAGAAGTGCCACAGCTGCACTGTTCCACCATTCTGTGTGGCTCTGAGGCTGGGGCAGGGGGGCAAGATGGAAATTTGGGTGGCACTGAGAGCTGAGTGCCGTAGGCCTCATCCCTTCTGTCTTTGGCCCCAACCCTTCAGTGACATGGACCTGGGCTCCCCTCCCGCCTTGCCCGAGGGCCCACAGTGGCTATTGGTCCCCTGGCTCAGGCATATCTTTCTCCATATAGGTACCTATTTTTGCCCTTCCATGGGCTCAGATGTAACCTTACACTCTGCACGCTTGCAAGGTCTTTTAGCTAGTGAAAGAGCCTTACATGGTAATATCCTGGCTAACTTTTATTTATTAACAATCACCAAACAGAATGTACAGGCTAAGTAAGCATATGATCTGCACCACTCCTAATGAGGCAGTTGAACATTTTTTGATGGCCAGTCCATCAAATCCATTTCGGGGACTCCAGTTCCTGCACCATGTCATTGGCAAGAATGTTGATGTCCGCCAGTCCTGATCTAGGAGCTGTGCCCTGGAGATGGTGCCCAAAGAACTTCCCTTTCGACTCCTGTAGTGAAACATGACTTCTGCTTAGCTATACCTTAGCCAATTATTTTACTAATATTTTATTAAGGAAGCCTGACATACTGCAACACATATCTAACCACCTATGTCCCACTGCCGTAATAGATTTGTACCTAGCAAAATTACACAGCAGACAGAAAAAACTACAGAACCAGATAGCTCATACAGACTAAAGTGGGAACCATAATGACAGAGCAATAAAGAAATGAGAGTTTCATAACCCCAACTATAGATAAGTGATTTCTCATCAGACAGAATGCTATCAAACTAACTTTTCCCTAGCCATCTTCAGAGCTCTGTCTTTATCTGGTGATATTGAGTGCCATCAGGACAGAGTTTCCTTCCTTTGCTGGGTACCACACTATTTTATGCAAATTAGATACAATGCGAGCAAAGGATGGGACTTTCTGCTTCCTAGCTCATGGCTGATGCTCTTTCAACCTGCAGGCAGACAAAGGCAAAAGACTTTTAGGACTTCCAATAGTACTACAGAAAAATGGCCTAATATTTACACTTGCACCTTGGATCATGAGGCTGTATAATGCTAGTAATTACAGCAAACTCTTAGAAGTAAAATAATGGTCTGTTCAATATGCAACAGCTGAAGATAGCTATCAATTTATGGCGTGTTCTTTGAGCATAACTTGGGACAGAACAGATGCAAAACACATTCTGCATTTTATCCTAATTGGTTTTGTAATCAGTTTGGTTGGTTTTGATTTTTTTGTATGTCCTCCCTCTTTGCTATTATTTTGCTTTCTTATACGGTAAACCCTCGAGATATGTGCAATCAAATTGCACATGTCTCGGGTGAATGCATTTGCCATCGCTGACAGCAGAGGGGAAAAACGATCCTGAGAAACTGTGCTGCAAGCCTCTGTCTGTGTGCCAGGATCACCAGCTGGGGAGCCCAGCGTGCACAGATGCTTTCAGAGCAGTTTCTCAGAAACTGTGGTGCAATCAGCTGTGTGCCCCCCAGGTGGGAGAAGCTGGAGGCCACGTGGCTGCCCCCCCCACTTTCCCCAGCTGCCCACTCCCTCACCCCTACACCCTCAATTTGCGTGAAATTCAGTTTATGCAGCGGTTGCCCAGGACACAACCTCCATGTAAATCGAGGGATTCCTGTAAAATGTAAACTATAAAATATTCTGTAAAATTTTTTTTGTCCTTTACCTTTCACTACCTCTTCCTTTTTTCTTTGCTGCCACTGAGAACAGTGGCAGCAAAGAAAAAAGGAAGAGGTAGTGAAAGCTAAAGGACAAAATGAACCATGTTTCACCATGATAAGAAGTGTAAAAAGTTTTAGTAACCATCTTAGTATTTGAGTATTTTAAACTTTTCTTTACCAGCTCTTACTCTGTGACACTACAGGCCTCTGCCACAAGCTCTTGAGAGATAATGGGTTCATCTCATAGCAGAAAAACTTGAAGTATTGCAGTGATAAACACTTGCAAAAAGTTTGTAAGAGACTAAGTGGGAGTAAGTAATTGAATTAGATCACAGTCTCGACAAGCCAAAATAAAACTATTACTTTAAATCTTGTGTGCCTGCTGGCCTGTGAAAGAGGGTGTTTAATTCCCATCTGTTTAATCAGTCAGACTTCATTCAGAGATTTGAACCATATTCCATAACAGCAGATCTCCAACTGCAGCTTGGGACCCCGAAATGGGTCATGACACCATTTTAATGGATTTAGATGTAGATTTGTTCAGATCCAGGGCCAAAACTGAACCTGAGCTCCAGCACCAGAGCTGAAGCCTGAGCCTCACTGCCCTGGGTGACAGGGTACCAGTTACATCTCCATGTCTGGGGCTGAAGCCCTGGGATCTCTGGCTCTCCCACCCAGGGTGGTTGGCCTTGGGCTTGGGCTTTGGCCCTGCTACTCAGCGAGCACAGGCATGCTGAGGTTTCAGTTCCACCTCCTGGTGCCAAGTAGTAATTTTTATAGTCAGAAGAAGGTTGGAGTTTAATAGAATTTGAGAACCCCTGCTCTATAACAATGACTCCAGTTCCTTAACACAGTAGAATGTCAGATGAGTAAAACGTGAGTACGTATATTGGTCCGTTGAACGTGTTAAAGACAACCTTGGTACAATTATTCGTCATGCTCCAATTTGCTTTAATGCTAGGCTCTCTCCCCTACCATTTATATGTAAGCAGGGTTATTAGCACCAACGATTGTTAAGATGGCTCAACACTTTCCATTATAAGATCTTGTTTTCAGATGCTTATAACTTTTCTGAAATTTAACCATTTTGGATGAAATTTTTCATGCAGGGTGTACGCCTCATGCCGGGGGCTGCCTTTTGTGTCAGGGACAAGCCTTTTGTTATCCCCAGGAAAATCCACTCAAATTTGGCCAAGTACTGAAGCCTTTGAAAATCAGACTTCTCACACTATCAGCAGAGACTTAGATCTCAGCAGCTAAATGCTCTGATGAGTCTGTCTACTCTGAGCAGGACTTTCCCTGCCTTTGCAGGTCTGGACTGCTGTAGATCATGCCAGGCCTGGGTCTGAACACCAGATCTGAGAATGGAGAACTTGTGACTTCTTTCAGTGTTCTCCCCGTTGGGCCCACACAGTGTAGAGGAGGGAAACTGTTTGTTTTGAATGCTAAGGGAAACAAGAGCCAGACCTGCATTCAGTGTGTGGCCCCATATTTTATTTACTGCTTACTGTTCAAATCCTTCTCTGGAGACAGACTGTATAATGTGTGTGTGATCTTTGACCCTGCTCCTGCGAGAACAAACAAATGAAGTGTGATATGTTTACAGGGAAACACGTATAGTAAATTTTTTGTTTTCTTTTGTTTATTTTTTAAATTTTCTGTCCTGCCCTTTATGACCATCTACCGTATATCCTTTGCTAGCTTCTCATTTCTGCTGCACCAGTATAAATACAGAGTAACCCCACAAAAGTCAGTTGAATAACTGAAATGACCCAGATAAAAATAAATGTAAATTTTGCAGAAAGAAGGATGGGCTTGTAGTTAAGATCCTAGGCATGAGCAGAACCAAATTCTATTCCATGGAGGCTGAAGATACATTCCGCAACATTGGGCAAATTGCTTAACATCCCTGTTTCTCTGTAAAAAGGGAATGTCCTATCTCACAGGGATTCATTAATGTTTGTGATTTGTGCTTAGGTGTTGCATTGGTATGAGCTACAGAACCATAGATATGTAGGGCTGGAAGAGACAGGTTCTGTAGGTCACATGCCTCTCCCACCTTCCCCATGCACAGGGACCATTAAGTTGACCTAGACCATCCACATAAGTGTTCAAACTAGGGAAGCAGGGAGATGATTCCCATGGCTCAGAGGAAGTGGGGTTTTCAATTATCCTGAATGCTAAATTTCTACTCTTCTTTTAAACATAGGATGAATGTGCAAATTACATCCGTGTCCTTCACCGGTACAACAGAACACATCTTCTGGCCTGTGGTACAGGGGCTTTTGACCCCATCTGCACTTTTATCAGAGTTGGACACCAGTCAGAGGTAAGAAATATAAACCAAAGCAAGGACTACTCTGCTCTGAAGCAAACCCTCTCCTTTAGTTATATGCAAGCACAAATGAAGCACAGTGGTACATTAAGATTGTTCAAATAGAGGGAATGCAAGTCACACTGCAGTCGGTGCAAGAGAAGTGACATTCCCCCTACTATGCCACATGCAAAGACCACACAATTGCAGCACTGGCGCTCTTATAAGTGCTAAAACTGATTCCTAATAATGATTCCAGAGATTGCCCGCACCTATAGAAGGAACCTACAGAATACTACAAGATTTAATACGAGTAATAACCTTGCTGTAGGTTTCTTTTTAAACCACATTACTGAATTAGAGAATGATCTTTCTTTAGGGTAATTAAAAAATCTAGAAAATTCTTTGTTGTGTCTGATCAAGCTTGTAACAATTATCATAGAATCATATTGGAGTCTATAGGACCTGGTTAAATTTTATAGGATATCGCCGTAAAAGTGGGTGCTGGAACTATGAGACCTAGCAGGCCACAGAGGGAAGCCACATTGATTTCTGTAAGTAAAGTGAGCAGGATTTTGTCACCAGATGTCACTGTTATTAAGCAGCTACTAAATTATTTTTAATTAAGTAATTGAGGCCAAATGCCTCACTTAAGCCATTTCGACACATACCCCTTCCAGTAATGAGCAGCCCAGAAGATGCTAATGAGGCGAGGATGTAAATTTCCCATGCCTCATTAGCATATGGCCATGTGATTTGGAGTCCAAAAGAACCTCTTCCAGACACCAAAATACACGTGTAGACATGCAGCCCATGGGGATCTTCCGGAAGAAAACCCTCCTTCAGGAAGCCCCCTCTTCCTCAAAATCACATAGCCATATGCTAATGAGGTGCTGGAAATTTACATCCATGCCTCATTAGCATCTTCTGGGCTGCTCATTACCATGCCCCTTCTGGAGGAAGGGGCATGTGTTGAAATGGCCTAAGTGTCGTGCTGATATCACAAATGAGCAATGGATGGCTGCGGCACATCCAGCCGTATGTAATTATGTAAATAAAGTAACTGAAAACATATTTTGGAAAATTATACATAAAACTGTATGTTACTATTTGCTTGGAATTTATTTTTAGCTGAATTATGAAGCACTTTTTGAGATAAAACTATCAAAGTTTACATCCTAAATCTTTTCTCCGCAGGCATTTATAAACTGTATAATAATAATACTCTTTCTGATGTGATGGGAAATGCAAGTTCTGCTCCCAGGACTGGTATAATTTTTTGTTTCTGTGATCAAACACAGCTGGTGCACGTAAGCATCTTAATGTCTTGTAAGATTTCAGCTCTCCACAGCTTGCTATGGCTGTACTCTCAGCTTATTTCCAACCCTTGTGACCACACTGAAGGTAATAACACTGATTCTGATCTCTCTTACACCAGCATATGTCCAAGGAGTTCAGTGGACCTACTCATGATTTGCACAGATGTGAGTGAGGGCATAGTCAGGTAAATGGTCAAAGCCAGCTTCTCAGGTGTCTCTACACAGCAGTATAAATTTGGGTTTGAGTGCCCTCCCCCCACACACAGACCTTATACCCCACCGCAGGGAACTAGTAGCTCAGGGGTTAGGACCGTACGTCTGCAAAGCTCTGGTTATGAGTTCAAGCTAGGTGGGGGCCTTATGCTGTTCTGGAACAGGTTAGATATATTTTTTTTTATTATAAAAAAAAAAGGTTGGGGTTGGTGGTGATGAATCCTGCTGTGAGTGCAGGGAATAGACTTGCTGAACTCTAAGGTCCCTTCCAGCTATATGGGATATGTATATCACGCTCCAACTGTACTGACCCAACACCCTGTAGAGCTGGAAGCTCTGAGGCCATCTTGAGCTGGGATCTAGGACAGAAGCCCTACTGCTTTTCAAGGATGTGACCCACACTTGACTCCACTTGCAGCAGTTCTCCAGATGTGTTTCAGGACTCCCAGTGACACACAAGCAGTGTTGCAGGCAGCCAATGCAGAGGCCAGAAACACCGTAACTGCTTGGTGGACAAGCACACTTCCTGTTTCTGCTCTTCTTGCCACAGTGGCAGCTCCTCCTCACCACTGCACGGATCTTGCCCACCAACAGAGGGAGGGACAACGGGGGTAATTTTCCCCAGGTCTAGTTGTTTCAAAGGGATGCAGAGCTCCAGGCCCCTTTGAAACGCTGCAGCAGCCCTGCTCTGGCTGTCCGTGGCTGTAAGGGAGTGGCAGGAAGGCCTAGTGCCACAGCATGGGCAGCAGGGAGTGCTGACTGCCCCAGCCATGCCACTTCCGCTGTTGGTCCAGCCCCTTCCAGGGCTCAGAGCCAGAGCCCCCTCCCATCTTGCCTCAGGGGCTGCAGCAGCTGTCAGCACCTCCTGACCAGAGCAGGGACCAAAGGCAGCAAACTGGTGGTTACTCCTGGTCACTTGGAAGTTGAGGGTCATCTCTCTCCTGGCTGTGCTAAACAGGGAGTTCAGCTGCTCCCCATCCATGCAAGGCAGCCTCTGAGTCACTCTCCACTCGCAGGCCCAGGCTCCTGCACTTCTCTTGACCCCCTTGGAGCTACAGGCACAGGGGTGCCTAGTCTGCCTGCACTTTCAGGGCAGTAAGTGGGAGCCAGCACCCAAAATTGCCCACAGCCTACTGTGGGCTGCAGCCCTGGCTCCTCCTGGTTGCACAGAAGTTTTAGGCCTGGCTCCCATTCACTGCCCGGATAGAGCATGCTCCCTGGGCATCTCACAACACACAGTCCCAAGGGTGGCATGGAGGCAGAGAGCAGAACAGGGACAAAGCAGCTGCCCTGCAGCGGAGGAGAAGCAGCCAGGATGTAGAGGGTCTTCCCTTCCCTGGCCACATCGAGCCAAAAGCCCTGTAGTTTCAGCTCATTGCAGGGCAGCTGCTTGCCCCCACTCCACTCTCAGGACCTTGAAATCTGGCTCCCCCTGTCCCGCCCCAGCATTGTGTGTGCAGGGGCATCTAAGCAGTTCTTACTGTCAGGGAAGTGAGTAGGGAACCAGCCCCAAAACTCCCCCACAATCTCACACAGAGGCAGTGCCATCCGTGGTTGCCAGCTTTCCCCTTTCTGAAAACTGAATAGCCATGCCCACCTCCTGCCCTTCACCTTCCCTGCAGCCCTGTCCCCCCACTCACGTTGTTCCCCTTCCCTCTGTCACTTACTCTCCTTCATCCTCACTCACACTGGGTGGGGCAGGGGTGCTGGCTGTGGGATGGTGTAAAGGCTCTGTCTGGGAATCCAGACTCTAGGTATGAGGGGTTTGGAGTGTATGAGGGGGCTCCAAGATACGGGGGTTGAGTGTAGGATGTAGGTGTGAAGGCTCTGTGAGAGAGTTTGGGTGCTAAAGCAGGCTCAAGGCTGTAGATGGGGGGCAGAGTGTCTGGGGGGCTCTGGGATGTGGGTTCCAGGAGGGGGCTCAGGGCTGGGACAGGGAGTCGGGGTAGAAGAGGTGGGTAGGGGGCAGGGTGTGGGCGGTGTTTACCTTAGTTGGGTCCTGAAAGAAGCACTGGCTAGGTGACTCTGTACACTTGCCCTATCCACAGGTGCCCCTGGAGATTCCATTGGCCACTGGTCCCAGCCAATAGCTTCTGCAAGGCCAGTGCTCAGGGTGGAGACAGCATGAAGAGCCTCCCTGGATGTGTTTGGAGATGCGCAGGGCTGCACAGGGCTGGGCATGGAGCCTGCCTTAGGCTCGCTGCACAGCTGATCAGACATTTAGCGTCCCAGTCAGTAGTTATGACTTTTGGACTGGGCATTCTGGTCAAAAACTGGGCACCTGGCAGCCCTGGCTCTTGCTCCTCCTTGCTGCTGCTGCTGCTGCTCAGAGTAGGGAGCAAAGCTGCAAGGGAGGTGGCAGTTCCCAGCTGCCAGGATGTCAGGGTCATTCCTTACCCGGCTGTGCTGAACTAGGACCTTTGCTGTTCCTCTCTCTGTTGCTGACTCCTGGTCCACCCTCCCTGGAGTGGCTTAGGCAGAGGCAGTGTGCACTTTCAAAGAGGTCTGATTGGTCAGACAGTGGGTAGGCAATCCCCACCCCAACCCCACTGCACCCCTGCCAGCTCTGCTGGGATTGGAGAATTGCGTGGACTGCTGGAGAGCTGTGTGGGACTCTTGCTAGGACCACATATGGCTGAGAGGCCCCGTTCCAGACTCAGGGGTAGGAACAATGTAAACTTGTGGCCCCTTTGAGCTAGTCCTGTACAAGAGAACTGGCCAGAGCCCAAAGGCAAGCAAAGTCGTTATCAGCAATCGGCAGTGGATACTGGGACTGTTTGCTGTCCATCAAGGCAACTGGTGCTGATCAGGTTGTGTGTTTGTTATTGATAGCAGTGTGGGAGGGATTCCTAGATGAATTTCTGCCTTCCCAGAGGCTGTTTTAAGGGTCTGCAGTCCTGGGCAAGTGGTGGAAGTTTGAAACATACTGCTAGTAAGGGTAGCCCCCACCAAATTTGAAATGGTCAGAATTAATTTAGCATCTTTATTGCTTATACTCTAACCACAGAGAGCAAGCTTAGCTATTCATATCCTTTCGCCCAGAGGGGAGAAAAAGATTAGAAATGACGTCACAAGTGCTTTTCTTTTCATTTCCAAATGCTGTCCAAACACTGCAGAATGTTTGCCAAAATGACTCAAGCTCTGCTATAAACAATCCATTAGTGTTTACATTGAAAGATTGTAACCATAATTCCAAGCAAAGGAAAAAAAGCATTATTGAATGTCTTCTGGGGTTGAATTCAAATAAACTGAAAAAGCACTGCTGTTTCCTCACAGAGCTGTTGGCTGAGCTAGGGTTCACTCCACTGTCCTGCTATTAGTGCCCAATAACTGCTCCCATAGAAAAGCACATGGAGACCTGGAGTTTAGTCAGTGGGAATTTTTCAGTGAGGATTATGCAACGTCAGCCTCCCCATAAATCCAAAAAGAGTAAAAGGAATTAACTTAATTCTTAAATCCCAACTTTATAAAATCTTATGGTAAACAGCAAATGTGTTGGTATTTTATAATCCACATACATTATCTTCACAGCTATAATCAAAGACAGACAGAAAGAAAATAACCCTAAATAGAACAAAAAAGCAGCCCTTTAACACTTTAAAGACTAACAAAATGATTTATGAGGTGATGAGCTTTCGTGGGACACACCCACTTCTTCAGCTCTGGAAATTCTGATTTTGTTAAGATACAGACTAACATTGTTACCTCTCAATAATGCTAAACAGGTTAATTCCCCCACAGAAACATGGAGACAAGAAACTGAGTCTCATTTGCAAGGTTTTGTAGATTTTGTTATCAGTTTGCTGAGTCCTATGCATTACAGCATTTTTCCTCCACTTGTTTTCAGAAAGTTTAAGGTCATTCAGTTAGCTAGCAAGCTAAATAATTAGCCAGCCAACACTCATTAAGTACATAGATTTAAAAATCCCTGCTGTGAAGTGCTTCAGAGTTAGAGGGAAAGTAGCCCTATTCTGTTTCTGTGGGTCAACTTCTCTCAAGCCACGCAACCCCACGGCCTCTAGTACAGCAGCTGTCCTGCTAGCTGCCTCAAGGAGTACAGGTGCCTGGAACCTACTCAGAATACCCAGTTCCAGATGCTCTTGGATGTGAAGTCCCTCCACACCCACACACACACACACACAGAGCAGAATCCCAGAGTTATGCATGCCTGGGGAATGGCCGTTGTTCATAACTGTGAGATGTTAGAGACTCTGAACAGAACATGGCCGTGGCTACACTAGCCCCCGCCTTTCGAAAGGAGGATGCTAATGAGCCATTTTGACAGATGCTAATGAGGCACTATCATGAATATGCAGCGCCTCATTAGCATAATGGTGGCTGCATGGTTTTGAAAGTGCCGCTTTCGAAAAGCCAGCTGCTTGTGTAGACAGGGGCCTTTTGAAAGGACCCCTGGACTTCAAAAGCCCCTTCTTCCCATTTGGTTTTGGGAAGAAGGGGCTTTCAAAATCCAGGGGGTCCTTTGAAAGGACCCCAGCTACGCGAGCAGTGTGCATTTCGAAAGTGGCACTTTCGAAAGACATGTGGCCACCATTATGCTAATGAGGCGCTGCATATTTGTGTCAGTGCCTCATTTGCATCTGCTGAAGTGGCTCATTAGCATCCCCCTTTCGAAAGGCTGGGGCTAGTGTAGCCATGGCACCTTACGGTTGTTCTTTCAAAAGGTCACAACTTACCATTGACTTAAAACGGCTTTGAAACTTTACAGGGCAGAAGAAATCTGCTGCTTTCCATCTGTTATTCCTGGTGGTTGACATTTAACACCGTATTGTACTGTATTTGCTTATATTCATTTGTTTCTTTGTTTTGCTGCTTCTTGGCTGTGCACTTCTGGTTCCAAATGAGGTGTATAGTTGGCTGGTTGGTTTATAACTCTGAGTTTCTACTGTACATCTCTTAAAGAAGTGTCTTTCTACTAGGCAAGTGCATTCCATTAGAAAATTGAAATTAGCCTTTCTATTTATTCAAAACAAAATTGGGAGGAGCTGCATTGGTATACGAAATACTGTGCACATGGCATGCATTTTTCACAAATGTTACTCTTGTTTTGAAAGTTTGGGTTTTTAGTTAGGAATGTGATCACAAAAATAACATCCATATTTATTTTCTCTCAACTACTCAATATCACATTTTCTGTTTACCAGGAAGAAACAGATTATTTTTTTTCTAACACCTTACTTTGCAGTCTCAATTTAGGAACTGCAACATCAAGCTGTTTTTCCGTGTCTTACATTGGCACCAATGATTAAGAATTTTTCAGTCAAAATTCAGCCGACAATTTTGTTCATGATGGCTGAAGCAGTGCAAATTCAGCAAACATTGACCTCATGGTGGGAACAGTAGCAAAACTTGTGGGTGTTTTTGTTCAGTCTTTAAGTTAAGCAATTGGCTAATATAAACTTACAGAGCAGAACTAGAGCCAAGTTATTCAAAGTTTACTCCTAAAAGTCAGTGGGATTTTGTGGAGTGAGGCCTGTGCTGAGAAGGGAGGCATTACTTTGACATAGTCAATGTTCTGACTAGAACCACACAACAAGGATCTATTTTCAAGGTTCCATTCCTAGCCTAAAGAAAAAGATAGTTGAATGTTCTCAGCCCCTCAAATGTTAAGACCCTAAAAAAAATGCATGAACACTCTCATGTGAGCAAGAGAGTCAGTGTCTTCTAACACTGAACAAGATACTTCTTTAGAAAGAAGAAAACGATGTTATTTCTAAAGCCACTGTGTATACCTCTCACTTCCTCATTTCTTCTCTTACAAAATTTCCTCGTACCTCCTGCTTCAGTTTTCCTGCTCTAATTGCAAAAAAAAAAAATGGCATCGCTCAGGAGCTCTGTAGCCCTGTCGAACAACCAACTAATGAATTAATAAGAAAATAAGAAGGGTCCATGACAATAAAGACAGCTCATAATCCTCCATGAATGCTCTGCTGCTGCGAGGTCAACAGATGGAACTGTAGCTGAGACCTCTGGAGTTTAGTTCATGAGCCTCAATGGCAGTGGCCAGCATCCCCCAGCACATGTGCTAAGAGTGAAACATGAGTCAATTTTCATCGGTACACGAGGCAGGGGCTCAGCCCACCCTCCTCACCCACATAATCACAGAATCATAGGGCTGGAAGGGACCTCAGGAGGTCATCTAGTCCAGCCCCCTGCTTCAAGCAGGATCAACCCCTCCTAAGTCATTCCAGCCAGGACCTTGTCCAGCCAGGACTTAAAAACCTCAAGGGATGGAGAATCCACCACCTCTCTAGGCAACACATTCCAATGCTTCACCACCCGCCTGGTGAAGAAGTTTTTCCTGATATCTAACCTACACCTTTCTCTCTTCAACTTCAGCCCATTACTCCTTGTTCTGCCATCTGACACCACTGAGAACATTTTCTCACCCTCCTCTTTAGAGCTACCCTTCAGGAAGTTGAAGGCTGCTATTAAATCACCTCTAAGTCTTCTCTTCTGTAAACTAAACAAGCCCAAATCCCTCAGCCTATCCTCATAGGTCTTGTGCTCCAGACCCTTAATCATTTTTGTTGCCCTTCGCTGAACCTCCTCTAGCAAATCCACATCCTTTTTATATTGGGGGGCCCAAAACTGGACACAATATTCCAGGTGTGGCCTCACCAGTGCCGAATAAAGAGGAATAACTACTTCTCTAGATCTGCTCGAAATGCTCCTCCTAATGCACCCCAGTATGCCGTTAGCTTTCTTGGCTACAAGGGCATGCAGCCAGGAGCTTGCTCAAAACCATGCCTCCTGTAGATTACCAAAAGACCTGCTAATGCTACCAACCACTACCTAAATAGTAAAACTCTGCATCTTCATTTATTTATTAATGAAGCTATTGCAAGTAGGGCAGTTAGTGACTTGAAAAAACATCACGGGCACTCCAACCATATGTAGGGGTTAAAAGTCAAATTTCAGCACTCCACCTCAGAAAGGTTGCTGACCCTGGCACTATGGTTTGAGCTAAATGCCAATTGGCTATTCACTAAGGCTGCAGTGGAGTGAACCAGACCCAGGATGTGTGTGGATTATATCCTTCCCCTGGCTGAGGAAGCATGACCTGAGCTTCAGAAACCCTGTTGAAATCTTGGGTGAGTCCCCACTTGTAACACAGACAGGCAGAATGGAATCTGGGCCCTCTGGAGCATAGTGCTTGAACCCCTACCACTTGAGCTAAAAGCCAGCTGTCTCCCAGGTCAGGCTATAGAAGAGATTCATTCTTTCTCCATGTAAGTAGTCTAAGTGCCCAGTAGCTGGGATGGTGAACCACATCCAGTAAGTGTGGGGGTTACACTCTCTCCTTATTTGTCCATCCACCCTTCTTCTTTCTTTATTATTGTCCCTTGCTATGATATGCCAAATTTTGGTCCTAAAGCTACACTGATTGAAGCCATGAGAATTTTGCCAATGAACTCAAGGGAGGAAGAATAAAGTCCCCAGGATGCACGGCCATATTCTGATCCAGCTAGTGTGAATCTACATCGTTCAGTGTAGTTATGCCAGTGTCTACCAGCTGAAGATCTGGCCTTTGATTTCAAAACGTATGGATGGCTCCATGTGTGGTACGGGATGGGCTAGATTGTTATCATAGTGCGGGGGTTAGCAAAGTGGGGGGTGGGCCCCTCAGGGGGTCATGAATTTTCTTAAGTGGGGTGCAGCACAACTGGCTATTAGGTTTCAGGCTCATCCATCTCATTAAAAACAATGAAATATGTTACTGTTTTCATGTCTGTATATTCACATTTACATACTGATTAATAAAGTTTTTACATTATACACACTTATTTTCTTCCACATGCCAAAAGGGAATTTTTTCATGGGAACATGACTGAAATTTCCATCAGTTCAGATTATTATTATATTAAACGAGTTGGGGAGGCTCTGCTAATTGCAGCGATGAAAAGAGGGACCTGGCGTATAAAGTTTGCTCACCCCATCCTAGTGTTCAGCCTGAGTTAGGAGTAGAGCTGCACAGCCCCAGGAGCCAGGTGGGGACCAAACTGTGGCTCTAAAAGTCATAGTTTGATCCCACTGTAGCGCTTTTCTCTTTGGAGCTGTGTTCGGCACTAGCCTGGTACCTGGATCAGCTTCTTTTCCTCCTCATCTCTCGCACTTCTGGTCACCTGTGTGTGAGACAGAAGCAGTCCAATGTCAGATGCCCTGTCCTTTCCATTGGGTGTGGTAAAGAAAATATCAGGGGAGCATGGTGACTTCTTTTACTCTTCAGCAGGCTCACACGTAGGCTCATTATTAAACCCAGTGACTGAACTGTGTTCTCCATAGTTTTCTTCACCTGTTGTTGTTGCTAGGGCCACTTCTATAAAACTTGGATGTTTGTTTCTTTTTTAAAAAAATTAAAAAAATATTTCTTCTGCTTATTTCCTACAGTTGTGTATTCTACCCATCCACCCACCCGCACAAAATCCCTGTCTCGTCACCATGAAAGATGCAGGCAAAGAGTCAACAGCACTCTTCAAACTCAACATAATTTTGCATAAACTTTAAACTACATGCAGGGATTAGAAACATCCTTTTATTATGAATGATTGCATATTCTCTGAAGGCAAAAAGTACATGAACATTCACCAGGAATTTCTGAGCTATAAATGAGTTTAACACAACGATTACAAGCAATTGAAGGGTCCAAGAACAATAAGATAAGAACATATAAGAACATAAGAATGGCCATACTGGGTCAGACCAAAGGTCCATCCAGCCCAGCATCCCATCTGCTGACGGTGGCCAATGCCAGGTGCCCCAGAGAAGGAGAACAGAAGACAAGTGATTTATCTCCTGCCATCCGTCTCCTGCCCTTGTTCTGATGGCTAGGGCACCATACTTTATCCCTGGCTAATAGCCATTTATGGACCTAACCTGCAAAAATTTATCAAGCTCTTTTTTAAACCCTAATAGAGTCCTGGCCTTCACAGCCTCCTCGGGCAAGGAGTTCCACAGGTTGACTGTGCGCTGTGTGAAGAAAATTTTCCTTTTATTAGTTTTGAACTTACTACCCATCAATTTCATTTGGTGTCCCCTAGTTCTTGTATTATGGGAGAAGGTAAATAATTTTTCTATATTCACTTTCTCCACACCATTCATGATTTTATATACCTCTATCATATCGCTCCTCCAATCGCCTCTTTTCCAAACTGAAAAGTCCCAGTCTCTCTAGCCTATCCCCATATGGGACCCGTTTCAAGCCCCTAATCATCTTAGTCGCCCTTTTCTGAACCTTTTCTAATGCCAATATATCTTTTTTGAGGTGAGGAGACCACATCTGCACGCAGTACTCAAGATGTGGGCGTACCATAGTTTTATATAGGGGAAGTATGATATCTTTTGTCTTATTATCGATCCCTTTTTTAATAATTCCTAACATCCTATTTGCTTTACTAACTGCCGCTGCACACTGCGTGGATGTCTTCAGAGAACTATCCACTATAACTCCAAGATCCCTTTCCTGATCTGTCGTAGCTAAATTTGACCCCATCATGTAGTACGTGTAATTTGGGTTATTTTTTCCAACATGCATTACCTTACACTTACCCACATTAAATTTCATTTGCCATTTTGCTGCAAGATAGTTGAATATGTTTTGGAATGTAACATTGAGCTGAAATTATATTGTCTCCCTTCGCACTGAGTAATTACAGAACATGTTGGTCAGCACATCCTTTTTCAAAGCTCCACTGAGGTTGCATTTATTAAAAGATTCAGCGTTTCTTTATAATAGGCAGTTAATGTGACTGATGTTATTATTTACTGTTTGTAGGCACCTTCCTTCTCCCATCCATTTCCTCCTATTTCTTGTGCAGAGACAAAGAAAGCTGTCTGTGTGCTAATTGTAGTGTGTATCCCCTTTAGGATACATATTACAATTAGCACACAAACAGCTTTCTTCCTGGAGAGCTAGGGCAAAGCCCTTTATTATAAGCAATACCATGTTCAACTCTTCCAGGACATTAGTGCTCATGCACCTATCCTCCCAAGAGGTATTTAGGATTCTCCTGAGGCAGCGTTGATGATATTGTTCAAATGCCTACATCTCCATCTAGCATATGAATGGAGTGAAGTGCATGCATGTAACTCCCATTGTTTACTGCCATCAATGAGGGCAGAATTCAAGTTGTGCGGGTGCTTATCTTACATCTGTATTTCTTGGTTTTCAGAAATTTGAGTTTTGCTGAACTCAGCATTCTGGAAGGGCATGAGCTAGCAGTAGGCAACCTTAGCTCTGGATTAACAAAGATTTTTTTTCCATTTTATTAGTACTAATTTCTACTTCAATAGACCTCAAAAGTACCATTTAGCACCAATTCCCTATCATGTGACATGATATACCTCGACTCAATAAATTACATTTGTATCAAAACTTCCTGATTTCATTCAGGGGAAATTTGTGTCTTTCCCACTCCAGCTTATATTGAAACAAATTGCAAAATTCTGCTTCCTCAGCAAAATCCTGGATGTTTACTGAGATATAAATTTATAATTTTCTCATCAGAAAAGTTCTGCATCTTGTGGAGTGCTGCGCTCTCCCAATGCCAAGTGAAGCAAGAAGCAAATTTCCATATATGGAAATATATATATATTCTGATAATTGACACCCTTTGGCTATGGTTATGCTAGTGAGTTTTTCCAACAAAACCCCACTTTTCTTGACAAAACTGGTGGAACGTCCACACATAAAATGTGTTTTGTTGACAGTATGTTGACAAAACTCAGCACTTTCTCCAGCGGCATTCTGTCTCTCAGCCATGAGGTGTAATGCTGTTGTTGACAGATACTGTGAACAAAAAATCTGTTTGGAGCTCTTAGGGGGGCCTTCTCTTGACAGACAGGGCACCCAGAACAATGGGCAATCCTGGCTGCTGTGCTTCTGGGTGCCTGTTTTGTCGAAAGAACAGCCAGGCAGTCCAGCTGCTCTGTCAACAGAGCAGAGCACTCTTCCAATTGGCTTTTGTGTTTGGCCGCACTTTGTCGTCAGGAGTTTTGTCAGGAAATCTCTTCCAACAGTGACTTCTGTCGACAGAGTGCTGTAGTGTAACCATAGCCTTAGAGTTTGTCAGTCTGGACACTTAAAACTTCAGGAACTTTAGAAAATCTTAGTCATAACTTATCATAATGATAAGTAATAATTGCAAGATGCTTTGGAATCCTTCAGGAGGAAATATGCAGTGACGTGATATGTATGTTTTAATGTTTCTTTCATCAAAGTTTTGTGGATTTTACAGAAATATATCATGATACTGCTCTGTAAATTTTAATACAAAATATTGGTTTTTTAAAATCACTGTAACATATTTGGTAATAGACACCATTTATTCCTCTAGCTTGGGCTATACCACTGAAGTCAAACCAATTGACTAAATCAAATTAATTATAAATTCAGTGGAAAGCCATCTTCCAAATTCAGAAATCAAATATATAACAGATGAATGTAGTGATCTAAATATAATATTGGTTTAATTGATAATGCTTTATTCCAGGCTGCTTAAGAAAACTTCTACTGGGAGTAATCAATAGTGCTTTATTCCAGCCTGCTCAACAAAGCTGATAACAGTTGTTACCTTTCCAAAATCAAAGAATTACATTCATTAATAGTAATATACAGTTTTTTCCTCCCTCTTTATAATATCGTCATTACTTTAGCTCTCATGCATTTTGAACATCGAAGTAGGGTGCTATTCCCATCCCCTCATGGGATAAGTGTCTTCGACGTCTCGCCGCCTAATGTCGATGTTAACTTCGAAATAGTGCCCGACACGTGTAGCCGTGACGGGCGCTATTTCGAAGCTAGTGCCACTACTTCGAAGTAGTGTGGATGTGTAGACACGGCTACTATGTGTTATGCTGATATACAGACATACTCTGTGAGTTTTCAGATTTTTTTAGAATATGTGCGAGTCAAAATTCACTTAATGCACCCATCCTAGAAGAAGCCTCTGCATAGTGTATTTAACATCTCTATATAGTTGAATATAGGGTTTACAGAAGAGGAGGGGAAAACATTTTGCAATATAAAGGACGCACATTTGGAAGAAGGAGATTTTAGGGATCAGCATAGCATGTGGGTGCAGGAAACTTGCAGTAACAACTTTGTTGTATAGTGACAGATAGATAGCCATGTGTAGTGCCAGATATAAAAGAAAAAGAAAAAGAAAACACAGAGGATACATTTTCCATCAAAATCACACACCTATTATGTGTTGTAATTACCAGTTTTCTTTGGATCTTTCTTGATTCTTACTTTTCCTATCCTGTAAAAGTACCTGTTTGCATAAAGGAAAAGGGCTTTCCAGTTTCCATGTTTGATAAATAAAAATAATATATGTCAAGAGAAGTTCCTTTGTGCATTACATCACACTTTTTCTGTAACATCCCAGCCTCTTCAAGGCGCAGTTGTCATGTCATATAAATCTGAGTATTATATACATATGCATTCATTCAGAGACAAACATGCTTGCTCTATATATAAATTATTAAAATGTCTAATGTCTCTCAACACAAAATTATGATTCTCCCCTGAAATTGCTGTAAAATTACTTAAAATATATGAATTAAATTGTGATATATTAAATATTAATTTAAATATAAATTGTAAATACAAAGATTTCAGACATTATATTTCTCCTCACTGTTCAGTGAATGAACCCATCATTCACTGTGCCATCTCCAACCTTTTTGTTAAATGTGAAATGCAGGGGGGCCTGTGAAAATAACAGCCTGTAATCGTGTTATTGAGACAATATGGTAATGCATGCTTATAATAGGGGCTTTTGGCATTTCCTGACGTGAGAGTGTTCATCTTTGCAATGATAGTGTTCTTTTAACACACTTCTCTAATGTCTAATTTTGGTTTTTGTTTAGAGGTGTATTTTAGAGGGAAAGACATGCAATATGTGGAACTGCTTGCTGAGCCATCCTAAAATGCTGTGTTGTGCGTAGAGGGCCCAACACAAGTTCCATAGCACTGGAAGGTTCACTACGGATTTCAATGCAAGTTGAACTGGTGTACACCTTATGCAAGCAATCAAGGGATTTTGCAAGACCCTGTCTCAGTTAATACAAATAAGGCCAAAAAGAGAATATAAGGGGTACACCTACAGTAGTGGGTTTTTTCAACAAAACAGGCATTTTGTCATCAAAAACCATGATAGAACACAAAACAAAATGTGTTCTATCAACTTACTGTCTACATAACTTGACACTTTAGTTGACAGCCTTCTGCCTCTCCCTCATGAGGCAGAATGCCTTTGTCGACAGATTCTGTCATCAAAAAAGCCACGAGGACTTCCGGGACCCCAGTCTGTTGTGAGTGCAGCCGGGCAGGCTGTCTGTTCTCTGTTGACAGAGCAGAACAAAAGAGTGATCTGCTTTTGTGTATGGACTGGATGTAATCTCTCAATGGAGATTTTGTCAGAAGATCTCTTCTCACAGCAACTTCTGTCAACAGATCATTCTCGTGTGGAAGGGGGAATGTCTACACTGCAGCTTGGAGCCCAGTGTGTGCAGGCAGAAGTGTGCTAGCTCCCCTGGAGCTAGTAAGCTAAAAATAGCAGTACAAATAGCAGCAATAGGCACTAACTTTCATTCTTCTGTATCCCCAAGGACTCTCTATTCAATTCCTTTCCCTGTGGTCCCACCTGTCTCCTCCACTTCATCCTTTTACCTGAATCTGCTGCTGCACACAGTTCTCTGCATCCTCCAAGTGTCTCCTAATAGCTGCCAAACAGCCAGACATTTGGGCTTGCATAACCATCAGGTAGACTAGAAGCTGCACCCTCTGGAGCTTAGTGCATGAGCCTCTACAGTTTGAGCTAAAAGCCACCTGGCTCTCAGCTACTGCTGTAGAGGCCACTCATTTTTTTCTCTGTGTAAGTGGTCTAGATACCACCACATGGGATAGTGAACCACACCTAGGTGTCCAGGTTACACTTGGTTCTGTAGTGCCACTGACCAGCTCTGGTTGGTGCTTGAGAATCAGGGTCTGTAGTATGGCTACAGTAGCACAAGTAGTAGCTTGAGATAGTCTTCTGAATATAAGCCTGCCTAACTCCTTGGGTACATACTCAGGTGGTTAACGTGAACTGTTGCTTGCACTTCCATGGCTACACTATTATTTTTAGTGCACTAGCTCAATACTCAAGATATCTGAATATCACCCTATATTGTAACCTTGATCCATAGCGTACTGAAGGTCTTCACACTGACTTCAGTGAACTTTGAAGCAATCTGTGCATGAATGTCAGTGCACCCTGAGAGGAAGAAACAGCATGTGAGTCGTTGGAAGGGCTAAGTAGAAGACGCTTGCTGCTTTCTCCATGCTATCATAGCCTGTGATTTCCTAGGTGTTACCAGGTTACTTGAACAGAAAGATATCAAGCCTGCTTGATCAGAATGAATCAGCTGTCACCAGCATCCCTTCCATTGCTTAATCCCTCAGAAAGTTTCTTCATGCTTTTTTGCAACAAAATATATGAATATCTCTTACCTCAGTATCCCTAGTTCAGACCTTTGATTATGCTACTGAAAATGTTTATTTTTTTTTCAGATTAGTATTTTAATATATGCCCCACCCCAATATTTAAAGATGGATACAAGAAAGTTAGTGGACCAAAATGTCCCTTGTATATGATTTCATTTGCTAAGTAAACAAAATCTAATGCTATGATCACTCATTCTAGAAACGAGCTGTGCCAGTATGTCAGATTGGCTATGAAATGTTTTAGCAGATACCAAGAACCATAGTTACAGATTTCTGCTAACTGTCTTAAGTCCTACTTCAAAGTGTAAACTGCCCACGGGAGGACTTATTGATCTGCAGTACACATCACCTTGAGTTCTTTTCAAGACAGAGGAATATTTCCCCTACAAGCTACTAACAAGTAACTTCCACAGTACACTTTGATACATATTTATACATATATTTTAACTTAAACTACTAAAATATATGTTTTTTCTAGTCTGTCTCATGGCTCAAACTTCTTTTCAAGGTTTCAGAGTTCTTTTCAAAGGCAACCCCTTTCCCATTCATTTTTATAAATATTTTGCATGTTCTGTGCTATATGGGAGTGCAGCATACTGTACCCCAAATGTTGCTGCTAATTATCTTCTGTAGATCCAATAATTTAATTTAGGCCCAATACCATGCCCAGTGGAATCAAAAAGAGTCCCTCTCCGTTGAATTATGTGTGATGTGGGTTGAGTCATTTTACTGTATCTGCACAGAGCACATTTGGGTGACTAGTGGAGGTTACTATTTCTTTCCTTACATGGAAAACACTTGTGGAGTCTTAAAACTGAAATATACAAACAAGGCAAGCCAAGTTATTTTGCTTCATAAATATACTTCTATAGGGACATCTATACATAACCCCTTTATTAAACCAGTGATTAAAGCCGACCATGTTGTATAAAGTGCTTTGCTGTAAAATAATTGACAAAATTTAATTGCTGTGTATTATCTTGCACTGTGTGAATTTTCTTCTAACATTCTCTAAAGATTATAGTGTCTCACACACAATTACACATAAAGAAGGGCTAGAATTATAATATTAGACCTTGATGCTATTAATGTGTCACACCTATTTAAATTGGCATCCTGTGGAAGCTGACACATGAGTCATCCTCAATGACTAACCTCCACTGTTAGAAATGCTGCATTTGGTATGCTGTCCTTAAAGGCCAGTGTGGAAAATCTCCCCTGGAAAAAAATTATTGTTTGCATTTTGCAGACCTTTTTCATGATGAGCCTGTGCATCTGCTAGCATTTATGAGATACATGTCCTGCTTTCTATCAAAAGTAGCAAGGCCCACTGAAAAATGTCTCCGCATTACACTGAAATCCAAATTTTTGTCTACCTTGACTGATAGTGATGGCTTGTAAATTTAAACCATATTGTTTAGTCAAAAATTCCAGCTGTTAAAACACAGATAATGACAGCACAATATAAATCCTTCCTACCATTCTCACTGCAGTTAACTCTGTACACTGTATATGCCATAAAACATAAAAGAGATGGCTTTTGGTTTGCACATAGTATGATCATGGCTCAATGGGCCAGTTTACCTTTGTGTTGTTTTTTGTTTTGTCTTGTTTTTTTATTGATTGACTGTGATAATAAGAACCCGGTGACCTAAATTTTCCTGTATGCAAAAATCTCTTCACCATATTCACAATTCAATGCACTCTTTTAAATCAGTCACGGGTTATAAGTTAAAGGGCCCAATGTACATATTATGGCCTTAATTTTCTAATGAGATCTGTGCAGGCAATGGAATCTGTCTGCAGTAGTCTCATTGGAGGATCCAGGCCTTAGTGACTCTAGAAGTATTGTGGTAACATGTATGATTTCAGTTTACAACATTTTGCGTGAACCTGTTTTGTTGGTTTGGGTCATGAGTTTCACACTGAGGTTTGAGTTTAAATAAGTTTAGTGAACCAGCAAAATGAAATGTAGCAGAAACCACTGAGTTTGTTCTTGAGTATCAGAGGGGTAGCTGTGTTAGTCTGGATATACAAAAGCAAGGAGGGGTCCTGTGGTACCTTAGAGACTAACAAATGTATGACCATAAGCTTTCGTGGGCAAAGACCCACTTCGTCAGATGCAGGTAGTGGAAATCTTGTTTCACTATGCAGATTCACTCAGAATCTGTCCACAGCTGCTAAAAGTGTCATGAACACAAGGCAACTTTTTGATGACTGTAGTTCAAATCTCAGGGTTGCAAGGTGAATGTGAGGTGAATTTTCCCTGATGGAAACTATGAATATTTGAATAGAATATTTATATATATATATCAATGGAATTATATAGCAGATCTGTAGTTCTTTATTAACTTCTCTTGGCTTTTTTGAAAATGATATTAATTTCTTTAGATGTTAAGAATAATTTCTGAAGGACCTTTTTTCAAATTTCTATAGGACTCCATAGGTTTTGTCTCTATCAGCTTGTATAGGCGGAGAGTGCTTAAGACAATTTGCCACCTTAGACAGTACTTCAGTACGCTGCACCATCCTCATAGGCCTAGGCTTGCAGACGTGGCTTTGTTGCCTTTCTGTTGATGTAGTGGTAGCTGGGCCAAAACCAAAGGAGAAGCACTGTGCCTTGGACAATATATTTTGCAACACCACTTAAATTTCACCCTGTTATCCTTCTGTTGAGCTGCCTAGTTCACCAACATCTAGAGTGGCCCCTGTTTATAAGATGTTCCCATATGACTAGCCTGGTTTGGGATTACTTCTGAAATTTCATATATTCCTAACTATAAATCAGTAGCCTACATGATCTCCTTATGTGACATCAGATTTTTCACTCTCAAGTTGATCAGAAGCTATTACTTTTTAATGGACTTTACCTAAGTAAAATTTTTGCAAGAATGATAGTTTGTAGTTTGGAAATAAGGCCATGACTTGTCACGGACACACATACACTAGTTTGCATAAGTTGCAGTTCTATGCCACCGTCCATCTCATTTACTGAATAATATTTCTTTTATCAGTTTAAAATTTGCACTCGTTGCTTTCAGAGACTATCCAATTTTTTTTTTTTTATCATGAGAGAGTAAATGGACAGAACAGATATTAGGAGATCATGTTAAATCTTTAAACTGACAAATTATACTTCAGTGCAGAAACTTAGGTGGGGGTGTGATTTTTCATTAGTACCTTTATTTTTAGGATGGTGATAATAGCAGGTAGGCACATTCTCTTAAAAAGAATTTTCATTGTATCACGTTTTTGACAGTAATGACTCTCTACTGCATTCTTCATAGTTTTCAGCAGTATTTTCCCCTTCATTTTGTTCTCGGTATGGTTTTTCCTACTGTCAATCCATACATCATGAATTTTAACCCAAAATGGTGTGTGGCAGTTAAGAATTTGGGAATTAAATTCAGGTTTCCACAAAAATCATATTACTTTGTGGCTTGAAAATTAACCAGCAGTAAGATTGAATAACCCAAGCTACAGGATGAAGTGGTAAAGTCTCCCTCAGTCTTTCCAAACCATCTCCCACTTCCCCTGTTTCCCTCTCTTTTTCTATGTTAAACTGGATTTTTAGTCTGTGTCTACACTAGCCCCCTTCTTCAAAGGGGGCATGGTAATCAGCCAGATCAGGCAATAAAAATGAGGTGCTGTAATGAATATGCAGTACTTCATTAGGATAATTTTCACCACAGCAACTGTGGGAGTAAGGGTGCTTTGAAGATGGGAGGGTACTTCGAAGTGCCCGCAGCTACATGGCATGCCGGCACTTCAAAGTTTGCATCTTTGAAGTTGCCACGGCGAAAATAAGCCTAATGAGGTGCTGCATATTCATCCCATTATTATTCCCTGATCTGTCTGACTACCATGCCCCCTTTGAAGAAGTGGGCTAGTGTGAACACAGTTTTAGTATTATAAATTGATTGGTGGCATTACTATAGGCTAACAGCATTCTCAACCCCTGCCTTGCACATGTACATCTCAACTCAAATAATTTAGCACATACAGGTTGAAGCTCTCTAATCCAGGATTCTCTCATCTGGCAAACTCCGAAATATGGCACGATGTTAGTTAGCCAAACAATCGCTTATCTTGGATGTGGCCAAGTTTGCTGTGGTCCAGTAAAGTTTGTTTCCAGCCACCGGTCCCGGCTGTCAGTGTTCTGTGCTATTATTTAGCTCTAATTTACCCCTAAATGTCTTCTAAGAGCCCAGATAGCAGTGGAAGTATTGGTAATATACTAGAAAATATTTGCCTCCCATTGTCCAGGAAATTCTCTTGTCCAGCACTGGTCCAGTCCCAAGGGTGCAGAATGACAGAGGTTCAGCCTGCACAAGTGTGAAAGGAACAAGATGCACAAGAAAATGGAAGAACTTGCACAGAGCAGCAAAATATAATTTGAGCTTCAAAGAGCCAGTGTCTCTGGTGATTTGGATAAACAACACTCTTCAGAACCGGTGACAGAGCAGGCATCAGGAGATGGGGACTAAAGAGGTGCCAAGTTACCATTAACTTCAAACCACATCCAGCAGCAGAGGGACATTTCCATATAGCACCAGGAAGGAACCAGCAAGAGCTTGTGTTTCAAAGCAGAAAGGCTAGTCTTTAACTTCCCTCCACATATCAGTGGTGTGCATGTGGAGCAGGGTAATTAAATTGTGTATAGCTTTTTTGTTCAGTCTCTTATCTAACTAAAACATACCAGTTAAGAAGAACGGCACTCATCAATAGTTACATTAAAACACAGTTTGTTTCAAGGACTCCAGCTTCCCTGGCTTACTAGTCTTTAGATGAATTAATGTATTTGAAGTGCCAGTATATGGGCACTTTTGTAATTTTTCCTTACGCCTGAGTAAACATAGTTGGATGGAAGACGAGCCATGGCCAGACTCTGGTCACAGAGCTATAACCACACTGGAGAAAACTGAGTAGGCACCAACTGCATCTGTGGTGCAGGTGAAACATATCTGGGATCTATGGGGAAATGTTAGACTCTGGTACAGATAAGAAAACTCTAAGACACCACTCCACTCCAATCAGGTAAACTGAGGCACAGCTGGATGGTTCTGGAGCCAAAAACTGTGAGATTCAGTGAGCCATATGTACAGCTAAGTAATTAGCTGTGGGTAGTGCCCTGCTGAGAGCAGGACAAACTGCTGGGAAGAGGGAACACTCAGGATTAAGAAATCTAGTTTCACAGCTTCAGGAGTGATAGATCACTTTACTGATCACAGTGATCCAAATAAGTATGGAGCACCACTTGATGCTATACAATAAAAGAGGGGAAAGGTACCCCTTAGGCTATGATTACAAGAGAACATTGAACTGATGCCTTCAGAGTAGCCAGAAGTTAATCCTAGTGCATCAGTGTCAGGGAGAGAAATGTGATACAGGGTCCCATTGATGGTTCACTACTCTGTGTCAGCAACTTTTGTCATGCTGACCATACCAGACCTACCACACTCTTGTCATAATTTGGATCTAACAAGTTTTATGTAAGGCATTGCATATGAACCAGTAACATGCTTGCCCTGAAAAATCATTGAGTGGGGGAAGCACTGAGTCTATAGGAAGAATTATAAATACTTGATAGAATTGTGGCCTTAAAATATGTATGACTAGCAGTGCACAAACCCAGTCTGCCTAGACAAAAGAATTTATATTTGTTTTTCTGACCTGGCTGGTTATTGTGCAGAAACAATAAAGGTACTATTTACATGTAAGATAAACAAAGTTAGCAAGTTAGCAAGAGGGAGAAAAAACGGTTACTCAGAAGAAGGGAGAAATTTTGTCTGGGCTTACTTTTCCAAACAATACAGTTCAAAGGTTTACTGGACTAAAAGAGAGGGGTGAAGGAAATCTCTAACTTCTCTTGAAGACTCAGAGAAACCCAGTGCCTTGAACTCATGCAAATGGACATTTCAAAGTTTACTAATGAAGTGCTGAAATACATATTTCATAGAATGCCAGCGGCCGTGGCACTTCGAAATTGACGCAGCTCACTGCCGCGTGGCTCATCCAGATGGGGTCCTTTTCGAAAGACCCCAGCAACTTCAAAATCCCCATATTTCTAACAGCAGATAGGAATAAGGGGATTTTGAAGTTGCCAGGGACCTTTCGAAAAGGAACCCCGTCTGAATGAGCTGTGTCAATTTCGAAGTGCCACGGCCACCGGCATTCTAATGAGGCACTGAATATGTAGACACCACCCAGGTTAGCCAGGCTGGAAAAAGAGTCTGTGATGAGAAAAATCCTTTGAACAAAAGAATGTAACTTGTTCAGGTTTAGACTTAAAAGCAGAATTTTACTTAAATGTGTTTGTGGTCATTTCTCTCCTTACTCCTTATTCTTGCTGCCACTTAACATAAGTCCTTTGTTAGTAAACTTGTTTTACTTTTGACTCAAATGATCTCAGTGTTTTGGTTGAAGAGGGAGCTTTATACACCCTAAGTAAGTTAGCAAGATGTGGCGTATTCTTTCTCTAAAGGAACAGAGAACTTCATTTCTGTGAGTTCAGTTAGAGGTCTGGAGTCTGCAGAGAGATGTCTCTAGGGAACTTGAAACAGGGTACACTGATTTTTGCCTGTACAGTAAGTTGTGAACTGGCAGAGTCCTGAAGAGTTTGTTGACAAAGCAGGCAAGATTATGTATCAGGGAGCTGGCACACAGCTCAGGAATTATTTTCAAAAGTCCAGGCCCTCTTTCAAAAGAGCATGTGGTACATCTACACACACCACGTGCTCTTGCAAAAATGAAATCGAAGGAATGCGGCCCAGCTTCCGAAATCATTCTTCCGAACATGAAATAGGAAAAGCCGCCACTTTCAAATGCTTCTCAAATGCTTCTTTCAAAAGACGGTGTGTGTAGACGTTCCACAACCCACTCTTTTGAAAGAGCAGGGTCCGCCATGGTAGCAATCAACTGCTAGGAGGAGATGTGCTGCCCAGCCCCTGTGGGGCTCTATGGTCTGTGCATGCAGCAGCCCTTAAAGCCACACGCATCCAGAAACCCCATTACAGGAAGCTGAGAATGAGCAGGCAGCAGCCATCACACGTGGTGCCCCTGCATGCCTCAGCAAGACCCCCAGCGGCTATTGGAGCAGCATGGTCACCAGTCAGTGACGTGAGGAGCCCTAGTCCCCCCTGCCCCTGTGAGTACAACCATGGCTCCCAGGGTTCAGCCAGGACAGGGGGGAGAGATGCCCCTTGTTGATAGAGCACAAGCTCTGAGACCTGCTGGGCCTATGGCAGGAGGAGGAAATCCTGCCTGAGATGGGCATGAAGCAGCAGCAAATGGCTGCTTTTGCCTTGCTGGCCAAGGGCCTGACTACATGTGGCCACCCTACCCACACTCCAGACCAGGTTCACAGCAAGGTCATTGAGTTGCGGCAGGGGTACACCCAGGCTCAGAACTTGGCCTGCTGGTTGGGGGCCATCCCCACTTTGTGCCCATTTTAGCGGTTGCTCTTCAGCCTCCTGGGTCCATGAGACAACATCTCCCCACCCACTGTCCTTGATACCTCTGCGACGGATCCCCAGCCAGAGGATCCTGATGAGATGGGACTGTTGGCCAGCCCAGTGCCAGCAGGGCCAGACCCAGAGCCAGCAGCAGCAGCAGGCTGGTCCAGCGAGGAGGGGGACCTAGTCATTGACCTCCACTCTCGCACCTCCAGCCAAGCATCAGCCAGCCGGACATGCCCCGACCTTAGCTGTGAACCATCAGGTATGTACTCAACAGGGCACACAGCTTGGATCACAGGGTGGGGCTGCATTCTCACCAAAGGGGCCCCCACACCCTCAGAGGACCCTGGCTAGCCACCCTTGGGATGGCAGCATGGCTGCCAGTAGCCTTCAGCATCCAGTCCTATGGATAGCACCATGGCCCCCTCCCGGGGAGAGGGGATGGGTGGGGATGGACCACACAAGGGAGCCACCCCTAGGGGGATGAGGACCCCCCACTACTACCATGGATCTCTAGGGTGACCTCGCCATTTGACAGGGGACAGGAGACGGGGACCAGCCACCAATGGGGGGATGGGGAGAGTGGGCCATGGGGCAAGGGTTGGTACTCATGGCCTGTCTCTCTCTTCCCCCCTGTTCTTGCAGCTGTGCCATCCAAGGGCTGGGAGCACCTTGCAATCTCTGTAGTGCCCGACAGCCCTCCGGATGCGAGGGGAAAGCAGAAGGCAGTGCCACCGAAGGAACCAGAGTGACTGCTCCCAGAGGGGCCCAAGGCGGGTGACAGAGGACCTCCACCTCATCACCTTTGTCCACCAGCCAGTGGACATGGCAGAGCAGTGCCTTCACCTGGAGGAGGGCGACACCACCTGGCACCAGGCAACTTGGGCAGAACTGATGGGCACCCTGAGGGATGTGGCAGGCCACTTCAGTGAGCTCCTGGCCCAGATGCCCCCCACTCCTCCCCTTACAGCCACATCTGTTGTCCCCCTTGCAGCCCCACCTGCTGTCCCTCCTGCAGCCTCTCCTTCTGCAGCCCCACCTACCAAGCCCCCTGCAGAGACCCCACCTGCCCACTCCCCTGCAGAGGCCCCTGATGGGGCCAATGGTCCAGCTGTGTTGGACCCCCCAGCCCTACCTCCCTGTCCTCCCTGCACCCTCTAAGCCCTGTTGGATACCATTGGCCCTCCACCCCTGGCCCACTGTAAGGGGCCCCAAAGCAGGCCACCCATGTCCCCCTCCTCCTGTATATAGTTTGCCCATCCCACCTGTAATTAATTCACCCCCCACCTCTATTTAGTTCACCCCCTCCTACTTGAAAATAGTTGTATGTTTATGTTCTGCATATTTTGAAAACAAAGTTCCACATTGTGTTCAATGATAATGGTTTATTTCATGCATTTATTTCTGCTGTGTGCCAGTGAGGAGGGCAATGTGTGGGGGGTGGTGACAGGGGGTGTATGGGGTGAAAGGGCATGTGTGGTGGACCAACTGGGGGTGACCAAGGCAGTGCTAACTGGATCCCCTGGTCAGAGTATAGGTGCAGGGCCTCCCAGATGTGGATCCCATCCTGGTAGGCCTGGCAGCTAGGGGCAGTGGCCAGCTGGGGGTAACCCACACCAGCCGTGGCCACTCATCCCTGTACAAAGGCCTCCCCCTTGCTTGCCACAATATTGTGGAGCATGCAGCAGTCACCCACCACCTGGGGGACATTGAGGACACCCACCTCCAGGCATGCCAGGAGGCAGCACCACTGGCCCTTGAGGTGGTGGAAGGTTTGCTCAACCATTTTGTGGGCATGGTTGAGCTGGGTGTTATACCACTCCTGGCTGGGGGGTGGGGTGGCCCATATAGGGCTGCATGAGCAAGGGCTGGAGTGGATATTCCACATCAGCCACCAGGCAGAGGGGCATGATGGTGTCCCCCACCAGGATCAGACTCTGGGGGAAGTAGGTACCTGTCTCCAGCTGGCAGCACAGACCCAAATTGTGGAAAACCTGTGCATCCTGGGTGCAGCTGGACCAGCCCACATATATGTCCTGGAACCAGCCCTGGCTGCCCACCATGGCCTTCAGGACCACAGAGAGGTAGCTTTTCCTGTTTATGTATTGTCCTCCGCTGTGCTCCAGGGCATGAATGGGTATGTGGGTCCCATCAAGGGCCCCACAGCAATTTGGGAACCCAAGCACAGTGAAGTCTACAACGGCCGTATTCAGGTCCCCGATGCGGACCACCCTCTGGAGGAGCATCACATTGAGGGCGTGCACCACCTGCAGGGGATGGGGGGTGAGACATGAGCACCCGTGAGGGTGTGTGGGGCTTGTCAGGCCCCACCTCCGCCTCCTCCTCTGCCTCCGCCTGAGCCCCACCCTGAGCCCCCAGTCCTACTCCCCCATCCCAGCCTCCATCCTGGCTCCAGTCCTGGGCCCCCTGTCCCAGCTCAACCCCAGGTTCCTGGTCCTGGGCCCCCCAACCCCTGGTGGGTGCGGGGCCTGGGCCTCCTTACCTCCATCACAGCAGCCCCCGCTATGGCCTTCATCATCATCATCATCATCATCATCATCATCAATAACCGTGGGCTCAGCGCCCGTTGGTGTCTGAAGCCTCTCTCACTATTTCCTTCCATAACTTGCCAACATCAAATTGGTGTCCCACAGAGCGGTAGCTGTTTAGAGTGGCCAGCTTTCAGACAGCTATTGCACCCCTCTTCTCTGGGTGTCCTGATGTCTCAGTGTGGGGGATAGCCACTGGCAGAGCTCCAGATAGGTCTGCCACCACAACCGGAAATTCCAGAGCCACCAGCCCTTATCCCACTCCCCATGGTCAGGTTCTTCCACCACTCTGTGCTGGTGTGGTAGCTCCAGAGCTAGTGGTGCACCCAGGGGGACAGTGGTGCTGAAGGAATCGAGGGTCTGAGGCATCACTGGATGCCCCTGGGCGGGCATTCCCCAACAGGAGCTGCAAGGCAGCCACCACTCCTGTGGCCAGCAGGGCAACCCCTCCACTGGCAGCAGCAAGTAATGTTTCCAGATGCTGCTGGTCCACGCTTTGTCAGGAGGGCACTGTGTCTGTGGGGCTGGTAGCAGCTCTGCAGTCCTCATGCTGTGTAGGCTGAGGGTGTTGGGAAGGGGTCTGGAAGGACTTGTCCACCATGCTGCCCCAGCCGCGACATTTCCCTGGCCCCTTCTTTTGAAAGAGAGCATGGGTACCTGTAGATGCTCTCTTTCAATGGGCTTGCTGGCCCCTTTTGAAAGGGTGGATGGCCCTTTTGATGGTGTGGATTGACAGTGCCAGCCCTGGTCCACATGTAGACACTTCCCTTTGAAAGGGCGATTTTCGATTCCTCTCTTTTGAAAGATGCCCTTTTGAAACAGTGCTCTAGTGTAGGCATAGCTGTTGAGGCCAATATGGGGAACAGCGACTCATAATTCTAGGTGTCCTCAGCAGAGTTCACACCGGTGTACTAGTCACTGGGTGAATCTCAACTTTGAAGTATCTGTAAGTAGTCAGGTTTGTAATGATTTCTCCTGCATCCAAATAAACCTAATTAGATGGATGATGTTCAATGGTTAAATGTTTTTTGGGGGATAAGAATTTATTAATGTAGAGAAAGTAGCTGCTTAAGGGGAGATTTTAGGGGTCTCAGTTGACCTCAGGTAATCAATTTCTTCCACTACAAACATTTCAACCTACTTAGTGCACAAAGTTTCCTGACGCTTAAACATCCTTTGAAAGACATATTAAATTCAGAGGCACTAGAACTAGAAGAAATTCCAGAATTGCCATTGTGAAGAGAACTTCATAGGTTTATCAGAGCAGCCGGAAACTTTAAAGAGTTCCTGGCCCAGGTGATTCTCCTTAATTTAGATGATCTTTGCTGAACCTGGAAAAAAAGATTTGTGTATAACCCTGAACCCTAGCCAAAGGGGTTGCCTTTCCATACATTTAAAAACTGTATTGTTGATGTATAATTGAAGTTCATCCAGCAAAAACATGTGTTTCATTCAAACTGGTCTCCACATAGGTTACAGTGCTTGGGTTTTCCCAACCCAGACTGCTTCTGGAGATGTGGGTTTCCTGGAGCCATGCCAGCTCATGTATTGTGGGACAATCCCAAGACCCAGTCCTTTTGGGCTAGAAGTAGGAGGATTAATCTGATGTAGGGTACAATCTTAGAAATTACTTTCCAGAACTATGCTTTGGGATATATACCAACATCGTGGAAATTCTCCAGCTTATGGAAAGCTTGGTTCTGTAGAACAGTGCTAATAGTTAAATGGCTTATATTGCTGTGATAGAAGAGCAGACTGGTTCCAGGGATAGAAGCTTGGCAGAGAGACCTGGCTGGCTGGCAACTACAGAGTGAGTAACAGAAGACAGGACTAAGACAAAATTTTAAGGGTTTAGTCTAACTCCTTGATTAATCTCAGTGGATGAGAACTGAAATGTCAATCTCATTATCTTTTCTCTCCTCCCTCACTTCCCTGTTCTCTGCCCTCCTGTTCCTTTATCTTTCTGATCCTTTTTTTAAAATTTTTACTTCTTTAGCTCAATTTTATGTGGTTTTAAGTCTACCCAAACATTTGACGTACACATGTGCTACCAACCTAAAACTGTGATCACCTATCTGATGAGTGAATCTCTGAGAAAGAATGGGCATTACTGAAATACATGGTGTCATATAAGTTTACAATGTAAATTATTGGTTATTGTGCTTTGTGTGTTTTGGCAATTTAATTGTAATAACTGCATATTCTCCTCCTCCGTATTTTTGGAGGGGAAAAATTTTATCATGTATACCTAATCACATACCCAGTAAAATAGAGGATAACTAGATGCTTAGATATTTATGTACCATTTGTTCAATACTCAGACAAATACACTCCCTCACCTTAGAAACAGCACACCTGTACAATTATTTTGAATGTTTATATTTGCTAGGCATGCCTATGTTGTTAGAAATGTATCATAATCAGAAATTTCACTCAGTTTAATAACTCACCAGAAAGAGCATGTCGTGGCTAATGTAAAGATGCTCACTCTGTTGGGGTATGTCTACACTACAGAGATCTTCTGAAAGAATCTTCCCTGGAAGATCTCTTCTAAAAGAACTTCTTTTGAAAGAGTACACCACACACACAAAAAACTTATCAAAAGAGTGAGCTGCTCATTCAAAAGAGAGAGTCCACACAGCCCCCACTCTTTCGAAAGAACAGGCCAGGAACTGAAAAATTAGATGCCATGAGGACTGCTTTTTCAAAAGAAGGGCCCTGAGGAGCATCTGCACACGTTTTCTTTTGAACGAAGATTTCAAAAGAAGGTGCTGTTTCTGAAACGGGAGTGGAAGAGTGCTTTCAAAAGGAGCACCACATTCTTTCGATTTACTTTTGAAAGCATGCTTTTTTTGCGTAGGCACTCCATGGGATCTTTCAAAAGAGCCCCCTTCTTTGGAAAAATCTTTTGAAAAAGCTTGCTAGTGTAAACACAGCCTTAAACATAGCATCTTGTTCAACAGAACTGGTGATTACATTGCTGTTTGATGTTTCTTTAAACAAAAGCTCATTGTTGTAATGAACATTTTTGTCTCTGATATTTACATGGTAAGGATTTGGAAACTTGTTAAAACTTCATTAGTAAATTAATAGATTAAAATATTTTCTTCTGTGGTCTCATCTGGCATTTTAGTTAAATAATAGTATTTCTTAGATGTTTTTCTGGGAAAAATACAGTTGATAAACATTTCAGGAGCAAGAGGTCAGGTTAAGTCCTGACAGAAAAAGTTAAACCAGATTGCCCATCTCCTTCCTAGACTCTTTTTAAAGTATGTTCACAGTTTAAGGCATATGCTGTGAATGTTTTAATTAGCTTAATTCCTTAAAGTTTCTACTACAGAAGAGTATCAGAGGTATATGTACTAATCTGTATCTGCAAAAACAATGAGGAGTCCTGTGACACCTTAAAGACTAACAGGTTTATTTGGGTATAAATTTTCATGGGCAGACATACCATGTCAGACGAAGTAAGATTTGGACATAAGCTTTCATGGGCAAAAGCCCACTTTGTCTTATGTGACATGTTTGCCAATGAAAACTTCTGCCAAAATAAATCTGGTAGTCTTTAAGGTGCCACAGGACTCTTCATTGTTAATACAGAAAGGAAACTCAGATCTCTCAAAGCCAGAGGGAGATGATAGTTTCCAGTGGTTTGATACATAGAGGCGACGTCCACACGTGAAGCCTACTTTGAAGTAGCTTATTTCGATGTAGCGACATCAAAATAGACTATTTCGATGAATAACGTCTACACGTCCTCCAGGGCTGGCAACGTCGATGTTCAACTTCGACGTTGCGCAGCACCACATCGAAATAGGCGCAGCGAGGGAACGTCTACACGCCAAAGTAGCACACGTCGAAATAAGGGTGCCAGGCACAGCTGCAGACAGGGTCACAGGGCGGACTCAACAGCAAGCTGCTCCCTTAAAGGGCCCCTCCCAGACACAGTTGCACTAAACAACACAAGATCCACAGAGCCGACAACTGGTTGCAGACCCTGTGCATGCAGCATGGATCCCCAGCTGCGGCAGCAGCAGCCAGAAGCCCTGGGCTAAAGGTTGCTGCACATGATGACCATAGAGCCCCGCAGGGGCTGGAGAGAGAGTGTCTCTCAACCCCTCAGCTGATGGCCGCCATGGCGGACCCCACAATTTCAATGTTGAGGGACGCGCAACGACTACACGGTCCCTACTTCGACGTTGAACGTCGAAGTAGGGCGCTATTCCTATCCCCTCATGGGGTTAGCGGCTTCGACGTCTCGCCGCCTAACGTCGATGTTAACTTCGAAATAGCACCTGACACGTGTAGCCGTGATGGGCGCTATTTCGAAGTTAGTGCCGCTACTTCGAAGTAGTGTGCACGTGTAGACACGGCTATATTGTGTCATTCTATCTAGAGAAGACAAATAATTTTTCATCATTTAATATTTAGGTAATTTTTGTACAGGTAGGGGAATTTTCTCTCCCTACAGCCATACAAATAAATAATAACAGAGAGAAAGCCATGCTAGTCTATATACTATCAAAACAAAAAAGCAGTAAAGTAGCACTTTAAAGACTAACAAAATAATTTATTAGGTGAGCTTTCGTGGGACAGACCCACTTCTTCAGACCATAGCCAGACCAGAACAGACTCAATATTTAAGGCACAGAGAACCAAAAATAGTAAGCAAGGTTGGCAAATCAGAAAAAAAAATTATTGAGGTGAGCAAATCAGAGAGTAGAGGGGTGGGGGAAGGGGGGAGACAAGAATTAGATTAAGCCAAGTATGCAAAAGAGCCCCTATAATGACCCTGAAAATTCCCATCCCGGTTCGAACCATGTGTTAATGTGTCAAATTTGAATACAAAAGAGAGTTCAGCAACCTCTCTTTCAAGACTTTTGTGAAAATTCTTCTTCAGTAGAACACAGACTTTTAAGTCATTAACAGAATGGCCGACTCCATTAAAATGTTGGCTGACCAGTTTGTGGATCAGGAGTGTTTTTATGTCTGTTTCGTGCCCATTAACTCTTTATCTAAGAGAGTTTGAAGTCTGTCCAATATACAAAGCATCTGGGCATTGTTGGCACATGATGGCATATATGATGTTAGTGATTCTCGTGCACGCATGCTTCATTACATGATGCAGTATAGTGCACATGCAAATGTGTTTTGTGGAAAACAAAGACTGTAACAAATTTATTAGTGAACAATGATTAACTTATTTTCTTCACACAGAAAAAACAGTTCAGCTCCAAGATGTCAATTAAGTTAAAGCTCATTTTTATTTTATTTCAATGCAATATTTACAATGCTTCCTCTGCTTTCTTTAAAGGATCATCTATTTCAACTGGACTGGCACAAATTTGAAAGAGGACGAGGCAGGTGCCCTTTTGACCCCAGCTCCTCCTTCATCTCAACTTTAATTGGTAATGAACTTTATGTCTCAATCTTCAAGGTGCTGTCAAACTATCTTTCCTAATTTCTTTTGTCAGCTCTCCAGGGGCTGGTAGTATTTCTTTAAGGACTTTGGCATGTTAGATTTACTTTTAGCAGTTATATTGCATTAATATTGCATTCCAGATCGTGTTAATTGGAGCAAACGTATCTCAGAGCAAGCGGATGTTATATTACATGTGCCTTTGTACAAAGATAATTGAATGTCACTTAATGTTAATGGTAACATCAGTTTTCTTTTCCTTCAAAGGAAAGTTATGTATTGAGCTCAAAGTATTTATATAAATGACCCACGCATCCAACAATGACAGTTTGCAATGTGAGCTTCAAAGACTTAATTTTGACAAAAGTAAGCTGAGAAAAATGCTATTAGGCTGAATGGTTTAATAACTGAGGCCTCTTGTTGTGATTCCAGCCTATCACTTTTCTTAAGATGCAAAATATACAGTGTTTGCATATGTCTCTTTTGTAAGCCAAATCAGCAGGGTGCTTGAGAGTAGAAGAGTGTATTTTACACTGAACATTTCAGCAACAGAACTGGGCCCCCAATCTACAAAACAGTACATGTGGGCATATCATCAGGTCACCATGCAACTACATTGACTGCTGTCCATAAGGATCTCATTGCAGGACTGAAACCTTTGAAACTAAAATACAGCACAAATCAATATATGCTCATTTTATGCCCTGCACCCTTCCAACAGCTACTAACACCAGACTCTTCTGTGATAAGATTTGTGACTCCAGAATTGGGCTGATCAGCCATCAATGGACTCACAAGTAGGAGGGTGATATGAAGACATCCTACTCATTGTCAAGTGATCCTCCAGAGAGAGAAAGGAGAGAATTTTATAATGGGGTATTCTTATGCACAGTGTAAGCTATTATAGCTTGCCAGCCTTACAGTTCAAATATGTTAGACTAGTTGGGGACAGTAGGTAAGGAGAAGTCTTGATAAGAATAAGTGGTACAAGAAACAGGCCACCAGTTAGCAGTTGTGGGAAGTATAAATGAGGTGATTTCTTAGCTCTTTTTTTAAATGGGATAGTCAGTGAGACAGAGAGGTGGGCAAACAGGTGATTTAAAAGCTAATAAGAACCACAAAGGACCAGTTACCAGAAGAGGAGAAGAACATCTGAATCATAGGTACAGGAGTCCACCTGCACAGAGCTTAACTGTAGGACTGGCTCTTAACAGTCCAGTCCTGAAGTACTCAGTCTTCACTCAGGAGAAAAACTAAAAAAATAATTTAGATTTGATTGCGCTCTAACTGTGCGGTCAATGTGAGTTTGAGTAGGCAGCAGTTTTAAACAAACTAAAGGGAGTATTTTAAAAAAGAACTAGATAAATTCATGAAGGCTGGGTCCATCTATGGCTGTTAGCCTGGATGGGCAGGGATGGTTTCCCTAGCCTCTGCTTGCTAGAAGCTGGGAATGATTATGAGAGGATAATGGATCACTTAACAATTACCTGTTCTCTTCTTTGCTTCTGGGGCACCTGACATTGGCTGCTCTTGGAAGATGGAATACTGGGCTAGATGGACTTTGGTCTAACTTAATATGGCCACTCTTAGATTATTATGTTATTGTCTGAAATAGGATTTGTTTGTGTTCTGAGTGAGCACTTCATACCTAGGCATTAAGTACTGGCATATCAGCCCTAGACGTTAAGGAATTTCATGTCTGGATCTCAACAAAAGCAGCTTAAGGCATGTCTATGCAGCATTTAGAAACCCATCAGTCTGAGAGCCTGGGTCTACAGACATTCATGCTCAGGCTGAAACTTAGGCTCTGAAGCTCGGAAGGGGTGGGTGATTCAGAACCTGAGCTCCAGCCCAAGAGGCAGCATCTACACTGTTGTTTTTAGCGCCACAGCTCAGTTCCCATAAGCTTCAATCTATAGCCCTGGGCTCTTGAGACAGGCTGCTGACGGTTTTGAAATGCAGAATAGACGTGTCCTTAGAGGGCCCATTCTAGAACCAATTTTGTACCGAAACGTCACCAAAGTCAATTTATGTTCCACAAATGCCTGGTTTGCAGGATCTGACTCCTAAGATCCTGTAATGTTTTCTTGGTTCAGTAGACAAATGATTTGACCATTTTCTACTATGCAGTATGAAATATTGTTTTACGTTAGGAATCAGATTAACTTTTCTATGAAATTCATCCTTTAAACACAAATATAGTCGGATTTTCTGTATTCTTACAAATCTTTCTCAGGAAAAGCTGTATTAAAGAGTCTTAAAGTAGCTCAGGGAGCTTATCCTTGATGATATTTAAAAAAAACACTCATCTGAGGGTATAAAGTTCTTAAAGGTAAAAATATTTATATTTAAGGGTCTTTCTTATTCATAGAGATAGGAAAATCTAGAAGAGTAGGAGTGTGATTTTTTTTAACTCCTTCGTGGCGTACTACATTGCAACCACAGAAGATACAAGTTAACCCACACACCTACTGAGTGTTGCTGACTGTCCCATGAAGCGGCATGAAAAGAAAGAATGAGTCTCCCTTATAGCCTCAACTGAAGGTCGTCTGGCTTTTAGCTTGAGGGGCAGAGGCTTATGCACTAAGGCTGTGCCTGTACTAAACCAAGAAAGTTGTGTTTAAGCAGTAATTCAGCATGCTTCCCAATGGGCCAAAAAATCTGTTCTCTCCTATTCATATCCATTGTCATGATACCTAACAATTTATTTTGTACTCATCATAATAGAATCTGAATGATTTACAAATGTAAATGAGTGTTCTGCAGAATGACCTGATTTCTTTTCTCCTGCAGTCTAAGGATAAGCTACCCTGATAAAAGTTTTACTTCTTTAATCTAAATGTCTAATGCTCTTTCATTCACTCAGTTGTCTTATTCCCATTCGAAGAACTGGTGAATTTTTTAAAATTTTTAAATATTTTTTTAAATTACATTGGCTAGTACATAAAAAAAAATTGCTCTTATAAAACCAGAGGGATCATTATCAGAATGGATTTTCCTAGACAGAAAATAGACATTAAAACCTATTATAAATTTATCACAGCTTGCTCATAAAATATTAGCTATATCAAAATTTATAGTCCTAACCTGTTTTAATCAGCTGCTATGGTCCTAGGCAATTAGCCTGCGTGATTTATTACAGAGCTGCTTTGACTACTGAGCCCATATAGAATGATGGGGTATTTTGATTTTTAGAATACGAGTCCAAGAGTTTTGTATGTAACTTATTTAAACTTTTGCACTTTATTCACTACCCCTGCAGTTGGACATCTATTCTGTTTACTTATTCTAACAAATCTCAACAAGTTTAATTATTTATAATATAATTATTTATCACAAGCTACTTTACCATCAAATCAGATGACCTGTCCAAAATACTCATGGGATATTCAATTTTAAAGCCAATTTAGGAATAATCATTTTGTTGAAGTGCTGAAATACACAATCTTTTCTTTTGATCAAAGTAAACCTATTTACATCTGATTTTAGTCATACACATTGTAAGTGATCTTCAACATTTAACTATTTTGAATCTTTTAGATAAAAGTGATTTCTCCGTTTTGTTGCTGGGGGATAATTCTGAGGTGAGTATTTCCACTGAAGTCAATGAGACCCAGACATCCATAAATATTTAGGTACCTAACTCCCATTAATGTGAATTGGACACCCAAATACTTGAAATCAATGGCAGTTCCATGCATAAGTATCATTGAGGGTCTAGGCCCAAATTCTATCTGCCCTATACTAGTTCACTTAGTTTTATTTAAAAATAAATACTTGTCAGTGGGTAGCGTTGTCTTTTTATTCAAAATTGAGTTACACTCCTTTCAGTGCAAAGGTTATATATCGTAGCATCTCCAGGATGCAACTCTATATTTTCATTGTTTTACAACTTTCACATCAAATTACTCATATCAAAAATATCACCAACAACTGAAGCGCAAGCACTTCTGAGTCCAAACGAGCCTATTTATTATAAACTCAGAGTAATTTTAAGAGAAGAAGTGGAAAATTGCAATTGTTTGCTATTACACAAAGGTTTCAACTAAAAGAAATGTTGCAACCTTGTGCTGGAAGTTGGCACCCTTTTAACCTTGAGTTACAGCTGTATTCTTAGGAAAATTGCCATGGGTTACAATTCTGCTTTAGTATCAGAGAAGTAGCCATGTTAGTCTGTATCTTTGAGAACAACAAGAAGTCCTGTGGCACCTTATAAACTAACAGATATTTTGGAGCATAAGCTTTCGTGTGCAAAGACTGTGCTTAGATCACATCAAAATGACATTTTCATCGAGACACTGCCACCTATCAGTTTTTTGGGCTATTGCACTATTTATAATTGTGAGGATACCTGTTTCATTTTGGTTTTTTTTTTCAATGTAGCTGAAAGTCAGGCCAGAGGGAGATTGGGGAAGTTTCCAAGTAAAATTTTTATAAGGAATCAGAGAGAGAGAGAAGGAAAGAATTCCTGGTATATAATAAAGTTTCTCATACCCTGTAAGTGGGTCACAATAGTGGCAGGGTGGCCTAGTGGCTAGGGCCCTGCTAGGCCCCCTGACCTCAGCCCCCTATCTTGAGGCTGTAGTGTTAGTTTGGGGCATGGCCTTGAAAGTTTAGTTTTCCCTTCCTTAGGCAGAAGTTTCTCTAGGATTCTCCCCATTTTAGCCTGATTTGGAGGGTTTGGAGGCTGTGTCCTCCAGTGGCCGACCCAACAGCAGCTCTGTCTCAGGCTCTGTGAGAGTCAGAATCAGCTCCTGCCTCTTGGCTGGTCAGCCTCGAACTGGGCTAGCTTCTCTCCTTTTATCCTGCCTCCAGGCCTGACACTGTTGGAAGATGAAACAGGGTTGGGCTAATTGGGCAAACAGACTCTGTTTAGTCCCTGCACTGCCAGGCCTTCCTCTCACTCCCTTCCATTCCCTCTTAGAAGAAAAGGACTTTGTTCATCTTGCCCATTGTCTGTTAAAGGAAATCAAATCTGCATTTTCCTCTGCATTGCACATTTTTGCTTTCTTACACTTTTTGCTGTTGCCCTGAATTGTCATACAAAATTCCAGTTGCTTTCTTGGACTGCAGAAATCATCCCTTAATTTGTTGTTTCTAATTAAAACCAAAGCCTAATTTATAATAAAAAGATAAAATTAAAAAAGAAGATCGTATGAGTCTCCTTAGATAGTGTACTGTGCATGTGCCTTCTCAATAGACTTTAAACTACACACACTCAATGGAGACCACTCCAAGATCAGGTTCAAATATTTGTTACACGGTCTACCTAAAGTCTTTATGCGGTCAGAGCCTTGTTCTGCTGATTAAAAACAGAGTAGTGTGAATATTTTAGAAAGACAAGCAAGAAAATGCCTAATTTCCCTAAGCTCACTACATCATACATGTAGGTATGTTAATCTTGTGTATTCAACACTTCGGTACATCCTTAAAAGTTTACAGTAGGGGATTTTAATTTTTCTGTAACTTTAAAGCAATTCACATCCCATTATTGATGTTTAAAGAACCTTGATGCAGTATGTCTTTATTCTTCATTCAGTAACATACATTAGGAAAGCAGCCAATATTGTCTTTACCCTGCTTTCTTTCTGCATTTAACATTCCAAGGAAATTTTGAATTTACTAGAAAGGGAAGTCTTAACGAAAAATCCTTGTACCTAATCATTGGAGCAGCATTGTGGATTCTCCATCACTGGCAATTTTCAAGTCAAATTGGATTTTTTTTTTTTAAGGAAAGATACGCTCTAGTTCAAACAGTATTTAATTCAACAGGCCCAGGGAATTGTTGTATAGGCATTCAGAATAGGGGTAGGTTTACACAGCAAAGTTATTTTGAAATAATAGCAGTCATTTTGAAATAACTATCTTAGAGTCAATACAACACAACTGCTATTTTGAAAAAAATTCAGAATAGCAGTTGCCTTATTTCAAAATTGGTAAACCTGATTCTATGAGGAATAGTGCCTATTTTGAAATAACTATTTCAAAATTGGTGCTGTTAAGAGACAGCCATGTCTGCGCTGCCCCTCCCTTTCAAATGGGGCATGCAAGCACAGCCAATCAAAATGCAAATGATGTGCTGATCTGCATATTCAGTATGTCATTTGCATAATGGTGGCCACTCACTGTTCCAGAACTAGTGTTTTCTAAATGGAAAACAGCCCTGTGGATGGGGCTCCTTTGAAAGGAAGCCCTCCTTTTGAAAGCATCCTTCTTCCTATATTTTTTCAAAAGATGGGGCTTTACTGTTTACAGAATGCATTTGTAATGTGTAAGTTTGGCTCTTATGGCCTTACAGGCCGTGTCTACACTAGCCCCAAACTTTGAAATGGCCACACAAATGGCCATTTCGAAGTTTACTAATGAAGCGCTGAAATGCATATTCAGTGCTTCATTAGCATGCGGGCGGCCGTGGCACTTCGAAATTGATGAGCCTCGCCGCCGCGCGGCTCGTCCTCATGGGGCTCCTTTTCGAAAGGACCCCGCCTACTTCGAAGTCCCCTTATTCCCATGAGCAGATGGGAATAAGGGGATTTCAAAGTAGGCGGGGTCCTTTCGAAAAGGAGCCCCGTTGGGACAAGCCGCGCAGCGGTGAGGCGCGTCAATTTCGAAGTGCCGCGGCCTCCCGCATGCTAATGAAGCACTGAATATGCATTTCAGCGCTTCATTAGTAAACTTCGAAATGGCCATTTGCATGGCCATTTCGAAGTTTGGGGCTAGTGTAGATGTAGCCACAATCTATGTACCAAGAAGCTGCACCACTGATACTGTGTTCTGAAAAGTTTTCCTTGTGGAGTCAGCCCCCACAGCCCACTAAAGCAAGTTCCAATTGCTTTGCTCTGATTTTCCAATCTTCTTGCTATGGAGTCCATAGCTGAAGTTATTTGATAAGCAGATAGACAAGAGAGAAGAAAGAGAGACTTGGTTAATCTGTTCCCTCTTTTATGTAATTACTGTGCTTAGAAAAACTCTATGGCCACATCTACCCTATAGTGATTTTTTGAAAAAATATCTTCTTCTTTTTAAAGAGCCCGTCCTCATACAAAAAAATGGATCAAAATAGCAATCTGCTCTTTTGAAAGAGAGCAGCCACACAGCTCTTGTGAAATAACAGGCCAGGGATTGGAAAACCAGCACTATGCAGACTGCTCTTTCAAGCAAAGGGACCCTGGAGCATCTACACATGCTTTTTTCAGAAAGAATATTTTGGAAAAAAGTGCTTTTCCTCATTTGGAGGAGGAAGAGGGCCTCTGGAAGAAGCACTGCATTCTTTCAAAAGGAATTCAAAAGAGAGCATTTTCTGTGTGAACACCCCGTAAATTCTTTTGGAAGAGAGCCTGCTTTTCCAAAATGACTTCCTAGTGTAGATGTGTTCATTATGTGTGCGTAAATTTATGGCAAAACAGTAGACTGAACTCTGATGTGGAAGCCAGAAATTCTATTTTGAGTTGTGCCCTGACTTAGTGGTAACTTCAGGCAAGTAACTCTTTGTCCTTCAGTGTGATCCTTACCTACATTTGTAAAATGCTTTGAGATCTAGAGAAGAAAAACACTGTTTAGGTCTTATCCAGAGACAATACAAAGTCTGCTACTGACTTCAGTGGCCTTTGTATCAGGTCCTGAAAGAGGTGAAAGCTGTTATTAAAGAAGGTAGAGAGCAAAGATTAAAAAAAAAAAGAAAGAAACTCATAAGTAAGAGAGCAGAGGAACCAACCATCTTGCATGTCCTGTATTTTTAATCATATAAACCCTATAACATAAAGGCTATGTCTACACTACAAGCATCTGTCTATAGAAGTTACTGTCAGAAGAGATGTCCAGATAAAACTTCTGTCAACAGTTTGTTTCTACACATAAAAGCAGATCAATCTTTTGATCTGCTCTGTTGACAAGAGATCCCTGGGAGTGTCTACATGGTTTTTTTGTTGGCAGTTTCTGTCAACAAAATGCATTTTGTGTGTAGACATCCCACAAGTTGTCTACAAAACCCTAATTTTGTCTACAAAACTCTCTAGTATAGATGTAGCCAAACAGAGAAGGTATGTCTACAATAGCATTGAAAATCGAAAAAATTGTCTTTCTTTCAAAAGAGTACACAGAGTGTCTCGACACGTAAAGCGCTCTTTCAAAATTAAATTGGAGGGACACAGGCCAGATTTTGATTTCACTTCTCTGTTCCCATATTAGAAAAAAGGCCCCCTTTCAAAATACTCTTTCAAAAGAGAACATGTATGGATGTTCTAGGTTCCACTCTTTCAAAAGAGGAGTTCTCCATTGTGGTGGCCATGAAGGACTGAAGAGACACCCTGCCCTGCTACTGTGGGGCTCTCGTGGTGTGTGCATCTGGGCATATCTAAAGCTCCACAGTCCCAGAAAGCCCTTTGCAGGAAGCAGAGAGCGTGCTTTCAGCAGGTCAAGTATGAGCTCCAGCCACACAACCCATGAGCAGCCCATCAACATGGCCAGCTGCCAGCCACCAGAGAAGCCCAAGCATTCTGAGGGGTCACAGGACTCTGGGCAGCCCCCAAAGAAAAGGGCGCCTTCATGGACGGAGCTCAAGCTAAGGGACCTGCTTGGGCTCTGGAAGGTGGAGGAGATATTGAAGAAAATGAGGGGCAAACAGTGATATGTGGCTGCTTTCACTTGCCTCTCCAAAGAACTGGCCACTAGATGCCACCCTGCATGCACTCCTGACCAGGTGCATAGCAAAGTCAAAGAGTTACAGCAAGGGTATGCCAAGGCCAGGAGCACTGCCATCAAATCTGTTGCAGGTCCTGCAATCTTTCTGTATTATAGGGAGCTCCTCTACCTTCTGGGGCTCAGGGAAAGCTTTCCCCCTTCAGCAGCCCTCCTGGACACAGCGTCGCACGAGCCTTGCACTGCTGAAGAGGAGGAGACAGAAAAGCAGAGAGCTGCCCAACAAAGCCTGGTACAGAACCAGTCACCAAGGTCCCCAGTGACAAGAGAGACCTCATAATTTAGATCCCATCATGCTCTTCCAGCCAGACGACAGCCAGCTTGGCACCAGTGGACCAAGTGGAGTGTCCCTCCAGTAGTAAGTAGATGATAGGGCAGTCACCCGAGCACATTGGGTGGTGGCACCCCAGCCACCAGAAGACTACCCCCATGCCCAGTGCAACTGTGCTGGACATAAAACAGTTCTCCCTGGGACAGCACCACAAGCCACATGTGCGGGGAGTTGGGTGTGGTGCTGGACCGTGAAGGAATGTCTGGGAACCTTACGGAACATGTCATACACCAATGATGCCTGTTGCAGGATTGGGAGGGGCTGGTGCCCACAGGTGGGAGGGGGCTCAGCCTTCCAGCCACCAAAAAGGGACTTACTGTCTTCCTATCCATCCTTGCAGACTTGCCAGAGGAGGGCTGGGAGACCCCTGACACTGTGGTGCTCCACCTCCAGGAAGAGGAGAAGGGGGAACAGTCACCACCTCCCACCTCCAGAAGAGGAGTTTACGGCTGGAGGGCGAGACAGCAGGCCAACACCACAGAGGCACCCCATCTGCTCAGGGATGTTGCTCAGCAGTACTTCCAACTGGACCATGGCTAGTACACCTGGCAGAGGGAGGCATGGACACAGCTGATGGGACACCTCAGGGATGTCACTGAGGTTTTGAGGGAGTCCACTGGACTCCTCAACCTAATCCTGGCTCCCCCACCACAGCCACCCGCACCCAGGCCCCCCAAACTGCTCAGTCTCCTGAGCAGGTCCCATCCCTTCCCCCCAACAATCTCCCCCTGCACAGCCTGATGCTGCCAGGCCCCACCCCAGCCCTACTTCCCAGTGCTGCCTGCCCCTTCACAGCCCTGCCATGGACCCTGTACCAGAGCTGGGAGGGTTACATGGAGATGACATGTCTCATGGCCATCCACCCCCGCCCCCCCAGAGTCGTCCACCCATCCTCCCTCCTGGTTATGTTCCGCATTACCCACCCATCATATTCTCCCCTCCCACTTCCCACTTAAATTGCCCCCACCCCACCCACAATATTCCCTCTTTCCACCTCCTCATTAAGGTCTTGAATTCCTGCCTTCACAGCTGATGCCCGCCTTCCTGTTCCCCCCACCAGTGAGTTGCACCCCCTCCAAGTTTTGGTCCCCCATGCTCTAGTATGGCTTGAGTTCTGCCTCCCCCATCATTTTCCACCAACCCCCACCTGCTCAGATCAGCCTTGTATATAGTTATCCCCCTATTGTTTTATACACAGTGTTTGTACAATTTTAAATGGAACAGTTTTTATTGAGGCATAAATCATTATTTTTGAAACAACACATTGTCCCATAATGTTGATGGGGGTGGATGAGGGTGTGTGGTGTGGTCACAGTTGGGAGATGGCGAGGGTTGTATCTGCAGGGTGGGGGAGCTGCAAGGGTTGACTGTGCCACCCACTACATAGGAAACACCTGTGCCCTTTCCCTTGCCTTCCACAATGTTATGGAGGACACAACAGGCACCCACCACCTGGGAGATGTTCTGTAGCCCACCTCCAGGCACATTAGGAGGCACTGACATTGGCCCTTCAGGTGCCCAGAGGCCCACTCCACCACTTTTCGGGCACAGCTGAGACAATTTTTAAAGGCCTCCTGGGAGAGGTCAGGGTGGCAGGTGTAGGGCCGCATCAGCCAAGGCAGCAGGGGGTGGGTGGCATCTGCCATCATACAGAGAGGTATGATCGTATCCCTGAACCTGGTCTCCTGATGCGGGACAAATATCGCGGCTTCCATGCAGTGGCATGTACGTCCATGCAGAGACTCTGCGGGGCTTGTGAAACTTCTGCAAACCTGAGCAAATGCAGGGCTTGGTAATTTGGGAGGGGCCCTTTAAGGGAGCAGCTGTCTACAAGCCCTGGAAGACAAAAATGTCCATGCTGTTTCCCTCTCAGCTCTTTTGAAGGAGCACATGTGGATGTGTGGGCACTCCTTTTCGAAAGATCTGACCCTTCTTTCAAAAAATCAGATGGTGGGCTCAATCCACTTTTTATGTGTGGATGCACTCTTTCGAAAGACGATCTTTCAAATGAGATCGAATGGAATCATTCAAATGTTCCCTTTTCAAAAGAGAGCTCTGGTGTAGATGTAGCTAGAGTGTATTAATCAGTATTCTTAACTGAAAAATAACAATGGAAGCAACTGCCTTTTATAAGTGCAAAATGACTGTAGGGATTATTAATTTAGGAAATTTATGAGCATTTTCAAACATTTCTGATTCATTCTGTGTAACCTTAAAGTTGCATTTGGTTAGTTTTGCTTGTAATGTTGGTAGTTCGTTTTCGGAGGGACAGTTTCCACACCATTTTCTTGGTTTCTTTTTTCTTGAAAATAATAAGAAAAAAAATGGAACTGTGCTCCCATTTAAACATTGGCATTTACCTTCCTTTGAGCTTAATGAGATATGGGAGGGATGGTGTAACCTATTGACCAAAATCTTGCAAATTGAGTTCAGAGGAAATTTCAGATAAGTAAAGGCTTCATTTTGGATCCATTTTTTGTTGCAGGATGCCAGCTGTATTAACAGTTGCTTAATTATAAAACTCTCTCTCTCTCTCTCTCTCTCTCTCTCTCTCTCTCTCTCTCTCTCTCTCTCCAAATCCTACCCCAGAAACATTTTATCCCAAAAAGGGAAAATTTCCAGCCTGTCCAGAAAGTTTGACTTGGTACCATACAACTTTTTGATTAAAAACTAGAATTGTATAAAAATTAATATGACACTATTAAATCAGTTAGAAACTGACCAGCTAACAGGTCTCAAAATGTAATTGAAAATGCAGCACCATCATCAAGCAGATGTGTTTCTAATGTGATACTGTATGGATTGATTCTTGGCCCTATGCTGTTTAACATTTATATCTGTGAAATGGAATAAAAATAAACTCATCACTGATGAAGTTAGAGATGACATAAACATTGGGGAATGTTAAATAATGATGGCAAGTCATTGATAGTGAACCATCTGGATCACTTGGTAACCTAGGTGCAGGAAGAAAAGTGTTTTTATATAGTTAGATGTAAATGGATACATATAGGAACAAAGAGACCATATTTATACAGTGGGGGACTCTATCTCGGAACAAGATTTAGAGGAGGGGGTCATGGTGAATAATCATCTGATCATGTGATTCCAGTGCGACATTGTGTCCAAAAGGGCTAACCTGATCCTAGGATGCATAAGCAGCATACTCTTCAGGAAGACTAAAGAGATCATTTTGCCTCCATATTGAGACTGGTGTGACCACTGTTGAGTCCTGTTCTTGTGTTCACAATTCAAGAATAATGTTGGAGAAGGTTCAGAGAATTGGCATGGGTGTGCTGCTGGGACAGAATCTAGGAGCTCAATCTATTTAGTATAACTAAACAATGGTTAAGGGTGACCTGATCACAGTCTACAAGTAACTATGTGAGGAACAAATATTTCGTTTCCTGCTCTTCAGAGTAGCACAGACTGGTATAACATGATTCAGTGTCTGGAAGTTGAAGCAAAACAAATTGAGATGGGACATAGGGTGTAAAATTTTAACAGCAAGGGTATTTAACAATTGGAATAATTTACCAAGAGTCATAGTGGATTTTTTTTAATCATTGATAGATTTCAAATCAAGAGCGGAAGGTTTTTTTTCTAAAAAATTAGGATCTGGGAATTATTTTGGGGAAGTGCAATGGCCTGTGTTATACAAGAGGTCAGCACAGATAATGATAACGATTCATTCTGGCCTTGGAATCTATGATTCTAAGTGCAGTAGAGACTTACATATTGATTTTACATATATGGTGTTGGGTGGCAGTATAAAATCATTTGGCAGAGATAGGAGAACTCTAAATTCCTATGCGTTGTGATGGCTGAATCTTCACAAGAGAGGGACAAAAAAGTAGACATTTGCACCAGAATTTTCAAACTTGGAGACCTCAGGTCAGAACCTAAATCACTTTTCAGAGCATGGTTTGTGTAGATGGAAACCTGGCCATTTCTTCTGGTGCCATAATTCAATTTTAAAGGCTCAGTCCAAAGACTGTTGTGGTCAGTGTGACATGAGAGAAAATTGAAAATCCCTGGCTACCAAGAAGATAAAAAGTTTCCAGAATCAAGTTAAAGTTCTTATGCTGAGATCACCATCTGTCATGCTGCCCATTGCATAATCTCATTGTGTCTTCATACATCCCTTTTTATTTATTTCATTATACTTATATAGTTAACTTTTTAGGCCAGGGACTGTATGTTATATCAGTCTGTGTACTGCCCCTAGCAGAATGGGGTTTGGTACATGACTGCAGCTTCTATGTAATAGTAAAACTAAGTACAGTAAATGGTCATTTGCTCCCATCTGCCAGCTGCTGGCATTTTCCATGCTTTGACTTTCCTGCTACACAACTTGCTCGCAAGAGTGGTGTCATACTTTGAATTACAAATTTCCACAGTTTTGTTGCTATAAAGCAGCCTGTAATTTGTTAGATGGGATTCTTAAAAGGGAGATTTATGTCTTGTAAATATGTTCAGTCTTATTCAGACACTGGCAAGCTCTCTTATCTTAACACCTCTGGGACACAGCTGTGTGGGTGCGTGTTTTAATTTAATTTGCTAATATGTTACATGGTGGTGACTCAGTTTATGTTATAAGGCAATATCCATTCTTCATGAGGAAAAGCTTAAGGGAAAACCTCCTTCCTCAGTTCTGAATCATATGAGGTCCCTGAGCCAGCCTCTGATACCAGCCTGTTGCAAATTTTTCAGAATCATTATTTCTTATGGTACCATTAAGTTCTCATATAGCTCCTAACAGAAACAAAATCCCCACCTGCAGCGGGATGTACAGGCAAAATGTGTGCATTAGCACATGTTATTGATCAGTCATATTTATTTTGATGAGGGGCAAGAAATGGCATTACTGAAATCTCCACTCAGTTTAGCTTGGAACTGGAAATAATTTAGTTCCCTCCATGTCTATAGTTTGTGCCAGCAGATCTATTTTCTAATGTAAGGCTGCCATCTAGTGGCCATAGCAAGCTACCTTTTAAATGCAGTCTAATAGAAAAGCTAATATGAACTCAGATTGAAAATTGGTACATATTATAGCACGTCCTAAAACAGGCACTTGCTACAATTCGAGCATTTTCATATGCGTTGTCTGCAAGTCTTCTGCAACAGCTCATGGTCAGATAGAATATGAAATATTAATGTCCAGTTCAGTGCTGCATGACTAATACCTAGAAACACCATACAGTTGGAACTTCTCTTGGCTGGTCACCTCATACATATGGATATGTGACCCACCTCCAAGCCATATTTTATGGACCATTGAAAATGAGAATACATATGCTAGGAGGCCGTTGAAAATGATACACTCTCTAAGTCCATCTAAAAAGCTGGCCAATTCAACCCCAGTACAAGGGAAGCTGCTGTTGATAGTTGTGGCAGGCCTATTGGAAATAGATGAGCTGAAAAAGCCAAGGAGAAGTGTGAGTGAATTAAACAGGCTGTGGTAAACACATGTGGCCATGTCTGTCCACAGTGTGGAAATATTTTTGGTCCCTCGTTAGTTTACCTTCACCTAAGAAAATGTACTGAAACAACTTGACTCTCTTATGCGTACTATGACTGTTACTTATTTATTGCCCTTATAAAACTTACAATTTATGTTTGGATGTTTTCTTTTAGAAAAAGACAATGTGCTACACTTTAATACATTTTTCACTTAGGAATATAAGGGCTATAAACATAAGCTGGCGGGGCCCCACTTTCCACAGCTCCCATTGCCCAGGAATGGTGAACCGTGGCTACTGGGTACTGCAGGGCTCGATGCCTGTGGACACTTTGGTAAACAAACCATCTGGTGACCTGCCAGGACCTAATCCACGTGTACTCGCCATGCCAGAGGTATCCCTCTCTGCTCTACTTCACCAAGACAGTCACTGGATGGGAGAAAGGAATATTACTATCTCCCCTGTACACAGGGGGAGCTGTGGCAGAGACATTGTAGATGAATGCCAAAGGTTATACAAGAAGGCTGTGCTAGAACTAGGAATTAAACTGAGGTTTCCTGATCCCAGTCCAACGTCATGGTCACAAGAACAGACTTCTTCTTTAAGGGCCTGATATAATTCTCACAGAAATAAATAGAACTCTTTTCATCAACCTGAATAAGACATGGAAAACAAGCACTCCTGTAGCACCTTAAAGACTAACGAATTTATTTATTAGATAATGAGCTTTTGTGGGTAGGACCTACTTCTTCAGATTACCTAATAAATAAATGTGTTAGTCTTTAAGGTGCTACAAGCGTGCTTGTTTTTTGTGACGGTACGAACTAACATGGCTGCCGCTCAGAATTTATTCAATAAGACACAAATCAGGCTTTGGACCCTTTAGGTGTAGACACCTTTTCAGGAACACTATTTGCTTTTACTTAGTAAATCGCCTTATTAAAAGTAACACCTAGCGTGTCATTATTTATCATTTGTACTGCAATTCTACCTCTGATATCCAATCACAGTCCAGGACCCATTTATGCCAAGTAGTGTACAAGCACAGAGTGAAAACAAAGTTTCTATGCCAAATATCTTACCCAGTTTATTTCTGTATTTATTGCAGCTTAAGAGTTTTCTGTAGTGGGGAAGGATGAAACTGTTGGAAACTTTGGGTTTGCTAATTTTACTAATGAATATATAGTAAAAGCTTGATTATCCTGCATCCTTGGGTAAAGGGGTTGCTGGATAATCAAATCTTACAGTTATTTGAGCTCCACCCTCACTGCTGCTGGTAGGGCAGCCAACCTTGAGCCAGCGTCCAAGTGACCCCACGAGCCGCTGTGCTGGATAACAGAATTTGCCGATTATGCAAAGTGGTGGATAATGTGCCTTTTACTGTACTGGATGTTCAGTATTAAAGTAGGTATGGAAACTTTTTTCTCCTTTAATTTAAACCCATCGGGTCTTTAATCTCGGAGCTGTTTCAATTTTTAACAAAAAGTCTTTCTTGCAAAAGAGAAGTTCACACTGTACTGGAGAAAGTAAAATTCCTTGCTACCTTCCAAAAGGTGGGCTGGCTTCCAGCAAGCTTCTAACACCACAGCCTTATCCAATGTATTAACTACAAGTTTCCTGTGTCTTGCAATTGTGGACTTAGGGGGAAATTGTGCCACAGAGCAGCATCCATTAAACATTCCCATGGGTTGGCTTTTTTCCAAAGGTTCTCAGTGCATACACAACCTCACATACTCAGTGGCTGACTCAGTCTCTTGGCTAAAGTGACAGAGAATATTAACAAGTTGTATATTCATGGGGTTTTTTTTTGTTTATTTTCCATCATCATTTCCAGAGTACCTACTAGGTACAATATTACCCTAATTTGTTTACTGATATATCTGGTCTGCAGGGAGCGAGCTGTTTGCTGGGCTCTACAATGACTACTGGGGGAGAGACGCTGCTATTTTGCGTACTATGGGTCGTATGCCACATATTCGAAGTGAACCTGACAATGATCATCTGTTAAAAGGTACAGAAAGTGACAGAATACAGAGCCTTTCCTCTTCATATGGTGAGGGAAATCTTTGGATCTCTGTTGTTCACCAGAAATGAGAACTAGAATATCACGAACTTGGATCCAGAACAGAATGTTAAAGAGGACTTCTGCTAGCACAAGGTCCTCCCAAGGGGCTACAGGAGTGCATCAACGCAGGATTGGAGCCAACAACGTGATTCCACAACTGGAAGTTTACCTATGGAGAGTGCACATTTAGGGAAGTTAGATGTGGTGATTCAGTGTATCAGCTGAAGAGCCTCTACCTTAAGCCCAAGAGAGGATGGAAAACAGCCAGGTTGCCTGCGTTTTCCAGTGGGCTTCAGATTGGGGAACAAAGAGGTATTTTGATGCTAGAAAGTGCAATTTGAAGCTATTTGTGCCAGTGCAAGAAAATTCAGCTCATTGACTCTAAAACATGGTTGTAGATTGGAGGCATCTTGAAAGAGTAGTGTTTGGTTTTTTTGTTTTTTTGTTTTTTTTCCCCAGAAGCTAGGGGTGAAATCCTGGTCACACTGAGATCAATGGGAATTTTGCCATTAACTTAGCGAACTGCGATTTCAACCCAAAGACAAGGCTGACAAAGCACTTAAATATGTTCTTAACTTTGAGCATGTATTTCAGTCTCTTGATCCCATTAGGACTAAATACATGCTTCAGTAGTTTGCTGAACTGGGGACTTGGGTACTACAGTGGTAATTACAGAGATAATTAAAAAGGTAGATCGATGTACTTGATATGTAGGCAAAACTGATCTTATCTCTAAGACCTGTGTTCTGTTTAAAATTAAGTCTAGTGGCGATATGGTTACAGTTTTGTTTTCTAATTTCCTCTATTTCACACTGCAGTTTTGAAAAGGGGAACTATTAATATTTTAATCCACCAAAATAAAACTCCAAGCTTAGTCACCAGTGACAGCAGCATCTTACAACAGCATTGTGACTTCAATATCAGGAGCCTCTGAAATATTTACATTAAAAAGCATCTTATGGTGATGTCATGTCAGGCACTAGGCTTCTTAAGAGGTTAAGTCAAAGAAATCCATGTTAGCTCTGTTTTTTGAAGAAAACTATAAATGTGTTCATAGAATGACTTGAGATGAAAAGGACTCACTCAGCACTCTGCCCAGGTATGTGTTAAAGGTTCACAATGTAAGAAAAACCGTATTTCATCTTAGTAATGAAAACCCAAGAAGTTTCACATGGTCACTGTTTCTGAACAAAAGTGCTGCTGCTCCTGCTAGCTACAGGTACACCTCTGTTAGCTGAACAGAGCTGGTCCTGTACCTCAGTGGATGAACAGCACTTTACAGGAAGCCAAAGTTGGTATTTCTGCCTTTTGTACATGTCCAGATATTGCTGAATAAACTCAGTGCCAGGTTCCAGACTAATTTAAACTAAAATGTAAAAGCCCCAGAGAACAGGACAGGAAAAATATCTTTTCCTTGAACATATACAAATCAGTATTGATATGTGAATTGGAGCTTTAAAAATATTTTGAAAGATAATGTTTTCCATATGTTCTGTACATATCCACCCAAATAAAATAGGTTTCTACTATATTTCCTCCCAAAAATGGTAGATCTTTCCCTGGAAAAATCTCTGCTTCCTTCACCATATTTTCCTTTTCTCTATTAAAATGGTTAATTGTTTTTTTTAAAATATTTATGATGTTTTAAGAAACTTGAGCCAAATTCTTCTTTTGCTTTTTTAAAGAACCAAAGTTTGTTGGCTCATACATGATTCCTGACAATGAAGACCGAGAGGATAACAAAGTGTATTTCTTCTTTACTGAAAAAGCACTAGAGGCAGAGACAGGCACTCATGCCATTTACTCCAGAGTTGGACGAGTGTGTGCGGTGAGATTCTTTTATCCTGACCCTGTAGAAGGACAACATACAATATGCTCACTTCTTCATTCATTCTTCTACCTTCAAAAAGTGTCATCAGTTAGAGTTAAGCAAGAGTGGGAAGAAGAAGGGCATCAGATGGGTCTGACCAAAAAATCCCACATGCAAATATCCTCCAGTTTTTGGAAATTTATAATCCTAAACCACATTTGGGCTGGCAGCTGAACTTCCACATCCAAACCTTGCTAAATTCTTGAGTGAGGAGGTTCAAAACCCAGACATGGATCCAAGTTTTGTGGTCTAAGCCCATCTCTAGTTCTTTGGCAGCCAAGTCACACAGCTTGGAAATAATAACACTAATACTTAGCAGTCATTGCTCACACAACATTTCCCCAGCCAGACACTCTCTCCTGCATTAGAGCTGTGTTCAGAACAAGGGAGGGATGATGGATAACTAGCTATGGGGCGGGGGGCTTTGTTCCGGGCCCAAAGACACTTAGTGCTGCTGCCAGGCCACTCTAAGTAAGTAACTCAATGCTTAATGACTTCTTCATTCATTGGAGGCTGTGGGACCTCAACCACGTGCTCTCTCTGGTCCCAGCACATCTCTTCCTCCCTCCAGCATGCATCGGGTTTGGAGGAACAGTATCCATGGGGCTCCCATTTAGCACTTCTTCCCCAGCAAGGGGCTGTCCTCAGATTGGAATGTTCAGCATCTCATTTGCATGCATGTTTAAGCCTCTTGAGACAGATTTCAATGGATCTTGTCTTACATGTGTAGCACACCTTTTAAATATGAATTAATCCTTGCAATTCTGCTGTGAGCTGGCAAACCACATAATCCCCATTTCACAGATGTGGAAAATGAGGAGAAGACATGAAAAAAATTGCCAAGATCACCCAGAAAGTCAGTAGCAGAGCCAGGGAATAGACTTCTGGAAGCAGCTGTGGGAATTCTTTCTAGCTAAAGGAAGACTGATGGATACACAGAGAGCAGTAAAGAAATAGCACAAAATGCGAAACTACTTTATTAGGAGAAGACACAGGATATTACACAGAAACCTGAAGAAATTTCTGGGGGCACCCCAATATCAGTCTTTGGGACATGTTTACAGGGTGCTTTTGCGGACTAGCCCTCTCTGTACCCATTCCTTAGATAGATTTGGGACTTCTGTCCCCAACTCTGTTGATCCAGCACTGCACTCAATTCACGTAAAACTATAAAGGTAGAAAATTTTTTTGTCCTATTGAGTTAATAAACTGCAGAAATAAGCGTGAAGGGTTTACAAGACCTGGGGAGGTAGAGATAGCTACAGCCCAGGCATTTAATTAACAATTCTTATGAACCCGTAGCTTTGTAATGAGAAGTTGGGTCTATTTCTACAGTTGTACAAGAGACTGACACAAAGTGATGACACAAGCAGAATAGTAGAAATGTGACTGGGAAATTGTATGTTTCGGACATTGAAACATATGATGAGAGCACCATAGAACATCAAGTATTGTTCTTCTGGACATGTGCCTCTAAATTGCATTTATTATGTGCTTTTCTCTCCACACAGAATGATATGGGAGGGCAGCGAATATTGGTGAATAAATGGAGCACCTTCCTCAAAACCAGACTGGTCTGCTCTGTGCCAGGAATAAATGGAATCGATACCTATTTTGACGAATTAGGTAAGTATCTTTGAAAGAAATACAATTACATTGTGCTATACACCATGTGAATTTGAATGGTAATACCTTTTAACCTTCCTCCTATGGTAAAATCGAGGACCACTGAATTCAGAATACAGCCTCCTCTCGTCATAACTTAAAGCAAATAATGATTTGGTGGTATCAGGAAAAAAGGATGTGCCTGCAATGGGATTGCATCTTATAAACCCAAACAAAAAAGAGACAGTATCACCAAATCAAGTACAGCCCTAAGAAATGATATAACTGAGGAAATGTTGAAAAAGACTGAACCAAGATGAGTCAAAAAAAACTTAGGATGAACTTGAAATAGGATTGATGTTCAATAAACCTTACATAAAAGAGATAAAACAGAAAAATTTGGAGTAGTGCTCTGTTTTGACACAGCTAAATCAGAGCTTAATGTTTCAAAACTAAAAGAAAGTATTATTGATACCCAAATTGACTAGAATGCATTAATTGTTAAAATATTATGGATGACAAGAGTTTATAGGGGTGAAGTAAAAAATATACACTTGATGGCATTCCCATTTAAGAAATTACTAAAAAAGATGGAATAATTTTAACAATCCCTTTTGTAAGAAATATGAAATAAAAATTAGCTTGATTAAATAATACTGCATATTTTTAAAAAACAGTCATTTAAATAATGCACGTTCACCTTTCTTTTAGTTTAAAAAAAACCCTTTACCAAGCAATGCTGGGTAAATCCACCAGTAATATATAAAATGGATTTGCAGAGTAGGCTATCTTCCATTACAGTTTTATTTATTCATATAATGTTTTTAAAAGTGTGTGAATTAAGTAGTGTGACTTGAAAAGTAACTTTACATTGTTAACAAGCAGCCCACTCTTTGTCCTTTGAGACTGGGAAAAGTAGGTGAGCTATAAATAAACATTGTTTTTCCATTTTACAGAGGATGTGTTTTTGCTACAAACTCGGGATAACAAAAATCCAGTGATATTTGGACTCTTTAACACTACAAGGTAAGCAGCTAGGAAAAAGGCATATTTGACTAGTGTGTTATTATGGAAAATGTTACAAATAAATGCTACATATTATATGGTTGATACACATTGTATAATGGATTGATTTAATTTTATGCTATACATGGATAGTGAACTTAGTATATAAAGTGAAATACGTAGCTTCACTTAGAGCCTAATCTGTTGGCACTGAAGTCAACAGAAGGATTCAGATTGACTTCCAGTGGTGTTGTATTGTTCCTCTGGGTCCTGGTTCAGCAAGAAATTATACAAGTGAATAGGAAGAAGCTATGAGTAGATGGATGATTTAGCACTTGCAGGCCATAGTCCAGGAGGTGAGAGACCTGGGTTTGGTTCTCTGCTCTTCCATGAATTTCTTGTGTGACCTGGGACAAGCCACTTGTCTCCATGATTTAGTTTTGTATCTATCAAATAGAGATGATACCACATCTCTGTCCAAAGAAGTGTTGGAATACTAAGCATATTAAAAAACTGTGAAGCAGTCAGAAACTATAGTAATGACAGAAGCCATGCTAGTGCCAGAAACAAGGAATTCAGTCACATTAAACTCAATGAGATTAATCACACATTTAAACATACACATATCTTAACAATATCTTGCTGAATCTAGACTTCATGAGCACTCATTATTAATGCATTCACAGGATATTACATGTATGTAATAAGTTCTATTATCATAATTAATTCAGCCACTAAACTGTATATACTACAGCTACAATCATCTACATTCTTTGGTTCAATATCTTCATTTTTATTTTACAGCAATATTTTTAGAGGATATGCTATATGTGTATACCATATTGCTAGCATTAGAGCAGCCTTCAATGGACCTTATGCTCATAAAGAAGGACCTGAATACCATTGGTCTCTGTATGAAGGAAAAGTACCCTATCCAAGGCCTGGTTCGGTAGGTAAAAGATAGAACCCTATTTTTATGGTGATGTCAGTCTAATTCAAGTTGAGAAGCAAAAAACAAAAACAAACAAACAAAAAACCAAAAAAAAAAAAAAAAAACCAAAAAAACCAGATGCTCAAGAATGGGTTGGCGTGTTGGTGGTACCACTTCTTGGAAAGTGGTTGGTGGCAATAATCCCACTGCCTTCACCTCTTTAGTTAATTCTGAGAGCAACAGTGACAAAAGTAAGCTACCTACCTTGCTCACCTCTGTGAATTAACTTCTGTCAGCGTTGAATAGGACTAGGACTGTGTCTACACTACCAACCCTCCTTCAAAGGGAGGATGGTAAGTAGGGTGCTGGGAGTTTATTAATGAAGTGCTGCACTACATATGCAGCACTTCCTTAAACAAATTTCCTCTTCCCCCCACAGCAACTTCAAAGTTTAAAACAAAATTTTGAGGAGTAAAGGGATTTTGAATTTGCCTCAGCACTTTGAAGTACCGGCAGGTGAGCTTCAGCTAGACGTGAGACAGTACTGCAAAGTTTAAAACTTCAAAGTTGCCACGGGGGGAATTTGCTTAATAAAGTGCTGCATATGCAGTGCAGCACTTCATTAATAAACTCCCCACACCCTAATTACCACCCTCCTTTCGAATGAGGGAGGTAGTGTAGACAAGCCTTAGGTCTAGTATATGAAGATGGGGAGAAGAGCAGTTTTAAATCACTCAATCCCAGAGCTCATGCAAACCCAGAGCTACATTGGTTCTGGCAGATGCTACACTCCGTCAGTCTGTAATGTCTGCTGGAAGTGTTGCTTTGGTCATGTGTGTAGTTGAGGTACAAGTGTGTTGTTTCACCTAGTTTACTTATACTGTGTTGCTTCTGAAAACACCAGCTTCCTCAGAAATTACATTGATGGGCTTTAGATGCAGCTGCAGCTACCAATTCCTTTCTAGAGTGCTTTATTGTTTTTAATTTAAAAATAAAACCTGCAAGGATTATTTTTCTCAAACCTCTCTTGAGTGGGAACTTTGCAGCAGAACTTGGCAATGCTAATTCACTCGATATGCTGTGCAGTCCAGGGAAAGCAGAGGTTCATCTGGTCTGAAAACCCCAAATCCTTTCCCTTTATTACAAACAGCTGGTGAAACTCTATTGCTTAGCTGATTAGACAATTACTTCAAAGTCAACACTGAACAAATACTTTCATGGAGCCAACCCCCAAAAGTGGAAACAAACATCTCCCCCTTTGACAAGTGCAGGAGCTTGTTACTGTCAATTAGAGTTGGCTCCATGTTTAAAATGACTGTTTCCAGTAAACATTAAGAGGGTTTTATTTCACTTTATTGATTGAAAATCCAATTGAAATAGGGAGAGCCTGCTACTGTGGCTTTGCTTGAAATGTTTCTTAAAACCACACTGTCATATGAAGATTGGGAGGAAGTGAATGTTACTAAAATATTTCCAGCTCACTTATAGGCGGGTTCAATTAGAGATCATCAGGCAAATATGAAATGAAGAATCTATGTTAAGTTGGGGACATTGTCTTATTCTTTAAAATCTATTTAAAAACTAACTTTTATGGATAATGCCACAGTTTGACTCTATAAGTAAATATAACTCAAACAGTAAATGTGTTTCAGTCACTGACACGTAGTGCATCTGCTTTGCAAGATGGAAGACTGATCAAGGCAAACATTTCAGACTGACCTGTGATACATAATACTGTCATTATGAGGTAGAAATGAGCATTAAATGTAATACTGCTAAGCACCTTGAGATCAAGAATTACTGCTGGTGCTCTGGGATTCATTTTTAAATGTGCTTAATTTCCTATTATGGTACATTTTGCAATCAAAGTAAATTAAATTGAAGATTGATACCAAATGCTGCTGTTTTGCTTATTCCATGTGGTTGGCTGTACTGAGTGGAATATTTTTTTTCTCCCTACTAACTTATGGTTAATGAAAAAAGCCATGAACCATTCTGATAATATCGTCAATAAAAAAATTGAGGGGAAAAGAGCCACTACAGTTTTTACTGAACAATTTAAAAATTTGATCATGTAACTCGTTTTATAAAAAAGCACCATTTTTCCAATAAAATATATTTCTCTGGGTAAGCCTAAGTAATTACAGTCTACCCAAGCTAGTTTAAATCCAGCTAATTAGAGAGAAATGAAGAGTTCAGCACAAATAGTAGAAGCCCAGCATGGATCCTTTGTGTATACTCAACTCACTAGCCTGCTCTGAAGCCCACCATGCTTTGTTCTCAGTGCTAGTGTTTCCTATGCTAGCTGGATTCAAGCTAGCCCAAGGCGGTTAGCCTGTGCCCAGCCTTTGCTCTGAAGATATAGCCTCTGTCCTGAGTGCAAGTAAGCTGCTTCACTGCTCTGATAAGAACAGGCTGAGGTGTCCTGCTGCAGGAGGAGAGGCAGAGTGCTCCCCATGGAGCTCCTCACCCTTGCCTACAGGCTGCCACACCAATCAGCAGGCAGGTGAAGGGGACTGTCTGGGAGCACACACTACACTGATCCAGAACTACCTCAACCCCACACCCACCCCAGAGCTCCCTTTTGTACCAGGATGCAGCTTGCTGTTGTTCCCCTTTCCATAGGTCTCTGGGATCAAGGGGGAAATACAAAACACCCCTGATGCCTCTCCTTCCTGGCTGGCGTGGGAGTGAGTGACCCGTGGTGTGTGTGTTTGTCTCACTCCCTGACAGAGACAGAAAAGGAACAACAAGCAACAAGCAGTGTCAGTAAGAATTGGGGAGGCTTCAGCCACCCCCTATCCCTAAAGGTTGGCATTGCCTCCACACACAGCAAGCCCTGCCCTGAGCCCTCCATACCCTCAGCCCCCCATCCTGATTCCTACACCCACAACACCTCACCCTCTGCCCTGAGCCTCTCCTCACACCTGCAACCCTGACTCCTGCACCCCCAAATCCCAGCTCCTGCCCTGAGCCCTCTCTCCACATTCACACCCCCCAACCCTCTGCCCTGAGAACCTGAACTCCACCCCACACTTAATTTTTACAGGTACTGTCATATGTCACACCTCCAATACAACAGTACCTGTAAGAAATGTAAATTACTTTCACCTCTGTCTAAAAACACCCTGATCAGATCTACTGCTAATATGTTAAAGACTTTGTGATAATTTATTTCTGTAATATGTTGTAAAAGGACTTAACACTGATTGGAAAACTCTGTTTAGGAAAGTGTATGTACATGTGTGCACAAATACACACACACATGTACACGTGTTTGTGTACATGTGTGCGCATACATTTGTGTATATAATTGCATATGTGGTCAAATTCAACATCTTATTGTAATGAAAAGCAGAATCTGTCCCTCAGTATGTATTTGGGACTGAAGCAGAATGCCTTTTCTGAATCAGAACTGAAGAAATGCCTGTGGACTTCAGCCAGAATTCTGCTTGAGCAAAGATTGAGCCCTTTGGCAGATCTTCTCATTACTAGTCACCCGCTGCTCTATTGCTTGGGCTTTGCCTTCAAGCAGTTCCATCTTCATTCATGCCCCCTTTATTCTCAGACCCTCAAGCACTTCCTTGCCTTCCTCCTGCAGGAAGCTGTGGAGAGTCAGCATTCTTGAGAATGAGGCCCCTATCATAAATCATCAATGGCAACATTAAAAAAAAAATCCATGAGTATAACCAAGCCATCCCATGTTTTGACAGTGTGCCAGCAAAGTGAATGGCGGTCTGTACAGTACCACCAAAGACTATCCCGATGAAGCTGTCCGTTTTGCAAGGAGCCATCCGCTGATGCATCAGCCCATCAAACCGGTTCATAAAATGCCGATACTTGTGAAAACCGATGGCAAGTACAAACTAAAACAAATAGCAGTAGACCGAGTGGAAGCTGAGGATGGGCAATATGATGTCTTGTTTATTGGCACAGGTAAATAAAAAAATGGCATCTAAAAATGGCATCTTATCTTTTTTCCTCTCAGTTTCAACTAAACAGTGACTCCTCTCCAAGATTAAGCTGTTTCTGTTTGATAGGCATCAAAATAAAACCATAATCCGAATAAATAATCATACTCCACATTTCCACAGCCCATTTTATCCATAGAGAACCTAATGCAAGAAGAAATTATAAATCCCAATTACACCACTGGGGAATCTGAGGCAGTGATTTATCCATGGTCATAGAGCAGATTAGTGGCAGAAAAAAATATAAAGAGAGGTGGAGAAGAAGGATTAAAAAACAGTGTCTAGATTTTTAGGGTCTAGGCTTTTATGAATAAGAGCCTAATATACAGTTCCTGAGAAAGGTATATGATGTTTTCAAAAGTGTTGAGTGCACAGTATCTCCCACTGATTGCAGTTCAGGAGATAATAAAATAAATACTCTGATTTTCAAAAAGCTGTTACAAGCTGCTGGCTTTATTACTGACTCTGAGAACCATGATTCTAAGTGGCTGGTGTTAAATACAAACAGTCACTTTTTACACCTACACACACGCACACACACACACACAGAGGTATAGCATAAAATATACAGCTAACGTTATGAACTCCAGTAGAGAAGCGTACATGACAAGAAGCATGTCATGTAATTAATTTCACCACATATCAGAACAAAATTGCAAATTTTATATATAGTAAAAAATCCATGCAAAGAGAAGCAAATAGGCCCTTGATCAGGCAAAGCAAACCGGTAGTAAGCAGAGTCACTTAGCATAGTTAAATATACATTGAAGTGCTCTGCTGGCCTGGTGCCTAACTGCTGCTTATTTTTCTCATTATGCTTTGTTCTTAGACAACAAGAATTTACAGCATAGCAATCTTGGGTTCAGCAACTTTGAATCCAATTATGCAGTCTTTACCCTGACAAAAAATCAGGATTGTCCTTGGCGTGATTTTACAGGAAAGACGATGTCTTCCTGTACCAGGATTCCACCCCGCCCCCTCACCCCCAGGGGTTCATGTGACTTTCCCTGAGTGGAGTGGTGTGAATGGCTTATCAAAGAGGAAGTTTAAACCTCAGGGATAACATGACACAACTTGCTTGTCAGCAGGATTCTCAGAGGGACTTAGTTGTGAAAATCTGAGCTCCGAACAGTAATACATTTGTCCTGTTCACTCAAAAAACAGATCTCTTTTGTACATATTTTTTCTTTGAGGAGAGGTGTTAGAGACCACTTGAATGGCTCCTTTTTATGTTGATCTCTTTTATCTCGCCTTGAACATTTTTCCCCCTCTTGTGGCTCCCTGTTTTTATTTTTTTTTCTTTTTTCCTCTTTTATAAATCAGAGGTGAGTGACAATAACAGGAGACAGGGAGCAGCAATTGCCACTGATGATGACAAACTTGCAGCCTCAGGAAAATATGGATCTTTAACAAGCCGCAGATGAAAAAGAGCAGATGAAGACTAACAGTTATTCCTGTGTGTTAATTTATTGTGAAAGAATTACAGTGAGAGAAAGTATTGTCTAATGGATTCACCATGGAACTGAGAGACAAGGCAGCTTCAAATATCAGGTCCAGATCCTCAAAAATATTTAGGTGCCCAACTTCCATGGGAGTCTGCGGGAGTTAAGTCCCTGAATATCTTTTAAGATTCAGGCCTGCATTTTCTGATTGGCTGCCACATGTAATTTTTGTGTACAAGATTCTGAACCAAGGTGGATAATAAAAGAACACATAATGTGCAAGTAGATTGCCAAGTTTGTTACTTTTTATTCAATATCAGTTTAAAGAAGTTATTTTGATTTTTGTCAACTGATAAATTAATATTACCGCCAGTTACGACTTCTAGGGTGTTTTCTATTTGCTTCCAGATAATGGGATTGTGTTGAAAGTCATTACAATTTATAACCAAGACACAGAATCAATGGAAGAAGTGATTCTTGAAGAGATGCAGGTATTCAAGGTATGATACCCTGTATAAGAAACATCTATCAAATTGTCACAAATCTGAAATGCCTACAGTGCATCGACTGTGTACATTGAAACCCTATGATGAGACTCTAGTTTTCTCACAGGAAATCTTCATTATAAACAGAGATGTATTTGAACTGGAATTGCACACTGAACACTGAGGCCGTGTCCACACGTGCACGCTACTTCGAAGTAGCAGCGCCAACTTCGAAATAGCGCCCGTCACGGATACACGTGTTGGGCGCTATTTCGAAGTTGAAATCGACGTTAGGTGGTGAGACGTCGAAGTCGCTAACCCCATGAGTGGATGCGAATAGTGCCCTACTTCGAAGTTGAACGTCAAAGTAGGGACCGTGTAGACGATCCGCGTCCCGCAACATCGAAATAGCGGGGTCCGCCATGGCAGCCATCAGCTGAGGGGTTGAGAGACGCTCTCTCTCCAGCCCCTGTGGGGCTCTATGGTCACCGTGTGCAGCAGCCCTTAGCCCAGGGCTTCTGGCTGCTGCTGCTGCAGCTGGGGATCCATGCTGCATGCACAGGGTCTGCAACCAGTTGTCGGCTCTGTGGATCTTCTGTTGTTTAGTGCAACTGTGTCAGGGAGGGGCCCTTTAAGTGAGCGGCTTGCTGTTGAGTCCGCCCTGTGACCCTGTCTGCAGCTGTTCCTGGAACCCTTATTTCGATGTGTGCTACTTTGGCGTGTAGACATTCCCTCACAGAGCCTATTTCGATGTGGTGCTGCCCAATGTCGAAGTTGAACGTCGACATTGCCAGCCCTGGAGGACGTGTAGATGTTATTCATCGAAATAGCCTATTTCGATGTCGCTACATCGAAATAAGCTATTTCGATGTAGCGTGCACGTGTAAACGTAGCCTGAAAGAGCTGAAACAAGTCAGAAATTTCATTCTGTTTAAAATCACAGAAACGTAGATCTGCAATGCTCTCAAGAAGTCATCGAGTCCATCCTGTAATGTAGAGGCAGGCCCAAGTAAAACTAGATCAGCCCTGAGAAATGTTTGTCCAACCTGTTCTTGCAAACTTCTGCAGATGGGATTCCAGTCTCCCTTGGTACCTATTCCAGCACCTTACTGCACTTAGGGACTTTTTTTCTCCCTGGTCCAGCACCACCAGGACTTGAATGGTCCCAGACCAGAGATTTTTGTCAGAACAAGGGAGGTCAATGTCCCCGGTTGGCCTTTGGCTCTGCTCCCAAGCCATCCTCCTGCTGTGGACCTGTTCTCAACCCCAGCCCCAGCCACAGCCACTTCCCTGATACATACTACCACCTGACGCTGGGCCGCCAGTGCCCAGCCCCAGCAGCAGTGTCACCATGGTTTTCCAACCAGTTGTGCAGTTTAATCTTGACTGCATTTCCCTACTTTGTTTATGAGAGTGTCTTATGTCCAAAGACGGACTTTGAGATTTCAGAATAATTTAGAAGACTAATGACTTGATTTTATTCCTCCCCCCATAATAGTTAAGCATCTACGGCTACGGCTACACGTGCACGGTACATCAAAGTAGCTAATTTCGAAGTAGAGACATCGAAATAGGCTATTTCGATGAATTGCGTCTACACGTCCTCCAGGGCCGGCAAAGTCGATGTTCAACTTCGACGTTGCGCAGCCCAACATCGAAATAGGTGCAGCTAGGGAACGTCTACACGCCAAAGTAGCACACATCAAAATAGGGGTGCCAGGCACAGCTGCAGATAGGGTCACAGGGCGGACTAGCGCTTCCAGGGCAACAGCTAGCCGCTCCCTTAAAGGGCCCCTCCCAGACACACTCAGCCTGCACAGCACGCAGTCTGAGAAGCCATAGGCACACAGACCCCGGGCACCGCAGTCATGGACCCCCAGCAGCAGCAGCAGCAGCCAGAGGTCCACCCAGCCCTCCCGGCAAAAGCAGGGCTTGCCCTGCTCCGTGCCATGTGGGAGGCAGCTGAGCACCTCCTTGGTACACTGGAGGAGGAGATGCCCCCAGGGCAGCAGGGCTCAACCCCTAACCCTGCAGCACCCCGCCCGCCCCCCCCCGCCTCACACGCTGGCGGCTGTGGAGCTACCCCACCAGCACTGACTGGTGGGAGCGGCTGGTGCTTGGGGAGTGGGACGACGACCGCTGGCTCAGGAACTTCAGGATGAGCTGGCAGACATTTCTGGAGCTGTGCCAGTGGCTCACCCCTGCACTCAGGCACCAGGACACCGCCATGCGGCGTGCCCTCACAGTGCAGAAACGGGTCGGCATCGCTGCCTGGAAGCTGGCCACTCCCAACAGCTACCGATCCGTGGGGCAGCAGTTTGGTGTCGGCAAGGCCACCGTCGGGGCTGTGTTCATGGAGGTAAGAGAACCCACGGGGGGAGGGCAGGGCAGGGGAGGGGGACCTGGGCAGAGGAGGGCAGGGCAGGGCAGGGCCACGCACACCCTGCTCACCCCGCATTGGTGCTGTCCCATGTGCTTTCTCTGCAGGTTGTGCGTGCCATCAACACCATGCTCCTGCACAGGTTCGTGAGGCTGGGGGACCCACATGCCACCATCGCGGCCTTTGCCACCCTGGGCTTCCCCAACTGCTTCGGGGCTCTGGATGGGACTCACATCCCCATCCGCGCCCCGCATCACAGTGGAGGACGCTACATGAATCGAAAGGGCTACCATTCTGTCGTCCTCCAGGCCTTGGTGGACAGCCGGGGACGTTTCCAGGACATTTATGTGGGCTGGCCTGGCAGCACCCACGACGCCCGGGTTTTCCGGAACTCGGGCCTGTGCCGCCAGCTGGAGGCGGGGACCTACATCCCCCAGCAGGAGATCCCTCTGGGGGACACCACCATGCCCTTCTGCGTCATCGCAGATGCGGCGTACCCCCTCCGGCCGTGGCTCATGCACCCCTACACGGGCCATCTCTCCGCTAGCCAGGAGCGCTTCAACGAGCGCCTGAACCGTGCGCGCCAGGTGGTGGAGTGCTCATTTGGCCGCCTGAAGGGACGCTGGAGATGTCTCCTGACCCGCCTGGATGCGGGCCCCAACAACATCCCCCAGATTGTGGGTGCCTGCTGCGCCCTGCACAATTTGGTGGAGAGCAAGGGGGACACCTTTTTCCAGGGCTGGGCTGCGGAGGCCGGCAGGGCAGACATCCAGCCACCTGCTGCCCCCAGTCCGCAGGTGGACCCCGAGGGGACCCGGGTCCGGGAGGCCCTGCGGGCCCACTTTGATGAAGAGGCCGCGGGGTGAACTCTGCCCAGGCCCCCTACTGCCCGCCCCTTACTCCACCACACTCCTTCCCCAACGCCTACACCATGGAGCACCCCACCGCACCCCCTCCCACTTTTCCTGGACAAATGACAGCACGCACTGGTGGCTGAACTTAAACGTCTTTTTGTTTCAGAACCTTTTTTTTGGAACTGTAAATATTTGAACCAAAAACAAACTATGTACAAACATGTTGAAAAAAAGTAATATGTACAAAAATAAAACAATACAAAGAAACAATTGTCCTGAATAATAAAAAGAAAACCACGGAGGATAAAGGGGAGAACTATTTACATGGGGGGACGGGGCAAACGGGGGGCAACAAATAAATAACAGGGTCCAACTATATACAGGGGGGGCCACGTCCCGGGCCCCTCACCCCTATAGCCCGGCACTGGGCGTTGGCAGCCGGGAGCCCTGCCGCGGTCGCAGCCCTGTCCAGGGCTGGGTGGGGGCGGGCCGGACTGGAAGGTAGGACGCCCGGCGAGGCTCAGGTGGCTCCAGGGGTCCCTCGGCGCTCCGGCCCTCGCCGGTGGGTGGCGGGGCGACGGCAGACGGGACGGCGACGGGCGGAGCAGCTGGTGGTGGGGCTGGTGGAGCAGGCAGGGCGGGCGATGCAGCGGCCGGCGCGGCATGGGGGGCCAAGTAGTCCACCAAGCGGTTAAAAGTGTCCATGAAGGCCCCCCATGCCTCCTGGCACCAGGCCAGCGCCCGCTCCTGCAACTGCAGGTGCTGCTCCGCGACCTCCAGCTGCCGACGGTGGATGGCCAGCAGCTGGGGGTCCATCGCCATCGGTGGGTGGTAGCGCGGGGTCCGCCGTCTAACCCGTCGCGGGGCCGGTCGATCCTCGGCCGAGGGGCTGCCCTGGAGCGATGGTCCCGGAGGGCTCTCCGGGATGACTGAGGCCTCGCCAGCGCTCTCTTCCGGTCCTTCTGATGGGGCAGGTGCGGGACACAGGAGAGGAGTGGGGGAAGAAGAATGGAGACAGGCGTTAGTATGGGCCTCGAGCCATGGCCTTTGTCCCGCCAGCCCTGTGCTGCAGGTTCCCCATCCCCGTCCCCGGGAGATGCTGCTGTGATGGATGGGGTTCAGGGGTCCCCCTGCCCTGCACCCCGTCCCCTGGTGGGAGCGACTCTCACTTCACCCCACAGGGTCTGACAGCAGGAGAGGTTTCTTAGGCCACAGATGCCCAGTTTCTCCCAGGAGTGACAGCACCAGCTGTCGGAAGAGACAGTCCTTCCAACCCGTCGTAGGGAGAAGACCCCAAGGGGTGCCCCTCTGGGATGCAGCTTTCCCCCTCCTCAGGCTGGCTGCCTTCCAGCTCTCCCTTCCCCTAGCCTCTACCTGTGGGCCCCGCCCTCGCCCCCCAAGTCCAAGCCAGCTCGGCTCCTCCCTCCTCTTTGTTCAGGGCAGAGGTGTCACCTGCCAGCTGTAGCCCCAGGATCCTCCTTTGCCCCTGGGAGCTATTCGGCTCTTGTTGCTCATATGTAGCCTGAGTCTCCCTTTTGCACTCCCCCCACTCCATCACATGCTGCTGCTGCGGGGTGTCACACCCCCTCCTCCCGGGGGCCCCTCGAGGTTCCGTTCCCCCCTGGCCCAGAGATGGGGCATGGCACTGTCATGCGGGGTGCGGGGGGGCAGGGGCTGATGCAGTGCTGTGAGGGCCATGGCCCTGGTGTCCTTGGGGCCATGGCCATGTGAGCATGTGGGGGGCCCTGGACACATATCTCTTACCCCCGCCCCTCAAGCCCAGGGGCGTCCACCAGAGGGGGGTACCTACCTGTCGGTCCGCTCCCACGGTCCGGAGATCCCCGGGGGGCGGAGGCCCTGCTGCTGCTCCGGGATGGCAGGAGGAGGATCTGCAGCCCGGATTCTGCAGAGGAGGAGCCCCCCTCCTCCTCCTCCTCCTCCTCCTGCCGCGATGTCCCGGGGGTGGCCTCCGGGGGGGGGCCCCCGGGGTGCGGGGCTTGCCTCCGGGGCGGACTCCGGCTGCAGGGCCTGCTGGGGCTCATCAGCCGAGGTGTCAAGGGTGGCCGGAGGGGAGGAGGTGTGCCGGGGGCCCAGGATGTCCCTGAGCTCCCTGTAAAAGGGGCAAGTGACGGGGGCGGCCCCAGATCGGCTGGCCGCATCCCGGGCCCGGGAGTAACCCTGCAGCAGCTCCTTCACCTTACTCCTGACGTGGTCAGGAGTGTGGGCAGGGTGACCCCGGGCAGCCAGGCCGTCGGCCAGCCGAGCGAACCCATCCGCGTTCTGCCTCTTGCTCTCCATTACCTGGAGCACCTCCTCCTCGCTCCAGAGCCCCAGCAGGTCCCACAGCTCAGCCTCCATCCAAGAGGGGCCCCGCTGCCGCTTCCCAGCCTGGATGCCCTTCTGGCTGGGCTGTGAGCCCTGTCTCCCCTTGGGGGGGGTCCCCTGGGGGCGCTGGGGGGGCTGCCGGGCAGCCATCGCAGCTGGGTCGGGGGCTGAGGTAGGTGCAGGCTGGCCGCGTGTGCAGGCTGCTGCCTGCACGATGCCTCAGCTTCCTGCACAGGAAGGGAGGGGGAGGGGACCTTTAAGGGGCCGCTCCATTCGGCCACCAGTGAGCTGAGGGGCTGGAGAGAGCGTCTCTCAACCCCCCAGCTGATGGCCGCCATGGAGGACCCAGCAATTTCGACGTTGCGGGACGCGCAATGACTACACGGTCCCTACTTCGACGTTGAACGTCGAAGTAGGGCACTATTCCTATTCCCTCATGAGGTTAGCGACTTCGACGTCTCGCCGCCTAACGTCGAAGTTAGTGCCGCTACTTCGAAGTAGCATGCACGTGTAGATGCGGCTTACATGGGTTAAACTTCAAGCACAGCATTGCACCTAGATTACTGGAGATTTAGTTATGGTCCAGCTAAAAGCTAAGGTCCAGAAACACAGGTACAGCATGTGCTGTGGGCCACATCTTGAGTCCGTGCTTAGAAAAGATTCCTGTTCACTCAATAAGAATTTTTTGTTGTGTAACAAACTCGATGTATTGAAATCCTAGCCACACAATCAGTACAGCCCGTGGACTGCAGGCCTTGGACCTGTAAGTAGGACTGGTTCTTAGTGTATTCAATGAGAATTCTTGTCTGGCATTGTCACAAGAAATCCTAAAAGAAGATTACAGGGAAAATACCAGAAGATACAATGCCTGATAATTCAATCTTATCAACAGCCAGTCTGCTATTTGTAAAGAATACTCTGCTTGTCATATTGAAGTGGGATGAAAGAAATCAGTGAAACCAGAGTTGACATTATGATCAATATGGGAACTGCCATGTTCCCATTTGGTTTGATATTGTTTCCTGAATGAAAAGTATATGGTTTTTAAAAATCACCTTTTATAAACATGATTGTTCCTTCAGTTTCTTCATTTCCTTCACTGTGACCAAGTGACTTAGAGAAAATGAGAGTACATAGAATATAGAGAGGATAGATGAATATCTTGATTAAACACCAATACTCTTTCTAGTAAATGTACAGTCATCATGAACAAGGTATTTCTTTTGATTTCCATGTAAATCCAGGACTAATCTCTTTTTTTTCATTTTTTTTTCCAGATGCCTGAACCTATTATTTCTATGGAACTATCTTCAAAGAGGGCAAGTATTTTGTGTGTGTGTGGGAAACATCTAAATGGTATATAGTTGGGTACCATATATAAAGAGATCAGGTCAAGTAATTTATATTTTAATATAAACTCATAGTTAATCATGCTCTGCTTTTTTATAAAAGGTGTAGGTTTTTCATTGCTGTTTAAATCTGTGGGGTTCACATTGCCATCCATTTCAAAGCAGTGAAAACCAACCTAATTCACGAGTTGCTAGCATAGTAATCATAGCAGGGAATAGTTAGAGGGAGACAATGACATTGTTGCTGATAAATGTGAAGTGATTAAGCAAATATACATGGGGATGTCAATGTCAGGGAGCCTTGCTGTACCCCTACATTCATATTCAGTGGCCCCAGGGTATGTTGGGCTTAATTAAATTCAGAGTTGTTGAGTGACCACCAGAGAGAGTGTCTCAAATGTTCTCCATGATACCCTTAGTTTTTTTCCTCTTCTAAGGAGCAAAAGAATAAAGCTTGGAATCTCTATATCTGTCCAAGCTGGTTCCAGATGATTATTTGAAGAGAGGATAGTTGAATCTTAACTCAAAGGACTGGTTAGCCTGGTCTAGAGCAGGAATCCTATACTGAGTTCCTGGCTTTTTGGGTCAGGAGGGGCTGAGCTCCACAAAATGCTGTTACGCGAAAGCCCTCTCATTGATATACAGAAACCTGGTGGGCTTCAATCAAATCAGGGTTCCCTCATTTTTGTGTGATCTCAATGTAGATGAAGGAAGTACAAAGGAGCCTCTCTTGGCTCAGAAATCTGCATGCTTCTGTGGCCAATCATTTCATGCTGATCAGCACCAGATTTTTCCTTAGTCCGTTTCTTTCAAGTGCACTTACTGTGCCAGCAATTCATGAATCAGATTGATCTTTCAGTTGCTTTGATAGTATGTGCCCCACAGATTATAATGAAAACGTGAATGTTTCACAATGAAACGGAACATGGTTAACTGTGTGTTTATAGTTAAATATCATAAAAAGAAGCCTGGGGAGGAGGGATAGCTCAGTGATTGGTGCATTAGTCACCTAAGCCTAGGCTTGTGAGTTCACTCCTCAAGAAGACCCCTTAGGGATCTGAGGCAAATAGATTAAAAAAGAAATTTGTCAGGGATGGTGGTAGGCCCTGCTGGGGCCTGGACTTGATAACCCCTGAAGGTCCCTTCCAGCTCAGTGAGATAGGGGCACATCTCTGCCTATACATACTGGGTCAGAGGGGCAGCTGTGTTAGTCTACCCCCCGCCCAAAACCACTGAGAAGCCCTGTGAGCATCACATAGACTAACAGCAACAAAGGGTCCTGTAGCACCTTGTTATCCCTACCCTTGCTCTGGTTTATTTATACCTGGCCCTGCAGATTTCCAAGACCAGCATCTGATGAAGTGAGTCTGTGCTCACGAAAGCGCATGCTCAAAACTTTTCTGTTAGTCTATAAGGTGCTACAGGACCCTTCGTTGCCGTTAGTCTATGTGGTGCTCACAGGGCTTCTCAGTGGTTTTGGGCGGGGGGTAGACTAACAGCTGCCCTTCTGACCCAGTATGGATAGGCAGAGATGTGCCCCTATCTCATTGAGCTGGAAGGGACCTTCAGGGGTTATCAAGTCCAGGCCCCAGCAGGGCCTACCACCATCCCTGACAGATTTCTTTTTTAATCTATTTGCCTCAGATCCCTAAGGGGTCTTCTTGAGGAGTGAACTCACAAGCCTAGGCTAAGGCAGCTAATGCACCAACCACCGAGCTATCCCTCCTCTCCAGGCTTCTTTTTATGATATTTAACTATAAACACACAGTTAACCATGTTCTGTTTCATTGTGAAACATTCACGTTTTCATTATAATTTCATTTAAACGCACACAAATCAGACATCAGAAATGGCAATATACAAAAACCTGTAGGAGAGCACTTCAATCTCCCAGGCTACACAGTAGCAGACTTAAAAGTAGCTATCCTACAGCAAAGAAATTTCAGGACCAGACTCCAAAGAGAAATTTCTGAGCTACAATTCATCTGCAAATTCGATGCCCTCAGCTCAGGCTTAAACAAAGACTGTGAATGGCTGGCTAAATACAGAAGCAGCTTCCCCTCCCTTGGTGTTCACGCCTCCAGATCAACTGCTGGTAGTAAGCCTCACCCTTGCTGACTGAGCTAACCTTGTTATCCCCACCCTTGCTCTGGTTTATTTATACCTGGCCCTGCAGATTTCCAAGACCAGCATCTGATGAAGTGAGTCTGTGCTCACGAAAGCTCGGCTCAAAACTTTTCTGTTAGTCTATAAGGTGCCACAGGACCCTTCGTTGCTGTTACAGATCCAGACTAACATGGCTACCCCTCCAATAATAGACTAACAGTGTTTCCCAAAGTGTGGCCCAGTACCAGCCCTTCAAAAAAATACACATTATTGCTGCGTATTATTATTATTGTGAATAAATAACAAACAGTGAAAATTTATTCATTTTTCATTTTTATGTGTTTATGTTTTTGGACTGCAAAAAAAGTACTGAAAAAAACTGGATCCCAACTATATAAAGTTTGGGAAACCCTGGAAAGCTTATGCACCAATAAACCTGTTAGTCTGTAAGGTGACACAGGACTTCTCATTGTTTTTAACTCTATTGTGAAAACTTATCTGCATTTTACATTTTTGTCACATTGCATACATTCACCTGTGTATTTATGAGAGGTGGGGCAGGTTGCCAAGTGCTTCCTATACAAGCCCATGTTCTCAGTTGCTTACTATCTTACCAAATTAAGTCTGCTTAGGCTGAAATTTTCTCTGTCAGGGTGTTTGCCTGGGGATGACTTTAACATTTCAACAAAATAACTTAGTCATTTCTAAGTGAGAAATAAGTTGGAAAACATTGTTTTGCCCATCTTAGAAAAACAGTTTAAAATTTTTTTTTTAGATGCTTTAGCACCTCCCTGATTTGGAGCAGGGAGTTGAAATTTGGCAAAGAGATCACTCAGACATCACAGATATGCTTTTTTGCAGATCCTTTGCAAAACACTCAAAAATGGTCAGCTGATGAGTCTTTGAAAACAATGCTCAGTTCACACATGCTCAGTAGAGACTTACTAGAGTTTGGCTGGTTGTTCTCTGAGAATCTCACTGCACTGAGCACGCTCCATTCCCATGCAGCTCCTGTGTGCTGCCACACTGCGTGCACCAATTCACAGACCAAGAAAGGATGTCCCACCAGAACTGTAGTGTCAATGCAGCCTTAGGGAAATTACACCCAGAAAACCTACATTAAAGGAATGCTAAGGTTCCAAAGATAAGTATCAGAGAGGTAGCTGTGTTGGCCTGTATCTTCAAAAACAATAAGTCCTGTGTCACCTTATAAACTAATAGATATTTTGGAGCGTAAGCTTTCGTGGGCTTGCCTGTGCAACTCTAAAGCTGTCATTTTTAACATTCATTGGCAAATTACTTTGTCTTTTCCCAGTAGATGCTCTGTTCATAACAAACCATGTTACATTTTTTACAGCAACAACTGTATGTTGGATCTGAGTCTGCCATAGCACAAGTGAAGTTCCATCAGTGTGACATGTATGGCACAGCCTGCGCTGACTGCTGCCTAGCAAGAGATCCTTACTGTGCTTGGGATGGGATATCCTGTTCTAGATACTATCCCACAGGAATGCAGGCAAAGAGGTGAGAACTATATTTGCTAAAAAAACCTTTTTGCATAGTAATTATCTAAGGAATTTTCATTTCAACAGAAATTGTTTCATTTATCCTCCTCGTATAAATATCAGAGGGGTAGCCATGTTATTCCATATCTTCAAAAACAACAAGAAGTCATCTGGCACATTATAGACTAATAGATATTTCTCAGTATAAGCTTTTGTGGGCACACTCATGTATATGATGAAGTGTGCCGTTGCCCATGAAAGCGTACACTCCAAAATATCTGTTGGTCTATAAGGTGCCACAGGACTTCTTGTTGTTCTTGTCTAAATAGCTGATCAAAGATATACTTTACCTAATGATTTATCAACCCAGCCTAAGACAATACCAAAGGATATAAATGAACACATTGGCGTGACAGATCTTAAGTGCACACACTTCTTAGGAGCTGGACACACTGGCTGCGTCAACACTGGCCGCTTCGACACTTCCCCCCCATTCTGGAAGGTGCATGGTAATGAGTTGAGTGGAAGATGCAAATGAGGTGTGGATTAAAATATCCTGCTCCTTATTTGCATATTCCCATGAGACCTCACTGCTGGAAGGAAACAGAGGTTCTTCGGAAAGAAACCCCTCCTTCTGGAAGACCCTTCTTCTGCAAAAAGTTGCAGATGAGTCTTCCAGAATGGGGATTTTCTCCAGAAGGAGTACCCCACGCCTGTTTTCTTCCAATGGATCACCATCTACACGGCAGCTTTTGCGTCTGGAAGGAGTTCTTCTGGAAGTGAGAGCTCACAGAAATATGCAAATGAAGCACGAGATATTTTAATCCACAGCTCATTTGCATCTTCTGCTCCACTCATTACCATACCCATTCTGGAAGGGGGGGGCCAGTGTAGATGCGGCAACTGAGTGCTAAACAGTGTAAAAGAAATGCCTGACATTCATGATTCTACAGCTTGAAGTCAGGACTTCATTCTTTATAATGTATAATGATTAATTTGGATTGTGTTAGATGGTGAACTATATAAAGTAACAGCCTAAAAAAAGAAAGAAAGAAAATACACTAACTGTGTAATATCATTGTAAGACCTATTCAAACAGTGCCTAACTCTATGTCAATATGTTGTAATGTTTATTATATAACTCAGCAAAAATGAATATTATTTATGATTCCATCCATTCCATCATTTTTTTCATTGCTACTTCTTCAAAGACATTGTCATATTTATTAGAATTACAACAGCCATTTTCAGCAGGGTTACTTTGAATTCATGCCAAGATGTGTTCCTTTGCTACTGAGATGCTGCTGAAAGACAATGAAGGTAATTACTCCAGATGAAGTCCACAATCTCTGCAAAGTCACCAAATGCTCTCTTTAAAAAGAAACAGGTCTATAGTTTTTCTTCATCTACCATACCCCATGCCTGTCTTCCCAGGACTCCAGAAGATTGATAGTCTCACTGCTAACTGTAGCTAGATGAAACGAATGCTTCGGTGATTTTTGACAAGCTAATGGGAAGATAATTGGGTAACACAGTTTTTTAGATAGAATGCCTCACAGAAGCTGTACAAGAGCAAGACAGCCAAAGAGTCAGCGAAAAAAAAAAGCGCCTATTGGAGCATTATATATTTGCAAGAGCCAAGTAAGAATTCCATGTCATTTCTGTACATTGGATCCAACTCTCCTTGCATAACTCATGGAAGCAGTCTACTTGCTTGCCTAAAACAAGGAGAATCGGCTCACACTGATACAGCCCTGGAAACTCTGATGCAAAAAAAAAGATGCATCATCCATTATACTCCTTCTCTCTGTTACTATACTCTGGACAGTGAGTTTTGTTTCCGACAGTATAAGCAGGAATTGGACAGACATAATTATATTGAAAATTAGATGCTTGTCTAATGATATAAATACCCTGAAGAGTCCTGATTTATGTATTTAACTAGGAATTGCATGGGACACAGGGCTTTTGTTCTGGGTGGAATGCACCGGAACAGAGTTCCAGCACCTATTTTGGAAGATCCAAACTACACGTGCAGGAGTCAGCAACCTGCAGCTCTGAGCACTGCCACTGCTGACTCCACTTGCAACTCTGAGGCTGCCACCACTTAAACAATGCCCACTGTTAAAACTGAGTTTAGTATTTTTGTTTCAGTCTCGGGGGCAGCCTTCAGAGCCACTGAGCAGTCAGTTGCGGCTGGGAGCCCCAGAAGAAAAAGCCGACAGGGCAAGGAGCTGCCCAGTGAGCTCCACATTGGGGGAAATGTAAGCTTGCAGGTGAGCTGTGGGGAGGACCAGCCAACCCTGTCTCTTCTGGAGCTGTACTGAGGAAGAGAGGTGGAAGGATCAGTGTGGGTTGAGTTCCGGCACCATTTTTCTAGAAAAAAAGCACAGATGGCACTGATAGCCTCCTGCTGCTTTGCCAGCGTACCTCAACAAGATTCTGAAAGGTCTGTCTCTAGAGAGGAGAGAGTAGTCTAATCTGTGTCCATTCACTCCTCAGCCACTCGGTTCTTAATGCTAATGGTGGCAATGCAGGTTTCACGATGAACTTGAGATCACAAACTCACTTCACACATGGGAGGTCATAGTACAGATAATTACAACTCTACATAAGAACATAAGAACATAAGAATGGCCATACTGGGTCAGACCAAAGGTCCATCCAGCCCAGCATCCCATCTGCCGACGGTGGCCAATGCCAGGTGCCCCAGAGAAGCAGAACAGAAGACAATGATCAAGTGATTTATCTCCTGCCATCCATCTCCTGCCCTTGTTATGAAGGCTAGGGCACCATACTTTATCCCTGGCTAATAGCCATTTATGGACCTAACCTGCAAAAATTTATCAAGCTCTTTTTTAAACCCTAATAGAGTCCTGGCCTTCACAGCCTCCTCGGGCAAGGAGTTCCACAGGTTGACTGTGCGCTGTGTGAAGAAAAATCTCCTTTTATTAGTTTAGAACCTACTACCCATCAATTTCATTTGGTGTCCCCTAGTTCTTGTATTATGGGAAAAGGTAAATAATTTTTCTATATTCACTTTCTCCACACCATTCATGATTTTATGTACCTCTATCATATCGCCCCTCAATCGCCTCTTTTCCAAACTGAAAAGTCCCAGTCTCTCTAGCCTCTCCCCATATGGGACCCTTTCCAAGCCCCTAATCATCTTAGTCGCCCTTTTCTGAACCTTTTCTAATGCCAATATATCTTTTCTGAGGTGAGGAGACCACATCTGCACGCAGTACTCAAGATGTGGGCGTACCATAGTTTTATATAGGGGAAGTATGATATCTTTTGTCTTATTATCGATCCCTTTTTTAATAATTCCTAACATCCTATTTGCCTTACTAACTGCCGCTGCACACTGCGTGGATGTCTTCAGAGAACTATCCACTATAACTCCAAGATCCCTTTCCTGATCTGTCGTAGCTAAATTTGACCCCATCATGTAGTACGTGTAATTTGGGTTATTTTTTCCAACATGCATTACCTTACACTTACCCACATTAAATTTCATTTGCCATTTTGCTGCCCAATCACTCAGTTTGCTGAGATCTTTTTGTAGTTCTTCACAATCCCTTTTGCTTTTGACTGTCCTGAACAACTTGGTGTCATCTGCAAACTTTGCCACCTCACTGCTTACCTCATTTTCTAGATCATTGATGAACAAGTTGAACAGGATCGGTCGCAGGACTGACCCCTGGGGAACACCACTAGTTACCCTCCTCCATTGTGAAAATTTACCATTTATTCCCACCCTTTGTTTTCTGTCTTTTAACCAATTCCCGATCCATGAAAGGACCTTTCCTCCTATCCCATGACCACCTAATTTACATAAAAGCCTTTGGTGTGGGACCGTGTCAAAGGCTTTCTGGAAATCTAGGTATATTATGTCCACTGGGTGCCCCTTGTCCGCATGTTTATTAACCCCTTCAAAGAATTCTAATAGATTAGTTAGACACGACTTCCCTCTGCAGAAACCATGCTGACTTTTGCCCAACAATTCGTGCTCTTCTATGTGCCTTGCAATTTTACTCTTTACTAGTGTTTCTACTAATTTGCCTGGTACTGATGTTAAACTTATCGGTCTATAATTGCCAGGATCTCCTCTAGAGCCTTTTTTAAATATTGGTGTTATATTGGCCGTCTTCCAGTCATTTGGTACCAAAGTGGATTTAAAGGATAGGTTACAAACCACTGTTAATAACTCCGCAATTTCACATTTGAGTTCTTTCAGAACCCTTGGGTGAATGCCGTCTGGTCCTGGAGACTTGTTACTATTCAGCTTATCAATTAATTCCAAAACCTCCTCTAATGTCACTTCAATCTGAGTGAGTTCCTCAGATTTGTCACCTAAAAAGGCTGGCTCAGATTTAGGAACCTCTGTAACATCCTCAGCCGTGAAGACTGATGCAAAGAAATCATTTAATCGCTCCGCAATGGCACTGTCTTCCTTGATCGCTCCTTTTATATCTTTATCATCCAAGGGCCCCACTGCTTTTTTAGCGGGCTTCCTGCTTCTAATGTATTTAAAAAACATTTTACTATCGTTTTTTGAATTTTTGGCTAGCTGTTCCTCAAAATCTTTTTTGGCTTTTCTTACTACATTATGACACTTAATTTGGGAGTGTTTATGTTCCTTTCTATTTTCCTCACTAGGATTTGACTTCCACTTTTTAAAAGCTGCCCTTTTCTCTCTCACTGCCTTTTTAACATGGCTGTTTAGCCATGGTGGTTCTTTGTTAGGTCTCTTACTGTGTTTTTTTATTTGGGGTATACATTTATGTTGGGCCTCTAGTATGGTATCTTTAAACAGTTTCCATGCAGCTTCCAGGGATTTTAGTTTAATTACTCTACCTTTTAGTTTCTGTTTAACTAGCTTCCTCATTTTAGTGTAATTCCCCTTTTTGAAATTAAATGCCAGAGTGTTTGACCGCTGCGGTGTTCTTCCCAACACAGAAATATTAAAAGTTATTATATTGTGGTCACTATTTCCAAGCGGTCCAATAACAGTTACCTCTTGGACCAGATCCTGCGTTCCAGTCAAGACTAGATCGAGAATTGACTCTCCCCTTGTGGGTTCCTGTACTAGCTGCTCCAAGAAGCAGTCATTTAAGGCATCAAGAAATTTAATCTCTGAATCCCGTCCTGAGGTGACATGCACCCAATCAATATGGGGATAATTGAAATCTCCTATTATTACTGTGTTTTTTATTTTGATAGCCTCTCTAATCTCCCTTATCATTTCAGCATCACTATCACTGTCCTGGTTAGGTGGTCGGTAATATATTCCTAATGCCATATTCATATTAGAGGAATGAATTGTTATCCATAATGATTCTATGGAACATTTTGATTCCTTTAGGATTTTTACTTCATTTGATTCTATATTATCCTTCACATATAGTACCACTCCGCCACCCGCACGACCTGTTCTGTCTTTCCGATATAATTTATATCCTGGTATGATAGTGTCCCACTGATTGTCCTCATTCCACTATGTTTCTGAGATGCCTATTATGTCAACTTCCTCCTTTGATATGAGGTACTCCAGTTCACCCATCTTATTAGACAGACTCCTATCATTAGTGTAAAAGCATGTTAGAAAACTACCACTATTTATATGTCCGCCTTTCACAGACGCGTTGGATTTTTTTATATGCGATTGTTTCACATCTGATCTTGCCCATATATTATTTCCCACGTTCCCTATCTGACTAACTTCTAGGGAATCCCTATCTATGGAGCCTCGTGTAAGAGAAGTCTCCGTCCGATCCAGGTGCTCCCCCGCACCAATCGGCTTTCCCCCACCTCTTAGTTTAAAAACTGCTCTACGACCTTTTTAATGTTTAATGCCAGCAGTCTGGATCCACCTTGATTTAGGTGGAGCCCATCATTCCTGTATAGGCTCCCCCTACCCCAAAAGTGTCCCCAGTTCCTAATAAATCTAAACCCCTCTTCCCTACACCATCGTCTCATCCACGCATTGAGACTCTGAAGTTCTGCCTGTCTATCTGGCCCTGCGCGTGGAACTGGAAGCATTTCAGAGAATGCCACCAAAGATGTTCTGGATTTCAGTCTCTTTCCTAGTAACCTAAATTTGGCCTCTAGAACATCTCTTCTACCCTTCCCTATGTCATTGGTACCAACATGTACCACGACGACCGGCTCCTCCCCAGCACTGCCCATAAGTCTGTCTAGATGCCTTGAGAGATCCGCAACCTTCGCACCAGGCAGGCAAGTCACCATACGGTTCTCCCGGTCATCACAAACCCAACTATCTATATTTCTAATGATCGAATCCCCCACTACTAAAACCTGCTTCTTCCTAACAGCTGGCGCTCCCTCCCCCGGAGAAGTATCCTCGGCATGAGAGGATACAACATCACCCTCTGGAAGGAGGGTCCCAACTATTTGATGGTTTCCCTCTGCTCCCATTGACTGCTCTCCTTCCCTGAGCCTTTCATCCTCCGTAACAGCATCAGGACTGTCAGATTGGAGGTGGGACAGCCCTACTATGTCCCGGAAAGTCTCATCAACAAACACCTCTGCCTTCCTTAGCTCCTCCAGTTCAGCCACCCTGGCCTCCAAAGCATGCACTCAGTCTCTGAGGGCCAGGAGCTCCTTGCATCGAGCGCACACATACGCCACCCACCCACAGAGTAGGTAGTCATACATACTGCACTCGACACAATAAACAGGATAGCCCCCACTCTGCTGCTGGGCTTCTGCCTCCATTTCCTACTCTAATTATATATGAGGGTTAATTAAATGTTTCAGATAGAGGTTGTTATAAAGGATTTAGTTTAAGGGCAATAGAAGTCACTGGCTCCCTCCAAGCTCCCCCTCTAAACTCCCCTCTCAAAACTCCCTCCTGTTAGCACGCACCCTGTTCGCGAGCACCCGGTCGCAAAGCTCCCTGGTCGCTTACTCTGGGTCACTAGCCAGGGGAAGAGGCAAAGTAAGTCTCTGTAGAGACAGTACAGAGCCCCGCCCCCATCCTCCTCCTCCTCCTCCACCACCACCACCACCACCTTCCATTGCTTCTGGATTAAAGACAGGCCTGTCATGGTTGCCTGAATTCTGGACTCACACAGAGGGATTCAACCACTCAGCTCTCAGCGCCAATGTGTATCTGAATTAGGACTGGCTGTATCTCTGTCCCAAATTGGCTAGAGGACTGCCTTAGGGTATAACCAACGGCACAGCAAAATCCCATAAGTACTCATGTTCCAACAAGTATGGAATGACTCTGGGTACATCTTTGCTTCCTGGGAGATCAAACCAGTCAGGGTTGATCTTCTGGTGTTCTATTTCATGTGCCTAGTGGGGACACACTAAATCAAACCATAAGGCCTTGAAAGTCAACACTCAGCATCACAAGGAGTAAGGGAAATCAATGGGAGAGTTTCTCCCATTAGCATCCCTCAGTGAGGATGGCCAGATAAATCAATGGTAGATATGTCAATTCCAGCTATGCAATTGCTGGGGCTGGAATCACATATCTACTTGGTACCTTCCCCTGTACTTGCTCCAGGTATCTCTGGCAAGAGCTAATCACTTCTGTCAAACCCTCTTATCTTGTGGTAGGTGAGGATGTACCTGTGCCAATCGTTTGAAATGTGTTCACACACATGCCCAGTGTGTGTTACTTCTTTGGAGTGCCTATGTTAGCAGTACCCTTTCCATGTTAATGTACCAGACAATGAATTTGTAAGCCTCTGCTTTAATACATGATCTGGCTTTGATTCACAGGGTGGCCTGACTTTGCCAACTGTGGATCATGATGCAGATCTTATACCAAACTAAATATTCCTTTCTCTCTTTCTCTCTCTCCTACACTATATATGCAGAGTGTAGAGAGGGAATCACCACAGATGTTCACTCAGTGCACTCTTTCACAACTAATTTGAAAGGCTGTGTGGATACGTATAGGTTTTTAAAGACTGATTTAAAATTTGAAATTGCTGAATTTGAATTAAAAGTTAAACTTCTGTCAGTCAAGTGGTTTTGTTATCTGTTAGCTAACCATGACTGCCTTTATCACATGAATGGTACAGCATATCACTCAACCAGTAGTTGTGAAAGACTCCAGTGTTTATAAAAACTAGAGATTGTGGGTTCTAATCCTACGACCAGGATACCAGCATGGCAGCTCCAGTTCAATATTGTGCTAGAGTGTTTCATAGTTTTTAAGCACACATGTAAATCCATGCCTATGGAAAAAATTCTATAGTGTGCGACTGTAAGTATGTGTTTAAGTCCCACTGAAGTCCTAAAACAGGATTAACCATAGGTTTAAATTTAAATTGATATTTAAGTGATTTGTAGAATAAGGACCTAAGTCCTAAACCAAGATTCAACATGAGATGAGATGCTAAGAAGGGTGAACATTAGCGATAGTAAACAAAGATAGTAGCTGTGTCTACACGTGCACGCTACTTCGAAGTAGCGGCACTAACTTCGAAATAGCGCCCGTCGCGGCTACACGCGTCGGGCGCTATTTCAAAGTTAACTTCGACTTTAGGCAGCGAGACGTCGAAGTCGCTAACCTCATGAGGGGATCGGAATAGTGCCCTACTTCGACGTTGAACGTCGAAGCAGGGACCATGTAGACGATCTGCGTCCCGCAACATCGAAATTGCTGGGTCCTCCATGGCGGCCATCAGCTGGGGGGTTGAGAGATGCTCTCTCTCCAGCCCGTGCGGGGCTCTATGGTCACCGTGGGCAGCAGCCCTTAGCCCAGGGCTTCTGGCTGCTGCTGCGGCAGCTGGGGATCCATGCTGCAGGCACAGGGTCTGCAACCAGTTGTCGGCTCTGTGTATCTTGTGTTGTTTAGTGCAACTGTGTCTGGGAGGGGCCCTTTAAGGGAGCGGCTTGCTGTTGAGTCCGCCCTGTGACCCTGTCTGCAGCTGTGCCTGGCACCCTTATTTCGATGTGTGCTACTTTGGCGTGTAGACGTACCCTCGCAGCGCCTATTTCGATGTGGTGCCGCGCAACGTCGAAGTTGAACGTCGACGTTGCCAGCCCTGGAAGACGTGTAGACGTTATTCATCGAAATAGCCTATTTTGATGTTGCTACATCGAAATAAGCTATTTCGATGTTGGCTTCACATGTAGACGTAGCCAGTGATGAAACAGTAATCAGAGAAACTTCATGCAATGAGGATAATCAAAGAGGCACAGTAATACCAGGATATAAAATATATCAGAAGGCCAGAACAGGTCATACTGGCAGGGGGGTGTCAGTATTTGTGAAAGAAAGCATAGACTCAACTGAAATAAAAACATTATATAAACCAAAAGTACCATAGAATCTCTAGTGATATAAATTCCATACTTCCCTACTAATATAGCACAGTAAAATCTCTATTATTCAGCACCCAGGGGAACTGGAGAGTGCTGAATAATCAAGTAGGAGTGGTCCCAGTATGGAACCTTGGGGAACACAACTAATTACCTCCCTCCATTCTGAAAACTGACCATTTATTCCAACCCTCTGTTTCCTATATTTTAACCAGGTATCAGTCTATGAGAGAATCTTTCCTCGTATCCTATGGCAGCTTAATTTGCTTATGAGCCTTTGCTGAGGAACCTAGTCAAATGTTTTCTGGAAATCTAAGTAGGTTATATCCACTAGATCCCCCTTTTCCACATGCTTGTTGAATCACTCGAAGAATTCTAATAGATCAGTGAGGCATTGTTTCCCTTTATGGAAACCATGTTGACTTAGCTACCTTTAATGATTTGGTATAATAATTTTCCCCAACATGATTTGTTGCAGAAAATCATTATACAAAATTATTAAAAATAGGTAAGTCCAAAGCAGGTTGCGAAAAGTTACGAAGGAATCCCCAAAAGCTAGCTGACTGGAAACGAAACAGCAGATGAAATTTATTGTTGATAAATGAAAAGTGCACTTTGGAAAATAATCCCAGCAATACATACAATGTGAGGCGGTCTAAATTTGCTGTCGCCATTCAAAAAAGATATCTTGGAGTTGCAATGGATGTTCTCAGAAAACATCTGCTCAGTTTGCAGCAGCAATCAAAAAAAAATCTAACAGAATGTTAGGAGAAATAAGAAAAATGGTTAGAAAATAAGACAGAAAAGAGCACGTCACTTATATAAATCCATGTAATGCCATCACCTTGAAACTTGTATCCAATTCAGATTGTCCCTTCTCAAAAAAGATATATTAGGGTTGGAAAAAATGTGGAGAAGGACAAAGAAAAAATTTAACAGTATGAAACAGCTACCACATCAAGAAAAATTAAAAATATTGGAAATAGTCACATTGGAAAGGAGGCAGCTAAGGAGAGTTATGACAGTTAGCTACAAAATAATGAATGATGTAGTGACAGAGAATAAGGAAGGGTTATTCATTCCTTCACATAACACAACAGCTGGGGTCACCCAATGAAATGACTAGGTGGCTGGTTAATACAAACAAAAGGAAGTCAGTCTTTACACAGTGCACAGTCAAGCTATAGAACTCATTGCCAGAGGATTTTGTGAAGTCCAAAACAGCAACTGGATTAAAAAAAATAAGTAAATAAAATCATAGCAGATAGGTCCATTAGTAGCTATTAGCCAAGATTTTCAAGGATGCAATCCCATGTTTTGGGTTTCTCAAAGCCACTGACTGCCAGATGTCGGGACTGAAAGACAGGGAAGACTGGAAGTTCACATGTTGACTGTAACTCTTCTGTTTATTCCCTTTGGAGCACCTGGCATTGGCCACTGTCAGAAGACAAAATAGTAGGGTAGATGGGGTAGATACTGGTTAGACCCAGTATGGCCATTCTTACATTGTAACAATTGGTCTGGTGAAGTTAAACCAGTGGTTTATTTCATCGACTTCAAATTACTCTTTTTAACTTGTTCATATATTCTTTCTGAACCATTTTCCTATTCTTTGAGTCAGGCATCTCTAGAGCAACACTTACCAGTGTCGAGGAAATGAGGGAGGAGAGGAAGAGATCATTCTTGCATAGAGTGGATCATTGTTATTCATGATCCTGCAAAATAGATCTAGAAACTGAACATCCAAATGGTTGAAATAACAGATTACACATGTCCTATTAAGTCATCTAGTCTATTTTCCTGCCGGTGCATGATTGTTCCTTACAATATGTTATCCAGAGCATTGTGTGCTAATTGCATAGTCTATTATATATGCAATGTTGAATGACCAGGTCTCATCCAGAAAGGAATATGAATACCAAACTAAGATCAATATATTTAAAATAATCTTCCAAAATGTATTCAAATCTTTTCCCCCAAAAACAAATATTTGTAGAGAAAGAGCGTCTACTCTTTTTTAAATGTGGTGGATGAAAGAAGTTTCTAGCTCTGAGTTACCAGAGATGTCACTCACAATAGCAAAATGCCACCAAATAGTTGGGTTTGCTTCTTGACGGCTACGTCTACACGTGAAGCCAACATCAAAATAGCTTATTTCGATGTAGCAACATCGAAATAGGCTATTTCGATGAATAACGTCTACACGTCCTCCAGGGCTGGCAACGTCGATGTTCAACTTCGACGTTGCGCGGCACCACATCGAAATAGGCGCTGCAAGGGTACGTCTACACGCCAAAGTAGCACACATCGAAATAAGGGTGCCAGGCACAGCTGCAGACAGGGTCACAGGGCGGACTCAACAGCAAGCCGCTCCCTTAAAGGGCCCCTCCCAGACGCAGTTGCACTAAACAACACAAGATACACAGAGCCGACAACTGGTTGCAGACCCTGTGCCTGCAGCATGGATGCCCAGCTGCCGCAGCAGCAGCCAGAAGCCCTGGGCTAAGGGCTGCTGCCCACGGTGACCATAGAGCCCCGCACGGGCTGGAGAGAGAGCATCTCTCAACCCCCCAGCTGATGGCCGCCATGGAGGACCTGGCAATTTCGACGTTGCGGGACGCGGATCATCTACACGGTCCCTACTTCGACGTTGAACGTCGAAGTAGGGCGCTATTCCGATCCCCTCATGAGGTTAACGACTTCGACGTCTCACAGCCTAACGTCGAAGTTAACTTCGAAATAGCGCCCAACGCGTGTAGCCGCGACGGGCGCTGTTTCGAAATTAGTGCCACTACTTCGAAGTAGCGTGCACGTGTAGACACAGCTGACTGGAGCTAACAAAAAGAGGAAAGTGCTGCTTGATCAGGAATCTCATCAGCCCATGAACTGATTATTATGAGCCAGAGCACAATCTAGCTTCGTCTACAGAGCAGCGTTATTCCCGAATAAACTATCCCAGGAGAGGTATTCCGAAATAGCTTATTTTGAAATGCCATAGATACACACAAAATGCAATTTGAAATAGCACTCAGCTATTTCAAAACAGGGCATCTACATACAATACAGCCTATTTCAAAATAGGTGCTATTTCTCGTACAACGGGGTTTACCCATTTTGAAATAATGCATCCAGTATTTCAAATTATCTGCCCCATAGATCTGAATGCAATGTTAATTCTGATACCCACCAACCTCAGGATCCTCCGTCTGTGATGACAAGATGAGATCCCTTACCTAAATTCCATCATCATTAAGCAATCTCCCTAACACTTCCCTATCCCTACCTCAATAGTTCAACAATATTCTGCCCCAATATTCCATTGGCCATTTCCTCTGCAGTTGTATAGCAGTGGAGCTCTAATAGAGACAGTGTTGATATGCTGTTTTACATCAGCTGAGGGTTTGGTCCCCTGTGTCCTGGTAGAAGGAAGAGCTGTGTTAATTATTGACTTTATTTGAATAAAAACAAAATCATTAAGTGCCCTTATTTCTGCCATACATGCATCTAGTAGGTACTCATTAATAAGTAAATAATTATGCTGTAGGAGATTCGCTGTCTTGTCTGTGCATTTTAGTCAGCTGTTCAGCCGTGCATAAGGAAGACTGATAGTACTGTATAATTGTTCTTTATGCACACACAGGAGAATTGTATGCAGTTCTAACCATGAATTTTAGGATTCAAAGTACTGCATCTGACAAGTGATAAGCTCAGCTTCCAGTCAGTTTTTTTTTTCTTAGCAACTACCATTAATCTCAATTGTTATGGTCAGAGAACAAAGTGTTCAGAATAATAAAAATTTTTCTTGGTATCCATTGGAGATAAATTTGCTTTTATTTTCCATAGTTTTGTTAATATCTCATTTTCAAAAGCTGAAAGAATATTCTCTAGTGGTTGGATCCAGGATTCCTGGGTTTGAGTCTCAGTTACCAATCTCTCTACTAATTAATCAACAGATAGATTAGGGCAATCCACCTTCTGTGACTCAGTTTCCCCTTTGGTAAAATGGGAATGATAATGACAATGATGTAGGAGAATTGAGATGCTGAAAAAAATAATGTTTGTAGAGTATTTTAAGTTCCTCAGTTGTGAGGAGTTAAATGAGAATAAAAATACCCTCCACACTGACCATAAGCAGTGAAAGAGTCAAAATGACTTTTCTGCTACATAGTGGTGTGTACATGTATGTGTCTATAGCTACATCTACATGTGAATGCTACATCGAAATAAGCTATTTCAATGAATAACGTCTGCACGTCCTCCAGGGCTGGTGCCGTCAACATTCATCGTCGACATTGGGCAGCACTACATCGAAGTAGGCGCTGCACGGGAGTGTCTACACAGCAAAGTGGCCCACATCGAAATAAGGGTGCCAGGAACAGCTGCAGACAGGGTCACAGGGCGGACTCAACAGCAAGCCGCTCACTTAAAGGGCCCCTCCCAGACACACTTGCACTAAACAGCACAAGATACACAGAGCCGACAACTGGTTGCAGACCCTGTGCATGCAGCATGGATGCCCAGCTGCCGCAGCAGCAGCCAGAAGCCCTGGGCTAAGGGCTGCTGCCCACGGTGACCATAGAGCCCCGCACGGGCTGGAGAGAGCGTCTCTCAACCCCTCAGCTGATGGCCGCCATGGCGGACCCCGCTATTTCGATGTTGCAGGACACGGATCGTCTACACGTGCCCTACTTCGACGTTCAACTTCGAAGTAGGGCGCTATTCCCATCTCCTCATGAGGATAGCAACGTCAATGTCTCGCCACCTTATGTCGATTTCAACTTCAAAATAGCACTCGCCATGTGTAGATGTGGCGGGCGCTATTTCAAAGTTGGCGTGGCTACTTTGAAGTAGCCGGCACATGTAGACGTGGCTTATGTTGTGTAAACATTAAAAGTAATCTTGCAGTCAGTAAACTCAACCACTTAAGAATTCCTGTCTATGAAAATATTCAGTTACTGTGTAGTTTATCTAACAGCTGTTACCACAACTTCTCTCTGGCTCAGATAAAGGGCATAGTTAAACAAAGAGCACCATTACAAGCTTTTATGTTGCTCTGACTTTTGCCAGGGACAAGAGTGATGGAAACAGAGAAAGCTTACACCTGCCTCTGGTCTCCTTTCCACTAAATGAGCACCATATTGTTTGAGTACCTGCTTCCTGAGTCTATGAGTTCAGTAAAATGTACATACTTGAGACTTTCCTTTCAATACATCAGACTTCTACAGAAAGTCTCTGTCTTCAGGCATCTGAGCATCTTCAGTTTAAGTGGAGGAAAACAATAGCAATGTATGAACAATGAAAGTGCAGCAGCTAGATCTAATATTTGAATTTCTAATACACCCAACTTTTGTGTCAAAAGTCAACAGTCAACAAGTTAAATGTATTTCTTAAAACAATTCTCTTTTACCCCCAGGCGTTTTCGCAGACAAGATGTTCGACATGGAAATGCAGCCCAGCAGTGCTTTGGTCAACAGTTCATTGGTAATCCACACAGCACAGCGGAATGGAACCTCAAGAGCTGATTGTGACAGCAGTTACACAGTTTTTATGCTGGTGTAACTGTTGATTTCAGTGGAATTACTCCCGATTTATACATCATAAGGACCAAGACCCTAGTGCAGGAAAGCTTCCCTATTCATGACAGTACTTAACCATGCGTTGTGCTTAAGTCCAATTGGAATCAATTAGACTTAGGAGCAAGCTTAAGTGCTGTCCTAAATAGGGATGGATTTGCACGCATGTTTACCTGTTCTTCTGAACCACAGCCCAAACCCAGCAAGGTACTGAGTGCCCTCACATCCCACAGATTTCAGCCACTGGTACTATGTGATGATTGATAGCTTAGATAGCAGCTCCCAAGAGACACTGAGATCCTCTAATATCAGGTCCAATAAATCTTAATAAATATATAAATAAAAAAGAAAAATCCAAGATCAGGGGTTTCTCTGTAACATATGTTTCTCCAGAGGATTTTTTTTTTTTACTGAAATTGTAGTTTTCTGAGGGATGGATTAGAATCTAGAGGGGAAATATTTTAAGATGAAATATTTTTGAAATTTTCCCTGGGACATTTCATATCATCCATGTTTGCCAGGATACTATAATATATTTCATGAGGATTTCTGCTGGAAAAATATAAAGGGCATCTATGGCCCACTGTGACATTTTATTTCAAAACTGATTTTATTAATATGCCTTTTGCAATGCATTTTATTGCAAAAGATCATTCATATGAGTGAAGACTATATTCAGAACCTCACAACAGAGCATAGCAAATTTAAAATAAGAGAAAGAAATCATAAAGGTTATTAATCCCCATGCTTTGGGGCCAGAATCTGATTATAAACTGGTGTTGGGAAAATATTCTTCCTACTCTCCTATCCTCTTATATTGCTATAAGAAAATTAACTAGGAAGACCACTGGCCTGTTCCGGTTTTGCACCTCCTTTGTTTGGGCATGTATTTAGCCATATAGAGCAGCCTATAACTGACTCTCAGTTTAACACATTCAAATGAAAGTTATAGTATCATTTGGGTAGCAAAACTGTACATTTGTAGTGTCTGTCTAATTACTGTAGAAATTTGCACTGTTGCTGGACTGGGAATATATTTTTTCCATTCTGTGAACTTTTTTGAGAGTGCTAAATGTTTTTCTGTCTTGAATTGAGGGGGGAAAAATGACATCTCAAAAATATTTTCAATTTGACAAATTGTATTTGTTTTGCATTTTGGAGGGATTGAAGCAGGGTTTTTTGGCAATTTTGGAACGTTTTGTCTTGATTTTGACCTTGCCCACCTTTTAAACCTCCTTGCAGTCTAATTACTCTGTATTTTGAAACACAAAATTGTTTTGAACCAAAGATTTTTGGTTTTGGGGAAAATGTAGAAATGAATCATTTTGACCATCAGAATCTTTTCCTAGACAATTTTATGAACAGTTTGGGTTTGCTAAATCAACCTTTATAATTAAAAATAAGAAGGCAAAAAAGCCTATCACCAAAAGTTCCCAGCCATGTCTAACGGTACAAATTCTAGACATCCTGCACAAAACATTTTTAATGTTCATTCATTTCTGGGGCTTTGATCATGTCACATGCTAATAAATCTAGTCCTGAACCAACAAAATAGTTTATCCCATGATTACTTTTAAACATATAAGTAGTGTTATTGGTGTTGGCTTAAAATTAAATACATGCCTTTGCCCTTTGCTGGATGGAGGCCAGAGTGCTTGGCACTTTGTAGCATCAAACCTTTATACATGTGTACAATCACAGCCACCCATCATGCAGTACTTTAATAGGCTACTGTCCCTTATATATGTATCCTATGAGATCCTGAAGCAAGGCGTGACTTCTCACCTCCTGGAAAGAGTGGAAGCAGAGGATGCTCCAGAGATCACAGGTTAAGGACATTAGTACCCCCAAAATGGCAATCATTAACTGGAGGGCTATTGGTCAAATTCCGTTCTCAAGATGAATATCAGAGGATTCCTTAAAAAGCCCAAAGGAAACATGCTTACATTAAAACGGTAGCATTCATTTTAGCTACACAACTGGCAAATAAATAAGAATCTTACTTTTCTTCCTAGGAGATTCCCTGGAGAAGACGGAAGAAAGGCTGGTATATGGAATAGAGTACAACAGCACTCTTCTAGAATGTACCCCTAGAACATTACAAGCTAAAGTGATCTGGTTTGTACAGCGAGCCCATGAAGCCAGAAAGGAGGAGGTAATTTCCCTTGTAATTGTAGTTTAAACATTTTTATACAAAGCCACTGCCCTATTAGGGATCTTACAGGTAAAAGCTCCTTCAGTGACACAGTTGGTATCAGCTGAAGTAGTTTGGATAGACTTGTAGATTTTAAAGTCAATTGGCAATATTATGATTATCAAGGCTGATGTCCTGCACAAGCAAACTATGGAATTTTAGTAAGTGATTTCTGCATCAGTCCCAGTAACTGATGATCAAATGAGAGCATAGAATTTAGAAGTGCATCAAATCTTCCTTTAAAGCTTTAAAATGATAGAGAATCTACCACGTCTTTGCAAATTATTCTAATGGTTAATGTCTGTCGCTGTCAAAAAAATCGCACTTTATTTCCAGTTTGAGTGAGTCTGGCTTCAGCTTCCAACTATGAGTGCTTTTTATTCTTTTTATGCAAGTCTTTCTAGCAGCAGATATCTCCCTTCTGTGACCAGTGCTGTGTTTGTTACTGACATGGTGCCAGTTAACTGAGCACGTTGCAATTTTCAATGTATTTATTCTCACAACACCACTGTTACAGAGGACAGTGCCATTTTCTCTGTAGGGAACCAAGGCACAGAGAGAGAAAGTGTATATCTACACTACTGTGCTATATCAGCAGAGCTGTACCGCATCTGGGCAAGTCATGCTCTCTCTTGTCCCCATAAAATCTCTACCTATACAAGCAGCAGAAGCTATGTTGGTGAGAGAGCATCTCCTGCTGATGTACCAGGGTGTGGTCAGGGATTTAAGTTTATATAACTCACCTCACTCAGGGGAGTGTTGTCTTCACACCTCTGAGCGCTATTGTGTTGACTTTAGAGGTAGTAGAGAGCAGGTCTTGGTGACTTGCCCATTTTCACCTGTAGAACCCAGATCTCTGAAGTCCTAGGCTAGCACACTAAATCAATAGATCATCCGTGCTCCCACCACATAACCTCCTTGCCATTGCACTAAATGTAATGAAGTATGAACAGTAACAGAGAGGTAGCCGTTGTAGTCTGTGTTCTATCAAAACAAAAAAGCAGTCATGTAGCACTCTAAAGACTAACAACGTGATTTAGTAGGTGATGCACTTTCATGGGACAGACCCGCTTCTTCAGATCTGGTAAGATCTTCTGTTCTGGTAAAGCTATAGGTCTGAAGAAGCGGGTCTGTCCCATGAAAGCTCATCACCTAATACATTATTTTGCTAGTCTTTGAAGTGCTACATGACTGTGTTTTTGTTTTGATGTAATTAAATATGTGATCAAAAAATGTGTTACAGCACCTTAGGTTTGTGTCGTCTAAATACTCACCATGGAATTTGTAACCAAGTCCCTAAGGTACATTTAAACTGATATTTGTAATGCAGTACTGTAATCTAGTGTGCCCTGTGACTGTGTATCATTGGTTTAATTCTCAGGTGAAGACAGATGACAGAATAGTCAAAATGGACCTCGGCCTCTTATTTTTAAGGCTGCACAGACTGGATGCAGGGACCTATTTTTGTCAGACTATGGAACACAGCATTGTTCATATAGTCAGAAAAATCACTCTGGAGGTGGTGGAGGAAGAACGTGTGGAAGAAATGTTCAACAAAGACTATGAGGAGGACATACCTCACAAAATGCCATGCCCAGCGCAGAGCAGTATACCTCAGGGATCCAGGCCGTGGTATAAGGAATTTCTGCAGCTAATAGGGTACAGCAACTTCCAGAGGGTTGAAGAGTATTGCGAAAAGGTATGGTGCATGGATAAGAGGAGGAAAAAGCTGAAAATGTCCCCATCCAAGTGGAAGTACGCCAATGCACAGGAAAAGAAGGCACGCATCAAGCCAGAGCATTACCGCCTCCCAAGGAATGCAGTTGATTCCTGATGGACAAAATCCATCTGGTTTTTTTGAGAGAATAGGTATTTGGACCTAAGGAACAGGAAGAAATCAGTCTTGGATTTGGTAACTGAACCAGGTTTATACATATATTAAATAATGGGACTGAAAACAGAAAAGTGTTCTGTTAAGTTATACCTTATACTCATGATTGTTTAGGGGTAATTTTTAAAAAAAATCTGCTTCACTAGCTGTTTCTAATAGATCATTGCATTCACAGTTCTCCATTTAAGGAGAGTATAACAATTGTACTTTGAGTGCTTTAGTCAATTTCCAATGTGCACCATGCTCACGCTGTAAATTATTGCATATTGAGGGAATACTGAAGTAGTCTCAGACAGCTAAACAATGACAAGCAGAAGAAAAAGGTGATTCATAATTTCTGTTCATTTCACAAATGCTGCATTGCTTCTAAAAGCAGCACATTGCAAGATCTTAGCTTTTGTGTGTAGCTTCCTTAGTCCATATTCCTAATAGCCACAAGTTTTCTTAGACTGGTGTATTCTTATTTTTAAAGACATTAACAGGGAATCTTATTAACTTCCCATCACTGCTTGTCTTTTCTAGTAATTTATGATGCACACTGTACTATCACAGCTAAATAATATTGCCTTGTAACTTGATGTACGTCAAGTGCATGCAGAGAACAAAACAGAGTGAAATTCTTTTGTGCAACTTTCTGTAAGATATTGGAATAACAGTTTAGTGAAAGTGTAAATCAAGGTTATGAAATGGACAGTTGGCTCAATTTAAGATTTATAAGAATGCCCTCTTGTGGCAAAAGAGAGAATTTCCTTAATTGGTGTACTTTTTTTTCTCCAGGAATTTATATACTTGAAGATTATCCTTATTTTCCTGACTTGCAGCCTCTTTCGTAGCTCCACAGTCTTTCTATTGCATGTTCTGAAATCTCAAACACAGGGCTACAAATCACTTGTACTGTGGAATACAGTGCCTTTTTTGGGAAAAAAAAAAGACATGCCAATACTTGGCTAACTCCTCTCCCTGCATCCCCAGCCAATCCCATGGTTGGAGATGCTGAGGTTTCAGGACTCAGTACCAGCAAGCATTGGCAGGAAAAAAAAGCACTGGAACTTAAAGAAATAAGTTACATTTTAAGGCATTCATTGTAATTCACTTTTGCCCTGTGTCTACACTTCAAAAATAACTTCGAAGTTGCTTACTTTGAAGTACAAATTTGAAGTAACAGACTTCTAAGTTGAGCATCTACACACACCCTACTTCACAGTTAAACTTCGAAATAGGGCACTACTCCATTCCCGGGAATGGAGTAAGGACTTTCAAGTTGGGCTCCCTCATTTGAATTTAACTTTTTTCAGGATACTTTGAAGTAGCTCCTAACTTCAAAGTTAACTTTGAAGTTAGTTCCTAGTGAAGATGCACACTTGAGCTACGTCTACACTAGCCCCAAACTTCAAAATGGCCACGCAAATGGCCATTTCGAAGTTTACTAATGAAGCGCTGAAATGCATATTCAGCGCTTCATTAGCATGCGGGCGGCCGCGGCACTTCGAAATTGACGCACCTCGCCGCCTCACGGCTCGTCCCAACAGGTCTCCTTTTCGAAAGGATCCCGCCAACTTCGAAGTCCCCTTATTCCCATGAACTCATGGGACTTCGAAGTAGGCGGGATCCTTTCGAAAAGGAGCCCCATCGGGATGAGCCACGCGGCGGCGAGGCGCATCAATTTCGAAGTGCCGTGGCCACCCGCATGCTAATGAAGCGCTGGATATGCATTTCAGCGCTTCATTAGTAAACTTCGAAATGGCCATTTGCATGGCCATTTCGAAGTTTGGGGCTAGTGTAGACACGGCCTTGGTGTCGTAAGTACTTGTGAAAGAGACTGGTGTTCAAAACAACTTGTCTTTGTATAGCTGCATGGTCTGATCTAGGGAAATACTTACTTGATACAGAATCTCTTCTCAGCACAGATATTTTGCTGAATTTTTGAATACTAGGGCTGTGTGATCAACAGAATAAGTAGCCACTAACCATCTAGAATTTTCAGAATATCAATAAAAATATACAAAGCTTTACATTTAATTTGCATATTTTTACCAAAAGAAAAAAGCATAACTCATTTTGTCCTCAGGAGTCAAATGAGAAATCTGTCCTGAACATACGAATTGGACTTTTAAAAATCTGAAAATAAAAGTTGCAGTTGTGATGGTAAAATACAAACCATAAATGTCACAGATGGAAAACACTAGATGAGTGTGAGTTCTGCATGATCCTTTTCCATCTAATGAGATCAGTTCCAGTATGTGAATTATTATACTTTAGATAAATCAGCGGCTTCAGTGAGAACGTGACCTTAACCATAATAAATAGCCTAAACTATGAAATTGGTCTGTCTCATAATTTCAAGGTAACCAAACATATATTTCAGAGAAGTTCCAGTTAACAGGTTCATATACAGCTCTCACTCCACTTTTAAATTCTGATCAAGAAATCGTATCTGGGATTAACATTGTGGAACATTCAGATTTGTCAGTGACCCATCAATTCTCTTATTAATCACACACTGGAATAGAGGTCATTGTACATTCCAAATATCTCTAAGACACTCTGTATTTGGAATGAACAAAACAGTGTGTCTGAGAGAAGGCAGTTGCTGGAATCAGAGTTTAAAGCTAGCATCTACATGAGCTCGACTAGAATCTTATCATTTCAAAGGTATTGTATGCGGGGAGCAGAGAGTGTCTGGGTGCTCAGAGGGAGGTTGTGTGCAACTTGCTAGTAAAGAGAAGCAAAATGAGAAGCAGGATTTCATATTGTATCAGTCACATGGATAGATAAACCTCTCTAGCTTCTAGTTATTTTACATAGGCTGCACATTTATCTGAGGGTTTTCAGGGCACATAGCTAGAGGGGCTGGATGAATGATCCAGTGGCAAAGGCACTGTGGAGATCAGCGCTCTCTGGTCCCTTGACCAGGAGAAAAAGGGGGAGCTATGAAAAGAGCATGCACAGCTGCTTTCGAGAGGGACCATTTTCCACACCCTCTTGCAGAAGCTGGGTATGGTGTGAGCACCCAGTGCAGGAAGTGTCAGCTGAATTCATTCTGCAATACTAGTTTGGGATTTAATGGGGCTTTATTCAAGTTAGGATCATATATATTTCTACAGCTTTACACACAATTGTAGTGCTGAACTCTGTGAGGTAGGGAAGGAGAACATACATACCCCTAGGCATCCCTACTCTTACTTACCTTCTCTTAAGCAAAATTTGACTGATATATCTAGTACAACCTGACTCCTGCTATTGATACACTCTTACCATCCCTTTGAAGTCCTCCAGCGGTAGGCAAGTAGTAGATTGGGTGAAGAAATGAAGAATACTGATAGGAGAGATGTCATAGGCTAGAAGAAAATATACATTCTCTCTTCCAGACATTAATGGACATAAAGGTATTCAAGTCTTCCAAGTGCAAAATAATCTCTAAAGCAATTAATTGATTAGGGGCTGGAGAAGAAGCACACTGTCTGTCATGGCAGAGAGAAATTAGTTATAGGAAATAATGGAACTCTTTATTTAGGCCCCTGGACATAGTCTTTGGAGTTCTCTCAAGCTCTTAGAAGAAAACACAGTTTTTTCCAGTGACACCACATGTACCCAAGTCTTGATTTGAACTGAATCATCATACATATTTGCTGCATTGCTGGGATAGCTATAGAATCGTGGCTGTTTACACTATTTAAGGATGATAAGTTTTTTTTTAATTCATTTGTTGTCACACAACTCAGTGCTATTGTTTCATGCTGGATGCAATACTGTGTAGTAGGAGTAACTCATCCACTGTGAGCCTGAGGAAACTAACAGTGTTATGTGCATATGCAATCATCTGAGATTATAAATGGAAATCAGGTTATCCACAAACCAGAATTTCTGTTTCAAAACAATGTATTTTTGAGAGCTGCCTTTCCCATTGTTGGTTAAATGTGGGGAATCATTTTAAACTCTTGGCTTGTGCAGGGCCAGTTTGAGGATATTTAAACAGTCATTATTAATAATGACCACACCACCTTCTCAAACTGTGTTAAACACCAGATCTCCTTTAAAATTATTAAAATGACTATGGAAGAAAAACAAGCATAACAATAAAGTATTTGAGTCAGATATGTATTTTTCTCCACAGAGGTGCTTTTATAGTAGGCAACGTTATTTAATGTACTTCTTTGTGTATATATGGGGTGATGTTGTGTGTTTCTTTTCATTATGTATTTGATGTATTTTGTATGCGCATGAAGTTGCCTAATTATACAATGAACTACAGTATTTGGACAATCTAATCTTATGGATTCTTGTGATTTATTTTGGAGCATGAGGTGCAGTATTGATATTCCTTGCTCACATATTATTTCCAACCAAATTATACTTACCTGAAAGCAGAATTTCATAACGAAAACCTGGCAGTTCATTGAGAGGGAACATGAGTCAGTGGATAAGGAACTAGAGGCTAGTCTACACTACAATTTCTATAGTGCAGGTGCTCTATGCTGAGTGGAGAAATCTCTCCCATGAGCATAATTACTCTGCTTCCCTGAGTGGCAGTAGCTAAGTGGGTGAAAGAGTGTCTCTGGTGACATAGTACCGTCCACACAGGCACTTACGTCACTGTAACTTATGTCCATTGTGGGGTGGGGGGAAGGGCACGTTCTGTGGTTATACACCTCCCTGAGCAAACTAATTATACAGAAGTAAGCATCTGTGCGTTCAAGCTTGAAGACTCAGAAAACCCACACTCTGCTGCTGACCAACTGTGTTACCTTGGTGGGCCACCTCATAGCCCTGTGTGTCTGTGCTTTTCAGTCCATCATCTTAGCTCCTTATCCAGAAATGTGTTGAAAGAGACATTTAGCATCTCCAGGTCTATGTCTACACTAAGCTAACAAAGTTGACCACAGATACGCAATTCTAGCTATAGCAATTGTGTAGCTAAAATCATTGTATCCGCACTCAGTTAACTTGGCTGTCTGTGCAGGGGACATCTCATGAGTACAAGGGTTGACTGTGACTCCTGAAAGGTCAGTTTTGCTTATCTCTACTAGATGTGCAAAATTAAACTCTGGAAGATCTACCCTGAGCTGGTTGATCTTCTGGGGTAATCTAGACCTGCCTTTTGTGGGAAATAGTTCCTGTCCATTTGTGAATTTACAGCTGCTAGCATGATGTATCCCTGATTTTAGGGCTTCAAGGCACTATTCTAACACAAATATTATTTCTGTAAAACTTTATGGGATGGCTGTCTTGCATACTTCAATATAGGCTTCAAGACTCTGCTTAACTGTTGCTTTTATGTAGCCCAAATATGCGAAAGAAAAAATGCACACGCATATGCTAACCTTCAGTTGGTTGAACAGATAAATCAATAATCATATGTTGAAAAGACACACAGATTATCTTCCAGAATAACTGATATACTAGTGAAGTGACATTATTATTTTTAAAAACATTAATATTATTATTTTGGTGAATAAAATCAAATTTCTGTCCTTGAAAAAGTAGTGAACTGTTTCCTTCGGGAAAAATATATATTAATATCATCACTCTACCTATGAACAATGCGGTTAGCTATGTCACCTCATATAACTAGGTTCAGAAGTTACACATACTCTTGAAAGCTGCACTGTCCAGATAAGAGGCCTTTTTTCCATTTGTGGTCTAGCAGGATGTTTGTTATTCCCATCAGCCCTGATAATCCATTTTGGTTCACCAGACTGCTATTTTCTTCTACGATTTTTAAGAGCCAGAGGAAGATTTCTGTTGATTTACAACGATTGGTTGATGCAAATCACGCCATGACTGGCAAGTTTTCTTTAAAAACTGGAAGAACTTTACCATCACTCCTGCTTGTTTATTTGAGATTTCCGTTAGAGTTAGATTTCCAGATGAGTGATTTCCATCAAGTTTTAGTATTTGTTTGGAAAGAGGTATTTGAACCATTAGACTGAAGCCCTTATCTTGATATGGCCCTGCCCTGGAGAATGGGGGAGCTAGCCAGGCCAGGACTGTGGGGGAGCAGGGAAAGGAAGGGGTGGCCCCCTGGCAGCAGCTAGGAAACAAACAGGCACCATAATTTATCTGTTGTAAATCCACTGACTCCAGTGAAATTTAAATGGAGGGGGTCAGGTGAAATTGACCTAGTAGGTTTCATTCTCTTTTTGTACTGCTGCAGTAGATGGTTTAAATGGGTGGTCAGTCAACTTAATATTATATCAAGTGTTTGGACACACAGTTCTCATGGATTGTCATTGACCTCACTTAATGCCAAGCAATTTTAACAGGTGTCCCATATTTCACATGGGGAAATATGGCCATCCTATTGATGTGTCACAAACCCCAACACCCTGACTCAGTTTAGAGCCCCTTCTGGCACTCCAAACCCCACAGTACCAGCCCCACTCTATAGTCCTCACTGCCTCCTGTGCACAGAACTCCACAGCCGCAGTTTAGAGTCCATCCTGGATCCAACCCTGCCATCACTGGCCCCACCCCAGAGTCCACCTCCCACCATCACCCATCCCTTTCACTCCAACTTTTACCCCAGCTCAGAACCCTCTTCCCTACACCTTGACCTCATTTTGACCCTGTCCAGAGCCTGCACACCCATTCTGGACCCCATATTCCCCCCACAACCCAACCCCCTGCCACAGCCCTCACCCTCTCCTGCACGTCTTTCTCCCCAGTAACTCCATCAAAAAGGACCTCCTGCAGATCCACTTGTGATAGGTCTGTACCTTTATTCTAGCTAATGAGCCTAGCTGGAACTACAGCTTTACAGAAGCTCTGAGGGAAGACAGCTTGATTCCATTACTGAATGATGTGAGCTTATTTATTGAAAACCCTTGGGCAAGGCAGACTATCTGGGGCTCAGCAAGCCTCCTGAGACTGGACTGATGTGAACTGCTGAAACACCAGTGCATCGCAAAGCAGAGGCTCATGTGAGTGCTCAAGCCTACTCCATGGCCTAGAGATGCCCTAATCTGGAGCAGCAGGAACAATGCACTACCAGTGTGGTGTGTGCGTATTAATTGCCGTATACCTGATCTGTCAGATAACTTTGAGTTCATTTTCTTGGTGCAGACTCATGCTTTCCACTTATCCTGTGGCTATAGTTTGACTGTCTTATTATCCTCTGCAGTTGTAGCCATGAATCTAAGTCCTGGTGTGGAATGTGAAGTCACAACCCATTTAACCCCTAAGGTATCAATAAAGCCAAAAGGGATATGGGAATGTCCTGTGACCAGCCAGTTCTTAAAGGCTGCGTCTACACGTGCACGCTACTTCGAAGTAGCGGCACCAACTTCGAAATAGCGCCCGTCACGTCTACACGCGTCGGGCGCTATTTCGAAGTTAACTTCGACGTTAGGCAGCGAGACGTCGAAGCCGCTAACCTCATGAGGCGATAGGAATAGCGCCCTACTTCGACGTTCAACGTCGAAGTAGGGACAGTGTAGACGATCCGCGTCCCGCAACGTCGAAATTGCTGGGTCCTCCATGGCGGCCATCAGCTGGGGGGTTGAGAGATGCTCTCTCTCCAGCCCCTGCGGGGCTCTATGGTCACCGTGGGCAGCAGCCCTTAGCCCAGGGCTTCTGGCTGCTTCTGCGGCAGCTGGGGATCTATGCTGCAGGCACAGGGTCTGCAACCAGTTGTCAGCTCTGTGTATCTTGTGTTGTTTAGTGCAACTGTGTCTGGGAGGGGCCCTTTAAGGGAGCGGCTTGCTGTTGAGTCCGCCCTGTGACCCTGTCTGCAGCTGTGCCTGGCATCCCTATTTCGATGTGTGCTACTTTGACGTGTAGACGTTCCCTCGCTGCGCCTATTTCGATGTTGGGCTGAGCAACGTCGAAGTCGAACATCGACGTTGCCGGCCCTGGAGGACGAGTAGACGTTATTCATCGAAATAGCCTATTTCGATGTCGCAACATCGAAATAAGCTATTTCGAAGTTGGGTGCACGTGTAGACGTAGCCAAAGAGATAGCAAATTGTGTGTGGTAGAAAGAGAGCCTGAAATACATGACTGTGGAAGATCACCTCTATAAAAGAGGGCAGTGGCCAAAAGGTTGCCTATAGGGTTAATTTTGAGGACACAATTGTCTTTTGCCAGAGGTAAATATTTAATATGGAAATCATTATCATGGTGATTTCCATACTGCCTAGGAGAGTAAAGTACTGATTTAGGTACTTAATGCTCTTAGCATCTTTGGAAATACCAACCTGCATGACTTCTGGAAAGCTAAACTGTAAGTTCTCGATTAAGGAATTTCTGTCTTTCTGTCTTTGTCAGAAAATAGATCAGGGAGTTGCATTTTCTTCCTTCATCTAAAAAGCGAACACAACCCTCCTCTCAAAATTACTGTAATACATTGGCTGCAAAGTGCCATTTCCAATAATGCACAGGTTTTACTGTTGCAGATGAGGAGAGAGCAAGCAAGCATTTATTAATGAATTTCTGTATTTGGACTATTCCGCTTGGAGAGCTTGCTGCTGAGAGACAGGCAATAAAGTAGAGCCGATTACATCATTTGTCCAGCAGATGGCTTATTTGTCTTTCAGGTTCAGAGCCTAACTTGTTTTGGGACCCTAGAGGGTGACCAGCCTCTGTAGCAATCTCCACCCCCAGATCCCTCTCCCCTCACACTGCCCCCAGAAGAGCTTCCTTCCTCACTTCCAGAGCATTTAAACAAAACAAAACAAAACAAAATGTGTGTATGAGCTTTTCTTCCCTGTGCTCTACTCACAGACAATAGCTATGTGTGCTAGTTAGAATGGAACTCTTATAATCAGGGAGGTGATAACTACTCAGATTACAAACAGTAAACAGGCCTCGGATCTGATTAGTGGCAGATTTATTATCTGGCAGTAAAGAATGGCATGCGGGGAGGGGGCATTCTTTTGGTGCATGAGGGAATTTCACCTCATCAGGAAAAGTGTAGCAAGCGAGCCAGGGCATGCTCAATTTTAAAACAACAGAGTTTCACCATGGACTTCAAAAGGAGCAGGGCCAGGCACTATGCCTCTGTTTTCCCTGGAGACACAAACCTCTCATACTTTCAAGCAGACAGCTGGCCATCTGCCTAGATGAACGTGCTGGGGACACACAATAACAGGCACTGGTGTGAATCATAGCATGGTGAGCAATGGGAGGCTGATCTCTGAACCATTTCCTGCTTTCTTCCGTAGCACCTGAGAGCTGTAAAACTGAAACAAATCCCCTTTAAGCTCAGGTGCTTATAATATGAGGTGAAGGTCTCACTACCTATTATAGCCAGCATTTAAAAAAGAACAAATACCAGAGGAGACAACTCTAGTTCTTGAATTACTAAATGGCTGGCAACTGGCGTATCTACTTATAGGTCTCCTCTGACCTGGGCTGGGTTTGCATTAGTGGCATAGGTGCATGCTAACTGTTGCAAGTGCTTCAAAATATCAGTTCCCCCAAAGGCATATTTGAACCACAAACCTTGTTATCTTTCTTACTTCTGAAAGAAGTAGTACACTAACAGGACAGCTAAGGTATGCTTAATCCTGCCTCAGCTCAAGGAGACGAAATGGAACACAACTTGAGCTTCCTTTGGTGCTACAGCTTGAACCTCTCTAATTCAGCACCCTCAGGACCTGAGCAGCGCTGAAAGAGAAAATCTAACAGACTATGGGAGGTCAACATTGTCTATCAGCATTACTGACACTTTCACTGCTTATTGGGATCCCAGAAGACTTTTTAGGAGTAAAATACAGCTAAATAACAGCAGAGAACGCTGACAGACAGAACTGGTGTCGGGAAACAAACTTTACAGGACCACAGGAAACCTAGCCACACCCATAATTAGTGGTCATCTAGCTAACTAAAATCATTCATATCATAGAATCATAGAATCACAGAACACTAGAGCTGGAAGAGACCTAAAAAAGCCAGCGAGTCCAGCCCCCTGCTTTAGGCAGGCCCAAACCCATCAGATCAGCCCAGCCAGGGCTTAGTCAAGGCGAGATTTAAACACCTCCAGGGATGGAGACTCCACTACTTCCCTGGGTAGACCATTCCAATACTTCACCACCCTCCTAGTGAAAAAGTTTTTTCCTAATGTTCTACCTGGACCTTCCCATCCGCAACTTGAGACCATTGTTCCAAGTTCTGCCATCCGTGATCACTGTGAACAGCCTCTCTCCAGCCTCTTTGCAACCTCCCTTCAGTAAGTTGAAGGCTGTTATCAAATCCCCCCTTAGTTTTCTCTTCTGCAGACTAAACAGTCCCAATTCCCTCAACCTTTCTTCATAGGTCATATGCTCCAGCCCCCTAATTATTTTGGTCACCCTCCACTGGACCCTCTTCAGTGTGTCCACATCCTTCCTATAGTTGGGGGCCTAGAACTAGTACTCCACATGTGGCCTCACCAAAGCCAAATAAAGAGCAACAATCACTTCTCTGGCTCTTCCAGATTACAAATGTTGCTGGACAAAAGAGATCCGTATTAGAGAGGTTCAACCTGTATATTTCTATGATTTTATGGAAGTCTGTGCTCTCTAACATCCAAGTTAATATACTTTTGCAGAAGAATTGAAGTGATATTACCTTTTGTGTGATGATGTTTGATCACTTATTTCCACTGTAACTTAACATTGGAGTTGTACATTTTTTGCCACAAAAATGTGGGAGGGAAGAAAGAGGGTATAAAATTTTGCTTGGTGACTTTAAATTATGGTGCCAAGCTTTTTTATAAATTCCTCTAGCAACAAATTATTTCCCAAAGATTAATGAAAGCAATAGTGCACCTGAGGAGATCCACAACAGTTAGTCAGCAAAGGCTGAGTCATGAATAACACAACCATGTTTGCTTTCATTGGCGGCTGCTGCTGCCTGTTAGCTTTATCATGGGTTCCTATATAACTCCAAGAGCTACTGTAACTAACCTCACCCTAGGTTTGAGCAGCGCTGTTTGGAAATCTGGCAACCTCCATTATTACACTATGAACCGCCAAGCTAAGCACTGTTGCTATTCCAGTTATCAGAGCCCATAGACATCTAATGCTTCATGGCTTTACCCAAGAATAACTCTAAGCTTCCAATGAATTGGGCCGTGTCTACACGTGCACGCTACTTCGAAGTAGCGGCGCCAACTTCGAAATAGCGCCCATCACGGCTACATGTGTTGGGCGCTATTTAGAAGTTGAAATCGACATTAGGTGGCAAGATGTCGAAGTCGCTAACCCCTTGAGGGGATGGGAATAGCGCCCTACTTCGAAGATGAACGTCGAAGTAGGGCATGTGTAGATGATCTCCGTCCCGCAACATCGAAATAGCGGGGTCCGCCATGGCAGCCATCCGCTGAGGGGTTGAGAGACGCTCTCTCTCCAGCCCCTGCGGGGCTCTATGGTCACCGCGTGCAGCAGCCCTTAGCCCAGGGCTTCTGGCTGCTGCCGCCGCAGCTGGGGATCCATGCTGCATGCACAGGGTCTGCAACCAGTTGTTGGCTCTGTGGATCTTGTGCTGTTTAGTGCAAGTGTGTCTGGGAGGGGACCTTTAAGGGAGCGGCTTGCTGTTGAGTCCACCCTGTGACCCTGTCTGCAGCTGTTCCTGGCACCCTTATTTCGATGTGTGCTACTTTGGCGTGTAGACGTTCCCTCGCAGCGCCTGTTTCAATGTGGTGCTGCCCAATGTCGAAGTTGAACGTTGACGTTGCCAGCCCTGGAGGACGTGTAGACGTTATTCATCGAAATAGACTATTTCGATGTCGCTACTAACTCTTCTTCAGAGCAAGGGTTAAGAACTAGCAACCTGAAATAATCCATTAAAACACAACAAAGCTGAATATTCTTAGAAGAGACGAATCTGCATTTGATTGTATCTGAGCTGCAATATGGTTGAAAATGTAATTTTATACAAACTCAAACTGTGAACCAAATTCCAGAACTGCTGATGTCAGGAGTTAACCAGGCTAAATCATAGAACTTAGTCTTGACTTTTTTTGAAGTACACCACATGACAACAGAATATATTAATTCATGATTTTGTATTTAATTGTATTTCTGTGCGTAGAATGTATGTCCTTAGGCATCTCTTGGAAGACTGAGTAGACTGTACAAAAAATCCCTATATGGGGATAAGTTCATTTACTGCCGAAGTTTCATTTGAGTTTCATTTCTAAAATGCAATTTAATCCCTCTGGATATTCATGATGTAGCATTGCAGAAGAACTCATGCTGCTCATTGAATGAGCACCATGTCCTACCTGTGTATAGTAACTAATAAATGTCTTGTTTTGTATGTGTGATCTTGGGTACGCATTGCAGACAATGAGCCCAGAGTCTTACAACCTAGTAGAGGAAAACGTGCACATAGCTCTTGTGAGAGTCTCAGAGCATAAGTTATGAAGTGCTGTATTAGCCTAGAACTAATTCCCACACTTTATCATGTTTAAAAAGCCATATATTGCAAGGGTTTTCCTTTCCCAAACCCTCTGAATTGAGTTTTAGCAGCTAGCATTTTGAGCTCATCATAGCTGTGTCTACACGTGCATGCTACTTCGAAGTAGCGGCACTAACTTCGAAATAGCGCCCGTCGTGGCTACACGCGTCGGGCGCTATTTCGAAGTTAACTTCGACGTTAGGTGGCGAGACGTCGAAGTCGCTAACCTCATGAGGGGATCGGAATAGCGCCCTACTTCGACGTTCAACGTCAAAGTAGGGAACGTGTAGACGATCCGCGTCCCGCAACGTCGAAATTGTGGGGTCCTCCATGGCAGCCATCAGCTGGGGGGTTGAGAGACGCTGTCTCTCCAGCCCGTGCGGGGCTCTATGGTCACCGTGTGCAGCAGCCCTTAGCCCAGGGCTTCTGGCTGCTGCTGCTGCAGCGGGGGATTCATGCTGCATGCACAGGGTCTGCAACTCGTTGTCGGCTCTGTGGATCTTGTGGTGTTTAGTGCAAGTGTGTCTGGGAGGGGCCCTTTAAGGGAGCAGCTGGCTGTTGAGTCCGCTGTGTGACCCTGTCTGCAGCTGTGCCTGGCACCCTTATTTCGATGTGTGCTACTGTGGCGTGTAGACGTTCCCTCGTTGCGCCTATTTCGATGTGGTGCTGCGCAACGTCGATGTTGAACATCGACGTTGCCAGCCCTGGAGGACGTGTAGACGTTATTCATCGAAATAGCCTATTTCGATGTCGCCACATCTAAATAGGCTACTTCGATGTAGGCTTCACATGTAGACGTAGCCCATATGTACTACCTACTTTGGCAAGCCAGGTGATCTGGTCATGATTCTCTGCTGCTTTGCAATCATGTGTGTCTGTGCATATATGTAACATGCTATCAGCACAGAATGTCCACTTTGCAAATCTAAGTGACTTCATGGCCATGTCCACACGAGCCCCAAACTTCAAAATGGCCATGCAAATGGCCATTTCAAAGTTTACTAATGAAGCGCTGAAATACATATTCAGCGCTTCATTAGCATGCGGGCGGCCGCGGCACTTCGAAATTGACGTGGCTCGCCGCCGCACAGCTCATCCAGACGGGGCTCCTTTTTGAAAGGACCCCACCTACTTCGAAGTCCCCTTATTCCTATCTGCATTTTGAACTTGCCAACAAGCTGAGGAGAATAAGAAGTGCAAGAAGAATGAAAGACTGGCTGTCAATCATGGTCAGCAACCTGCTGATATACCTGGAAATATCTGTCCTCACAGTAGTAGAATTTATGGTTCAAGTATAGGCCTTATCAGCCACCTGAGGACCCACTACTTTCGTTATCATAATAATCATACTCAGCAACAAACGATAGCCATCACATTTACAAAGTCTGCAGACAATACCCCGTTGAAAGGGGTTATAAGTGCTTTGAAGGATAGGATTAAAATTCAGAAATGTCTGGGCAACTTGAGAAATGGTCTGAAGTAAAATGGGATTACATTCTATAAGGACATATGAAAAGTACTTCACTTAGGCTACGTCTACATGTGCACGCTACATCGAAATAGCTTATTTCGATGTAGCGACATCGAAATAGACTATTTCGATGAATAATGTCTACACGTCCTCCAGGGCTGGTGCCGTCGACGTTCAACGTCGATGGTGGGCAGCACCACATCGAAATAGGTGCTGCGAGGGAACGTCTACACACCAAAGTAGCACACATCGAAATAAGGGTGCCAGGCACAGCTGCAGACAGGGTCACACAGCGGACTAGCGCTTCCTGGGCAACAGCTAGCCGCTCCCTTAAAGGGTCCCTCCCAGACACACGCAGCCTGCACAGCATGCGGTCTGCAGAGCCATAGGCACGCACACCTCGAGCGACGCGGGCATGGACTCCCAGCAGCAGCAGCAGCAGTCAGAGGTCCACCCAGCCGCCCATGTAGGAGCAGTGCTCGCCCTGCTCCATGCCATGCAGGAGGCAGCTGAGCACATCCTTGCCACAGAGGAGGAGCTGCCCGCAGGGGAGGAGGATGCAACGCCCAACCCTGCAGCACCCCACCCCCCCCGGCCTCATATGCTGCTGGCTGTGGAGCTACCCCACCAGCACTGACTGGTGGGAGCGGCTGGTGCTTGGAGAGTGGGACGACGACCGCTGGATCTAGAACTTTCGCATGAGCCGGCAGACATTTCTGGAGCTATGCCAGTGGCTCACCCCTGCACTGAGGCACCAGGACACCTTCATGCGGCGTGCCCTCCCTGTGGAGAAACGGGTCGGCATCGCTGTCTGGAAGCTGGCCACTCCAGACAGCTACCGATCCGTGGGGCAGCAGTTTGGCGTCGGCAAGGCCACCGTTGGGGCTGTCCTCATGGAGGTAAGAGGACCCACGGGGGGAGGGGGAGGCAGCCCTGGCAGGGGAGGGGGACCCTGGCAGGGGAGGGGAGAGGAGGGGGGCCCTGGCAGGGGAGGGCCACACACACCCTGCACACCCCTCATTGGTATTCTCCAATGTGTTTCCCCTGCAGGTCGTCCGTGCTCCTCCACAGGCTCGTGAAGCTTCGGGACCCAGATGCCGCCATCGCGGGCTTTGCCACCCTGGGCTTCCCCAATTGCTTCGGAGCTCTGGATGGGACCCACATCCTCATCTGCACCCCGGAGCACAGTGGAGGATGCTACTTAAGCAGGGAGGGCTACCATTCTGTGGTCCTCCAGGCCTTGGTGGACAGCCGGGGCCGTTCCTTGGACATTTATGTGGGCTGGCCTGGCAGCACCCACGACGCCCGGGTATTCCGGAACTCGGGCCTGTGCCGCCAGTTGGAGGCAGGGTCCTACATCCTCCAGCAGGAGATCCCTGTGGGGGACACCACCATGCCCCTCTGCGTCATCGCAGATGCGGCATACCCCCTCCAGCCCTGGCTCATGCACCCATACACGGGCCACCTGTCAGCCAGCCAGGAGCGCTTCAACCTGTGCCTGAACCATGCGCGCCAGGTGGTGGAGCGCACATTTGGCCGCCTCAAAGGGCGCTGGAGGTGTCTCCTCACCCGCCTTGATGCGGGCCCCAACATCCCCCAGATTGTGGGCGCGTGCAGCACCCTCCACAACCTGGTGGAGAGCAAGGGGGAGGCTTTCTTTCAGGGCTGGGCTGTAGAGGCCGGCAGGGCCGATGTGCAGCCACCCACTGCCCCCAGTCGCCAGGTGGACCCCGAAGGGACCTGGGTCCGGGAGGCCCTGAGGGCCCAGTTCGACGAGGTCACGGGGTGAATGCTGGCAGGCCCCCCACTGCTCCTCCCCATACTCCACAACACTCCCTGCCCCTATGCCCACACCACAGATCACCCAAGAGCACACCCCCCATCCACTTTTCTTGTAAATAAAAGCAGACATTTGTTCGTCAAATCAAATATCTGTAGAACTCTTGGGCTGCGTCTACACGTGCACGCTACTTCGAAGTAGCGGCAGTAACTTCGAAATAGCGCCCGTCACGTCTACACGTGTTGGGCGCTATTTCGAAGTTGAAATCGACGTTAGGCGGCGAGACGTCGAAGTCGCTAACCCCATGAGCGGATGGGAATAGCGCCCTACTTCGACGTTCAACATCGAAGTAGGGACGTGTAGACGATCCGCGTCCCGCAACATCGAAATAGCGGGGTCCTCCATGGCAGCCATCAGCTGGGGGGTTGAGAGATACTCTCTCTCCAGCCCTTGCGGGGCTCTGTGGTCACCGTGGGCAGCAGCCCTTAGCCCAGGGCTTCTGGCTGCTGCTGCTGCAGCTGGGGGTCCGTGCTGCATATACAGGGTCTGCAACTAGTTGTTGGCTCTGTGTATCTTGCACTGTTTAATGAAAGTGTGTCTGGGAGGGGCCCTTTAAGGGAGCGACTTGCTGTTGAGTCCGCCCCGTGACCCTGTCTGCAGCTGTGCCTGGCTCCCTTATTTCGATGTGTGCTACTTTGGCGTGTAGACGTTCCCTCGCTGTGCCTATTTCGATGTTGGGCTGAGCAACGTCGAAGTTGAACATCGACGTTGCCAGCCCTGGAGGACGTGTAGACGTTATTCATCGAAATAGCCTATTTCGATGTTGCAACATCGAAATAAGCTATTTCGAAGTTGGGTGCACGTGTAGACGTAGCCTTATTATGGCAAAATCAAAATTATATATATGTATTATAAATAAGACAAGATGAAAGGGGAAGACAAGGAAGGGTAGAACTATGTACATGGGGGGACAAGGATCAGCATAACAACAGGGGTCTAATATAAAAACTATTTACAAAAGAACATTAAACTGGGGGGAATATATACAAAGGGGGAGAGGGGGGCCACGTCCTGGGCCCCACACCCCCTAATGTCCGGCGCTGGGGGTGGGCGGCCGCGACCCACGCCTCAGCCTCAGCCCTGGCTGGGGCTGGCTGGGGGCCAGGCAGACTGGTAGATATGGCCGGCGGGTGTCAGCTGGCCCCAGGTCCCCCTCGGCAGAAGGGCCCTCGGTGGCGGGTGGCAGTGCGATGGCGGATGGCGCAGCGGGTGGAGCAGGCAGGGCGGGTGCAGCGGCGGCCGGCGCAGCATGGGGGGCCAGGTAGTCGGCGTTACGGTCGAATGTCTGTATAAAGGCCCCCAATGACTCCTGGCACCAGGCCAGCGCCCACTCTTGGAGTTGGAGGCGCCGCTCCTCCACCCGCAGCCACTGCTCGGCGACCTCCAGCTGCCGACGATGGATGGCCAGCAGCTGGGGGTCCGTCGCCGTCGGGTGGTGGTGCTGGGTCCGCCATCATCCCCGCTGTGGGGCCGGTCGGTCCTCTGCCGAGGGGCTGGCCTGGAGTGATGGCCCCGGTGGGCTGTCCAGGACCACTGACACCTCGCTGGTGCTTTCCGGTCCTTCCGATGGTGCAGCTGCGGAACACAGGGGGGGAAGAAGAGTGGAGACAGCCATTAGTGTGGGCTTGGAGCTGTGGCCCTTGTCCCCCCACGCCTCTGCTGCTGGTTCCCCATCCCCGTCCCCGGGAGATGCTGCTGCTGATGCTGCTGGGTGTCCCACCCCCTCCCCCCAGGGGACCCTAGAGGTTCCACTCCCCCCAGCCCCGGAGATGGGGCATGGCACTGTCGTACTGGGGGGCAGGGGCTGATGCACTCTTCTGAGGGATATGCCACTGCTGTCCTTGGGGCCATGGTCATCTGGGCATGTGGAGGGCCCTGGTCATATCTATTACCCCTGCCCCTCAACCTCGGGAGTGTGCACCAGGGTGGTACATACCTGATTGTCCACTCCCACGGTTGGGGGACACCCGGTGGGCGGACGCCCTGCTGGAGCTCCGGGATGGGATGGCGATCCGCAGGCCGGCGTCGCTGGAGGAGGACTCCCCCTCCTCTTCCTCCTCTTCTGGTGCCCCGGGGGTGGGCTCCTGGGGGGGGCCCTGGGGTGCGGGGCTTGCCTCCAGGGCGGACTCCGCCTCCGGGGCCTGCTGGGGCTCGTCGGCCGAGGTGTCAAGAGTGGCCGGAGGGGAGGAGGTGTGCCGGGGGCCCAGGATGGCCCTGAGCTCCTTGTAAAAGGGGCAAGTGATGGGGGCAGCCCCAGATCGGCCGGCCACATCCCAGGCCCGGGCGTAACCCTGCCGCAGCTCCTTCACTTTACTCCGGACATGATCCGGAGTGCAGGCAGGGTGACCCCGGGCAGCCAGGCCCTCGGCCAGCCGAGCGAATGCATCCATGTTCCGCCTCTTGCTTCCCATTACCTGGAGCACCTCCTCCTCGCTCCAGAGCCCCAGCAGGTCCCGAAGCTCGGCCTCCGTCCAGGAGGGGCCCCGCTGCCACTTCCCCACCTGGCTGCTGGGCTGGGAGCCCTGGCTGCCCTTGGGGGGGGTCACCTGGGGGCGCTTGGGGGGCTGGAGGTCGGCCATCGCGGCGGGTGGGGTGTGTGGGCGCGGAGAAGCGTGCAGGCCAGCCTCGTGGCTGTGCTGCCGCCTGCACGCTCTCTCAGCTTCCTGCACAGGAAGGCAGGGGGTGGGGACCTTTAAGGGGCCACTGCACGTGGCGACCATCGAGCTCAGGGGCTGGAGAGAGCGTCTCTCAACCCCTCAGCTGATGGCTGCCATGGTGGACCCCGCTATTTCGATGTTGCAGGACGGGCAACGACTACACGTACCCTACTTCGACGTTGAACGTCGAAGTAGGGCGCTATTCCCATCCCCTCATGGGGTTAGTGACTTCGACGTCTCGCCGCCTAACGTCGATGTCAACTTCGAAATAGCGCCCAACACATGTAGCTGTGACGGGCGCTATTTCGAAGTTAGCGCCGCTACTTCGAAGTAGCCGGCACGTGTAGCCACGGCTTTAGAGGGAAATAATCAGTTGAATACATACAAGAAGGAAATAACTGCCAGGAAATAGTACTGCACAAAGTGATCTGGGGGTCATAGTGGATCATAAGTTAAACATGAGTCAACAGTATAACTGTTGAAAAAATGTTGGAAGCAAGCATGTATTAACAGGAATGTTGCAAGCAAGAAATCAAAAGTAATTCTTCCTCTCTGTTCTATGCTGATTAGGCTTAAATGGAATATTGTGTACATTGTGGGCGCCACATTTCAGGAAAGATGTCGGTAAATTGGAGAAGGTCCAGAGAAGTGCAACAAAATGATCTCTGAGGGAAAACTGGAAAAAAAATGGTTTAGTCTGAGAAAGAGAAGACTAAGAGGGGACATGGTAACAGTTTTCTAGTACATAATTATGGCACTGAGAGGACAGAAAATAATTGATAGGATAAAAAGCAATGGGCTTAAATTTCAGCCAGGGTGATTTAGGTTGGACATTAGGAAAAACTTCCTATCAGGGTGGTTAAAGGCTGGAAAAAAATTACCTGCTGAGGTTGTGGAATATCCATCACTAAAGATTTTCAGGAGTAATTTAAACATACAGCTCTCAGGGATGGTTTAGGTCAGGGGTGGAGAACCTCTTTTGGATACAGTGGCAACTGACCCACAAAAAAATCAGTTGGAGGCCACACACCAGTGAGAAGCAACAACAACAACAACAAAATAACCCTCACTGTTGTGTCCCCCACTTGCAAAACAGGTCAAAAAAAAAAACACTCACCTCACTGATGCAACTCAAGGCACCAGGGTTCTCCTTGCACTCCAGCGCTGGAGCCTGCAGATAGTAAATTCTGTGGACCACCTGGCCTCTGTGGAGGGATCAAAAAGGAGGTGTTTAATGTGTGGGAAGGGGCTTCCAGGGATTAGGGTCTGGACAGGAGGTAAGTGCAGGAGTTGACGGAGGGTGGGGGGAATCAGGAATTTCTGCATCACCTTTTCCAGCAGCCTGTGCCTCTAAAAGAGGTAAGTAAAGACTCTATTACCCCTACATATGCATCTTCATGTTCAAAATGACTCCTGCCGCCTCAAAGAAATTCTAGACGAGTATTACATCTGTCATGAAGTACTCAAGTGGGTAGCATGGGGAAGTCAGGAGGCACCCTCTCAACCTCCCAGAGTCATCTTGAAGTCACTGCACACACATTAATCAGGCTAATTGCCCCAGGACCCTCTCTCAGATGAGTTGTCTCCTGGCCGGGATATGACCTTATTCCTGTAAACAACCTAGGGAAGTAACACATACACACACTACAAGCTCCACACCCCAGCCTCCCAAAAAGCACTGTTGTCTCAGAACTAGAAACTGATTGCTTATTAGAAACTCATTTCTACTAGTAATGTTAGTGCTAATAATACATTCAATTTAAGCTAAATGGAAGGAGAAACAAAAATAGATTTTGATCTAGTGTTCTTGATTTCAAAAGACACAGTTAAAAGAATGAAGGAATTAGTCAGGGAAGGGGATTGGATTGTATATTGGCTACTGAGCCCATCCCACTGATTGCTGAATTAAGTTCAAACCAAATATAATTTATTAATTAGGAAAATAAGTAAAAATATGGAGAAAGTTACAGGAAACAAAGAATCCTGCCCAATGGACATAGAAAGTGCCGTAAGCAACAGTTTGTAATGTAAGGAAAGTTCACAATCTATTCCTCACACATCTCAGACCTCCCTCCCAGGACCTGGCTGCACTGCAGTGATAATGCAGATAAGACACCTGCTCTAGCGATGACCACAAGCCCTCAGACTCTAGGTCTTAGGGCTTGTAATCAATTGCTGAATTGTTTGTGCAGCTCTGGAAGAATTTTCCTGGTGCTGATGGGAAGGCCTTGGTCTGTCAGCCTCCTGTAACAACACTCACCTCTAAATTCCACATGCTTACCTTTTTTTCTTTTTTCTTTTTTTTAAAGACTGAGGATGAAAGCTGCTAGCAGAAAATTATCATATAAGAAATATTTCATTCTACATGAATTTAGGTGCATCCAGCAAACAGATAGTTGGAAAATTAAAAGAATTCACTGTCAAGTGAGAAAATTTCTGTGGAAAGTAAGAAATTATATTTTAGCTCTTTGCAGTTTCAGTTATTCATGGGACACCCCCAAAATTCCAAAACATAACTGAGGGAAGCCAATTAATTTTGCTAATACATTCTGAATGTGCATTATCTACCAAATACTAAAAAAGAAAAGGAAGGAAACCATATTTAGCATTAATGTACTGCTTTTGTCAATCCACAGGAGTGCTGTATGCAGTCTGGACCTGAAACAATAAAGCAAGGATTCAAAGGCTGTAGCTAGAGAATTCTTTTCCTTTTGCAGGCTAGTGTGTTGGTTGTGATACATAAGAAATAATATATCTTCTCCCCGTTCATGCATTGACAACTGTAAATGACAGTTAAAATACTGGGTTATTATCAAGCATATGTGCATATATAAAGACCTTCCAAGCTGTGGCTGCAAAGAAGGAAATTTCACAATGATCACTGTCTTTTCTCCTTCCCTTCAGCCCATCTCCAAGCACTTGGAAATTCTCTTTAAAAATGTGATGTTAAATCTTGTATTGTTGCAAGAAACCCAGAAAACTTCAGAAACTTAAAAAAATAGTTGCTAATGGTAACACATTTGCTCAGACTTAAGTCAGTGGGTTAACATGCTTAGTCTGTGCTCTCCATGCATCTACCAGTTGCTTCACATCACAGGCATTTGGCTAGATCACAGAAATATTTCTGAACCATTGCCTGCAGCTGCTTAAGCATGATTGCCAAAAGTCAATAGAATGGAATGGGCGATATTGAGGTGACATGTAACCATGAGACATATACACTACCAGAGTATGATTATGGATAGAGACAGCAACTTTATTAAACTGTTGCTTGATGTGGAACCACTCACTGACCTACCCAGCAGGGCTGATCCAGTACAGAACTCAACTGAGATTCCCTACAGGCCTAGGATATAGAAATGTGGGGACAGAGCTGAGGACACTATGTCCTGTCTTCCCACATCTCTACAAGGAATCCAGAGGCCCAGTACCTTCAATCATTCTGGAGGTAAGAAAACCATGCAGAAGCAAAAATACGAGAAAGAGCTCAGAGGGTGGACAGCAATGCCTCCTATGCAGATGCATGAGACTGCCTGACAGGTACTACTAAAAGAAAAATATATGGCAATGTACACACACCTAATATGGAATGGACATGAACAAGCACTCAAAGAACTTATCTCTTCAAAAAAGCCTTTTTATCGTAAGGATGACACTCATGTCACTGGACGTATCTTCTAGCTATAAGCATCCACTAAGTAATAACAAAACCTCCAGAAAAGGGCAATCAACATGATGAAATTCGGAAAGACAAGTGCAAAACTTCAAAATAGGAAATACCTGTCTAGATGGCAGTACTGCTGAATAGATTCTGGGGGGTTAATAGTGGACCTCAAACTGAATATGGACCAATTATGTGATGCAGATGCCAAAAAAAAAAAAAGCTAATATTCTGGGATGTATGAATAAGAGTGCTCTATGTAAAACATGGGTGGTATTGTTCCATTTTATTTAGCACAACAACCTAGTTCTTTGCCTCCTTGATCTTTGCCAGTCTGGAAACTCTTCAACAAGCCTTTCTTCAAAAATACTGTGACTGATTTGAACAGAAATTCCATTGAAATGGCTGCCAAGAATCACGCATAGGTTGGCATTAGGTTTAGGAATAGCTAATGTATATGTATACTGCAAAAGTACTTAACATGTTTGCTTTTTAAAGCAGTGAAAGTTCTTTTAAAAGTAAGCTAAAAATACAGGGAAACTATCTAGAGCCCAGCATGCTTAACAAAACAATAAACTCGAGAGCTGATGCTCATTGGTAACATTTTCAAAAAATGTAAAAGAGTTTTAGGGGTCAAAGTTCCATTTTCAAAAGTGATTTGGGTATTTAGGAGCCTAAGTTTCATTATTTGTCAACAGGACATAGGCTCCTAAGTCATTTACGAACTTCTGGATCAACTTGATCTACAAGTCTACGAAGTCTTAGCTGGGATGATTTATTTAGAGCTGATCCTGCCTTAGGCAGGGGGCTGTACTTGATGACCTCCTGAGTTCCCTTTCAGCCCTAGGAGTCTATGATTCTGTGAACCACCAAAATGATTGGTTTTTAAAGGAATCCCGGGTGGGGGGCATAATACAAATGAAAGGGGTGTTTTAATTCTATGGTAAAATGAAAAAGAAAAAAAGGAAGAAAAAAGTTAATTTTGATTTCAGAAGTGTTAATCTTTTAAAACAGAATTGAGAGAAATTACAAAACAAAACATCTTGCAAAATGAAAAGCTGAAACATTGTGTTTCAGCCATGCCAAAACTGTCCCAGGAGAATTTAAGGATGTTTTAAGAAGCCAAATTTTGTTTTGGTTTCTGACCACTCTCCTTCCCAATGTGCACATTTCAAAGGGAAAATTTGTTACAAATAGATAATCAGTCTCTTGCTGGAACTAACAGGATCTGGGTAGTCAGGGTGGATCTCCAATCCTTGAAGAACGTCTGACATGTAGGGAGTTGCTGGTGAATTAAACGTTTATATGTGAGCACAGGCTAATGCTGTCAGAGCAGATAAATAAGTGTTGCTTTGTATACTTCCAAAAGGACAAATCCTTTGGGAAACCATTTGTGAAACCTTCAAAACAGCAGCAAACAACTTGCACTGTCATTGCTAATGGAACTCCCTTGTTTGAAGCCCAGTATTTTAAACAGGGTGCCATGTTCACTTGAAACTTAAAGATTTGTAGTCTCTGTGACTGTCCCTGAGGTACTAAAAAAAGTACTGAGTTGCTGAGAATGTGATTTGAGAGCAATAAAGTACTATTTTGTCACAGTTTGTGATGTCCTGCAGGAATGATTTGGTTGCACATAGTGATTTCTTTGGAGACTTTTCTCCTTTTGTGGCAGCTTTCACCTGCACTGAAAATTTGATAAAATCTGATTAAAAATAAGTAACTTCACACACACACAAGCTGCTAATCATTCAGCCTAGCTAATTATGTAAAAATAGTGCTAATTATAATACCACAGAATATTTTTAAATTTATAAGCAGCAGGTGCTAAAATATTTGTGTGTTAGAATTGTTGCATTTTTAGACATAGCAAATGAATATGGTGCTAATAGTGTCCTGACCCCTACCTGCTCTCTGTAAAGCAATTGGGAAGCCATGTTAAGCCACTGCTTGTGAATTCCCATTGCACAGGGAGGATCATGGTGGCTTGTGATAGGATCTGGAAAGGACACTGAGTTAGGCTTTGAGGTTAAGAAAAAAAGATGTGTGTGCTATAACATGTCTGCTCTTTCCCAATTTCTGGAAAAGCTCCTGAGGGCCTAAGTGTGCCAGAAATAAATCTGAGCAGACTTTGCTGTAACTTGTCTGGCAAGCCAAGTGGGTCCCCAGGTCACTCCAGAATTTGAGGGCCACAAATACTTACATCTGTCTTTTGTTTCTGATGGAGTCAGCTAACCTGGTTGGTTTTGAGTTATTCTAGATGCTACCATGTGATGCCATCTTTTTGTAGCTGCTGCTTCTTTTAGATTCAACAGGTAAAATTTGAACTTTCCTCTGCTTGTAAATGTGTTTTTTTTAAAAAAAAAGATATCCCAGAGGCTTCAGCCTTTTGCCTTCATTCTATTGTTATACTGCACTCATGCCTAAGTGAATAGGGGAATTTCAACTTAAAGGAGTTTTACTCTCATTCAAATTAAGGGATGAATTTTAATTTCAATGTCTTAGTTTTTCCTTGATGGGTTTCTGTTTGTTTCTTCAGTTTATCTTAGCAGGTCTCTGAATTGCTTTTCTTTCCTTCACTCTGTTTCCTGTAGCAACCACTCAATCACTGGTTCTACCTAGAGGAGTAGCAACAATTTGTGATTCCACCAAGCATAACCTGGAACTCTTTCACATGACTGCAGCATAGACTCAATGGGATATCAGGATGCCTTTAATAAGACATGAGGACACATATACATATCACGAAGTCCTTTCATATGAGTCATGGTAATAGATGAAATGGAATTTGGCATCCTTTCAGAAAAGTGAACTATATGAAAGAAAAATGAGCAGTAGAATAAATTATAATTTAAGAAAAACAAATTCAAATAATAGCAAATGAAGAATCAAAACAATTATGTTAATATTTCCTCTCCCTTACTGTGCTCGCTTTAGAAATTGTTGACAGATTTAGTATATTCACCAAAACAATAAAAAGTGCCTGACTTGCATGACCTCATTGTTAATTGGTTGGAGCAGAGAAAAGAGAAACAGAGTTATTTTATAAATGCTTTATGTTTAGGGCTAGAAGGGACCATTATATTATCTAGCCTGATCTTCTGTATGTCACAGTCATTAAAACTCATCTAGTTACCCATCTGGGATGCAATCCAGGTGAGTGTGGGATTACACCACCACCTGACCCATAACCTTCGGTATTCCAAAAGGCGTTGCTGCTGCAGCTCCCAACTGAGGCCCCACATAAACCATCAAAGATAGCATGTCTGCTACAAGCCCGTCAAAGAGGGGAGGAGAAAGGGGTCAATTGCTCCAGGACCCCGCATTTCAAAGGGGCCTAGAGCTCTGGGCCCTTTTGAAGAGTCATGCTAGGACTGCTCTGCCACTGCGCACTGCTGTGAGGGAGTGGGGGGCAGCGCTGCAGTCCAGGTGGTACTGAGGTCTGAATGCCCTAGGCCCAGCTCCTTCCTTGCTTGGAGCCATCCCTCCTCACCCACCCCCACAACCTTACTCCAAGGCCTATGGCAGCTGTCATCCCTGCTGCTCTGGTAGCAGACCCAACTTGGCCTCTGGCTTCCACCAGCTTTGTTTGCCAATGTAGCGTCAACCCAACACATTCTCAGTCCTGAGTTTTCCCTAAAATGTGTGTGTTTTGCCATGTCCATCCCTCTCCTGAACATCTCACATACTTCGTGTTCATGAACCCTCTGCAGGGATCAATAGCCAATGATTTGCTACTTTAGATGGATTTAAGCACACAATTCACTTTAAACTCAACACCAGACTTGTTTTGATTAAAGACTAAAACAAGTTTATTAAACTTAAAAAAGGATTTTAAATGAGTTCAAGAACCAGGAAGCAAAGGTGGAAATGGTTATAAGAGAAATGACGATAAAATGCTCTCTACTATAAAACTTAACAAACTACACTTAGCTCAACGTGAAAACCCTTACTGCATGTTCCCAGTTACAGCATGTTCCCAGTTGTATTGGTGGCCAAATTCTCAAGCCAGGATCTGTTTCCAAAGTCCACTGGCTGTTTCTTTTGTCATCCTAGGTGAAAGAGAGAATGAAGACTAGGGAGAGATGGAGAGAATAAATACCTGGGGTGGTTTTGCCCTTTACTGCGATGGTCCAGTCCCGCTATGAAATGTATTTGCCTGTCGGTAACCACCAGATGAAGTATATTCCAGTTTTTGAGGCTGGAGACAAAGAATCTTATGGTGAAAGAAGTTGCATTCTGTTTGCTAAAAGGAAGGTCTGTTTGTTCCTCCATTTCTTACCAAAGAATGGCCACTGAATAGAAGATTTGCCATCAACTTGGATGATACCAACTTGGCTAGAAGCATTAGCTAACCCTTTGTCAGTGATAAACTGGTTTCCTCAGTCTTGTCTGATTTACACATAGAATCATAAGGTTGGAAGAGACCTCAGAGGCTCATCTAGTTGAACCCCCTGCTCAAAGCAGGACCATTCCCAACTAAATCATCCCAGCCAGGTCTTTGTCAAGCCAGGACATAAAGACCTTTAGAAAAGGAGATTCTACCATCTCCTTAGCTAACCCTTTCCTGAGCTTCCCCACCCCGCTCCTAGTGAAATATTTTTTTCCTAATATCCAACCTAGACCTCCCCCACCACAACTTGAGACCATTGCTCCTTGTTGAGTCATCATATTCAAACCTAACTGTAAAAGTGCTGGTGGGAAACCTCATGTCCCGTTGATCTGTCATTAACCAAAAGAATCAGAGAAGTCAGAAATTATACAATCAGAACTTCCCACTCCTCACTCTTAGAGACAAATCCAAACAAAATGATAGATCCAAATATTCCACATTTTAGGATGTTAGAAACATGAATTTAAACCCAGATCCAGATTTTTTTCAAATCTCTATAATGGGGGATAAACCATAACCCTGAATTCAAAACTCTGCAAACTTTAAACTCCTATTACAATCTGTGTGCCCACTGTCAGATGCTCATTTCAGCTCCCACATATCCAAATATTTAAACATATATTCCCCACAAGCTTTCTCTTAGGGTATGTTTACTCTGAAGCTGGAGATGTAATTTCTGGCTCAAGTACACATTCCTGTTAAAAAGTATATTCTTAGGGTCTTGCATGGGATCATGCTTGGGGCAGCTAGTTCCTTTCCTCAACTCACGTAGCCACTTTCACACTTCTCTTTCAAGCATGCTCACAAATTGGAGCCAGTGCAGGCATGTGTACCTGAGCTATATAGTATGTCTCTGGCTCCAGTGTAGGCACAGCCTATGACTTTATAAGAGTCTGTCTTCATTATCCCTGGGGGAGAAAGTGATGGGGTTCAGCCTACCATGGCTCTTGGCACCATGTGTATTATAGATGTAAAGGGAATAGAAATGGAGTTAGTGTTAGAGGAGATTTTACTGGTAGCCCACATTAATGCACAATCTGAGGAACAGAAAGTAAGTGCAAATGAGTTTTCAATTGATCCTTGCTGTTCATATTTCCTCTTCACAAAAATGAGTGTGTTGGCTTGGAGAGGGGAATGAAAAGTATAATGTGCAATCTTCCATTTTCATTCTACTCCCCAAACTGTCAGGAGACATTTCACATTATTTTTAGCCTCAATCTACCCTTCACATTATTAAGACAATTGAAAGGCATTCTGTGCTTTTCTGTTCATGTGCTTGTTCTTGCAATGCAAAGGGAATATTATGTCATTCTCTGCTCCTGTTACAGTCTCTCTTAGACTATGTCTATACTACAAATGATCTGGCAACAGAAGTCACTGTCGGAGGATGTCATCTAACAAAATTTCTGCTGATAGAGCACATCCAGAAAACAAGGCAGATCGCTCTGTAAATCCACAGAGAGCAGCCAGACAGCCACTTTCTTGACAGAATGGGCCCCAGAACACCACCAGACAAGGTCGCTTGGCCAGCAAGCCCTTCTGGGAGCCCTAAAATCGCCCTCCCGCACCCACATTTCCTGCCTATGCTGAGGCTTGCCTATCTCTTTGAGGGACAGCACAGCTACATCAGGGCTCACATACTTTTAGTGAGGGTTTAGATTTGCCAGATAGCCATGGTGTCAGACCCACATCCCCATCTGTGCCCTGGACCACAGTGCAGCCTGTTCATCAACTGCAAAGAATATCACTCAGTTGTGCTGCAGACCCTGGTTGACTACCAGAGATAGTTCATTGACATTTATGTTGGGGAATTGGGCCAAGCACACAACTCCAGCCTGTGTTGGAGACTGGAGGTGGGCACATACATCCCCCACTGGGGACTGTCAGTCAGGGACATGAACATGCCATTGTGCATAGTGGGAGATGCCATCTAAAACCTAAATCCTCATGCCCTGGCTCATGATGCCACAAACTGGACACCTGGACCCAAGCCAGGAATTCTTTAATACTTGACTGAATCAGGTGTGGAACCAGGTCAAGTGTGCCTTCAGCCACCTCAAAGAACATTTTAGGTGCCTCCTCACCCAATAGGATTAGGGGGAGCAGAACATCCCCCAGGTTGTGGCAGCATATTGTGCCCTTCACAAAATCATGGAGGGGATGGTGGAAGCCTTCCTCTTGGGATGGAAGGCACACACCAGCCATGTCAACAAAAAGCCGGATGAAGCTAAGTTCTGCCAGGCCTGTCAGGGTGGGCTGTGGATCTGCTAGGCCCTGAGGGAGAGCTTCTCCCATGGCTCCAAATAACCATCTCCACAACCCTGCAGCAGGAGACTCAGGATCAGAGCCCTACCCCATCCTCACCATGACCCCATCCTCACCTCTTCCTTTGACCCCTCACCTCTTCCCAACCCCTACTGAATGAAGAGGGACATGGGTGTGATGAACAAAGAATTATGGTTTACAGAATGGAAAAAATATGTAATAAAGAAACTGTGCAACACAAAACTATATACAAGAAATTGGAGTTCAGTGAACTATTTACAGTGTGGCGGCAGACTGGGGGAGGTTGGGGGGGTGGGCATTAGTCCAAGGAATGGTTGGGGGGCCATGACCCTGTGAGGGAGTGGGATCCCAAGTGATTTTGGCCTTGTGATCCCCTTCCACCATGGGTTCAGCGTCCCCACCAGGGCTGGTAACATGGGGAAGTACAAAACTCTCCAGTGTACATGTAGCCTTAGAGAAATGGTGTAATAGGAAAATATGCCAGCCTTTCAAACAGTTTGTGACAATTCAGTGGAGTGGAGAAAGGTGCTAAACTACAAGAAGCACAAAAGTATCTGTTTTTGGGAAAAGGGATGAATGCAAGCACAGGAAGGAATACACACTGAATTATCCTTTCTTGTAACAGCCCTGAGATTCCCCATTCTCACAGGCTTCCTCTCTCATAGCCAGAAGATAAGTGATGGGGCAGGACAAAATCTAAACAGATCAACAAGAGATTTTTTTTCTTTTGTAAGAAAACAGCCCATTAGATAGATGGAGTCTTGTTGCTCTTGGTAACCAGAAAACTGCATTCCAACTGTATGACCATGTATTTTAGTTTTACCCATTTTTTTCTAAATTGTCAATGAAAAGGGCAACATAAGAGATGCAATTAGGGTTTTGCATCAGTTAGTACTGTAATTAGCAAAATTTTTCTTAACAAAACAGATTTGTTAAGACCGTACTGTAAAACCTATTAGTTATATGGGTAGTAGTTGCTCTCAGCATTTACTGCATAGAATCATAGGGCTGGAAGGGACCTCAAGAGGTCATCGAATCCAGTCCCCTACTTCAAGAAGGATCAACCCCAACCAAGTCATCCCAACAAGGACTTTGTCAAGCTGAGACTTAAAAACCTATAAGGATGGAGATTCTACCACCTCTCTGGGCAGCACATTCCAGTGCTTCAGCACCCTACTCTTCTCCTTCCATAACTTCAGACCATTGCTCCTTGTTCTGCCATCTGTCACCATGGAGAACAGTTTCTCTTTAGAGCTCCCCTTCAGGAAGCCAAAGGCTTCTATTCTAAGTCAAAGGCTCACCCCTCAGTCTTCTCTTCTGCAAACAAAATAAGCCCTAATCACTCAGCCTCTCCTCATAGGTCATGTGTTTCAGCCACTTACTCATTTTTATGCCCTCCGCTGAACCTGCTCCAGCACATCCATATCCTTTCTATACCAGGGGGTCCAAAACTGGAAATAATGCTCCAGATGTGGCCTCACCAGTGCCAAATAGAGGGGAATAACAACTTCTCCAGATCTGCTCAAAATGCTCCTCCTAATGCACCCCAATATGCCATTAGCCTTCTTGGCTACAAGGGCACACTGTTTACTCGTATCCAGCCTTTTATCCACCTTAATCCCTAGGTCCCTTTCCACTGTACTGCTGCTGAGCGTGTCAGCCCCCAGCCTGTAACAATGGTTGGAATTTTTCCTTTCCAAGTGCAGGACTCTACACTTCTCCCTGTTGAACAGCTTCACATTTCTTTTGGCCCAATCCTCCAATTTATCCAGGTCACTCTGGATCCTATCTCTACCCTCCAACGTATCTACCTCTCCTGCTAGTTTAGTATCATCCACAAACTTGCTGAGGGTGCAATCCAGTCCCTCATCCAGGTCACTAATAAAGATGTTGAACAATACCAGCCCCAGAACCAAGCTCTGGTGCACTCCACTTGAAACTGAACTCCATCCAGATATTGAGCCATTGACCACTACCTGTTGGGCCCAAATGTCAAACCAGCTTTCTATCCATCTTGTAGTCCATAGGTCAAATCCATACTTCCTTAACATATGGTCAAGAATTTTGTGGGAGACTGTTTCAAAAGCTTTGCTGAAGTCAAGGCAATAATGCATTTAATTGAATGTACAACAATATCTGTTCACTGCCAGGCAGCTAGGAAGAAAGTGATCGCATTTCTTTACACTGGTTGTTGGAGGCAGGAGTCCTGTTTGGCTTTGCTTGCGTTTGTTTCTACTTCAAAATGTATGGCATATGCTTCTGCATGAACACAAAAAGTATGTGCACTTTCACATTAAACAACATATGCTAGATCAGCTAAGGGGACTTGGGTACACACCCAGTTAGACAAGAACAAGCTGGGCAGTGATTTCCCCATGCAGTAATATTACATGGCCTGTCTGGATCATAAGCTTTTGTGGGCAAAGACCTGCTTCATCAGATATAACTGGAAGGGATCTCAGGAAGTTACTGAGTCCAGTCCCCTGCCCTCGTGGCAGGACCAACCACCATCCCTTTTTTTTTTTTTTTTGTCTAATGAAGCAGGTCTTCACCCACAAAGGCTTATTCTCCAAAATGTCTGTTAGTCTATAAGGTGCCACAGGTCTTCTTGTCATTGTAGGAGCCACTGAGGCTTCCAGCATAAACACTGAACTTGTTTCTTGGCTTAAGAGCATGACTGCTGGTTCCCTTCAGCCAGATAGATTACCCAGTCAGCCAGTTCTAGTGCACCTCACCTGTGTTCATTAGTCGGCCTGGAGTTTGAGCTAGCTAATCCCAGACTCAGCTGCAGGTCTTTGCCACAGTCGAATTGTTCTTCTGCACAAACTCTTAGTCTCATGCATAGATGCTGACTCCCTGGGTGCTCCAAGACTGGACACATGGGAAAAAATTGTGCAGATCATCCACTGGTAGCCAAGATTTCCCCACCTACTCTCCCAGTAATTTTGGAGATCCACAAACAGGTGATTCATGATATTCAGGAAGCTCTAGGTGGGTGGGGGAGGAGCAGGGACAGAGCAACCTTGGGAGAGGAAGCAAAGAAGAGGCAGGCAGGGGCAAGAAGAGGCAAGGCAGGAGTTTGTGGGAGGAGTGGAATGGGGACAGAATGGGGTTGGAGTAGGAGTGGAGGCTTGTGGGAAGGGGTGGGATGGGCCAGGGCCATGGGAGCAAGAGTGGAGTGAGGGCAGCTCCTGGGGCAGACGGGGGTGTTGAATATCCCCTGGCTGAAGGCAAAGTTGGTGCCTATGGCCTTATGTTGCAAGGCCAGCTGTGACAGTCATGATGCCCACTGGGCTCCACAGCCCAGAGATATGATGCTGCTGCCCAGATTCCTCTACAATGCATAAGAAGAGCAAGGTACCTAAGAGTGGAATTCACACTGTCCAGCAAGCTGAGAAAGGAGCTGCCTTGCTAGCCAATAGGAAATGATGAGATGGCATGGCCCATACTGTAGGAAGTTTGGTATCTTCCTCTGCTTGGAATCCCCACAAGAAAAAGGAAGGAAGAGGTTCTCCTGACCCTAGTACACAGTGGTTCAAATGATCCACTTAGGCTGTGGAAGACCTGAGTTCATAGTTCTTGGCCAGTCCCCTAGCCATGCTCTAACCACTGAGCTGTAAGGTGTTGTAGGCTGGGAATCTCAGCTGTTGAAGTTGTTCCCATGTTTTTAAATAAATATTAATCAGAGCATCAACTGGAGCCAGACTATCGCACACCTCCCATTAATAGGGCTGAAACAAATCACAGCCATGCAAAATCTGTCACAAACCATGAAATCTGGTGTCCACCTGTGAAATCTGATCCTTTGTGTGCTTTTACCTTATACTATACTGATATCGGGGGGGGAGACCAGCATTTCTCAAATTGGGGGTATGGAGCAAAAGGAAACTGCAGGGGAATCACAAGATAATTTCAGGAGGGTCACACTATTGCCACTCTTACTTCTGCACTGCCTTCAGAGATGACCAATTGGAGAGTGGGGATTGTAATCTTAGCTGTGTGCCCAACTCTGAAGGCAGCATCCTGTCTGGGGTAGCACAAAAGGAAAGAGTAGCAATACCATACCCATGTTGCCTTTACTTTTGTACTGCCGCTTTTGCAGGTGGGTGGCCATAAGGTAGCAGTTACTGACCAAGAGCCTGCTTTCACAGGGGAGGGATAGCTCAGTAGTTTAAGCATTGCCTTGCTAAACCCAGCATTGTGAGCTCAATCCTTGAGGGGACCTGGGACAAATAGAAGGGTGGGGGGAACAAGGGATGGTGCTGGGTTGTGCCAGGAGGGCAGGGGACTGGGCTCAATGACTACCTGAAGTCCCTCCCATCTCTATGAGATGTGTATTTCTGCAAGCAGAAGCAAGTGTGACAACAGCATATGACACCTTTCTTCTTGCTGGTGGTAGCTCCACCTTCAGAGCTTAAGTCCTGGCCAGCAGCTGCTGCTTTCCACCTGCCCAGCTCTGAAGGCAATGCTGCTGCCAGTAGCTGTGCAGAAGTAAGTGTAGGAATACCTCAATCTCCTTGCAGTAACTTTGCAAATCCAACACACACAACTCCTTTATGGTCAGGACCCTACAATCCAGCACCATGACATTTCAGGTTTAAATGTCTGAAATTATAACATTTACTATTTTTAAAATCCAGTGACAGTGAAATTGGCCAAAAAGGAACATGAATTTGGTAGGGCCCTGCTCATTAACAGTCATACCTGAGGCTACAATACTACATTGCTACAGCAGCGTGAGGTTGTTGCAGGCTACAATCAGGAATACTCCTAGAGCACACACATGATTCAAGATGGTGTCTTGTGTCAAAGAAACGACAGTGTTCCGGCTAACTGAGAGACAAGGAGACTTCTCTGGGGCAGAATTACAAGGTGTTTGTTATGCACATAAGATACCTCTCCGGGGAGAGGGACCCCATATAGCAAAGTAACGGAACATTTATAGTCTTAACTTGCATACAGTTGATTGGTCAAACACAGTAACTAGGATACATTTGATACATTTGATTGGATATAGGCTACAGTAACAGGTGAACAAAAAGATAATTTTTCAACATCCTATCTTGACAGGACGCAGTACTCCTAGTTCAGTTAGATCCAGTACCTTCCACCTCCTTGCAGTTCGTGCTGTTCATTCCAGAGTGGGGTCATACCATGGTCAGCTTTTCTGCCAGCAAGTGGAGTCAGCAAGCAGAGCCAATCACATGGGCACTTAGCCTTACAGAAGCCATGTTAGCTATGCTAACTTTATACAGTTCACCACACTTGTAACTCTAACTAGACATTGGCTTCCTTCCTGGTGAGAATAAAGAACCTTCACATTGGCAGCAATTCTCTATGAGAAGAGCTATTTCCCTCAGGTAAGAAAGAGCTTTGGCTTTCCCTGCTTTCTAAATACAGGGCACAGCATTATGTCTTTAAGCATATTCATATGCAGAGAGTTGGTATGATAAAACCTCGGCTCCTGGATGTTATCCCTTTCTTTCAGTGATTCTACTTGATCATGCTTTCCCTGAGTGCAGGAGTGATCCTTTGCAAAACTCAGACTACTTAAAAGGCATTAATAAGTACTGTGTCCTGGCACAACTCATTCTAGGTTTCTTTTGCTTCCAAAAGGCTTCCTACTTTCATATCTCATGATCCAGAGCACAATACAAACTGCTGCAATAGCTTCTCTTGGGCCAGCTGCCATCTGCACATCTTTTTCTGTGATATGATATTTTCAAACTGAAGATATATGGTGCATTCAGAACTGTTCTAAACTGAAAGGACTAGACTAAGGAACAAGTGAGGTGATATCGCTATATATTTGTCGCAATGATATTTTATTAGCTCCTGAGTGATTCCTGGAAATTTAGCAGCAGTTTCTTTACCTGTGTTGATGTTGGTTCCTGTGGTTGCTACAAGCCTTACTCACCTAACTGTGGTAATTGTAGAGCTAATACATTGACTTCAATGGCCTTTGCATCAAGCCCATACTGAATGTCTGACCTCTCAACTTTCAACAGCACTTCCTATTCCCTGAGGGAGATTCCCCTCGGTCAGGTGAAAGGCCCTTGAATAGCAGCCAGCCGCGAATATCTTAACCGACAAGGGAGACTTTCCCCACGTCAGGTGCAAGGCTCCCAAATAGGTGCCAGCCCCCAAATATCTTAACCACCAGGAAAGACTTCCCCTGGTCAGCAGCAAGGCCCCCAAGTATTTTATGCACCAAGGGACGCTTCCCCCTAGTCAGCTGAAAGGCCCCTGAATAGCTGCCAACCTGCCAAGTATCTTAGCCACTGAGGGAGACTTCCCACAAATGGCTCCAGGACCCTCATCATATGCAAGCTGCCTGGCAGCTTGTTCAGCATGTTGTTTTATTGGTTCAGGGTCATGCCATGTGATGTGGATGCAGTAAAGTTCCAGAGTGTGTGGCGTTTCTGGAGGAGAGAAGGGAGGGGATGTGGGAGGGGGTACACGATATATAAACAGCTGAAAAGAAGTTTCTCGTCCTATCATACAGCACAACCACCACTTACAGCCTAGTTGCCGTCTTGTGTGGTAGGGGCAGCAGCTTGCGCCAAACAGTGCAGAAAAGAAAAGACAGCTAGCAGAGGTAGCCAGAACCACAGACCCTACAGCTGCGCTAATATCAAGGAAAGAAAGAAGTTTTACAGCCTCCCATACAACCGTGACTCTCCAGCCGTGAGATTCCAGGGTCTGAAATGAAATGGTCTTCCTGTTGTCTAATTCCTGTGTACCTGAGAGCAATGGAGCCGGAAGAAACCAGAGCAGGGAACTACGGGGCATTGTGGGGCACATAGGGGAGAGCTGTGAAGGCTAATAGATTTGGTTTAAAGACATGGCACTTCCACAGTAGTCTTCATTCAAAATTTTAGATTTGCCCTGAAAGCTACACCCATCAGGTTCTGACAATATTACGATATTGATATTATATCGATTCTAGTGCTCCATAAATCAAGTTAATGGTATTTATACTGAAGACAGGTTCTTGGTACAATCAAGTTAAATGTCTTAAATTCAATTTTACCTCCTACTGTAGATGCAGCCTAATACAGTTGCTATAGGAAGAGATGCCCAAGATGGAAACCTCTTGGTTTGGTTTGGTCACTCTGAGGATTGTTGCCTCTGAAATGTGGTGTTGTGGGTGGAACCTAAATTAAGAGAACATTTTTGGTTCAACAAGAGTTGTGTCACTAACAGAACAAATGGGTCTTACTGCCTGTGGTAAGCAGAGGAAGTGTAAGGAGGGCGCCCAGGAACATTGTGTTCCTTGTTCTCTTTTTTGTTTTTTTGCCCCCACCCTTATTTCTTTCTTGATCTATTTTCCCTTGGCAGTCATGTGTGCTGTCTTTCTTTTCCAGGACCAAATAAAGATAATATTGGCTGAGAAAGTAACTAGAGAGAAAAGATTGCTTTGAGGCAGGGATAATATGACAGTTCCACCTGGAATACTGAGTTGGGGATATTTTGTAATGGTCTGACTTGCTCCAGTGTTTGTTCTGGCCAAGTTAGGAGACTGGACTTCACTGTGTGGAATAAGTATGATTTTACAATTTAAAATAACTTGTAATATATATTTATATGGAAGATAAATTATGACTCAAATTGAAATATATGGCTCCAGCTAGTGAGAGAGAGCCCGCAATAACTCTCAGGTCATGAGGGAGTCAGATATATGTATTTACAAGTAGTTCAGTTGCATTTTTAAACACAGGCACGGACCTAAAAACTCTCAGGAAATTTGCACTGTGACTCTATTGACAGCTCTGTGAGTAATTTTTAGCAAGAAACTATTTGAATTTTACCTATTTTCTGTTAATGTCAAATCACTATTTTGAATTTAGACATTTTTTCTGAATTATTTAGTGATTAAGTTCTGTCTGTAGAACTGTCCTCTTTGCCCACATCCCCCTCCAAATTGGCAGGCCTGGTATTTCACATTCATATGGCATATACAAATGTGCTTGCAGTGTTACCAGCTTTCAAATTATTTGATGTTACTCCTAACGTCCCAGCTCCGGAAATGTTGTATAACTGCGTAAGTCTCAGCTTTCCTTGTTTAAAAAAAATCTGACCCTTATGGATTTGAAGAGACTTGAAATGTGAACTTTAAGACTCAGTAATCAGGGGCCCCATAAAATAACTATTTTTAAATATTTCATGATTTGGGATGGGACTTGACTAATGATTTTTCAGTGCTTGGAATTGGTAATGCCATAGATTAGGTAAGAGTAGCTTTGAGCATCTGATTTCTGGTGTGAGTACAGTCAATTATTAATTCAAAGAGTGTTTCTATGAATATTCTGTAGTATTTCTTAAAATGTAACACTTTACTGCAGTGTTTTTAAGCTACACATAGTATCATTTTGAATAGTGCAGGGGAAATGGAAAGAGAAATGAACTAGAAACAGACATGACTATTCTCAACTGCAAGAAATGCCGAAAGTGTAGAGCTAAATAAAGTTCCAATCATACAACTAGTTGTGTATGTACAGCCCTGACAATGGGTGTATATCCACTTTATCTTCACAGATATCCACATCCATGGACCTTTTTTGCAGCTTGTGGATGCATGCAGATCCAAATGTCATGTCTAGAGCTTTTGCAAATCTTTGGATATCTGCTTTATCCACAGACCAGTGTTGCAGATCATGGATCAGATGCAGATAAAATGTTGTATTTATGCAGGGAATCTACTTACATGGGAAGACTCTTGTGCCCCTGGGAGTTCCATTGGCTTCACTGGATTTTGGCACCAGAACATGAATCCAAATCCCTACTCCTTCAAAAAATCCTTTGTTTTAACATTTCGGGGAATTTTAAGTAATGTAGATGGAGTAGTTTGTAACCCACATATCTATGTGTGGTTAACTGTTCCATGTAGTGATACCTAAACCACTTCACAGAGAAAGAATAAGTGAGCTCAGAGACAGCTGTCCTTTAGCTCCAGCTGTAGATATGCTGCACTAAGCTCCAGAGGTCCCATGCTTTGGTGCATGTATCAAAAAGTTATTTGGTGGAGGGGCAGGAGAGCCTCAGCTTGCTAATATTGGCATAACTTCATTATTTTTAATGGTGATGAAACCACTACATGTCATCCAAACTTCACATTATCTCCTGATTTATCCACACTGGTTTAAATTCAGATAGGTAGTCTCATTAAAGTGGATACCCTCCCATTTGTAATCATTATCATCAATAACCATGGGCTCAGCAACCGTTGGTGTCTGATGCCTCTCTCACTATTTCCCTCCATCTTTCCCTATCCAGTGCAGAGTGGCTTAGTTTCTGTAGACTAGCTCCGCACCAATCTACTACATCATCTATCCGTTCTCTGTGGGGTCTGCCTTTCCTACTCAAACCATCCATTATGCCGAATACTAGGGTCTTGATTTTTCGTTCGTCGTTCATTCTGCAAATATGTCCAAGTAGTTGTAACTTCTGTTTTATAACCTGCAGCAGGTTCTCTTTCAGCTGTATCTTCCTATATAATTCCTCATTGGTGACCTTCTGTATCCATCATATTCTCAGAATCTTTCTATAACAACTCCTTTTGAACACCAATATTCTTCTTTTTGAATCTTTCGTTATCACCCATGTCTCGCATCCGTACAACATGCTGCTGAATACACGTTTTCAAGATACTCAGCTTCATTCTTAAGCTAATTGCTTTGCTTTTTCAGATCTTATCCATCACCTTCAAACTCGCTCTTGCTTTCGTTATTCTAGTTGCTATTTCCTTCTTTCAGTCTAGATCATACATTATGTTGCTCCCCAGACATGTGAACTTCTCTACATTTTGTAGTTCAATACCACTAATCTTCCTTCCTATTTCCTTATCTCCAAATAACATTGTTTTTGTTTTATCGATGTCCATAATCAGTCCGTACCACTTCCCTTCTTCATTTAGCATCCGCACCATTTTTGCTAGCTTTTCCTCATCTTCCTCAATGATTACTATATCACCCACAAATTTGTAATACTGTATGATTTTTATTTGATTGAAAATAGTGCAAAATCAGACTCTTGCAGTTTTTCAGTATTTCTACCTCTCTTGCTATCTGGAGTGGCCTACAAATGTAGGTAGTCCGTCGTGTCAAATGATGATGTCAATTGATGAGAATGTGCAAAGAACCTGTGTGGGAGAATGTTTAAAGTGGAAAAGCCATTTCATGGGGCAGTCCCGCTCTCTCGACCACAGAAGCCTGGTTCCAGTGGTACGAAAAGTCATCATGGCTGGGACTTCCTAGGCTGCAGAGGATGACCATGCCATCTTTGGTGCCTTGCCATGCCCTTCACTTTCCACAGAGCGTTGCAGAACCACCTTCCTGGTCATTGGATCTTGCTGTTGATCTCATCTTTCCAATCCACCGGGGCTGACTTTGCATGCTGGGATAGGCAATTCCCTATCTCACCGCAGGTTTCAGACCTGCCAGCTACCCTCACCTTGTTTAGCCCACCCATTGAAGCGGTTTATCAGGGTGTGGCTGCTGCATGCTACAGCTTCTTGGAGCCACAGGTGAGAGCTGAGAGTCAGGGGGGACCAAAGGTTCATGAACTGCCCCCTAAGAGACACGACAAGTCCCCACACCAGAGGTGTTACCCCTCCCTGGACACCCCATACGCCTAAGACCTACAAATATGAGTGCTGATCTTACAGTCAACAATCAGAGAACAAGGGCACACCCTCTAAACTGCTGGTATGGCCTATAATTAGAGTAACAAATGTAAAATCCAGGATCACTGTACCAGACTAACCATATAGTTATAGATAGTCGCTTTAGGATCTCTGGCCTATTTTGCCACCCAGACAAACTGTACTTAGTGATAATGGTCACATAAACCAAAAATCACACCGCATCAGGTTGTTCTCTGTCCCAAACGATAAGCCCCTTACTCCAGGCCCATTGGCACCCCAGATCTTACACAAAAGACTGTGCTGGAAAGCAACTTTATAGTAAACTAACTGTAAATTTATCAGCTAAGAAAAATACATGAGTGGTTACATGATAAAAGTAGATAAAATATGTTAACAGATCAGTCACAGTTCTTAACAGCATGCTGGTAATTATGTAATAAACTGCTAGTTTCTCAAAGCATTTGAACAGGCTACCCAGAATAACTCCAGAGATCTCCATTTTCTCTTTCAATTATTGTGCTATGTTAGAATACAAGCAGTCCAGAGAGAAAGGATCTTTCTTTAATTTCATATTTATATCTTAGAATCACAGAGGATAAGGGTTGGGAGAAACCTCAGGCAGTCATCCAGTCCAACCCCATCTCAAAGCATGACCAACCTCAACTAAAGTAACATCTTCTTTTTTGAGAGAAAAAGCTGAGCATTTCTTTACTGATGTGGGTTTTTCTTTTGGTGACGATGAGTAAGGAAGGCACTTAGACCAATGGTGTCCAGTCGGAATTCAAAGATCACGGCACTTGTGGTTGTCGTCCTTCCACATTTGCTACACGCCCTTCCCCGAGCTCTAAATAAAAGCCCTCCTTCTCCCCACAGCTAGGTTTCCCAGCACCACCCCCACGTTCTAATTTAATGCTGGCAACTCACCAGAGCTGCTGCTGGATTTGCTGCTGGGGCTGCGGCCACGGTGTCACTCCCAGGGCTGCCACGTGCTTCTCATACCAAGCGATAGGGCATGTGTGCATAGTGGGTGGACAGCACTCCAGAGCTGGATTTGCCACACCAGTGTCCTGTTCACCACATGCGGTGAGTGGCAAACATATGGAACTCTTCAGACTTACACTTTTGACCTCTAGCTGCATACATAAAGTAATTGCTTTGAAATTAGCATTTTCTGTGAAAGTCCTTATGCATTTCATTAGCATTTCACAAGGTGTTATTGATGGGAAATTTGGTTACAGAAAAATACACAGTGTAAACCTTTGCTGTTGCATTTTACAGATTAATGAGAACAGCACAAGTTCATTAGTTTTCATGAAATTTAAACACCCAAAACTCGTCTATATTCAACAACTACTTTGATCTAACCCAGGGCTCAGCAGCCTTTCCAAGGTGGAGTGCCAAAATTTGACCTTTTGACCTCTATACACAGGCCGAGTGCCGCTAATACTTTTTAAAGTCACTAATAGTCCTATTTACAACAGAGTCATTAATAAATAAATAAAGATGCAGAGCTTTACAGTTTAAGTGGTGTTTGGTTGCATTAGCTGGTTGGTTGTTAACACACAGGTGGCATGGCTTTGCACAAGTTCTGGGCTCCATGGGGGAGAAAGGGGGGGCTGAGCTCCTGTCTCACTGCCAATGAGAATCAGTTTGCATGCCACTCTTTGCTCCCATGCCAGAGGTTGTTGACCTCTGATCTAACCTAATAGGAAATAAACCGTTCTATGGCTCTGGCTGACGTGAATACACTCCAGCATGACCTGGTCAGCGAGTATCACAGCACCCATAATCCTGGCTGGAATTGCAGCCACACCAGAATAACTTTTTCTTTTAAAATTAAATAAATTCTACATTTTTGAAAATCAGTCTCAGTGAAACATTCAGCTGAATAGACAGGCTGGTGTTTATTTTATCCAAATCTGTTAGTGAATCACAATATATCATATCACCTCAGCATTGCTAGAATACTTTCACATGCAGATTGACTGTACCTGGAGATATGAATGCTCAGCACTTTTTAATTAGTGGCTATTTTTGAAAGTTGAGACCAAAATGATTTGTCCACTGGGAGTCAGAACCAGAACTGGAATTCAGGAATTTCTGGTTCCTTTGCTGATGCTTTCAGATTATGCTGGTCTCTATTCTTGATCCAAATGGTATGTGGCACCTTTCAATAGAAAACTAAGGGCAAATTTGATTCTCAGGCTGCTGTAAACCCATATTTATTCCATGAACTTCAGTGAACTTAGTCCATTTACATTGGTGTACTGGACAGCAAAAATTACTCAATTTTCCTCGTTATATAAGTAAACTCGCATTTATAAAAGAGCAGCATTTAAATGTATAGTGTTAAAGTGATAAAGATTCATGTTCAATACAACTCACTAGAGTTGATCAAAAGTACCCAAAAACTGCACAAATATTCAGACCAACTGAAAACTGAATTTGTTTAGGCTAGGTTTTCACCTCTTTCATTTTCTATGCAGAGAGTGGCAGGACAAAATCCTTACAGATAAACATTCAGGCTGCGTTTACATGTGCCCCCTCCTCTCAGAGGAGGCCCATTAATGAGGCAGTTTGGAAAACGCTGACTTCAAAAGCCCCTTCTTCCTAAAATCAAATAGGAAATTAGGGCTACGTCTACACGTGCCCCAAACTTCGAAATGGCCATGCAAATGGCCATTTCGAAGTTTACTAATGAAGCGCTGACATGCATATTCAGCGCTTCATTAGCATGCGGGCGGCAGCGGCGCTTCGAAATTGACGAGCCTTGCCGCCGTGCGGCGCGTCCAGACGGGGCTCCTTTTCGAAAGGACGCCACCTACTTCGAAGTCCCCTTATTCCCGAGCTCATGGGAATAAGGGGACTTCGAAGTAGGTGGCGTCCTTTCGAAAAGGAGCCCCGTCTGGACGCGCCGCACGGCGGCAAGGCTCGTCAATTTCGAAGCGCCGCTGCCGCCCGCATGCTAATGAAGCGCTGAATATGCATGTCAGCGCTTCATTAGTAAACTTCGAAATGGCCATTTGCATGGCCATTTCGAAGTTTGGGGCACGTGTAGACACAGCCAGGGACTTTCAAATTCAAGGGTCCCTTCAAAAGGCTCTGTCTACACGGGTGGTGTGTGTTCCAAAAGCGGCACTTTCAAATTTCATGCAACTGCCGTTATGCTAATGATGTGCTGAATATTCATGTTAGCACCTCATTAGCATCTTCTGAACTGCCTCATTAACATGTCCCCTCTGAAAGGAGCGGGTATGTGTAGACACAGCTTCAGGTTCTTTCTGTGGGTTTCAAAAGCAGCAACTGGATTAGAAAAAAAATAGTCCAAATATGTTAGTCTTTAAGGTGCCACCGGTCTCCTTGTTGTTTTGGGGGAAACAGGCTAACATGGCCACCCCTTTGAAAACTGGATTAGAACCACTATGGACAAACAATAAACAGAAAAAAAAACAAAAACAAACAAAAACTTCTTATCTGACACAGCTGCTGGACTGAGGTGTTGTATTTTAAAATGACGAACCTTCATCTGAAGGAAAGCAGTGAAGGTTGAAATGGAACCACATTTTATATGAAGAAATAAAAGGTTTTCCAGAGGTCGAAGAGATAACAGATTGGTTGTCTTCTCTCCTCCCACTGCCCTCACTGAAAACTTATCACCCTGAACACTCATCTAATGGTTATTGAATATAAAGAACCATCAGGGACAAAGAGCTTTCTATGGGCAATGTTTCTTTCCCTGGCATTTCTCTGTAATCATCGCAATGTATGTTGCGTCACTTATCAATGTAGCTTTGACCTAAGAAGTTAATTATCAGTATGAATGACAGAACATTAGTATGGCTGTTGACATACAGCAAATAGTGCAGAAGACAGCCAGGCCAGAACTGCAAAATGAAGACCAGATGCAGATCTAATCTTGCTTTATTACACTGCTTGGATGATGCACAGAATCTGTCCTCTGTTTCTAGAGGCACTCAATTAGCCATCTAATGGGGAGTGACTGATACGCTTAACTTGGGTGATGAGTTAGAATATATTTCAATCTTCAAATGGACTCCTCTGGACTCAGATGAGTGGACTTTGCTAAAGTTGGTGATGTCTATTCTACTTAAATATTCCTTTATCCAACTTGGATGTTTGTGTTTTACTATTTCTAAGTGCTCCTAATGTACCTTTCACTGGGTAAGCTGTGCATGTTCCTTTTTAAAATGAAAGCTATAAGTAGCTAAATGTACATCATTTAGCCTTGCCTCTTCAAATCATATTACATTATTCTGATACTGTATCACCTCGCTGGCCAATCTAATCCAGTGTTCAAATCACAATTGGTCTGACCCAGACTTCTTTGGAGTCAATAGAAATCCTCCCACTGATTTTAGCGTGCTTCAGATGCCTCCAGAGGGTCCCCAAGATGAATTTGCTTTAATGTGCCTAACCCTTGCCTGTTGGTTGAGCTTTCCTAATGGAGGTGAGGTTTTGGCAGTACTGTGTGCTCTTTACTTAATGTACATAGAGCCACACTAATGTCTGGATTCCTTCTGAAAACTGTGCATCAATCAGGCAGCCCAGCACATTCAATAAAAGCAAGCCAAGTTCACAGCAGAGAACAAAGTGCTCTCTCTCGCTCTCTCTCTCTCTCTCACTCTTTTAGCTGAGCCAAGGTTTCTGTAGTAACAGAGAGATAGCCATGTTAGTCTATATTCTATCAAAACAAAAAGGCAGTCCAGCAGCACTTTAAATATTAACAAAATGATTTATTAGATGGTGAGCTTTTGTGGGACAGACCCACTTCTTCAGAGCATAGCCATACCAGAACAGACTCAATATTTAAGGCACAGAGAACTAAAAATTGTTATCAAGGTTGACAAATCAGAAAAATTGTAATCAAGGTGGGCAAATCAGAAGAGCAGAGGGGCAGTGGGGGGCAGAAGTCAAGAGTCAGATAAAGCAAAGTGTGTAAAAGAGTCCTTATAATGGGCCAGGTGATTGCAGTCCCAGTTCAAACCACATGTTAATGTGTTGAATTTGAATATAAAAGGAGCTCCACACTCTCTTTGTAGGCAATTGGTAAAGTTCCTTTTCAGCAAAACACAGACTTTCGGCCCTTAGCAGAATGGCCCATGGCCCACTCCATTAAAGAGCTGGCTGACAGGTTTGTGAATTAGGAGTTTCTTGATGTCTCTTTTGTATCCATTTATTCTTTCTCAAAGAGTGTTTACTGTTTGCCCTATGCACATAGTATGTGGGCGTTGTTCGCACATGATGGCATATATGATGTTAGCTGAGGAACATAAGAATGTGCCTGTGACTCTGTGAGTAACCTGGTTAGGTCCAGTGATGGTATCTCCAGAATAGATGTGTGGACAAAGTAGGCAATGGAGCTTGTTGCAAGGAAAAGTTCCAGGATTGGTATTATTGTGCTATAGCCTGTGGTTGCTGGTGAGAATCCTCATAAGGTTGGGAGGTTGTCTGTAGGAGAGAACAGGCCTAGGGTCTTCTGGAGTGTGGCATCCTGATTAAGAATAGGTTGTAGGTCTTTAACGATGTGTTGCAGTGGTTTGAGATGGGGGCTGTAGGTCATGACCAGTGGTGTCCTGTTGTTTTTTTTGGGCCTGTCTTGAAGTAGCTGGTTTCTGGGTATACATGTGGCCCTAGCAATTTGTTTTTTTACTTCTCCTCATGGGTAATTCAGGTGTATAAATATTTGGTAGAGATCTTATAGTTTTTGGTCTCTGTCAGATTTCTGACTCATGATGACTGTCCCTTAGCTGGTGCCTAAATTTCGTGTGATACCCTCCCAATGCAGAACTGTTCAAAATCACTTGATCACATTGAATGTTTATAAGCATGCTGCACTAAGTGTACAAAGGATCAAACACTGTCAAACGTGTGACTTTGCACCCCAGTAAAACATGATGGTTGGTGTCCCTCTGAAAGTAAGTTTTTATGTTGTCAATCAAAAAATCTTTATTTCTCTAAGATATAAGCACTCTCCCTGCTTTATTATTTATTTGGTTTTTTTCTGTATTGGGTTTTTTTATTTTATTTTTTGTTAGTGGCTGTGTCTGCCTGTATTTGTGCATGAAAATCAGTGAAGCAGAAACCATTTTATATAAAAATGCCCTTAGTACTTATTATACAAATGTTGAAGAGAAAGTTTCAAATCATTCAAAATGGATGTGAAATCTTCACGGAATCTATATACAGTAGGTTTGCACTAAATACTCTTCATCTACCCTCTCCACCACCACCACCACCACCCTGGGCCTATGACCAATATATATAGGTACCCAAAGCCAGTTTTATTCTAAAGACAGAAGACTTTTTTTTTCCCTTTTTTTTTTTTTTTTTGGCTAGTAATCCTTCATTGGCAACCATTAGCAAGTAATTTTGTAAAATGACACCTTCCCAAAGGCCCTCAGCTTCCCTCTGAAATCTGTGTGTTCCTGGCAAATCAACAAATTAGAGTTACATTTTTCCATACAGAAAGGCAATGACCTTCATTCTAGAATAAAAGAAAAACAACACAGCGAGGAGGAAACAAAGCAAGGAGGAAATAAAAACAATTTCTATGAGAGAACAAAGTGTGCATCTCCATAATAACATGCTTTAGGAATTCTACCAAAATGGTAGCTGGCTTTGCAGACAGAAGTCTTTTGTAGAAAAAAGTCCGCAGTAAACACAAAACAAAATAATGTACATGCTGTATTTATGCCACTACCGATTTTTCCCATTATCAGTAGATATTTGCCACTCGTGTTCTCTATTGCTTTTTATTTTAAGAGAAATTCTGTATTGTGTTGCTTTTGCTCTTAGACTTTGGATTGTAAGCAGGGTCAGGAAAGTGTGAATGCAAGGCTTGTGACTGCAGGACTACTCAATCAGACAGAGATGACTTTGAAGGTCTTGGTGGAATATGCAGTTAAGGCAGCAGAAGATCGATGGCATAAATTTAGTCCCAGAGTAAGTCATGTAAAGTGTATGAGAGGGCTGCCAACTAGAAGACCCAGGTCAGTTGAACCATTCTTCAAGAAAATCTTACATGTGTATATGTAGTTCCCTGATTACAAACATCAAACTAAATTATAGGATATTATATCGCAGGTAGGCCAAATTATCATTTAGGAGTTTTAGCAGGGCCTTCCTTACTCATAAGCAGAATATGCAGCTTTATGGAGCACCCAAAAAATTGGGGCACCATTGGGTTTTAATATCTACCTAGCTGCCTCTTTTAATCCCTGTTCCATGGCTATGCTACCTTCAGACGGGATCTAGTGAATTTAAAAGTGAAAATGCCTGCTAGACCTATTAGCAGGACCTTGAACCTGTGAAAGAGCCACTCACTTAGTAAAGAAGCCATTTAATGGACATTTGCAATCCAAGTATGCAGTGTCAGTTTCTGAATGTACTGTAACCTCAGAGGGGTAGCTATGTATGTGTGTAGCTTCACAAATAACAAGCAGTCCTGTAGCACCTTAAACCCTTTATGTATTAGTTAACAAGCTTTTGTGGGTAAAACCCCTTTCCTCAGATGTGTTGTTTCAGAAGTTGGTCTTACCCATGAAAGCTCATTAGCTAATGAATACATTTGTTAACCTTTCTGAGGTGCTACAGGACTGCTCGTTATTTGTGAATGTACTATGTTAGTCTACAGGATCTTAGCTTAAATTTTGCTTTAAAATATGTCATTAGTGTGTTGCTTAAGGGTGTGAAATCACATCTTTAAAAAAAAAAAAGAATCCTCCCAATTCCCCACACCAGCAAGCTGACACTGGGCATAGAGGAACCAGTTTAACAGTACTCTGTAGGCACCCATAAATCCCAAGGATGTTTCTGGGTTTTAGACTGTAAAGCAAATGTCTAGTTTAGACTCAATTCAGGTAGATACGGGATATTCATGACTGGCACAGCAGGGACCAATGCTAAAGTAAATTCATATCTGTATGAACTACTTTTGATGTTCTTAGAGCTTTTGTGCTGGCTGCCTGTGAACCTCTTCCTGTGACCTGTTCTGAGACTGGACTTCCCAGAATCTTTTGTCTTAAAGCTGAATGTAATGAAGCCTCCCAAGGTCTAGTATACAGAAAGACCTGGTCCTGGGACATACAGGTCTTGCCTCTGCACATTGTGCCTCCTCATAATGCATTGTCCTGAGACTGAGAGCAGTAGCAGTGAATCATATATTTTTTTATTAAATATAAAAACAACAAGGGTAAAAAAAAGGGAATGGATAGGGTTGGTTGTCCTTTTGGGGCTAGAGGATTGAAAGAATAGGTACCTCTCCAAGAAGTTCTTTCACAGTTCTTGTATAATTTTGTATTAGCTCTATATTATGTCTTAAGTCATAAGAACACAGTTATTTCCTACTGTTTATTAGACACACACGGATAAAAAGCAGCCTACAATTGGGAGGTATGTCTCTTTAGCATTTATTTTTTCTATTGTGTAAACTTTTTGGTCCCTTTATAGTTTTTCTGCTACCTCTTTAAATTCCAGATAGTTTGAATAGTGACAGAATCTGGGCTACACTGTTACTTGGGCATTATTCTGGTAATCAAAACAGACTTGGAAAGAATCAAGACCATTAAGGTTATATTCAGAAATATTTATGTCCCTTTTTTTGTGCCATTCCACTAGTCAAAATTTATTAGTGGGTGTGTGGACTATATGGACAAAGTATATTAGTTTTCACAATTTATATTTACAATAAATATAATCAGCATGTTTCAAGAAAAATGCTAACCCTTGCTGCTACAGAATTTCCACTTCACAGATTAATGTCACCCAGACAAAAAAACATTGTAGCTACGTCTACACTAGAGCGCACCTTCGAGAAAGTGCCTTTCGAAAGAGAGTGGTCAAACGATGCTCTTTCAAAGTATAGCATCTACACATGGGCCAGGGCTGGCATCATTGAAAGGGCCACGTGGCACATCAACAGGGGCCACCCAGGACATTGAAAGAGAGCGTCTATACACCAGTGGCCTTGTTCGAAAAAAGGGCCAGGAAATGCTGCAAACGGAGTCGCAGAGTGGCCAAACCCTTCTGGGGCCACAGCAAGCCGCTCCTCTAAAGGGCCCCTCCCAAACACATTCAGCCTGCGCAGCACAAGGCTTGCAGAGCTGCCGCAAGCCCCACAGACACAGAGCCCACAGGAAAGATCATGGAAGAGTGGCAGCTGGAAACCCTGCTGGCTGCCACCAGTGGAGTGAGAGTTCTGCTAGCTGCAGCACCAGTGGTGTCCCAACAGCTCCAGGCAGGGGAAACCCTCCCTCGGGGGCTGAAGGGGATTCCCCAGACCTTGGGGTCCTCCTTGCCCTACTCACCCCCACCCCCCGTGTTCTCCGCTGGCTCTGGAGCCATCCCACCAACTCTGAGTGGTGGAAGCAATTGGTCATGGGGAATGGGACAATGACCGGTGGCTCCAGAATTTCCAGATGCAGCAGCAGACATTCCTTGAGCTCTGCCAGTGGCTGTCCCCAGCCCTGAGACACCAGGACACCTGGATGCAGCACACCATCCCTGTGGAGGTGAGGGTCACGATAGCTGTCTGGAAGCTAAGCACTCCAGACAGCTACTGCTCCATGGGACACCAATTCAGTGTAGGCAAGATCACAGCTGGAACCATCGTGGGCTTCACCTCCCTGGGGTTCCTGAATAGCTTCAGGGCCCTCGATGGGACCCACATTCCTATCCATGCCCCAGAGCACAGCGGAGAACAATACATAAATGGGAAGGGCTACCAGTTGGTGGTCCGGCAGGCCATGGTGGACAGCTGGGGCTGGTTCCAGGACATATATATGTGGGCTGGCTCAACTGCACACACGACGCACGGGTCTTCCACAACTTGGGCCTGTGCTGCTGCCTGGAGGCAGGGACCTACATCCCCCAGAGGATTCACCTCTGCCTGGTGGACAACTCTGCATACCCACTCCAGCCCTGGCTCATGTGGCCCTATATGAGGCAACCCCACCCCCAGCCAGGACAGCTTCAATGGCCAGCTCAATCACTCCCACCAGGTGGTTGAGCGCACCTTCAGCCATTTGAAAGTGGTGGTGGCACTGCCTCCTCACCCACCTGGACATGGACTTCCTCAATGTTCCCCAGGTGATTGGCACCTGTGTGCACCCCACAGTGTCTTGGAGAGTAGGGAGGAGGCCTTTGTGCAGGGATGGGTTGTCGAGACCAGCACAGGCTAAATCCAGTCAGCTGCTGCCCCTAGCCACCAGGCCCACCAGGATGGGATCCACATCCAGGAGGTCCTGCACTGGTATTTTGACCAAGGGCCCCAGTGAGCTCCACTCCAGCTACCCCAGTGGGCCACCCACACACTGCCCCCGACCTCCTGAATACTCTCCCCACCAAGCACACAGCACACAGGGGTTTTGGAAAAATAAAATGTTGTATTGAAAACTAAAAATCTGTGAGTAATACTTATTGTTAACCAGAACAGTAGGACTAACTATATACGGGGGTGGGGGGGGCGCTAACTACTTACAGGAGGGAGGGCTAATTATATAGAGGGGGATGGGGGAACCTAGGTGGCCTGGGGGGTGGGCCATCACTCTAGGGCAGGGGTGGAGGGACGTGACCCATACCAGCTCTGGGTCCCATGACCCGCCCTCATCCGAGGTCCCTGGAAAGGCAGGGTGGGGGCAAGAGAGTACAGGGAGATAGGGCCAGGGATCGGTCTCAGGTGGCAGGCTGGGCCAGCAGGGTCGTCTCCTGGGGACGTGGCAGGTGGGGCCACAGTGGGAGAGGCAGCAGGTGGGGCAGCGGGAGGGGGCAGCCGGGTCAGGATCTCCCAGTATGAAGTCACCATATCCCTGAAATTGCCCATGAAGTCCACCCATGCTGCCCGGTGCCAGGCGGCCTCCCCCTCCTCAAAGTGGAGCCGGCGCTTGGCCAGCTCCACCTAGAACCAGATGGAGGCAGTGAGGTGGGGGTCCTCCGCTTGCCACCTCTGGCTCTGCCTTGACTGGGCCTGTCCTGGTGCTGGGGCTGGCTCCGGGCAGTCACCACCCCTCACCTCTGGGGCGGTCTCCAGGGTGACGGACAGGGAGAGGCTCTCCCAGCCCTTGGCTGGTGTGGCTTTAGAAACAGTGGGGAAGAGAGAAAAGGCCATGATAACCAAGCCCTGCCCTGTTGCCCACACACCCTATCCCCTGTCCCCCCCTCTGTGGGTGCGGTGTTGCTGTGCACAGCCCCTTTGTATTGTCCACCCTGCACCCATCCTTCCCAGGTCAGGGCATGGTGCTGTCAATGGGAATGGGTGCTGACAGGCACTGGCAGCTGTGCCACCATCCTGGCCCTGTGGTTTTGCTGGGCACTGGCAGACCTGGGTCTACCGGGGTTGTGGGGGGCCCCCGGTCATGTATGGTGACCCTGCCCCATGATCCAGGATGTGTGCCCTGTTGGGTATGTATCTGAGGGTCCACTGCTGAGGTCCAGGGATAGCCACCTGGCTGAAGCCCAGCTGGAGGTCAGGGAGGGGAGATCTATTACTAGGCCCCCCTACTCGCTGGACCAGGCTGCTGCTGTGCCTGGCTCTGTCTCCAGCCCTGGTGGTGTAGGGCTGGCTGATGGTTCTGGCTCCAGCTCTTCACCCAGCTGAAGCTCCTCAGCTACAGTGTCCAGGACAGCCAGTGGGGAGGAGGTTCCCAGGTGCCCAGCATTCTCCTGAGCTCCCTGTAATGGGGTCGAGCTGTGGGGGTGGCCTCCAACTGGCTGTCCAAGTCCCAAGCCTGGGTGTAATCTCGCCTCAATCTTGCTTCTCACTTGGTCCAGAGTGCAGGCAGGGTGACCCTGAGTGGTCAGACCCTCAGCCAGCCAGGCAAAGGTGGTCATGTTCTGCTGCTTGCTCTGCACCACCCGGAGCACCTCCTCCTCATGCCACAGTCCCAGTAGGTTCTGGAGCTCTGTCTTGCTCCAGGAGGAGCTGAACTTCTTCCCCCTGCAACTGGACCATGGGGAGCCCTGAGTTCACTCAGAGGCATGGCCCTGGGACTCCTGAACTGCCTGGCTGGTGGCCATCTCGAGCAAGGGGCTGCTGGGGGTCACACTGATGCATGTAGTGGCAGCACATGTAGAAGCTGTTGCCTGCACACTCTCAGCTTCCTGCAACAGGGTTTCCTGGTCCACGTAGCTTTAAAAGCCACTATGCATATGGACCAAAGAGCTCTGTGGGGGATGGGCAGCACGTCTCTATGTCCCAGCTGACTGCCACCATGGTGGACCCTGCTCTTTCAAAATAGCAGGACATGGAGCAGCTACACACGTCCTTTTTTTAAATAAGACATCGAAGTAGCGCCTCTTCCTATTTTCTCTTTGGAATAGTGGTTTCAATGTCTGTGGTGCTAATGTCAATTTCATCTTCGAAACAGCACACAGCATGTGTAGACGCGACAAGCACTACTTCAGTGTGGAGCCTCCTCTTTCAAAGTACCAGGCTAGTGTGGATGCGGCTTGTATGTGGTCTTCTTGGAAAAGATCCAATAGGTGAGATGCTCAGAAAAAGTCTGAGTATTGTAAAGGTAGGGCAAAAGTAGGAATTTTTCTGGTGGTTTGATTGTAACTTTCCCTGTGTCTACACCTGCCCCTTCCTTTCAAAAGGGGCATGTTAATGAGCAGGTTTGAAAGATGTTAATGAGACGCTGCAATGAATATGCAGCGCCTCATTAGCATAATGGCAGCCACAGCGATTCAAAAGCGAGGTTTTTCAAATCGCACACTCCCCATGGAGGCAGGACCTTCAGAAAGGACCCCCCGCCCCTGTTTTTGAAAGCCCTTCTTCCTATCAGCACATAGGAAGAAGGGCTTTCAAAAACTGGGGGGGGGTCCTTTCGGAAGGTCCCGTCTCCATGGGCGGCACACAATTCGAAAAGCCGCACTTTTGAATCGCCATGGCTGCCATTATGCTAATGAGGTGCTGCATATTCATTGCAGTGCCTCATTAGCATCTTTCGAACCCGTTCATTAACATGCCCCTTTCGAAAGGAAGGGGCACGTGTAGACCCAGCCTTTGTTTGTATTAATATGATGTTGTTTGCGGGCAATAATTGTAAGATATTCCCTAAATACAGACATGATGATTTTGATGCTGTTAATACTTGCAGACAGTCCCTTCAGGTTGTGCTTCCTTTTTTCTTGTCTGTATCATTTAGCCCTACGCGCTGCAGTGAAATGTTATGGACTTTTCTGGATGTTCAGAATTACAGTCTGGTGAGATGAAGCTGAGGTATGCATAATTAACCTTTTACAGCACTGTCAATGCAAAGTATTCAGAAACCATTAATCAAGCTTCCCCACTGGGGGGCAGGATGGGAGTGGGGAGGGGGAGAGAGAGAGAGAGAATTTAAAACAAAAAAAAATATCAAAGGGGATTTTTAACTGGCCTTGTGATTTTTGAGCCGTTAGTTTCAAGTCTGCAATTTTTTTTTTCTTTGCATGAACTCTAGAAGCATTTTTAAGGGACAGTTAAGATTCTCACATAATGACCTGATTCCAGGTACTGGGTCTTTAATGAATATTTCAGCTCTGTGATAAAACTGCATGAACTGGCAACACTGACGTAAGTGATTTTAAGATATTCCATTGTCCTGTCTGTGTAGTTGTGCACAACTTACAGTGAAGTTGGCAGAGAAGGGAAGAAATCCAGAAATATGTATATTTTTCCGTTGAGAAACGAGCCAACGAGGACAATTTCTCTCATCTCATTAGCACTGCAAAGTTAAACCTGCAGCTGTTTAGGGTGCAAGAAGAGCTGCCACATTTTAGCAAGACAATTCAAATGCATCATCATAAATCCATGATTAGCTAGGACATCATCATGGCAGTCTTAGGTGTCAACTCTGTGCGTGCTCATGGATGCTCCAGCCCTGGAGAGTGCTTATGGTAACCACCAGCTTTGGAGCACCCATGGGAAAATGGTGTATTCTTAGTTCCCACCAGTAATCTCCCTATCAGCTTCTCCTTCTTCCTCCAGTGCCTTCTACCCACTGGCAGCTCTGCTGATCAGTACTTCCACCTTCCCCTCATGCCTCCCGCATGGCATGGATCATCTATTCCATGGTGTGCAGGTGGTGCTGGGGAGAAGTCAGGCCTGGGTGTGCTCAGGGAGGTGGGGAATAGGGAGAGAAGAGGCAGGATGGGTGCACAGTGTGAGAGAAAAGAGAGGGTGGGCGTGGAGCCTTGGAGAAAGGGGTGGAGTGGAACTTGGGCACAGCTGGGGAAGCAACCCCCAACACATTAGAAACTCAAGGTATGTGATTGTAGCAAGGATAGAATTCAGGTCTTCCTGCTCAAAAAGCCTAACCTGTATGCTAATGGAGAGGCCCATTTAACTGTTTTGCAACATAAGGCCCATGACATAATTCCTTCATGAGTAGGCACTTCATTACAGCATCCTCCATGATGAATTAAACCAGCGTGAAATAGGTCACATTCTCAAGGGCATTACTCCGCCATCTCCCTTCCACTGTCCCCCAACCCCCAAAAAATTCAGTATCACATCTCTTCATCCATGAAATTAGTTTAATAAAAAGTAGACGTAGGACACAACTGTTAGGTCATTTGGTCTATCCCAGGGGTCAGCAACCTGTGGCTCCAGAGCCTCATGTGGCTCTTTAAGGAGCTGTTTGCGGCTCTGAGCACTGCCACCGCTGACCCCACTTGCAGCTCTAGAGGCTGCTGCCGCTTAAACAATGTCCACAATTAAAATGGAATTTAGTTTTTTTGTTTAAGCGGCAGCAGCCTCCAGAGCCACTGAGCAGTCAGCTGTGGTGGGGGGGGGCGGGGAGAGTGGGGGGAAGCCAGCTGGGCAGGGAGCTGCCTGCACACCCCACATGAGGGAAGCCAGCCTGTAGGACAGCTGGAGGCAGGGACAGCCGAGCCTGCCTCTGCCCGAGCTGCGCAGCTGCAATGAGAAAGAGGCAGTGGAGGGAGCAGCAACAGCACACAGATTTCGTCAACTGAGGGAGGAAAATCCAGGGCTTGGGATGGCGATTTGGGGCTGAAGGGTTTAAACCTGGGGATGGGCGGGGAGTTTGGGGACTGAGGCAGGTAAAGGCTGGAAATGGGAGTAACAACTTTATAACTGGTACAAATCATTGTGTGCACTGTTCTTAAAATAGGAGTGACAAAAATTACGCTTTGACATTTATTAAGGACTGTCTCGTATCCACGTGCATTGCGGCTCTTGAAATATTGATTTGTAACTAAAGTTGAAAAAATGGCTCTTCTCGCTTCTTTGGTTGCAGACCCTGGGTCTATCCCCATCAATGGCAGGTTGTTTCTGTTGGTGTACATTCCTAAGCTGCTAGTTCAGTAGCATTGCTTCACTATGTTTATTTTCTTGCTTACTGTTTGCCTAATGCAGATTCCAGAGTGTGCTTGTGGTAACTTACTTATTTGTTGCATGTGGAACAAGTTTCATCTGAAGGCATTTCTGAATTTCTCCACCCTCACCAGATGAAGACATGGAGGGTTTTATCTGTGTCGATAAACTGTCGTGAAGTAGGTGTCTATGCAGGGATGTTTTCACATCAAGAATCTGCTTAGATAGTCATTATTTCTCTCACACCTTCTCTCACACTTCCACTATCCCTCATGTACTCTGCTGTCTTGCTTTTGTGATGTGTTCCTGTGAATCATGAAGTACGTCGGCAAGAGTTACTCTAACTGACTCAGGAGCAGCACTGGGACTACTTTAAAATCTCCAAAAGATTGTCATCTGTGTGGGATAATGACAAAGAAAATTCATGTGTTCTTCTTGTCAGCTGAGCTAAGGGAACTGGAATGCCAGTTGACAGTGGAGTGTTTCTGTGTAAGTTTTAATTTAGCCACCGGCTATAACATGAGGACTGAAGCAATGTGAGTGTGATACCAGAGTTCTGACATGGGCAGCTGGATTACTTCAGATGGCATCCATTCCCAGCAATGAAAGCTCCAAAGCTGCTTCTACCAAGGAGTCAAACCAATATATTACTGGTTATATTTCACAGTTAACATGAGACTTTCTTTATGAGATTCAGTGTATTGGACAGTGATCCAGAAAGTCACTAAACAACTCCTGACTCTGCCCACTAACTTTTACTATGTCTTTGGGCATGTTAGTTCACCACTTTTACCCTTTCTCATGTCAGTTTAGTCTATTAGCTCATCTGTGGTGGAACTGTCCTTCACCTGGTTGTTTGATTCACTATGTAGGTACTGTGGGCATTAGTGTTCTGGGATGTTTAGCAGTCAGCATGGAAGATTTGTCAGTCGTTTCTGGCCTTAAAATTTATAACCATGTGCCTATGCAGAACCTGGCATGAGTCAGGCCTTGACTTCAGTTGCAGCATCTAATTACTACTCTGATATAAATCATTCAGTAATATGGCTAATGATCTGCCTGGGAAGCTTGCTACCGTGGACTCCCCTTTTATGGACTTGTTGCCTGATTACTGACCAATCAAATATGTTATTTAGGACCCCTTCAGGGGAGCAGAAACTTTGAACTGAATATGTTAATTAGGAAGAAAAAGACCAAAAAAAAGAGAGAGAAAGCGTTTGGCTTTCTTGATAACCTTTCTCACACTCCCAGTATTTTGGCACTGATTACCACTACAATTACAATTATTTTAACTTCTAAATTCTGAACACCACATCCTGGACAGAAATGAAGATCCCTGTGGAAAAATAGTGGAAAACACAGCTCAGCTATAACATTTTCCTTTTCCCCCTTGTTTGTTGTAAGAAGTTGGTTCTTAAAACAAACTCTATTATATAGAGAATAAGCACTAGATTACAACCTCAGCTGAATTGCAGACATCACTACATAAATCAAAATCCCACTAACGTACGCTGTCAGATTATTCATCACAGTTTGTGCTAGACATTTTTGACTGAGTCCATCCCTCCTAAACTCTGTTTTCAAGGCAGCCCAGGAAGATTTTCACCCTTCCTAACCAATTACACTTAAGGATAGAGGTCCCAAACATACTTACTTCAGGAAGGTCCTACTTCAGACAACAGCCCTAGTCGGGGGAAAAAAAGAAAGAAATGGAAAAAAAGCTTTTAAGCGCAGGTATATGACCTTCGTAGAATTGAATGGAACTTAAGTATGTGCTCTAGTACTTTCCTGAATCACAGTTTAAGCAGTTCTGTTGAAGTCATGTGAATAAAAGAACCATTCGGTCTCTTTTGAAAGATGAACAGTAAAATTCCCATGCAACTCATGAGAAACATGGAAGAAAGAACCTAATTTAACACAATGAAAGCAAAAGAAACTCAGATGTCTCCACCTTTAACTAATTCAAATGCTAGGGGATGTAAAAATATCTCATAATGATATATGAGATTCCCTACTTTATCAGCGTAAAGTTTTTGCTTATCTGAGATGCGCTTTTTTTTTTTCAGTAGGTTTTCACAGTTACCTTTTGATCATCTTCTCCTTCTCCTTCGTAACTACCATAACTCTAGTAAGGTTGCATGTGCAGATTTTGTGTAACCCTACTGGTAAATTATCGTGAGTCATCCAAAATTACCCAAATGTTACCAGTAACAGTATATGACATAGTGGCTTACGACAAATGCAGGCCCAATCTAAGAACTTCACAGTGTTTACTGTGCCACACACCACAGTTATCTGAGATATCACAAAAACACTGTCAATAGATCCTGGATTCCCCTGCCCTGCTCAAAAATCACAACATCTACTGCTGAATTCCAGGTAAAGGCAACTGGGAATCCATCTTGGATGCCCTTTTCCTATTCCCCAGGCACAATTTCCCACCTTTTTTTCCAAAGAGACAGGAAAGCTGGGTGACCATGTGACCTGTAGCCTGCCCGACAACTGCAGACCATACCAGGCGGTCTTGTCAGCAGGACAGGACTACTCAGCCGAGTGACAGAGTGTTGAGTGCTATTGGGTACTTCATGTGTGTGAGCCATAGCACTGGAACCTTTACATTCAGGATGGGTCTAACTTACCTGTACACAGGGAGGAGTTTCTAGTTTCCAACCTCCTGCCTTTTTTTCCCCTTGGATCTTACTTACACCCACAATGATGCAGGGGAGAAGAGAATCAGTTCTGTTTAAAGGAGCATGTGCCTACCTTCCACAGAGATCCACTCTGCCAGTCATCTGGATGGTTCCATACCTGATTTGTGTCAGGTCACGAGTTCAAGAAGCAAACTGCAGGATGGTGAAGACCTTTTGAGTCCCCCATTCCTCTTACCTGAAATCTGTCTAGGGAATGGAAGGACCCTTTTTGGTTATGAGCAGGATACCATAGAGCCACTTTTTGCCTGTTTTGCCTCATTACTGTGTTTTAGTACACCTGGTTTATCTTCTTGTTTAACTGTTGATAGGTTTAATAAAACATCTGCATTTTGCATCTACACTCTCTTGTCAGTTTTCGGCGGAGGAGGGCGCGGGCATGGGAGGAAGCAAACTTAAACCTAGGCAGATGCAGGTAAAGAAAAATCTCTTTTCTGTCCTTGGCCACCATAATTACCGTGAACAATACCAGAAGCACAAGTTTGATACTTTGCTCATTATCTTCAGTAGAGAAAAATAAATCTGATTACTTTCTTTAACAGACATGCTCTTGTGTCACTGTCATTTTCTACTCTGTTTTAAATCAATTGTTTTTCATTCCACTAAAATTGTATTACCTAGTTTTAACATACATCACTGAAGTCTTTTCTTTTTTATTATGAATAGTGATTTATTTTTCATGTTTTTGAATTGCATTTACTTATTACAATAATGTATGTGACACACTAACATATGACTCCATCATTACTATTAGTATCAAAGTTGAAAACACATTTATTTTTGTATTAGTTTTGTTATTTTAAAGATATAATTAAAATATAATTTGAAAATAAGTTACTTTCATATGCACAGTGTCTAAAGTTATGTGTTTAGCTAATGTCTTTTTTTATTTTAACTGGCACCACTGAAATGAGTACAAGCTGAATTTACATTCTGGAAAGATGCGACTCTTTGATTGTGCCACTTTAAATAATGAATGGCAAAGCACAATGTGGTAATAAAAGTACCAGTGATAATTACTCCCCTCAAGACAGCTTAGGCATTTTAGAACACCCTTCTCAAAGCATTAAGTTTAATCATAACAGGAAAAATAAAAGTGTGATGTTCACAGACCAGTCAAAACCCCCATATAACAATACTGTAGTTCTTACTGATCTTTGTAAGAAGAAAATCATAGACTACATGTACACAAGAGGGTTTTTCCAGCAAACCTGGGTTTTTGTCAGAAAAACATGCAGAGCATCTCCATGCAAAATGTGCTCTGTTGACAGTCTGTCAACAAAACTCGGCACATCCACCAGCAGTGATATACCTGTCCCCATTCAGTTATAATGCCTTTCTCAACAGTTTCTTGTCAACAAAACAGCCATATAGACACAGTGGGGCCCTTTCATCAACAGACAAGGCTTCCAGTTCCCCAGGAGGCCCTGTTTGCTAAGCTTCCGGTCAGCTGTTCTGTCAAGAGACGGCCAGGCAGTCTATCTGCTCTTTATCAACAGAGCAGCTTGCTCTTTTGATCTGCTTTTATGTGTAGACACAATCTGTCAACAGTTTTGCCAGGAAACCCCTTCCAATGGTCACTTCTGTCAACAGATGCTTCTAGTGTAGATGTAGCCATAAAGAATTGTGTGCACTATGAACTTTGACTAGAAGCAGCAAGATACAAAACAACAATAATAAAAGTGTATGTGACAGAGAAAGAGTGTTTTGTGGGGAGTGTGTACAAGAGATTATTTTCCTGACTGTGTCTCTGTGCTGTCTTTTCTAAGCCAAATCCTGAGCAGAGGTGCCAGCACAGATTCCCTGTCACCACAACCCAGCTCAGGAGGACACACTTGGACATGGCCACTTCCCCCGCCCCCACCAAGAGTTGTCCCTAGGAGCAGTGCAGAAACCAGGACAATTTCTCCCCACTTTGCCAGGCCCCAACCCTATTCCACTACTTCTCCCAAATCCCTTTGCAGGCCGCCACACACACCATACCTAGGGGCCTGTGCAGGCTGTCAGATCCCCTGTCTCCTCCTTTCCACAGTGTGGGACCAGTGGCATGCTCCCAGCCTCTGTGGTGCCCAGGCCCCACTTCCCCCTGAGTTGGAGTAGGGTAGACAGGGCTGGTAGCTCTGCCATCAGCCCCCTTACATAAGGAATTACATACTCAGGCCACACATCCCCCTGAAGTGCAGGGCCGGCCAAAGTGCAGGGCTTGAGGTAACTGTGCCAAACCTATTATGGGAGAGCTGTGACTTCACCAGCCACAGATCAGCTTCCTATGAGGTGGGACTGCCACAGTGGCAGCATGTGCAGCTGGAGGGTGGAGGTACCAAGACAGACTCCCAGTTCCAGGAGAGGTGGTGATGGTTAGGGTAGCCAGCCCTCCTGCATTGGCCATGTGTCTCCTGGGACTGGCCCCAATCCCTCAGTGACAATCAAAGTCAATCCAGGCGATTTTAACCGGCTAAAATCTGGTGTGTGGTGCAGGCTCCCTACACACTCTATCTCCACACAGGTCCTGGAAGTGGCTAACATGTTCAGTTCCTAGGCTTAGGGTAACTGGAGGGGGGGAGGGGTCTCTGTGTGCTGCCTCCAGTCTAAGCACTAACTATTTGTTCACTTTGGCTGGGGACCGTGGCCAATGGGAGGCACTCGGGCAGCGTCTGTGGGCAGGGTCAGCGTGTAGATCCTCCTGTATTAATCTAGGAGCCAGAGGGATGTCACTATTTCCTAGGAGCCACCTGAGCTTGGTGCTACCTGGAGCCCTCACCCCACACCCTGTCCTGCCCCAGAACCCACAGCTCTGTGCCCTTTCCCACACCCAAAGTTCCTCTTAGCACCCACATTCTCTCCCACACACAAAATCTCTCCTGAAGCTGACACCGTACACACTCTTCATACCCTAGCCCCCTGCCATAGCTTGGAGCCCCCTTCCACACTCTGAACCTCTCAGTCACAGTCTGGTGCCTCTTCCTGAACTCCAAGTCTCTCATCCCCAGCCTCTTCCTGCACCCCAAACCCCTTGGCACCAGACCAGAGACCCCTTCTGCACCCAAAACCTCTCAGCCCTTACCCCATCCCGGAACATACACCCCCGTTGGAGCCTCACTGCCTCCAGTCCTATCATAGCTCAGTGAAAATGAGTAAGTAGACAAGTGTGTGGGTGGGTGGGAGAAGAAGTCAGGAGGATGGAGTGAATTAGAGTGGGGCCTTGGAGAAGACAGTGGCGCAGAGCCTTGAGGAAATGGGAGGCAGAGGGAGACAATACTATTTGGTTTTCTTCAGATAGAAAGTTGGCAGTCCTACCATTCTGAGCTCCAAATGCAAATATATTTGTTAAAAAGCATGAAATTTCTCTCTAGCTCTTATTTCTCGGATGCTACTCAACACAGCCTCTATCTGACATGCTTGGCTACTTTGGCCTACATTTCCAAAACAGCTTATGAATCTGGGTAATCCTGATTTCAGAAAGCCCTGAGCACCCATTTTCTACAAATCAGGTCCTTTCAAGGCATATCAAATTGACCACCCTGAAAATTACTCTTCCAAAACCATTAAGGGCTTAAGAGTGCCTCCCATTTCCTCTTTACCATTTTCACTGTCTGGGGTAAGTGCCTGCAGTTTTGGATGCTTGTACAAGTAAACATGACTTTGCCATTCTCTAGCATTAGAGCCTGAGGTGTCTCATCCTGCCCTAGTTTTTAATCCACAGTTCCACTTTCCTTTGTTCACATTTCATAACTGTCTATAGTAATCACAATTACAATATGTGGCCTTACATAACATCAATTACATTTTGTATAAGTGCTACTATACAAAAGATGAAAAAGTCCTGGAAGCAGATCAGAGTTCACTCTGGCATTCAAAAATGTATAAAACTAATCACAAAAAAATACTTGTATATTCGAGTCTCCGTCAAACCCACAAACACAAAAATATCAGAGTTGACACTTGCCATCTGTTCTTGTGTCACTGAGAAGCAATATTAGGTGACTTAAGGACAGCATTTCCAACTGAATGTTAACTTTCATGGCTTTTGTGGACATAGAAAAATGTCAGTTAAAGCTTGCCTTTATTTGACTGTTACACAGTTTTAAGATATACCTGCACTAAAAAGTTGGCAGTTGTACCAGTGTAGTGCTTCAGTGTAGACATTATCTATGACAATGGGAGGGTTTCTCCTGTTAGCATAATTAATCCACCTCCCCAAGAGGTGGACAGAATTCTTCCATTGGCCAACAGTGTCCACACAGGGAGTTTGGTCAGTATGGGTGTGTCTACGCTAGCTGGCTACTTCGAAGTAGCTGGCACAACGTCAAAATAGCACATGTTAGCTGTGTCTACACGTGCACGCTACTTCGAAGTAGCGGCACTAACTTCGAAATAGCGCCCGTCGCGGCTACACGTATCGGGCGCTATTTCGAAGTTAACTTCGACGTTAGGCGGCGAGATGTCGAAGTCACTAACCTCATGAGGGGATCGGAATAGCGCCCTACTTCGACGTTCAACGTCGAAGTAGGGACCGTGTAGACGATCCACGTCCTGCAACGTCGAAATTGCCGGGTCCTCCATGGCGGCCATCAGCTGGGGGGTTGAGAGACGCTCTCTCCAGCCCCTCAGCTCACTGGTGGATGCGTGGAGCGGCCCCTTAAAGGTCCCTTCCCCCTCCCTTCCTCTGCAGGAAGCTGAGGGAATGTGCAGGCTGCAGCCTGCACCCGCGGCCAGCCTGCACCACCCTCAGCCCCACAGAGCTGCGATGGCTGGCCGGCAGCCCCTCCAGCGCCCCCAGGGGACCCCCCCAAGGGGAGCCAGGGCAGCCAGGCTGGCAAGCGGCAGCAGGGCCCCTCCTGGATGGAGGCTGAGCTGCGGGACCTGCTGGGGCTCTGGAGCGAGGAGGAGGTGCTCCAGGTAATGGGGAGCAAGAGGCGGAACGCGGATGCGTTCGCTCGGCTGGCCGACGGCCTGGCTGCCCAGGGTCACCCTGCCCGCACTCCTGACCACGTCAGGAGTAAGGTCAAGGAGCTGCGGCAGGGTTACTCCCGGGCCCGGGATGCGGCCAGCCGATCTGGGGCCACCCCCGTCACTTGCCCCTTTTACAAGGAGCTCAGGGACATCCTGGGCTCCCGGCACACCTCCTCCCCTCCGGCCACCCTTGACACCTCGGCTGACGAGCCCCAGCAGGCCCTGCAGACGGAGTCCGCCCCGGAGGCAAGCCCCGGGACATGGCAGCAGGAGGAGGAGGAGGAGGAGGAGGGGGGCTCCTCCTCTGCAGAATCCGGGCTGCAGATCCTCCTCCTGCCATCCCGGAGCAGCAGCAGGGCCTCCGCCCCCCGGGGATCTCCGGACCATGGGAGCGGACCGACAGGTAGGTACCCCCCTCTGGTGGACACCCCTGGGCTTGAGGGGTGGGGGTAAGAGGTATGTGTCCAGGGCCCCCCACATGCTCACATGGCCATGGCCCCAAGGACACCAGGGCCATGGCCCTCACAGCACTGCATCCATCAGCCCCTGCCCCCCCCTCACCCCGCATGACAGTGCCATGCCCCATCCCCGGGCCAGGGGGGAGCGGAACCTCGAGGGGCCCCCGGGAGGAGGGGGTGTGACACCCCGCAGCAGCAGCATGTGATGGAGTGGGGGGAGTGCCAAAGGGAGACTCAGGCTACAGAGGAGCAACAAGAGCCAAATAGCGCCCAGGGGCAAAGGAGGATCCTGGGGCTACAGCTGGCAGGTGACACCTCTGCCCTGAACAAACAGGAGGGAGGAGCCGAGCTGGCTTGGACTTGGGGGGCGAGGGTGGGGCCCACAGGTAGAGGCTAGGGGAAGGGAGAGCTGGAAGGCAGCCAGCCTGAGGAGGGGGAAAGCTGCATCCCCGAGGGGCCCCCCTTGGGGTCTTCTCCCCACGACAGGTTGGAAGGACTGTCTCTTCCGACAGCTGGTGCTGTCACTCCTGGCAGAAACTGGGCATCTGTGGCCTAAGAAACCTCTCCTGCTCCTGCTCTCAGACCCTGCAGGGTGAAGTGAGAGTCGGTCCCACCAGGAGACGGGGTGCAGGGCAGGGGGACCCCTGAACCCCATCCATCACAGCAGCATCTCCCGGGGACGGGGATGGGGAACCTGCAGCACAGGGCTGGGGGGACAAAGGCCATGGCTCGGGGCCCACACTAATGCCTGTCTCCATTCTTCTTCCCCCCCTGCTCTCCTGCGTCCTGCACCTGCACCATCAGAAGGACCGGAAGAGAGCGCCGGCGAGGCGTCAGTCGTCCCGGAGAGCCCTCCGGGACCATCGCTCCAGGGCAGCCCCTCGGCCGAGGACCGACCGGCCCCACGGCGGGCTAGACGGCGGACCCCACGCCACCAACCGCCTACGGCGACGGACCCCCAGCTGCTGGCCATCCACCGTCGGCAGCTGGAGGTCGCAGAGCAGCACCTCCAGCTGCAGGAGCGGGCTCTGGCCTGGTGCCAGGAGGCATGGGGGGCCTACATGGACACATTTAACTGCCTAGTGGACTACCTGGCCCCCCATGCCGCGCCCGCCGCAACATCGCCCGCCCTGCCTGCTCCTGCAGCCCCAACACCAGCTGCTCCGCCCGTCGCCGTCCCGTCCGCCGTCGCCCCACCACCCACCAGCGAGGGCCGGAGCGCCGAGGGACCCCTGGAGCCACCTGACACTCGCCGGCCACCGTACCTTCCGGTCCAGCCCGCTCCCACCCAGCCACGGACCAGGCTGTGAGCGCGGCGGGGCTCCCGGCTGCCAACGCCCGGTGCCGGGCTATAGGGGCGAGGGGCCTGGGACGTGGCCCCCCCCCTTGTATATAGTTGGACCCTGTTTTTTTTGGCCCCCAGTTTGCCCCGTCCCCCCCACGTAAATAATTCTCGCCTTTATCCTCCCTGGTTTTCTTTTTATTATTGCGGACAGTTGTTTCTTTGTATTGTTTTATTTTTGTACATATTGCTTTTGTTCTATGTTTGTACATAGTTTTTGGTTTGTGGTTCACATATTTATTTACAGTCATAAAAAAAAAAGCTTCGGAAAGAAAAAAAAAAGTTTACGTTCAGCCACAAGTGCATGCTGTCATTTGTCCAGGACAATTGGGGGGGGGGGGGCGGTGGAGTGCTCCCTGGTGTGGGCGTTGGGGCAGGAGTGTGGGGGAGGAAGGGGCGGGCAGTAGGGGGCCTGGGCAGAGTTCACCCTGCGGCCTGTTCATCGAAGTGGGCCCTCAGGGCCTCCCGGACCCGGGTCCCCTTGGGGTCCACCTGCCGACTGGGGGCAGCAGGTGGCTGGACGTGTGCCCTGCCGGCCTCCACAGCCCAGCCCTGGAAAAAGGTCTCCCCCTTGCTCTCGACCAAATTGTGCAGGGTGCAGCAGGCACCCACAATCTGGGGGATGTTGTTGGGGCCCGCATCCAGGCGGGTCAGGAGACATCTCCAGCGTCCCTTGAGGCGGCCAAATGAGTGCTCCACCACCTGGCGCGCACGGTTCAGGCGCTCGTTGAAGCACTCCTGGCTAGCGGAGAGATGGCCCGTGTAGGGGTGCATGAGCCACGGCCAGAGGGGGTAGGCCGCATCTGCGATGACGCAGAAGGGCATGGTGGTGTCCCCCAAGAGGGATCTCCCGCTGGGGGATGTAGGTCCCCGCCTCCAGCTGGCGGCACAGGCCTGAGTTCCGGAAAACCCGGGCATCGTGGGTGCTGCCACGCCAGCCCACGTAAATGTCCTGGAAACGTCCCCGGCTGTCCACCAAGGCCTGGAGGACGACAGAATGGTAGCCCTTTCGATTGAGGTATCGTCCTCCACTGTGATATGGGGCACGGATGGGGATGTGAGTCCCATCCAGAGCCCCGAAGCAGTTGGGGAAGCCCAGGGTGGCAAAGGTGGCGATGGTGGCATCTGGGTCCCCCAGCCTCATGAGCCTGTGCAGGAGCATGGCGTTGATGGCACGCACAACCTGCAGAGAAAGCACATGGGACAGCACCAATGAGGGGTGAGCAGGGTATGCGTGGCCCTGCCCTGCCCTGCTCTGCCCTGCCCTGCTCTGCTCTGGCCCCCCTGGCCTGCCCTGCCCTGCCCTGCTCTGGCCCCCCTGCCCTGGCCCCCATGCCCTGCCCTGCCCTGGCCTCCCCTCCCCTGCCCTGCCCTCCCCCCATGGGTTCACTTACCTCCATGAAGACAGCCCCGACGGTGGCCTTGCCGACACCAAACTGCTGGCCCACAGATCGGAAGCTGTCTGGAGTGGCCAGCTTCCAGACAGCGATGCCGACCCATTTCTGCACTGTGAGGGCACGCCGCATGGCGGTGTCCTGGTGCCTGAGTGCGGGGGTGAGCCACTGGCACAGCTCCAGGAATGTCTGCTGGCTCATCCTGAAGTTCCTGAGCCAGCGGTCGTCGTCCCACTCCCCAAGCATCAGCCGCTCCCACCAGTCAGTGCTGGTGGGGTAGCTCCACAGCCGCCGGCGTGTGAGGCGGGGGGGGCGGGGGGTGCTGCAGGGGTAGGGGTTGAGCCCTGCTGCCCTGGGGGCATCTCCTCCTCTGGGGCAAGGAGGTGCTCAGCTGCCTCCCACATGGCACAGAGCAGGGCAAGCCCTGCTCCTGCTGGGAGGGCTGGGTGGACCTCTAGCTGCTGCTCGTGCTGCTGCTGCTGCTGCTGCTGCTGCTGCTGCTGCTGCTGGGGGTCCATGACTGTGGCGCCCGGGGTCTGTGTGTCTATGGCTCCTCAGACCGCGTGCTGTGCAGGCTGAGTGTGTCTGGGAGGGGCCCTTTAAGGGAGCAGCTAGCTGTTGCCCTGGAAGCGCTAGTCCGCCCGGTGACCCTGTCTGCAGCTGTGCCTGGCATCCCTATTTCGATGTGTGCTACTTGGCCGTGTAGATGTTCCCTCGCTGCGCCTATTTCGATGTTGGGCTGCGCAACGTCGAAGTTGAACATCGACGTTGCCGGCCCTGGAGGACGTGTAGACGCTATTCATCGAAATAGCCTATTTTGATGTCGCCACATCGAAATAGGCTACTTCGATGTAGGCTTCACGTGTAGACGTAGCTGTTGTGTCTACACGTGCCGTGTGCTATTTTGATGTTGAAATCTAAGTTAGGCAGCAAGATATCAGAATCGCTATTCCCATCTTCAGATGGGAATAGCGCCGTACTTGGACGTTCAACGTTGAAGTAGGGTGTGTGTAGACCATCCACGTCCCGCTTCTTCAAAATAGCACGGTCCTCCATGGCGGCCATCAGCTGAGGGGTTGAGATGCTCTGTCCAGCCCCTGTGGGGCTCTATGGTCCCCGCGCGCAGCAGCCTTTAAAGCACCACGGACCTGGATTTCCCTTGGCAGGAAGCTGAGAGCATACAGGCAGCAGCACATGCATGTGCTAGCGCTGCACGCTTTCTAGAGGCCCTGATCTGCACTGCCACCAGCCACGGCATTGAGCCAGCCCCCCGAGCACCCCCAGGGCTCCTCTGCTGAGAGGACCCAGGCACCTCCAGCCGCCAAGCAGGGGGCCAAAAAGAGGGGGGGCCCCTCCTAGTCAGAGGCCGAGCTCTGAGACCTGCTGGTGCTCTGGGGTGAGAAAGAGGAGCTACACGTGATAGGGAGCAAGCAGCAGAAAGCAAAAGTGTTCGCCCGACTGGCTGAGGGCCTGGCCGCCTGGGGTCAACCTGCCTGCACTCTGGATCATGTCTGGAGTAAGGTGAAGGAGTTGGAGCAGGGGTACGCCTGGGTCTGGGACTTGGCCAGCCGGTCTGGGGCTGCCCCCGCCGCTTGCCCCTAGTACAGGGAGCTCAGGGCCATCCTGGGCCCCTGAGACACCTCTTGCCCCCCACACGGCCACTCTTGGCACCACAGCCGATGAGCCCCAGCAGGCCTCGGAGCCGGAGTCTGGCCCGGAGGCCAGCCCCTCACCCCGGGGCCCTCCCGAGAAGCCCCACCTCGGGATGGTGGAGGAGGGGTCCAGCAGCGAGGAGGGGATGCTCCTCATGGACCGCCCCTCCAGGAACATCAGCCAGGTGTCCGCCCACCGGGGTTCCCCCAACCACAGCAAAGGATGGTCAGGTACATACCCAAAGGGCACAAACGCCCCAGGTCATGGGGCAGGGGCACCAGACATGACTGGGAGCCTCACACACCCTCAGTGGACCCGAACCACAACCGCCCGGCCACAGCACGGTCCCAGGACAGCAGGACAACCATCAGCACCCGTACCCATGGACAGCACTGTGCCCTAACCCCGGGGACGAGGGGACCATGCAGTGGGGACACCCAACAGGGACATCACACCCACCAAGGAGGATGGAGACCCAGCACCCAAGGAGGGGTGGGGGGAATGGGCCACAGGCCAGGACACATTATTAACAGCCATCCCCTCCCTCTCTCCCTCTCTGCAGCTGCACCATCCGACACCCCAGGCGGCCAGGCACCCTCCATCATCCCTGACAGCCCTCCGGAGGTCAGCCACTTCCTGCACCCGGAGACACCACCAAGGCCAGCGGGACGGTCCTGCCACCACCAGACCCAGGGGATGGCCCCCGGGGACCCCCAGCTCCCAGCGGCTCTCTGGCAGCAGACAGAGGTGGCCGAGGAGAGACTCCGCTTCGACAGGGAGGAGTCCACCTGGCACTAGGTGACGTGGGAGGATTTCATGGGGGTGTTCCAAGATATAGCCGGGTTGATCCAGGAGGCCGTCACCCGGCTCCCACCCCCTGCTGTCTCCCGTACCGCTCTCTCTGCTGCTGAACCTGATGCCCCCGCCACTGCGCCACCTGCCGCCCCATCAGCCACCCCACCTGCCCTGCCGCCTGCCAGCCCCCCAGGACCGGAGCCCACTGGAGCTGAAGACCAGCCGGTGGAGGGGACCGCGGACAAGGTGGGGGGGTGTCGTGAGCCATACCTGCCGGGTGTTGTGCCCCTCTACCCCCACCCCAGACTGATGGACAAACGGCCAAGCCATCCGCCAGGCCCCCCATTTGTATATAGTTGTCCCCCTTGTACATAGTTGTCCTCCTTTGTATATTGGTTGCGGTTTTTGGTGTGCACATAAGACACTTAGCAGTTTTCAGAAAATCACAGTTTTATTTTCCAAAGAACTGGAGATGTGTGTTTGTTGGGGGGGTGGCATGCGGGTGTTGGGGGCAGCATGCAGACAGTGCGGGTGCTGTGGGGGGTCCTCCGGGGAAGACCAGGGAGGTGCTCAGGGGTCTCCCTGATCAAAATGGGCCCGCAGGGCCTCGCAGACCCTTACTCCCTCGTGGGGGGCCTGGCAGCTGGGTGCGGCAGCTGGCTGGGGGAAGCCCGTGCCAGCATCAACTGCCCACCCCATATGAAGGCTTTCCCCTTGCTGTCCACAATGTTGTGGAGCTTGCGCATGCACCCACAACCTGGGGGATGTTCTGGAGGCTGATGTCCAGGAGGGCAAGGAGGCACCACAAGAGGCCCTTAAGGCAGCCGAAGGTGCTCTCCACCACCTGGTGGGCGTGGTTCAGGCAGGATTTGAACCGCTCCTGGCTGGCGTTGAGGTGGCCAGTGTACAGGTGCATGAGCCAGGACTGAGGGGGGGTAGGCGGCATCCACCACGAGGCAGAGGGGCACGGTGGTGTCCCCCAGTGGGATCACCCTCTGCGGTTTGTAGGTTCCCACCTCCAGCTGGCGACACGGGCTTGAGTTCCTAAAAACATGGGCGTCGTGTGTGCAGCCAGGCCAGCTGACGCACATGTCCTGGACGCAGCCCCAGCTGTCCACCTTGGCCTGCAGGACCATGGAGTGGTAGCCCCTGCAGTTGATGTATCCTCCTCTGCTCTGGTCCAGGGCATGGATGGGGATGTGGGTCCCGTCCAGGGACCCAAAGCAATTCGGGAATCCCATGGTGGTGAATACGGCGACAGCTGTGTCCAGGTCCATGAGTCGGACTACCCTCTGGAGCAGCATGGCACTGAGCAGAGGGACCACCTGTGGGGAGGGAACGCAGGTGCCCATGAGGGTGTGCAGGGTGCCCCAGTGCCCTCCCCCCCCGCCCCTATCCTGGGCACCTCTCCGGGTACACCCCCACCCAACTCCTCCCTCCCCAGCACCCCTCCCTCCCCAGTCCAACACTCAGCCCCCCCACAGGGTGCATGCCTGGGCCTCCTTACCTCCATGACGACGGCCCCGACCATGGCCTTTCCATCCAAACCTGTGCCCCATGGAGTGGCAGCTGTCTGGAGTGGCCAGCTTCCAGATGGCTATGGCGATCCGCCTCTTGATGGGGAGGGCGTGCCACATCTGGGTATCCTCGTGCCTCAGTGTGAGGGTGAGCCACTGGCAGAGCTCCAGGAAGGTCTGCAGGCACATGGGGAAGTTCCACAGCAATGGTCATCATCCCACTCCCGCATGACCAGCTGCTCCCACCACTCAGAGCTGATGAGGTAGCTCCAGAGGCAGGGGAACACCCGGCAGGAGGTGAAGAGGGTAACCCGCTGGTCAGGGGCGTCCCCGTCTGCCCCCAGGGAGGGCTCCTCTGGCAGGAACCACTGGGCGGTCTCCTGGGCAGCACCTAGCAGGGCGCTTGCCCCCTGAATGACTACCTGGAGGACCTCCTGCTGCTGCTGCTGCTGGGGATCCATAGCTGCTGTGACTTGATCTGTGAGACTGTGGATAGTACCCTGCGGACCTCATGCTGTGCAGGCCAGGTGTGTCTTGGAGGGGCCCTTTAAAGGTGTTGCTTGCTGTTGCCCTGGAAGGGCTAGTCCAGCCTGTGACCTGGTCTGCAGTCTTTCCTGGCCCCTTATTTCAATGGGGAGCGCTTGTGTGGGTGGATGCTCCGTGTTTCCTTCTGGGGTGGCTCCTTTCAACCTTCCCCATCGCTACTTTGACATTGAACATCAACGGCACCAGCCCTGGAGGGCGTGTAGATGATATGCGTCAAAGTAGCCTTTTTCGATGTTCTGACTTTGAAATTGGCTACTTCGACAGTGTGCTAGTGTAGACGTAGCCTATAGGTATGTCAAGAATATGGATATTTTACACCCTTGAGGAGATATAGCTATAATGATTTAAGTTCCTAGTATAGGAACCTTTAGGGTTTCAAATTAATTGAATTTTTGACAGACTTCTCTGTTATAGCCACTCAGTTTATGAGGTACACTAGCTTAGACGTGTCACACTTATATAGTTTTTTTTTAACATAAACAGTATGCATGACACTATTCAATATACCAAAATACTGAGGCCTTGGTTCAGAGAGTTTGAGATCAGCAAAACAAGACACATCCACAGCCTGATGTTGGGGTGACTTAAATTCATTTGTTTTGGAATTGTTCTCTAGTGTGAACTCCTTTCTTGTTGGACTGGTGGAAGAAGTGGGAGTCATTGTAGGGTGTTTTAGACTTCCTTAGGCTCAGTGGGACAAATTCAGAAAGTGGGATGTAAGGCCACCTCTACACAGCACTGTTATTTCAAAATAATCCATTCCGGAACGCCTAATCTGAAACAGCTTATTTCAAAATAACACAGTTGCACACAAAAGCTGTGTCCAAACGTTTACAAAAAATCGAAATAAGTCTGCCTCAACATGCGGAAGTTCTGCAGCCACCTTTCCTCACCCCACTCCCCTTGCACCACGCACGCCCACCAGTCATTGCTCCTGGTGTGGGTCCAGAGGCATTGGGGCACCTGGGGGTCACCCGGTGGTGCCTCATGGGGGGAGCCCCGGGGGGACGGCGCAGCCACCCGATGAGCTCGGGTGCAGCTGCGGCGATGGTGCACAGCACTGTCAGCAAAGCATCCATGATGAAGGCGTCCTCCTGCAGAAGCTGTTGCAGGGCCTCTGTGGTGGGCACGAGTGGGCTCTGCTGGGCTGGGAAAGGCTGGGCAGCACTTGTCTTGTGCGGAGGGGAAGGCGGAGGGAGGGGCCCTTTAAAGGAGGCGGCTGGTTGCAGCTCCGGAAGGGCTTGTTGCCCATGGGACCCCGTCCGCAGCATTTCCTGCCTCCCTTCTTTCAAAAGAGGACTTGGAGCCGTGTGGACACCCTCTTTCGAAAGACCTCAACAGCTCTTCGAAAGAGTGGAGCAAAGTACCGATCTGAAAAATGGCAGCGGGTGCGCCCTTTCGACGGCCACTATTTCAACCACCAAACTTCGATTTTCGCCCTTTTGAAAGGGTGCTCACGTGTAGACACAGCTAAAAGCTATGTGTGCATTAGCATTGTCTTTTGAAAAAGGCATGCAAATGAAGGAAAACGAAAATGCAAATGAGACACAGATTTACATATCTGGCACCTCATTTGCATATTTGTTCGAAAGTGCTTCTTTTGAAAGAAGAAAAGCAGTGTAGATGTGGCTCTTTCAAAACTAAACCCCATTTTCGAAAGAACACATCTTCCTAAAAAAATAGGAAGAAGTGTTCTTTCGAAGATGGGGATTACTCTTGAAAGAGCCCCGTCTATACTGCTTTTCTGCTTTCAAACAAAGCTCTTTTGAAAGAAGAATATGCAAATGAGATACCAGATATGTAAATCTGTGTCTCATTTGCATTTTCAGATATGAAAGAGGTGACTATATTACTGCACAATGGTTGTGAAAAGTGAATTTCAAATTACACAGTTGCAAGTAATCATACTGGCTACGTCTACACTAGCCAAAAACTTGCCACCTTGCGGCTCGTCCAGATAGGACTCCTTTTCGAAAGGACCCCGGCTACTCCAAAGTCCCCTTACTGAATGCTCAAATTTCAGCATGTACAGGATATTTTCATGGTATTATTTTATATATATATATATATATATATGGGCGTATATAAAATGTCAGTAACATAGTCCAACTTCTGTTCTATTAAAACGCTCTTAGGACAGTTCTCCTCGTCGACTGAACTATTTCTAATTAGCATGGAGCTGACAACAAGCTGCATTCAACTTCAGTAGATATTTCTATTCTTCAGACAGTTGAGATTTTACTGTCTTCAACCTTCTGTAAGCCCCACCATCACCATGACTTTTCAGGCAATGAACAAGTATCCAGAAAGACAGGGCATGACAGACATGGCCTTACTGGAATGTCACCCTGTCTATACCTAATGTGAATTTTATGGTAATGTTCCTTAATTCCCCAGTCACAGTCATAAAGCCCTGGGAGGAGACTGAAATTTTTAATGAAAGTGTGAACATAAAGGTATAATATTATTTCATTATAATATTTCATCTTCCCTTTGAATCAATAGAAAACACCAACATTGTTTGCAATATTTCTTGATGTATAGGGATTATGGTTGGATCAATTTACCTGAACAAAAATCCAAGTAGTTTGTTGTAGAAAATGAGAAATGTGTTTGTGAAAGATTTAAATCTAATAACTTGCTCTTGAACATGTTTTAATTTAATAGCATACCTGGTGAATGTTTTGGAAGGGTGCTTTTTGTGTGAAATCCCGGTTCTCCTAATATCTACTATTAATTATAACAGTACAAATACACTGAATGGGGAATCAATAAATATTGACACATCTGGCTATCTGCCAAAGGTAGGTAGCATCTGAAAAAGTAAGCCCAATTACAAACAGATACCCCAGCATCTAACATTTTATGTGAATCAGCTGTAAGAAGATTTGAGTTATCCCTAAGCACTACTCACTGCACAGGATGAAAAATTAATTTTTTTCCAGAGGAATAGAATTCATGTGAATTTTCTCCACTAGAGGCTACATCCACTTCCCTGTCTTTGATGGTAAACTTGTCATAAAGTGCTAGATAAAGTCTGTATAAGCATTTTTATTTTGTGGAAATTAAATACATTTTTAATGAATCACGCTCAAATATCACTGGGGATTTCAAAGAAATCAAGTGCACTTGTATGATGATTATTCACTTTTGCATCTAGGATTTATGTATCCTATATTGGCACATAAGATCTGCACTCACTGTTTTGTAGACAAAGTTTAGTGAGCACAATATCCCTTGATTATGGAACTGGGGAGGACATAGAAGCTACATTGTTTCTTGGCAGATGGCAAAGAACAACTCTAATTTGGCGGTCAAGAGATTAGTGGGAAGAACACAGGCCAATTTTCTTAAGTAGGAAGATAGCACTCCCAATGAACTTTTAATCAAACATGAATATTTGTATCCTTAGGGTTCAAGAAGTAGGAAGTGAGTCACATAACTGACAGCAAAAGAGAGGATGTTGTGTGCATGAGTGTGAATGAGAGGGGAGGTGTTTCAACAAGTAAGTCTTCTTGAGCCCCAGCCCAGACTTTGGCAGACTTGTCCAATAGATTCCAGTAGAATCATAGAAATGTAGAATGAGAAGAGACCTCAAGCATTCCTCCAGTTCATCCTCCTGCTCCGAGGCAGGACCAAGTATGTTAGATCTTAAAAACTGCTAGTGGCTGAGATTTCACAACCTGTCTAGGTAACCTGTTCCAGTGCTTAATGATCCTGATTGTTAGAAGATTTCTCCTAATAGCTAATGTGATTCTCCCTTGCTTCAACTTAAGCTTATTACTTCTTATCCTGCTGTTGGCTAGCACAGAGAACAATTAATCGCTGTGCTCTTTGTAACAACTCTTCACATATTTGAAGATTATTTTATGTTCCTTCTCAGCCTTCTCTAGACTAAACCCAGTTCTTTCAGCTTTCAGATGTTCCAGGGCTGAGAGCCTAGTGGCAGAAGAGCTGGGAGCTCTGCCATCTGGGGGCCTGGTGGCAGCCTAGTGGCAGAGGGGTTGGCAGCCCTGCCAAGCCGGGAGCCCAGTGGGGCTGGCGTCCAACAGCCCAGCTGGGGCTGGAGCCAGCTTCTGTGGGCCAGCATCCCACAATGCAACCCTGCCAGAGCCAGCATCTCTGGGAGGTAGGGGCAAGACCAGCATCAGGCTGCCCAGGTGGAGCTAGGGCTTGCAGCATCATGGCCAGAGCCAGAACCAGGTGTGAGGTCAACCAGAAAAGAAGCAGCACCAGCAGCAGGGAGAGTCAGCAGGTTGGGACAAGAAGTGGGAAACCTCCCCTCGTCCACCAATTTCCCTTGTTTGAGACCAGTCAGGATCCAGAACCAGAGAGTCCAATCTTAGTATTTTTGTCACTTTCTTCTAAATTCTCACCATTGTCCAGATTTTGGAAGTGTGATGCCCAAACCTGGACATAATACAACAGAAGAGGTCTTCCCACTTCAAGTAAAGTGAAACAGTTACCTGCAGTTATTTTACACAGAACACTACTGTTAATACACCACAGAATGATTCCTAGGGTGTGTCTACATTTGCATTCCTCTTTTGAAAGAGGTATGCAAATGAGGCAAATGGAAAATGCAGATGAGGTGTATATTTGCATATTCTTATTTCCAAAGAGCTTCTTTAAAAAGAAGAAAACCAGTGTAGGTGCTCCTCTTTCGAATGTAAACCCCATCCTCAAAAGAATCCTTTTTCCCTTTATTTAATGGGAAGAAGGATTCTTTCAAAGATGGGGTTTACCTTCTGGTGATCAGAAGAAGGTCTTTCGAAAACTGGGAGTGTCCTTTCGGAGGGTCCCGTCTCCACGGGCGGCACACAATTTGAAAAGCCGCACTTTCAAATCACCACGGCTGCCATTATGCTAATGATGTGCTGCATATTCATTGCAGCACCTCATTAGCATATTTTGAACCTGCTCGTCAACATGCCCCTTTCGAAAGGAAGGGGCACGTGTACACCCAGCCGTGGAGTTTAAGGTCATATGGGACCACTCTGGACATTTAGGCTGTGTCTACACGGGCACAAATCTTTGAAATAGCCATGCTAATGGACATTTTGAAGATTACTAATGAGGCACTGAATTGAATATTCAGCGCCTCATTAGCACTAGGGCGCTTCCGGCCGCAGCGCTTCGAAAGCGCCTCTTTCGAAAGCACACAGCTGGGCATGGCTACACGGGGGTCCTTTTCAAAAGGACCCTGCAGTGATCGGAATAAGGGGATTTCAAAAGGTGCAGGGTCCTTTCGAAAAAGACTCCCGTGTAGCTGTGCCGAGCTGTGCGCTTTCAAAAGAGGCGCTTTCGAAGTGCTGCAGCTGGAAGCGCCCTAATGCTAATGAGGCACTGAATATTCAATTCAGTGCCTCATTAGTAATCTTCGAAATGGCCATTAGCACAGCTATTTCAAAGATTTGTGCCTGTGTAGACACAGTCTTAGTACCTGTCATTTGTCTCTTGAGCTGCAACATTACATTGTGGACTCATTCAATTTGCCATCCACTGTAACCCCCCAGATATCTTTCAGCCATACTACTGCCTAGCCAGTTTCCCTCATTTTTTAGTCATGCATTTAGTTTTCTTTTCTAGGTGTGGTCCTTTGCAAATTTTTATTCAATTTAATTTTGTTGATTTCAGTCCCAATTTTCCAATTTATCTAGATCATTCTGAATTCTAACCCTATTCTCCATAGTTCTTACCCCTCTTGTTTTATTTTGTCCACAGATTTTATATGCGTACTCTCCACTTCATCATCCAAGGACATGGACCTAAGACAAGCCCCCTACAAAACCTTCTACTTGATATATCTTCTAAGCTGGATAGTGAATTATTGATTATCATCTTTTAATATGGATTTTCAACTGGCTTTACACTCACACTTTACACTCACTTTACACTTCCTTCCAGAAGCCCCCCGAGGGCCGCGCTTCTACACGGCGTTTTGGACTCCAGAAGAACGGTCTTCCGGACTCCAAATCACTTGACATTATGCTAATGAGGAGCAGGGAATTTGCATCCACACCTTATTAGCATCTTTCGCTCCGTGTATTAGCATGCCACTTCCAAAGGTAGTGGCCTGTGTAGAAACAGCCCTGGAGTAAAAGGAGCTTATTTTCAAAGCATATTCAGTCAGAGGTTTCCCACCTTCCTCCATTCCACTATCTGAAGATAACCTTCATGGTGCGTGAAAGCTTGTCTTTTTCACCATTAGAAGTTGCTCCAATAAAATATATTACCTCATTCACTTTGTCTCTCTAATATCCTGGTCCCAACATTGCTACAACAGCACTGTAAACACACGAACAGTCAATGGATCACTCATGCTTAATTGTTTGTTGGATCAGGGCCAAAGCACTCAGCAGTAATGACAACTGGGACCTGCAAAGGTAAAGCCTGATTCTCCAAGGATGATATTAATGGTGATATTGTTTGGCATTGTGTAGGATGGGCAGGAGAGTATCTAGCCTTAGTGAACAGGGTAGAAATGTCAACTTGCTACACTGGAAAAAAATATCTTGTAAAGCCATCTGTCTTTATTTTGTTAACCTACTCAGACATCCCACCTCATTTCCCATTTTAGGTTTGACTAAAAGGACAAATGCTCCAGATTCACTTCCTCACACTTTATATTGAATTTATGTGGACTCTTTTACATATAAATTTAGGCATTGTCTATACATGTTAGGAGCGAGAAAACTGACTGACTGATAGTCCAATCCAACAGATACATATTAACAATAAATATCTCCATGTAGAAATATATCATCACAGCTGAAGTCACATATTCGCAAATAAAGCTACACTCTAATGCCATATCTCAGGTCCAGGTTCTGAGGCTGGATGTACAAGGTACATTTTATAGAGTTTCTCATTTGAACAACATGGAGATGAATGGCATAAACAAGATAAAGGAATAAATTGCCTAGAGAGGTTGTGGAATCTCCATCACTGGCAATTTTTAATAGTAGGTTAGAGAATTATCTGTCAACGCTGGTCCAGATAATACTTAATTCTGCCATGAGTACAGGGGTCTGGACTAAATGACCTCTTGGGATCCCTTCCTCTCCTATGATGCTATCACAACAGGTGCATCAAATACCTGAACAACTATGTGTGAGACACTAGCTCCCTATCACACCATGGGTGAAAATGTTTTACAAAATGACCACTCCATATCTGACTTCTCAGTCCTCCTCCTCAAAAGAAATCTGCACAACACCTTCAGAAGATGAGTCTGGAAGCTAAAATTCATAACTCTACTAAATACAAAATCTTATGGACTCAATAGAGAAACCAGCTTTATGTTTCTTTACATCAGTTTGTAACCTACCAACTCTTAGTCCTGTGACTGTGGAAGTGTTAATTGTCCCCTTAATTGTGAATAGTTTCTTGAAATGTGTGTTAACTCCTCCTGTTTAGCAATCTGTTCCCCCTTTTATTTAGCTGGACCTGCCTCATTCTCTTACCCAAACCAAAGAAGAGATTGTGAAGCTCCAAAGCTTCTGGCATTCATCAACAGAAGTTGATCCAATGAAAGATACTACCTAGCTCCCTTGTGTCTCTCTTATGCTTAGTTATACATGAATGTGAGTGTTTTGCAGGATCAAGGCCTGAATACACAGCACCTGGTGGGATCAAGCTTTCAAGTTACCAAGGGCCTTTGCAAGAAATTTTGAGATAGGGAATTCTTATGTATAGGGTTACTCTATGTCTGCATTTTCCCAGACATTGCCTGCTTGTTTAGACTTTCTTTCTGTAGCTGGGAAGATTTTTCCTCCTTGCTGTTAACAGACCCTTACTGAGAAATCTCTTTAGAGGTATCCACAGACTCTTTGGGGACAGTGGTCAGATCTCTCCCTAGAATCCCATGCAGCTGCTCATAGAAGTGGCATGTTTGCAGTGTCGACCCAGAACATCTGTTTGCTTCTTTTGTTTTATGGTACATCTGCTGAACACCTTTAGTTTCATGCAGAACTGCTGGATATCCCTGGTGTATCCTTTTTCTTCCATGACCTGTGAGAGCCCGGTGTATATGTCTGCATTTCTTTTTCTGCTTCATAGTTTTCCCAGCACAGATTCACCCATCCCCCCACACACAGCAAAGAGGTCCTGGATTTCCTGCATGCTCCATTCTGGAGCTCATCTGTGCGCTAGGCATTCATGGCGAAGTGTGCTGCCTGCTCCATTCACCATGCTGGCCAACAGGAAATAAAATTCAAATTTTCCCAAGCTGTTTCCTGAACACTGGGAGAACAATGGAGCTGAAAGTGGTGACCAGAGTGGTCACACTGAGGCACTGTGAGATGCCTCCAGGAGGCCAAGAATTTTGAATTTTATAACGCTTCATCTGCATGGTCAACCATGCACGGTCAAATTCTACATTACTCCTTGTAAAAGCAGGAGTACAAAATCAACCTTAAAAGCCCTTTCAGTCAATGGAATGAACCCTGTAGTGCGGGCTGATTCCTTAGAAATTCAGCCTAAGGTACCTAAATTTTACTTAATTTCCTATGTAGACCAAATATCAGAACTCCATCCCCACTGGCACTCCAAGGGAAGAAACTGGGGGCCCACAAAAACTTAAAAACACCTTGCCTATGCACAGGCTTTACTTGAAAACTTCCCAAGGTCACAGATCCCCTGAAAGGTAGGCTGCCACCACCCCAGTCCTTGAAGACCCCTTTAAACCAGGCAGGCACACTAGGGAATGGCCCCTGTGGGGGAACTCCAGCCCCATTCTCCCCTCCACAGAGGGCTTGAGAATAGCAAGCTGTAACTTGATAACTATGTGACTGCAGTCACGTACACAGACAATCCCTTCTCAGGATACAGATATCAGACTGTTTGCTTTAAAAAAGTGATTTTTTTTCACAAAACAAGAGAAAATAAATCATGGGGTTGCATACAGAGAAAACCATTTCCTTGGGATTCAGCTTAAAAGTTATAGTGGGGAAAAACATCAAGTCAAAAAAAAAAAAAAAGAATATAGCAGCAAACAGCAAAACAAAAGGTAACAAGAAAACAGCAGATAGTCAGTCCAACCAAATTCAAAATAACCATAACCAGATCACATTTAACTGTACATTTCCTTTTTACTTACACCTCTATGGCTGATTTTCAGATGGTCAGGATATTTACGATTTTCATTCCAATTGCCTGGGAGACCCCTCCCCCCAACCCCCAGTCTTTCTCTCTCTCTGCTGTCCCAGCAGACAAAAAGCCCTGAAAACTGCCGTTGTTCTCAGTTTAAAAAAAAAGTCACTCTACTCCCATTGATTCATCTGGGCTCAAGTTACCTTAGGAAGAGATTAATCCCTTCCCTACTCATTCATGACACCAAGACTAAGAATTCCTCTTCTAGGAGAAGCAGAGTTATTGTAATGTAAAGAATACATACTTGTTTCCTGGTTATGGTTGCAAAAACACATGGGGAATTGGGTGATACAAAGAAGTGTATTTGTCTTTCTCCTCTAAACCAACATCTGTGAAATGCAGCATTGCTGGCAAATGCAAACAGGGCAGGAAGGTTGATATGAAACGCTCTAGCCTTCGCCCTTTACAAAGGCCAGTTTAATTTTTGTCTTTCATGGTCTGACTCCAAAGTAATACCCTGCCTCCATTAAAACCCCTTTCAGCTTCTAAGAGATAGCTTCAACAGTCCTGGGTTTTACACCTGATCTTTATTGGAATCTGCTCCATTATTTATTATGAAAGTGTGCTCAGAGCCTATTAACCTACTACTGAGAAGATGGTCAATCATAATGTTAGGAAAGTCAACACTACATACTGCACTGCCACAGCTGCACCAGTGTAACTCTTCTTGTGAAGGTAGTCTAAGCCAATAGGAGAGAGCTCTCCCATCAGCTTAATAACTTTACCTCCAAGAGAGACAGCAGCTAGGTTGGTACCAGAAGTTCCCCAAGTGAAACACCTCTCTGTGTAGGGTCCGGGCAGGGTTGCTCTAACTACATGGCTCAGGAGTATGCATTTACCACTTGCTAAGTAAGTGTGAAGTGTACAGCTAGCCTTAGTCGGCTTTAGAATTGAAATTATTGTGTAAAGGGGAAAAATAGACAGTTTAGTAGCAAATTCTGTGAACAGATCACAGTTACATGTGTATTATTTAGTTTACCATAGAACATTGGAGCCCTAGTCTTCATCTTTATTCACAATTGTTGGAGTAATTTATGTGGGTAAATTTCACCCTCGGGACAACTATTCATAGTTAGCATTGCTACACATGTTTTCTATTCAAGCTGTGTGATTGGCCATCAGTCACATTCTGTTGTTCTAATTCTCTGATTAGAAGTCATGAGCTTGAAACAGTCAGATACCCTGGTTACGAGCATGGAACAGAAAATCAAATACAATGAATGTCATTAACTACATCCACCCTGAAATTAATGTTTCATCACAAAATGAATTACTTCTTCATTAAATGGATTGCGGCTATGTTCTCAATTTGCTTGCAGTGGGCTTTCTTCTGAACCCAGCATTGCTTATAGAAATATTCATGAAAAAGATAGCCCAGAAGGCTGTGAACATGGGCAAATATAAATTTGACTCAGAATTACCAAAGACATGTGCAACAGGCCCCCTGCCCACAACATTCACCCACTTCTAGTCATGATTAACTGTCTACTTGTAAGCAAAACTATACAAAAGAATGAATGCAGCATTCTTTTTGTACTATGGCTTAGTTAATGTTAATAAATCTCTTGATTTCTTAAGCATGAGATTCATTCAATTCCTTCTTTCCAAGCCACACACAAATGTACTTCTGCTGTCTTTATTTCTTTTACTTTTTTTATAAGAATACCTAATTTTAACTGAGCCGTGGGACTATTGTTTCCATACATCATTGTTTTGCCACTATACTTTTCTCTCTGTTGAAAACCCTTCAAAGGCAAATGTGTGAAGGTACTATTTAAATAGGATAAATATTACGCAGTAGGATTAGGGATTAAAAATAACCTCTACTGCACTTTCCTTGGAGTTTATTATCTCTTTTGTAAAAGTCTAGCTCTCAGTAAATAACACTAATATGAAGGCTGTATTTAGCACATGCTCTCTCTCTCTCTCTCTCTCTCTCTCTTTTTGGTAATATATAAATTCAGGTAGCTTGTTTTCTTCCTAATCCAGTGTACTCTTAAATGGTCAGGGAGGCCTGACATGAATCATACTAAAAAAAAGTTTGTTATTCTTTTTTTATAGTTTTCTCTAGAAAGGAGACTGAGTAATCAATGTATTATCACTGTGGGATGGATGTGTGTGGAATTAAAATGCATGGAGCTTTCCTGATTATTTTTTTTACACTGGAAAAATTATTCCCTCCAAAAGTCTAGTTCCCCTGGCACTTGTGATTCATGCTGAAAATGAGAGCTCTCAGAAATGTCTGTCATGCACAGAGTGGTAGAAAGGAGGGTAATTTCACCTTTGAGGAAATGTGTGCTTCCACCATGCTCACCAGCCACAGAAGAGCGGGTGCCGGACTGTCAGCATTGAGCTGGATAAACACACCTGTAGTGGAGCTGGATTAAAAACACCCACAATAATGGAGCTCTCCTCTCCCCTTCTTTCTTCCCCCTGTGATGGTGGCAGATCTAGGGTTGCCAGCAGCAGGGATAGAACCTATGAAAATAGGGTCTAAAGCCCTGCACTCCACCACATGAGCTAAATGCCACATGGCAGTAGATGAAGGCTGTAGAGCATAGGCTTCACTCATCCCACTTGAGGTCTCAGTGCCTCTGGGTAGTACACCACGATCAAAATTCATGAAGTTAGCTTGCCACATTCTGTCTGCAGCAGGTGGCTGATTTCTTTGTGGCGCTCTCTCTTCTGGAGGCATTCCCTCTCTACTCTCAGTTAATGTTTTAGAAAGGAGGAAGGCACCAGGGAAAGTAAAGAAGACAAATCTGCCTAGTATAAGTCCTGCACTTTGTGTATGTCTATGCTTCCAGGAAGAATGACCTAGTCAGGGTCTATCCTCCTGGAGTTAGTGGGAGCTGGGTGGAAAGAGAGGAATAAGAAAGATCTGGGGAGTAAAGGGGATTGTAGTGTAGTGGTGACTTGCAGTATTTACTCTGGATAGGTAAGATAATAGGTAAGATAATTTACTCTTGAAAGCTGAAATATTTGTCAAAGTTAAAAAACATTAGTGCTGTTATGAACTGGTTGTGCATATATCCTTCTGCTGCTACTGGGTAGACTGAAAACTGCTGGACTGTGTATCATAGGCCCCATTATGATAGAAATTAAGAGAGTCACTATATAGTTCAACCAGCTGTATTGTGTATTTAACATACTGCTTGAGATGGCTTCTCAAAAAGTGCTATTGTGCTAAAATATTTTTCAGTACTATACTTCTATTGATTTTAACAATAAGTCTGGGTAATATTGGTTATTTGGTCTCTGGAATATATTTTGTAACGAACCAAAGTGTGGTCAAACTGTTAATTGTACAATTCATCACAGGGGATGACTTATAACATTAATCCAAAGCAGTCAGGGTTTTGATTTATATACTCTTGTTGATTTTTTTTCTTTTAGTCATCTACTATATATTTTAGAAAGTGTCTGTTTGATAAAGAGCTCCTCTTAAAAGATATGAGCTGGGACCAATGTTTTCTTTGGGGCAAGAACTATCTACTACTCTGTGTTTGGACAGCAACCCACCATGAGGGGACATTCTTAGTTACTGTTTTGGCACTGTCGTAATAAATGGGTATTTGGAAGAAATGATTTATTATTTATTATTTTACTGTTACACATTTATAATAAAACATTAGCACAGGTTGAACCTCTCTAGTCCAGTGCATCTGTGGTCCATCATGTTTTTAGTTAGTTGGATGTCCAATAATTATGGCTGTGGACAAATTTCCTGTGATTCCATTAAGTGTATTTAGAGCCACTGTTCCACTCTCAGTGTTCTGTGCTGTTGTTTAGCTTTAATTTACCCCTAAATGTCTTCTAAGAGCCCAGTAAAGCAGTGGAAGTGCTGGCAATATTGCTAGACAATATTGACCTTCTGAGGTTCAATGAATTCTCTGATAACTACATTAAACAGCAAAATCTTATTGCCCATTTTTGCATATATATAAACTGATCAACACGGATAGATGCAATAGAGCTGTAATAAAATCTTATCACCCACTTGTAGATGTATGTAACCTCAACACCTATAAATGAAAAAAGTTGTAAGAGGCAGTTGGGAGCAGCAGTTGGCTCTCATCAGATTAAGATAAGAATAATCATATATGTCCTGTAAACAACTTGAGGGCCACATCTCTGTCAGAACATGAGTTGTATTGCTTGTTATCCCAAAAAAGAACATATGTCTGAGAGGAGGGAAAATGCACATCCTCAGAGAACTGATTTAGAACAAGAGAACTACTCATAGTAGAGTCATAATCTTTTAAATGCTTCATTGGGACTTGGGTGATCTCCAAAATATGCATGTGGGCTGAAGATAGAAATGTTATATTTTGCTCATTCATCTTTTCACTTACCCTCTCCAACCTGAAAAAGAAGAAAAGTGTGGGTGGGTTTGGTACAATATATTTGATTGTGCAGGTGCCGTGTCGGGGATGCTGATGGAAGTTCCTTCTATACTCACTAGATGGTGATGTGTACAGATCAACAGTTGGCCGCAGAAAGCAAGAGGTAGCTTTTCATTTTCATTTTCCCCGCAGGGGTTGTGCAAAGGATGGGTTAACCAGTCCTATTTAATACATTCTATGCCTCCTCCAGGACTAAGTCAACATATACTTCCCTGATCACAGTTTTAAATAATGAAAATGTTTTGAGCCCAGTAATTGGGCATGTCTAATCATTTCATTATTCTATCTCTTCCTTTGTGGTATTTTGTTTATATTTTGTCTCATGCTGTTTTTGTCTCTTCTGACTCCATTATTGCTGTTTACTTCCATCATTGCTATGGCATATTCCCTAGTTATTCTTGGGATATATGATCTCTTTCCTTCTCCTGTGTAACCTTCTTCAATTTGAAAAAGGCAGCTAATGTCCCACCTCCAAAGAGCTTGCTCATGCCAGTATCACCTCTGCATATCTGTAGAAAGGGATCCTCTTTTCAGGAAAGGATTTCTCCTCAATTCCTACCTTGCAGACAACCCATGCTGCAAAGACTCTGTTAGTCTATAAGGTACCACATAACTTCTTTTCATCAGCACATAGTGACATTATGCAAAAATGTAGAAATAGAGCTGGAGAATGTAGGATGCAGAAGCTGCTGGGGCAGATGGAAAGCAAGAATTTAGGTGGGAATTAACTGTGAGTATTGTGATTAATTTAACTATTCATTCAAGACTTATCATGAGCTCCACTGTGACCATGGATGATCAATATCTTGGTAGGACCAGTCACGTGAAAGATGGCTGCACCAGCACTGACTCATGAGGGTAAAGAGCTACTTGCTGAATAATCAGCATCCCTTCCTGAAGCTCTCTGAGTTTCCCACGGAAATCTGCTGCCCAGATACCTGCATAATCTGGTTTGTGTGATTTGACAGCATCACAGCACAAGGTGAAATGGATCACACTCTCTAGTGTTGTTTTCCCTATCACCTGTCTTATTAATAACATGGTTTTCTTACATATGTTGTTGGTTAGAATTTTAGACTACTTAATTAAAGAAAAATGGGTTAGAAGATAGAACATAACAGAGGAAAAAATAAAGACAAAGACGATTATGACCACAAGGAAGGAGAGAGGAAAGAGAGCCATTAATGTGAATCCAAGGGCTCTAATTTTGCCTGATTAAACGATAATTTGTACGAGACTTTTCACATCAGCCAACTTCTGTTAGGGGTCTGATCTGTTTCCCTTCTGCTAGAACAAGATCTTTCTGGAATTTGTCATGAACTAAAATCCTAGATCTGAATTCCTGCAAACTTTGGTAAAATGCAGCTTTGCATCTCTGAGCTTTGCAGCACAACTCTTCTGATGCCTAGGTGCTAGGCTCTCTTCCTCGGACATGCTTGAATATCAAGATTTCATTGTTTTCCCAGCTCCCTACACCCCCTTTGTCTAGTGCCAATTTTTTATGTTTGCCAACAAAATCCATAGTTTGTAGTAGCAGTGTGCTGCCTGGCTGACCATCTCTGCACAGCATCTGAAATACTCCATTTCTGCAGCAGCATGAGCAGTTCACAGCTCTCTTCATCTCCAGTTCTAGTCCAATGGAGTTGAAAGTGAAAATGTATTTGCAGTTAAATATATCCATCCTTCAGATAACTAAAAGCTGTACTTTTTGGGAGTTGGATGATTTAGTTTCCCTATCACATGCACACAGCCAACCTGCCAACCGCCGCAGGGTTCATTTTCTGCCCAGGTCCCATCTGACTTGGGGTACAGAAAACCATAGCACTGCTCTGGGTTTAGCAGCATCCATTTTCCTCATCTGTTAATAAAACACCAGCTGAACTCAAACACCTTTCTTACTCTTCTGAATATATATGCAATGAAATGTGACAGTTCTGGGCTCAGTGAAACACACTGAAAACTGATCAGTGACGAATGCTGCCTAGTGGTTACACATCAGACAATTTCCATGCCTCCAAATCAGACAGTTGAATGCGCGCACGCACACACACACACACACATGCATCCATGGATCATCTTTCACTGATGAATTTTCAGTGTGTGCCAATGAGCCCAAAATTGTCTGTACAGATAAATACAGACACACATAGTAATATCACATTGGTCACCAGTAAAATTCAGCCATAACCATCTATTCCATAATATAATACACATATATGTATGCTGTCTGGATCACAGAACATAAGAACATAAGAACATAAGAATGGCCATACTGGGTCAGACCAAAGGTCCATCAAGCCCAGCATCCCATCTGCCGATGGTGGCCAATGCCAGATGCCCCAGAGAAGGAGAACAGAAGACAAGTGATTTATCTCCTGCCATCCATCTCCTGCCCTTGTTATGAAGGCTAGGGCACCATACTTTATCCCTGGCTAATAGCCATTTATGGACCTGACCTGCAAACATTTATCAAGCTCTTTTTTAAACCCTAATAGAGTCCTGGCCTTCACAGCCTCCTCGGGCAAGGAGTTCCACAGGTTGACTGTGCGCTGTGTGAAGAAAAATTTCCTTTTATTAGTTTTGAACCTACTACCCATCAATTTCATTTGGTGTCCCCTAGTTCTTGTATTATGGGAAAAGGTAAATAATTTTTCTATATTCACTTTCTCCACACCATTCATGATTTTATATACCTCTATCATATCGCCCCTCAATCGCCTCTTTTCCAAACTGAAAAGTCCCAGTCTCTCTAGCCTCTCCCCATATGGGACCCTTTCCAAGCCCCTAATCATCTTAGTCGCCCTTTTCTGAACCTTTTCTAATGCCAATATATCTTTTTTGAGGTGAGGAGACCACATCTGCACGCAGTTTCTTCCATTACACATTATTGTTGTTTCCATTACTGCTGTCTCTTTCACATTGGACAGATACATGCATCCACACTGTCTCAAAGGTAGACCTAGACATCTGGAAGTAATGTAAAAATCTATAGCACATTTCTAGCTGTTTCCTCAACAGATTTTCTTGAAGCTGAGAACATTCCCTTTATCGTTATTATTATTATAAGTACTTGACTTATGTAGTGAACTGCATTCACCTATTATAGTTTAGTTATCCAGGTTTATACCTTTTGGCAATATACACATCCTCCAAAATATTTTAATTACAAAATAATTAACCATGCTTTGGAGAAAAATGAAAATAAAGGATAAGAAATAGCATGGAAAAAAACCAGCCTAGAAAACAACATGTTATTTTTCAGGATCCATACTGTACATGATAAAACTGCTTAAATAAGGTGATAATTAAATGTATAGTGAGGTGGGAAATCCTTGTGGAAACATAAAACTTGAAATACTGTTGTATTTAAAACTACTGTGAAACTAATTTTAAAGGGAAGGGGAATAATGTTTAAATGAATTCTAAGCAATATGTTTTCTGCTGAGAATGAAAATGAAACCTAGGTAGGATTTGTGTACCTTACAAATGAAATTATTCTGTGTTGCATCTGCCTTCATGTTTTATACTGCTGTTCATCACCATAGCACCCAAGTGCCTTGCAGACAAGAAATAGCAATAGTAAAGTCCTTAGTAGACTTCACACATTCGCCGACACATCAACCTTTTTGGGATCTGAACACTCCTTGAGATGAGCTTGGTTTATTTATTTCTGTTGGTATGGGTTTAGTGCTAAAGTTGGGGAGTCAGTTTTGTGAGTGTCATTCTTATGATGGGAATCTTTTATGAATTCACTGTCTGAGATTGCCTTAGGGAATTTCAACAACAAAAGTGCTTTAAAGTGCTGGAGTGCAACATGTGTGTATAGTAATGTCTCAGTCCTGATCCTTCTAGGTCTGTGATAGAGTGGTCCAGAACTCCAATGGCTCAACAGGAACTGGCCTTTTATTATAGTATGCAGGTAGCAAAGCTGGCCTCAGCCACAGACTGGAGATAATCCTTGACTGTATGGAGGATGATGGGTGTTTGAAGTAGTCACGTTCCAACATTCAGGCTACGTTTACACTAGGACACTACGTTGAAGTAGACTATTTCGAAGTAACGACATCGAAATAGGATGCTTCGATGTGTATCATCCACACATCCTCTGGGGCTGGTGCCATTGATGTACAATGTCGAAGTAGCAACAGTGAACATTGAAAGGGGCCACCCTGGAAGGAAAAGCAGAGTGGCCACACCCATAAGCACCCCGCTTTGAAATAAGGGGCCAAGAATGCCCGCAGATGGAGTCACAGGGCAAACTAGCCCTTCTGGGGCAACAGCATGGTGTTCCCTTAAAAGGCCCCTCCCAGACATACCTGGCCTTCACTGCATGAGCCCTGCATTGGTGATACAAACTTTACAGACTTCGAGCTTGCAGACATGGACATCCAGCAGCTGCTGGAAGCCCTCCAAGCCACCTATCATGGGGCAGGCACCTTGCTAGATGCTACTCGGGTTGCTGCCCAGCAGCTCCTGGCAGGGGAGCCCTCCCCGAGGGCACAAGGGGATGCCCCGGACCATCGGGCCCCCCTGCTCCCCCCACAGCCGGGTGCCCCACCAGCTCTGGAGCTACCTCTCCAGCACCGAGTGGTGGGAGCACCTGGTTATGGGAGAATGGGATGATGACCAGTGGCTGCAGAACTTCTGCATGAGCTGGCAGACCTTCATGGAGCTCTACCAGTGGCTCACCCACCCTTGAGGCACCAGGACACCCAGCTGTGGTGCACCCTCACTGTTGAGGATGGGGTTGCAATAGCAGTCTGGAAGCTGGCCACTCCAGAAAGCTACCGTTCCATGGGCCAGCAGTTTGGTGTTGGCAAGGCCACAGTCGGGGCTGTCATGATGGAGGTAAGGAGGCTTGGGCCTGAACCCACTGTGGGGTGGAGGGCCCGAGAGGGGGACCTAGGGAGGGGGGCCTGGGAGGGGAGCCCAGGTAAGGGGTCTGGGTGGGGGGCCTGGGTGGGGGTGCACTCTGCATACCCTCACAGGTACCCATATCCCCTCTGCGCAGGTGGTGCGTGCACTCAATCCCCTGCTGCTGCAGAGGATCATCCGAGTTGGGGACCTGGACACAGCCATCACGGGATTCACCACCATGGGATTGCCGAACTGCTTTGGGGCCCTCAATGGGACCAACATCCTCATCCACGCCCCGAACCACAGTGGTGGGTGCTATATAAACAGGAAGGGCTATCACTCCATGGTCCTGCAGACCGTGGTGGACAGCCGTGGCCACTTCCAGGATGCATATGTGGGCTGGCCCGGCTGTACCCATGATGCTTGCGTGTTCCACAATTCGGGACTATGCCACCAACTGGAGGTGGGGACCTATATTCTCCAGGGGGAGATCCCTCTGGGGGACACCACCATACCCATCTGCCTCGTGGCGGATGCAGCCTACCCCCCTCCAGCCCTGGCTTATGCGCCCCTACACGAGCCATCTCAATGCCTGCCAGGAGTGCTACAATGCACGTCTGAACCACACCCTCCAAGTGGTCGAGCGGGCTGTCAGGCGCCTGAATGGCCGGTGGCGTTGCCTCCTGGCCCACCTGGACATGAGCCTCCCAAACATCCCTCAGGTTGAGGGTGCCTGCTGCAAGCTCCACAACCTGGTGGAAAGCAAGGGGGAGGCCTTCGTGCAGAGCTGGGTGTTGGAGGCCAGAACAGGCTACCCCTAGCTGGCTGCTGCCCCTAGCCACCAGGCCCACTGGGATGGGTTCCAGGTTCCAGAGGCCCTGAGGGAGTACTTTGACCAGGGGCCCTAGTGAGCGCCACCCAGGCCATCCCTGGTGGGTCCCCTACACGCCGCCTCTAGCACCCACACACCGCCCTCACCGAAAGCACACGGGACACAGGGCTTTAGAAAAATAAAATTGCTTCATTGTTTAAATAACCAAAAACCTCACCTCTGTGCATATAAACCAATAACAAACAGCTTCATGGAAAATAACTATATACAGATGGGGACGACTATAATAACTGTATAGAGGGTGGGGACAACTATATATATGGGGGAGATGTGGGCAGTCCAGACATTGGCCCATCAGTCTGGGGCAGGGGTGGATGGGCACAACCCCTGCCATGTTCAGGTGGCCAGTCCCCCCCCTCAGCCGGGGTCCCTGGCGAGGCTGGCTGGGGGCCAGGTGATCAGGGAGGTATGGCTGAGGCTGGTCCTCAGCCTGGTCGTCAGCCCCATTGGGCTCCTAACCTGTGGAGCTCATGGGTGGGGCAGCAGGCAGGACATCAGGTGGGGTGACAGGCGGGATGTCAGGTGGGTAGCACATGGGACATCAGGCGGGGCGGCAGGGAGGGCAGCATGGAGGACAATGGGGGGCAGTGGGGCCACCAGCTCCTCGAACATGGCGGCCACCCAGTTAAAGGTGGCCATAAAGTCCCACCAGGCTTCCCAGTGCCAGGCAGCCTCCCACTCCTCAAAGTGAAGTCTCCGCTCCATAATGTCTGCCTGGCGCCAGAGGGCAGTGGCCACCTTGGGGTCATGGGTGGTGCACATATGGCCCTGGCAGAGGTGGGCCCATTCCAGCGCAGGCGGTGCCCCCCGGGTGGTGGTGGTCTGGGGGTCTCGGGGGGCTGTCCGGGACCATGGATGGTGCAGCTGTGGAAACAGGGGGAGGGAGGGAGGGACCATGTGTACTGAGTCCTGACCCATGGCCCACCCACCCCATCTCCCCAAGGGCATCTGGTCCCTATCCCCCGACCCCATCGGTGCATGCAGTGACCCTGTGGGTGGTCTCTTCCAGTGGTCTGCCCCTCCCACTGGGGGTGGGGCACAGCACTGTCCATGGGTGGCTGTGGCACCATCCCTCGGCCATGGTCTGCCTGGGCCCTGGCAGGCTGGGGTCTTCTGAGGATGCGGGGGGGGGGACTGGTCAAGTTGTGCCCCCGCCCCATGTCCTGGGGGTGTGTGCCCTGTGGGGTACGTATCCAACGGTCCACCATCATGGTCAGGGGAGGCCTGTCTGGTGGATTCCAGGCTGGAGCTGTGGGAGGGGATGTCCAGCATGAGCTCCCCCTCCTCACTGGACCACTCTGTGGCCGGGGTGCAGGGTCCTGGCTCTGGCCCTGGGGATGCAGGGATGGCCTCCGGACCCAAGCCTGGCTCCGAGGCCTACTGGGGCTCGTCGGCCATGGTGTCAAGGGTGGCTTGCGGGGAGGAGGTGTCCGGGGCCCAGGATAGCCCTGAGCTCCCAGTAATAGGGGCAAGCAATGGGGGCAGCCTCAGACTGGCTGGCCGAGTCCTGGGACCAAGCATAACCCTGCCGCAACTCCGGAGTGTGAGCAGGGTGACGCCGGGAGGCCAGGCCCTCAGCCAGCCAGGCGAATGCCTCCACATTCAGCTGTTTGCTCCCCATTATGTGGAGCACCTCCTCCTCACCACAGAGTCCCAGCAGGTCATGGAGCTCAGAGTCGGTCCAGGAGGGGCCCCGCTTCCTCCTCCGCTGGCTGGAGGCCTGGAAGCCCTGGGATGGCCCGGGGGGGAGCTCTGGGGGAGCTCGTGGGGCTGGCTTTCTGCCATGGTCTCCCTGTGGGCCGTGCATGGGCACCTTGTGGCATGGCTGCTGCCTGCATGGTGTCAGCTTCCTGCTACGGGGTTTCTGGGTCCATGTGGCTTTAAGAACCACTGAGCACAGAGTTCATAGAGCACCGCAGGAGCTGGACAGCATGTCTCCGCCTAACAGCTGATTGCCGTCATGGCGGACCTCGCTATTTCTAAGTAGCGGGATGCAGAACATCTACACACATCCTACATCGATGTTAGACATCAGTGTAGGGTGCTATTCCCATCTTCTGATAGGAATAGTGATTCCACCATCTTGCCATCTAACTTCAATTTCAATTTTGAAGTAGCATGTGTCGTGTGTAGATGCAGCACGTGCTATTTCAAAGTTGGGCTTGCTACTTCGATGTTGCATTCTAGTGTAGACACCCCTTCAGTTGTTGTAAAACCATATGGATATATTGGACATACAGGTGTCCCTAGATGACAGCTCTGAGATAGAGATTTGCTCCCATGGTACATGAAGCAAGAGGACAAACAAACAGTTACACTCCTACTTTTTAAATTCCATTCCTCCACTTCTTCCTCCTTCAACCCCATTACTGTAGCCCTTAAGCTGTGTTTACCGCTTTGTCGTAAACTAAGGGAAAGAAGGGAACCGGACTCTGTGGAGGGTTTGTTGGGAAAAGGAATGTCATGGAATCACAGAACTATGGGATTAGAAGGGACAACAAGTGTCATGTAGTCTAACCCCTGCCAGTATATAGGAACTGTTGTGCCTAAAACATCCAAGACAGATGGCTATCCCAAGCTTCTTTTTCAAAGCCTCCACTGAAGGATTTTCCATGACTTCCCCAACCACTCCTTACTCTTGATATTTTTATGCCTGAGATTTACTCTAAATTTGCTGTGGTGTAGTTTGAACACATTTCCTCTTCTCCTGCCCTCTTTGGCAAGAGAACAGCCTTTCTCCATCTTTTTCTGAAGTCTTTCAAATGTTTGAAGACTGCTATCATGTCCCTCTTTAATCTCCTCTGTTCCAAATAAAACATACCGAGTTCCTTCAGCCTTTGCTAATATGGCTTGCATTTCATACGGTTGATCTTCTTTGACAGTCAACTCTGTATCTTTTCTATGCACTGGAGATCAAAATTAGATACCATATTCTTGTTAAGGTCTCACTAGTGTTGAGTAGAGCAGTACTATCACCTACCAGGACCTGCATGTCTGCCTCTGTTAGTGAAATTCAAAATTGTATTGTATTGCAATGTATGTACATGGGTCATATGCTCCCACTGTGCCTGCTTAGAATTCTTCACACCTTTCAGTACCAGGCTTCAGATGTCTTGGGGCAGGTCAGCTCTATGCAAAGCCTAGTAACATGATGCTAATGAGCTCTGATGTCTCTTATTAACTCATAAATGTTCCTGAGATCTTGACCTATACCTTAAGGTCACTTTCTGCCCTTGGTTACAACTATGTAACTTAGTGAAGAATGTAGCCCTTTCGGCATAGCCATAGGTCTTTGAGATCTTGCATCTTAATAATAATTATAAATTGCATAATTATTTATTTATTACCATTTAGATTATAGTAGCCACTGGAGCAGTGGTTTTCAAAGTTTTTTTTTCTCCTGACCTATTTAAAGAAGATTGTTGATGCCCAAAACCCAATGTAATTATATTTTTGACTAAAGTGTGGTCTCAGGGGTAAAGCCAGGGGTGCGGGCTCTGGCTGAGGTGCAAACTCAGGCATGCATCTGGAGATGAGAGGTTTGGGGTGCAGAAAGGAGTTCAGGCTGAAGGGTGGGGTAGAGGGGTTCAGGGTTTGGAAGGGGGCTGTGGGCTGCAGCAGGGACATGGGATGCAGCAGGGACATGGGTTTCATCTGGGGGTGGAGGCTCTGGTATGGGACTTAGGATAAGGTGTTTGAGGTACAGGGAGGGGCACTGGATTTGAGGGGCTCAAAGTTGAGGCAGGAGATTGGAGTGTGAGCTTATGTCTGGCTGCTCCCAATCATCAGAGCAGAGGAGGGTGCTAATGGAGGTTTCCTGCCTGTCCTGGCTCCACACACTGCACTGCACCCCAGAAGTGACCAGCAGTGGGTCCAGCTCCTAAACAGTGGCATGCAAGTGTCTTTGTATGCTGCTCTAGCCTGCAGGTACCAGCATCCTGCCTCCCATTCACAAGGAGCCAACCAAAGGAGTACAAAGCCAGGACTTGGGACCAAAGCAGTGCGTGGAGCCCCATGCTTCCCCCAACCCCCCACCTAGGAGCCAGACCTGCTGCTAGCTGCTTCCAGGGTGCATAGGGATCCACAGTGTCAGCACAGGCAAGAAGTCTGCCTTAGCACCCCAACTCTAGAGGCTTGAAGTGGTCACCTAGTCCCTGCTGGTTAACCCCTGTTAAACACACAATAAAGAGACAGTCCCTGTCTTTAAGAGGTTGCAATCTAAGTAATTGCATATTGACTTTCATGACAAAGCAACTCAGAGTTTCACAAAACATATCATAATATTCTCCCCCTTTCACATACACCCACATCAGTTCAGCTCCTGCTAAAATGCATTTACTCCATGGAATGGAAAACAACATCTATTAATATCATGGAGCAGTTCAGGATGTAAAATGAATTCTGTTGAAATTGCGAGCGATGTGGGCATGAGGAATGAAATAAGCACACAACATATATCTGCAAACGCCTTCTCCTGAAGCCCACTGTCTGGATAACATCAATTAAAAAACACACATTTCAGAATGAAAAATTAGCAGCATGTTCTTCTTAGCAGCAGTGGTTTACCAAAGTATGATATTTTGCAATCAGCCACATATTCAAGCATGTACACCACCCAAAGGCATTACAGAATCCTCTAAGTTGTTCAGTGCTTAATTCTCTAGTTAATTACAAGCAGGGAATGCATATGGCAATGGTACATCAAACATTGATGAAGAAGATTACCATCAAATCTCCATTTTTGTGCAATGAAAAATGTAAAACACATTCACACAAGAAACCAGTGTACCCAGAGTGCAGTTCCATAAAATCAATATTCCTTATCTGTCCATTGTGTACAGTTTATCTACTTCTAGCACAATGTACTACGCATAATAAAAATCAGGTCTGATTTCAGAGGATTTGGCAAGCTTGGTGAGGAGATTTGATTTCAGTGCAATGCAACCCAACAACAATTTATGCCATTTGACAAAGGTTTTACAAGAACATCTTGATTCTGATAAAGGCATTCTGGCTCAACAAAGAATATCACTGGTGACTTAAAAATGAAAGATGGAGTCACACTGGTCATAAATATTGCTGTGAAATACATACACAGATCCGTAAGATGTGGTTTTTAATCTTTTTAACTTGTGGGTCCCTTCAAACATTCAAATGGAGGTTCAGAACCTTTCAGAAATCTTAGAAAACCACTTTTCTGTGGTAATGAAAACCCTTCACAAATCTCTTAGAGGCAGTCTACAGACCTCCAGGGGTCGATGGACTACAGGTGACTACAGGTTGTGAGGAATTGTGTGTTATATATTAAAAATAGAGTCTGTGGTAAAGCATGAGTCATCAACAAAAGTGAAGAAACGGGCTTTCTGACACACAAACTATATTTATTCTCCTCTCTCTCTGTTGGGATGTCAGTTCATCACTGAAGATGTGCAAAGTCAACAGGGTAGCAGCATATAGGCAGAACAAGCCATGTGGTGTTAGTGAGTATCTGAGTATAGATAGTTAACATTGAGGATATAAATAGAAGGTTCCTCCCCACCACTCCTCTAGGATATAAGTGAGAAATGTGTATAAATTCATGAAAACAAGGTCTTAGCCAACCTTGGATGAAAATCTCAGAGGATTTTGGGAGCAAGATAGATGTATTTAGATAAGAGGTTAACCTTTTAGTTATCTTCAGTCTCTACAAAACATGTTACAACTGTATTAATGTGTTACCATTTGTTTCCAATATGCCTACTCACTAACATATAAATATTTTATAATAAACTTATCCACGTTTTCAGTATAAATATATCTAAGTGCTGTGATATGAAACAAGGTGCTGAACCTGGGCTTTGTCATACAAGTTGGTGTGCAGTCAGTTCCCATGGAGATAGTAGAATAGGTCTCTGTGATTATTCCATAGATAAGGGTGTGTACTAGAGATGAACTTTTCAAAGGCCCTTGGGGACTGGAGTGCACCAGTTTTAATCTGCCAGGAAAAGCAAAGGCTGGTGTAGCTCAAGGAACAGTGCTCAGGTGGCTAACCGTCTGGTGGTATCAGGAAGCTAACACTCATTTAACAGAGAAGTTTCCCTCATGCTGGAGGGATGGGGGTACCAAGATGACTTTTAGTGCTAAATACCCTGAGAACTACACACATAGGTCCTCCAGGTTTTCTGGTGGACATCTCTTTTTTGCCATAAGTACCAGTGTTCCCACTGCATACAGACCCCAAGGCTCCCAGGTTGAGTCTTGTTTTCAGTAATTTGCAGATGAGCAAATATGGTCTAGTAGTTTGGGTGCTATCCTTGATCTCAGACACCCGGTTTCAGTTCCTTATTCTGCCATACTCTTCTGGGGGACCTTGAGCAGGTCACTTGGTGCCATTGCCTCAGTTTTCCATCTATAAAGTGGACATAAATAGTAATTCCCTACTCATGAGAGTGCTGTGAGGAGGAATATGAGACTGAGTTGTTCAGATCCTGTGGTAATGGGGCCATGTAAAACACTTACACCTATGTGGAGATGTCAACCCAGAATGAGGAGACTTATGTCATTGTTCAAAGGCATGTATAATGAATCATATTCTTCCTCAATGATCAGCTTGGTTTGGCTTTGAATTTGATTTTAAAAAACAGGGAGGAACCTGTTGAGAATTTGAAAGTGGAAGGCAGCAAGGGAGAAAGTGGCTGTGAAATCATAGAGATTGTGATTCTAAGAGAGGGTGAAAGGGAAACAGCAAAATAGAGATAGCGAATTTCAGGAAAGCAAATTTTGGTAAACTTAAAGAGCTGGTAGGTAAGGTCCCATGGGAAGCAAAACTAAGTCCGTTTCTACACAGGCCACTTCTTTTGGAAGTGGCATGCTAATACAGGGAGCGAAAGATGCTAATGAGGCATGGATGCAAATTCCCCATGCCTCATTAACATAACGTCACGTGATTTGGAATCCAGAGGACCATTCTTCCGGACTCCAAAATGCCCTGTAGAAGCATGGCCCTGGGGGTACTTCCAGAAGGAAGTCCTCCTTCCGGAGGCCCCTTCTTCCCAAAAATTTTCAGGAAGAAGGGGCCTCCAGAAGAAGGACTTCCTTCCGGAAGCGCCCCCAGCAGCCATGCTTCTACACGGAGTTTTGGAGTCTGGAAGTATGGTCTTCCAGACTCCAAATCACATGACATTATGCTAATGAGGCACAGGGAATTTGCATCTGTGCCTCATTAGAATATTTCGCTCCCTGTATTATCATGCCACTTCCAAAGGAAGTGGCCTGTGTAGAAATGGTGTAAGAGAAAAAACAACTGCAGAGACTTGGCAGTTTTTCAAAGGGACATTATTAAGGGCCGAAAAGCAAGCAATAGTGTTGCATAGGAAAGATAGAAAGCATAGGAAAAGAGAGCCTTGGCTTAGCCAGGACATCTTGCAGGATCTCAAAATCAAAAAGGAATCATATAAAAAGTGGAAATTAGGAGAAATTAAAAGATGAATATAAGCAAACAATACATGTATGCTGGGGCAGGATTAGAAAGGCCAAGGCACAAAACAAGCTCAAACTAGCTAGAGACAAAGAAGGGTAACAAGAAGGAAATCTGTAAGTATATTAGAAGCAAGAGGAAGACCAAGGACAGGGTAGGCCCACTACTCAGTGAGGAGGGAGAAATAATATCAGGAAACTTGGAAATGGCAGAGGTGCATAATGACTTCGTTTCGGTCTTCACCAAGAAGGCCAATGCAGAAATGCCAAACATAATATATATTAGTGGGAAGGAGGTTGCTTTAGAGGATAAAATAAAAAAAAAAAAGAACAAGTTAAAATTTACTTAGAAAAATTAGATGTCTCCAAATCACCAGGGCCAGATTAAATGCATCCTAGGATACTTAAGGAGCTGACAGAGGAGGTTTCGGAGCCTTTAGTAATCGTCTTTGAAAAGTGCTGAAAGTTGAGAGATAGTTGACAGCCAGCATGGATTTGTAAAGAACAATTCATGCCAGACCAATCTGATAGCTTTCTTTGACAGGATAGCAAGTCTTATGGGTAAAGGAGAAGCGGTGGATGTGGCATACCAAGACTTTAGTAAGGTTTTTAACATGGTGTCGCATAATCTTCTTACCAATAAACTAAGCAAATATGACTTTGATGGTGCCACTATAAGGTGGGTGCATAAAAGGCTGGAAAACCATTCTCAGAGAGTAGTTATTAATGGTTACCAGTTAGGCTGGAAGGGCATCACTAGTGGGGTTCTGCAGGGATCTGTTTTGGGACCAATTCTATTCAATATCTCCATCAATGATTTAGATATTGGCATAGAGAGTACGCTTGTTAAGTTTGCAGATGATACCAAGCTGGGAGGCGTTGCACCTGCTTTGAAGGACCCAGACATAATTCAAAATGATCTCAACAAACTGGAGAAATGGTCTCAGGCAAACAGGATGAAGTTTAATAAGAACAAATGCAAAGTATTCCATTTAGGAAGGAACAATCAGCTTCATACATGTAGAATGGGAAGCAACTGTCTAGGAATGAGTACTACAGAAAGGGATTTAGGGGTCATAGTGGACCACAAGCTAAATATGAGTCAACAGTGTGATGCTATTGCAAAAAAAGCAAACATGATTCTGGGAAGCTTTAACAGGAGTGTTGAGAGCAAGATATGAGAACTCATTATTCTGCTCTGCTCAGTACTCATTAGGCCTCAGTGGGAGCATTGTGTCCAATTCTGGACACCACATTTCAAGAATGATCTGGAGAATTGGAGAAGGTCCAGAGAAGAACAACAAGAATGATTAAAAATGTAGAAAACATGAGGTATGAGGGAAGACTGAAAGAACTGTGCTTGTTCAGTTTAGAAAAGAGAAGACAGACGCGACATGATAGTGGTTTTCAAGTAACTCAAAGAAGATTACAAGGAGGGGGGAGAAAAATTCCTAACAGCAGATAGGAATAAGGGGATTTCGAAGTTGCCGGGATCCTTTTGAAAAGGAGCCTCATCTGGACGAGCTGCGTGGCAGCGAGCCGTGTAAATTTTGAAGTACCACAGCTGCTGGCATTCTAATGAGGTACTGAATATGTATTTCAGCGCTTCATTAGTAAACTTCGAAATGGCCATTTGCATGGCCATTTCGAAGTTTTGGGCTAGTGTAGACACAGCCTGTGGTTCTTATGCTAGCCACTAGACAAACACACTCTGGCTACGTCTACACGTGCACCCAACTTCGAAATAGCTTATTTCGATGTTGCGACATCGAAATAGTCTATTTCGATGAATAACGTCTACACGTCCTCCAGGGCCGGCAACGTCGATGTTCAACTTCGACGTTGCTCAGCCCAACATCGAAATAGGCGCAGCGAGGGAACGTCTACACGCCAAAGTAGCACACATCGAAATAAGGGAGCCAGGCACAGCTGCAGACAGGGTCACAGGGCAGACTCAACAGCAAGTCGCTCCCTTAAAGGGCCCCTCCCAGACACACTTTCATTAAACAGTGCAAGATACACAGAGCCAACAACTAGTTGCAGACCCTGTATATGCAGCACGGACCCCCAGCTGCAGCAGCAGCAGCCAGAAGCCCTGGGCTAAGGGCTGCTGCCCACGGTGACCACAGAGCCCCGCAAGGGCTGGAGAGACAGTATCTCTCAACCCCCCAGCTGATGGCCGCCATGGAGGACCCCGCTATTTCGATGTTGCGGGACGCGGATCGTCTACACGTCCCTACTTCGATGTTGAACGTCGAAGTAGGGCGCTATTCCCATCCCCTCATGGGGTTAGCGACTTCGACGTCTCGCCGCCTAACGTCGATTTCAACTTCGAAATAGCGCCCAACACGTGTAGACGTGACGGGCGCTATTTTGAAGTTACTGCCGCTACTTCGAAGTAGCGTGCACGTGTAGACGCAGCTTCTGAGTCCACTACCCTGTTTATAATATATATCAACATGGCAAAGGCAGGGAGGGACAAGAGCAGAACTCAAATCTCGAGAGTCCCAGAAAAGTTTCTATTTGAGCAAAGTTTCTTCACCAAACCTTCCAGCTATGAGAAAGTAATCACTAGTTTAAACTAGTATAAACTAGTTTTTTCAAGAAAGCTGTGGAGAAATTGGAAAGGGTCCAAAAAAGAGCAACAAGAATGATCAAATGTCTAGAGAACATGACCTATGAAGAAAGGCTGAAAGCACTGAGCTTGTTTAGTTTGGAAAAAAGAAGATTAAGGGGGGACATGATAGCGGTTTTCAAGTATCTAAAAGGGTATCATAAGGAGGAGGGAGAAAACTTGTTCTCCTTGGCCTCTGAGGATAGAACAAGAGGCAACGGGCTTAAACTGCAGCAAGGGAGGTTCAGGTTGGACATTAGGAAAAAGTTCCTAAACTGTCTGAGTGGTCAAACACTGGAACAAATTGCCTAGGGAGGCTGTGGAATCTCCGTCTCTGGAGATATTTAAGAACAGGTTAGATAAATTTTTAACAAGGATGGTCTAGACAATACTTGGTTCAGCCATGAGAGAAGGGGACTGGACTCGATGACCTCTCGAGGTCCCTTCCAGTCCTAGCATTCTATGATTTTATGATTCCATGAAACAGTATAACCACAGTGCAGCTTTATTGTAATGGGAATGTAACAACAGTCTAATGAGCATCACAGTATTATAAAGCATAATAATTGACAGGGCTTGTGTTTAAGGACTAATTTTGGTGGGGTTTTTTACTCTTTTACTTTCCCAGCCAACTGTGTTATTGGTATAATTTGTACTAAAAGGGCCCACTTCTGTTCCCTTAAATTTTTCTAAACTGAAAGGAATTGCAAAATAAGGTTTGAAGCAACTGGCCGTTCAAGATTTGACCCATACTGGTGTGAGTTTAATACTTGTACATATTTTTAATTTGGTAAATATTTCCTTTTTGTTTTCATCATATCTATATAATATGTTTATATATCCCTGCTGATATGCATGAAACTTTAAACTGCGCCTCTTTCCCCTCACACCCCCGTATTTCTCCTTGCATGCTTTGTGGTAATGCCCACTTGTGTCAATTGCTCTGTCCTTACCCTTTAATTGTGTGGCTCTGATTTATCCTATCTTCTCTCAGAATAGTTCAGAATAACTGGGATTTTTTTTTCATGGAAATTAGGGTGTTTTACTACCTGACTTCTTTGCTTCTGAACTATTATTACCCAAGGCATTTTTTAAATTGATATAAAGTTCCTTCCAAGCTCTTAAGGACATTAAATCAGTGGAAAAATATTAATTATAATTAATAAACCTTTGGAGATTTCCTTTTCGATCTAATAATAAAAATTCTGTTTTGACATAAATTAATTAGTTAAAGAATAGAGAAGTAGGTTACATTCAGCTCAAAGGGAAACTGAGTTCAAATTAGTCAATGGAGAAAACAGGTATTACCTGGGCAATGGGAATTTAACCTTCCATACAACTCCCAGGAAACATGCATCGCCCCTCAACTGGAGGTACCTTTTTGAAGGTAGTCCACTCTCCATTGCTCATTCAGTCCTGGGCTTCTCTTCAGGGCTAATAAGAAGGATACCAGACATGACAGTTGTTGTATGGTTAGCACTGTCTGAGAGGTAATAGGTCAAAAACTCATTTTCATTTCACTGAGGCCTTTGCACTGCAATCAGATGCTGAACTATTTGCTGTCAGTACCAGCCTGAGCTAGTTTTGAACTGGTAGGCTAGCACTGGAAAGGCTATTACCAATCACCTGAGACATGCAATATTCTAAAACTTACCTTTAAATATTGTTTGATTTCTTAGAGAGGGTTTAAAACATCAGCTAAAATAATCTTCTTAGCCCATCATCCCTGTCTACCAGTCCTACATTTCGCTCACTCTTGCCTACTTCAGTAATCAGAAATGTAAGTAATCGCTGTCAGACGCTTCCACCATTTAGCTCATTCTGCCTAACCAACATATTCTTATTGTGAGATTAGATTCCCAACCCTTATGACTCAACGATACCAGGCTCAATCATCTATTTCTCCCACGCATATTGTCATGTATTCTACCTTCCTGTCCCATGCCAGTACGAAAACTTATTTGTCAAAATTAAAGCTATTGCATCACCTATCTTCCAAACCCTCTTTAAAACCTACTTCTACAGTGTTGTGTACATAGGGTGACCAGATCTCCCTGTCCCAAATACTGGACAAAGAGATATGGGGGTGAGGGGTGGCTCCTCATGGCTCCCCACCAAGCCCCGGGGAGCTGGAAGGAGGTGGCAGACCCCAGCACTCCCCAGGAGCCTGGAAAAGCAGCAGCTGCCAACCTTCCCTGGGAGTCACGGGGAAGCAGAGGGGACACAGCAGCTGCTCACATTCCCTACGCTTTACTGGGGGTTGGGGAAGTGATTTACCTCCTCTCCAGTACAGCTGCTGGTGGAAAAGGTCGGCAGGGGAAGGGCCCAAATACAAGACAATTAGCCCTTTTAAAAAATAAGTAGAAATGCCTTTTTTGGCATCCCAAATATGGGACCGTCCTGCCAAGTATGAGATGGATGGTCACCCTATCTCTACAGAAAACTGACAACTGATAAGTGCTGAGGCATAAGTAGAGACCTGTGATTGCTGCAACCAGCTGACTTTCTGTGTCCAAAAATTGTACACACAGCTGGATTGTCCATAAACATCCTGTTATTGCTACTTCCTCCTACTGCTCCTTTACCTTCCATTTCTCTCATCCATTCATGACATTGTAAGACCCTTGGACCAGACACTGCCATGTTCTGTATACCTGTGTCAGGCACTATTCAGTGTGGTCCTGATCTGGTTTAAGAGTCAGATTAAAAAGGATATTTGGGCAACCTAAGCAATTTATTTTTGTAAATTCACTAGGTGCCTATCTGCACCTTTAGATATCTGAATACATTTTTCACTCTGCCCAGGCCTATAGGTGATACCACAATATAACTATTGACTATATTAATACAAATGGAGTTAGCAATTTGTGGGGGGTGCAGGTGTGTGTGTGTTATTAAATTTAAATTAAATAATGGGTGTTATTAAAATTAATGGGAGAACAAATGGAGTTACCAACTTGTGTAAACACATGCACAAGTTAGTAATTCCTATTTGTTCTCCCATTAATTTTAATAATGCACATTTCCTCAGTATGATTCCATGCTATCTGAGGCTTCTTGTTGCATTTATTATAGATGCTAAAGTAGTGACAATTATAGTGGCAGTCACCGTGGTGGGCCTATTGTAAACCAGTTTAAAGTCTATCTTAACTTTCTGAATTTTTTCCTTATAAGGCTACATTTTTTCCACTATTCGTGAATTTGTTTGGCATTTTGATGAGTTATATTTGAACGAGAGGATTATAAAACTTCCAACTCTAGTGGAGTCTCTAGGTAAGTCTCTTCTATATACAGATAGCCATATGTATTTTATTTCCCTAGCTTACTTTGAGTAGGACGCAGCAGGCGAAGATACTAATTTGCGTGTCTTAGGAAAATTCACAAGAAGTCCTATCATACTGTTTGAGAAACAGTAAGTTAACATGTAACTAGAATTTACTCAGGTGTCCTATGAACAATGTGACTTACTGCTTTAGGTACCTATGACCTCCAATACTGAGTGTCTCATAATCATATGTCCTGACTTCGTGGGTGCTCAAAACATTTGTGGGTGTTACCCCTACCTTCACAGCACCTGTTTTCTGACAGAAGCCCTACCACTCAACTCCTCCCCACCCACTCCCAAGTGCTTTGTGTCCACAGCAATCAACTGTTTTCTAGCATGCAGGAGAAGCAGGAGAAGAAGAGAGAACAAGGTATATGCAGAGGGGACAGGTCAGGTAGAACAAGGTGAAGGCTTGGGAGAAGTGGTGGGGCAGGGCATGGAACAGATCTGGGGTTTGAGCACACCCAGACCTATGCATGTAATCTTTAATAGACCAATTTTCACAATATCCCTTTGGAGTGGGGCAGTGATATTATACGTATATACAGAGATCTAATTTAAAAAATTAAGAGAGAACATGACTATTAATTATAAGACCTGAAGTTCTAATCTTGCTTCTGAGACTGATTTTTCTTTTACTGTGAGCAAATTAATTAACCTGTCTAATAGATGACCATCTTCTCAAAAGGCAAAAGAAGGACACATGTAAGACCCCTGCCTCTTTTCTTCCCCTGAGGGCCACATCCCATGGCCAGGCTGGAACTCAGATCCAGGATGTAGTAAGAGCCAGCCAAGAAGCCTGGGCCAATATGAGGAGCCTCAGAACCTCTGTCTTAGTTGGGCAGGGGATAAGGTTCCCAAGAGCAGCCCCTAGCCTGGTCATAGCATCCCAGAGTGTGCCGTCCAAGGCAGGTGGAGGGGCCAGGACTTCAGGGTTCTCCACATCAGTCAGGGACCCAGCTGTTCCCACTGCCTGGCTCCAGGTTCCTGTGTTGCCAAGGGGGAGGGGCTCTGGGGTGGTGGCAGAGGAGAAGGAGCTAAGGCTCACCTTGCTCCACCACCAGAAAGAGGCTGGCTTTGTTCTGATCCTCAGTCTGGCACAGAGAAACACCATAGGGAATCCAGAGCAAATGCTCTCCTGGAGTCATTCAGTCAGGACTTGAATGTTGGGGACTATACCATCCAGTTTAGGACAGGTGCTCGCTCTTCTCTCTGAGGGTATCTAGATTAGGAAGAATAATTCTTTTCTAAACTGAGTTTGGGAACCTGGATTAAAACTCCTCTTTGTGTCTCGTGTAGGCACAGTTTCACTTTTTGAAAGTATGTTAATGTGTTGTGTATGAGGAGCTTACTTTATGTTTCGGTAGCAGTGAAGAGAAATAATAGTTTATTGGCCAACAATTCTGAAGTTGGGTCTGTCGCCCTTAGTCCTACTTTGCCCAGTCCTACTTTCACTAAAATACCTTTTCTCTGAAAAACTTTCCATGATCCACAGATTCTTTGGCTATGTCTACACTATAGCGATCTGTCAACAGAAGTTATAGTCGGAAGAGATCTTCCACCAAAGCTCCTGTCAACAGATCATGTCCACGCACACAAAGGTGATCGAAAGAGCAATTCACTCTGCTGACAGAGAGTGGCCAGACTTCCACTCTCTGAAAAGAATGGCCAACTGGAAAATCAGCAGACAGGGCTGCTGGGTAAACCAGAAGCTCTGTCTGTAGACTGAGGGGCTCCGGAGTGTCTACGTGTGGTGTTTTTTTTTGTTTTGTTTTGTTTTGTTTTGTTTTTGTCATCAGAAACAGTAAACAAAAGCATTATTCCTGACCACAGAGTGTCACCCGATGGCCGGGTACGGGTGCCCCAAGAGTCTGCTCTGTGGAGGCAGCATGACTCAGCGCCCAGCTTTTACTGCATCTTACCACTGACCAGGCTGAATATAGCCAAACCGGCTAAGGTTCTTTGTTTGTGTTTGGCCAAGTTACAGCAACTGGAAGGAGTCAGGCTGAAGCTTAAACATGGTTACTATTTATTACAAATCAGAAATGAAAATCTTAATGGTTGCACAATTATATAAAGTCTTAATGGTTACAGTTGCAGGAAAAGTTAAATAAAATCTTAATGGTTACACTGTTATTGATCTATTTGCTTAGCTACTGTAGTAGGATGATACAAATGACATGTCAATTAGAGAAAGTTACCCATTTGAGGACCAGACGCCTCAGACTAAAGAGCTCTTACTATTAAATGTGCACAAAAAAAAATGCAGGTATAATTCTCACCCCTGTGTCCTTTGACTCCGGCGTTGCCAAGGTCGTTCACTGAATCCCTCGGGAAGAACTGTATGAGGAAGGAGATCCCCTAGATCCTCAGGAGGCAATAACCTTACCTGACCGGCAGGCACAGGAAATTGGAGCTCGGTTAGAGTAGGCTGCCAGGCCCCTCTTTATACCCTTTGGGGCACATAGGTTCTTCCTTATCTCAAGGTACCAATTGTACTGGTTCGTCTTTGTGACGCCAGCGCTTACAAGGCAGTTACACTTGTAAGGACAGAGATAACTAAATTTATAGAAACGGGGCAAACTTTCACACAGGCAGTAAAGTTCCTCTCCTGGGACCAAGTGTGGGCGGATCAACTATTGATGCCAGCCAAGGGCAGCTTGAAGCCCCGAGGCCGACAGCTAGCCTGTTAGCCCTCTTATCTGTATTCTTCAGTCCAGGGTCATGCTGACATAGCACATCTGCATTTGTGAGACACCAACAGACAGTGTGTTCTCAAAAAATTCCAAGATTGTGCGGTCTCTTTGTGCTGTGTGCTCTGAGGCAACTAAGAGGGGCAGGCAAGATGGAGTAGAGCAGGGGGATTCTGTCTGGCTACACAGAGGCAGAACACTGTTGGCAGAAATGGTAAGTTTTGCTGACAAACTGTTAACAAAAAGCATTTTGTGAGTAGATATGCTGTGAGTTTTTTAGACAAAATCCTCTAAGTGTCAGAAGGGTAGCTGAGTTAGTCTGTATCTTCAAAAACAAGAAGTCCTGTGGCACCTTATAGACAAACAGATATTTTGAAGAATAAGTTTACATGGCCAAAGACTTGCTACGTCATGCACCTGGTGAAGTGGGTCTTTGCCCATGAAAGCTTATGCTCCAAAATATCTGTTAGTCTATAAGGTGCCACAGGACTTCTTGATGTTTATGAAAACCCTTCAGTGTAGTTGTGGTCTTTATTTCCTGCTACCTGTGCTTAAGAATGTAGGTTCTGACTATCAATAGCACTGAGTCACCTTCATGCCTTCAGAGCAGAATAAAATGTTTTTGTAAGTGAGATCAGGCCTTTAAATGTTCCCAGTGATTCTAACTGTGAAGTCTGCTGCATCTACAGCTGTCTTTTTCTTTCTCTTTTTCTTTATTTCCTACCAATTTCCTGGCTTCAGGTCCTTCTTTTATCTAACTTTGATGTGTAGCGCTCTCCCTTCTTTTCTACTTTGTTATCTCCCCTTCTCCTCAGGAAGATTGAACTCAAAAATAGTAGAGAGTGTATCAAGTAATTTGGGATGTTGGCATTAATTTCTTGTAGCCACAGCATTGCCATTGTTTGGAAGACCATTGCTTTGGGACTGTGTCTAACAGAAGAGCGGCTTTAGCCAATTTTTTATATCATTGTCTTTTTGAATGCTAACCTTGATCAGTGGGAGATGCACTTATGTTCTTCTGCATCTTAGGGTGTGTGATAGATGATTCTTTATTCAAAAATTCATATTCTAAGTATTGCTTATTCTCTTGGAACAAGAGACATAAAATGCTCAATAAAAAAAAAAGACTTGTCATCACTAGAACTTTATACTTTCAAAGATGTGCTACTGTGCCAAGGGGAAAGACAAAAAAGGATCAAAACTGCAGGCCTGTAAAGAACCGTGGGAATATATTACATTTTGTTTTCACTGGTGGGATGTCTTTTCAGTAATTTAAGTCTTTTTTTTTTCTTACAAAGTAATATTCCTTGTCGGTGACTGGCATTTCACTCTCTTTGGACACTTTCAGCGGCTGCTTTCTTTGTCGACTTCAATGCTGTGTAAAAGGAAATCTTTGTGCCTTTAGTAATTCAGTATCATTTTGATAACATCAGTATTTTTAGTCATTCCGTATAATTGCATATATTGTTGATTATAATGAAAATCTAGACAAAATATTAAAAATATCAATAAAAATGCAGCAAATCACTTAAAATCCTATCCAAAACTGAAATTCTATCATCCAAAACTGAAAAAGAGGCAGTGTGACTCCTGTGTCTGCACATGGTGCCTCATTATCACTAAGAGGGTAAGATTCATCAGAGAAAACTGTACTTAAATCATATAAATATGTGGCTTGATTTTTTGAGAAGTACTGAGCAGCTGGAGCTCCCATTAACTTTAATTGTAATAGATTCTCTGAACATCAGGACACTTTATTATTATGCCTAAATATGGATGTAGGTACCCAATTTGAGGTACTAAAGTGTAAAAACAATGAGCTTAGAGAGCTATTGACGCTAAAGACAGGAGGTAATGAGTGTGATGAAACTGAGATCAGGATCAGACCTGTTGACTTTGGAATTCCTTAACACAATAGGCAATCATTTCCTAAATCCAAAAGTGGTGGAAGCTGATGATGATTTAATCACATTTATGATGTGCAAGAAGAATAAAGTCTAGATCATAAGAGCCATGCTTTACAATTTAATAGGGCCAGCTTCACAAAGCTAAAAATGTGTATGGGCCAAATCAGCTGAATAGAAGAAGTCAACCAGAAAAAATGTGAATGGTAATTGGGAATCATTTAAAAAATTTTATACCCCCAAAGCCACAATCCCATAATTAAAAAAGTAGGCTAAATTAATTAAAATACTGGATAGAGGAGAAGCAAGGGCAGCTGTAAAAAATAACAGTAAATAAAATGGAAGAAAGGAGAAGTTGATAGGGATGAATACAAATCAGGGGTTAAGAGTCCTAGAAAAATCACAACAGGAAGCCAAGGGACACAAGGAGCAATCTATGGCCAAAGTCATGGCCAACAAATAATTAGAAGGAGGTAATTAAAAAAAAAAAATCAGAGGCTACATCTACACCATCCCGGAAGATTGACTGGCTCAGTATGAATGTGCAAAAGCAACATCTCAGGGTCACAATCAGCCCCTGTACTCCTCCTGAGAAACGAGTAATAGAGCTCGATGGGAGAAACTCTCCCACCAAACTTCCTCAGTAGAGACAGCCAAGTTAGTCGAGCATATATAGGTCAATTCTAGCTACACAACTGCCATAGATAGAATTGTGTATCTGCTCTGTGTTTAGGGAAAATAGATGATTTACTCTCATCATATAATAATGCTCTTTCCAGTTCACTGGTGCCTTTGACAAATGTTGAGGCAACTAAAGTTAGTTATTTTTATCTCAGCAGGACTTACATCCAAGAATTAAAAAAAAAAAAAAAAAGCTGGGTGACGAGCTCAGTGGACTGCTAATGTTGATTTTCAATAACTCTTGGTGTGCTAGGATAGCTTCAAAAGACTGGAAAAAAACTAATATTGTGCCAAGTTTTAAAAAGAGTAAAGAGGGTGGTCCAGATAATTATAGGCCTGTCAGCCCAGATAAGATAATGAAGTGGCTGTTATGGGGTTCAAAGAACTAAAGGAGGTCAACATAATTAATGAACATTAACATGTGTTATGGAAACTAAATTCTGACTAACTTGATATCTTGTTATGATACAAGATTAGTTTAGAATATAATAATGTTGATGTAATTTACATAAAGTGCTCTCTGATGTTTGATTTGGTGTCACATGATATTTTGATTAAACTACTAGAACAATTTTTTAAAATGGCACACATTAAATGAATTAAAAACTGGCAAGCTGTTAAGGTGTCAAAATGTAATTGTAAACAGGAAACTGTTATCCAGTGTAGACCCACAGTTATTGGTTCTTGACCATACACTATTTAATATTTTCATGAATGACCTGGAAGAAAACAAATCATTAATGATGAAATTGGCAGATGACACAAAAATTGGGGGTATGGCAAATAAGAAGAGGAAAACTCAATTTTTCAGAGCAATTTGGATTGCTTGGAAAAATAGGAGCAAGCAAATTATTTGTGGTTGTAATACTGTACATTAGATGAATTTGTATACATCTGGGAATTAGCATGTAGGTCATACTTATAGGAGCAAGACATTCTAGGCTGGGAAAAAGCATCTCTGAAAAAAGATCAGGGCTACATCTACACGTGAAGCCTACATCGAAGTAGCCTATTTCGATGTGGCGACATCGAAATAGGCTATTTCGATGAATAACGTCTACACGTCCTCCAGGGCTGGCAACGTCGATGTTCAACTTCGACGTTGCGCAGCACCACATCGAAATAGGCGCTGCGAGGGAACGTCTACACGCCACAGTAGCACACATCGAAATAAGGGTGCCAGGCACAGCTGCAGACAGGGTCACAGGGCGGACTCAACAGCCAGCCGCTCCCTTAAAGGGCCCCTCCCAGACACACTTGCACTAAACAGCACAAGATACACAGAGCCGACAACGAGTTGCAGACCCTGTGCATGCAGCATGAATCCCCCGCTGCAGCAGCAGCAGCCAGAAGCCCTGGGCTAAGGGCTGCTGCCCACGGTGACCATAGAGCCCTGCAGGGGCTGGAGAGACAGTGTCTCTCAACCCCCCAGCTGATGGCTGCCATGGAGGACCCCACAATTTCGACGTTGCGGGACGCGGATCGTCTACACGGTCCCTACTTCGACGTTGAACGTCGAAGTAGGGCGCTATTCCGATCCCCTCATGAGGTTAGCGACTTCGACGTCTCGCCGCCTAACATCGAAGTTAACTTCGAAATAGCGCCTGACGCGTGTAGCCGTGACGGGCGCTATTTCGAAGTTAGTGCTGCTACTTCGAAGTAGCGTGCACGTGTAGACACAGCTCAGGAGTCCTGGTGGATAATCAGGTGAACATGAGCAGTGGAGCTAATGTGATCCTGGGAGTAAACAGTACTTTTGCATTTGGCAGTGGTGCCATGACTGATGGAGCATGATATCCAGTTCTGATGTTCAAAATTCTGGAAGGATGTGATTAATTGGAGAATGTGCAGAGGAGAGCCATAAGAATCATTAATGGATTAAAAACATAACTTAGGGAAAGATTTACAAGCAATTCAATCTATTTAGGTTAAAAAAAGAGAAATGTACAGGTGATATGATTACAGTTGATCACTAGCTACCTTGGAAAAATACTTAATAATGACGTTTTCAACCTAGCAGAGAAAGATGTAAGAGGATCCAGTGACTGAAAGTTGAAATTAGATAATTTCAGATGGGAAATAAGGTATAATTTTTTTAACGAGGTAATGAACTGTTAAGTTTACCAAAGGCGGTAATAGAATCTTCATCACTGGCAATTTTTAAATCAAGATTGGATTTTTTTTCTTAAGATATGAGATTGTTCAAAAAGAACTATTTGGGGGAAGAGCTGCATTACACAGGAGGTCAGATGGGAGGATCACAGTGGTTGCTTCTGACCTTAGAATCTATAAAAGCATGGTATTTTCTTAATAGATAATATAACAACAATAAGTGGGGAAAACAGTCACCAGCAATGTTCATAATTCAGGAGATTTGTTTAGTTTCTTCTCCTGTCATAAACTTATTCATTTTGATCAGTGCATTTTTATTACCTATAAGAAGAGATCCCATCAATGTGTAATCATTTATTTATACCAAATCTGAGTCATGTTTTTCTTTGTTTTTGTTTGTTTCTTTGTTTGTTTTTTTGCAGGGATTGAGAGATTTCTGGATGCAAGAAAAAAATTGACTGTCACTATTCTGAGGATGCTAATTTAGCTGAATGTTCATGAAAAGTTTGGAAAACTGGCAGTATTTTAAAGAAGTCCTACTGAAGGCACAGGAACAAACCACCCCGCTGCTTAGTAAGAAACGCAAATATGTTAGGAAACCAGCTTGACTTAACAGGGATACCCTTGGTCAGCTTAAGCTCAAAAAGAATGCATGTAAGAAATGGAAACATGAACAGTTGACTAAGGAGGAGTATAAACATATGGCTGGAGAATGCCAGGGACTAACCAGGAAAGTGAAAGCACAGTTGGAACTGCAGCTGGCAAGGGATGTGAAGGGTAACAAGACAGGTTTCTACAGGCATATCCACAATAAGAGGGTTATCAGGGAAGGGGTGGGGCTGTTACTGGATGAGAAAGGTAACCTGCTGATTGATGATGTTAGAAAAGCTGAAGTACTCAATGCATTTTTTTTTGCCTCAGTCTTCACAGACAAGGACAGCTCCCACACTACAGTGCTAGACAATGCAGTATGGGAATGTGGAGGGCAGCCCCACGGGGAGAGAGGAACGAGTTAAGAGCTACATAGAAAAAATAGATGTACACAAATCCATGCACCCAAGGGTACTCAGGGAATTGGCAGATGTCTACAAAACTTGTAAGTGTAATCATAGCCTATTTTATCACACCCTGTTCTTTGTGTCTATGGTAGTTTACCTCCCCTTCCTCCAGGTGCCTGGTTAGAAGATGCTGTTCTCTTACCATCTAGCTCTGCAGGCAGTGCCATCAACAGCAGCAGAGCAGAAATATGATATGCTACCCTTATAGTTCCACTGCTTTTGATGGTAACACTGCCTGCTGGGCTCAGCCATGAGAAGGCAGTGCTGTTGAGTTAGTTTTTTTTTAGGAGTTTTAGATAAATATTGAGCCTCTCTAATGTGACATCCTCAGGACCTGACTGGTGCGGGGTGAGAGAGTTTGCCAGACCATGGGAGGTCAGTGTTGTCTAGCAGCATTACCAACACTTCCACTGCTTAATGGGCTCTTAGAAGACATTTAGGGGTAAATTACAGCTGAATAACAGCACAAACACTGAGAGCCAGGACTGGTGGCTGGAAACTAACTTTGTGGGACTCTGGGAAACTTAGCCACACCCATGAAAAGTGGTCTTCCAGCTAATTAAAATAATGCCAGATTACAAATGTTGCCGGATGAGAGAGTTCTGGATTAAAGAGGTTCAACCTGTATTTGCAAATTGGGATTTTTGACTCTGGCATGTAAGTCATTGTGAACCATAGCAACCACAGAACACTAACCTAACAATGGTGGATATTCTTTCCACACAATTACCAAAACCAATGGCAAATTTAATTACTTGGGGGGGGGCGTGTTTTGACTGTGCTCTGACTGGTGAGTTGCCTAAGACTTTTCTTCTTGAGGCATCAAGTTCTGATCATTATTGATTCAGGAATTTTGAAAGCTAAAGGACCTTTCGGACAAAGCTTTTCCTTCAAATTTTAAAACCCATCTGTAAGGAGGTAGTGACCAAAAGTGCCAGACAAAGCAGCAAGATGCAACTGTGTGACACTTCCCATTCAAAAAAGCAGTCATGTGGCACTTTAAAGACTAACACCATAATCTGAAGAAGTGGGTGTGCCCCACAAAAGCGCATCACCTAATAAATTATTTTGTTAGTCTTTAAGGTGCTACATGACCGTTTGTTTGTTTTGTTAGAATGCAGACTAACACAGCTTCCTCTCTGTTACTTCCCATTCATTCATTTTATCTTCACTGATGCTTTTCTCACTCTCATAACGGCGTTGAGAACATGTAGTTTGGACGATTACTTTTCATTTGTGCACGCCACAATGCTAATGGTTTTTGAAATGCTTGTATCTTTCACAGTGTCAGAAGAAATTATTGTCTCTTCTGTGTATCTTCAAAGTCAATTTGTTTTAAAACAGAGAAAAGTGTCAGCTAGCTGTAACAACTTTATTAGCCATCATCTTCAGATAATTTTGCCAAATTAGACTGTTTCTCTACCAGAAAAAATTGAGTCTCATTCCTGAGTACAGTAGGGTCTCCACATTCACGAGGTTCCATGTTTAGAACTCTTATGAATGTTGATTTTTTTGCGTTTAATGGGGGTGTCAGAGGCTCTGGGGGAAGTGGCAGCTGCAGGTGCTCCTACCTGGAGCCCCAGGGAAGCAGCAGCTGCCAACATTCCTGCCCGGAGCCCCGGGGGAAGCAGCAGCTGGCGGTGCTCCTGCCCGGGGCCCCAGGGAAGTGGCCACACAGCACTAGCGAATAATTGAATTCACAACTGTTAAGTTCGCAGATGGTGAGATTCTACTGTATGTACACCCTTGTGAGGATCTTGCCCCCAACAGTCTCGCACATCACTATGAAATTACTGTGTTCCGCTTCAAAAAGCCTGCTGTTCAGTTTCTTTTAATGAAATTAATAATTTTCATTTCTTCCTTCAGTACTCTTGGATGCCAAAGCTTCATGATGAATGAAACAATGCTTCCAAACAACCTCACATATTTTCCTAGTATCTAATCTATGTCACCCTTGTGGCAAATCAAGTCTATTAATTCCTTGTCCTAATGTCAGTGCACCAGATGAATCTGACTGTTTTTAAACTGCTTTTTTTCTGATTACAAAATGATCAACATTTTTAGGACAAGATTTGTTGATTAAGCCTCGCAACTTACATCTCCACATCATTAACAAAAAATTGTGGGAAAAGCAGTTTCATTCAATGATTACATTCAAAACCACTATGCTATGTACATATGGAGTGTGTCAAATGCAACAAACTCCTTGTAAACAGTCTTATCAGAAACAAATAAAACAGCCAATATTTAAATGATTGTGATTTTATTTTAAATATCTAATAAAATACATTCCTAAAATCATGAAATTTTAAATTTGCAAGTGACACAGTGCCTCATACTTCACAATCCAGTACCTGACCATGACCCATACTTTGACAACCACTGCAATAGCACCTGCAATTAATATAGGCTAATAAACCACCACAAGATGGTGGTAAATGGTAGTTACAACTTGGTATAGTTTTTATTTGGTGACATAGAAGAAATAATGTCTATTGTGTATAACTCCTTGAGCCATCCAGTCCCTCCTATCATCATCCTTTCTGAGAAAATATATCATATTGACATATTTCAGATGTTTTAATTTTCAAAGACAAATACACATTTGCATACATTATGCCACGTGTTGCTTTTAAACTTCCATTTTTTTCTAGTAGTTGAATCTCCTCTTCCTCATCAAGATCCCTAATGAATGCCATTCAACTCTTCATCTACAGGAAGAATGAAGCCTGCGTCAACATTCTCAGTGCATAAAAGGTTCAAAGGTGCTTCAATTCATGCCAGATGCATCAGTGAGTCATTACCAAAGCTGGTGAATGTTTGCGAGTTTAACAAGATATTCTTTCTTCTTGTCGAAAACATCTTTACACAAAAGAGATGTTTCTGATAAGAGGCATCACTGATCCCAGTTCCTCAGTACATGGAATCAACAATAGCTGAGCAGACAATTTTTAAATTGTCAATTTGCCTTTACTGTCTGCATCAATATTGTAATTTTGAAAAGTCAGATTTCTATAGGAACTTTAAATAGGATGCCTTAGGAAAAACTTTCTGGATCAAAAGACTTAATGTCTTATTAGCTGAAAAGTCTATTAATTGGGAAAAGGAGAGTTCAGACTTTGAAATCAATTTTAATGTATATTATTTCTTTAACCAATTAATAACTCTCTTTTCCTGTTAGTTTACTAAACCTTTAGATTTTGGTTTAAAAGGGTTGGCTGCGATGTGATTTGGGGGCAAAATCTGAATTATACATTGCCCCAGGCAAGTGGCTAATCCTTTGGTATTAGAACAAATTTATATATGATGCATCTAGTTTTCAGTTACCACTCATCCTAAAGACCGTATGCCTGGGTCTTGTTAGGGGCTGGATTGAGTAAGAGGACTCTGTTACAGGATACAGGAGTTCACTTTTGTTGCTGGCTAGATGAACTCTAATTTTATGATAACCATCATTTTGTGAGGTGGCTGCCCTGGTTTTCATCTATCTGTCCTGAATTGGGCATTCATGACTGTGACCCACAGCAGGCATGGTCCACAATGATGTCAGAGTAGAGGACAATGAAAACACGCAAGACAAGCACAGTAAGGACATAAGATAAAGAGAAATTAACACACATGCATATGCACATATGGGATACACAGACCTTTAAAAATGGTGAAACTGCAAATTGAAAGGATCTTAAGAAGAGCAGATAGAGGTTGAACCTCTCTAATCTGACACTCACTCATCTGGCAACAACCATGGTCTGGCATGATTTTAGTTAACCAGATGTCCACTTATCAGGGGTGTGGCTGAGTTTCCCATGGTTCCAAAAAGTCTGTTTACAGCCAGCTGTCTTGGCTCCCAGTGTTTTGTGCTGTTATTCATCTGCAATTTACCCCTAAATGCCTTCTAAGAACCCAATAAGCAGCAGAAGACTCAGTAATGCTGCTAGACAATACTGACCTCCTATGGTTTGGCAAATTCTCTTATTTGGTACATGGTCAGGTCCCAAGGGTGCCAAACTAGAGAGGTTCAACTTACACTCATAATAATTTCATTTTCTCATCAGTCTTATCTTACTTATCTGGTACAACACATATATGGGAGATTTGCATGGATTGTGTGGGAGCTGGATGCCTTAATTGCCTTTGTGCCTTTAAAAATATTTTTCGTATATATTTGAAAAGTGATGTTTAGAAGCACAGCTTCTAGGTTAGCTCTTAGCACATGGGAAGATCATTTTCATATACCTGTGTTTGACTTAGCATATGGGCTGGGTCTACACATGCCACTTCCTTTCGAAAGAGGCATGTTAATGAGTGGGTTCAAAAGATGCTAATAAGGCACTGCAATGAATATGCAGTGCCTTATTAGCATAATGGCGGCGGCAATTCATAAGTGCAGCTTTTTGAATCCTGCGCCGCCCGTGGAGATGGGACCTTCCAGAAGGACCGCCCCCCCCAGTTTTCAAAAGCCCTTCTTCCAATCACCAGATAGGACGAAGGGCTTTTGAAAACTGGGGTAGTCCTTTTGGAAGGATATTCATTGCAGCGCCTCATTAGCATCTTTCGAACCCACTCATCAACATGCCCCTTTCGAAAGGAAGGCGCACGTGTAGACACAGGGATGATTTCTCTAGATACATATGTATGGTGGTTTTTTTGTGGGGGTTTGTTTGTTTGCTTATTTGTTTGTTTTTCTAACAGTAAACTGCTGGCTTCAGTCATCTGTCTGGAAAATTCAGCCAATTTATATATTTTTAAATTTTGTAATTCACTTAGCCACACCAAGCAAGTGCAGCATTTGAGTGTTCTTTGGCATTTAATGCATTCTGTAACCCCTGAGCTTTCAAAAGCCAGTTCAAAAGCTCCCAAGGATTTCAAACAGAAGCATAAATCAATAATGCTTAGTACAATTTAGCTAAACTACTGCCACCACTTTCAGGTTCAAGTCCCTTTGTTGGTGCCTTGACAAAGCACAGCACAGCAGATTCATTGTGGAAGGAAAGGCTGCACCTAAATGAGATGGCAAATCTCTCCTGTTCAGTTTCTTTGTCTTCTACCATTGAAGCAATGCAAGGTGTTTCTTTTAGTGTAGTAAGAAGAGGTGTGTAGTGTTCTTGGTTAAATATGAAAAAGAAAGAGTTTGAGCATGATACGGACTGTGAGTCAGATTTCTGTGGGATAGTCTCTTCATTTTTACTCAAATAAAACTACAATTAAAATTTGACCCAAAGTAAACATTGGACAACTGATATGAAAAGTAAATGAGACTTCCAAAATATGTATAAGATTGTGTGCTACTTGCTTGCTATTTTTGGCAGTGGGGCTTTGCGTTTTAATGTGGGGATTTGCATGGGTCACAACAGTGTCTGAAGAAAAGGGCACAGCTCCTTGTAAAGAGTCATTGTTTGCCTCATTTGTAAGTTGGAATATGGAATAACATAATGTAAAGGTCCCAGATTTCACTTTATTATGATTTGTATTTTGCAAGCTGCCAAAGCCTGAATCAGTATCCTGACCTCACCGAGCCAGGCCAGGGTGTCAAGTTCACTCAGTTTCTAATTATGTTCACTGGACTGGGTTTATACATTTTAGGACACCATCTTTCCTCATAACAGTAAAGGGATATTTTCACAAAGAACCAGGGTAGGACTTTTAGTTACTTGTTTGTAACTAAATTGTTAGTTATCACTATTGATTGTTGGTTCAGTGCCATATGGCATTCAACATCGCTCAGTGTATTTTGGACTACCTGTTTCTCTTTCCTGCACGTCTCTCTTCTGCTGTTTCTCTGCAACTTCCCAGCTTCTCTCTCTTCTTTTCTTCTGTCTGTATTTCATCGCATGCAGAAACTCCTAATTTCCACCCAGTGGTAAGCTAAACTCCCATCCCTTTCCCTATTCCATCTGCTGAAATGATCAGTAATGAAATATAACTTGTATAAAAATGCTGTTTAGTTTTGAGTTACACTCCAGTAAGAAGCAGCCCTCTAGCACCTTAAAGACTAACAAATTTATTAGGTAACTACTAATAAATTAGTATTAGTAGTTACCAAATTAATAAATTTGTTAGTCTTTAAGGTGCTCCAGGACTGCTTGTTATTTGGAAAGCTCTGGACTAACACAGCCACCCTTCTGAGTCTACTCTAATAAGAGTAATTGTGTGGGGGGGAGGGCGGCATTTATGTGTCTTTAAGCACACTGCAGATTCAGGGAGACATCACTGCATCCATTTCCACTTTTTTTCAATTTTGGAAGAGTGTTTTTGTGACCCTGGGAGCTAGACACACATCCTGAATATCTAGAGTTGTCTACCAAAAGAGTTAAGTAGAAATATATATATATATATATATTATTTAGATTCATCCTGTGAGCCAAGGTTTGACATTGTTAAGTTAGGTCCTGTATGTGCAAAGAAACAATCCCTAATCCACTGAAGCTATCGGTTAACCTGTATGGATCCTGTTGTGGGCCTGGTGCCTAGTTTATACAAACTCGTTGGGCCTGTTTCAATTAGTTAGAAAAGGCCCACATCAACAAGATGAGAAAATAGGGAAAGCCCCAAAACAACTGAAGAATGGTTCAACCTTTCTTCTCTGTATACACCAACGTGCATGTGCCATTTTGGAAAATAAGATATTAATTAATCATTAAATAGTATTGACAGTTGTCTGTCTCTTATAAACTTTTTATTTGGTGTACAATAATCTGATTCTTTTTAATGTTTTCTTTCTATTTATATAAAAAAGTGATTAAAAGTAGTGGCTAAACCATGAAAGCTGATATTTGATAGCGAAGTAAATACAAGACACATTCTGATAAATCCTCAAATAGTGAATGCAGCAATAAATTATGCTTATTGGTTTTGTACAGACAGTTCTGAGTAGCTACAGGGGCTTTCTCACTTTAGCTATACTGTTCATTTCATTTAGCTCTATTCCACCTCTTACAGTGTGCAAATAGTTCCTCTCTGTGTGCTAACTCAGCCATGTCATTGGTCAGAGCCTCAGGAAATCTGGTCCCATGAATGTCATATTAATCTTGGCTCTATATTGAAAATATTCCCAGTCATCATAATGATGAGTCTGCAGTTGCGGTCAACATCTCTGTGGCATTTACTGGGAATAAAACAAGGGTACTTATCTTAGCATTTAATCCATGGCTCTCTTCTGCATTTTAAAGCTGCATAGCTCAGACCATTTGTATATCTCTATCAAGCATATCATAGGGTGGTGTGAACCTGCATTGCCCCACTTTGCATTGTGTCTTAGACAATGTCTTCCAGAGCTTCTAGGGATGTCAGGCCCCAGACCTTGAATAGGTGCAACAGAAAATGCTGTTCATAGTCAACCATCTAGCCATGGACAAGTGTAATTGGGGGTGCATGTAGGTAGCTGAGTGCAGAATTTCCTCATTAACGGAAAACACATGAAATAAAAATGGGGAACTGCATGACACTACTCTGAATAATCCAGTAAGGACTAAATCAATCCTGAAATCTTAAATAAGAGCAACTCCCTGTAACTTCAAAGAGTTATGCTGGTACTCTAAGATAGGCACAAGATGCTTAAATGAACCTCTTCCCAAATATGCAGATATTCTTTGCAAATCAAGCTGCAAATGTTAACAGCATGGCTATTGTCATATCCAGTGCTACATTTACACATAAATGGAGAAAAGAAAAAAATAGCAAAATAAAAAGTAAATAAAAATGTGAACTTACAAGAACTGAAGTTCATATTTTAATATTTATTTATAATATAGATATTTAGAGAGTTTGCATGTCTGTCTGGGAGGTGGTTTAAGACCCCCTCCCCAAATGGTAAGAAATAGGCCCACCAAAGTTGTTATGAAGCTTCCTCCTATTCTAAATTAAAGCAAGGTCAGAATTTGGTTGTGCCAGAAAAATAGGATCTTCCTGGAATTCTATTGTTTTCCATGACCCGGAAAGGGAGGGGTCTAATAAGAGGGACAGTTATGCTTCACTATGACCATGGGAGGGCAGTGAGTGCTGTGTGGCCTCACCAGGAAGAGAATAGCCTTTTGGTGCTGGAGTTCTCTAAATCAATGGCCCCTGGGCCAGGTAAGTGGTGTCATTGCCCACAACCCTTCTACTCCACCCTCGACTGCAGCATCAGACATGTCAGGTGGAAGGGGAGCAAGGAGCTACTGGGCAGGCTGACTACTCCCTGTCACATGAGGAGCTACTGGATAGGCCCTCCCCTCCCAAGGAGCTGCTGGGCAAGTCAGCCCTGTCCCCCCATTTCCCCACTTGGAGGCAGGGGTTCACCTGCCTCTCCCCACTTTCCCTCTAGGAGGAGCCCCCAGTGCAGCATAGGCCTATCCTCTAACTGGGAGCTGCTTTCAGAGCAGTGCAACCCTCGTTTCCATGAAAGGCCCTGGTAGGCTCCCACCAACCCTCTAGCCCTCAGCCTGAGCTCTCCCTCCCTGTCCTTGAGCTCTCCCATTCCTTTCCCTGAGCCCTCAAGTCCTGACCTACCTCCTGCCCTCATACCCCACCCCCCCTCACACAATGCATGTTTATCCACCAAAAAAATGAAATATCCTTGCTCTTGCTATCACCACAAATTCTTTTGGAGTTATATAAAGGGTTTGATACCAAATTAGACTATTGGTCTGTGAAGTAGTTTCCCATTGTTTGGTATTTGAACCTCTCTATATTTTAAAGGAATACAAAGCCCACCATAATACAGTAGGGCGATTATTTTCAAACTGAAGTGAGCCACCTGCATTTTTATTTAGGCACCTGTCTAATAATGGCCAAATTTTCAGACATGTAGTTCACCTGCAGCTGTCAAAAAGGTAATCATTTTGACACTTTCTCATATAATATCTTCCGAGGCAAATAACACAATTTAAATGATTGCAACGTATGTGCAGAATTGTTTGAAAGACCATAGTCAAAGAGCAGTTTTCAACAGATCCTTGCCAAGTGGGAGAACTTATCTAGTGAAGTAACATGTGAGGCAGGGGCACCCTGGAGTCTGATACTATTCAATATCTCCATTAATGGATTGGGTAAAGTGGATGGTATGCTTCTAACCTTGGCAGACATGGGGTGGGGTGGGGGAAGGGTAGCAAATGCTTTGGAGGACAGGATTAGAATTCAAAAACAACCTTGACAAATCAGAGAATTGGTATGAAATCAACAAGATGAAATTTTATAATGACAAGTGTGAAGTAACTACACTTAGGCCAGGTCTGCACTAGGGGGGAAATGTCAGATGAAAGCTCTAGCTACATGAATTGTGAGGTTGAAACCTTACATCGTTTTTCTGCATCATCCCCACAGCAGGACGTTGAAGGTATCAAGGAGTACTGAGGTTAATGGGGACACTCTCAGCATTCAATTTAGCAGGTCCGTACTAGACCCACTAAATTGAACCCCAGGAGATCAACCACCAGAACATCAACCCTCCATTATGTATAGACAAGCCTTTAGTACGTTCCTCAACAAATAGGGGATAATTGGCTACTCAGTAATACCTCTGGAAGGTCTGGTGGTTATAGCAGATCACAAGTGGAATGAATAAACAATTTTAAAAAAAGGGCTATTATTTTAGGACGTATTAACAGGAGTATCCTGTGTAACACAAAGGAGGTAATTAATTGTCTTACTCTGCTTGGAGCTAGTGGTGAGGCTCACTGAAGTAATGTGTCTGGATGACACACTTTGGAAGAGAGGAACCAGAAAAAGAGGTTTATAAAATATGGCCTATGAGAAAGGATTTAAACAAAACAAAACAAAAAAAAACAGGAATGTTGAGTCTTGAGAAAAGAAGATTGTGGAGCGTGTTGGTAGTCTTGAAGTGTATTGAGAACTGCTACAAAGAGGATGGTGAAGTACACTGAAGTTGGGACAACAAGTAATAGACTCAATCTGCCACCAGTATGATCTAGATTAGATACTAGGAAAAGCTTTATAACTGTGAGGATAGTAAAAGTGTGGAATAGGTTTCCAAGTGAAGTTGTGGAATCCCTGTCAGTGGAAGTACTTCAGAACTGTCTGGACAAAATCTTGGGATGTTCTAGGTTTACTTGGCTCTACCTCAGTGCAGGAGCCTGGATTTGATGACAGAAAGGCACGTGAAAGTGTGTTGAATTTTTCCCCTTTTCTATCACATTTCTAGGAAGCATCTCTGTGTAATTCCTTTGAAGATGTGTTGCTAAAAATTACATCTACTGGATAAATGAAAACTGAATGCCATTTTACCCACATTTCATTCACAGTTTCACCATAGTTCCCTTTCGTACACTCTAAAAGTCTGTATCCAATTATTTTTAAAACTGTCTGAAATCCTTGCCACATTGTCCTTCAAGTAATTCATAGTACCTTGGCATCAGTTTCTCAAGAGCCAGGAAAATTGGAATCCCTTTCAGTCTTGAGGCAGTAATAATTCAAAAGCTTTTTGTTTCCATTCCTTCTTCAAATTATAATGAAAAATATGTGTTGAAATTATGCCAGAACCTGTCAGAGTTTAGTTTCAGTGGTTCAGAACTCATTTTGGCAGTCTGTGATATGTCTGTACTTAAAATTAGGGTTCCAACCTCCAGGATGCAGAAAACATAATTGCTGCACCTCTGCACCAGCCTGATTCACCTCATCTCCTTTCAAACACCCTCTGACCCTTGTCTTCCCCTTCCAAGTGCCCCTTCCCTTGTAGTCTGACCCATGAACTTCTATATCAACCTCTTCCCAGGAGCATTAGCCCTCGAGGGAGCCCCTACCATCCTCTCCTTGCAATCCCTCCTTCCCCCACTCTGGTCCTCCCACCTTCCCCCTCCCTGCTGCTAAGACTGGGATCCGTGGATCTAATAGCCCAGCCCCAGTATGGAGGAGTACAAGAACCAAAGCCGCATCAGTTTCAACACATAGAGGGACTAGCACACAGCAGGACACAGGTGTTACAAAAGCAATGGTCCCAGACATGTGACCTGCACTTGTTAATTACAAGGTTGCTACAGTCACCAGTATGCATTATCCCATGCATTACAGCCACTTAAAAGTTTGTCATGGGTACGAGAAAGGCACATGACAACCTACAAGCAGTAGAAGAACTGGCCAGGCCAGTTAAATAAACAGCTAGGTGGCAATCCTACCTAACACAGATATTGTAAATATAGATAAAAAACGAATACAGTAAACCAGAATGCATATAATAAATAGAATTGAAATCAATTAATAATAATACTCTGTTTTCATGTGTGGTTGCAAACCATCCAGGATTGTCCTGGAGTCTCCTGAAATTGGTATCCCTCTCCTGGAGACCACTGCAAGCAATTCTGAAGAGTTTGGGAGGTTATTTTTAAAAGGTGACATTATGTCATGTTGGAGAAAAAAACCTGTAATAGCTTCAGTCAGGGTTGGCAACTCTATTTTCATGTAAGGAAGATACTGCCATCTTTTTCTAATGGCCAGATTGGGAAACATTTTTTCTAACTATTACATGAAGAAGAAAACTGTAAGTTAGGAGGCCTGGTTTTGTAACAGGCCTTGCTCCCTATTCTGAACAGTGACCAGGCACCCAGAAAAATTCATATTTCTCTTCATTTGTATTGGGTGCTTCAGACACTCTTTACTGCCTGCAAGCACTGATGCACTCTTCTATCTACAAGGTACTCATGATTCATTATGGCTACGTCTACACGTGCACGCTACATCGAAATAGGCTATTTCGATGAATAACATCTACACGTCCTTCAGGGCTGGCAACGTCGACATTCAATGTCGACGTTGGGCAGCACCACATCGAAATAGGTGCTGCGAGGGAACGTCTACACGCCAAAGTAGCACACATCGAAATAAAGGTGCCAGGAACAGCTGCAGACAGGGTCACAGGGTGGACTCAACAGCAAGCCGCTCCCTTAAAGGGCCCCTCCCAGACACACTTGCACTAAACAGCACAAGATACATAGAGCCGACAACTAGTTGCAGACCCTGTGCATGCAGCATGGATCCCCAGCTGCAGCAGCAGCAGCCAGAAGCCCTGGGCTAAGGGCTGCTGCACACGGTGACCATAGAGCCCCGCAGAGGCTGGAGAGAGAGCGTCTCTCAACCCCTCAGCTGATGGCCGCCATGGAGGACCCTGCTATTTCGGTGTTGCAGGACACGGATCGTCTACACGTTCCCTACTTCGACGTTGAATGTCGAAGTAGGGCGCTATTCCCATCCCCTCATGGGGTTAGCGACTTCGATGTCTCGCCACCTAACGTCAATGTTAACTTCGAAATAGCGCCCAACACGTGTAGCCGTGACGGGCGCTATTTCAAAGTTGGTGCCGCTACTTTGCAGTAGTGTGCGCATGTAGACGCGGCTTATGTCTGATTAAGTATTTTGCCACAGAGGGTATGTCTTTTTAAACTTTATCTTAAACTTTGTTCCACAAGACGCTGCTCTTCCTTTCCTCTAGATTACCAAAGGGTCAACTGGAACATTCAGAGTATTGAGTCATGCATTCCATCCTTTCCTTACTTCTTGTTTAGTAAGTGGCAATTTTCTTCTCCTGTTGCAGTGGAGCTGACAGTTTTGCCAGGCCTCACAGCATTATTTGAAGGAGGTGGGAGATGTGGGGGGTAGCTCTGTGGTCCCAGAAGAAGTGGGGTATAGAGCAGAAGGGGGGAGCTGGGGCCAGCAAGACTCGAGCCCCACCCAGAGGACACTGCACCATGCCCTCCTCCTCCCTGCCCTTGGCAGCCCTAGTGCTGTTCAGCATGCCACAGAGTTGGTCCCACGGCAATTTAAAGGATCCAGGTCTCCAGCAGCAGCATTGGCAGCCACCTGAACTCCAGGCCCTTTTGACTGGCCAGGTCAGAGGGGAATTTCCCCCCTTGCCCATCCTGTCCATGGGCCTGCTCTGTTGTGATGCAGTTAAATAGGCAACAAACTCATAGTCTGCAGTTCCATGAATATAAATATTTTTTGTTTGCACTGAGTAGGCCCTAAAGCAAAGCTGCATTTCTTATTTTGCTCAGTGCTTCCTCTACTATGACAGTCATAGTGAAACATCATAGAGGTAGAATCTTACCCCTATTAAGAAAGTGGGAAATTTGCCATTGACTTCATCTGGGCAGGATTTAAATGCAGGTTTGCGGCGGGGGAGAAAGAAAATGAAAGAAAAGTTTGTGAAAGCTTATATATCATTTCTTTCATGCCATCCTCCTGGTTCCTTGTGGTATCTTTTGGTTGTCATATTAATTCAAGTGTTTCTACTAACTTTGCTTAAAACTAAAGTCCTAACTTCCATCCCCAATGCTTGAAGAATGAAAGGTTGCCCCTTAAAAAAACGCTCAGTGTATACAGACAGCTATGTAGATGTCTTTCTGTTCCAATTCCAGCTGTCTGGCCACTTACAAGTTTCAGTTTCCAGAGGAGAGCCAAACCTGTTTTTTAGGTAACAATGTACATTTCCCCACACCTCTAATTTGCTTGTGACTAGAGGAGCCAGCGCATCAGATTCTGATGGCTGTGGTCAGGTTCTATCCCTTGGGATAATTGATGTTTCGCTGTTATTTGATATTTCATAAAGTAAATCTCTCAGCAAGAAGCTTTCTAGGATTAAACCTCAAAGGCAAAGAAGAATATTGCTTCTCACACCCAAAATCCCATGTCTTTGTCAGTGACATAGTACCGTGCCAGTCCATTACAAATACAACATCAAGATGAAGATTCTATTATTCCATTCCCTTTTCAGATTTCTTACCAAGGACAATAAATCAAGGATTTACTTATATGAATAACAGACATCCCCTGGTGAATACTTGTGTCTTTTGCACATAAAATGTTAACTTTTCAGCTGTGTAATTATTTCTTCCGCACACGTGTAAAGCTTCTGAAGCTAAATGTCAGATTCCATAGTTCTGAAGAAGTGCTGAGTAACTGCACTCTAGACTGATTGTTATGAAGTACTGATTCCAAGAATTACCTCTAAAGTACTTGCCAAAGGGATGTGCCTAGAACTAAAATTCCATTTGAGACAAAGCAGTTTGTAAAACAGATCTTATCCCGAATTAGGGCTGGTCAGAACTTGCAAATTATATTCACTGTGAATTCAGTCCTTCCTCTGGTTCATGAATCATTTGTGAACCAATCCCAATTCACAAACTGCTCCGAAGTTACAATTTCTGCAGGTTTATTTGTTATTAGCAACAGTTACTAGCAAACAGTTCAGGTATGGTATTTGCTTGTGTGCTATACCTTATTATTTTTTATGAGTTCTTTGGCACCTAAATAACAGAGTATAACATCTTGTATGTGTAAAAAGTACAACCCCTGCGACCGGGTGCTTGCAAACAGGGTGGTTGCTAACAGGAGGGAGTTCTGAGAGGGGCTTTCCTGAGGAAGGAGGGGGCAAACTACAGCACCTTTGGGTAAGTGGCTTTCTGGAGTGTGTGGGTGCCTGGGTTTGGGGGTTCTGGGCCTCGGTTTGTCTGTTTATTTGGTGTTTGGAGTGCTGAGCTGTCTGTTTGTTTGTTTGAAAGACCATGTGCTCAGGCTGGCCATGTGCTCAGGCTGCGTGCCGATTGGCTGAGCGGTAGTCAGAGGGAGGGGCTCTCTCAGGTGGGCCAGAGTTCTAAAGCCCTGCTGGCAAGCGACCAGGGAGCAAGCGACTGGGGTGGTTGCAAACAGGAGGGAGTTTTGAGAGGGAGGTTTAGAGGGGGAGCTTAGACGGAGCTAAGGGACCCACTGCAGCATGAGGAGCAAGCGGGGAGAGATGGAGGGATGTCAGTGGTGGGCAAGTGGTTTGGGGGCGTCTGGTACGGCTGTGAGGATGGCAGCACCCACAGAGGCTGCTTGCGGTGTGCTGGCTCAGATTGCATGGCTTCCAGGCCCAGTCCTGAGCTCCCTGCATGCACGCGCTGCACCAGATCTGTGGGGCTCCAGGGACAGCCATAGCCAGATGAAGAGTTGGTAGCTTTGGCTGGGACCCAGGGTGCGGCTGGGCTGCGAGATCAGCGCCTTCCTGGAGGATGTGGGGCTGCAGCAGCGTGTGGCCAGGTGCAGAGAGGCCAGGGGAAGGGGGACCTGGCGGCAATGAGAACTGATAGGGGGCAGTGTGGTGCAGTCAGGAGAAATGGGAGTGGATGGGGGAAAAGGGGACAGGGAGAGAGGATCTGGGGGTGATCGTAGCTGATGAGAGGCAGAGGGGTGGGGAAGAGGGTCCTGCGGAGGCAAGGAGGTTGTCACAGGGAGTTTTGGGGACATGTGGCAACAGGGAGGTGCAAGAGGTAGTGGTACTGTACCCATGTTCTCCATACCCCACTGCCTTGTGGGTTATCCTGGAAAGGAGCAATGCTAAGGGAGTAAACCCTGACAGAAAATCCGGAGAGGAGTCCTAAGGAGGTTCTGTGCCAACTTCTGGCATTGACCCGGCAACTCCTGCAGCTGAGCTGGTACCAGACGTAGAGGTTATCCTCTCCTTTGGACTATATCAGTAAAGCCGAGAGGGGAACACTGGCATCTGGGCAGCCCAGGGTCCCAATAATCACCCAACCTCATGCCTGGAGAGGTACTCCAGCATCGCTAACAGCGTTGAACCAACACGGGAGGTAACAGATACCAGTTATAAGCTCTTGTTCGATTGGCGTAGAGAATGAGCGCAAGGGGTTGCCTCCAATGGTGGGAGAGATCATCACATCTCACTGGACAGTCACCGCCTGCCTCAAGCTGGGCAGCCCCCAGCCAATAGGGTACTGTCCCGCCACAGTTCACCTGCCTCACTGGGTGCATGAGGCTTAAGGTTCCCAAACCTGACAAGTGACCTGAAATCTGAGCACCAGGCAAACCAATAAGAAAATCAACAAGAAAAGGAAACCACCAAAGTTTTAAGCTTGTTGCTGGAATGTGCGGACCATGCTGACAGGTCTGACTGAAGATCTTCAGGACATCAGCAACACCTGAAAGACCGCTGTCATCGATGAGGAACTGAAGAGGCTCCAAGCTGACATTGCTGCTCTGCAAGAGACACGTCTCGCAGATTCGGGATCTCTAAAGGAAAAGGACTACACCTTTTTCTGGCAGGGTAAAGCCCGAGAAGAAACCAGGGAGCATGGTGTTGGCTTCGCCATCAGAAGCACCCTTCTACAAATGGTGGAATTAGTCATGGGTGATCAGAAAGACTCCTTCAGGTCATACTTCAAACTCGCACGGGTCCTGTCCACCTGATCAGCGCTTACGCCCCAACCCTGTACGCCACTCTGGAAGTAAAAGACAAGTTTTATGATGTGCTTAGTGCTGCCATAGTGCAAATACCTGCTTGCGAACAACTGTACATTCTGGGTGACTTCAGTGCGAGAGTTGGAGCTGACCGTGACTCGTGGCCTTCCTGCTTAGGCCACTTCAGTGTGGGAAAAATGAATGAAAATGGTCAGCGTCTTCTCAAACTTTGCACGTACCACAATCTGTGCGTCACAAACACATTTTTCCAAACCAAGCCACAGCACAGAGCGTCCTGGAGACACCCATGCTCAAAACACTGGCATCAACTAGACGTGGTCATCACTAGACGTGATAACCTCAAAAACGTCCTTCTGACACACAGCTATCATAGTGCTGACTGCGATACAGATCACTCGTTAGTTTGCTCCAAACTCAAGGTGATTCCCAAGAAGCTGCACCACTCAAACCAACTGGAAGGTGCTGCATCAATGCCAGAAAGACAGCTAACTCTGAGAGAGCTGAAAAGTTCAGAGCGACCCTCAAGGATAATCTGCGCAGCAACCATGGGGGTGCCAATGGGACATCCAGATGGCAGCATCTGAGGGATACAATGTGCAACACGGCCTTGTCGGTGTTTGGAAGAAGAGCTAGAAACACAAATGACTGGTTCGAAGCTAACTCCGATGAGATGATTCCAGTCATCGAAAAAAAGCACGCTGCGCTCCTGGAGTACAAACGTTTGCCGAGCCAGAATACCCTGCAAGCACTCGGAGCAGCCAGAAAAACAGTACAGCAAATGGCCAGGCACTGTGCCAACAACTACTGGCTCAAGCTATGCAGCAGCATCCAGACCAGTGCTGACTTTGGTAACCTCAGGGGAATGTACAAGAGCATCAAGAAGGCATTAGGACCCACCCAGAACAAGATGGCACCTCTGAAATCCAAATCTGGTGAAGTCATCGCTGACAAAGCCAAACAGATGGAGCGCTGGGTCGAGAACTACTCTGAGCCGTACTCACGCAAGAACATTGTGGTCGACTCAGCCCTCGATGCCGTCGAACTCCTACCAGTAATGGACGAACTGGACCAGGAACCAACTGTGGATGAACTGAAGAAAGCCATTGACAACATTGCAATAGGAAAGGCCCCGGGCCAGGATGGTATACCACCAGAGGTAATCAAGTGTGCCACAGACACTCTCCTGGAATCCCTACATGAGCTACTGTGCCTGTGCTGGAGAGAGGGAGAGATTCCACAGGACACGCGTGACACTAACATAATAACCTTGTACAAGAACAAAGGAGACAGAAGCGACTGCAACAATTACCGTGGAATCTCCCTCCTAAGCAACACTGGTGAACTGTTTGCACGCGTCATCCTCGGCAGACTCCAGAAGATTGTTGAGAGGGTGTATCCTGAATCACAGTGCGGATTCTGCGCAGAGAGATCTACCGTCGACATGGTCTTCTCTCTGAGGCAGCTGCAGGAGAAATGCAGGGAGCAGAGGAAGCCACTCTATATTGCCTTCATCGACCTAACCAAGGCCTTCAACTTGGTCAGCAGGGATGGACTGTTCAAACTGCTCCACAAGATAGGTTGTCCGCCACGGTTACTCAAGATGATCCAGTCTTTCCACGAAGACATGAGAGGAACCATCCAATACGATGGCACATTATCGGATGCTTTCAGCATCAGGAGTGGCGTCAACAAGGATGCGTCCTTGCTCCGACACTGTTCGGAATCTTCTTCGCACTCCTCCTGAAGCACGCCTTTGGATCTTCAACAAAGGGCATCTTTTTGCACACAAGATCTGACGGGAAACTGTTTAATTTTGCAAGGCTGAAAGCTAAATCTAAGATGCGGAAAGTCCTCATCAGAGATACGCTGTTCGCAGATGATGATGCTGTCGTGTCACACACAGAAGACCAGCTTCAGAAGCTGCTGGATCGGTTCTCCAAAGCATGCAAGGACTTTGAGCTCTCCATCAGCCCAAAGAAGACAAATGTACTTGCTCAGGACGTTGCTGATTCTCCATCAATCAGCACTGACAACTATACATTAGAGGTCGTCCACGAGTTCGTTTACCTCGGGTCCACCATCACTGACACCCTGTCCTTGGAGACTGAGCTAAATAGGAGGATCGGTAAAGCATCCACAACTCTGTCCAGACTCAGCAAGAGAGTGTGGAATAACAACAAGCTGTACACTCACACCAAAATGCAAGTCTACAGAGCCTGCATCCTCAGCACCCTCCTTTACGGCAGTGAGACTTGGACCCTGTATGCCTGCCAGGAAAAGAGGCTGAACGTCTTCCACTTGTGTTGCCTCAGGTGCATCCTTGGAATATGATGGAAGGACAGAGTGTCCAACACTACCATCCTTGAGTAAGCTGGAATCCCAACTATGCACACCCTCCTCAGGCAGCGACGGCTCCGCTGGCTTGGCCACGTCCACAGAATGAATGATGGAAGGATCCCAAAAGACATCCTGTATGGCGAGCTAGCCTCTGGCAAAAGACCTCCTGGATGCCCCCAGCTGCGCTGCAAAGATGTTTGCAAGAGAGACCTCAGGGAAGTAGACATCAAGCCAGACAGCTGGGAGGAGCTGGCAGATGATCGCAGCAGATGGAGGCAGGAACTATAAAAGGGCCTTCAGAAGGGTGAGTTGAGGATCAGACAGCTAGCAAAGGAGAAGCGAGCCCACAGAAAGCACAGCAAGGACCTTCCAGACACCCATTACATATGCAACAGATGCAGCAAGGACTGTCACTCTCATGTGGGTCTTCACAGTGACAGCCGATGCTGCAAATGAGGATGCCAAGCAGAACTACGAAGGGCGCGTTCCATAGTCTACGTAGACTGAAGGATGCTACTACTAACATCTTGGTCCCATGGAAATTAATGAAAAAAAACTCCCATTGGCTTATTTGGGACAAGGATTTCTCTCATAGACAAGGTCCTTTGTTCATATTGGTTTTGTCAACCATTAGGTTCTGCTTTATATGTGTGTGTGTGTGTCCACAAACATTGCAGAAGGCTCCACTTGCTGAAGGAAAGATATGAATATTTTCACTGTTGGATCATTAAATCTGGTCCAAGCATGGCAGTGATCAAAATTAATTTTCATCTGCCATCTCTTTGCTATACTGTGTGAAATGGCTTTCTGTTCCATTCGGAATCTCATTTGCCAAATCTATCACACTATGGTAGCTGAGTCTGCAGTTTTCAGTCACTTTCTAGCTGGCAGTTAGCCAGTTACAGATCTTTCTTCCTCCACTATAACAGATGTCTGTATGGTTAGTTTTAGCTGAGCCGTAGAGGATTGCATTCAGTATGGAGACAGCTCCTCTATTTGTTGTGATCCCTTTAGTTCAGAGCTGAGGCACGTTGGTTGGACAGTGTAGCAACAATAGAAATGGCTCTGGAGAGATAAAATCATTTCTTGTTCTCCACCGTAATCAATGTAAAGCCTTTCAGAAGTACAAAAAGTTAGAATCATAGAATCATGGGGCTGGAAGGGACATCAGGAGTTCATCGAGTCCAGCCCCCTGCTTCAAGCAGGATCAACCCCAGCTAAGTCATCCCAGCCAGCATCTTGCCAAGCAAGGACATAAAAACCTCCAGAGATGGAGAATCTACCACCTCTCTAAGCAATGCATTCCAGTGCTTCACCACCCTCCTGGTGAAGTAGTTTTTCCTTATATCCAACCTACACATCTCCTTCTGCAACTTCAGATCACTGCTCCTTGTTCTGCTATCTGACACCACTGAGAACAGTTACTCACCATCCTCTTTAGAGCTCCCCTTCAGAAAGTTGAAGGCTGATATTAAATCACGCCTCAGTCTTCTCTTCTGTAAACCAAACAAGCCCAAATCCCTCAGACTATCCTCATAAATTATGTGCTCCAGATCCTTAATCATTGTTTTTGCCCTATGCTGAACCTGCTCCAGCACATCCACATCCTTTTTATACTGGGGGGGGGGGGCAAAATTGGACACATTATTCCAGATGTGGCCTCACCAGTGCCGAATAGAGGGAAGCAACCACTTTTCAAGATTTGCTCAAAATGCTCCTCCTAATTTACCCCAATATGCCATTAGCCTGCCTGGCTACAAGGGCACACTGTTTACTCATATCCAGCCTGTCATACACCATAACCCCTAGGTCCCTTTCTGCTGCACTGCTCCTTAGCCAGTCGGTTCCCAGCCTTTAACAATGCTTGGGATTCTTCCACCCCAGGTGCAGGACTCTCCACTTCTCCTTGTTGAACCACATACAATTTCTTTTGGCCCAATCCTCCAATTTATCCAGGTCATTCTGGATCCTCTCTCTACCCTCCAATGTATCTACCTCTCCTCCTAGATTTATGTTATCCACAAACTTGCTGAGGGTGCAAGCCAGTCCCTTATCCAGGTCATTAATAAAGATGCTGAACAACACTGGCCAAAGAACCAAGCCTTGCAGCACTCCGCTTGAAACTGACCACCATCCCGATATCAAGCCATTGACCACTAACCATTGGGCCCAACTGTCAAGCCAGCTTTCTATCCATCTTATAGTCTATGGATCCAATCCATACTTCATTAACTTATGGGCAAGAATGTTGCAGAAGACTGTATCAAAAGCTTTGCTGAAGTCAGGGTATGTCCAATCCACTGACATCCCCATGTCCACAAAGTCTGTTACCTCATCATAGATGCTAACCAGATTGGTCAGGCAGGACTTGCCCTTGGTGAATCCATGTTGGCTACTTTTGATCACTTTCCCTTATTCCAAGTGCTCCAAAATGGATTCCTTGAGGATCCCATCCATTATTTTCTGAGGGATTGAGGTAAGGCTACTGCTCTATAGTTCCCTGGATTGTCCTTGCATATTTTAAAGATGGGCAGTACATTTGTTTTTTTCCAGTCATCTGGGATCTCTGCCGGTCATCATGAGTCTTAAAAGGTAATGGCCAAAGGCTCGGCGATGACGTCTGCCAATTTTCTCAGTACCCTCGGGTGCATTAAATCCAGACCCATGGATTTGCGTACATCAAGTTTTTGTAGATAGCTTATAATTTGTTCCTTCCCCACAGATGGCTGCCCTCCACCTTCCCATGCTGCATTGTCTAACACTGTATTGTGGAAGCTGTCTTTGTCTGTGAAGACTGAGGCAAAAAAACCATTGAGTACTTCAGCTTTTCTTAGATCATCTGTCACTAGGTTACCTCTCTCATCCAGTAATGGCCCCACATCTCTGATAACTTGCTTATTGTTAACATGCCTGTAGAAACCCTTCTTGTTTCCCTTCAAATCCCTTGCCAGCTGCAGTTCTAATTGTGCTTTTGCTTTCCTGATTACTACCCAGCATTCTTCAGCTGTATGTTCAACTGTCCAAATTTCCATATCTTATATGCTTCCTTTCTGAGTTTAAGCTCACTAAGGATATCCCTGTTAAGCCAAGCTGGTTGCCTACCATATTTTCATTTCTTACTGTGCAGTGGGATGGTTTGTTCCTGTGCCTTCAGTAAGACTTCTTTAACATACTGCCAGTTCTTTTGAACTCTTTTCTCCTTCATCTTCTTTTCCCAGGGGACCCTGTTCAACAGTTGTCTCAGGGAGAGGAAGTCTGCTCCTTTGAAATCAGGGGTCTGTATATTACTGCTCACCTTTCTTCCTTTTGTCAGAATCCTGAAATCTACAATCTCATGGTCTCTGCAACCCAGGTTTCCACCCACTTCTATTTCTCCTACTAGTTCTTCCCTGTTTGTGTGCAGCAGGTCAAGTTGCACACAGCCCTTGGTCAGTTCCTTCAGCACTTGTACCAAGAAGCTATGCCCCACTTTCTCCAAAACCTTCTTGGATTGTCTGTGTGCTGCTGTATTGGTCTCCCAACAAATGTCCAGATGAGTAAAGTCTCCCATAAGAACCAGGGCCTGTGATTTGGAAGTTTCACTTAGTTGTCTGAAGACCTCCTCATCTACCTCATCTCCCTGGTCTGGCGGTCTATAGCACACATGAACTACAACATCACCTCTGTTACTTCCGCCTCTAAGCTTAACCCAAAGACACTCAACTGGATTTTCTCCCTACTTATACCAGAGCTCTAAGCAATTATACTGCTTCCTCACATACAGCACAACTCCTCCTCCTTTTTTCCCCTGCCTGTCCTTACTAAACAGTTTATAACCTTCCATGACCGTGCTCTAGTTATTTGAATCATCCCACCAAGTCTCCGTTATTCCAACCACCTCATACTTCTTTGACTGTGCCAGGGCCTCTAATTTTTCCTGTTTGTTCCCTAGGCTTCTGGCATTTGTGCATAAGAATCTTAGAGAAGAGGCTGATTGGACCACTTTCTCCTCTTCACCCAGGAAACCTACTTGATTGTTCCCTCCTCCTTCCCCACTTACTTCAGGGCTTGTGTCACCTTCCCCTGATGAATCTAGTTTAAAGCCCTCCATACTACATTTGCAAGCCTGCTCGCAAAGATGCTCTTTCCTCTCTTCATTAGGTGGATCCCATCTCTTCCCAGCAATCCCTGTTCATGAAAAAGAATCCCATAGTCAAAGAAACCAAATCCTTCTCTGTGACACCACCTATGCAATCGCACATTTACCTCTGTGATTCAATGATCCCTACCCAGACCCCTTTCTTCCACAGAGAGGATTGAAGAGAACACCCATTGTGCTCAGATTCCTTGATCTTCCTTCCTAGGATTACATAATCTTCCTTGATCTTGTCAGGGTCGCTTTTGACTGTGTCATTGGTTCCTACATGGAGAAGTGGGAAGGGGTAATAATGTACAGGTTTAAAGATTTTCAGCAGAGATTCTGTAACATCCTGGATTCTACCTCCTGGCAAACAGTAAACTTTCCAGGATTCAAGTTCTGGACAGCAGATTGATAACTGCGACCCTCTTAGGAGGGAGTCCCCGACCACTACCACCCGTCTTCTTCTCTTAGGGTGGTGGTCATAGAACCCCCATCCCTAGGACTGTGCATCCCATGCCTTAGAAACTGTGGGGTGTCCTTCTGATCCATTCCCTGTGAAGTATCAGCCCCAGCTATCTCCACCGTATCACCTGTGCAGAGAGACTGAAAGCAGTTACTTAACTCCACTGGAATTGCTGAAACCTGAATTGGTTTTCTCCTCCTGGAGGTAACATGCTTTCAGTTCTCATCCTTGTTTTGAGCAGCCTGCTGTTCCTGCAGTATTATAGGATGCCTTCTATCCAGAAAGTCTTCACCCTCTCTGATGAACCTGAAGGTTGATATTTGTGCCTCAAGTTCTCTAACCTTCTGTTCCAAAATGGCTACCAGCTTGCAGTAAGTACATAGAAAATCCTTTCTATTGTTCGGGAGGAAGACAAACATGGCACATACCATGCAGATCACAACAGCAGACTTCTAACTTGTCATGTCACTGTCCATTTTTGTCCTTCTCAGAGAGTTCCCTTTGACGTTTCCAGTGCCACCTTGAAGGGCATAAGAGAAACAAACCTTTTAGAAAAGGAAAACAGATATGGGGCTCTCTCTCCCCTAAGGTGAACTCCCAGGCAAACTTTCTGCTAGCTGCTCCTGTTTGCTGGTCACAAGTGTTCACTGATACTGCCTTCTTAGAAGGCTGCTAGCTGGTTTGGCCTGGCTCAAAGCCTTTGCCTCCAATCTAACTAGCCCTTGAAGGCCCACCTGGAAAAAGCTCTCTCAATTCACACCTTGGAAACTTGTCAAACTGCCAAACATGCTTTCCAACTGCCCCTCCCTGAAAAACAAATGCTCAGGCATACAGGCAAATATTCAACCCACCAGCTCACAGCGCAGCCCCCCAAATACCACACTCAGCTGAGCTTCTCTTGGATGCTTTCTCAGGCAAACTACCTGTTAGCTACTCCTGTTGGCAAATGCTAACATTTTAATAATTAAATTTGCACTAGGCTGCTACTTGGTGCTTATGTGTCTAAAGGACATCTCTAAGTATGTATGTTTATTGCCCTCCAATCTTCTTATTGCTGCAGTTTAGTCTTACAATGAAAATTACTGGTTTAGCTTGAAAGAACTGGGCTTGCTTAATTAAGAAAAGAGAAGACTTAGCAGGGACATGATAGCAGTGTTCAAGTACCTAAAAGTGTGTTACAAAAGGATGGAGAAAAATTGTTCTCCTTGTTCTCTAAGGATATGACAAGGAGCAATGGGCTTAAACTTCAGCAAGGGAGATTTTGGTTGGACATTAGCTAAAACTTCCTAACTGTCAGAGTGGTTAAACATTGGAGTAAGTTGCCTAGGGAGGTTGTGGAATCTCCATCATTGGATATATTTAAGAGCAGGTTGGATAGTCATCTATCAGGGATGGTCTAGATGGTGTCTGTTCCTGCCATTAGGGCAGGGGACTGGAATCGATGACATCTCAATGTTTGTTCCAATTCCAGTGTTCTGTGATTCTATGCTTCAATGTGATCAGAGTCTCACTCAAGATGAAAGGGCTAAGCACTTCCCAGGAGTACAAAAACAGACAATCCCTGCCCTGAAGAGCTCAGAGTCTAAGGATGGACAGATGGCATTCAGAAGAGGGGACATACAAAAGAGATTTTTCTGGGCAATTCACGGGATTTGCTGTGGGCAGCAAAGCAAAAGTGGTGGGTTTTTCATTTTTGTTTTTGTTCTTTGGTGGGTTTTGGTTTGTTGGTTGGTTTTAAGGAAAGTCTTAGAAATGGAAAAGGATGAGCTTGCAGCAGGAATAAATAAAGTCAGTGCATGAAGAGAGATCATCAAGGAACAAGGTGCAAAGGCTAGTTGTTCCAGAGCCCAGCAAAGAGGCGGACAAAGCTGGGAAGCTGGCGAGAGGTAGGTTTAGGTGAACAATTTTGGTAAACCTAAATCTGCTTTCTTCACCATATTCACTATTGGGTGCAACTTCGCATGTTCCTCATTGCCAGCTGCTTTTGGGAGCAGGAATTGGCTGCATATTTAGCTGCATGCTGCTTTTACCAATCTGCATCCTGTCAAAACTTCTCATTTGCTACTGCGGAAAGTGAAAACTTATTCTTGTTGCACCTGTATGGCTAAGGTTCCTGCTGTGGTAGAAATAGAACCTAAGAGAGTCATATACAATAAACACAATTCAAGCACACAGTAGGAGTAATTTCTAAACTAAAGTTCACACTCACCCCAGTTGGGCACTATGCCTCATTAATTCTAAAAAATATATGATTAGCAAAATATTAATTTTGCCAGCTAGATGGCTGAGAAACATTTATCTAATTTTCCATCTAGTCAACTGCTCAAAAGACAGAAGTGAAGACGGACCATACTGCTTGATGACTGACACCTCTCTACGGTATTCAGAAACTGCTTCAGTGAGCACAGTTTCAGAACATCCAAAGATAGAATGCTTCTTTCACATGATATATTTGTATTGCATAAAGTTTTGTTGTGACTGATAAGGTATCCTTCTTGATAGCCATTGGATGTTGCAAGAGTATCTGTCTTGGGAAATAGCAGCAGATTAGTTTTATGGATATTTTATAAATGGAAATGTACATTATGAGGTACTAGATAGAGAAGTTCTTATTCAGTTATAATAAAAATCTTGTATGTTATATTCTGAAGCCAGAAGAGACAGACAGATGTAGTAACAGAAATGTAGATGAAGAGGGAGCTAATAGACACACAGGTGTCTGCTGTGCTTCTTTTAGTGTTCTGCCTGCAAAACTGAAACTAACACAAAACTGATGCTTTGCAGTGAGAAAGGAAGCAAGTACAAAGCCTGCTGAACTTTTAATGGGACAGGACATCACATATCTCCATGTTTCTTTAATACATTTTCCAAATACTCATGCATTATCATTCACATGTTTAACATGAAATACTATATAATCTAACTAAAAGTTGTAGATAGTCTATCACAGAGTCTTCAATTGAGAGTGACTATTCTGCCCCTGGAATAACAATTCACTAATTAAATTATTTATAAATTTGGGCAGATGACTGCTTTTTTTCACTCTCTTAAGATAACTCAATACTGATAAATCAGCAATGTGTTAAATTACAAGAACAGTCAGTGGTAAGGAAACAGTTCTGATCCTAAAGATTCTTCCACCAAATTGTCCAAATCAGGAGTTGTAGCAAAAGGAAGTTCGACCAGAGAACAGAAAGTCCTACTTGAATGCCCCTAGACTCGTGTACTAGTCAAGATTGCAGTGGGTCATTCTGTTGTTTCCATAAAATAACATGGAATTATTTTACCACATCTACAAAAAGATAAAAAATAACAAAATCAAGTTCCATGCATTTTACAAATTCTGAAGGTACCCAATGCACTCCAGAACAATAGGTACAAGTCCAAAGGCTAAGTCTCTGACTTGAAAAGAATGATGAGGAGCTGCTGATCAGTTAGCATAGCTTGGGATTTGGCTGCATGTGAGGCAACGTCAGGATGTAGCAGTCCCCCGCAGGAATACAAAGATCATGTCAAGACAATGGTTGCAGGCGATTCCTGGGTAGTACCATCTGATGTGTTCCTGTTGACACGCAAGAAGTTGTCCATTTTTTGCTGATGACTCCAAATAGATCTGGTATCTTTTTAAGGCATGCTTAAGTGTTTGTACAAAGTGTTCCACTAGTCCCTTTGTAGGAGAATGGTAAAGAGCTGAGCATATGCTCTGAATTTCCATTACAGATGGGAAGTTCTGAAATTTTTCAGAACAGAATTGAAGTCCATTTTCATTTAATAACCGTAACGGTAAACCAAATTGACCTAACAAGGCATGAAGATTTCCAGTAGTCTTAGTAGCTGTATTAAAAATCACTCTGCAATTCTTTGCCCATTTTGGATGGACACTGACTACAACACAAAACATATAACCTTCTAAAGGTCCAGCAAATCCATGTGAACGTGTGCCAAAGAATGTAGATGAACTGGGTTAGGATTAAGTCAGATTCGCTTGCACATAGTACAGCACTTTGCGTTACTCTCACTGTCTTTGTCAAACCCTAACCATCAAAATGATTTTGCTCTTAGTCTTCATATGTGTAGTGCCAAAATGACCTTCAGGAAGAGCTTATAAAAACTGAAATTGGATGTTTTCACAATAACCCTCGTTCCCCATAACATTTAAATGTGATTCTCAGATATTTCATATTGTTGTGAAACTAAGGCTGCGTCTACACGTGCACGCTACTTCGAAGTAGCGGCAGTAACTTCGAAATAGCGCCCGTCACGTCTACACGTGTTGGGCGCTATTTCGAAGTTGAAATCGACGTTAGGCGGCGAGACGTCGAAGTCACTAACCCCATGAGGGGATGGGAATAGCGCCCTACTTCGACGTTCAACATCGAAGTAGGGACGTGTAGACGATCCGCGTCCTGCAACATCGAAATAGCGGGGTCCTCCATGGCGGCCATCAGCTGGGGGGTTGAGAGATACTCTCTCTCCAGCCCTTGCGGGGCTCTGTGGTCACCGTGGGCAGCAGCCCTTAGCCCAGGGCTTCTGGCTGCTGCTGCTGCAGCTGGGGGTCCGTGCTGCATATACAGGGTCTGCAACTAGTTGTTGGCTCTGTGTATCTTGCACTGTTTAATGAAAGTGTGTCTGGGAGGGGCCCTTTAAGGGAGCGACTTGCTGTTGAGTCCGCCCCGTGACCCTGTCTGCAGCTGTGCCTGGCTCCCTTATTTCGATGTGTGCTACTTTGGCGTGTAGACGTTCCCTCGCTGTGCCTATTTCGATGTTGGGCTGAGCAACGTCGAAGTTGAACATCGACGTTGCCAGCCCCGGAGGACGTGTAGACGTTATTCATCGAAATAGCCTATTTCGATGTCGCAACATCGAAATAAGCTATTTCGAAGTTGGGTGCACGTGTAGACGTAGCCTAAGTGTGTAAACTAGGACGTCTTCTGCTCCAACACTGCCCTTCATAGTACCATCACCTCCACAAGAGAAAGCATATGACCCTCAGCAGGTTCTCTGATGATGTCTGGGCTAGTGATGAGTAATCTATAATCAAATTGAGATAGAACACTTTATCTGAAGTTTCTTGGGATTAGCAAGAGTTTTGGCACAACAGATGCATCTTCCTATCATCATTGTCTGCTGAGTCCCTTTAAAGAACTGAATAGTATAGGAATGAGATGAAATTAGCAATGTTCAGTGTTGTATACAAGCAACAGCTGATGATGAAATTCCACATTTTGGTCCAAATATTTGAATTAACAGGTGATGATTCATCAGCAAGATAAAAAGTACATAGCACAAAATAAGTATGAAACTTCCAAATTCCAGAGATAACACTGAAAATGTATCATTATTTGTGCTTATTTCTTCTTAGTAGTGATGAAAAAGATGTTGGTTTTTCTACGCTGGTAGGAAAAATATAGGAAAGAACTGTAACCATTGCCTAATTTCAATGGTGGGGTAGAATAAAAAGCTGATGTCAACAGCTTCTTTGTTTCCTAAAGAAATACTCTTGCTTGTTAGGCCATTTCCATTTTGTCTTTGCTAATAATAGTTCACATAAAGGTGCAAAGACTATCTCCAGATTATGCAGAATTTAAGTATAATATACAGACATGAGGACACCCAGATGTGGTGCACCCTCCCCATGGAGAAGAGGGTTGTAATCACTGTCTGGAAGCTGGCTACTCCAAACAACTACAGCTGCCTGGGAAACCAATTTGGTGTGCACAAGGCCACAGTTGGGGCCATCATGATGGAGGTAAGGAGGGCTAGGCCATGCTCCCACTGGGAGGCTGCGGGGGGCAGGACTGTTGGCCTGAGGTGGGGCCGGGGCAGTGCCTGGCACACCCTGCACACCTTCAAGGGTGTATATGTCTCCTCCCTGTAGGTGGTGCCTGCACTCAACATAATGCTCCTCCATAGGGTGGTCCACATTGAAGACCGATGATGTAAGAAAAGCTTAAGTACTCAATGTTTTTTTTTCCCTCATTCTTCGTAGACAAAGATAGCTCCCACAATACAGTGATAGACAATGCAATATGGGAAGGTAGCAGGCAGCCATATGTGGGAAGGAATGAGTTATGAGCTATGAACAAAATCTAGATGTACACAAATCCATGGGTCTGGATTTAATGCACCCAAGGGTACTGAGGAACAGGCAGATATCATTGCCAAGCCCTTGGCCACTATCTTTTAAGACTCTTGGAGATTGGGAGAGATCCCAGATGACTGGAAAAAGACAAACATAGTGCCCATCTTTTAAAAAAGGAAAGGAGGACAATCCAGGGAACTATAGACCAGTTAGTTTTACCTCAATCCCTGGGGAAATAATGGACAGGATCCTCAACGAATCCATTTTGGAGCACTTGGAAGAGGGGAAAGTGATCAATAGTAGCCAACATAGATGCGCCAAGGGCAAGTCCTGCCTGACCAATCTGATTAGCATCTATGATGAGGTAACAGGCTCTGTGGACATGGGGAAGTCAGTGGATGTGATATAACCAGACTTCAGCAAAGCTTTTGATACAGTGTCCCACAATATTCTTGCCCATAAGTTAAGGTAGTATGGATTGGATCCTTGAACTATAAGATGGATAGAAAGCTGACTTGATGGTCAGGCCCAACAGGTAGTGGTCAATTGCTCAATATCTGGGTGGTGGTCGGTTTCAAGTGGAGTGCTGCAAGGCTTAGTTCTTGGGCCAGTGTTGTTCAACATCTTTATTAATTACCTGGATGAGGGACTGGGTTGCACCCTCAGCAAGTTTGCAAATGACACAAAACTAGGGGGAGAGGTGGATACCTGGGAGGGTAGAGAAAGGATCCAGAATGACCTGGATAAATTGGCATATTGGGCCAAAAGAAATCTTATGCGGTTCAACAAGGAGAAGTGTAGAGTCCTGAACTTGGGATGGAAGAATCCCAAGCATTGTTAAAGGCTGGGAACCAACTGGCTAAGCAGCAGTACAGCAGAAAGGAACCAAGGTATTATGATGGATGAAAGGCTGGATATGAGTAAACAGTGCGCCCTTGTAGCCAAGAAGGCTATTGTTATATTAGGGTGCATTAGGAGGAGCATTTTGAGCAGATCTAGAGAGAAGCAGTTGTTCCTCTGTATTCGGCACTGGTGAGGCCACATCTGGAATATTGTGTCTAGTTTTGGGCCCCCCAGTATAAAAAGGATGGAGATGTGCTGGAGCAGGTTCAGCGGAGGGCAACAAAAATAATTAAGGCTGGAGCACAAGACCTATGAGAATAGGCTGAAGGATGTGGGCTTGTTTAGTTTATAGAAGAGAAGATGGGTGATTTAATATCAGTCTTCAACTTCCTGAAGGGGAGCTCTAAAGAGGAGGGTAAGAAACTGTTCTCAGTGGTGTCAGAGGGCAGAACCAGGAGTAATACTCTGAAGTTAAAGAGACAGAGGTGTAGACTGGATATTAGGAAACACTACTTCACCAGGAGGGTGGTGAAGCATTGGAATGCTTTGCCTAGAGAGGTAGTGGATTCTTCATCTCTCAAGGTTTTTAAGTCCCAGCTTGACAAGTTCCTAACTTGGAGGACTTAGTAGGGGTGATCCTGCTTGAAGCAGGGGGCTAGCCTAGATGACGTCCTAAGGTCCCTTCCAGCCCTATGATTCTGTGATTCTATAACCCAGTTGTTATCCAATACTGAAGTGTTTTAAACAAGGGGGTTGTTCTATAAAGACATCAACCTGGTTGTAGCCTGGCAAAGACACCACTAAAAATTCGTTTAACATATTACTAAAGATTATAGGATTTCAGGGACAGGCCCCCGGAAGCCCTGTGGGGGCTTGGAGTGGGGGGTCCCTGGGGCTTGGGAGACTGCTGGGCACTGGCCATGTGCTCATCACTGTTGTTGGGGGCGGCTAAGAGAGCGTGCTGCTTGGGGCTTGTGCTTTCGGAGCTTGCCTGTTCTCAGCTTCCTTCCACACGGTTCCTGGGTCCATGCGGCCTTAAGAGCGGCTGGATGTGCAGGTCATAGAGCTCTGCTTGGCAGGGTGGGGCGTCTCCGCACTCAGGCTGGGTGCCATCATGGAGGACTGCTCTTTCTAAAGAGTGGGCCGTAGAACATCTACATGTGCCTTCTTTCAACGTTGTTTTTCAATGGGTGTTGCTCTTCCTGTACAGGATCAGGGTCCAGCTTTCATCGTGTGGGCCGCGTTCCTTTGACTTCAAATCAAAAGAGTGCATGGCATGTGTAGACACTCCATTCTTTCGAAAGAGGGCTGGTCTTTTTGAAATACTGTGCATGTGTAGACACACCCCAAGTGAAATTGCTTTTCCTAATAGCCAATTTAGACCTACCCTACTGCAAGTTGAGACCATTGCTCCTCATTCTGCCATCTGTCACTACTGAGAACAGTCACTCCACATTTTCTTTGGAACTTCTTCTCAGGTAGTTAAAGGTTGCTATCAAACTCCCACTCACTCTGCTCTTCTCCAGATTAAACAAGCTCAGATCCCTTATCCTCAGCTTGTAGGTCATGTGCCCCAGCCCCCTAATTATTTTGTTGTCCTCCACTGGACCCTCTTCAGTTCATCACCACCCTTTCTGTAGTGTGGGTATCAAAACTGGATTCAGTATTTAATATGTGGCCTCACCAATGTCAAATAAAGGGGAATAATTACTTCCCAAGACCTGCTGGAAATGTTCCTCCTGATGCAATGTAATATGCCATTAGTCTTCTTGGCTACAAGGGTGAACTGTTGACTCATATCCAGCTTCTCATCTGCTGTAATCCATAGTTCCTCCTCTGCCAAACTGCTGCTTAGCCAGTCAGGCCTCAGCCTGTAACAGTGTTTAGGATTATTCCATCCCAAGTGCAGGACTCTGCATTTGTCCTGTTGAACCTCATCAGATTTCTTTTGGCCCAATCCACCAATTTGTCTAGGTCACTCTGGGCCCTAGCCTTACCCCCCAGTGTATCTACCACTCTCTCCCGCTAGTTTAGTATCATCCGCAAACTTGCTGAGGGGGCAATCTATCCCCTCATCCAGGTCATTCATAAAGATGTGGAACAAAACCAGCCTTAAAATCAATCCTTGGTGTATTCTGCTTGAAATGACCACCAACCAGACACTGAGCAGTTGATCACTACCTGTTGGGTCCAAAAATCCAGCCAGCTTTCTATTCATTTTGTAATCCACTCATCCAATCCATACTTTCTTAGCTTGCTGGCAAGAATTATGTGGGATACTATATCAAAAGCTTTTTTAAACACAAGACATATCACATAAACTGACTTCCCCATGTCCAGAGAGCCCGTTACCTTGTCATAGAAGGCAATCAGGTTGGTCAGTCATGACTTGCCCTTGGTGAATCCATGTTGACTATTCCTGATCACTTTCCTTTCTTCCAAGTGCTTCAAAATGGGTTCCTTGAGGATACTTTCCATGACTTTTCTGGGAACTGAGGTGAGCCTGACCAGTCTGTAGTTTCCCAGATTCTCCTTCTTCCCCCTTTTTAAAGACGGGCACTACCTTTGACTTTTTCCAGTCATCCAGGACCTCCCCTTGATCTCCACCAGCTTTCAAGGATAAGGGCTAACGGCTCTGCAATGACATCTGCCAGCTCCCTCAGCACCCTCAGGTGTATTAAATCCCACCCCATGGAGCTGTGTGTGTCCAGCTTATGTAAGTAGTTCTTAACCTGTACTTTCTTCCCTGAGAGCTGCCCACCTCCTTCCCATTCTCTGTTGCCTAGTGCAGTAATTTTGGACCTGACCTCATTTGTGAAGACAGAGACAAAAAAAAACATTGAGTATTTCAGCTTTTCCAACATCAGCTCTCACTAGGTTACCTCCCTCCTCCAGTAAGAGTCCCACACCTTTCCTGATCACCCTTTTATTGCGAACATGCCGATAGAAAACTTTCTTGTTACCTTTCACAGACCTTGCTAGCTGCAATTCCAAAAGTACTTTGGCCTTCCTGATTACACCCCTGCATTCTCAGCCAATATATTTATACTCGAGTCATCTGTCCGAATTTCCACTTCTTCTAAGCTTCCTTTTTGTCCTTAAGCTCAGTAAAGATTTCACTGCTAAGCCAAGCTGATTGTCTACTAGATCTGCTTTTATTTTATTTTATTTTTTTATTACTGCAGATCAGGATCATTTGTTCCTGTGCCTTCAACAAGGCTCCTTTAAAACACAGTCAACTCTCCTGGACTCCTTTCCCCATTCATGTTAGCATTCCAGAGGGACTCAGTTCCCTGAGAGAGTCAAAGTCTGCTTTTCTGAAGCTCTCCTTTCTTCCTTTCATCAGGATCCTGAACTCGACCATCTCATGATCACTGCTCCCCACATCTACTTCACCTACTAATTCCTCCCTTTTTGTGCACAGCAGGTCAAGCTGCTTATGGCCTCTGTCTGGCTCCTTAAACACTTGTATCAGGAAGTTAACCCCAACATTCTCCAAAAACTTCCTGGGCCACGTCTACATGTGAATGCTACATCGAAGTAGCTTATTTCAATGTAGCGACATCGAAATAGGCTATTTCGATGAATAACGTCTACACTTCCTCCAGGGATGGCAACGTCAACGTTCAACGTCAACGTTGCGCAGCACCACATCAAAATAGGTGCTGCGAGGGAACGTCTACACGCCAAAGTAGCACACATCGAAATAAGGGTGCCAGGAACAGCTGCAGACAGGGTCACAGGGCTGACTAGCACTTCCGAGGCAACAGCTAGCCGCTCCCTTAAAGGGCCCCTCCCAGACACATGCAGCCTGCACAGCACGCGGTCTGCAGAGCCATAGCCATGCACACCTCGAGCGACGCAGTCATGGACCCCCAGCAGCAGCAGCAGCAGCCAGAGGTCCACCAGCCACCCCTGCAGGAGCAGTGCTCGCCCTGCTCCATGCCATGCAGGAAGCAGCTGAGCACCTCCTTGCCACAGACGAGGAGCTGCCCGCAGGGGAGGAGGACTCAACCCCCAACCCTGCAGCACCACGCCCCTGCCCCACTGCACACGCCGCCAGCTGTGGAGCAACCCCACAAGCACCGACTGGTGGGAGCGGCTGGTGCTTGGAGAGTGGGACGACGACCGCTGGCTCCAGAACTTTCGCATGAGCCAGCAGACATTTCTGGAGCTATGCCAGTGGCTCACCCCTGCACTCAGGCACCAGGACACTGCCATGCAGCGTGCCCTCAGCGTCGAGAAATGGGTCGGCATCGCTGTCTGGAAGCTGGCCACTCCAGACAGCTACCGATCCTTGGGGCAGGAGTTTGGCGTCTGCAAGGCCACCGTCGGGGCTGTCCTCATGGAGGTAAGAGGACCCACGGGGGGAGGGGGAGGCAGCTCTGGCAGGGGAGTTGGGGGAGGCAGCCCTGGCAGAGGAGAGGGGGAGGGGGGCCCTGGCAGGGGAGGGCCACACACACCCTGCACACCCCTCATTGGTGCTCTCCCATGTGCTTCCTCTGCAGGTCGTCCGCACCATCAACGCCCTGCTCCTCCACAGGCTCGTGAGGCTTGGGGACCCGGATGCCGCCATCGCGGGCTTTGCCACCCTGGGCTTCCCCAGTTGCTTCGGGGCTCTGGATGGGACTCACATCCCCATCCATGCCCCGGAACACAGTGGAGGACGCTACTTAAACAGGAAGGGCTACCACTCAATGGTCCTCCAGGCCTTGGTGGACAGCCGGGGCCATTTCCTGGACATTTATGTGGGCTGGCCTGGCAGCACCCACGACGCCCGGGTATTCTGGAACTCGGGCCTGTGCTGCCGGCTGGAGGTGGGGACTTACATCCCCCAGCGGGAGATCCCTGTGGGGAACACAACCATGCCCCTCTGCGTCATCGCAGATTCGGCATACCCCCTCCAGCCCTGGCTCATGCACCCGTACACGGGCCATCTGTCTGCCAGCCAGGAGCGCTTCAACCAGTGCCTGAACCACATGCGCCAGGTGGTGGAGCGCACATTTGGCCGCCTCAAAGGGCGCTGGAGGTGTCTCCTCATCCGCCTTGATGCGGGCCGCACCAACATCCCCCAGATTGTGGGTGCATGCAGCGCCCTCCACAACCTGGTGGAGAGCAAGGGGGAGGCCTTCTTTCAGGGCTGGGCTGTGGAGGCCGGCAGGGCCAATGTGCAGCCACCCGCTGCCCCCAGTCGTCAGGTGGACCCCGAAGGGACCCGGGTCCAGGAGGCCCTGCGGGCCCAGTTCAATGAGGCCGCGGGGTGAACGCTGGCAGGCCCCCCACTGCCCCCCCATCCTCCACAACACTCCCTGCCCCTACACCCACACCACAGAGCACCCAAGAGCACCCCCACCACTTTTCTTGTAAATAAAAGCAGACAGTTGTTCGTCAACTCAAATATCTTTAGAACTCTTAATATTATTATCAACAAGACTAACTATTTACAGGGAAAATCTAACTTATATATATCTATATATATATATTATAAATAGGGATAAGATGAAAGGGGAAGACAAGGAAGGGGAGAACTATTTACATGGGGGGGTAAAGATCAGCATTGTAACAGGGGTCAAATATACAAACTATTTACAACAAACTAACTTAAAACTGGGTGGAATATATACAAAGAGGGAGGGGGGGAGCCACATCCTGGGCCCCACACCCCTAAAGTCCAGTGCTGGGAGTGGGCGGCCGGGATCCCCGCCTCGGCTGCAGCCCTGGCTGGGTCTGGCTGGGGGCCGGGCGGACCGGGAGATATGGCCGACAAGTGTCAGCTGGCCCCAGGTCCCCCTCGGCGAAAGGGCCCTTGGTGGTGGGTGGCGGTGCGATGGCGGACGGCGCAGCGGCTGGAGCAGCAGGTGGAGCAGGCAGGGTGGGTGCAGCAGCGGCCGGCGCAGCATGGGGGGCCAGGTAGTCCACGATACGGTTGAAGGTCCGCATGTAGGCCCCCCATGCGTCCTGGCGCCAGGCCAGCGCCCGCTCCTGCAGCTGGAGGCGGCATTCCTCCACCCGCAGCCGCTGCTCGGCGACCTCCAGCTGCCGACGGTGGAGGGCCAGCAGCTGGGGGTTCGTCACTGTCGGCTGCTGGTGCTGGGTCCGCCGTCTTCCCCGCCGTGGGGCTGGTCAGTCCTCTGCCGAGGGGCTGGCCTGGAGTGATGGTCCCGGAGGGCTGTCCGGGACCACTGACGCCTCGCCGGTGCTCTCCGGTCCTTCCGATGGTGCAGCTGCGGAACACAGGAGGGGGGGGAAGAAGAGTGGAGACAGCCGTTAGTGTGGGCCCCGAGCCGTGGCCCTTGTCCCCCCACCCCTCTGCTGCAGGTTCCCCATCCCCGTCCCCGGGAGATGCTGCTGTGATGGGGTTCAGGGGTCCCTCTGCACTGCACCCCGTCCGCTGGCAGGAGTGACTCTCACTCAGCATGTACAACAGGAGGTTTATTAGGCAACAGATGCCCAGTTTCTCACAGAAGCAACTGTACAGCAGTCAGAGACAGTCCTTCCAACCCGTCCTGGGGAGAAGACCCCGAGGGGTGCCCATCTGGGGTGTAGCTTTCCCCCTCCTCAAGCTGGCTGCCTTCTAGCTCTCCCTTCCCCTAGCCTCTAACTGCCGCCCGCGATTCAAACCCAGCTTGGCTCCTCCCTCCTCTTTGTTCAGGGCAGATGTGTAACCTGCCAGTTGTAGCCCCAGGATCAGCCTTAGCCACTGGGAGCTATTCAGCTTGTTTCTCATATGTAGCCTGAGTCTCTCATTTGCACTCCCCCCACTCCATCACATGCTGCTGCTGCTGCTGCTGCTGCTGCTGCTGCTGCTGCTGGGTTTCACACCCCCTCCCCCTGGGGGACCCTAGAGGTTCCGCTCCCCCCAGCCCTGGGGATGGGGCATGGCACTGTCATGCTGGGGGAGGCAGGGCTGATGCACTCTTCTGAGGGACATGCCACTGCTGTCCTTGGAGCCATGGTCATCTGGGCATGTGGAGGGCCCTGGTCATATCTACTACCCCTGCCCCTCAACCCCGGGGGTGTGCATCGGGGGGGTACATACCTGACGGTCCACTCCCACGGCTGGGGGACACCCGGGGGGCGGACGCCCAGCTGGAGCTCCTGGATAGCAGGATGATCCTCAGGCCGGTGTCGCTGGAGGAGAACTCCCCCTCCTCCTCCTCCTCCTTCTCCTCCGGTGCCCCAGGGGTGGGCTCCTGGGGGGGCCCCCAGGGTGTGGGGCTTGCCTCCGGGGCGGACTCCACCTCTGGGGCCTGCTGGGGCTCCTCGGCCGAGGTATCAAGAGTGGCCGGAGGGGAGGAGGTGTGCCGGGGGCCCAGTATGTCCCTGAGCTCCCTGTAAAAGGGGCAAGTGATGGGGGCGGCCCCAGATCGGCCGGCCGCATCCCGGGCCCGGGCGTAACCCTGCCGCAGCTCCTTCACTTTACTCCAGACATGATCCAGAGTGCGGGCATGGTGACCCCGGGCGGCCAGGCCCTCGGCCAGCTGAGCGAACGCATCTGCATTCCGCCTCTTGCTCTCCATTACCTGGAGCACCTCCTCCTCACTCCAGAGCCCCAGCAGGTCCCGAAGCTCGGCCTCCGTCCAGGAGGGGCCCCCCTGCCACTTCCCCACCTGGCTGCTGGGCTGGGAGCCCTGGCTCCCCTTGGGGGGGGGTCCCCTGGGAGTCCTTAGGGGGCTGGCATGCGGCCATCGCAGCTGGGGGCGTGTCTGTCGTAGCTGAGGGACGTGCAGGCTGGCCGCATGTCTGGGCTGCCGCCTGCACGTTCTCTCAGCTTCCTGCACAGGAAGGGAGGGGGCAGGGAGCTTTAAGGGGCCGCTCCACGCGGCCACCATCGAGCTCAGGGGCTGGAGAGAGCGTCTCTCAACCCTCAGCTGATGGCCGCCATGGAGTACCCCGCAATTTTGATGTTGCGAGACGCGCAATGACTACACGTTCCCTACTTCGACGTTAAACGTCGAAGTAGGGCTCTATTCCCATCCCCTCATGGGGTTAGCGACTTTGATGTCTCACTGCCTAATGTCGATGTTAACTTCGAAATAGCACCCAATACGTGTAGCCGTGACGGGCGCTATTTCGAAGTTGGCGCCGCTACTTCGAAGTAGCATGCATGTGTAGACACGGCTCTGGATTGTCTGTGTGCTGCTGTATTGGTATCCCTACAGATGTCAGGGAGATTAAAGTCTCCCTTGAGAACAGGGGTATGTAATCTGAAAGCTTCATTTCATTGTCTGGAGAAAGCCTCATCTTCCTCATCCGCCTGATTTAGTGGTCTGTAGCAGACACCAACCAAAACATCACTTCTGTTGCTCCTGCCGTTAAGATCAATCCAAAGTCTTTCAACAGGTTTTTCTCCTCTATATACTGAAGCTCTAAGAAATCATATTGCTGTCTTACATATACGGCAACTCCTCCATGTTTTCTCCCCCACCACCCTCCCTAACAGTTTATACCAGTTGCTTCACTCATGTGTCACCCCAACAAGTCCCAGTTATTCCAATCAAATCATAGTTCTTTGATTGTGCCAGGACTTCTAATTCTTTCAAAGATTCTTCCTCTGTGGTCTCTTCTGAAACACCCCCATCAACAGCCTTTTTTGAACATTGATACAGTCAATAACTTCTTCCACATCTTGACATTGTGTAATCCAGACACTAACTGGCTAGACAGGCAACATCTAATCGTCCAAACTGACAGTGCCCTGACAGCTGCCTTAAAACAGCAGCAATTTTTGCTACCAATTTTCAACATCCCTGATGTAACTGAAGGAACAGATACAATTTTCCTGTTTGACGGGATAAGAGAAAAACGTTCCAGCACTTCTGCAGTAATTGCTGTCAGCAAAGTTGAAAACCTTTGTCCATCTGGAATGGTGCTGAAGCTACCAATGACTCAAAACATTTGAGGTACACCACCCAGCACTCATGGTTTTCGTCAAACACATCAACGTAGCCACAAAAGATGTCATTTTTCTCTTCTCCTGTTGGATTTCACACCTCCTGCATGCCTTCTGTTTCACCAGGATTTTTTTTTCTTTTTTATATTTTTTAAAACGTGTTATCTGCTTTTGATCACCCTCTGCTGGCTGTGTACTGTATGCACCTTTCTCTGTACTTGCACTACTGCTGGTTACAGACCCTCAGTGCAGTCTAAGGTTGCTTCCATCTGTTTGTCTGAGGTCGGTCAATATGGATGTTTACTTACCTTCACTGCTTCTTTGTTTGCCCAAGCTCTGGACTGCAGCATGTCTTTGTGCTATCTTTACTTGCCTACGTGATTCTTTCTAGCTGGCTGGTTCATGCTGTTCTGGGAGTGAAAGCAGCTGCCTGTCACACTTGCCTCAAGGCCATCTTAATCCCTTTTTACTACTATTTGCTTGGTTTTTTTTTCCTTATTCTTGGTCAGGCAGTGAGAGCCCTGGATATCCATGGGAAGTAAATTCATCGTCATCAAATGATATGTTTCTGGAGCTAGCAGAAAAGGAGACAGATAGAAATACACAGTGGGAGCTGATGGACCCCCAACTGTCTTATTTGTGTTATGTTATGTTTTTGGCTCCAAAACTGAAACTAACAGGAAGTAAGGCTTTGCACTGAGGCTGGAGGAAAATCGAGAATCCCCTGAACATTTAAAGGAACAGCACTTCCCATTGACAGACCTTGAAGTACGGTGTGGCGGTTCAGATTCATTTCAATAAATTAAAGCTTTAGGTATTCTTTTTGCCCTCTCAGAACAAAATCTGGACCTTGTCCAGTTGGCAGTCCTCAAGGTAAAAATCTAGTAGTTGAAAAGAGCAGTATGCAAATATTTTGCTTCATAAGATGCCGCGAGGAATCAGCAAGAGAGATATAAAACAGCAAGTCAGAAACAGATAACAACATAACCAAGTGGTTCAAGGATGGATGGATGGATGTGGGTGTATACATGTGTGGACCTTATTTAGCCACATTCAGTATGTATACCCTGCATTATTGCTCAAAGGACTTCACAATGACTGTAATGTGGAGGGTATGATGACATTCTTTTGTACACTAAACTCAGAGGAAGTGCATTACATGTGTCAGAATTAACTTCCTTAGAAGAGGACAATGTAAAATGTCAATGTGTGCTTTAAAATAACCTTTGCCTCGAGCACTGTTTCCCAGTTTTGTTTGGCCACAGAATCTTTCTAAATTCAACATAATTTTGCAGAACCTCATTCCCAGGCTCTACCCCCTTCATCCCCCAAACTCACCCCCCATCTCCACGCTTTACCCACGTCAGCCCTTAACTCCCAAATCCACTCCCATCCTCCTTTACCCCCATTCTGCAAACCTATCCCTCCCATCCCCAGGATTAACCCATCTCAGTCTCAAACCCGCTCCCCATCCTAAAGCTTAACCCCTCTCAGCCCCCATCCCACCCACCCCTCCAACCCCATCCCCAGGATTAACCTGCCTCAGCCCCAAACTGGTCCTGGGGATTAATCCAGCTGTGGTGCTGGTGGGGAGCCTATGCCAGGAGGCCATGTGTGCCCAGCAGAAGAAAGCCTGGCATGGACATACTCCACTGGCAGGGGTAAGCTGAGCCACATACACCAGAGGGATGTAGCTGCTCAGGTAGCGGGCTGATTGAAGGGATCTCTGTAGCTCCCTGTCCTGCTGCCACTGAAATAATGGAATTAAATACAGTTGGTTTAAGAGCTGGATCCCTCCCACTGCCCTGCCGGCTGTTAAAACAATTAAATCTAGTTCTACTGTTTCAGTGGCGGCAGGGAAGGGAGCTACAGAGGAGTCAACTAAAGTAATGGAATTTTCTTGTGAAACCCTTATTTTCACTTCACAGAATCCCAGAGTTCCACAGAATGCTATTTGGGAACCACTGGCCTAGAAGATGAAAATCCTCATAGAAATATTTTTCTGTACCTTGAAATAGCAGATAAATAGTTTGCTATGGCTGTAATGTAGCTTCAAAAATCTCCTTTCTAAAAGTGAAAAACTCGTGTTTCTTCTGTAGTTCATGTTTATGAAAATCCTAGTTTGTTTCTGTGTTCATGGCATACTTAAGCCTTTAAGACCATGAAGATTAATTTAGCTATATGGACATGACCTTTCAATGGTGCTTGGAAAAGAAAGATTAAGTCTCACCTTAGAACATCCTTCATTTTTCAGTGATTCCTCTGGACTTCATTTTCTCTGCCAAGAGTACTGTAATATTTTTCATGTTATTGTGCCTTGATTCTTGCAGAAGAGCACAATAGATGGCTTTCTACAGTGTTGCATAACTATCAGCAATCTCTGTACCCACATATTGCAGTGATTATCTTTAATTTGATGAAAGCTATTGAAATACCATAAAAGCAAACACAGAGAAATGAGAACCAAAAAAACTCACCTCTATCAGTACTGACAGACCACAAAAAGGTGTCTGAGATCCACACTGCTGTTTTCTTCGGAATAGAGATGTGTCAATTTCTATAAGTTTTCCCTTAGTGAAAGTTCCTCTCCTTTGTATTAAGCAATTGAACACAGTGTTCTGGAGAATGACCCTACTGCCCTAGAAATGGAATTGATTTTCCTATAATTTGGAACCATAAGCCAATTAACTGCACTGGTCGTGGCTCTGTGTGCAGAGAAAGAGTAATATATTTTCTGGAGCACTTGTCATTGACATTCATTCTTTTTTTCATAAAAAGTTAATCTTTTTCTAGTTTGGACAAACAAACCCTTTTACTCCTTACATCCTGATTTTATAGTAAAATGGGGGAAAACATGTAATTAACAGCTCTCACTCTGATTCGTATATGAGAGTGATAATTTAACACTGATGTGCCTAAAATGTTCTGACAAGATTACTGAATGTGACGGCTAGTGACAAAAGGATCTGCCCAAAGTAAGGAAAGACAATACATTATTTGCCATTACTAGATAGATTTAAACTTCAGAGGAAGTCTTTATGTCCATATAAGTTGTATTTATGTCAAGGAAATTGGAAAGCAGGGGAGAGGGGAAAATTCTCTTTTGTCAAATTCAGTAAACATATGGTTTGACAGAAGGAACAGCATTTGTGCAACAACAAGAAGTCTGTGGCACCTTATAGACTAACGGATATTTTGGAGCATAAGCTTTTGTGGGCAGAGACCTGCTTCATCAGATGCATGAGTGGGGGTGTGTGGTTTCACTCAGGCATCTGATGAAGTGGGTTTTTGCCCACGAAAGCTTATGCTCCAAAATATCTGTTAGTCTATAAGGTGCCACAAGACTTCTTGTTGTTCTCGAAGCTACAGACTAACACAGCTACCTCTCTGATACTTGTCAGCATTTGTACAAACTGCACAAGCACTCATCTCTGTCTGATTTTGCTCATGTTTTGCAAAAAACCTGTAGTTTGTATATGTCATTCACTGAGGCAGCGAGGAAGCCCCTGATTCATAGATTACTAGATGTAAAAATAAATTCAATTAGTGGATAGTTTATGACCAGAGAGTAGTACAATATGTACCCCTTCCCCATGCTTGTTTGTTTGTTCGCTCATTAACAGCATCACACTAGATAGAGAAAGAAAAAATATAAAAAAATGAGGCAGAAGTGCCACAAATCATCTCTTGTCTTCACTTCTCCTCATGGCATCAACAACAGCTGAATGACAAGGAAATTAACACTGAACAGAGATGGGGTACTGGCTGGTAAGTTTTCAGCCAGTAAAACTGGTAGAGCATGTGATGAGAGAAACCTTTCTTTGAATTCACTTAGCTTGTTAAGTTAGATATTAGATATGGTTTAGCTATTATTTACTTGCAACCAATTCTGACTTTTATACCTCATTACGTCACCACTTACATCTCTCTTTCAATAGGTAATAAACTTGCTTTATTGCTTTTTCTAAACTAGTTTGTGGTTGTATTGAAAAGCCGGTGAAACTGTTTTTGAGACATCAAGGTTTGTCATGGGGCTTATATGAGCTAGTATTATCCAGGAGAGTGCTGGACAGTACAAGATGCATGTTTCTAGGGAAAGTCTGGGACTGGGATTTTGCTGGTGTTAACCTGCAATATAGTTCATTAGTGGCTGGCTGTAGCACTTAGATAATATAGCTGTGGGTGATTAACATGTTCAAGGCTTTGTGAGAACAGACTAGGCATGGTTGCAGTGACAGCGAAGCAGGGTAAGAGGCACTCCAGGTTGATGAATTGAGGGCACACAGGTATCCATCAATTAAGATTGTACCCTGGTAACTCCACAGAAGTCCGATGCATTACATAGCAAAATGAAAGAATTTTAAAGGCTGAAATTCTGAATTAATTTATTAAAAAGATTTTGAAAATTAAAATGTTGAGGCCAGGCATATGATGGTGTTTGTTTACTCAGCTGCCTAAGTTAGACTGGTAGAACAGATACTCTGTGTACTATGCTACATGGATCTAGCATTGAATGATACAGGTAAGTATGCAGGACTATTTAATAAAAAGCAGTTCTGTGCCTTTTTGGACATAGTCACAGAGTGGGGACTTTCATCTGTGTTAAATGTTTATTCTGCCTGAGCTTGAAAAAAGGATGTCCACTGTATCTATTATCTCACCAAGATGGCTGGCTGCTCCTATTATGTAAGCATACTGAAAGCACAAACTCAGATCATTCTTGAAACAAACAAAAAGAAACCTCTGAAGTTAGTGAAGAAGTTTCTTGGCTGGAAAATGCTTTTGTTTGTGTTTTTTGTGTGTTCTTCCAAGCAAAGAGCTTCAGTTGTGTAAATGTTCTGTCAATGCCATTGCAGTCAGAAGACCTAAGGCAAAGTGCTTATACTCTGCAAATTGTGACAGTAGATGTTATAGCTTACCAAAACCAATTTGAACATGCCAAGAGGCCTGTCCTTTCACTTGAGCTACAGCATTGATCCAAAACCTGAAACTAGGAAATGCACAGTCTCTTAGAGACACTGGAAAAAAAAATGGCAGAATAACAGTTCCGGGGGAAAAACAACGTCATGATGCATCTTCACATCCCCAACCACCAACTCAGGCAGGAAACATATGTGCCTGCCCCCCCGATTCTGGCACAGACTGGAATTATGGAACTTGCAGGCATCATGAGCCCTGCCTGACCACCTGATGTAAATGTGAACTGTCCGTGGTGTTTGAACAAGGCCTGTAGCGCCATTGAGAAGTAGTCCTTCCTGTTGATGAACTTGGCTGTGCAATGCTCTGGGAAGTAAATTGGGATATGTGTGTCATTGTTGGCTCCAACAGAATTTTGGAGCGAACACAGCCATGACCTCGTCAAAGTCTCTGAGATAGCTGATGCTCCACAACAGGATTGAGTTTATGGCCCTCATGACCTGCTGAGGGAGGCAACCAAACACACATTCAGGAACTGAGGGAGTAAGTACCTGGACCTTTGGGGTGTCCCCATCCCCTTCCAGTCCACTTCTTCCAAGTCCCACCAGTCCAAACTGGTGTGGGACCTCCAGAATCACCTGTGCACAATGGGATGCAGTTGCCAGTGGGGATCTCTTGAAGCCAGGGAGATGGTGCCAAAGATGATCTCGGTTCAACCTTGCTGAGGAACAGGAAGGCAGCTTCCAGAAAGTTCAGCACAAGCCGCAGCATGCCCATGTGTGGCCATTTCAAGCCCCAGGGCAATTCCAGCTGCATGGAATCCAGGGACAAGCTGCTTTACCCACAAATGCAGGGCAAGTACGGCGGGCACTATGAGAGCTTTGCTGTCCCTCACAGGGGTAGGTGAGCCCACAACATTGATAGGAAATGGCTGTCCAGAAGACACTGGCTCTTGGAAGGAACTGGTGACCTGTAACTCTGGCTGATATGGTTCCAGGTGGCAGTTTTGCTTGAAAGAGTGCCTGGTGTGTCTGGCTGCTCACTGTCAGGAGAGTGGATCCATCTTTTGATTTGTCTGGGTGTCTAAACACAATCTGAGAGCCTTCCAACAAAAGCTTCTCTCAACAAACCCCTGCAATCTAGACATAGCCTTAGAAGTGTGTACAGCTGTATTATTGTTTCCAGCTCTGCCTCTGACCACAGCAAGTGTGGAACAATCATTATCAACATTTAAAAGAATAAAATGCTGTCTTCATGGCACAATTGGCCAAACAGCCCCCACGGACCCTAGCATATTGACTACTGTGTGGAGCATGGGAAAGACCATAACCCACTAGATTTATTATAGGCATCATCATCATGGTATCTAAGTGACTCATTTACATTAAATATTGAGTCTGTTCTGGTCTGGCTATGGTCTGAAGAAGTGGGTCTGTCCCACGAACGCTCACCTAATAAACTATTTTGCTAGTCTTTAAAGTGCTACTTGACTGCTTTTTGTTTTTATCTACATTAGTGAATATTATCTTTGTAACAACTCTGTAAATTCTTATTTTCATTTTTACAAAAAAAAAAAAAAAAAAAAAAGCCTGAAGCATTGAAAGACTAAGAGCTAGATTTTTAGTTACCTGGAGATGCAAATAGGTGCCTTGGCACTTTTGAAAATCCTAACAGATGCCTAAGTATGTTTGAAAATGTGGTGCTAAATGACTGGCTTAAGGTCCTATAAGAAATCTGGGGCAGAGCCAAGATTAGAAAATGCCTCATCTGACTCTTACTCCAATGGCTTAACTACAGCACCACCGTTCTCTGACCATGTGGATTGCCAAGCTGTCTGGAGTGTATCTCAGGGCAGACTGTCAGAAAACAAGGACAGAGATCCCAAACTGTTGGCATGCTCTATAACTGGATTTCGCCAACCCACTAGCAATTGTGAACTCCTGATCACTATATGGGCAAACTTACTATAGAGTCACAAAACCCCCTCAGGCTTTCTAGTGTATTTTGCCACCTGGACAAACCAGAATTAACTGAAAAAAGGTCCCTTACACCAAAAATTGCACAAAATATTCAGGTTGCTCCCAGTCCAAGAACAATTACTTATCCAAGATGAATTTGTACCCTAAATCTCACAGCAAAGATAACACATGTAGCCAACCCTGTAATAAACTAAATAAAGCTTTATTAACTAGGACATATAAATAAGAGACTTATTTACAGGTTAAGGGGAGTAAAATACATAGCCACAAATGAGTTATAGCCTACATCCTAAAAGCACAGAATTGTATCATTATGTTGGTTCTAAATATCTTTCAGGGCAGACCCAACGGTAACCTACAATGGAATACTTTTTGACAGAGCTCCTGGGAGAGGTCAGGGTGGGAGCAGGGGGCAGAGGAGAGCTGCTCTTCCCAACTGAGTTCACAAGTTCGCAGCAGGCATTTTTAAAATGACAAAAAAGAAAAAAAATATTTTACCTTGTAGCATTTGTTACACACCTTAGAAAAAAGTCTAATGCAAGCTCTATGAAATACATGAATATTGCTGCCTGAACAGTCATGAAGTCTCATGAGACTAATATCTATTTTGAACAAAACTAACATACTGGTGAACTGAGTTGGTTTCCAGCTGTGAGTTTGTCCAGTCTTAACTAACACCCATGGCCTAGGCTAGAGCTGGAACTTAATTACAGTAGTAGCAATTTTCTTCTCAATCTCTTTGTCCATCGTATTTTGGATATGGGTTTCACACACAGAAGAGGGCACTTCAGAAATATGTATCTAACACTGAGGTTTTGATTTTGGGCTCTATTCAAATATCATGATACACATTATGACTTTCCAGGAGGAAGTTAAATGTGAGTTATTAAAATAAAAGAAGACTCACTCGCTTCTGCTTTGCTGAAAACACAGGATGGCATCACACATAGCTTGGGAAATGGACAGAGCAAACTAAAAAGGGAAACAAGTATTTAGTAAGCCTCTAATGAAGTGTTACAGATAGTGGAAAGGAAAAGGGGGTGGGCTTAAAGAATCTGAGATACTAACATTTGAAAAGTGTGAGGTGCTTTTAACATGACCGTGAGGCCTAGATATATACATAGAAGATGACCCTTGGTGGATGTAAATTGGCTTGGCTCTGCTGAAATTAATAGAGTGTCAATTTACATCAGCTGAGAATCCTCCCTTAGATTTCATTCCTTTGTTTACTTTCCTTGGTGTGCAAAAAGATTCCCAGGGCGATAAGTGCCCTATTAAAATGCCTCCCTCCTAAGTGAATTTCAAAATGTGCAGAAATCAGCAAACATAATGGGGAAAAATATTGTGAGCAAGTTATTTTGTTCATTGCCACATAAGATTTGCAAACTTACTTAATAAGGAGCCACTGTCTACGTATGGAGCTGGCAGGGGTGAAAGTAGAACTCTGGCAAGAAGGAGCCAGCTGGTGCAGGTGCTCAGCTGCAGGAGGAGGAATGGTGCACTCCCAGCCCAGCTCCCCGCAGGCTCCTGCATTAACCAGCAGGCAGATGAAAGGGGGTGGCTGGGAGTGTGTGCCTACACCAATCTGGGGCTGCCCCAGCTATGTGCCTCCCCAGGGGTCCTTTAGGGATGGCCAGGGGCTGAAGCTCCCCTCCTGATTTGCAAGGGATGCTCAGTACTGCTTTGCTCTTCCCTTGCCCATCAAGGATAGAAGGGAAAGTGCAGTTTTCTGCATTCCTCTCTCTGCCTCCCTCTGACTGGGGAGGGCAGGAGCACATAGTCTGTGCACTGTGCTCTCGCTCCCTCAAAGGGACAGGAAGAGGAACAGCAAGCACCTGGGGTACAGTCTCCATCCTTGCTTGGACCTCCCACCTCCCCAGGCCCCTGCCCTGACTCCTGCACCCCCTAAATCCCCAGTCCCCTGTCCTAAGACCCTCCTCTCCCCACAAACCTGACTCCTGCACCACTTGCATCCCCACCCCCTGCCCTAGCCTTTCCAACCCCTAACACTCCTTAAGCCCCTGCCTTGAGCTCTCTGCACTCGACCCCTGCCCCTGCCAGTCCACTTAAATTTCTTACAGATTTCATATCACCTCTCATCCCCAGACTCCTTCCCTGAGGGCCCCCTCCTGGGGGGATTGTGGTGTGACTGTATCTGTATGAAAAGTAAATTACTTTCACTCCTGGTAAAATGGGACAAAAATTGCTCCTTGATAATCTTTTAAGCAATTCATAGAAAAGCATTTGCTTAAATGAAGCTTGGAGGCCTTCCTCCCAGTACTGTTTAGCTCCCTGGTGGGGAGAAGAAAGTGTCTGACTGCAACTCAGCTGGTAAGGATGTTAGGAATTGAGAGCCACCTAGAGACATGCTTGTGTATGAAGGTAAGCTCATGTGCCAAGTTTTTTTGGATCTGGGTCAAGTCTGGTCTCAATCTCTGTGTGTTTGTGTTCATATATGTATATTAAGTGTATTGCTAGTGCTTTGCCAGATTAAACTAAAATGGATTTTTGAGAGCATTAGATAATAAAGCACCAATGGAAACCATCAAAATGAACACATTTACAGACCACATTTTCACTAAAAATAATTGCTTGGTTTTGTGAAAGAGCTTGTATTGCATGAATCTTACATAAGCGGGTTACATTATAAAGAGCTGTGTGGATTCATTATTTTTTTCTTGATACCATGAATTGGGATCACTGATGTCACAATCCCTGTTCAGTATTAAGAGTTACACAAAGCACTCAGTTGTTCCAAGGAGGATATGAAGAGATTAGAGAGACCAATATATCTCAGACTAACCTCTTTGCACTAGACATTCACAGCAAGACAGACACTTCTGGTTCTTCCTACTGCTACTTGGAGCAGCTAGCTAACCTGACAAAACATAAGGATTGCAAGGATAATAGAAAACTGAGGTATGCATTTCTGTTTTATTAGTCACAGTTTTATATCTTAAATTGGATCTTTCCCTTTTGAAGTTACAAATGCAGGCCTAAGGTATTAGAAAGATTAACTCTCACTAGCCCAGCAGTTTGTTAGTAAATAATGAATTCTTTAGCAAAGTTCTGTAATAGCAGGATTTTTTCTACTTAACTTTACAAACCACAGTAAGAAGAACAGTTAAAAATATGGGTTTTTTAATCAAATAACACTGAATATAATGTATCATTAGCAAGAGCATACTGTATATCTTGCAAACTTTAACTATGGTAGGAAGATTATCCAGCAGCATGTGGCAATCAAGATCTTTTCCATAGTAATATGTAATTTATGAAACATAAGCGTAAGTGGCTGTAGTAAATAGTCATTCTTTATAGATAGTGGCTTGAAAACTAATTTATTAATAATAACAGTAATTCTTAATTAAAAATTTCACTTATATATCACTTTGGATTAGTACCTATCCAAAACTCTAGTGAATAAATGGATAATCTCCTCTGTCTGGTAATCGAAGACAATAATGGAGTAGATAGTATTCGAACAATTTAACAACATGATGAGTGTCTAAGATTGTGTCAAGTTCTGTTTTCTTATCAATCAATATGCTCTCCTGTGGGATGCCCTTGCAGAATCCATGTACTACCCAAGAGAGGGCAGCAGCTCTGTGACAAATTGGAGAGCAGTAGGCCTACCCGGGTACCTACCCACAGGTACACAGGAATGACCTCCAGTTTTGCTCTGTAAAGAAATTGATTCAGGGATGTGGTGATACAATGCTTTCTGGCTAAAGGAAACCAGAGGTGAATTTTGGGTGCCCAATCTGAGACTCCTGAAATGGGTCTGTTTTTGAGAAAGGGATGAGCACCCACTTTTTGAACACCTGACCCTGTTACGCACCCAAAAATGACTAATTACTTCTCAAAAATCTCATCACCATTTTCAGCAGAGGTACTAGCTCTAATGTGCGGTTGAAACTGTAGGAGGTGTACAATGTGCTACGTAAGTACATCAGTGAAGCATACCATCTTCATAGGCAGCTCAGCAGATAGCACAATCTTACAGTGCCAATATGGTGCAGAGTGGATTTTTTTTCTATTGAAAAGATGCTCTTAAAAAAAGTGAGTTGTTGTGTACAGTGTGGTGTGGGAAGTACAGTACGTGTTGCTGCTAGACATTATTTTTTAAACTAATGTAAAAACACTGCTGGAGACTTCAAGATTGTCTAGTAAATAAGCATTACATGTAGCCTTGGGAGAACCAAGGAAATAACAAGCTACTTCTGCAAACTAAAAATTGTTCAGAGCTCGTAACCCACCCTCACACTCCCAATTTTAAGCTACTTATGATATTTTATTTAATTATTTTATCAGTGGAAGATTTCCTAAGACACAAAGGGGAGCTAGGCACCCAGCTGTCATTCACTTTGAGTCAGAGTTGGAAACTGACTGGCCTTTCTGCCATTAAAAATCTTCTCCAATGCAAAATACACATTAATTTCAACCGGAGTAAAGGTTGGTACCATTTTGTTCCTGGAGATTATAACCTAGAATTCCAATGCCATTTCTGTGCCTTATTGTTGTCCATGGCCAGTGGATGAAGCTACTGCTTGGGGGGCAACTTCCCTAGTCTGTGACCACACGTGTAACCCATGTCTCCTCCATCCAGGTCCTTCCCACCCCAGTATCCCACACCCTCTCCACTGTCTCCCTTTTCTGCCTGCCCATCCATTCCAGTAAAATCCCTGAAGACAAATGTAGCAAATAACATCTGGAAAAAACCCCACTCTTACAAACTTTCTAAATAAATGGGGCATGTTTTCCACTGCATGCAAGACTGGATGTGCAGAAGGTACTTAATTAAAAACACTAAATTTGTGAATAAAAGTGTCAGTCACAGGTTTTTTGATATCCCTGAAGTTTGTCAGAGATTTATTTGCAAATCTTTGGAGTAAGGGCAAGTCAGGTATCCTGATGAATACAACATTAAATATTAATTTTAAATTGTCTTCATCAGTACTTCTCAGCTGATTATGTTTTAAATATACTGTTAAACCTTCATACAAGAATTATTTGATTAATCAGTCAGAGCAGATTAGTGTGTTCATAACAAAGTTCATTGGTTTTTGAAAAAAAGGAACACATTTATTTTATGTATTTTTTATAAAAAGACATGTTTATGAAAGTTAACTATATGTTTATGTTAAAATATGTTTCCAAAGATTTTAGTCACATTAAAGGACTTCATATCTTTGTAAAGTACTTTTGCTGGAGGGTTCTCTTAAAGCTAGTTCATCAAGTAGTCAGAAGAGAAAAGGGAAACTCATTTGTTCAGCTATCTGGAAGAAGAGGAATGTTGTCCCTTTAAGGAAATGATGGGAGAACAGGGATGGACAGAAAGGACAAGAAGTCTTTGGAAGCAAGGTTATGTACTATATTAATTACAGTTAAAATGTGTATTTTAGATAAGGGTTGTCTTTTGCAAAATTTGTTTAAAAACCTATATATCTGACGATCCAATCATTGAAGGCTAAACCTGAATTCTCAGATTGCACATCTAAATATCTACGCAAGGATTTTTTGAGAGACGTGATTTTATAATATTCAACCTCAGGCTAATGAAATATTTAAGGCAAAATTGAAACTAAGATTCTTTAGATATGATAATGCATAACAGTTTTTGTCAGTAAATAGGGTTGGCATGTGCCTGTTTAATGGTTTTATTACTACTAAGATGGCTCTTCCACAGGTTCCATGGTATGTGAATAGGTCTGGCAAGCAGCAAGGCTTTAAAGTTAAAAGAGCCATATTGGGGGGGGCGGGGGGGAAATACCAGTCTCTGTGCTGCAACAACCTGCTGTGGGAACCTTCAGAAACGGTCAAAATAGGGATAAGAAGAGCAGAGAAGTTGAGCACTAAGATCCAGGGGAGGCATTGCCTGCCTATACCTCTTATACCTGGCACCGATGCTGTGGTCTGCTATAGTCTAGTTTGTGTTTTTCGTGTTTCAGATGCCTAGTAGAGATTTGGAAATGGATCAGGGGTGTCATTTTGTGGAAGGATAAGGATGGGAAGCAACCCTTCCTCCAAGACCCTTCCACTTCAGGACATTAGTTCCTGCCTCCCCTTTATCCAGCAGTGTGAAGAGTGTAGGACACTTTATTTATCCATCTCTGAATCTGCTGTTTCTCTCAGGCTTCCCACACCCCACCTGCCCCCAGCCACACTGATTGAAAAGCTAGTTCACTCTTCTTGCTCCTTCTCTGCCTGCCTCTGGGCTGGCTATTCTTTGCTCTATTACCTAGGAATTCTTGACTGCAAGAACAGCAGCTTTAAAGAAAACCTGATGTTAAGGGATGTTTCCCTGCTTTCTAGAAGCAAACATGCTGTCATACCACAAACTTTGCTTAAATTACACTTACAACTTTCCTATTTTCCTCCAACTTTTCAAGGAATGACAGTACCCCAGGATGAGACAGCAATTCTGTCATTTAGTTCCACTTCTCTGAAAGACTGTTTTCTTTACAATGATCATGGATCAGTTTACCAGCTATGGCCAGACTATTTTACACAAATGTTGATTCCTCAGCAGGCTAGCAAATGCACTTTTGAATTCTAAAAACTCTTTCCCAGAGCACCTTTGCTAGGGGTTACTGTGCTGAAATGAGAAATCTTTACATATGTCATATAGCTGGACAGGACCTCAGGAGGCCATAGAGTCCAGTCCCCTACTGTCTTGGTAGGACAAAGCTCCACCCCAACACATTTTTATTTTATATGTATATTTAATCTCTTGGGCCCAGACCCCCTAAAGGATTGTGCTCACAACTTTGGATTTACAAAGCCAATGTTCAAACTACTGAACTATCCCTCACCCACACTGCTAGCTTAGAGCAGCCAACCATTTTAATAACTCTGTGACTAATGTACTATCCTTCTCTTCAAATTCCAAGTAAAATCTCCTGTTTACTTTTACATGTTTCTGAGGTAGCAATCTCTCTTAAACTTGAGTACCGTCAGTGAATGTCATGCAGGTGATGTTTAGACTCCCAAATCCTTAGAGAAACACTAGGATTGGAACCTCCTTCCAACCTTTGTATTTATTCATAACAGGGGTGAAAGAAACAAATTATTTACAGGTAGTGTACTACCACCACCTTTTCCTGCCCACCTGTAGGGGCAGCTGCCATAAAACTGCCTGTAAGAAATTTAAGTGTTGAGTGGAGTGTTGGGGGGTCAGGGCAGAGGGATGGGGTGTGAGGAGGAGGTTCAGCAAAGAGGTGGTTGGGGTGTGGAACACTGTTCCTGCTATGATTTTTGATCCATGAGTGGAATGAGTTTTGTCTTGTGCACCAATACTAAGGTCATGTGTTCTTGTTCAGATGTGTGTTACCATGGTATCACACCCATCAGTTGTTAACAGAGGCAGGTGCATGCGCATACACACACACACACACACCGCAGAGGGAAGGAGGGAGTCCAGCCCCACACACACACACCAGAGGGAAGGGGGGAGCCCAATCTCTCTCTCTCATGCGTGCGCACGCGCACACACACACACAGAGGGAAGGGGGAGTCCAGTCACATACACACACACACACCCCACCCCAGAGGGAAGGAGGGAGTCCAGCCCCTCCCCCCACACACCAGAGGGATGGGGGGAGCCGAATCACTCACACACACGGAATACGAGAGCCTATTCATGCACAAATACACCCCAAAGGGAAGAGGGGAGCCCAGCCAAATCTACACAGGACGGCAGCAGTCAAGAGAGGCAATTACCACTGGGCCAGCCCTGCAAGAGTGGCTAGGATCTCCTGGCCCTTTCAAACTGCCGGAAGGAATAGTTCACAGGGGCTGGAGCAGTGTAGTTCCTCTCTCCCACTCTGCCAGCTTGGGAGGGGTCCTGAAGGCTTATTATCCTCATCCCTGCCCTTTCTGGGGGTGTGGAGCTTGGCCTCCTACCACCTTGCCCTGGGGCCTGGTGTGTTTGTCAGCCCCACTGCCCTCTGCCAAAAAAACCTGAAATGATACTCCTGAAATGGATAACTGCTTAGTAAACCAACTAAACTAACTTGCAGCACTGTGCAAAGATGTGAGAAAGAGAGCTGGAAAGAGATTCATGGACACAAACATTAATAAATCTGGTACCTTGGAGGCATTCCTCTATTAGTTCCCATTTAGGGTATTGTGGTGATCACAATTCTCAGATACACATAAGGGCTACATCTACAAGAGAGGTTTTTTTCTGGCAAAACCAGCCTTTTGTCGGAAAAACCCACAGAGTGCCTACACACAAAATATGCTAAGTCAACAGACTGTCAGCAAAAGCGGGCATGCCCACCGGTAGCCTTGTGCCTCTCCACTTTCCGGTAAAATGACCTTGTCAACAGTTTTCTGTTGACAGAAAAGCATTGTAGATGCTCCTGGGGCCCTCTTGTTGACAGACAGAGCTTCCAGCTCCTGGGCAGCCCTGTTTGCTGAGCTTCCAGTTGGCCCTTCTCTCAAGCTGCTCACTGCTTGGCTGCTGTCTGTTAACAGAGTGGATTGCTCTTTCTATCCACTTTTGTGTGTCGATATGATCTGTCAACAGAGGTTTTCCCAGAAGATCTCTTCTGACAGTAACTTCTGATGACAGATTGCTGTAGTGTGGGCTTGGCCCATATGTCCATTGCCTATAGTTGGTAGAAAACTCTGTATTTGTATTAATAATTCCACTCTGTACAGTTGTCTACAATTTTTACATGTAAGATGAAAACTGGTGAGATTTACCTTCTTGTGGGGAAGAAAGATAGTTCTCATGAGGTTCTGTTCCACTGTATTTTTTCCTGTAGGCAAATGCAAAAACATTGTCACAGTGGAGAGGAGAGAAGAATGCAAGGCCTTAAGGCAACTATTTCTTGATGTGACATGTTTTATCATCTCAGTCTTAAAAACAAGATAGTACTCCAGCTCACAACAAGAAAATAACTTGTAGATGTAAGGAAGAGACTATGGTTTTAATAGGAGGAACAGTAGAGAGAACACTGTTTTATATTGCCTGATTTTGGTCTTGCTTTTGTGCTGATGACTGGGAGATAATTAGCTGCATTATTTTTTTAATCTGACCTAGCCATTTATTAACAAAAATAGTCAAAGAAGCAAGGACTAACTAGTTGTAGGGTCAAATCTGGAAATGAATCTAGACACTACAGTGATAGATATAGCATGAAAATCAGAATACGTTTTATGTGGAACTTTTGATTAGACCCACAACTCTTCTGTTTGATGTCCCAAGTGAAACAGGTATTCTTGGATTTTATTTTTTCATTGGTGCTTGAAGCTATACAAGGTAGTCTTACTTTTTGCCTCAGTTTTTGCAGTCTAAAAGCCAGATAGGAAAAAGGAATTGTAGAAAATTGACAAAGAAAGCAAAGGAAAACAAAGAGAAATCTCTGGCGGACAAAGTTAAGGACAACAAGGAGGTTTTAAAATATGTTAGGAACAGAAAGAAACCTGAAAGTTGTATGAGTCTGTTACTAGATGGAAATGGTAGATTTATCATTAATAATGCAGAAGTGTTCAAAATATTTCTGTTTGGCATTTGGGGAAAAACAAATGATGTCATGTCTTCATGTGATGATAACCCTCTTTCCATCATACTATCATCTCTGACGTATGCCAAAGAGAAACTATTTAAATCAGACATGTTTAAATCAGTGTGTCTAGACAACGAGCATTCAAGAGTTTTTAAAAACCGGGCTGAGAAACTCAAAGCAGTGTTAATGTTGATTTTCAGTATATTTTGGAGTGCTAGCAAATTCCAGAAAACTGGAAGGAAGCCAGTGTGCCACCTTTTTTAAAAAGATAAACAAAGTGATCTGGAAGAAGTCCTGTGGCACCTTATAGCCTAACAGATATTTTGGAGCATAAGCTTTCATGGGCAAAGAAGAGGGTCTTTGCCAATGAAAGCTTATACTCCAAAATATCTGTTAGTCTATAAGGTACAGGACTTCTTGTTGTTCTCGAAGATACAGACTAACATGGCTACCTCTCTGATAAAATGATCTGGGTAATTGTTGGCCTGTCAGTCCTATATTGATCCATGGTAAAGTGGGTAGTATGGGACTTGATAAATAAAAAATTAGAGAAGGATACATATAATTAATAAACCAACACCGTTTTCTAGAAAATATATCTTGTCAAGCTAGCTTTATTTTTTTAATGAAATTACAAACTTGGATGATAATTTTGATAGTGTTAATAGACTTGGATTTCTGCAAGACATTTGACGTGGTGCATGATATTTTGATTAAAATAAGTAGAACAATGTAAAATTAACACAACACATTAAATGGATTAAAATTGACTAACTCTGTCTGTAAATGGGGAATTTTCATTGAAGGGGTACATTTCCAATGAGGTATTTTATTCATAGCTGTATGTGATTTAGCCATTTTATTAATGCCTTAAGAAAATGTAAAATTACAGCTGATCAGGTTTGCAGATGATGCAAAAAATGGGCTGAGGGAAGAGTTAAATAATGGAGATGACCGGTCACTGATTAAAAGCAATCTAGATTGCTTGGTAAACTGGGCAGCAGCAATCAAAATGGATTTTAATATAACTAAATGTATTGGTATATATCTAGAAACAACGAATGCAGGCCGTGCTTAGGTGAGCGGTGAGTCTTCAAGGAAGCAGTAAATGTGTAAAAAGATTTGCAATCACAGTAAATCGTCAGCTGAACATGCACTGCCAGTGTGATACTGTGGCCAAAAAGCTAATATGATCTCTGAATACATAAACAGAAGACTCTCAAATAGGATTAGAGAGGTTATTTGGCAGTGGTACAAACATCCATGAAATACAATGTCCAGTTCCAGAGACCATCATTGAAGAAAATTATTGATAAATTGGAGAGAATTCAGAGGAGAACCATAAGAATGATCAAAGGTTTTGAAAACATCACTTGTCAGGATAGACTCAAGGAGCTCAATCTATTTGTCTCAACGAAGGTAAGGTTTAGTGGAGACTTGATTAAGCATAAGTGTCTATATGGGGAACAAATTTGACTATCAGGGTCTTCAATCCCTTGGATCCGATGGCTGGAAGTTGAAGCTAGAAACCTCAGAGTGTAAATAATTGTGTAGATTTTCAACAGGGAAGGTAACTAACAGTGGTTTGGGCCAAATGAAGTGGAAGAACTACGGCTGGTCAGTTTCCTGGCTCCCACCAGTACAGGGCAGAGGGCAACCAGGCTGACACTTGGTTTCCAGCTCCCTGCTGCTTGGGGGGTCCTTGAAAAACTGACCAGCCATGAGCTGGTCAGTTTCCCAGGTCCTGCAAGCAACAGGGAGTTAGAAACCAGGCAGCAGCCTGGATTCCGGCTCCCCTCTGCTTGCAGATCTGGGAAGCTGACCAGGGCAGCAGCCTTAGTCAGTTTCCTGGCTCCAGCCAGTGGAAGGGAGCCGAGATCTGGGGCCAGCCTGGCTCTCAGCTCCCCTCCATTCCTTGGAGCAAGGAAACTGACCAGGGCCACAGTTGAAGTTAATTTGGCTCAGAAGCTATATGAAAACCATGTATCACTAAAAAACAACTCGGCTGAATTTTTGTGTTTAGACTCTGAAACATAATGTAGAAGTTCAGATGAATCTGAATCTGTATAACCCCCAGCTGCAATAATGGGTTATACTAGCACTAACGTAGAGTAACCTCTGGATTTTGCACATTCCTGTTATATTCTCCATCTCCAAATAAGCTTGAAGGAAGCTTTTGTTACAGAAATAAAGTTGTGTTCTCTTGCCCTATTTTTCTGTAATAATGAAAAATTAATGCATCATATAATGTAAATAAGTTTTTTTTATTATAATAGCACTTAGCGGCTCAAACAAGACTGGGACCCCAATGTGCTATGTGCATATATTTTGTATACAAGGCAACAGTTGATCTGTGCCAAACCTAAATGGAAATTCCAGACAAAGGGGAGGAAGGAAAATATTATCCCCATTTTTCATATGGGAAAATGGAACACAGAGACAACTAGGAGCACATTTCCCAAATGATCATAGCATCCACAGTGAAGGTAACATTTTTCAAGAGCTCCACTCTAAGTTAATGACATAAATATGTGACCAAGTTTTCAAGGGTGCCATTTTGCTGCTTGTGGCTAGGGTTTTAGAAGTGCTTTCCATCACTCCATGTATTGAACACTTCCCAAAATCCCGTCATTTATTTGAAGGAACTTGGGCACTCTTGAACATCTGGCCCCATTAGAGGGGACTTGAGCTGTTTGAATATCCAGCTGCAACACATGGATGTCCTGAAAGTAAAATCTGTGCTGTAACCATAAGACGCATGGTCTTATTTTCTCATGGAGAATATTTTAGATTCTCTTTTCTCTATAAAGCACCTAATATATTCTGGACTCCAAGAGTATGTGTACACAGTAGCTTTACTTTGAAATCAGCTATTCTGGAAGAGCTATTCCTCAATAGCTTATTTTGAAATAATGCTGCTACACATAAAAATGCATTTCAAAATAGTACTTAGCACTTAGCTATTTCAAAATACAGTGTCTACACACATGGAGCTTATTTTCAAAATAGAGTCATTGGATGCACAATGGCTTATTTGAAACAGGCTCTGAGCAAATTCCCACTGATATCATGCAAAACAAAAGATCTCAGGATTTGACCTGTTTATTGTGATGTATCAAGTTTGGCCCTCTGAAATATTAACAGACCATCCAACTTCCCCTCACCTTCTTCCTAACTCATTGCTGTTGCTGCTGTTTTGCCTCAATTTTGAGCACATAGCAGAGAAGCGAGTCAGTAGAGAGCACTCAGCAATGATGTCAGCTGCAGTCTTGGATTTTACCCACTTGAGACAATAGGACAAAAACAGGGAGATTACCACATACAAGTATGTCCATCAACAGAAGCTCAGAATGGATGTTGGAAGATGAGGAATTTTGCACCCTGCATGGAAGACTAGGAAAAGATCATTATGTGTGTATGAAATCCATTGACCACAAAGAAGTATAGGATTCATTCACTAAGGGTGTCCAGAGTGGGAACAGGTACAATGTTATTGCTCTACTGTAGGCAGAAGACAGGCCATTCTGATGGGATTTTTGGAAACTCGACTTGCATATCTATTGTGGCTGTGAAAAAACAAACAAACAATCATTTACCTAAAAATAAAAGATTGCAGTGATGTGAATAGAGTTGTGGTAGAGTTTCCTGATTGTCTTGTCCTTAAGTAATTGGGTCTGTCTAAAGAAAACTGTATCTCACAAGTTCATGGTCACTTAGCCTCTCCCATTATACATTTGTGGTTCTTTGGCTCTTCAACTCCCTCACATCTCTTTGTAACTGCAAGCCTTCTAAAAATCTTTGCATATGATATTGCTGATTTCTATGAAATACGACAATAACTTATTTGAACCATAGGTTTCTAGGTGACGTCACAGCTTTTATTAAAGTATTTTCTAGTTGATCATAAGAGTGATCTCTTGAATGCCCTCTGGTTTTTATGTTGAAATAGGTTTGAAATAACTCACAGGCTTCTCTTGGGAGTAAGATGCTGTGTGTCCATTGGTTTTGATCAGGTTTGTTGTCTAAATAGAAAATTCTGTTTTGGTATTTCATCCAGTCACTGACTGCAACCAGTGTGTGCACTACATATTCCACAGTTCTAATACTTCGTTTGTCACTATAAAACAGAAGATAACAGTTCTGAGAAACATGATATAGGGAGGAAACGTGGCTTAGAACATGGAACCATGTTCTGAATTTTCATCTGAACATGAACACTTAGGCTATGGTTACACTACAGCAATCTGTCAACAGAAGCTACCATTTGAAGATACTTCCTGACAAAATTTCTGTCAACAGAGTGCGGCCACACACAAAAGCCAATCAGAAAGAGTGCTCTGCTCCAACAAAAGAGCAGCTGAACTGCCTGGCTGTGCTCTTGGCAAAATATCCACCTGGAAGCACAGCAGACAGGGCTACCTGTTGACCTGGATTCCCTGTCTGTCAGGAGAAGGCCCCCCCAGTGCATCCACACAGCTTTTTTGTGGATAGAACCTGTTGACAAAAGCTATTCTTCCTCATCTGGGAGAGGCAGAAGTTTTTTGGCAGAAGTGCTGACTTTTGTTGACGTGGTGTTGATGTTTTACCCGTTTTGTTGACAAAACTGGTGTTTTGTCAGCAAAACTCACTAGGGTATCTGTAGCCTTCCTCAGTATCATTGGGGAAAGTCACTTTTTTGCCACAGATTCCACTACTGCAAAATGGGCATAGAAATACAGATAAGGCTGTTGTGAAGTTCAGTTAGGCATTGATACAGCACTTTGAAGATACAGCAATGTGTGTGCTAAGTCTGAAGTATTATGGATATGTTTTTTTCTAATTCTTCATATCCTTTAACTGAATCTTCAATTCTGTTGCCCAGCACAACTTCCAGGAGTCCAACTGATGAACATATTGGCTGTTTTTCTCTTCTGCTCTTTCTGTTTGCACATAGCCAGGCATATTACCAAGCCTTGAGAATGTTTTCCTCTCCACCATGTGCCCTGGTTCTGCTGTGCTCTCTTTTGGCTCCTCCCTTCCTTTTTTTGTGATGAGTTTAATGTTAGTGCTTGCCATTCTGCCCAGCAATATGCTGTTGTTTTTACCTAAAATTAATAGGTATGTTACATTAACTAGTCCTCTTTAATAGTGGTAAATTAATTAATTTTGAGTGTGAATTTTAGTGTTCAGGGCACAATCTCTATTCATAACTATCTTTAGATAGCACCTTGGAGCTGGCAACTAGTTTTTATATCTTTGCCTATAAATTGCCATACTCACTTCTAGCATCATATCACCAAATAACGGTAAGAATAAAACTATTTAAATCCTAGTTTTTCTGGTGGCAGGTAAATGTGTCAATTAGCAGTCAGCCATGATGGACTTTTTTGAGATGTGGCTATGTGGCCAGTAGGGACTCAATCAAACACTCATTTGTGTCAGTGACAAGGCTCCTTTTGCTTTTGTCACAAGTTTACTTTAGCTGAGGACCACCTGTTTCATACCAGCCCCTGAATAACGATGATGGAAACAATAATGTCTTTCTGATGAAAATGCTGATTCATTTAATAGCTGTTCTGTATTTGCAACAACAGAGTGCTGTGCCTCATTAATTTGTGATATTGTCAGTAACAGCAAAATCAGTAGAATAAGAAGTTGTTACAGAGGGAAAAAAGGTGAGTGGAATTTATGGGACAAAGTTAGTTTAGGAGAAAATAGACATACATGGGAAGTGTCAGACAGATTCCTGTTGATTCATGGTTCATAGGGAAAGTAAGGTCATGGGCATAAGACCTGCTGCTGATGCCACCAGGTAACCAAGCACAATCTGCCATAGATCTAGAGTTTAGCAGTTAATCCAGAAGCCCCATTATGTGCGCTGAAAACCCCCCCTAATATCTATAAAGACACTGCTGTTTTGTAGGTAGGTAGTTCTTGATTAAATGAATGCTAGTGGAGAAGGTGTTAGGCAGTTGGCATAGCAACTCAGCTTTGCCCTCCTCTGCCTCTCCTGCAACTGTGCTGTCTTCCAAACATATTGGTCTTCAAGCCTTTGGGCTTAGTATTGTCAAGAGAGTGGACTTTACTCTTTAAGCGACCCTCTGCATTCTTATCTTTTTTGGCCTACATGTTTTACACACTGAACCGTGGGGTACAATGGTCACCCTCTTCTATCTTGCTTGTTGCAAAAGGCTGAAAATGTGCATTAGTGTATCAAACAATCTAGAGAAGGTCAGTCACCCTAGAAAGTCCATGACCATAGATAAGGAGTGGAGAAGCTTGACATTGATGTAACCACTTTCTCTGAAACCAGTCTAACTGGGACAAGGTCTTTATATGAGAAGTATTTATTCCTTTTTCTGGCATGGAAATAGTAATCCAGACCACTGTGAGCACAGGGTGGGTTCCCCAAATCAAAAACACACTAGGACATTTGATTAAATATCCTTTTACATTTGAACATATTATATCACTAATATATATCACAGAAGGCTTTGCTAACATTATCAGTATATTTGCCCTAATACTTTGTTCCATGTCTAAGGAGAGGGACTTTTTCAGAAACTCAACTACATCATTAGTAAAATACCATTCAGCACATGACTATGTTTACTGGAAGACTGCAAGCTATAGTTAGCTCAAGCTATGGCCTATGGCATATAGCCATTACACATTGGCTACCACGAAAAAGGAAAATTTATTGACAGCGGACCAAGATTACTTGAATTCTGCACCCACCAATAACTGTGCATTAACAACACCTATTTCAAAGAAAGTCACTGCCAAAATGCTTTGTGGAGACATGCAAGATCTGTACTAACTGGATTTAATTGTAACCTGTAGAAAAGCACTACAAGATAGTCTACATACTTGCAGTTTTCAAAGTATGGACTGTGACACAAACCTTGTGCATATAGACTGCGAAATAAGACTTTCACTGTTGAAATTCCATTACATTGAGAAAAGCTGTTGCTCATGCATTGACATTAACCATGCAAAAGATGAAGAAAGAAGAAAATTTTGAAGAACACAATTATTATGCAACAGTGTGTGTTGGCTGCACCCAATGTTTAATAGCTAGCATCACACCAAAATTTGTGCACACAATCCTGTAATCTAGGATAAATTGTATCAGATAATCTATCTATATGATTTTCTTAATTGTTGCATTGGAAAGGCAGTCACCATAGTTGGCTAATTGCGAGGGGGATGACAGGAAAATAACATTGAACAGCAAGGCTGTGTTTACACCTGCATTCCTCTTTTGAAAGAGGAATGCAAATAAGGGAAATTGAAAATGCAAATGAGGCACTGATTTACATATCTCTTGCTTCATTTGCATAATCTCTTTTTGGAAAATATTCTTTTCAAAGAAAAAAACAGTATAGGTGGGGCTCTTTTGAAAATAAACCCTATCTTTGAAAGAACCCTTCTTCCTATTTTGTTTCAGGAAGAAGGGTTTTTTCGAAGATCGGGTTTATTTTTGAAAGACCCCCATCTACAACACTTTTTTTTCTTTTGAAAGAATCTGTTCTGAAAAGAGGTCATGCAAATGAAGCAAGAGATGTGTAAATCTGTGCCTCATTTGCATTTCTGATTTACCTCATTTGAATTCCTCTTTTGAAAGAGGAATGCAAGTGTAGACACAGCCCGAGATATGGGTACACCAGACTTGTGTTTTGAGCATGTTAATGTGTAGTATGTAGTGGCAAGACCTGAACTACCTACAGCAGGTATGAAAGAAGGTGTTAATGCCACACTCATTGTTTCTATCATTTTTGAATGTAGTACTCAGAGGCACTGAGACCTCATGCTAAGGTGAGTGAAGTCTCTGCTCTACAGCCTTGGTTGAGAGGCAGCTGGCCTATAACTCATGCAGTAAAGTACAAGGCTTTAGCCTCCTGAATTGCAAGTTCAATCCTTGGTGCCAACAACTGGCATGTATTGGCATTACATAAATATCACATAGAAGATAAAGGCCTTAGCATCAAAATATTGGTCAAGGTGACTTTATCCTGTGCAGTTATCTATTGAGTCTCTACTAGTTTGTCATCTGTACCACCTGGAATATGGACACATTCCAAAGGAGCTCTTGTACTCATAGGCTGTGGGTGCTCCAAGGCCACTAGGCCAACCTAGACTCAGGTTTAAGGGCATTCTCAAAAAAGGCTTGAAAAACTTTACTATTAATATCCCAAGCTGGTTTGATGCAGCAGAAAGCTTTTGCTGTGGGGATTGTGCTGCGTAAGGGAGTTAAAAACCCTGAAAAGTGGTGGAAGAGAAAGAAGAACGTGAAGGGTATGAAAAGGAAAGTGTAGCAGGCCTCAGATGCTAGTAGTGTGCTGGCTTCATTCTCTGGCTCTGCACTTTTACTCCTACATTTTTTACAGTGAGGACTGCTGCTTGAAAATTGGACTTTTTAGCCCCTCCATGATGCTGCATTATGACACACAGTAACTGAAGTGCTTTGGTGCTTGCACCATCTTCTTATAAGATGGACAGTTACCATTCACAAGCAAAGGGAAATGTCACAATATTTTGAGGAAAGTCAGTTTTTGCAAACATTTCTGTAATACTTTTTTAGATTCATGGCTATTTAGAATGAAATCGAGGCCCTGATGAAATTAGCAGCAAAACTCCACTCTGTTTTCCTGTCAGCTGTATTTGCATTTGTGTGTTCCAGCACCCATGAGAGCAGCAGCAGCTCAGGTCTCAGATGCACCCTGGGGCCTTTATTACTATGTGCAACCACCACCCCTTGCACAGATGCACACCCCACACTCACCAAGCCCACCCCACAGCAGCAGAGACAGACAGAAATCCCATGTGCTTATGGCTCATTTTTACTCTTCCCAGTAATGGTGTTTTCCCTGCTTCATGCGATATTTCCCACTGAGCTATTTTTAAAGTGTGATGTTCAAACTACCCTTCTGGAATTGAAAGGGAAAAGCAAAACCCTGAAATGTCATAGAGATGAGCAACTCCAGCTGCCCTGTGCATCAAAATAAAGTAAATTAAATCCAGATCCTAATTCATCATGCAAAAGTGCCAATATAAGCTGGAGCTGGATTCATCCAATTTTTGGCCCCTGCCGTCTCTATTCTTCAACATCAATAAAGGTGCATAGATTAAATGAGAGCTGGGCATAAGCCAGTGCCACAGCTCAGCAGGAAAGGAAAAAAAAAAAAACCCTGGGGTGCTGTAGGGACCAGGAGTTTACAGTATGGTCCTCACTCAGTGATGGGGGCCAAAAAGTAGCAGAGCCCCCAGGGCGCATGGGAGAACTGAGCTGCTTCTGCTACTCTCAGGGGTGCTGGACCAATGTTCACTCCCGGTTCCAGCACCGCTGTCTCGCCAGCTCTGTGGCTTGGGCTGTATTTGGAGCATCGGCACTTCTCTAAGTCCAGGCGGGTTTGTGTGTGCCGGGCTGAGGGGGGAGACGCAGGAGCCCCAGACTGGCTGGATCCGAGCGCCAGAGGCAGCTTTTGGGCGGCGCTTTCTCCGGTGAGGAGTTGGGGCGCGGTCTCTTTTGGGGTGGAGGGCGCCCTGGTATAAGCCCGCCACGGGATCTGCGTCTCCTTTAAGGGCCGGCGGCGGAGGGGGCCTCGGCTGTGGGCGCGGAGAGGGGAGGACACCACCTGCCCTGTGCTAGGAGCATGCGCTCCACCGGCGGAGGGGCGGTGCTGGCAGAGCTCCCCTGCCTGCGCTCGGCCGCCTGCGCTCTCTGTCTCCCCGGCTGCAGCCGGAGCCAGCGCCCCGGAGTTATGGAGGCAGCGGCGGCCGCCGCCGAGGACTAAGCCGCCCCAGCGTGGCAGAGGCGAGCCCGGAGCCGCTCCTCAGCCCAGCGCCCCTGGCCTGCGCCGCGGAGAGGCGAGAGCTCGCCCGCAGGGCGCCAGCCCTCCAGCCATGGGCAACGAGGCGAGCCTGGAAGGTGGGGAAGGGCTGGCCGGGCTCCCCGAAGGGCTGGCGGCAGCCGCGGCCGGCGGGGAGGCGGATCTGAGCCAGCTGAGCGAGGAGGAGCGGAGACAGATCGCCGCCGTCATGTCAAGGGCGCAGGGGCTGCCCCCCGGCAGCAGTGGCAGCAGCAGCGCGGAGCCGCCTCCCATGCCAAGGCATGCACAGCCCTCTCTCCCTCCGCCGGGCGGGGGGCGGCCGGGGCGCTCCGAGGCGGGCGCATTGCATCAGGAGCCGGCATCGCCTCGGGGAGGAGCGAGCGGGCGGGCTGGGGGCGGGTGCGGACCCTGGGCTGCAGCCTCTGATCCCCTAGGCGGGGCGTTCCTCTGAAGCCTCCGTGCCAAGGGGCCGCTCCCCGCGGCCTCCCCAGTCCCTGGGCCAGCTCTGGGGGCTGCCTCCCTGCGGGGTGCAGGGCGCGGGAGGCGTGCGGCCAGCGCTCGGCTTGGTTTGCACGGAGGGGCTCAGGGCGCTTGGGATGCCCAGACTTTGCCTACTCCGAGCCCTTCGGGGGCCGCTGCTGCTGGAGCGATGGAGTCTCTCCGGAGCTCCCCAAACTCTAGAGCAGCATTTCCTTGACAAGTCCCTCGCCTGGCCCTGCAAGTAGCAGCTGATGTGTTTAGCGAGTCAGTGGGCAGAGGTCTGTGTTTCCACCTAGGTTCTTCCCTCTTAGGTCTTTTCTCATTCGATTTTTGGGGGTGTAGCTGGAGACAGATAGTGGGTCTGGATCTGGGGTGGTGTTGAGTTCACCTACTAATGCAAAACTAAAACCTGATCACTCCCTTGTTCTCCTTCCAACTCCTAAGCCATTCCTTGCCCAAAAGTGAATCCTTATATTTAATATATGTGCTGGAAATAAAATGGATAATTCACATTCAGATCATAAAAATACAGAGGATTCACTTTCCGCTGTCCATGGTGCTGAAGTTGCTTGTTTCTCACAGCCACAGTCTCGGAAAGGCTAGTTGCAGCCTGCATTTTCCAGGAGCTGCGTATGTTGTTTGTCTGGAAGCAGGATACAAAGAGGATCCTCCTTGGCCTGTGCCACAGGTTCTTGTGGCTTATTGACCTGACCCGAGATAAATGCCAATTTATTTTATATAGTGTCTGGTTTATATAAGCGAATGTTAAGAGAGCACACAAAGGCAGTTTGAAGTAAATCCATCTTTAAGGGAACTCCACAGAGGTCAGTGGAATCACACTTTGATGAATTTGTCTCCATTTTGCTTGCAACTGAGGTTTCGTTGTGTATCTCTTACATGTTTGTTAAGAATGGACAACTGATGAAAATTTATGAGAAATAGAATGGTGTGCCTAATAGGCCTTGGCTCCCTTTGCAACTGGGGGTGCATAATGAAGCTCAAAATGATCTTTTCTGTGGAAGTTGGTGATACCAGAAAAGCATTCCAATTTTTAGAAGTTTATTGTTTTCAGGTTAATCTACCAGTACAAAGGATGATAAACTTTTTTCCATTATATCCGTAATGGTAGCTGAGGTGATTTCACTTGGCTGAATCTTTATATCTACAAAAAGCTGTTGCCCTGAAATTATGGTCTGGGATAACTGGAAACCCATAGATGATTGGTATACTTGTATAAATTGAAGCAGGTGGCTGGACTAGATGCCCTCCTGAGGTCCCTTCCAGCCCTATGTGTTTCTGTGAAATTAATTACAGTTTCTATTAAAATAAACACTGTCTCCATTTCATAAAAGTAAAATTTTAAATAATCCAATGTGCTCTGCCATATTGAGTAAAAGGATGAAATGTTGTTACCCTATTTCAGTTTTGTACTGGTGCCCATCATCACATTGTCTGCGTACCTATTGGTATTACCAAGTATCCATTTTTGCTCAGTGGCTTCACTTGCTCTTTGCTGCTGCTTGGATTCACTGACAAAGGGAGGGGAGAACCTGACTTTTGAGGGCCTAATCCAAAGTCCATGGGTTTCAATGGGAGTCCATCAATTGATTTCCACAGACTTTGGGTAAGTCACACAATGTCTTTGACTTAAGCAACTGATTTGCTTAGTAATGCTGAGATTCCTTAGCTTCAACACTTCTTTGCTCTTCTGGAGGTTGTCACTTTGAAAAATAACCCTATGTGAGCAAATAAATTAGAGATGGGGGGAAAAAGCTTTTAAGTCATCTACTCCATCTATTTTCCAGTGTAGGATTGTTCCCAAGAATATATTCATAATCTGCATATCTTATTTCATTTTGAAATGATTCAAGGGGTAATGCCAAAGATCAGGCTCGGAATCTGTATAGTATCACTTTGTTACAGTGCCCTTACAGCACTGTCTTTTAGGTTTTTTATCATAATGAGTTTTGTTTTCGGTCTACAGTGGTTAGCATAATAAGGACATCATATTCCACTGTTACACAGTACATCTGAGTTTCTGAGTGACCACTGCTGTTTCCTATTCTAAATGTAACAGGAAATGGATATTCTATATACCATTGTTGACACATCTTGGCAAGTACTGACCTTTGAAAAGTAAGCATTATCTGTAATAGGATACAGAGTTGCCCTTTCACTTATGTAAAATGTGTGGTATATATTTTTAGAGGTTTAGTCTGTAGCATTTAAAAAAAAAAGAGGTGCCAGTACTCAGCCAGCTCCCCTTCCCCTTCCCGCAGCCTGTACCATGGCTGGAGTTGCTGAGATGCTGGTACTCAATACCTGCAAGTACCAGCCAACACAATAAAAGCACTGGGTTTAGTGCTTTCAAGTCATTGGAAATGCAGCAGCCGGACTGGTATAAGAGCAAGTAATTCATATTATGACACTTTAACAACTTAACTGTAAGTACTAAAACTATTTTTCCCAAACCCGAGTGCCTAAAATTAACTGCATAAATACAATTATTGTGATTTTTAGTGGCTTTTAGCACCTGTTAAGTTCAGTGAAGATTTGGGTGCTCAGCACCTCTGAAGAAAGTCAGACAATTTTTACTTAGTGATCAGTAAACTGTGACTGAATCACAAAGAACCTCAGCTAGTGGAAATCAGTTTAGCATCACAGAATGTCAGTGGCACTATGACAGTGAACACTAACAGAGTATCTGTTCCATATCATCAGAGAGGATTAGATGCCTAGACCCCTTTCAAACACAGCTATGTAATTTTTAGGAAAACTTTACTTTTATGTATATGGTTAAAAAGTTCAGAAACAATCTTTCACTGACAAAAAAAAAACATCTTTTGTATTTTGAGATTAGGTACTGTGAAAATAGTCTAGTCTGACAACCAATGCTTCCTAAGTATTATATTTATCCTTCCAGAATAAGCAGTCTCTTTTCAGTTCCATAATTAGACTGGCTCGAGGAAAGTAAATAGTGCCCAGCAGGAAATATCTGGTTTTGTACACATGTATTTTTCTGTAAATATGAAGAATCCATTAATTAGTAATCCATTATTAATATTATATTTTAGCTTTAAAATAATTAATTTAATTGATAGTATAAGTAGTGTTGTTTAAATCATTTAATCATAAAAGTTTCCAGGCTATTAAAGATCTGATCCAGCGCCAGCTGGTATCAGTAGTAAAACTCCAAGTGATTTCCATGAGCTTTGGATCAAAATCTAATAATAATTGAATTGTAATAATAATAATTGAAATTGCGTGCTCTGTTGAATCAGGGCCTAAATGAAGAAGAGGGGAAAAAATACAAGAATCAAGGCATTGGGGAGTGAAGAAAGGAGGATTATTTTCCCAACAACTCAAAAACAGCTTTTCTTTTAACTTCCTCTCCTCCATACTTAAAAATGTTTGGCATTAAGAGACTACCTGCCAGAAAAAAATAAAAATCACATTCTGTAAATGCATACGTATCAACAACTATGCATGCAATATGTCACTACAATTAATGGTGGTGCTTAAAACTCCATTCTTGCATGGGTGTAGAAAAGATTAGAAAAAGTGTATGCCAATGCCAATCAGCCCAACATTAAAAGGGTAAATCTAGGATTGGTATCATCATGGTAAAAGGCTTCAAGAAATTTGTGTTCTGAAGCCATTTTCTTACACAGTTTAGGTACAGTCTGTTTCCTTCATGTGGAAACAGTCATTTTTGGAGAATGGCAAAACAAATTTTGTCTGTATAATACACATGAAATCTGGCAGCATCCAGCCATAATTGTTCAATTCATGATTTTTTAATTCTTGTATTAAAAGTCATTATCCCTGTGAAACAATAATAATCTGGGTAACAAGATTTTGATACACTGAAAACTGGGTAGGGCATTGGAAATCTGTGCCAAATTTGTCACGATAGTCCTTGTGTTAAGAGATTTATACTCCACAGATATCATTGGCAGAGGTTGAGTGTTTCTCGCATGATACTTAAAAGTTCACAATTAGCCTTGGAAAGGTCATCATTAGTTGCTTTTTTCTTAATTTCTTCTGGCTTTATCCATGAGGAATTACAATTAACCTCATATTTCCTGCCCTGATCTTTGAATTTTGTTTCTCAAAGCATTGGTATCCAGTATTCTCAGTTATCCTGTGTGTCAGTATTTATCTCCAAAAATCGTTATGGATCATATCTTCATTTTTAATCTGAGCCTTGCTGTTTTTGACCCAAATTTTAAAACTTCTTGAGCAGTTGCAAGCATTCATTCTGGAGCTATATATACAGCCTTTAGTGGTATATGTGATATATTCTTGCTAACCATATAGTACATCTTTGCATGAAACCTGAAGTACCATGGAACTAAAAACAGACAGGCCTAGCAAAAGCTTTTTGTTAAATTTGTAAATATTTTATGGACATGGTTTATGGTTGGGCTGTGCTGGATATGCCTTCCTTTCCAATAAGTAAAAGTCCAATCCAGTGCTCATTGAAGTTAATGAAAACAACTCTTATTGACTTTAAGGGCTCATGTAGTAAATACCACTCCCCGTTACCATGTGTGCATCCTTGGGGGAACAAGGAAGTGTAGCACTAAACACAGCTTGGTAGTCAGAGCTAATGTGATAACAGGAAAAAATAAAAGGACAATTAGCCCTCCATGGGAGGAGTTGTTCCCCACACTTTTGTTTTGAATAATTGCAGTTAACCTTCTTACAAACCGAGCCAGGATTGATGTGAATTTGTGAGCTGCTAGAATCTTAAGTAGAAAATGGCTACCAATGGATTTTCTTAGCGTAGTTTATCATTATGATCAGGGATTTAAGGAAAGCTCAAAATATTCACCAATTAAAGTATTGTATTTATGGTAATATTGGCTGTTTGAAATCTAGTTCAGCATGTTACTACTATTTATAACTGTGTCAGTGTACTGAGGAAACTCTTAATTAAAAATTATTGTACTGCTAGCTTGTTTTCATTTTAGTCATGGGTGTCAGATTTTATAATAGGTTATCCCTAACGAATGCCTGTTTTTTTATGAATGTACATTAAGAGATAATATTTTTGGAAATGTGGGATTATATTTAACATGAGATGTATGGAAATTGATAATATACCTCAAGCACAAAGGTGGCACAGGAGAAAATATTATATTCTCCAGCAAAATTCAGTGATGGTGCCAAAGTGAGCATCATGTGACACCCTTTAGCTAAACTACAGTAGCATTGAATAGAATATCTTTCTCTCCAGGTATAAACCAATAGAGCAAAAATTAAAATATTGTTCTATACCTACAAGTATTCGCTAGATTTGGCTCCTTTCTTTCTCCAGCTTAACCTTCTAAATATTCTATTAGAAAACAAAGGAAAATAAGACCCATAGAGAGGAAAACCTGCTGAGAATAAGACAGATATGTTTTTTGTTATCAGATAGTCTTTTTTTTTAAGAAGGGGCAGAGGGATAGCTGCAGTCCCCTAAATGATAAATACTAAAAAATAGTGATTCTCTTAGCTCGTGTGTGCTTCATCTGCACAAGGAGATGCTTTTTCTTTATTATCAATGAATGTTAGTGTAAATACCATAATAACACATAGCTAAATCTTAAACTATTGGGACTTTAGTTGTTTGAATCATTAATGCATATTCAGTTGCAAATACATCATTAGGGCTCCACCTACACTTACCTAAAACTTTGCAATGGATGTGCTAACGGCTAGATTGAAGAATACTAATAGGGCACTGAAATGCATATTCAGTGCCTCACTAGCATGCTGCTGGCCGCGGCACTTCGAAATTGCTGTGTTTTGCACCCGTGCGGCTTGTCTACACGAGGGTCCTTTTTGAAAGGACCCCACCAACATGAACTCATAGGAATAAGCAAATTTCGATGCTGGTGGGGTTCCTTCAAAAATGACTCCCATGTTGATGAGCTGTGCAGGAGTGAAACGTGGTAATTTTGAAGTGCTGTGGACTGTGGCATGCTAATGAGGCACTGAATATGCATTTCAGCACCTCATTATTATTCAATCTGGCTGTTAGCATGACCATTTCGAAGTTTTTGGTAAGTGTAGACGTAGCCTAAAAGTAGGGTCAAATAGCCAGGAGAAATTATATAATTTTTTTGTAACGTGAGTATTTTTCCTGAATGGCCATGCTTTGATCTGCTGATTGTGGAAAATCTCTTTCTATTACTGTGCTTTTGTCTCCATATTTGAAGTGTACACTGCAAGAGATGTGGAAAATCACAGCTTAGTTTTGAAACGCTTCAGAATTCTGAAGAAAGTTCTCTAGATAAAGATGATCCTTTTGTTAAATGAGTTTCTAAATAACTAAATCAGACATCAACTAAATATTTAGATAAATGTTTCTGTAACAAAAAAAAGATAATCCTTGTAGTCATAAGTCCTGATTCTGCAAAAACTTAAGCACTATGTAATTTTATTCATATGAATAGTTCAAATGAGGACTGTTCACATGGCTGAAATTAAGCAGTTGCACATTCAGGGGTCATGATGTTTAAGTTTTCTTGCTTTATAAGAGTTCAATAATTGCAGCTAGTTTATGATTAGTTTTTAATTATTTTTATTTTACAATATTTTTGCCCCTACAGACATGCTGAGCTTGATATAAACCACTATGCAAGACAGCCAGGTAAGCCTGCGTCCAATTTAAGCAAAAGCAGAACAGTAGATGTGTTGAAGACAGAACAGCAGTCACCTGGAAGGAGCCCTTCTTCCATCAGTCTAAGAGAATCTAAATCCAGGACTGATTTTAAAGAAGATCAGAAACCAAGTATGATGCCTAGCTTCCTCTCTGAGGCCAATCCATTAAGTGCAGTCACTTCAGTCGTAAACAAGTTCAATCCTTTTGATTTGATATCAGACTCAAATGCAGCCCAGGAAGATGCCAATAGGAAACAAAAAGCAGTTCAGAAGGACCAGGGAAAGCCTGAGGATCAAAAAGGACAAGTAAAGCATCCAGCTCAGCAACAAACCCCAAAGCCAACAGGTCATCAAAAAGAGCCCGTCAAACTTGCATCTCAGCAACCCGGGCCTTCCAAATTGCCACCCCAACAGCAGCAACCTGGGACAGCTAAGCAAGGTCTGAAACCAGGGCCTGGTCAGCCAACAGGCCCTCCTTCAGATCAAGCAAAACAGCCACCTCAACAACGAGGGCCACGGAGAACTCAGCCTGAGCAATCAGAATCCACAAAGCAAGTACCTCACCAACAGAGTCCTGCAAAACCTTCACCACAACAACCAGGCCCCACCAAAACATTACCACAGCTATCAGATGTTAGAGTGCCATCCCAGGCACCAGCTCCCGCAAAGCCATCAGCACAGCAGCCAGGACCTACAAAACAACCATCACAACATCCGGGACAGCAAGCAGGTCCTGCAAAACCATCCTCTCAACAAACAGCACCTGCTAAACAACTGTCCCAACAGCCTGGCTCTGGAAAGTCATCCCCACAGCAAGTGGGACCTGCTAAACAGCCAACTCAACAGCCAGGTCCTGGGAAACCATCCCCTGAGCGAGTGGGACCTGCTAAACAACCATCTCAACAGCCAGAACCTGCAAAACCATCTCCTCAGTCAGCAGGGCCTGCAAAGCTACCACAACAACCAGGCCCTACAAAACCATCAGGCAAGCAACCAGGACCTGGTAAACCTTCACAGCAACAGCTAACAGCAGCTGTACCTCGTGATACAGCCCCAAAGAAAACTTTCTGTCCCCTTTGCACTAGCACTGAACTGTTGCTGCACGCTCCAGAACAGGCCAATTACAATACATGCACACAGTGTCAGACTGTGGTCTGCAGCCTGTGTGGCTTTAATCCCAATCCACATATAACAGAGGTGAGTAGTGTCGAACATTGATTTTCATTCTAGGCTGAAAATTAGGTTAAAATTCACTATGGCTGTGTCCTGAAGCTCTTATGTTTTTTAATACACAGCATAAAATCATTCTAGCAAATTAAGAGGAGATCAGTTGTTTATGCAAACAGTTCACATTTCATTTAGAGATAAATGACAGTGTCTAAAACAGTGGGGTCCCAGTCTGTGAACAGAGTGCCTCTACATGACTGCAGTAGAAATAATAAGTAAGATGAAACCTAATGTAAACCTTTAAAAACATTACTTTTGTTTGGATTTAAACAATCCCCTGCTGTGTTTGTAAGCACAAGATGATAGCATCTGGGTTATCTAGGTGAACCAGAATGATAAATTGATCTAGAAAATGACTAAGCAGTAGAAGTGACATTGATTAGATTGTGTTCAGTGTCTCTGCTTAGTGAGATGCGAAAGTAAACAAGCAGTCCAGGTGATGCAAAATAAATTAAAATAAAAAAAAACATTGTTTTACTATTTGGAGCAGTTAACCACACAAATTGAGAAATTTGTGTTTAAATGGATACAAGATCAAATCCTCAGGTTTTCTAGATTTTGGACGTACACATATGTATACCAGTAAAGAATCTGTCTGAGGAATTTGTAATTTCATGGTTTGCAAAAAAAAAAAAAAATATGGTGGATTATTTCTTGGGTGAGAGATCTTTCTGTTGACTAGCTCCACTGTCAGCCCTGATCTCCACCCTTGTAACTATAGTAATGGACACACAAAAATAACATAAGGACAATATTTTTATAAACAAAATTGTTTTAATTTGGTGTGTGTGTTAGCTTGATAAGTTATCTCTAGAACATTCCTGCTGTTTGTTTCCTCTCCTTGGGAAACCGCATCTAGCCCTTTCCTGTTACTTTGAAACCCTTATTCAGGCCCAGCCTTACGGCAGGGTGAGCAAGGTGTTTGCCTTGGGCTACACAGCTTCAGGGCCCCACACTTCAGCCGGCCAGACCTCAGTGTCAGTGTGCTGACTTAGGCCCCACCCACGCATCTTGGGCCCAGCAAACTCTTTGGCTGGATCTGCACTCATTACTCCTAATTTGCCAAAGTTGCTTTGCAATTCGGGTTTGTACATTTTCAGTGCCTATGTTTTGGGCACTGTCTACACACCTGAGCACAGTAGAACTGGTACCAAAGAAAGAAAAAACACAACAAATCATTCAACCAGAGAGAGAACTGAAAGCAACCAGAGGGAGGACTGTGTTTTTCTTTTTTGTGTGTTTTTGTTTGTTTGTTTGTTTAGATGGCCAGAAAAGCTAATGGAAAGAAGCCTGAACTTGACAATAACTAGAACTTGGAGAAAAAGCACCAGTTGTCTTTCATTTTGGTCTGGTATATATAAGGATTATAGTAAACAAGAAAGATCATTGATGATTACTACATCTCATTGACACACGTCTTGAATAAGTGTCATTTTTGGATGGTATTTGGTGACAAATGACACATCTGTATTTGGCAAAGCTGAATTATTTATTGCTTTGCAGTTCTGCAGTTTTTAAAATATGTAAATGAAATTAGAAAGGTTTGTTATAACTGTCCATTGGTAATGCTCTGCTTCTCGATGCAGTGGATACAAACTTGCCTTCACACACAGTTGAGCCCATTTCTGGGTTATCAAAGATTGAATTTCAGTTGATACTTGCACATTCTTAGAGCAGGGGAGGTGTGAATTGTGCCTTATTGCTCTGGGCTCTAGGGCTACTTGCAGAACATGATCAAGGGGAGAGAGAGAATATAATATAAGGTGTTTTAGGCTGGAGTGTTCTTTAACTAGGGCCAAAGGGGAAGCACTGATACCCTGAACCCCTACAACATTACTCCCATGAGTAGCTGAGTGGTGTTGTCTCAAATAACAGAAAAATAATTGGATCATTATCTAGGTTTGGCATACTTGATCTCAAGAGAACAGTGCCGAAAGAGTTTTTAGAAACAAAAACCATTAAGCAACCACAGGAAATATTATAGTGTTGTTAAAGCTTTCTTGTTCCATGGGTATTCGAAAGATAAAGTGGGTGAGGAAATATATTTTCTTGTACCAACATCTTCTTTTAATCATCCACTTAACCTTGAATGGTCGCTTGAAGTATGTTTGATCTGTTAATGCTAAACAAATAATTTTGTCTTGTATTTGTCTGTGATAGTCTGAACAAGTTTCCCAGATACAAAGAAGAGCCCTAGGTAAGGCTCGAAGTTCCTTTCTCTTGACCTTTCTCTTATTTGGTCCAATAAAAGATATTACCTCACCCATCTTGTCTCAGTACTAGTGATGTTAGTTATATGCAAAGATGAAATTCTTATAAACTTCTATTTTCAAGCATTTGCAGCTTTTTCTTTTATGGGGAAAGAGAAAAGCTGCCTGTGTTGACATTTCTCTTGCTTGTGTAGCACTCTGAATTGATAACATTTTTGTGGTCCATTTTGTATTTAGTTATCGAGGCATGACTTAAAGGTCTTTTGTTCATTCTTTGGCTTCTGATCACTCAAAACCTGACTTATGTTTAAAATATCAGATTTCCATGGAAGTAGTCAAGAGCCCTCATTGTATTTGGAACCAAACTGGGTTAGAGAGATCTTAGCTTTTCCACTAACTTTTTAAGTAGGCACTATGCCAGGGTATGAAATTCAGTACATTGAGACAATAAATGCAGCTGCCTTTAACACCATCTGATTGCATACATATGTAAAAGGAAATTTGAATTTCATATCACACTTTGAAATAAATGTGGATAAGGCATTTATTTCACAGTGCAATCATTTCAATAAAGGAAGGTGCAGTGCTTCTAATCTACTCAGCTGCTAGCTCTGTAGTGATCACATTCATATCTACTTCTCCCCTTCTGCTCAGCCTCTAATATCTAATTTACTGAAATTTCATTCTGGATATTTTGTGTCCATCTGCAATGGAACATAACAAAACCTGAAGGCTATGTCTACACAAAAGACTTTTCCCAGCAAAACTGGGCTTTGGTCGGGAGAAAGAGTGGAGTGTCTGCATGCAAAATGCACTTTGTCAACAAAACCCAGCAAATCCATTGGCAGCATTTATACCTTTCCCTGTTAAGGTATAATGCCTCTCTCAACAGTGTTCTGTCAACAGATCAGCTGCATGAGCACACCGGGACACTTTTGTTGACCCACAGGACTTCCAGTTCATCAGGCAGCCCTGTTTGCAGAGCTTCTGGTCAGCCATTCTGTTGAGAGAGGGCCCGGCAGTCTGGCTCCTGTCTTTTGACAGAGCCGATTGCTCTTTGGATCTGCTTTTATGTGTAGACATAATATGTCAACAGAAGTTTTGCTGGGAAATCCCTTCTGACAGTGACTTCTGTCAATAGAGGCTTCTTGCATAGAGGTGGCTGAACTCCTGGGCTTTTTCCTCTCAGCTCTTCTAATCTTTATTAAGCTCAAAATCACCTTCTTATCCCTCTTTGCATCCAGTGCCCAGACTGTTGCCACATCTTGATGTTTCTTTCTATACATTTCATATGTTTTTTTCACCATATTGTTTCAAAAATACATTGCTCTTTGGTCACTTTGACTATGGTAAAAACTTTTTTTCCCTGATTTGTCCTTATTCCTGTCAAGTCCATCCAGAATGCTGCTAAAACAATCTTCCCCTTTCACCGCTCTGACTATACTATTTACCTGCTGAAATCTCTTCACTGACTTTCTTCTCAATGGCTTCATAACACTTTTATGTTTCTGACTATTTAGTTTTCCTTACCTAAACTCTGATTTCCTCCTCATTTGCTCGTACTGCACTGCTCTATAGCTTGTTTTGCATCTTTACTTCCTATGTTTGTGTCTTCTATTCATACCCTTTATGTTTGGCAATCTCTGTTATTCTGGCACAGTCTCTGTCTCCAAGAGTTATAGTTCTAAATGAAAAATAAATAGATGAACCAAGGGCAGGGGTGAAGAATTGCAGCATGTAAAGCTGCATCTACATGGCTCCTGCCTTTTGGAAGGGGCATGCAAATACAGCTGATCAGAAATGCAAACAAGTATCTTAAGTATCTTGTGCCTCATTAGTATATTCACATGTGATTTGGCTTCTGGAGGAGCATTTCTGGAAGCCAAAGCAACTGTGTGGAGGGGGTTCCTTCAAAAGTAAGCCCTCTTTCAAAAGCACCCTTCTTCCTAATTTTTTTCACATGACTGCTTTGGCTTTCAGAAATGGCTCTTCTGGAAGCCAAATGATGTGGTGATATGCAAATGAGGCATGAGATATTTAAATCTGTGCCTCATTTGCATTTCTGATTGGCTGTATTTTCATGCCACCTCCAAAAGGGAGTGGCCATGTAGATGCTGCTAAATAGAAGATTATCATTGTTTAGATTCATGATTATTCCTATGAAAACTACTGTAATTGCCTTCTACAGGGATTGCACCTTCCTCTGGAGTCTTATATGCTGGGCTCTATAATCACTAAGAGATTGAACCGCTAGTCTGATCCAGTATGGCAATTCCTACATTTCTGTATTACCATTTGGCAGATTTATTGTAGGCATCGCAATGGAATGCCTTGAAGAGGAGGCTTGCATAAGGGACAGAGTAATGCCTGTGCAGAGTAGCATCAGAAGTGCATTGCATGCATCAGGACAGCATGGAAGAAAGTGCAAAATAACACCAAACAGCTGCTATCTCTTAATTTAAATCCCTACTTAAAATTAATGTCCTGTATCAGTGTTTCTCCACTATTTTTTTAACAAAGTACCCATTTAAAAAAATCATAAGTACCCCCACTACCTACACTTTTCGGACACACAAGTATTTTTCTACCACTATAATACATATGTTTAAACAACTTAATTGTAACTAATTGGGTGAAAGACATTGCCTATAGGCAATAAACTTGACATTGTACTTAAGACTGTGCAAATAGGATAAATGAAAAAAATTAGATGAATCTAAATTAAGTCCAACTTTTTTTTCTAAAAAAGTTTTTTTCATAAAAAAGTTGAGAAACATTGAGTTAATGTACCTTTTGGAAGAGCTCAAAATACCCCCATGGACCTGTACCCCCAGATGAGAACAACTGTCCAATATGAAGCCTATCTACTTTAATGTGCTATAGAGAATGTTGTAACCAGGACACAAAAGTAATAATTGTATTGCTAGATCTCATTGGCCATGTCTACACTAGCCAAAAACTTCGAAATGGCCATGCAAATGGCCATTTTGAAGTTCACTAATGAAGCGCTGAAATACATATTCAGCGCTTCATTAGCATGCGGGTGGCCGCGGTGCTTTGAAATTGACGTGGCTTGTCCCGATGGGGCTCCTTTTCAAAAGGACCCTGCCTACTTCGAAGTCCCCTTATGCCTATGAGCAGATGGGAATAAGGGGACTTCAAAGTAGGCGAGGTCCTTTCGAAAAGGAGCCCCGTCTGGACGAGATGCGCAGCGGCGAGCCACGTCAATGTCACACACAGACACCCACACACACACTTCCTAGAACTGGAAGGGACCTTGGGAGGTCATCTAGTCCAGTCCCCTGTGCTCTTGACAGGACCAAGCACTGTCCCTGACATTTATTTGCCCTTATTGGCCTCCTCAAGGATTGAACTCACAATCCTGGGTTAGCAGGCTAAAGCTCAAACCACCAAGCTTGAAGCGCTGCAGCCATCCGCATGCTAATGAAGCGCTGAATGTGTATTTCAGCGCTTCATTAGTAAATGTCGAAATGGCCATTTGCATGGCCATTTCGAAGTTTTTGGCTAGTGTAGACATAGCCATCATGTGCAGTGTGCCACTGAACTAACTAATATTGTAAATGTCTTTGGACAAGGTATTATCTGTCTTTTGTTTTGTTCAGCACATTCCAGACTGAAAACACACCATAAATAGAATGTGCCTGGTAACACATCTGTTTAATCTGTCTAAGTATTTATGCTCCATTAATCAATATGTTATATGAAAGCCTAGCAATAATTATGTAAGGTAAAAAGAACCAGTCTAAAGAGAGATGGTTTGGTCCTCTATTCTGTTTTTACATACACTTTTGAATCTCACATCAAGTGTGTATTTATTTTATTATGTGATCTTTTGGAAATTATTTTCCCTTCATTTTTTCCCATTCTTGCATGCCCTGTTGTAAAAACCAACAATATAGATCATGATTAAGAACTGAACGCAGGACCTCCGGATCATTCAAGCAAGAGAGGTACCACTGACATGGGCATAGAAAGCAGTGAGATACAGGGGGTCTCCATCTTACAAATGGGTTCTGGTCCAAAAGTTTATTTGTAAGATGGTTGTTTGGAACTGGGAACATATTTTCCTATGGAAACAATGTTGGAAGTGGCAGTCAGGTTCCCAGGCTAGCCATCAAAACCCTATTTAACCCATAATGTGCTGTACTGCAAATACTGTTTATTTGCAATTGAAAACAGTAGACATAGGCTGGGTCTTCATGTGCCCCTTACTTTCGAAAGGGGCATGTTAATGAGCAGGTTCGAAATATGCTAATGAGGCATTGCAATGAATATGCAGTGCCTCGTTAGCATAATGGCGGCCGCGGCAATTTGAAAGTGCGGCTTTTCGAATCGCGCGCAGCCCGTGGAGACGGGACCTTCCAAAAGGACCCCCTCAGTTTTTGAAAGCCCTTCTTCCAATTACCAGATAGGAAGAAGGGCTTTAGAAACTGGGGGGGGGGTCCTTTTGGAAGGTCCCATCTCCACGGGCAGCACGCGATTCGAAAAGCCGCACTTTCGAATTGCCGCGGCCACCATTATGGTAACGAGGCGCTGCATATTCATTGCAATGCCTCATTAGCATATTTTGAACCTGCTCATTAACATGCCCCTTTCGAAAGGAAGGGGCACGTGTAGACCCAGCCATAGTGTTTTTTTGTTTTACCTTGAATGCAGGTGCTTGAGGAAAGGCAGGTTTAATTAGAGGAGGATGAGGAGGCAGGTAGAGATTTAGGAGCATTCCCCAGCCACTCCAGCCCCTGTAGGGTCAGCCCTGGTTCCAGCAGCCTCCATTCCCATTCTCTGACCACCACCTCCCCTCCTCCACAGGCTCTGAGCTCGTTCCTACAGCCAGCCCCATCTCCTGGCTGCCCCTCATCCTGCTGCAGACTGAACCCAGCCCCCAATCACCAGGAGACAGCAAGTGGTGCAAGTGTGGGCCAGAGGATTCCAGAAGAGCAGAGGGCATCTCAGCAGCCAGCAACTGGAGAGAAGTGGCAGTTTCCCCTCTAAAGTGTTGCTTCTCTCCAGCTGCTGGCTTCACACCTGTTCCTGGTGCCTCCAGAATCCTTTGGCCAGCACTTGCACTGCTCACCATGACCCTGTGCCACTTGCCTGCTCCCTGAGGCTGCAGGTGAGCTTTTGTTTGTATGTGCAGACACTTGTAAGTTGGATGTTTGTAACTTGGGGAGTGACTGTACTCATGTTTAAACACTCCCTTTGCTGGAACCAGAACCAAAGTGCATGAATATCTCTACTTGGTTTCCTTTAGTTAGTAGTTGTATCAAACTGTCTGTGAAGGAGATGCATAACACATACTCGGCCATGGATTGTTCTGAGATAATGTACCTGTTTGTTCATTACATTTTGATGTCTGTAAAGGGGCAGATTATCTCAAGTTCAAAAGCTCTTCATGTTGTAGATCCTAGTTATAGTTTAGCTCTCTGCAGTAGGCTTCTGTTTGGTAGCACATGCCTTTAGAAAGCACACTATTTTGAAAAAAAAAATCATTCCACCTTTACTATATTTCAGTCTATCTCTTCTGACATTCAGATAACATATTTCACATGTTTTCAGTGGTGCAATGTGCTGCTCTTCTCCTCTACTTCCCTGTTACTCTCTACTTCCAATTTATTGCTGAATTGGAATATTCTTCATGATAAATAATAATAATTTACCAATAGTTGTCTGTATATATTTCATTGTGCCCTGTGTTTGCTGAGGGATGGCTTGGTAAGGTGAGTATTAAATACATATTATTGAGAATTTAAACAGGGAAATTGAGGACACTCATTTATGATTTCAACTACAGTTATAAATCATCAACTCTGTACATCTATATTAAAAAGCCTCTTGAAAAGCATGTGCAATAGTTAAAAATAATGCTCTCACACACTGGATTATCTAGTTATTGAGAGGAACATAAGGCCACGTCTACATGGGCAGCTTCTGTCGACAAAACTGGGCTTTTGTCAACGACACTAGATGAGCATCTACACAGTTAAAAGGATCTGTTGAGAGTTTATTGACGAAACTCGGCTGTTCAGTTGGCAGCGTTATCCCTGTTCCCAATCAGGTATAACATCTCAGTTGAAGGTGTTTTTGTGGACAGTGCCTGTCTAGACACTTCTGTTGACAGAGGGCTTCCAGATCCCTGGTCAGCCCTGTTTGCAGAGCTTCTGGTCATCCATTCTGTTGAGAAAAGGCTGGGAAGTCTGAATGCTCTCTGTTGATAGAATGACTTTCTCTTTCAATCTGCTTTTGTGTGTAGATGCTATCTGTTGACAGAGGTACTTTCGAGGTTTCTCTGTCAACAGAGGCTGCCCGTGTAGATGTGGTCTAAGAGTGTTTGACATGGGATTGGAAAGAACCTCTTGGGTCATTTAATCCAGTCTTCTGCTGTCAAAGTGAACCTCATTATACAGTCCTAGTCATGGGGGAACCCTGATTATGACTTCTGTGAATTTGAATCCACAAGCATAAAGGCACACTATTTTGTGTAAATCTAACACAGTATTGATAGAAGTGTTTTTCATTATTTTCTTTTTTGATAAATGCTAAGGAAAACATCTTATATTGGATATAAACATTCTCTGCAATGTATACAGTTCAAAATCTGGGCATTGTGCTAGTGAATCAGAAATAAAAGTGACCAGGACTAGAAATTTACTGTAAACAAAAATAAGTTACAATTGTAGCCTCTAAGTCAAGACTTCCTTGTAGCAGTAGAAATAGCTTTGACACATCAAGCCCTCTAGAAATCTTAATCCTGAAGAGCATTTATTACTGATGAAACATAAAGAACACAATGCAAAATAAGAAAATACTAGGTGTTTGAATCCCTCCATAAACTATTGGAAGTATGAGTTGCAGACAAAAGTTTTAAAGAATCAGATTAAAATTATTTATATATGTGTTCATTTTAGGTATTAGTATCTAAGTATATCAGATTCAACTATTAGATACAATGGTGGAAAGCCATAGTTAAGCCATTAATATGGGAGAAAGTACTGTAGAGTTCCACAGGTGTACCAGGGACCAGAATCTGACCCTCCAAAGTGTTCAGTCACTTATCTAAAATGTTTCTTATCTCCTTGTGTTAAAATGAAATGTCTGCTGTAAAATTTTCCGATAGCAAAATGTTTTTATTTTTCTCCACAGAATGATTGGAGTTGCACTGCTACTAAATTGCAATTTACACATTGCAGTGAACTGAAATAATTTGGGACTTTGGATCAATTAATCTCCAGAATAACTCCTTTAATTCTACTTTGCCATAAGAAAGCTCCATTTAAAGTGCATATTTTTAATCTAAGTAGAATTTCTAGGAAGAACCGATGAGCTCCTCAAATGCAAGTGCTAAGCATGTACAGGTTGAACCTCTTTAATCTGGAACTCTCTCATCCAGCAAACTCCATAATCCAGCATGATTTTAGTTAGCTGGATGACCACTTATCGTAGTTTTGGCCAAGTGTCCCATGGTCCCATAAAGTTTGTTTAGAGTCACCAGTCCTGGCTCTGTGTTCTCTGCTATAATTTACCCTTAAATGTCTTCTAATAGACCAGTAAGCAGGGAAGTGTTGGTGATGTGCTAGAAAATATTGACCTCCCGTGGTTTGGCAGATTCTCTCATCAGGTACTGGTCAGGTCCCAAGAGTGCTGTACGACAGAGGTTCAACCTGTACAAAATTATATTATTTCTTTCTGAAGTATTCCTGATTAAGAACCCAACACAATTTTTGTTTTTTTTCCCCCAGAGGAAGATTGCACACTTATATTAGTACTCCTTAATTTATGGCAGGGTCGTATGAAAAATCTCATTGTCCTGTGGCTTCACGTTTCCTTAAAGCAAAAAAAAAAAAACCCACAAAAAACAGTGATTCTAAGATGATCATTTTGAATAGAAAATACTCTAAAAGCCTTTTAAATACTCTAAAAGCCTTTTAAGCAAGTTAGCTGTAGCCCAGGAACCTCTCCTGTCCAGTTTTTAACACAGGTAAATTATACATTAATCTGCATAGCTAAAGATGTCTACTGCAGTGAGCCATCTGCACTGGTATTACTGTTGCCCAGCAACTGTAATTTACTACTGCATCAGGTCATGTGATTTTTGGAAGCTGTTTTCTGGATAATCATGGGGCAGGAAGTGTGGATGAGTCTTTCTTTGAACAGACGGAGTAAACTGTAATCAACTCGTCATGATAGTCACTTGGTTGGATGCCTTTTACGTAGAACAGATGAACTTTTATTGATTAGCCATTTGTATACTACACTGTTGATTTGCAACTTCCTTGCTTGTTAATCTTCCACATTTTTGCAAGAAATTAAATCTTGAGACAGTAATGAAACCAGTCTGCCTCTATTAATCCTCAGAAAGCAGTGTGACAAATTGTGGGCTGTTTTCTTTAGTATAAAACCTAAATGCTGTTTTTAAAACTAGCTTTCATGGTTCTGCAAAAATTAGGGTGAAAACATAAAGTTATCAAATTATCATATTAGTAATTTTATGATAGCTTTTATATAAATGCTATGATTGAAGTTGCAAATGTTCCAGAAAACCTTTCTGCAATCCATAATGTTTAGCATTGTTAATTACAGTAGCATATTATGGTATATTTTATGTTTCTGTTAAGTGAAGGAGTTAAAATGAGTTTCTGTACATTAATACATTTTATTTTTTTTAAATTATCACAGTTTTAATTAAAACATTTAAAAGACACACATTAAAATGCTACATTATTCTTTAGTGATTGCATTAGCATTACCAAAATATAAGATGTACCAATAGTGCCACATGATCATTACTGTAGTTGGGAGGCTGCTTATTTGCTAGACATTCTGCAGTTTGCTGACTATTTGATGAGAATGTAACTTCTTACTTGTATGGGTGGTTATTTCTGGTTGAGCTTATTTGTCTGCGGCTGCTTCTACACTCTCACTCTCCCATTGGAGGTGGCATGGTAATGAGGCAATTTGAAGCAGGCTAATGAAGCACTAATGTGCATATTCAGTACTTCATTAGTATAATGGCAGCTGCACAAATTTCAAAGTGCAGGCTTCGAATTGCAGATTAACAGTGTAGATGCAGGCATCTTTGCAATAAGTGCCCCACTTCGACATTCCCTTACTTTAATCTAGTTTTCTAGGAGTAAGGGAATGTTGAAGTGGGGCACTTATTTCGAAGCTACCCCCTCTACACTGTCAATCTACAGTTTGAAGTCTGCACTTTGAAATTTGCATGGCTGCCATTATGCTAATGAGATGCTGAATATGCACATTAGTGCCTCATTAGCCTGCTTTGAATTGACTCATTACCGTGCCCCCTCTGATGGGAGGGTGAGGCTGTCTGCACTAGCTCTCAACTTCGAAGGGAGCATGGTAAGTAGGGTGTCAGGAGATTACTACTGAAGTGCTGTGGTGCATATGCAGCAGCTCATTAAACTAAATCCCCCTGCGGCAACTTTGAAGTGCTGGTTCACATGTAGCTGTGACTAACCCGATGGTACTTTGAAGTGCCTGGGCCTCAAAATTTTGAGGAGTAAAGGGACTTCAAAGTAGCCCAGACATGTCGAAGTATTGGTGAGTTAGCCACGGCTACATGCAGGCTGGCACTTTGAAGGATGCCACTTTGAAGTTGCTGTGGGGGAAAATTAGCTTAATGAAGTGCTGCATGTGCACCACAGCACTTCATTAGTAATCTCCTGACACCCTACTTACCATGCTCCCTTTGATGTTGAGAGCTAGTGTAGAGACAGCCTGATTGTGTAGAAGCAGCCTGTTTTGATAATTGTTACTGAAAGGAGTCTCATTGAGCTGTAGTGTTCTTAAGGCTAGAAGGGAGCACTAGATCTCTTAGTCTCACCTTTGCACACCATGAACCATTCAACATCTCTCAGCAATCACATGCAAAGCCCAACACCCAGAGTTAGACCAAAGTGTAAGAGCCTTCAGGAGATTCAACAAATAATTGTCTTTTCACAGGCAGAGAACAGGAAGGACCAAGGTACAGCAAGGCTAGTGCAGTGGCAAGGAATTAATTAAGCGAGATATGCCCAATGATACAGTGATAAATGATTTTCATTTGAGGTGGTTAGAACCTTTTTATGCCGATGAGACCCCAAATCATCACTTTTAGCATTGTCAGGATTTCTGTAGAAAGTTTTTTAAAATTAAAAACATATTTTCAATGCACATAAGAATGGCTGTTTGGAGTCAGATCAATTGGCCACTTATCTTATCTTCTGACAGTGGCCACTACCAGACAGTTCTGAGAGAATGAACAGAGCAGGGCAATTCTGAGTTATCCATCTGCAGCTTCTGGCAGTTGGATGCTTTTCTTGGTGAATTGCCATTCATGGACCTATTTAGTTCTCTTTTGAACCCAATTATATTTGTGGGCTCTGCAACATCCCATTGCAATGAGTTTTACACATTGAATGCAGTCTGAAGTAATTCTTCCTTTTCTTTGGCTGAAATATGGTGCCTGTTAATTTTCTTGGGCAATCCCTGGTTCTTGTATTAAGTGAAGGTCTAAGTAACAATTCTATAGTCACTTCATCTGCACCATTCATTATTTTATTGTATAGGTCATATCCTTCCTTGTCTCCTTTCTAAGTTGAACAGTCCCAGTCTTTTTAATACTTCTTGTGGAAGCTGTTCCATACCCCTAATCATTTTTGTTGACCTTCTTCATACCTTTTCCAGTTCTAATGTATCTTTTTTGAGATGGGACGAGGAGAACTGTGTGCACTATTCAAAATGTGGGCATATCATAATTACATAGTTGCATTATGATATTTGCTGTATTATTTATCTTTATTCTGATGGATCCCAATATTCTGATAGCTTTTTTGACTGCCACTGAACATTGAAGGGATGTTTTCAGAGAACTATCCACAATGACTACAAGTTCTTTCTTGAGTGGTAACTGCTAATTCAGAGCCTGTCATTTTATAAGTATTGCTGGCATTATGTTGCATTTATTAATATTATATTCACCTGCCTTTTTGTTGCGCAATCTTCCAGCTTTTGGAGATCCTCATATAACTTTTTGGTGCTCAGATTTAGACTTACTATCCTGAGTAATTTTGTGTCTTCTGTAAATTTTGTCGCCTCCCAATTCACCACTTTGAATATTTTGTCCCAGTACATATCCTTGGGGAACCATGCTATGCACCTTTCTCCATTGTGAAACTGACCATTTATTCCTACATTTTGTTTCCTACTCAGTCACTTACTGATCCATGAGAGAATGTTTCCTTTTTTCCTGTAGCTGCCTAGCTTGATTAAGAGTCTACAGGAAAGGATCTTTCGAATGCTTCCTGAATGTCCAAGTACATAGTATCCACAGGATCACCCTCAACCACTTGCTTATTCAATTCCCCACTCAGGTCAATATCGTCCAGCAGCGTTATCAACACTTGCTCTGCTTACTGGGCTCTTAAAAGATATTTAGGGCTAAATTACACCTAATAACAGCACAGAACGCTGAGAGCTGTAAATATATTTTATGAGATCATGGGAAATTACATTGTATAAAATTGTTGCTGACTTGCATTTTAAGGAACTAATATTATATATGTGGAAATTTGTTTTTAAAATAAAACTGAGATTCTTGTCTCAGGTTGCTATTTCATGCTTGGGGAGCCACATGCACATATTTTCCCATGCTGTGAATTCAATTCTAGGTCACACTCTGGTGCAGAGTTAGGTCTTTTAAATACATTGAACCCGATTCTCATTTACAATGAGGCTCCTTTGCACTTCGTCAGTGTAAAAGGTTCATAAATCTTTATACTGTTCTGGGAATATATAGGGTCCTTCTGTTTTCTACACACTTTAAGGCTCCTCTACAGTGCCAGGAGACTTAATATGAATGTTAATTAGATTCGTTATATTAAAATGTAGCTTTGCTCTGAGAAACGGCTGTTAGAATAGTTCCATTTTTATTGTGTCTCAGTGAATGTTGTATCAAATGTGCTCAATTTGAAATTTTAAGATGCTTCTTTACCCTTGCAGCCTGCGTGGAAGTTTAGTCTCACACAGGGTTATTCACAATAATAAAAACCCCACAGGTCAGCTAAAGCATTCTGTGACACTAGTGCAAGTCCCTTGCTTTAAATGTGTTTGCACGGGGATTTCAATTCTATTGATTATACAGAAGAAGGAATAGAATCAAACGCATCCTCGTTTGCGTTGTCTCTGCAGGACTACAGAAAATTGTGTGGAAGTATTACATCCATATTTTTGCCACTGGAATCAGCATTTATGACTCTAAAAGGACAGAGAAAGAAGAACCGTTAAAAAAAGATGGTACAAGTTTTTCTTTCATGGTCGCTCTGGATAGAGGGTGTTGGTAGAAAATGGATAATAAGCTTACTTTGGAGCTCCTGTTTTTAACTAGTACAGTCATTAGAAAACTGTTGTATCTTTGAACATAAGGCTAGTTTGTCTGTGCAATGAATTTTAGCAATTGCTTGCTATTTTGAAATAACATAATGTTCACATCAAAGAACTTGGATATCAGGCTTGTGGTTTCCGTATTACAGTGCTGATGTCTGAATAAGCATTACTAGGGAAATATATACAGCATGAAATCTTAAATTTTAACAGAAGTGAGGGGCAAGGGAGTGGGAAGAAGCCTGTGGCAGATGACAGACTTTTCATTCTGTGATGGGGCAAAAAGTTTCATTGATACTGTTAAGCAAAATATTAGATGTTTGGAAGCACTAAGTGCTCATGTCAGATTAAGGATACTGAGTTACTGAAAGTAAATAAAACAACAAGCTTATTCTATTACTTTATGTCCATGAGGTTTTGGTACATGTTGAGCCAATGCTCCTTTTTTATGAGAATCTATTTTTATTTCTTTTAGAAAATCTCTCTTTGGGGTGAACTTAGCACACTGAATTTTTTTTTTTAATTTTAAATGACTGGAGCAGAGGAAAGAGAAATCTTTTGAGGAAGGCAAGTGGGAATTATTGTAGTTGCTATTAGGTTAATGTTGGCTTTCTTTATAGATGCATGCAGCTGTCTTGGATTTCAATTCAAATCTCTCTGAGTTATTGGGGGCTTATTCTCAACATTTTGTTTCTCCTTTAAATAAAGTGTTCATCTTAAAAGCATTTCTGTTGACATATATTACATACAGAATCCATGTATTTTAAGTATCCTGGACTGTAAACTGGAGTCAGACTAATGCTCCCTGAGTGTAGGTGTGTGAGGGGTGGGTATGAAAGACTGTTTAAAACTTATCTTTTCATTCCCTGAGTCTATCCATACTCTGTATGTTGCTGCTGCTCTCTTCCAGGTTAGAGCCATTTCAGGGAGTGGCCGGTAGTTCTAAATGGCTAAAAGTTCAGCCACAAGATCAAGATGGTATTGTGATGGTCTGAGGATGGACAAGGGGGACAAGCATAGGCTCCTGTATTCCCCCAAAGAATCCACTGGGGGGAGATACACTAGATTTACTGCCTTTTTATGGTTGCTCAGTGGCGAGGCCACTAGTGGATTTGATCCTGAACAGAAATAGATGTAGAGTTTGGGATTTGGGTGAGGGCATTCCTGCCCATGATGCATCGCTCTGACTCCTCACTCTTTCTCCTTTTATGATGACCGTCATTGAATAGAGGGGAAATGGAGACTGAGTTGCTCAGCTTCCCACAAGGTAAATTTTACATTGCCAGTAAAAAGAGGGAAGAGCAACATTGGATACAGCCCATGCCTACTCCCACTGAAGTCAGTAGCAAACTCTTTGATGGCAGCAGACACATGATCAGGCCCACAGTTCAGTATGTTTTAGTGGATAAAATACAGCTTTTAGCGTAATTTATATTACAGCTTCTACAGTTAAACTCAGAGAACTTTGGGGTTTTGGTACTTACTTTCTTCTCCTAAAATGTATGGGAGGAATTTGTGGCTAAAACAAAAGGGAGGTTTACATTACGGGACAGGACAAGGGGCAGTGAGTGATCCTGATGTGAAATATTGCATGTCAGTCACTCTCCCATCAACTCCAGTATTCCACCAGAATGAGGAGAGCAAGGCTGTTCTAAGTACTTCAAATTCAGCTATGCTATTCACATAGCTGATGTTGCAAAACCTAGATTGTGTTCCCACAATAGGGCTTAAAAATAAGTGAATCCTCTGGGTTTTTTTATGTCAGTTGTATGAGTCATATTTTAAAAGCTTTATATTGATTCAGAAAGTAAAAACAAAATCTAGTATATGGAGAAAGTTAATATTGTTGATGTTCAAGTTAGACTATATTGCAAACTGCAGTACATAGTGGACCCCTTTTATCCATTTAGACTCTGATTGGACACTGTAATCAGGCTGGTTACGACCAGGTTATATGTTAACCACTCATCATATTACATGGCGAAGAAAGTATTTGAAAAAAATTAAAAGGCCACCTTTATTTTTAAATGTCTTTATTGATGATAAGAGAGACAAGGTAGGTGAGGTAATATCTTTTATTGGATCATCTTCTGTGGGTGAAACATTACACAGACCTCTTCTTCAGGTCTCAGAAACTCAGTTTCACAGCTAAGAACAAGGAGGACAATTTGTTTACTATAAATAACTAATTCATATTTCAATTGACTGTAAAAGGTGAAGTGGTCCGTTAACACTTCTCCAATCATGTTAAATGAAGGCATAAAGGGAGAAACAGCTCGGTAGGCTTATTAGTGGATTACTGATTGCTAGACAAAAAAAGTCATGGACTGAACCAAAGTGATGAATTTAAGCTCTCAGGTTTGTCTTTTGAAAGTGTTGTGAAGGTTTCTGTTGAGGATGAGGGTTAATAAGTCAAATGTTGAGTGAATGCATTATGAATCACAAACAGTTACTTAAGTGATTTTGTCATTTATCATTTTCCTGTGTGAGTTCATTTGAGAGCAGAGTGACAGACACACATTTTTGGGCTTTTAGTGCAGTGGATGAGGTATATCTCATGTTGCGGTAGGCATATGCACGACCCATATACCAAGAGTTATGTCTGCGGGTTTTGTTTGTGTTTTCTGTTAAGCTGTGGTGCCACTTTGTGTTGGTTATGTGTTAGGGACTAACTTCTGATGATGAGCTAGGAGATATTGTGGAGATATTTGAAGGCCAGAAGATGGTGATTAGGAAAATATTTTTCAGGGTAAAGTCCCATCAAGTATGAATAGTAGTTGGTTGATGCTACCCCATATGAGTTCCAGTATGGGGTGGTAAGTGACAACTAAGGCTATGTGTACACAAGACCATAACGTCAATTTTAAGGTACTTAACTCAATTTTACAATGTAACTGTTCTCACTGCAAATACCATTCCGTCAAATTTGAGGGTCACTAAGGCTGACTTTGTCAACCTACCCCTCCAATGTGGTATAATGACAAGTTCAAATTTACAAGGTTGAACTAATGCTAGTGTGGAAACAGTGTTACTTTAAATCAGTTTTATCGGTCTCCAGAGGTATCCCACAATGCCCCGATTGTATCCATTCTGGCTGCTTTCACCTCTGCTGCTCTCCACGTCTTCAGGAAGTAGGAAACAGGAAGCCCTGCACTTTGAATTTATTTTATTTGCCATAACACACCGGCAAAAAAGCCCCAGAATGCAATGGGGCTGAATGAACTGTGGTATAGGTGCCCACAATGCACTGCTGCAACAGTCGAATTTTGGTAATTTCATGGGGATGCACTAAGTGGACTTTGTGAGCACATGCAGACACTCATGGAAGCTGAGGCAATGCCACCTTTGTGCTGGACCAGTGTTCTGCTTGCTCCGTGCCAGCTGCCCTACTGGCCTGCTGCTGGTCGCACCATCCGTCTGCTGCTGCTCCTACCAGCTGTCTGCCGGTTGCGCCATCTGTCTGTCTGCTGCTCCACCTTTCTTAATGACATAATCTACTTCTGTGATGGAGTGTCTTTGGTGAAGGTGATTTTGGGCATCTAAAGGTGTATATATACTGGACTTTCTCCTTGAAGCATATTATGTAGTATCTGGGTGCTTATCTGTAGACAACAGACCTCGTGTGTGTGTTCTGGATGGTTACTGAGTCTATGAGGGTAGTTGTGATTTTTTTGCATATCTGTTTTTTGCATATCTGTGAGGTTTTTGCATATAGTTGTCCATAGGATTCTGTTTGTGTACCTGACTTTTTATGTCCAGGAAGTTGATGCTGGTGTCAGAATATGCCATAGATTTTTATAGGTGGCTGATGGTTGTTGAAGTTGTGGTGTATATCTACAAGGGACTTTAAGTCATCTGTCCAGTGGCTGAAAATATCATTAATGTATTTCAGGTATATCATTGGCTTTGTGGTACATTTGTCCAGAAATACTTTTTTCAAGAAGGCTCATGGGAAGTCATCCTAGTACTTAACACTGTGATACCATTGATGATAAAACAGAAATTAGGGGTAAAATTCATTTAATTTACTTTCATTATGCACCATTTAAGCCACCAAAATAGGACATAATAACCTTTGTGCCTGCCCTGTGTACAGCAATAAATTTTATTCTATTGTAAGTCAGTCAGCTGAAATTAGACTGGCCTGTTCATGTTTTGATTTTAATCATTTTCGCTTTTTGGTTGCCATGCACTTATAAAGTATTTGAGTTGCAGATACTGCAGAGGAGTGTTTGAACCCAACCAAAAACACTCTTAGTTGAAAATGGAAGACAAAAGACAGTGTCAGTATTATACTGTATGGTTTTGATTACTGTTAAACCTGCTTCTGGTGCCTTAACAGTGGTCCTGTAAGGGAAGCAGTTATAGCTGAGTTCATTTTCCATAGCATATGCATATTATACACATCTGAATAGTTAGAGACAAACTAGGTTGCGTTTGAAGAGGCTGTGTCTAAATGTTAAAAACTCTTTTACCGTGATTATTGAAAATGTATTGTGGGTAAGTGCAGAGGAAAATATAATAAGTGAAAAGCTGTCTGGAAGAATTTAGTTTTATTTTCCATTGGTGAAGCTTTCAGTGAATTTAATGGGAGTTGCACACTCTTAAGTGAGATCTGAGGTTGTCTCTTAATTATTTTGTCCTGTAAGCTTGTTTTATCCCCTGGAATATCCCCGCACCTTCCCCACATCAGATGTCCTGGTTTTCCTCTTGGGTGGTAGCATGGAGGAGGCCTGTGGAGGGAGCAGGCTGCATGATTCTCTCTTCACTTGGACAGTCAAGAGACCATCGAGAATTCTGTACTACCCAGTGATCTACCCAATGTGCAGCTTCTTTTGTCCTTGGCAGTTTGGCTCACTCAGGAGATATGATGTCACTGGCCTTGTGGCTGCATCTGGCCCCCACCTTCCCCTCCAAAGGGAATAGAGACGATGGAAAATAGGAGATACTGCTGTAATGAGCAGCACTAATTCTCCTGCTGGAAATTGTTGCCTTACAGGAGATCGTACCAAACTGAGAGTCTCTCACTCAGCTTTTCTCCCTGAAATATTTCCCCAACATTTCATTTTATCTAATTTGTGTCCTTCCCCCTCCTATTCTGTGGGTAGCAATGAAAAGCCTGGGGATGGCATGTGATACAGATGTTTACCTAGCTTCCTCTTCATCTTCCTCAGGCCTGATGTGTGATTCTGAAATCCTCTGGTGCCACAATCACAGTTGAGCAGATGGTCTTTGGGGAGAAAGAATGCTGTGTTTGTTCTTCTCTCTTCTCTTAAAATAGTTATGGGGGCATGCGCTGAGAGCAAGAATGGTCCAGAGGATAGGGAGGTAGGCTGAGTCTCAGATCTCAGTGCAATGTTCTGCTCTGTGATGTTTCCTTGAGGCTTTGGGCAAGTCATCTAGTCCATTCCCCAGCTGCAAAATAAGATTTCTTTCCCTCACAGGGCTGTTGTGAGAATAAATACATTACAGATTGTGAGGTTCTGGGATAGTACAGTAATAGTCTCAGAGGTACAGAAAATAGATGAACTATTCCCCGTATTCCTCCCTTTGTGCTGAATAATGGAGATTGCAATGGTGCTTGTGGTAATTACTCTTGGCTCTGCTAAGCCTGATAATGATGTGATTGCAGGAACGCCTAATTACGGATCAAGTACCACCATCGTTTTTTAAGCAGAGCTCCTTTTTCATTTCATATGAGACTTGCACTCAGACATTGATGGTATGAAATGGTTCTACATAAATATATGGAATTCATTAGCACACCTCTGCTGTTAATTCCATAGGAACGTATCATGTAACACTGTGACTTTTTTTGCCCTATTTTATAAAACATTACCAAAACTACAAGATCAGGGACTTGATAGTTGCACAGTTAAAGGAAATTGTGCATTTGCTTCAGTTCTAATCATTATAATTATGGCTCTCCATTAGCAGCATTAATTTGCCAAACTATTTTTGAGTATTATTATATTAATTATTAGTGTCTTGTTTTTTATTGGGTTTTTTGGAAAAGCAGTGTTCCTCTTGAATCAAAGTTGGCAAATCAATACTGTGCCCATAAATTTCCATGGTACCAGAAATGCGGACTTGTTCTGATGGACAGCATTGCATTATCCTAATATTAATTATTTAAAAAAACAAAACTTTTTTTTTTCTCTGCAGGTTAAAGAATGGCTCTGTTTAAACTGCCAGATGCAAAGAGCACTAGGTGGCGATTTAGCTCCTGTTCATGGTCCTGTGTCGCAACCTCCTCCACACAAACAGAAAGCAACCTTTATACCTTCAGCAACAAAACCACCTTCCCAGCCTCAGCAGCCGACTCCAAAGAAAGATGTTGCTCAGAGGCCTACTCCTTCCCAGTCCCCAGAACCTAAAAAGCCCCCTCCTTTGGCAAAACAGCCCTCCATGCCTGGCTCTCCCCCTGTGAAATCAAAGCAGCCAGCTACTGAGTCTGCTACCCCACATATCTCCCAGCAACTTGAACCCACTCCAAAATTTGACCAGGTCAAGCCAATGTTGGTTGAAGATAAGCAAAAGAAGCCTGCAGCTGACAGTGTACCTGTCTCTTCAGCATCTGAACTAGAACAGAATCCACAAGCTCCCAAAACTCCATCAATACAACAGAAAGCAATGGAACCCCAGAGACCGGAACCTGCCAAGCTATTGCAGGGCACCCGTCTGGCTGGCGAGAAGACTGTTGTGCCTGATTCCAAAACTTTACCACAAGTGTCACGGCAAAAGTCAGATCCTAAATTTGTTTCTCAGCCTGGGTCAGACATTAAAGGTGCAAAACCTGTTGAGCCAACACCAATGAAAGAAGACCCTAGGAAGACACAAATAAGAATAATCCCCAAACCTGATGACAAGCAGGTTCCAAAGGGACAACAAGCCGCTGGAGGCCCCAAGCCTGTCCCAGTGCAAACAACACCTCAACCTCAACAGCAACCAAGGCGTTTCAGTCTAAACCTGGGAGGGATCACGGATGCCCCTAAACCACAGCCTACAACTCCACAAGAAACAGTTACTGGGAAACTTTTTGGATTTGGTGCTTCAATCTTTAGCCAAGCTTCAAATTTAATCTCCACATCTGGCCAAGCAGGAGCTCAATCCTCAGGCCCTTTACTGGGCTCTGCTACTAAGCAACCTCCTCCGCCGTCTCAGGTTCCACCCAAAGAGGCCAGTCAGGCTCAACCATCTCCAAAAGTAGCACCTGTGAGAAAAGAAGCCAAACCTCCTGTGGCTGAAAAATCAGAGCCACCCAAGGCAGAACACATTGTAATGGGTAAAGGATCTGAATTAGAAAAAAAACCTCTTGCAGTGAAAGACAGCAAGCCTCAAGTAGCTGAATCTAAAAAAACTGCTGGGCCATTAGAACTGGAAAAAACTACCCTACCTAAATCAACTTGCCCTCTCTGTAAAACTGGACTAAACATTGGTTCTAAGGATCCTCCCAACTTTAATACATGTACAGAATGCAAGAATATTGTGTGCAATCTCTGTGGATTTAACCCGATGCCGCACATAATGGAGGTAGGCAATGGTATTTATATTTACTCTAAAAATGGTAATAACTGATTTTCTACATTGTGAAAGTCAAAGCACATTTTTAGTTAACAAGCGGTACTGAACACTTTTAATGCTTCATTTGTGAGCTTGTATTTTTAATTAAATATTTCTGAAACTTGGAGGGTAGTCAAAATTGACTTCAGTTGAATTTCCTGTGTTTTAAAAGTGACTACTCCAGCACAGTATATTTCCTAGGTTTTGTGGCAAAAGCAGACCAATAATAATGAGACTGATAATGATGATTACTGAACCCTTTGAAATTAGTGTTACTATAGCATGGCAGATTATTGTACTCCGTCTTCAGAGCTCACCCGGGGTAAAAGCTCTCCTTCATGCCTGTCGATATAGCAACATGAGCATGGTTTATTTCCATCTCCCCCTCCTTTAATCAGTGAGCACTGCTGAATGAAAGGCTTTATTAATTGTTAGTTGCTTTTCCCCAGCAGATTCTTTTAACTTCTCCCTAAATCTGTTAGGCAGTGTTCTACTTCAATCATCAGTTTGCATTAAATCCATTCTGATTCTCGACTATATGTGGCTCATTTTGATGTGCTTACTTTAAACCTAAAGTTCCAGGGATATGTGTGCGCAAAGTGGGGCAGGATTCACACAGGCAAAGATTAGAAAGCCATTTAACTGATACAGTTGTTGGCATTTAAATGGGGCTGTTCATTGTTATAATACAAAGAAAAAAGTTTTTCTCATATGGATATATAGTGGAAAAAGTTCCATAAAAGGCAATTATTAGAAATGTCTCTTTTTACCTTTTGTAACCATATTTTCCAAAAAGGCAATATTTTTAAAATTTTATTTATGTATTTATTGTTCCTTCTTGTAATGGATTTTTCAAAAAGGGGGAATGAGAGAGGAACTTTATGTCAACTAATAAGAAGGGCAGAAAAATGCCATACTTTCCTCATTGAACTAATAAGACCTTACTTGGTAAAAATAGACCAGCAGTGAAATGCTTGCAGATAATTCAAGTGTGTAACTCAATCTACTTAGCACCTGAGAAGAGAAACTATTAGTTTAAGGTGTTTGGTATCCATGTAAATAAATTAGAAATGGCTGTGTTAGATCATTGTCACAGCACTGCCACAGCTGGAACAGAAGCATAAGAGGAAGAGTGAAGAGAACAGAACATTCAGTATTTTGTGGACTTTATCTCTTAAATCACTTCCTAATGGTAGCATTGCCTTTCCCTAAAACCAAACCAAAAAAATAACCCCTCACACTTTTGAGTCTGTCTTCTGAATTTTTCATTCATTAGGGCAGAGATCCTGCATCTCCATGATGTGAGGTCATTTGGCTTTAAAATACAGGTGGAGATTTTTCAAAAGTGATGAAGGGATTTGGGTGAAAATGTTCCATATTTTTTAATGTGGCTTATTCTCCTGTATCCTGTCATCACTTTTGAAAGCCCCACATGTAGCTGTTAAATAAATACATTCACAAAAATGTGACGCTTTCCCCTCACTTCCCTGCCTGTTCCTTTCCTGACACCTCCACTGGGAAACTGACTTAATCTTTCCTAAACAAAAAAGTAGTCAAGTAGCACTTCAAAGACTAACAAAATAATTTATTAGGTGAGCTTTTGTGGGACAGACCCACTTCTTCAGACCATAGCCATATCAGAACAGACTCAATATTTAAGGCACAGAGATCCAGAAACAGTAATCAAGGTGGACAAATCAGAAAAAAATTATCAAGGTGAGCTAATCAGAGCATAGAGGGTAGAAGGGGTGGGGGGGAAGATCAAGAGCTAGATTAACCCAAGTAGGCAAACGAGCCCCATAGTGACTCAGAAAATTCCCATCCTGTTCAAACCACGTGTTAATGTGCCGAATTTGACTATAAAAGACAGTTTGGCAGTCTCCCTCCTGTTTCCCTCACTTATCACTATCTAACCTTCCTGACTTGACTTCTCCTTCCAGCCTCACAGTTTGCCTTTTTCCCTTTCATTCCCTTAATGCTCACCACAACATTCTCCTCCCTTCAAAGTTTTCCTCCCTTCCTTCTGTTTCCTTCCTCTCACATTATTCAACATCTCACTTTCTAATTTCCTTCCCTTATAGTCTGTCTGGTCTCATGTCTCTCCTTTCCACCTAGTTTTGTCTTCTTCACATGCTTTTGTCTAGTTTCTTTCCGTAACCACAAATTTCCTTAGCTACCATTCCTGTGTTAGCTTAGGCCATTTTTTTTACCCATACCCTATGGTTTCCATCTTATTTGCTTCTTTCTTCCACTTCCCTCCATCACCATTTACCTATGTCTTCATCTCCCCTTGGCCATACATTGTGAAGAGGATGCAAGCTGCATTCCCACTGACAGGAATGGGAGGTGGTAACCTTTTATACTACAGGCAAAAAATTGTGATGGAATCTAGATATGATGTAACATAATGATGTGATGATAATCTGATATCATGGACAGTGCAAGTATACACCTCGCCCCCCAGGGCTACTCAAGAACTGGCAACACTCACCTATGTGCTGGGGCAAACAATGTTGTTGACTTTAAAGGACATCCTGAGTATCCCAGTGGTGATGTTGGATAGGTGGGCATCTTCTGTCCACCTCTCTGCTGCAGTCCCTTTACTTCTAAAGGAGTTTAAAGTAGGTGGTGCCTGTACCTGGCCCCTGTATACTCTCAATGGCTTGACTTGGGGACCTCCAGGAATAAACCTATTCTAATAATAATCTGAGACATAGGTCTGACTTAACATACTAGTTATAAATAATGTATATCCAGTGTAATTACCTTAGAGTGATCACAGTTTTATTTAACAATTTAAAGAAATGGTATACAGAATAGGATTAAATGTCATTAATAATTGAAATCCAGTCTGGCTCCTATCTCACTTGCTGTGCCTGGAAGAGGAAGTATTTCTCTCTTTCCCAAGGCACCAGGGAGTTGCAGTCCCTAAGGCTAAACTGAAGCACACAGGATCTTCCCCTAGTGGAACTCTTCCAGTAAAATGTAGAGGCCCCTTGAGTAGGGGGGCCTTCACAAATAATATGATGGAAGTTAGCATTGTATTAACTCTGAAACTTGTAGTGCTCAGTACAACTGGAGTGAGATGTGTTTTGTCAGTGGACAAGCAGCTCGTCTGATTTGTGTGTATTACCAATCATCACTCTCAAGCTATGTTTTTGAAGTGGGGAAGGACCTGCTCTACATGAGAATCAGGGGGAAGAATGCCCATAGTTGTGAGAATTAGATCGGGGGAAATTTCAGTCCCTATGTTAAACACACAGTCTTTTTTTTTTTTTGTCCTTACTCTCTGGGTGCTAATCTGTAAAGGCCAAATTCTGCTATTTTAAAGACTATATTTGTCCTTTATTAAAAAAAAAATCCTTCTGACTCTTTATGCTGACATCAGGATGTGTTTGAGTTCAGAAAACAGTCCTTAAATGAGCTTCATGTTTCAGTTGCCAATGCACCAGGGCAGTTCTTACTGGTGGTTTCTCATCAGTCTAGGAATTGTTACCTGGTAATTGTTAAAATAAGAGTTGTGTCCCTTTATCACTTGTGGAGCAGCGGGGAACTGGAGGGAAAGAATGGGTAAGAGAGAGAGGCCTGGAGAATGACGCAGGGATGGAGGTGGTGGACAAGCAAACATGTTTGAATGAGTAAAGATTCTGATTGTGCACAATTTAATTGACCTGAGGGGTGAACAGTGAGCCCCAAAGAGCAAGGGAATGTATGCCGAGTTGACAAATCCTTGGGAAAATAGACTTCCCCCAAGCAAGTTCAATCTTTGAATACTTTTAACACAGAAAATCCAACATGCAGCCTGGTGTCATGCTGCGGACAGGGGTGACTGACACCTATGAGAGAATGAGAAGCCTATATTTTTTTAATACAGTAAACCCCCAAAATACATGGCTTCAGGTTGCGCTTACTTCACTTGAATGCGAGTTAAGCACAACTTGAAGCTGCTTTGTGGTTGTCAGCCTGCCTAGCTATGTAAAGGTACGCTAAGAGCCCCTTCTCGCTACCTTCCCTCAGTGGCCTTGCTGTCAGGTTGACAGCCGTGTAGCTGTGGGAGGGCAAGGAGAAGCAGCCGCACTAGGGATGGTCAGTTTCCCAGGTGCCACAAGCAGTGGGGAGCTGGGAACCAAGTGGCAGCCTGGTTCCCAACTCCCCACCTCGACTTGCACGAAAATTTGTGTTACGCAGGGGGTTGCAGGAAAGCAGCCCCCACTTAACTTAGGGTTTTACTGTAAAGGATATATGTACTTGTTATATGACAGCACCTAGGCTTTTAAATAATAATTTCTTCTCGGAAGCCCTTGAAAACTGTTTGTGCCGATGAGCCCCAGTTAAACCTAAAGGGTCAGTCTCTCAGTTGCTGTAAATTGGCAAAGTTCCATTAATACCAATGTTGTAGCTGCGCTGATTTTTACATATTGAGGTTATGGGCTCACATCGCCTTTTTTACAAAAGAGAAGCGATAGCTCTTTTTCTGACTTGTTGATTTAGCAGTCAAATATGTGGGTACCTAAATGGTAATATATCTGTAAAGCAAACAACAAAGATTAAATAAATAAATAACACTTGATAGATTTCAAAGACTAGCAGGGACAAACAAACCTTGTGCATTAGCACAGATCTGAGCCAGTGTTCTTATCTTACCATTTACACAATGGGGAGGAGCATTGTTTACCAACTGTTTAATTAGCTTTCCTGTGGGTTTCAGCTCAAGTAGTCCGAACAGCTCTATTTTTAGTAACAGAATAATAATAATAATAATTAATAATGCAACTGTAGAAGCTTAGAAATGAAAACCATGGCAATGATGATTTTGTGCATTTAAAAGCTCAGTATAGCTTTTGAGTGGACAGGATCAGAGCTGTGTGACTAATATAATTGTTTGACATGTTGAGTAGGGGAGGCAGGAGGCAGGCATTGTGCCATGAAATAGTGTGGCAATATAATACAAATAAGGTGTTTTTTTAAAGGAAAGGTTAGTTGGAAACATGTAGGGGAAAAGCTAGGAAATTAAAATAATATAATCAGTATGCGTGCTCTATGACTACATCTTAATATAATTACATAGCTATGGAACAGAAAAGAAAGCAAAATGATATATGTGGTGGGCATATAGTGTTAGCATGTGCAATATGTCTAATCTAATGAAAATGCCAAGGGAACAACAAACCTACAGTTCTTTAGTCTCTTGATAGGTGTAAAATTATCCTTAGATATTGGAAGTTAAAAATTGTTCCATCTGTGAAAGAATATATTACTGACATGGTAAGAAGAGTATTTTTGGAATGGAAAATAAGTTGGGGAAATTTGCAAGAAGAGGGAGGGGATGGATATAATTTCTAAGACCTGAAAGGGAAATATAAATCTTAGAAAAGGATGTGTTCATAAAGATACAGCTTTCATATGGCAGTCTTAAATAGGAGAAAGGAATATTTATTATTAGCCTTATTTGATGGGATTGCCGGTGGCATAAAATTCTGCAAGTTGACTTATAAATGCAACGTTAATATTTTTGCTATCTTGGGCCCACATTTGTATTTACTAGACTTTAATACAAAGTACATCAATACATAAGTACTATTCTTCCTCATTTAAGAAAATGGGGAACAGAGTGGGGAAAGTGGCTACATTGTGAAGTTCCTTCCCAGGCAAATTTGGTGGTAACATAAAAGTCAAGAGCTTAGGAAGATTCAAAGAAAATACAGTTTTGCAATGGATATATATCTTTATACTTAAAAACATAAACAAACTTCTGACTTTTGCAGCTAGCAGGACATTTTCCATGATTTCATAACTGCCTGCGGGATCTCTAATACCATTCTCTGAAGCATTTGGCACCAGTCACTGCAGAGGAAGGATATGGGTGTAGATTGCCCCCAATTTAACTTCTTGTAGTAATTTCTATTTTCCAAACTCACATTGAAAGTTGAGGAAAAACGGAGCATCAACATCAGCAGGTGACCCATTTTGGTTAAATGCTTCAGGAATTTATTCAAGCCCTAACACTAACCTTTAAAATTAATGAAAATCCAGCCTAGCTGAAATGAATCCTGAATGTGGTAGTAGTGGGAACTCTTTAAAGGAAGTCTTTAGAACACTTTAAAGTAATGAACCATCCAAGATTGTAATGAATATATCCAGAAAGATATAGTCTACCATCTGAGATTATATCTATTATTTCTATTTTTAATTTAGTAAAAACTGTACACTACACTGTCTGCCCTTCATAGAGAGCCTGGACAGTTCTGAACTCCTAGTAGATGAACTCCTATTTTAGTAGGCATCCTTCAATCCCGAGGGATTATGGGTTTGTGCCCCAGTTGGACTGATTCGAGCAGTGTCTTCTGTGGCTGTGCAATCCCATCCGGGAGTGGCAGTCCTTTCCGCACTGTGAGCAGCAGTAGGCAGATGTCGCTGTGGTATCATGGGCACGGATCTTCCTGAGGGCTCTCTTGTCTTCCGCTTCCTTCACCAAGGTAGTTTCATACATAGCAAGAGCTTCCTTCACTCCCTGCTTCCAGGCATGCCTGTCTGAGGTGAGCGACTGCCAGGTGTTCACACTGATAGAGCGAACACTGAGGTCACGCTTGCACATGTCCTTGTAGTGCAATTTAGGTCGCAAGTTTGGCCTCTTTCCAGATGCCAGTTTGCCAAAGAGGAGGTCCTTTGGTATTCGGCCATCCGTCATGTGTGAGACATGGCCCAGCCAGCGCATATGCCTCTGTTTGAGGAGGGTGAACTTGGAGGGAGTTCCTGCCCTCTCAAGCACTGCGCTGTTGGGGACCTTGTCCAGCCATGAGATACCGAGTATGTGCCTAAGGCAGCACATGTGGAATGTATTGAGCCTCTGCTCTTGCTTTGAGCGCAAAGTCCATGTTTCACTGGCGTACAGCAGTGTGCTCAAAACGCAGGCTGTGTAGACCTGCACCTTGGTGAGTACAGTGAGCTTATTGTTAGCCCATACTCTCTTCGTCAGCCTGGAGAACGTTGTGGCGGCTTTAGAGCTTTATAAACTTCATTGTTTTATGGAACAGAGGATGACTAGAAAAATCTAGAAAACAATTGTCCATGTTACACATGCCCCTCCCTTTCAGAAGGGGCATGTAAATGATGTGGATCAGAACTTGTTAATGAGGTGATAATATGAATATTCAGTACCTCATTACTATAATGGCAGCCAGTCACGCTTCAAAAGTGGTGCTTTCGAAATGCAAACTGGTTGTGTAGATGCAGGTACTTGCAAATAAACCCTGGACTTTGAAATGTCCTTGTTCCCAAAATGAATTGGGAGTAAGGGAATTTCAAAGTCTGTGGTTTATATCAAGGCACCTGTGTCTATACAGCCAGTTTGCATTTTGAAAACAGCACTTTCGAAGCGCGACTGGCCATCATTACGCTAATGAGTCACTGAATGTTCATATCAGCACCTGATTAAACAGTTCCAATCTGTGTTATTCACATGCCCCTTCCAAAAGGGAGGCGCATGTGTAGACATGGCCAATTGAGAAAAATTTGTTGATTGGAATACATTATGAAGAATCTCTAACATATGTTACAGAAAATATATCTATTTTCTTTAGCAATATATTTTACCTCTGACATTTAAAGCCTTTGTCTAAATTTTGTTTATGAAAAATTACAGGCTAGGAATGCTTTGTTTCATAACACTTCCTTTATTATGCAAAATGGACAGGATAATGCATAGGAATTCACCACAGTTCACAGAAGTTGTATCTGTTAATTTATAATAACCACTTATAGTGAAGAGAATTGTAAAAAGTGAAATTAATTTTACACCAGGTCAGTTATTCCACATTTCCGAATGAACGTTGATTCCACTTGTGTAGCTTGTGTTAAAATATTTTCATAAGTGAGCAATTGATATTTGTCCATATTTTGTAGAAATTACATACTATTGAAAGAAATAATCCATAGATTGTAGGGCCGGAAAGGACAATTGTGAACATCTTGTATAAGTTCCTGCATAATACAGGCCATAGAACTTCTCTAAAATAATTGCAGGTACACATTTATTAGGAAAAACATCCAATCTTGGTTTATAAAAATTGTCAGTGATGGAGACTCCACCATGTCCCATGTTAAGTTATGGCAATGGTTAATTACGTTCATTATTAAAAATTTATATCACATTTCCAATCTGAATTTTTCTGCCTTAAACTTCCAGCTATCATCTTATACTTTTCTGTACTAGACTGAAGCAGGTACTTATGAACTGTAATCAAGTTACCCTTAACCTTTTCTGTGTCTAAGAGGAATAAATTAAGTTCCTCAAATATTTCATTATCAGTAGGCGCCTGCCAGATTTACAATCCATTATGGTTACCTTCACGCCCGTAGGGTTTGAAAATTGATAAATTTCACATTTTCAAATGTTTAAATCTGAAATTTCAGAGTGTGGGGGGGTCCCAATCCAAAAGACGATGGTTCCCATACAATAGATTTGTGATCCCCACCATCCGATTGCCACCTTCGCTTCTTTGATGCCTTCAGAGCTTCTGCAAAAGCAAGAATTTCCAAGATGTGGGGTGAGGGTCTTATCTTCCTTCTCACCCAAAGGATCTGTGCAAGGTATGGACAATCCCTGTCCATACCAAGTCCAGCTGGAGCTCCGAGCTCCTGTTGCATGATGAATAGTATCAGAGAAGTAGCCATGTTAGCAGTTACCTTGTTTGTTAAGGTTCAGACTATCTCTGTTGAGGCCCTAGCAAGGTATCGAATTTACTTGTAAGTAATTTTCCCCCCACTTGTCCTCCTCCTCACTCAACCCCTCTGTCCTGTGTACATGATTTGTCAGTTTTCATTTCAATTTTTGTTTATTTGTGTCTTTCTGTTATATAATAGTCATGCCAATTCACTTTCAGCAGTATTTCCAGTACAGCTCTATTTCCAGATCGGAAAAAGTGGGTCTGCCTCACGAAAGCTCATCACCTAATAAATTATTTTGTTAGTCTATAAAGTTATACATGAATGCTTTTTTTTTTTTTCTTTGCTAAGAGAGAGTTTACTGTCTGAACTCTGAAGAGATGATGGCAGTAAGCTGTATATTTCGTGTATGAACTCTTGTATCTAACTCTGGCAATTCTCCTTGCTCAGAAAGGGATTCATATGTGCTGAAATCTTCCCTGGTAGCACTTGTCCATTTCTTAGCACCTTTCAGGATGAAAACTTTTTGATTGTCATGATTGGCCAAAGGCTTTGAATACTGATCTTTCAGTCTAGTTTTCTCCCTGCTATTGGGACATCAGACAGTCTATAGACTTGAGCATTAGTGAAGGTTAAGATGAAGTCTGAAACCTAAAGTAGATAATCTGAAGAATTACTGACTTGGCTGAAAGCCCAGGCGATTTTCTTCTTGTTTTATTTCATCAGGAATTTGCATCTTGTCGCCATTTTAAAATAAATTTTCTAAAGGCTTAGATTAGCTTAGTTGTATCCAAACTTGACATTACCCCACAAACTTTTGATATGAATATTAACATGTTAAAGTATTTGGTTTTTTTCTCCATTGTATTTCTTTTGTTACAGGGTCTTTCTTGTCTTGTCTTTATGTTGTAATTCCTGTCTTGAGAAAGAAATAAATGCTTAATTCAGGTATTTTAAAACCTTTTCTGGGTTTCAAAGCAAAAAACAGTCAAGTAGCACTATAAAGACTAGCAAAATATTTTTTTTGTTTTTTAATAATACATGCATTTACAGTCAAAGGTTATCTTTCTCATATAAGCAGAAAAATTAATAGTACAAAATCTTTTGCAATATTGCAGAACTGTGTGAGAACATTTGATTACTGCTGGCTTTGCTATAGCCACATCATGGAGTGTTAGATGTTTTCACCTCTCCATAAGCAAAAGAGCAGCCTGTTCTGTTTCTGGGAAGAAGAACCAAGAACATGATTGGGGCATGATATCTGTGGTGATAATTTGATGTGTCTGAAACCTACAGCCAGACTTTTTGACGATTGCCAGCCCTCATGGACTCACAGAGCCACTTCTTTATGCATTGCAAACATACGTGTTCTTTTCTATTCAACTTGTAAAGGACTGGTATCTATCCTTAACAGTCAAATTACTGAGACCGATATGTTGGCTTTGGATGTATAGTACAACTCTAACAAGTTTTACTGTAACACGTATGTGCATTCACTGGGGACACAGCTTATTTCTCTAAAGATGGTCTATGCATGTTGTAACGGCAGCTAAATCCCACATAACTCACTATATTATGCTGTGCCAAGAGGCTTGCGCTCATCACAACACTGTGGTAAATTAATACAGAACTTTCTGTGTACAATACAGATCCAGAAAAGCACTGGGGTACAAGTGCTGCAGTCTTTTACACTCAGCAAGGTTGTATGTGTGTAATCAATAGCAGTATTTCAATACATTATAATCATCTGTATAATGAATAACAGTTAAAAAGTGAGGGTAATCTTAGGGTGTTAAGCCAATGTGTGAATACAGAATAAATATTGTGACCTTATATTATGTAACTATAAGAACCTTATTTGAAATTGTCTGTGTAACTGTGACAGTTATTTTGGAACAAGGTGACCATCAGTCCCATTTTTCACAGGACAGTCCTGTATTTGAGATGCCAAAAAGGCCAGAGAACAAGGAGCCCTCAGGTTAGCTTACTTTCCCCTTCCCCAGGGCTCAGGGAGGTGTGGAGAACATGCGTGGCTGCCCCATCCCTGCCACTTCCCTGGGGCTCAGGGAAGGCTGGGGGAAGTGCTGTGGCTGCTCCATCCCTGCCACTTCCTTCAGGCTCCCAGGAGTGCTGGGGGCTGCCGTGGACAGGGATTTTCAGGCAGGGCAGGCAGCTGCTGCCTCCTTCCCAGGTCCCTGGGGCTTGGAGGAGCCACCCCTCCCCCCATATCTCCCTGTTCCAAATATTTGGGACAAGGAGATATGGTCGCCCTAATTTGGAAGGATTTTTTTGAAATTCAGAAGGTTCTGTTGACCAACACCAAAACAATTCAGGATTTTTCAAGAATGTTACTTATGAAGAAGGTAGATTTGACCAATACAGTGGCAAGAGGTTTCCTATGTCATTAGACTGGAAAAGAGAGGATTAGATTCATGCCAGTAAGCTGTTTGAGATGTTGTTTTACAGTTTTTGAAAACAAGAGGTCATGGCCTGGTTTTGAAGAAAGGATTAGCAACATCCAGGCATTCAGGCAGCATTTCTTTATGCAAAGGCTGGTTGAAGTAGAAATAAATCCATATTTTGTTACTGTAATCAATACATGGAAATAAGGTAGTGTGCATCCATTTTTGTAGGTCCAAGACATGATTTTGAGTGGAACAATAAAGATATAGTATATATAAAGACACAGAAGCTACTAATTGCATTAAGCCAGATGCTGAGAATATGAGGTAGTCTGAGCTTCTGAGGACAGGGTTCAGAAGACCATATGTTGGTTTTCTGTTATTAGAGCTCTCTAAGGTTAACTTCTTGTTGGATTTTTATCAGACAGACTTGCAATTGTAAATAGTCCATTTGTCATGTAAGGAGAATGAGCATAAGAAACTTGTCTTCTAATTTATATCCTCAACCAAAACAATGAGTTTGGGGGATGTGTGTCCTAGCAGATGTACATCGTTACTAAACAGTTCTAGCTAGTCAGAAAAGTATATTTTTTTCCAGTTTTTAATTTAAACAATAATAGAATGTATTTTCAGGATGATCTTTGCTTTGGAACACTACTCGTATGTATCACGTGACTTAGTTAAATGAAATGAAAGATAAGCTGGAGAAGTGGGTCTTACCCAGGAAATGAATCACTTCAGGGATCATTTGACAATCAAAATATTTTGGTATTCAGACAATCACCATTTCTACCCCACCCCCATCTGTTTTAGGTATTTTTTTTGTTTTTGTCAATAAATTGAAGATTTCTGTAGAAACGAGACACTTTTTGAGAATATTTTTAGATGAAACAATTCCATTGAACTTTAAAAATCAGTTTAGATTGGATCAGTCCTTCTTCCTGTTCTTGCTCACCTTCTGCTGTCTCATTGAATTTAATGATCTTTGTTCATGAATTCAGAGATTACTGTGAGTCGAAGTGGTTTCCCCCCCACTTTTATATTATGGAAGAGACAGGTTAAGAGTAAAACAAAAATGCTCAAGAAAAATAGAATCTAAAGGTTATGACACATGTGGGTAGGAACTCACACACATACAAAAAGTTAATATTTGTAATGTGCTCACCCTGCTTGTCACAGATTTGACATCTGTATGAAGTTATTACTTTATTTGCATGCAAAGATTTGGTCATTATACTTATCTGTTAATATATTAAATTCAGGGTGCTTAATTTGGGTACTAGTCCTCTAAACAACAAGCTGTGTCTACACTAAAGAGTTTTGTAGACAAAACTGGGGTTTTGTAGACAAAACTCATGGAGCATCTACACACAAAATGTTTTGTCGACAAAAACTGTCAACAGAAAAGCAGTATAAATGCTCTGGGGGCCCTTTTGTTGACAGAGTGGGATAAAAAGATCAATCCACTTGTAAGTGTAGACACAATCTGTCAACAGAAGTTCCGTCTGGATGTTTCTTCCAACAGTAACTTCTGTAGACAGTTGCTTCTAGCGTAGATGTAGCCCAACACTATATATATTTAGTCAAGCTCTACCCTATGGCAGTGCTGCAAAAATTTTTTCATGGATTTTTGTTTTGTTTTGAACTTAACTGAAAGGAATTTAAATATTTTGATCAAAATTTCCTTGGAAAAAGTGACTGGTGATTTTTGATGCCTCTGTTTTCAGATGTACAGCTTGACATACTTTCATAGGTGAAAGTAACTTAAATTTCTTACAAGTAGCATTGTATCTCTCTCACACACACACATACTCATTTGGGGGTGGGATCTCAGAGCCAGGGGGTTGTGGGGAGGTTCTGCTGCTACAATACCTGTAAGAAATTTAAGTGTGGGAGGAGTGGGGGCTCACGGCAGGTCCTGTGTTGGATGTGTGTGTGGTGGAGTGGGGGCTCATGGCAGGCGGTGGGAATGGCAGGGAGGCTGAAGGAGTCAGGGCAGGAGCTTGATGGGGGCTCAAAGCAGGGGGACTGAAAGTATGTGGGGGTGCCACATTTGGGCCTGGGGTGTATGAGGAGGCACTCAGTGCACGGGTCTGAGTGGATTTAGAGAGGGCAGTGGGGCAAGCGTATTTTTCTAAGGAGAGTAGAGGAGGGTGCCAGCTCCCCCCACCCCAGTCCTTTTAGGAGGCGCTTGCTATTCCCTTTCTTCCCTCTCAGAGTGTGAGAGGAACTCCTCTGCCTCCTCCACAGCCAGCAGAGAGAGGAATGCACACACGCTGTGTGCTCTGCTTTTGTTCTGTAATGGGAAGGAGACCAATGATCCAGCTCTCTGTATGAATCTTTGGGGTTTGGAGGCTTCAGTCCATCCACATTCTCTAAATGGCTCTCGGGGAGTATGTGTGTGGGGGGGGGGTCAGGCAGTTCCTGATTGGTGGGATGTGTGTGACACATTTCCTCTGGTGCACCACCAGCTGGACTGTTTAATGTGCCTGCTGCCTAGCAGGAAGCTCCAGGAACCACTTGGGAGCTCACAGCTATTAGTATGTGTTTCTAATGGTGCATATCTGCATACCCTTTGGTGCACTAAATAAAATTTATTCCACACATAGATGGAAAAAATTAGAGGGAGCATTGGTCTTGAATAGCTTCCAGGGTGGTGGGAGGTGTAGGGTTAGAAGAGGGGTTGGGGAAAAGGTGGGATATGCAGTTTTGTCACGGCCAGAGGAAAACGTGACTTTCCCTAGCTCCAGATCTGTGGCTACCAGGGAGAGCTGGTGCTCCTTCCCAGGCTCAGGTCTTTAATTACCTCAGCAATTCATCTTTCTACAGTCCTTCTCTTATTTGTTGGTGTTCCCTATTAGCTATGGTAATTGACACAGGCTTGCTTTGCAGTCTCTAAAGTCTTCTCTGATGCATGGGAGACAGTGCTCTGGAAACTGCATCTGCAGTGAATGTGAATTTACCAGGCATGTAAATCATACTTTTCCATCTTCAGCATCATTCTTTGGATCCATAAGTCACAGTCATTGAGGTTTGCTAAATAATGATATCAGGGGCTTGTGGTTCATTTCAGCTTCCACTGTCTGCCCATAAATATAGTGATTTGCTTCTTTTAGAGGCAAGAAATATTTCTAAAAACTCCTCCTGAATCCATTCATATCTGTGTTCTGCTTCAGCCAGTGATTTGGATGCCACTGGTCACCAACAATCTTCCGTATATCAATGCCCATAATTCAGACTCTGAAGAACCAGCTGAAATGTTAATAGGCCTTCCTAGTTAATAGAACTTCATCACTAGTTCTTGTATCATTTGTTTTAAACCTCCCCAGGATTTCTCCTGTTCTGGATCCAGTATCATCCATTTTCATTATCTAGGGGTTTTCTCAAAGCCACTGGTTTGGTAAATGGATTAGATTTAAACTTCCCAAGATAACTAACCATTCCCAGGAACTACTGGATATCTTTCCTTGACTGGGAACGTGGCACCATTTAGTGACTGAAATCTTCCTTTGACCGTGTTTTACAGCTTTGTTGGAAATAGTGCCCCCAACAAAAGTCAATTTGTAATCCCTAAATTATATTTCTCTCTATTTGAGATTTGCAGCACTAGTTGCATATAAGACTGCCTGAACTCTGTGACCATGCTTTCCTGTTGTTGAGGCCCAGGTGATGATGACATCCATTAAGGTGTCAATGCTATTAATATATTTATAGATCATATATGTGTTTTGTAGTACACTTTGGGTGCTGAATCTATTCCAAATAGCAAGCATAAGAATCTCTATCTTCCAACTGTTGTATTAAATGTGAATTGCTTTTAGCTTTCCTCAGTTAAAGCTAGTGCTATAAACCTGAGGATGCATCCAATTTACTGAAATATTGAACATTTGCAAATTGAGACAGTAAATTGAGCCAGTATCTCTTCTGTGGTTGGTAGTTTGCAATGTTGTTTTCTCATAGACTTGTTGAAGTCTCTGGAATCTAAGCATATGCGTAGCAGGCTCTTACTCTTTTTCACAAGTACAAGGGAGCTCTCCCATTCTGTGACCCTCAATTGTTAGTATTAGTTGCATTGCTTTCATCCATGCAAGCTCAGGTATGATCGTGGAGTGCAAATGATGTCTTTCTAAATTGATGGATAAGCGGAGGTCCCGCTTGTTTATCTGGGTTGCATATATTTGCTCTGCAAGCAACCTGACTTTTAAAATTAGTCATGGTATTCCTGAAAGGGTGCCTCATAGCCTGGTTCAGTATGATCTTGTTGTGAGAGTACCTGTTTCACCACATTGAGTTTCTCACATCTTGCCAGACCTAACATTGGTGCCATCATTGACCTTACAATTAAAGGGAGTCTCTATATCAGAGGAGGGCAAACTATGGACTGTGGTCATATCTACTCCATTGGTTCCTTCAACTGAACTCTCAAGCTCCTTCAGGGGAGTGGGGATGGGACAGTCCTGCTGAGAGGAGCCACTCAACTTGCAAGGCAATGCGACAAGCACAGGCAATTAACCTCCTCTCCCCCATAGCCTCAGTGTGCTCCAGGTTGTGCAGTCAGGGGATGGGAAGAAGAGTGGTTGACTAGGGAGCAGGGAGAGCTGGATAGTGAGCAGTGGATTCTGGGAGTGGTCAAGGGTGGGGCATAGGGAAGGTTTGTGGGAGGTGTGGTGTCTGGGAGATTGTGGGGGCAGGGAGATTCAGTGGTTAGATAGGAGAAGCAGGTGTCCCGAGTGCTCATCGGGATGGGGAGAAGAGGGGGTTGAATAGGAGGCAGAGGGTCTGCGAGACAGAGCACAGGGAGAAGCAGGGGCTGGATAGGAGGTAGGAGGCTGCATAGGAGGTGGTTGGGTCTGGGGGCCTGTGGGACTGATCTGGGGTAGGGAAAAGAAGGGGCTGGAGAAGAGGCAGGAGGTTCTCAAGAGGGTAGATGGGGTCGGGGGCTCAACTGCTGTTGGCTGTTGGGGTGTGTCAGTCTCCGCCAACTCTCCTGACCTGGCTCTGCATACAATTTTCATACTTGATGTGCCCTTCCGGCCAAAAAGTTTCACCACCCCTGCTGTACATTGTGTTTGATGGCTGATGGTAGTAATGCACTTCCCCTTTACTGGTATATGTCTTCCAGAATAACCATTTACTGTTGTTATGTTGGTCCCCAGTTTTGGTTTTATTTCACTCTCATAATCTTGTTACTTGAGCTCCTGTGTCCAGTTTCAGTGAATTATTGTACGATTCACTGCCATAGACAGTGTTCAGTCACTCTCACCAGGCTTTCTCTATCCCAGTACATCTATAAAGACTCCTAAACCAGATTGTCTTTGATTTACTGTAGTTGACTTTACTGCATTTGGGATCTGCAGCATTTTGCAAAATGATTATTTCACCCATATTTATGACAATTTCCCAAAGACAACTCACTGTTTGGGGCCACATTGTGATCCAAACCTTCCACCTGTCCATCTAATACCTATTCTTCCCCTAGCAGGAAGTTTCAAAGTGAATAGCTCCACTCTTTCATTTGCCCTATTTATAGCTAAATTCTTTTGTACTAAGCACATGCCTTATGATTAATTCAGCTCTTTGGCTTGTGCTTTTACATTTCTGCTGCCTTGCATATCTGTTTTTGTTTTGTTGTTTTTTTCTGTCTCCTTCATGGAGCTCTTTCTGTCTGAACACATTGTCTTCAGTGCCACAAATGTTTTAGTCGCTGACCAGATCTTCGAAGTCATAGGCTTCAGGAGAGTACATCTACAGTATAAACTGGATATATTTAAAATCCAGTTCTGAAATTAGAGCTAAACCCTCCTTTTCCATTTCCTCTATGTAGAGGCAGTTACCTAAATATAACAATTCTGCTGCTTGGAGAGAGGGGGGCTACAAAGATGACATCTGCATGGCAAAAAGTAGAAGTATTATTTCTTAGTTTCTGAAGGGAAAACACTCTTAAAGCTCCCTCTTTAGTTTACTGGTGGAGACCAGAAACAGTTATAAAACTACAGGTAGGTGTGTGTAAATGGAAGATAAGCAGCACATAACTATAGAGTAGGTGAAGAACTTAGGAATTTAGGATATCACTCTGGATAGCCCATCCTGTAGTCACCATGAGATAATGCTTTTCTATTAACTCATCTGCCCCAATGAAAACAAAAAAACAGAAACAAAAACGTGCAAGGAAGAATCCATTAGGGAGTCTGAATATTTTATAGAAATACACATTTTTCATTCAGAATGGAATATCTCTGCAAGACTTCACAAAGTTAGTAGCCAAGACCCAAATCTGAATTAATAAAGACCATCTGACTACTCATTTATGTGCATAGATATTATATTTGCATCATACGGTTTAATGACAGGATAGATTACATAGGGAGGCTACAGCAGAAGTCTAATGAAAATTTCTAATAAATATATTTAAACAAAATTCCAATCTTATGACAAATGGCACTGTAGAGATATGTTTGTAGACTACTGTAAATGTAGAGATGCTCATAAGGGGCGATATTAGGAAACAGGAATTTGGAGATGCCCTTGACACGGGGATTGGGACGTTACATGGTTGTATGCTTTTGTTCAAAGACATACTCCAGTTTCTTTTATTAAAGTTTTATTCCTCTAATTACTGGTTTGTTATTTAATGAATGCCAGGGTCATTTGAAGGTGTCAAACATGCTGAATGAGAAGGAAACAGTCATTTCTGAAGTTCGCTCCTGTGTTTGCAATTGAAAGCAAAGATAAGGGGAGGCACTAGAAATGCAAGGAGCAAAAGGCGCAGAGGCTTTTGCTTGTATTTGGCGAGCACAGTTCACAGAGCTAAAACAATCTCTCCATTAGTGCTCTTTTTCAGTTTTGTCACATCTTCAATGTATTTCTCAGGTACTGTGAACAGTCAGATAAAAGCTCTTGCCCATTATTGACAGATCTATTCTGCTGTTGCCTTTGTTGCTTGTTATGTTTCTGTGTGCCCTTTTTGTGAATTCTGTCACATTAAGACATTCTGGAATGAGATGCAGCTCTGCAGTTTGTACAAAAGCAAAATGGACATGAACCTTTTTCCTGCTACAGTGAATCATTTTGTCCTCTCATTTGCAGCCATAGCATATTAGTTATTCTTATTGCTTATTTTCCACTTCATAGAAAAGGTACATGTGTGAACATTTCACTTTATTTAATTATGGAAAACTACGACCCATTTTTAAACCTTTCTAGAAATGAACTTAGACAATGGGAAAGAGAAGGTGCTGATTTGAAGGTGATGGTTTGCAGGTTATTATAATAATAATAAAAAAGTAATAAGACTAGTTGTTAACATAAGTATATTTCTATTCAATTATATTCTGTTCACACATTGAACTAAAAGAGAATATACCAAAGCTGAAACCAGTCTTCCAGCCCAGCCCAGTACACGGAGTAATTTCTAGAGAATCAATGCAATTTGAAGACTCTGATATCGTTGTAATCACCTATTTATGTGGCTTCTCTCACTGTAAATTAGTCTCTACAGGATCAAAATAAAGACCTTTGGGTTTCAAGTTTGCAGGTCTGCATCTGACATCTTGAAAAGCTAGACATGATATTAAGGTACACTGTACAGATATGAACTTTCTCAAAGCTCGTTGTTCAGACTGGGCACCATGAGATTTTAGACATCTGTGCATGGCACAAGTGAGTTTCTGAATCAGGACTTTTGCTGCCATTTCTCAGTATTTTATGTACATTTAATAATATTTTGTATACATTATACTTTGATTGCATAATATATACTGTTGGATTGTTTATTGCTGATTCTTTTCATTTTTGGTAAGTTGTTCTCTTTTCCTAATCTATTCAGTTGAAAACACTGTGGGCCTGATGATTTAGGCACTCAGATACTGCATTCTTGAGGGCCATAAATCTACTTGGATAAATAGATCTATAGTTCAGTGAAGGCATTGGATTTATCTCCACTGACTTTGTTGGGCTTTGGATCGGGTCTCGCATCTGGAGATACAGTGTAACATAATTTTTAAGCAGGGGAAATTAACACTGCTCATTTAAAATGATCTGCAAAATATTGTGTACCTACTATGAATAAGGACAGCATATCAATAGGGAGCTTGTTTTAAAACATGACAGCATTAGGTTAAAATGCATAGTGGCAAAAATAACATGGGCTGGGTATTTTGCCACTTATTTCTTGAGTAGTATCTTATTAAACAAACATGCTCACTGAAAATGAAGAGCAAGGTGCTAGTAAAGGAAAAAAAAAAGCTCATTTCTATTGCCTCAGCTACCATTTTGTACTCATTTGTAATAAGCTTCCGTTGCTAAGTTAAACATCCTTTCTGTGATTAACACGATAAAGCAGATTGCATCTGTTTTCAAGAAAAAATAGGTATTCACAAAGCATTTAAGACAGTCAAACTAGGATACTCAGTAAAGTCGTTCATATGCATATACTGCCCTTCCAACAGGACAGAAAAGAGGGCAACTGTGGCAGCTAGAGCCTTGAACCTTTTTAACTGCTGCCAAAGCCCTGCACAGTGGTCTCCCAGTGGTGGACAGGGGGTGTCACAGTCTGAGCTGTGCTGAAGGTTGGCTGGCCGGCTGGCTCAGTGCTTTCTCTTACATCTGAGACCCCACCTCTTCCATGGCATGGAGCTGGGGCCCGCTACCTTGCCCAGAGGCCAGGCAAGTATGTCAGACCCCTTGGATGTTTGAAGGAGATGAGTCTGTAAATATTAGTCACGCACCCTTAAGCAACACGTTAAAAAATTATCTCTGAGCAGATTCCATTATGGAGAAAGTTTAAATGATATTTTCAAAGTTTCCACTTTGTGCTTCAGAAGGAAAAATTTTCAGACAAATTCAGCAAGCGGATGCATACATCTATTTACACAATTAACTTGCCAAGAATTAGAGGAAAGACTCTTGATTTCAGTGAGACGTTTTTGTGTAGTGAAATGTTTCTCAAAGAGCCTGGCCTGGCTTTCCATTGTTAGTTGTGAATGTTCAGACCCACTATTTAAAGTGTGTAAGAATCTGGGTAAAGAGGAAATAAAGGTGGTCTTGAAATGTCCTTTACAGTTCCTGTTCAGGTCAATGAAAAGAGTCGTACTGATTTTAGTGGCATCTGAATGTGAGTAGAAGTGGTCAAAACTTCGAAATGATTTGAAACTTTGAAATTCAAAGTATTCACCATATGCCTACTATAATACATTTTTACAGTGAAATTTCAGCACTTTAGGATATATCTCAAGTAGTGTCAGTGAAACCACTCACATATGTAATCCAAAACATTGTAGCCTACTCTGAATTTCCAGCTGTATAAGGATATATTGTGCTGGAACCATCAAGGGAAGTCTTGTAATACATGAGAAATTTCAAAATAGATTACATTTGAAAGGCTAACGTTCCAGGACTCCATCTTGCTAACGTTCAAATGAGCAGTCTTTTTTTCCTGTGAGCTGTCAATGGGGCTGCTCATGGACTAGATTCCAGTATCCTAAATTCTGACACTTTGAGTAGTACCTTTTTTTTCTGTAAGTGGTCCAGTGGGTGTGAGTGTGGCTAATCACTAAGCCTGTGTCTATACTAGACCAGGTAAGTTGACTGCAGATACGCAATTCTAGGTTCGCCAATTGCGTAGCTAAAATCAGTGTACCTGCTCTTGCCTAACTTGTCTGTCTATATGGGGAAGGTCGATGGCAGAGTTTCTCCCTTCAACCTCTGGTACTCCTCACTAATCCTCCTCCTCTACTGTGACCTCTGAGAGATTGGTTTTGCACATCCAGACTAGACCCATGAAATTGAATCCTAGAAGATCGACACTGAGCAAGCTGATCTTCTGGGGTAGTGTAGATAAGCCCTCAGTAAAATAACATTCATTGTACATGCGACAAAATGTGGTCCTTTCTGTAAAGAGTACCAGCATGAGTAAGGTTTTGTAGGCTAGTCAATAATACTAGACAGTCACTTTAAATAATGTTTTTAATGCACTGCTGTATTTCTATGTAGAACTGTTTGGTGCATACAGTGGAAACTCTTGAAAATATCTCAAAATATAGAGATTTAATTCACAAAGATATAATTAGGAAAATGTGCAATGCCAAAGAATCTTTTGGATGACTGCTTAATACTGTTTTGATCATCTTTCAAACCTGAACTTCAGTTTAATGTATTTTTGGCTCTTGTTGGAAGGATGTCACAGTATGTTTCATATAAGCAAATGCATTTTATTATTAGAAAATGTTAATTTTATGTATCTGCCAATATTATGGAAAGGAAAAAAAAATAGACTGAAAAACAGTTCGGAGGCTTGGCAGGTATTTGCAGTGATAATGGATAGTGTGCTGAAGGCCGAGAATTGAAGCTACCCTCCAAATTGCTGAAACTCATGCAAGGCATTTTGTTGGAAAGGTAATGATTGTTTATTCTTGATGTTTATTTTAGTGGGGTATTCCTGCAAGATGTTGAGAACTATTACCTCCTATTGATTTCAGTGGTAGCTGAGGATGCACAAAATCATAGAGGATAGTTAATAGGATTAGTATCAGTTGATCCTGATTGGAGGTTATGAGCAGGGTTAGAGTAGTTCTCTACAAGGAAGGGAGTCAATAGGATAAATGAGAAAAAAGTTTGTCTGAAAGAAAATGAATGGAGAAATTCTTTCTTAGAACGACAACTAGTGAATACTTCTGTAATGCCTTCGGGTTAGTGTCAAGAATGTGAAGTAAGACTGTATGCAGATGCATAAGGATTAAAAGGCTCTGGCTCGAAGTGGTTTCCATCATATACAGGGTTTGTGGTTTGGTTAAGTTTTAGCCCTCTATTACTGGCATTCAGACCATACTTTTTAAAGTCACTAATAGTCCTACTTACAACAGTTTCATTAATAAATAAATAAAGATGCAGAATTTTACTGTTTAGGTCAGTGGTTCCCAAATTTTTCACCCTTCCCCACCTCTTTTTTTTTACCACGGGCCAGCCACCACAGCAACCTGCGAGCCACCTGCCTGAGCCCCTCCCCTCCCCCAAAGCCAGACACCACCAGCCCCTCATCCAACTCCATCCTCCTTCCCCCTCACCCCCCCCCACACTCACTCACCTTTGCAGGAGGAAGCTAGCTCCATGTGGGCCTTTGCTGGCTGTCTGCTTTTTATAGTGGCTGTGCTGAGTCACCCACGTGAAATGGCAGGTGCTGAGAGCCAGAAGGAAAGGCCAGCTTTTTCTTCAGGGGGGCGCAATGACTGAAGGGGGGCTGGCTTGCCTCCCATCCCTCCCGGAATTTGTTCATGCCCTCCAGTTTGGGACACCATGGTTCAGGTGGTGGTTGGTTGGCTGGTCTTCTGTTAATCCCCAGGCAGCATGGCTTTGAGCAAGCTCCTGGCTGCATGGAGGAGGAGGAATGGAGCTGAGCTTCGACCTTGCATGCTGATTAAAGTTGCTGGGGGTTGCTGACCCCGCAGACTAAACTATTGAGTGCATGGTTTCCCAAACTGGGGACTGTGCCTCCTAGGGGGGCATGAAGAAATTCCATGGGGGGTGCAAGGTGACTCAGCAACCCCCCGTCATTCTCCCCACCCAGAGAAAGAGATGGCCTTTGCTTCTGCCTCTCAGCCCCTGTCATTTTACGTGGATGACCTGGCACAGCTGCTATAAGAACCAGGCAGCTGGCAAAGATTCACATGGAGCTAGCTGCCTCCTGCAAAGGTGAGTGTGGGTTGGAGGTGGAGGGGGATGGGGTTAGATGGGGGCTGGGGATGGGTGGGAGCAGGAGCTAGTAGTGCCTGGCTTTGTGGGAGGGGAGGGGCTCAGGTGGGTGGCTCTCTGGGCTTGTGGTGCTTGGGCAGCTCGAGTTGGCAGGTGGGTGGGTGTGGCTTGGGCTGGCGGGCAGGCAGCTGACCCCAGCAGTGTGGAGCTTGGCTGGCTGGCACATGGCTGGGGCAGGTGGCTGGTGGGCAGGCAGCTGGTCCTGGCAGTGGGGGGCTCGTGTGGTCGGCTCTAGCAGTGCAGATCTCAGGTGGGTGGGTGGCTTGTACAGGCAGGTATGGTGGCTGGCACAGGGCTCAGGCACCTGGCCAGCTGGGGCTGCACCAGGAATCCACAAGAGACCAAGAAAAACTGTTTGTGCTTATTTTTAATTTTAAATAACATTTTTATATCAAGTTTTGTGTTTATTTTAAATTGAATTTCATGTTAAAAGTGGAGTTTGGATGATGGTAAAATAGAGGTGAGGGGGCATGAGGTTTTCTCAAAAATCAAAAGGTGGACACGATGCCGAAAAGTTTGGGAATCACTGGTCTAGTGCTTTCAACCTCCCCTCATAGCTCATGTTTTCTTTAACATCTTATAATTTGTTTTGTTGCTGTCCACTGGACTCCCTCCAATTTGTTCGCCTCTATTTTAACCTATGGGGTCCAAATCTGGATGCAATAGAAGCACTATCAAGGGTCAGTACAGAAGAACAAGTATCCCCACCCCTATGTTAAATATATGGCCCCTTTTCATCTCAAGAGACAGTGGTTAGCAGCAGTAGTGAGAATCTATGGGCAGTGTTTGAGTCTGCAGCTTCTCTTGTGGTTTATCCGTCCAGTACTGGTTTTGCACAGTCAATTGCAATAACCATGGGTTAGTCTGTTTCCAAATTCTTCAGTCTGAGAGTTTTTCCTTCTAAGACAAAGTTCTTTAGTGTGGCTTGCACATATAATATCAAAGGATGATGTGCCTTGTCATAGCAATCGTCACTGGGTATATCAATCTGATATAGATTCCCAGGATTTGGGACTGATGTTGAATTTTTTCATGGCGTTTTTGCATGTATCCTCGAATCGTAGCTTTCCTTTTGTTCTCAACCCAATGGATTTAAATCTACAGCTGGCTGAATTTTGCTTTTGAGGTTACCTTGTTGTCAGTTACGTTGTTCTCGTTCCCTGGCACTGAAACAAGAGGTGGACCTTTTTCATACCTAGTCTATACAGGCCTATATGGAGGAGGGATGAATGCACGCTGCTCCCCCGGCCTCCGCCGCAGTGGGTCTCCCTGCCTCTTCATGCACACCCTGAACCCTGGCCCCCTTTCTGCCAGCCTTGGCTAGTATTTGTGAGGCAGGAGCTGGGCAGAGGGCGGCAGCTGCAGGGACTCGCCTCCTACAGCCTCCCTCTTCCCTCTCCTCTCACAATCACTGCATGGGATTCTGTTGCTGCCTCCTGGCTCGCTGAGTCCCACTGGGCTCAGGAAGCCGGGACTGGGAGACTGAGATGGAACACCGTATAGCGAGTGCTGGGGAGGGTGGAGGAGGGAGGCTGTGGGGAGATGATCCACTGTGACTGGAGCTGCTGCTGCTGTCTGGTCCCTGCCCCAGGTAATCCTTCCCCTCCTGGACTGAGTGGGAGGCAGCTGATCCTTGACAAGGGATGAGCAGGGAATGGGGTGGGGAGGTTCTTGGGCCAAGCATGAGGGTGGGGGTGCATTTGGGCTGAAGCAGGGGGAGCTGTGTTCAGACACGGAGGGATGTTGGGGACCTTGCCAGCAGGGGTCAGTCTGAGCAGCATTGGGGCAGAGGGGGTTCTTGGGCTGAGCAGGAGTGGGGTATTTGGGCCCAGTTGGGGATGGTGGGGTTCTTGGGGCCCAGCGGGGGTGAGGTGGGGAGGCCAAAATGTGGTTCTATGGAGAGCTAAGGTAGAAGGGCAGGGCCTGCTGTTGGAGTGTGGTGGTCCATATTTTTTTTTTAAAAAAAGCACCTCTCACCCCCAAATTCCTGTGTTTGGGCCTGCTATCCTGCAGGTTATTCATTGCTGGTGGAAATATGCATTGTCATTTGCTGGGTGCTTTAAACATATCTTATCAAATGAGTCCCATCATCAGTACTATTTGGGGATGAAATAGCCCAGTGGTTAGAACATTGGTCTTGTAAACTGACGGTTGTGAGCTCAGCCCTTGAGAGGGCTTTTCCAGAGTCTGGGCCAGGTGAGATTTAAAAAAAAAAAAACCTGTTGGGAATGGTGTGAGGGACGGGAACTGGACTCATTGACCTTTTGAGGTCCCTTCCACTTCTGTGATATATATATATATGTATAAATAAAAGGGGGGAGGACATCTTTGTTTTAAACTACATATGGTAAAAAATGCTGATGTTATGTTTGTGAATCAAGGAGATTTTGCTCAGACAGATCATTGAATGATAAATATACGAAGATGTTTCTTTGCTGCATGCTCTTTCCCAGACCAAGAAAAGTAAAATTACAGGATAATTGGCATTCACAGTTGTTTGCTGAATTGGTGATTGGCAAACCTCCATTTATTTTATCTATATAAGTACACTGAACATCTGTAGCACTTTCTATTCCACTATCGAGCATAAATGAAGCAATGAAAACAGACAAAAACAATGCAAGATGGCAAAGGGGTAGAGAGGCTGATTGTGTTAACTGAAAAACATAGTAGGTTTTTTTTCAGTATATTGCATTTAGGATCCTTCCCCGCACAGGTGTGTTGAAGATAATAAGGGATTTTCAATTTACATTGCATTGTGAACTAGTTCACAGCACAACATGAAATACGTGATGTCCATTAATGCGAACAAATGTTAAAAACCACACAACAACTAATAGTAAAAATTTCCAAAAATTCAATGTATTCCTATCAGAGAGACTTTTTGGATTGTTATTAAAAGAGCAGGAGGGTATTGTTCTTCATATGGTAGGCTGAACTAAGAGATCTGATTTCAGTTTATGGATCTGAAAGACTTTTTATATGACTTTGGGCCCAAAACACTCATTCATTTGCCTCAGTTTTCCAAGTGTACAGTGGAAATAATTTTTTTTCCTTTCCTTTGTCTTGTTCAATTAGTTTATTAGACAATAGGGGCCTTGGAGATATACATTAATAAGTCTATGTAAAGATACACAAATTTGATTTTTCCTATGTAGCATTTGGTTTACAAAGCTGTCCCCATTAGTTTCAATATTTTTGGACAGTCTTCTAGTGTGAGCATATATTGTGCTACTGTTGATGGCACTTTATGTTTTAGATAGCCATAAGAATGTGTTTCATTTCCCCATAGCTAGTGAGGCCAACAGTTTCCACAAGACCGAGGCAAGTTGTGTATATGTGGGGGATGGCTCTGCACCTCTGGAAGGGCTGGGGCCTCAAGTGGAAGGGGTGGGGTGAGGCAACCTACAGCATGGTTCTGGGCCCTGTCTGCCCTCAGAACCACGTGATGTCTGCAGAGCCATGTTTCGGCAGCAATGTAAAGGACCCAGGGCTCCAACCACCACCCCTGCTGCTGTCTTCTTTGCCCTCCCTCCCCGCTGTTGGTGGGTCTGCCCAGACCTCAGCAAGTTATTGCCACTCTGAATAATAATGCATTTGTCCATGTAAGTGTTATGATGATTTTTTTATTTTTGTATGGAACTACTTGACACTATTATATGTCTCACGTTTGATAAAAATGCACTTGTCAACTTTATTATATGTAGAAATTGTCAAATTTAGCATATCTTCACACCAAATAATATGATTGTTTATCTGAAATCACACTGGGTTACCAGTCAAGGATTTTGGCCTTCAAGCTGTAAAAATTCAGACAATGTGCTTATCATTATTCTTGGCAATATGTATTATAGTGTTAATAATAAGTAATTGAAATTTTTGTCAAATGATCTGGGGTTGCCTGAGAAATGTATTACTATGCCTTACAGTCTCAAGTGACTTGATTTGCATCTGATCTTTCATTATCTCTAACCAAAGCTGACAGTCTATAATGGGGAAATTTCAGGTTTAACTGGACTGACAAAGAGACTGAGAGGTGTTGTCTTCTAATGCTCTAAATACAAAATTATCCCAATTAGAAGAGAGTCATGATGATTTTGAACTGTGAATTAATTTTCTTGGTCAACCATGACAAATGTGACTTAGCTATTTCTTACATAAAATCAATACCTAAGAAATCATTGGGGATTTAATCACCATTTGTAGTATGACAATAATTCAATGTACCTAGTTATTAATAACATATAATAACAGCTGTAGTGAGGATGTGCTGTTCCCATCTGGAGCAAGTTTAGGCTCTGCTTGAGTCTCAAGACATGAATCAGGAATTAGAAATCAGGTTTCAGATATGAATTGGATATAAAGAGTCAGAGGCGTTAAATCTCGTCGACTACTCTCAATGCTGATTCCATGGGGTGGACATCTAAAATGGATCGTACTCTCATGAGATGTCAGCTGCGTCCAGTGATACTGTAGTTTCCCCATAAAGATCTATATTTTGGTTAGTGTTTAGAAGAGGAGCTGTAGGAATTCAGGGAGACCACTTCTCTTTGGGAGCAATCACCATTAAGACAGGGTACCTCAGAATCCATGTCCATGGAATCATTTCTCCTGCATGCTGAGACTGCTATTAACCAGATTGCCAATTAGTGTGAATTCTCCTGGCCCTGTACACACATCGGTTAGAAAACATATTGACATACTGGCTGACTTTTTGCACAGGAAATCAAAGAATTATCCAGTGGTGACACAGAGGCGAAAAGCTATATTCGCCATTATGATCCTCTGAGACATTAATTGAAAAAAAAAAGAAAAAAGGGCCCAAGTTCTGCTCTCATAGGTAAGTATTGATCTGGGCTAGCTTCACTAACTTTAGTGGAGTGACATTGTCTATTTACAGGCATAGCTGAGAATTTATTCTTACAGGATTAGATTTCATTTTTATTTAAATGGCTTCTTTAGGGTTCGTAATAATGCATAACAATTAGCATAGTTACTGGACTGACACTCAAGAGATCTTTGTTCTGTTCCCACTTCTGTCCTGATCTTGGGCAAGTCTCTTCTTTTTATTCCATTGTGTCCCCGTCTACCCCTTGTCTAAGTGGTTTCCTCTTCAAGGAAGTGGCTGTCTCTTATTTCTGTTTGTACATGTCCAGCTATCAGGGCTATCATGACATGGAGGGATACAGCCTAAGGCTTATCATCAGGCACGGGCTGAGGAGCTGGGACCTGGGGGTCAACAACCAGGAGTCAAGCTGGGTTGGAATGCCAGGTGACCAGAAGAGGAAAAACAAACAAACAAACAAACAAACAAATGAGAGCAGAAACAGAGGTAGTTACCAAGAGTCCAGCAAAGTCAGGATAACAGGAAGTCAGGATCAGAGGGCAGGAATAGGTAAATCCAGGCAAGCTGTCTGATAGGGTGAAACTTGGTTGTAGAGAGAATTTTCTGTTTCCTCCTCTGTCATACATAGGAGCTGTGGCCCAATCAGAATTCTAGGAACATAGGGGGTGGGCCCCATGGGCTCTTCCTAAATTCCATCTTGAGCTGCTGTCTATGAGCTACTCAGGGGAGGATTGGGGAGCCTCCATGTCACTGAAATATAAATGACAGCAGAGCTTAAATTGAGAATTTTTTAAATCTCTTTTTTAAAAAAATCTGTGAGCGTGGTGAATGTTTATTTTCAAGTAAAGGGTATACTCTTTAAAGTATTATCAAAACAAAAAAACAGTCAAGTAGCTGAAGAAGTGGGTCTGTCCTGCGAAAGCTCGCCAAATAAATTAGTCTAAATTTGTTAGTCTTTAAGTGCTACTTGGCTCCTTTTTTGTTTTGTAAGTGTATAGACTAGCACCGTTCCCTCTCTGTTACTCTTTAAAGTATTGAGGAGCATGTGTTCGTCCCTCTCCCTTTACTTGCAGGGGTAGAGTAAGAAAGATCTCATGGTGGCCAAAAGCACAAGTCTTTTGGGGAAGCGTAATCCCTTAGCCCCAGACTGCAGTCAGTAAAGCCTCTGTATTTCAGCCTTACGTGGCAGGAGAGGGGACGTGGCTTCATGTACTTCCGTCCAGCCTCCCCATCCTGCCCCACTGGCATGGAGCTGAAACCACTGGGAGCTCCATCTGTGCACTTCCCTTGCTTGCAGGCTCCACCCTGCAGTTCCCATTGGCCATGAATTGCAGAGTTTGTTTATACATGTTTACTTGACCATAAGATTTCTTTCCTTTTCAGCATTGTCCTGCATATGACAATATGGAGGAGTTTTAATGCTTCAAGATATTCTGTCATCTGGCCCAACTAAAAATACAAAACCCAGAACTCTTGTAAGGAAGCCTGTTCTGGTGAGATTACATCCAGTTGTGCCAACAGGAGATCTGCGGAATTTGGATAGGGTTCCAAAAAGTGTTTCAACTGTCATGTGTTTATACAAATACAGCATGCAAATCTGAAAGTTTGACTGTTGGGTGTCGCATTAATATATTCTAGGGATGCAGTTTCTGTTTGATGGGCGCTTGATAGAGAGACCTAGATTTTATTCCGGGCTCAGCCACAAGCTTTCTTGTGACATTGGGCAACTGTTCTGTGCCTCAGCTTCCCAGTCTTTAAAATAAAGATATTTTTTGCTAACTAGCTCACAGGCTGCACCTACCCATGCCCCTCCCTTTTGGAAGGGTCATATAAATGAAGAAGGTTGAATATGAATATTCAATGCCTCATTTGCATAATGACAGCCACTCGGAGCGACACAAGTGCTGCTTTCGAATTACAACCTATACATATAGACAGGGTTCCTTCAAAAGGAAACTCTGATTTCGAAAGCACCCTTCTTCCCAATATTTTTGGGAAAGTATGCCAAGTATTGTACTTACTACTTATAATGTATGTGTCCTGGTACACACAGTTCAAATACTGAAAAGGATTCAGAAAGACCATGAGAATTCATGATCTGGAAAACATTATTTTTACTGAGAGACTTGCAAAGTTCAGTTTACTTAATGCTTAAGAGATTCTTTGAACAAAGTTTACAAGTACCTGTGTGGGAAGAGATTTCTGATAATAGGTAACTCTTTAATCTACTAGAAAAGGCCATAATGATTCCAGTGTTTGGAAGTGGAAGCTAGGTGCTTTCAGATAGTAAATAAGGTGCATATTTTTAACACTGAAGATTATTAGCCATTGGTACAATTTTCCTAAGGTTTTCAGTCACTTGAAGATGAGCTAAAAAGCTGATAAAACAGTATTAACTCTGAAAAACAAAAGCAAAATTTCTGCAAGTAATCAAAGGACGTTTTCAGCAGCATGTCCACTACTTTGTCAAAAAATGAAGAAACAAAAAAAGCAATAATACAATATAGGAAACAGAACTGGCAAGCAGCCGAGAGAGATTAAAAAAATAAACAAACCCAAACCCCTTGTTGTTTTCCTCTTAGTCCTTTTGTGGATTTCATTGGGATATAAGGGTGCTTCTTGCTCAAAATATCATGGTCTGTAAGGGTGGTACATGTAACTGTCAGTATTAAAGATAAGATAAGATGAATCACTATTAGAAATGGGCTTCAGGTCTCTGGACCTGAGTACCTCTGAACCTTAGGAAAGTTCACCTACAGATCTGGATTTAAATTTTGTGGCTTAGCATCATTTCAGTTTGTCGTGGTACTCAGGGTATTAAGGTATAAGCATTCTTTCCTAGGTGTCCCTTGTTACAGAGTTTTCTCTTTCTTTTCAGAGATGGTCTATAAATTGGTAACTGTTATGGAAAGAGGTTGTATTTAGGAATTGGAAATTTTGCCTTTAGTTCAATAAATGGTCTATAACTGAATGAAACTATATGCATGCTAGGAATTAAATGAATTAGATTTATTAGATTAAGCAGGAATAATCCACTACAATTAGGCACTTTCAACCATGCACACCCTCCTCAAGCGGCGGCGGCTCCACTGTTTTGGCCACATCCACGGTATGAATGATGGAAGGATCCCAAAAGACATCCTATATGGCGAGCTAGCCTGTGGCAAAAGACCTTCCTGACGCCCCCATTTGCGCTACAAAGATGTCTGCAAGAGGGACCTCAGGGAGGTAGACATTGAGCCAGACAGCTGGGAGGAGCTGGCAGACGATCGCAGCAGATGGAGGCAGGAACTACACAAGGGCCTTCAGAAGGGTGAGATGAGGATCAGACAGCTAGCAGAGGAGAAGCAAGCCCACAAAAAGTGCAGTAAGGACCTGCCAGACACCCACTACACATGCAACAGATGCAACAAGGACTGTCACTCTCATGTGGGACTTCACAGTTACAGTCGATGCTGCAAATGATGATCCCAAATGGAACTACGAAGGGTGCGATCCATAGTCTATGTAGACTGAAGGATGCCTACTACTAGGCACCTTCCTCTTAGTCACTCTTCTGATTTCATGGATTTAGGTTTTTGATAATTATATGCCCACTTTAAACCTTCTTTCTCTCAGTTTGCTTTTGGTTGCTAATTTATTATCTGAATAGTGAGATTTTGCACAGGGATCAGATGACAAAAAAAAAAGTGCTTTCAGAAGATTGCTGTAAGAATAACCTAGTCTTCTGAACAATATATATTATAGTTATACAATCTAAACTATATATTTTAGCATAACCAAGGAAAACAGTGAAGCATTGCTGTTGGTATTTTGTTCTTCGTGTGAAATCTCTTTGTTGAATGTTGCCAATGTTACACATCCTGTTTACTTCAAATATATCTGTAGTTTTGTTCTGAGAATCTGGCATAGAGATTATTTTTCTCCTTCCAATCACAGTCAGTTTACTCTTCCCCTCCACAGCTTTCTCAAGTGATACTTTAAAAGGACCATTTTTCCATAAAGATAGGTGCATGGACTTTCAGGACTTCTGAGGAATGCTGGATTGAGCACGGGGTAGATTAAAAAAGTGCAATAGTAATTTCTACCTTGTAGAGTTTACCACAAGGTAGGTACTTTGAGCACATACTTCCGTATATATTCCTTTTTATTCCTTGGCTTTTCAGCAGTTTCTAAACTACTGTCAGTTGTGGATTTATGGGGGGTGATGTGAACAAGCACAGAGACTGAGAGCTCTACACACATTTTACACTACACCCAAAAACTTACCAGTTGGTAATATCTTTTCAGCTGTACCAAAGTGGGCTGGATTTGAATCAGTAATGGAGAGAGGCTTTTTAACCACTTACTTCCCTCTAAACCAGTCCACCCCTCATAAAGAGTATTCTGAAATGTGCATATTAGTGTGAACTAGCTGATAGAGACAAGGGAGAACGTCTTCCTAATATCTATCTTATCTCTTTGCAGTACACATTGGAAGAAGGGTGCTTTTGAAAGCGTGACTTCCTTTCAAAAGAACCCCATCCACACGGCTGTTTTGGCTTTCGAAAACAGGACTTCCAAAATGGCAAGTGGCTGCTATTATTCAAATGAAGCACCAGATATGCAAATCAGTGCCTCATTTGCATTGTTGATCAGCCGTTTTTACATGCCCCTTTAGAGTTTATGCCTATGTGAAGTCACACTGAAAGGTCGTCGGTTCCCCGTTTTCATTATTTACTCTCCCCTTGCATCATAATTTCCAGAGTACTGCATTCAGGAACACAGGAGAATTCAAAGGAATTTCACAGATGCTACAGGCAACCTTTTTTTTTTCTGGTATATAAGATGTCTCCTTATCTTTTAAATATATGAAATAATTTGATTTCATTGCTCATTTTAAGCAACTGGTGATAAAAAAATTGAATGAATCATTCTACTTAAGCTTTTTAATTTGGCAAGCTTCATCTTTTTGCCATCTTCTGAAGACATGTGTATTTAGCTATTAACACTAACACCTTATAAATAGAGTGCCCTATATTTTCTTCATAGCTATATTAATGTCCTTTCAAACATACTCAAATCTTTCACACCACCTCAAAAATTGATAATACATCAATTCCTTTTCTCATTGAATTTGTCATGCTGTCAATCTCTATTTCCGTCAACCAGTGTCAAGTTGGTTTTTTTTTTCTTTGGGGGGGGGTCATTATTCCCGCCCCTAGCAGCTTTCATACAGCACTATAAGTGCTTAAAAGTGAAAAGCAGCAAAGACTTAAGAAACATAAAAGCTCTTGCACCTTCCTATTTATGGTTATTAAAACATAGCAGATGGACTAATTCTCCACCTCTTCATTGGAGCATCCAGCTGTTTGAATGATAATTATAAATTATCAACAGGGGAATAGTCATAGGCACATTCAGAAACTTAAAGTCTGTTATTGTTTGTAACTAGGAAATAGTTAAGTAAAATGAAAATGTTCGACCCAGACTTCATGGGAAAGAAGACACCAGTATTGTGGTTTAACTGCGCTACCCTGCAACTGGATTAAGTAACACATCTGAGACTATCTAGCAATGAGTTTATCCTGTACAAAGCTGCCATCATCCTTCCACCTTTCTCCCAGTTCTACTGCAAAAACTTCACTACCAGGCCTGCTACTAGGGGGAGGGACAATGGATTCAATTGTCCCTGGGACTGATGATTCAAAGTGACCCCGGGCTTCCAGCTACTGCTAGCGTCACAGCAGCTGTGACCCGAGAGCCAGGCCCTTTCAATCACTGCTGGAGCACAGAGCCATGTGCTCTGAGTGGCTCTGTGGGCTGCCCAGGACACTGGTGGGGATGCCGTGGAGTGGTGTCTTGGCACTGGACCAAGTAAATAACCAAGCAAACTTTCCAGTGATGACTGAGGGATGTACAAGGCCTTTTTCAATTAGTCTTTACAAAGAGAGGGATATATTGGTGTGATGGAGTTGGGGGGTGCGGGTGAGACACTCAGGCTGGATGTGTGTGTGCGACAGGCAGAGCAGCTCACAGCAGCTAAGGATGATCCCTGGGGCTGTAACCTAAGGGGGAAGGTAACACCTCTGATCTGAACGAAGAGCAGGGAGGAGCAGAGCTGGGTTTTGGATCAGAGGCGGCAGTTAGAAGCTAGGGGAGAGAGGGAGTTGGAAAGCAGCCAGCCTGGCTGAGGGGGAAGCTACACCCCAGATGGGCACCCCTGAGGCTCCTCTCACCAGGACGGGTTGGAATGATTGTCTCTGCCTGCTGTATTGACATCTCTGTGCTGAGCTGTGCCTCTGTCAACTAATAAACTTCCTGTTCTACCTGCTGAGTGAGACCCCTGAACCCTATCGCAATTGGTTAATAACTTCAGTGAGTGGCAGGTCAGCTATTGCCTGTTATGATATCGCACGGGCTCTCCGATGAAGGGGGAGGGTGGGTAGAGGCAGCAGTTGCCCCCAGGTCTGGCATTGGCAGTTGCAGCTGGAGCTCCTGCCCTTTGGAACTGCTACAGCAATCCTGCTTCAGCTGCATGTGGTTGTGAAAGTCTGGGGAAAGGTAGCACTGGGGTCCTGGTGGTTCTGAGTGCTGACTGTTCTTGGCCCTAGGGCCCAGAGTGGTAGTCAGCTCTGCTGATATTGCATGTCCAGTAGCTGAGTTATTCAAGTACAGATCTCTGACTGGGGATTGCATGTGATTGCTTGCTGTTACGAAAGACCTCAGTTTGGGAAGCCAAGAAAGAGAGGCAGAGAGCAGAGAAGAAGGTTACTGGTGCTTCCTAGTGGTGCTTCCTTGCTCCCTGACATCCCAGAATTTAGGAACAGATCAGAAGAAAGGAATCTCTAAATAAGAAATGGTATGAGATTGGGGCTTTTGATGCCTGATACAGTAAGGAGACAAACCCCATTTCCTACCTTCTCGACTCTCAGATGAGAGAGGACAGTGAGCAGACAGGCTGACAGACTTGCTGGGGCCCTGGACAATGGGTATGCGGGCTTAGATATATGATGCAACATTCTGAAACAGTTCATTTTAGACCATTGTTTCCTGGGCAGGTTAAAGCTTGAAAATACTTTTGTGGGGTCAGTAGACAAGTATGTGTTTGGAAGATTATCACAGAATTATTTCCTGGGGGCCCAGTATAGGATGCTTTAAGAGTTATAGGCTGACTTCAAAAACACTTGCAAGATTTCAGGAATGTCTTTGGAAGGTTCTAGATGTTCTCATGAATTAGTAAATTCAAGTTGGCCATGGTTTGTTCAGTTGTACTCACTAGCAGTATCTCTTTCTCACTCTGTTTTGGCTCTGGCTGTATGTTCCAGAATGGGCAACATTTAAGTTGTCAGCTCCTGTTGACTGGGACTCCCTCCTTTTCATGAGCCTATAAATTGAGACCCTCCTCTGGAACCCCCACTCATGCATGTGACAAAGTGGGTATTTGCCCACAAAAGCTTGTGCTCCAAAATGTTATTCTATAAGGTGCTGCAGGATTTCTTGTCATTTTTGAAGATACAGACTAACTCAGCTAGTTGTCTGGTACATTTAAGCTGTGTTAATTTTAATGTTTGAACTATGTGTGGACTGACACCTCATGTTGTTCCTTCAAGCTTTTGGATGAGTCTAGTTTTTTTCTTTTGTCTTTTCATATGCCCTTTCCAGACAAGCCTTAAAAGTCAAAGTTTTTGTCCAGGTATTTCAGATAGGGCTCATTTGAGACCTGTTGCCTGGAGAAGATGACATTACATTTTTTGTCTGATGGCTCTGTGGTTTAAATAAATGGCTGTTACCAAACTTTTGTAGGCATTAGAGCAGAGCTTCTCATATTGACAATATTCTGCCATTACCTTGAGGTTGGTGGAGAGGTTGGTGTTGATAGTGGTGAGGTCTTTGCCTGGTCTCTCAAGAGTGATATCTGCATAAATGAATATATGTGTAGCAGGTAAATCACTAATATAGTGTGTTCAGTACTGAAGAAGCCAGCACAAGTCCTTGAGAGTAAATGCACTGTTTCTCTGCCAATTCAAAAGGAAAATGTCTCAACAGTTGGTCAGCATTGTTTCCAAGAGTTGCATAATGCTACGACCCTTGATGCTAATCTCCCTACATTGTGTCACAGATGGTGAATAAATCTGTCACCACTTTTCTGGATTTTAGAGTCCAGTGGAAACCCACCTCAGTGTAAGAAGTAATAGCAAGAATCTGTAAGAAGTCAATCCTGATCTAAAACTAGCCTATTTCTTTGCCAGGATGGCCTCAAAGATGGGTGGGATGAGCCAGTTAGGCCATTTCCATTGATTTTCAAATTACGGAGACAAGTGATTTTGGTTGATGGCATCATTTCTGGGTTTTGCATGTTTGACTACAGTCTTAAGGCAGCTTTTTGAGATCATTACCTTGAATGTAAAACAGGAAATAGTTCTGTCAACCAGGCTTATTCATTATGTCCCATATTTTTGAGGCATTTGGGGTAAATGGTGTCCTTATGGGGAGCTTTTCCACTTTTAATAGCCCCATTTAAGCAGATTTATTTCTTCTTTAATGTACCGGTATCATAGTGGTAAAGTGGTAGAGCTTTGTGGGAACTTTCTGAATCTTCGATTTATTTAACTTGTCAAACCTCAGCACTGGCCCATCACTTTTGGTTGGTGGTATTTTACGCAGCGCCTCCAAGCTTGTGGCATGTTCTTTCTTTATGACTGGAATAAATGAAACCAAGACTCTGCATTGTTTAAGTTCCATCTGTTCAGCAGTGATACTAGTGTTTTTTTTTCTGTCTGCATCATTGCTCTGTCATGTTATTTCAAAAGTGCTTCTATTGCTGGCTGCCGAAAATGAGTTTAAATGTTTCAGTAGGCGTGGAGAATGTACTTTGTGACCCTTCTGAGAAAGTGAAGAAAGCAGTCGTAGTTTTGTTGGATCGATTTAATATGGTGTATCCTGCCTTCAACTTCTGCAGTATATCCAATCAAGTTTGATTTGTGGAAATTCCAGTGTGGGTGGTTATCACATGGGAATCAACATTGAGAGATATGGGTTCTAACACAGGCATGGTTGAGGTCTTGGAAAAAACCTTCTAAATGCTCTGTATCTCAGTTTCCCATCTGTGGTTTTGGGATAACAACCTTGGTATTGTGAGATTGATACCTGTAAGGTGCCTGAAGATACAAACTTGAAAGGCAATGAATAAGCAAAACATGTATTCCAAAATAAGAACACCACCACATAGCTGAAGTTTTAGTATTACACCCTTTGACGTGCTCGGGGCTTCATTTTCAGATACTTTGGCTAGCTGTGGAATAACTTTTTCAAGATTAGTAATTAACTCAGCATATGAAATGCAAGAAGAAACATCCCCTTTCCTCTGTATAGTGTAATGGAAATGTCTTTTAGTTTTATGAAACTTATTTTTTCAATTAACTCACTGTGGTAATTGATCTCTGAGCTGAATGTAAGTCATTTACAGCTTTCATGTATTCTACTTTTGTTTCTGGAAAGTCTGGTTGTAGGCATTTCATCAGGTTTATCCCTTCATAACAGAAAATAATTTGCCTTATTTTTCCTCAAGCAATGCATTGCAGGAGAAGACTTCCCTAGTAGATGTGGTAATCCCTGATAAATAGAGATCTATATTACAGCAACTATCCAAAATTCAGGTATTGCCTGAGTAACAGTGCTTTCCCAATGATCGTAGATATGAATTTCTCAGGAAGTCATTCACTCCTGTGTTAACTTCAGACAAGGTGTAATGCTAGACAGATTGTTTTCTGAGGTTGATAAACAATTGCAACGTGGATCTGGGTCGTGTGTTGGTGGGGGTGGGGTGGTTATTTAAAATAGTAAAAATATCTATATTTAGAATTGTCTGAAAAGATTGTGAAAAGGAAGTCAGGAGGCATGGTATTTTGCTACATCCATGGTATTTGATGTGGTCATACTATGACGGATCATGGCTATGTCTACACATGAAGCCAACATTGAAATAGCTTATTTCGATGTAGCAACATCGAAATAGGCTATTTCGATGAATAACGTCTACACATCCTCCAGGGCTGGCAACGTCGACGTTCAACATCGACGTTGCACAGCACCTCATCGAAATAGGCGTTGAGAGGGAACGTCTACACGCCAAAGTAGCACACATCGAAATAAGGGTGCCAGGCACAGCTGCAGACAGGGTCACAGGGCGGACTGAACAGCAAGCCACTCCCTTAAAGGGCCCCTCCCAGAGACAGTTGCACTAAACAACACGAGACCCACAGAGCCGACAACTGGTTGCAGACCCTGTGCCTGCAGCATGGATCCCCAGCTACCGCAGCAGCAGCCAGAAGCCCTGGGCTAAGGGCTGCTGCCCACGGTGACCATAGAGCCCCGCAGGGGCTGGAGAGAGAGCATCTCTCAACCCCTCAGCTGATGGCCACCATGGCGGACCCCGCTATTTCGAAGTTACGGGACGCGCAACGACTACACGGTCCCTACTTCGACGTTGAATGTCGAAGTAGGGCGCTATTCCTATCCCCCCATGGGGTTAGCGACTTCGACGTCTCGCCGCCTAATGTCGAAGTTAACTTCGAAATAGCGCCCGGCGCGTGTAGCCGCGACGGGCGCTATTTCGAAGTTAGTGCCGCTACTTCGAAGTAGCGTGCACGTGTAGACACGGCTAATATGTGAAGAAAAGACATTGTCAGTTTAATACCAATTAGTCCAAAAGGGACACACCAGGGTATCTTCACAAGCTAAAAGGGAAGACAAGAAGCTTGGGAGCTAGCATATTTCAGTAACTGATAGTATCATCTGGGGTTCAATTGACTGATTTTTGTAGGGTCAGAGCACACTTCAAATATAGCAGAAATCACTTACTGGAAAGTATTGGGATAAGCCTTGCAAAGTGACTTAAATTTTTATCAAAGTTAGTGGAATTCAAGGTGCCCAGCATCTCACAGGTGGTTCTTTAATCCTTAGGTTAAAACCTTTTAAAGCTTACTCCTGTAATGTGAGGAGACTCTCCTGTAAATTACTGAATAACTTAACTGCAGTTGGAGTTTAGGAGGGTCTCATTGCATCATTAGTCTTTTCACCCTACACTTCTGACCCAAAAACCACACTACAAATTTCATCCCAAATAAGCAATGATTTCATTTGCTCCTCATTCAGGCTGTCTACACTACAAAAGTAACTACAAAGTTGCTTACTTTGAAGTGCAACTTTGAAGTAGAGCATCTACACACACCCTACTTCGAAGTTAAACTTCAAAGTAGGGCACTCCATTCCTAGGAGTGGAGTAAGGACTTCAAATTCGGGCTACCTACTACTCCTCTACTACTTCAAAGTTAACTCCGAAGGCAAAATGCGTGTAGACTCTCTGCTGGCTCATTCGATGTAGTGCCTATATTTGAAGTTAACTTTGAAGTTAATTCCAAGTGTAGACACACTCTCACTGTTTTTTTCTCCCTCACCCCAACCCTGCCTTCCTTCTGTCTTCTCAGTGTCTTAATTCTGCTTCAGTCCCACATTGTCTTCTCTACACTAGTACTCAATAGAAGCATGCTCTATTTGTCTTAGGTGGGACTTATGCTTAATTACATAAATGGGAGAGTGAGTTACACCTGTCAGTTTTAATCACATAATTAATTTTCATCCAGATCATAACAAATATATGGTCATTATTGGTGGGGCTGTGCCCTCCTAGCACTTAATAAGTAGCTGCCTCAATTTTTGCACTACAAACATCTGTATATCTATATCTACAGTAGACCCCCCCAATTATCTGACCTAAATGGGATAGAAGGATAGTCGGATAACGAAAATGTTGGATAATATGGATAAATTGGCTTCCGTGAGGCTGGCTGTTCTTCTGGGACTGGCTGCTCTGCTGGGACTGGGTGCCATCTGCCCGGTCAAGGCTGGCACTGGCCATTTGACTCTCTAGAAAATTTAATTATTCCGCAACCCTATGTTGGATAAAACAGAATGTTGAATAATCAAAGGTTGGATAATCAGGATTTTTCTAGATATTTAATCTTTGTAATGTAATTGCAATGAAATTAAGATGCCAACAGCTCATAGCTGTCTGCGGTATCATGTTATCTTGCTCCCAGTGAGACAGCACTAGTCAACCATTAATTCAAACAATGATGTTAGATGGGCAAAGTCTAGTTCTTTTTGTTTCTTTGACTATCCGTTGGCTCTCCTGCTCTGCATGGTTTAGAGGGTCCTAATTAGAATTGTTTCCTCAGTTTGCGTTTTTCTAAGAGGAATGTCAGAAGTATTATCCGAACACATACTTTTTGCCTTAGGTAGTCCATACATCTATAATCATGTCCATGTTTTTTTTTCTTCAGTGTAATGCCTGTTTTAATTGTAAATAACTTTGAGGTATACAGGCTTTTACTCAAAGTGGCTGTCCAGTAAACCCTCAATTTAATGGACTAATGCAGGGGAGGGATGACCGTTAAATCTGAAAGTCTGTTAAATCTAAGGGTTTACAGTACTTTGTTCTTCAGGAAATTTGTCCATGGTGAGATGGGTTTCTCTCTCCTCCATGGCAGCTCACCACCTCCCCCTGTCCCAGCCCCACCACTCCTTCAAAAAAAGCCAGGGACTCACCAGCCCACCACCGCTGGAGTCACTGCTACTTCTGGAGCCAGCCCGCCGCTGGCCACGGCTGGTGCAGGCCCGCATGGCTGGAGCTGACCCCGTGCCACACCAGGTGGCTGGAGCTGCCCCTGTGCCATGCGGTTGCAGAGACCTGCACTGTATGGCTGGAGCACCCCCGCTGCATGGCTGGAGCTGCCACTAGAGCGGCCACGTGCTCCTCCCACCAGGGGTTGGAGTGTACATGAGTGCCATCTGCCCACATACACACCTCACCCCTAGTGGGAGGAGCATGGGGCAGCTCCAGCAGCGGCAGCAGCGATCCGAGGGGGGAGGGATTTAGGATTTTACAGGCCCCAGTGAAGTGGGCTTCAGAAACAATGGGGATCTGGTGGATGTCCATTGTTCCCGAAGTCCGCTAAATAGGGGTTCATAAAATTGAGGGTGTGCTGTATGTACATATATATACATATTAATTTTAATAGACCCTTGCCTTGGCTGCTTTGGCTTGAGTGCTGTATTATGATGAGCACTTAGACATATAATGTCCCTTTATTTTTGGTTGCATTTCAGAGAGTGTAAATTAGAGTGCCTGAATCGATATGAGCCCTTATTTTCCATATTTGTCTTGTACATGAGTGTCTTCTCCTCTCTAAACTGTCCCAGCCTATTCAAAGGCTTTCTGTATGGGAGAATATCTATTTATCGCCTATTTCTGGGCCACTATGGCTACATCTACACGAGCACCCTACATCGAAGTAGCTTATTTCGATGTTGCGACATCGAAATAGGCTATTTCGATGAATAACGTCTACACGTCCTCCAGGGCCGGCAACGTCGATGTTCAACTTCGACGTTGCGCAGCCCGACATCGAAATAGGCGCAGCGAGGGAACGTCTACACGTCAAAGTAGCACACATCGAAATAGGGATGTCAGGCACAGCTGCAGACAGGGTCAACGGGCGGACTAGCGCTTCCGGGGCAACAGCTAGCCGCTCCCTTAAAGGGCCCCTCCCACATACACTCAGCCTGCACAGCACACGGTCTGACGAGCCATATAGGCACACAGACCCCGAGCGCCGCAGGCATGGACCCCCAGCAGCAGCAGCAGCAGCAGCAGCAGCAGCAGCAGCAGCTGCTAGATGTCCACCCAGCCCTCCCGGCAGAAGCAGGGCTTGCCCTGGCTCTTGTCATGTTGGGGGCAGCTGGGCACCTTCTTGCCCCAGGGGAGGACATGCCCCCAGGGCAGCAGGTCTCAGCCCCTACCCTTGCAGCACCCCGCTCCACCCCCCGCCTCACACGCCGGCTGTGGAGCTACCCCACCAGCACCGACTGGTGGGAGCGGCTGGTGCTTGGGGAGTGGGACGACGACCACTGGGTCCGCCACTTCAGGATGACCCGACAGACATTCCTGGAGCTGTGCCAGTGGCTCAGCCCTGCACTCAGGCACCGGGACACTGCCATGCGGCGTGCCCTCCCTGTGGAGAAACAGGTCGGCATCGCTGTCTGGAAGCTGGCCACTCCGGACAGCTACCGATCCGTGGGGCAGCGGTTTGGCGTTGGAAAGGCCACCGTCGGGGCTGTGTTCATGGAGGTAAGAGAACCCACAGGGGGAGGCCAGGGCAGGCCAGGGGGGCCAGGGCAGGGCAGGGTAGGGGAGCCAGGGCAGGGCAGGGCAGGGCAGGGCAGGGGAGCCAGGGCAGGGCTGGGCAGGCCAGGGGGGCCAGGGCAGGGCAGAGCAGGGCAGGGCAGGGGGGCCAGGGCAGAGCAGGGCAGGCCAGGGGGGCCAGGGCAGAGCAGGGCAGGCCAGGGGGGCCAGGGCAGGGCAGAGCAGGGCAGGGGGGGCCAGGGCAGGGCAGGCCAGGGGGGCCAGGGCAGAGCAGGGCAGGGCAGGGGGGGCCAGGGCAGGGCAGGCCAGGGGGGCCAGGGCAGAGCAGGGCAGGGCAGGGGAGCCAGGGCAGGGCAGGGCAGGGGGGCCAGGGCAGGGCAGGGGAGGGTAGGGGAGCCAGGGCAGGGCAGAGCAGGGCAGGGGGGCCAGGGCAGGGCAGGGGAGGGTAGGGGAGCCAGGGCAGGGCAGAGCAGGGCAGGGGGGCCAGGGCAGGGCAGGGCAGGGGGGCCAGGGCAGAGTAGGGCAGGGCAGGGGAGCCAGGGCAGGGCAGGGCAGGGCAGAGCAGGCCAGGGGGGCCAGGGCAGAGCAGGCCAGGGGGGCCAGGGCAGAGCAGGGCAGGGGGGCCAGGGCAGGGCAGGCCAAGGGGGCCAGGGCAGAGCAGGGCAGGGCAGGGGAGCCAGGGCAGGGCAGGGCAGGGGGGCCAGGGCAGGGCAGGGGAGGGTAGGGGAGCCAGGGCAGGGCAGAGCAGGGCAGGGGGGCCAGGGCAGGGCAGGGGAGGGTAGGGGAGCCAGGGCAGGGCAGAGCAGGGCAGGGGGGCCAGGGCAGAGTAGGGCAGGGCAGGGGAGCCAGGGCAGGGCAGGGCAGGGCAGAGCAGGCCAGGGCAGAGCAGGGCAGGGGGGCCAGGGCAGGGCAGGGGAGGGTAGGGGAGCCAGGGCAGGGCAGGGCAGGGCAAAGCAGGCCAGGGGGGCCAGGGCAGAGCAGGGCAGGGGGGCCAGGGCAGGGCAGGGCAGGGCCATGCACACCCTGCTCACCCCTCATTGGGGCTGTCCCATGTGCTTTCTCTGCAGGTCGTGTGTGCCATCAACTCCATGCTCCTGCACAGGCTCGTGAGGCTGGGGGACCCACGTGCCACTGTCGCCGCCTTTGCCACCCTGGGCTTCCCCAACTGCTTCGGGGCTCTGGATGGGACTCACATCCCCATCCGCGCCCCGGACCACAGTGGAGGCCGATATGTCAGTCGGAAGGGCTACCATTCAGTCGTCCTGCAGGCCTTGGTGGACAGCCGGGGACGGTTCCAGGACATTTACGTGGGCTGGCCTGGCAGCACCCACGACGCCTGGGTGTTCCGCAACTCGGGCCTGTGCCACCGGCTGGAGGCGGGGACCTACATCCCCCAGCAGGAGATCCCTCTGGGGGACACCACCATGCCCTTCTGCATCATCGCGGATGCGGCCTACCCCCTCCGGCCGTGGCTCATGCGCCCCTACACGTGCCACCTCTCCGCCAGCCAGGAGCGCTTCAACGGGCGCCTGAACCGTGCGCGCCAGGTGGTGGAGCGCTCATTTGGCCGCCTCAAGGGACGATGGCGATGTCTCCTCACCCGCCTGGATGCCAGCCCCAACAACATCCCCCAGATTGTGGGTGCCTGCTGCGCCCTGCACAACCTCGTGGAGAGCAAGGGGGAGAGCTTTCTTCAGGGCTGGGCCGCCGAGGCCGGCAGGGCACACCTCCAGCCACCTGCTGCCCCCAGTCGGCAGGTGGACCCAGAGGGGACCCGGGTCTGGGAGGCCCTGCAGGCCCACTTCGACGACCAGGCCGCGGGGTGAACTGTGCCCAGGCCCCCTACTGCCCGCCCCTTCCTCCCCCACACTCCTGCCCCAACGCCCACACCACCATGGAGCACCCCACCGCCCCCCCCCCCCCACTTGTCCAGGAGAAATGACAGCACGAACTTGTGGGTGAACGTAAATGTTTTTTTTGTCCTCACGATTTCTTTTTTTTTTTAAATAAAAAAATATATATATGTGAGACAGAAACCAAAAAGGAGGGACAAACGTTCAACAAAACCAAGATGGGCACAAATAAAACTATGTACAACAATAAAAATGAAAGCACTGTGCGCCATCAAAAGAAAAACAAAAGGCAGGGAGGAGAACGGGGAGAACTATGTACAGGGGGGGACGGGGCAAACAGGGGAAACACCCACACCACCCACCCAGTCCCCAAAGTCTGTCCAACAAGTGGGGGGGCCACGTCCTGGGCCCCTCGCCCCTACAGCCCAGCAGTGGGCGTGCCCGGCCGGGAGCTCCGCCGGGCCTGCAGTCTGGTGCGCGGCTGGGTGGGAGCAGGCTCCACCGGAAGGTAGCGGCGCCGGCGAGTCGCGGGTGGCTCCAGGGGTCCCTCGGCGCGGTGGCCCTCGCGGGGAGGTGGTGGGGCGACGGCGGACGGCCCGGCGACGGCTGGAGCAGCCGGTGGTGGGGCTGCAGGAGCAGGCATGGCGGGCGGTGGCGCGGCCGGCGCGGCATGGGGGGCCAGGGAATCAATCAGCCGATTGATGGTATCTAGAAAGGCCCCCCATGCCTCTCTGCGCCAGGCCAGCGCCTGCTCCTGCAGCCGGAGGTGCTGCTCCGACACCTCCAGCTGCCGGCGGTGGATGGCCAGCAGCTGGGGGTCTGTGGCCGCCGCCGGTAGCAGGCGCGGGGTCCGCCGTCTGGCCCTCCGCGGGGCCGGTCGTTCCTCGGCCGAGGGGCTGCCCTGGAGCGAGGGTCCCGGAGGGGTCTCTGGGACGACCGATGCCTCGCCGGCGCTCTCTTCCGGTCCTTCGGATGGTGCAGGTGCAGGTGCAGGACACAGGAGAGGAGGGGGGAAAGAAGAATGGAGACAGGCGTTAGTGTGGTCCCCGAGCCGTGGCCTTTGTCCCCCCCGCCCTGTGCTGCAGGTTCCCCATCCCCGTCCCCGGGAGATGCTGCTGTGATGGATGGGGTTCAGGGGTCCCCCTGCCCTGCAGCCCGTCCCATGGTGGGAGCGACTCTCACTTCACCCCGCAGGGTCTGAGAGCAGGAGAGGTTTCTTAGGCCACAGATGGCCAGTTTCTGGCAGGAGTGACAGCACCAGCTGTCGGAAGAGACAGTCCTTCCAACCTGTCGTGGGGAGAAGACCCCAAGGGGGGCCCCTCTGGGATGCAGCTTTCCCCCTCCTCTGGCTGGCTGCCTACCAGCTCTCCCTTCCCCTAGCCTCTACCTGTGGCCCCCGCCCTCGCCCCCCAATTCCAAGCCAGCTCGGCTCCTCCCTCCTGTTTGTTCAGGGCAGAGGTGTCACCTGCCAGCTGTAGCGCCAGGATCCTCCTTTGGCCCTGGGAGCTCCTCGGCTCGGGTGGCTCATATGTAGCCTGAGTCTCCCTTTGGCACTCCCCCCACTCCATCACATGCTGCTGCTGCGGGGTGTCCGACCCCCTCCGCCCGGGGGCCCCTCGAGGTTCCGCTCCCTCCTGGCCCGGGGATGGGGCATGGCACTGTCATGCAGGGTGGCGGGGGTCAGGGGCTGATGGCTGCTGTGCTGTGAGGGCCATGGCCCTGGTGTCCTTGGGGCCATGGCCATGTGAGCGTGTGGGGGGCCCTGGACACATCTCTGTTCCCCCCGCCCCTCAAGCCCCGGGGTGTCCACCAGAGACGGGTACCTACCTGTGGGTCCGCTCCCACGGTCCGGAGATCCCTGGGGGTCGGAGGCCCTGCTGCTGCTCCGGGATGGCAGGAGAAGGATCTGCAGGCTGGAATCGGTGGAGGAGGAGCCCCCCTCCTCCTCCTGCCGCGATGTCCCGGGGATGGCCTCCGGGGGGCACCCCCGGGGTGCGGGGCTTACCTCCGGGGCGGAGCCCGGCTTCAGGGCCTGCTGGGGCTCGTCAGCCGAGGTGTCAAGGGTGGCCGGAGGGGAGGAGGTGTGCCGGGAGCCCAGGATGTCCCTGAGCTCCCTGTAAAAGGGGCAAGTGACGGGGGCGGCCCCAGATCGGCTGGCCGCATCCCGGGCCCGGGCATAACCCTGCCGCAGCTCCTTGACCTTACTCCAGACATGGTCCGGAGTGCGGGCAGGGTGACCCTGGGCAGCCAGGCCCTCGGCCAGCCGAGCGAACGCATCCGCGTTCCGCCTCTTGCTCCCCATTACCTGGAGCACCTCCTCCTCGCTCCAGAGCCCCAGCAGGTCCCGCATCTCGGCCTCCGTCCAAGAGGGGCCCCGCTGCCGCTTCCCAGACTGCGTGGTCCTCTGGCTGCCCTGGCTGCTCTGGCTGCTGTGGCTCCTCTTGGGGGCGGTCCCCTGGGGGTGCTGGGGGGGCTGCTGTCAGGGGCTGAGGGCTGTGCAGGCTCGCCGCCGCGTGTACAGGCAGGAGCCTGCACGTTGCCTCAGCCTCCTGCAGTCAGGGCGGGGGAGGGGCCCTTTAAGGGGCCGCTCCACGCGGCCACCAGTGAGCTGCGGGGCTGGAGAGAGTGTCTCTCAACCCCCCAGCTGATGGCCGCCATGGAGGACCCGTCAATTTTGACGTTGCGGGACGCGGATCGTCTACACTGTCCCTACTTCGACGTTGAACGTCGAAGTAGGGCGCTATTCCTATCTCCTCATGAGGTTAGCGACTTCGACGTCTCGCCGCCTAACGTCGAAGTTAACTTCGAAATAGCGCCCGACGCGTGTAGACGTGACGGGCGCTATTTCGAAGTTGGTGCCGCTACTTCGAAGTAGCGTGCACGTGTAGACGCAGCTTATGCTTGTTATATTTTTGAAAGAGTGAAATTGAGCACAGTATTCTGGTGATGGGATAATGTTGATTTATTTAATAGCATCGTGTTTTCAGGCAGTATACCATTTTCTAGGCCATGATTTCTACATCCTACCTTTTGTTTCACTGATTTACTCAGCATATTGGTGGGGGTGGTGGGTCTGTGGTTTCTATCAGTCCACAGTTGTACTGATCCCCTTTTCTGAATGCCTAAAATTAAATCAGAAGCCAATAGCATGCATATATTCTACACTGTATTGTGTTGTTGGCTCTGATTTCGTCTCTTTGTGTTCTCCATTATCTTAATTTTAATGGGTCCCTTTGAGGTTCCTTAAAGACTTTCCTGGACTTCAAAAGAAGAAGCTGGAGGTATTTTAATTTGGTATATAGAAACACCTGAACTGCTGTGAACCTCTGTTCTGTGTATATGATCTTGATTAAAATGAAAGCACTAGCAGACAAACATAACATCACAAAATATTATTATTTGAAATCAAGCAGGTGTTTTCTTTTAAGGCCCTTGGCAATGGAGTGTGGATTTTGTTAAAAAAATATTCCAATCCAGAAAGCATTTTCCATCTGGTAATAGTAGTTTTAAGTAGATAAATTTCATTTGGTGTCCCCTAGTTCTTGTATTATGGGAAAAGGTAAATAATTTTTCTATATTCACTTTCTCCAGATTCACTTTCTTCAGATGCTGGTCATGTGAGAAATATTTTATCTACATTTTATGGTAGCCCTCTCGTATCTCAATTCATAGTTATTCCATGTAGGCTTTAGATTACCCTGAATGTATTGTACATTAAGTTTCAGGAGTGAAGTTGACTGAGGATGCTTCAGACTGCTGTTCCTTCTTTTCTAGAACAAACACATATTTTTCCTTTGTTTCAGTAACTACTTTTTGCTGGCTGGATTTTAAATTTGTGATACATACAGTGAAACCATACATTTTCTCTTTCTTTACTAGTATGTCTTAAATATAATATCAGCATAAAGACAAGCAATGCTTTATAGACCTACACTGTATCAGGCTTCTTAGGAGGCTAATTTAGAAGACTAATTGTCCATATGAAGGGGAAAAAAAACCAGTATGCGTTTTATACTACTTCCCAATTCTGGGCCTGAGAATGTGTAAAACAAATGTGGTCCCAGACTTTCATCCTGGTAGTTGGTTCCTTTGGTTAGTAGGTTACTCTCGAATCATTGCCCTGGGGCAGAGGTGGGGAGGAGAGATTCAGTGTGCAGGCTGCCCTGGGAAAGAAGTCAACTGCAGCAGCTTGGGGCTAGGTGAGAAGTACTTCTCCATGGCTGTTACTGCTCCAGCAGGCACAGCCAGGGGAGGGGTGCATGCCCCCCAGCTCAGCAGGTCCAGGTTCATCTGCCCCCTGCACACCCCAGCCAAACTGAGGAAAGCAGTAAGCTGTGCACTTTCTCGTCACTCCCTGATAAAGGCGGACAGACAGTGTTCCCATATAAATTGAAGGGTTCCTTTGGTCTCCTTTAAAGGTCCTTGGGGAGTGGGAGGCTTAGGGCAGGGAATAGGCCTAGACAGCGTGGGGGCACACCCAGCCAGCCCCTTTCACCTGCCTGTTTTTTCTGTCTCTTTTATGTATGGTTTTAGGAGAAGCAATCCCATTCCAGTCCCATCCCATTTTCTTGACATCACTAAACCTTTATCTTGCTCTTAGTTATGATAAGAGGAAGCTGCATACCAAATTGGTGGTCCTAGCTCTTACCAGTTAGGGGGAGTTCTTGAACAGCCACAGACAAAATCTCTCCATTACATACACATACACTCACTTTTTTGCATATCCCCTAGGCTCAGTAATTGCTTTGATTGTATATACAGCAAGGCTACGTCTACACGTGCACCCAACTTCGAAATAGCTTATTTCGATGTTGCGACATCGAAATAGGCTATTTCGATGAATAACGTCTACACGTCCTCCAGGGCTGGCAACGTCGATGTTCAACTTCGACGTTGCTCAGCCCAACATCGAAATAGGCACAGCGAGGGAACGTCTACACGGCAAAGTAGCACACATCGAAATAAGGGAGCCAGGCACAGCTGCAGACAGGGTCACGGGGCGGACTCAACAGCAAGTCGCTCCCTTAAAGGGCCCCTCCCAGACACACTTTCATTAAACAGTGCAAGATACACAGAGCCAACAACTAGTTGCAGACCCTGTATATGCAGCACGGACCCCCAGCTGCAGCAGCAGCAGCCAGAAGCCCTGGGCTAAGGGCTGCTGCCCACGGTGACCACAGAGCCCCGCAAGGGCTGGAGAGAGAGCATCTCTCAACCCCCCAGCTGATGGCCGCCATGGAGGACCCCGCTATTTCGATGTTGCGGGACGCGGATCGTCTACACGTCCCTACTTCGATGTTGAACGTCGAAGTAGGGCGCTATTCCCATCCCCTCATGGGGTTAGCGACTTCGACGTCTCGCCGCCTAACGTCGATTTCAACTTCGAAATAGCGCCCAACACGTGTAGACGTGACGGGCGCTATTTCGAAGTTACTGCCGCTACTTCGAAGTAGCGTGCACGTGTAGACGCAGCCCAAGAGTGCAGATTGTCAGCTTGAATTTGTCCTAGGCATGTGATTTAAAAAGTGAAGCTTGTTGTTGACAATGCTTGACAGAATAAATAGTGAACTATTGTACTGTGTTGTATCTGTGTCAAATTCAAGATATTAAAGAGACAAGGTGATGAGCTTATATAGAGATCTTCTGCAGGTCTGGTAAACAGTGTGACCCGTGGCAAGTCACTTAGCCTTCCAGTACCTCAGTTCCACATCTTACATACTGGAATAACAAAGGGGTTTATGACTTACTCAGGTATTGTGACAATAAGAACCATATAAATACCCGAGAGGTGAAACAGGTGACTAGCTGTAGAACAATCATTTTCTGCAGATGTTTTCTCTGCTTTTTATGCAAGACATTTGCACTTGCCTAACTTTTGCAAGCTGATACTTTGTTCTTTTCCTTTGTAGAATCATAGAACACTACAACGGGAAGGGATTGCAAGAGGTCATTGAGTCCTGTTCCCTGCCCTGTTGACAGGACCAAACACCATCTAGACCATCCCTGATAGAAGTCTATCTAACCTGCTCTTAAATAGCTCCATTGATGGCAATTCCAAAGCCTCCCTAAGCAACTTATTCCAGTGTTTAACTACCCTGACAGTAAGGAAGGTTTTTTTTTCTAATGCCTAAGATAAACTTCCCATACTACTGCAGCTTAAGCTCATTGCTCCTTGTCCTGTCCTCAGAGGCCAAGGAGAACATTTTTTCTCCCTCTTTCTTGTAACTGTCTTTGAGGTACTTGAAAACCACTATCGTGTCCCTTCTAAGTCTTCTCTTTTCTAATGTAAACAATCCCAGTTGTTTCAGTTGTTCCTCATAGCTCATGTTCTCTAGACCTTTAATCATTCTTGTTGCTCTTCTCTGGACCTTCTCTGATTTCTCCACATCTTTCTTGAAATGTGGTGCCCGGAACTGGACACAATACTCCAACTGAGGCCTAATGAGCCCTGAGCAGAGCAGAAGAATGACTTCTCGTGTCTTGTTCATAACGCTCTTCTTAATGCATCCCAGAATTGGGCTTGCTTTTTTGCAACAGCATCACACTGACTCATTTAGCTTGTGGTCCACTATGACCCCTAAATCTCTCTCTGCAATATTCCTTCCTAGACAGTCACTTCCCATTTTATAAATATGAAGCTGATTATTTCTTCCTAGGTGGAGTACTTTGCATTTGTCCTTATTAAACTTCATCCTGTTTAGCTCAGACTGTTTCTCCAGTTTGTCCAGATCATTTTGAATTATGAGCCTATCCTTGAAAGCACTTGCAAGCTTGGTATCATCTGCAAACTTAATAAGCTTACTGTCTATGCCAATATCTAAATCATTGATGAAGACATTGAATATAGTCCCAAAACAGATCCCTGCAGAACCCCACTTGTTATGCCCTTCCAGCATGACTGCAAACCATTAATAACTACTTTCTGAGAATGGTTATCCAGCCAGTTATGCACCCACTTTAGTGTGGCCCCATGTAAGTTGTATTTGCTTAGTCTATTGTTAAGAAGATCATGTGAGACTGTGACAAGTGCCTTACAAAAGTCTAAGTATACCACATCAGCATGTCTCTCTTATGCACAGGTCTTGCTATCATGTCAAAAAAAAAAGCTATCAGATTGGTCTGGCATGATTTGTTGTTTACAAATCCATGCTGGCTGTTAGCTATCACCTTATTTTCTTCCAGTTGTTTGCAGATGAATTCCTTAATTATTTGCTCCATTATCTTTCCTGGCACAGAAGTTAAACTGACTGGTCTGTAGTTTCCTGGGTTGTTCTTTTTTCCCTTTTTATAGATGGGCACTATGTTTGCCCTTTTCTGGCCTCTCTCCTGACTTCCAGGATTTTTCAAAGATGACAGCTAAAGGTTCAGAAACCTGATATATCATCTGCTTAGGTATTCTAGGATGCATTTCATCAGGCCCTGGTGACTTGAAGACATCTATTTTTACTAAATAATTTTAACTTGTTCTTTATTTATTTTATCCTCAAAGCCTACCCCCTTCCCACTAGCATGCATTATGTTAGGCATTTCTGCATTGGCCTTCTTGGTGAAGACTGAAACAAAGAAGTCATTATGTACCTCTGCCATTTCCAAGTTTCCTGACGTTGTTTCTGCCTCCTCACTGAGTAATGGGTCTGTCCTTAATCTTCCTCTTGCTTCCAGTATATTTACAGAATTACTTCTCGTTACCCTTTATGTCTCTAGCTCGCTTGAGCTCATTCTGTGCCTTGGCCTTTCTAATCTTGCACCTGCATACATGTATTGTTTGCTTATATTCATCTTTTGTAATTTCTCCTAATTTCCTCTTTTTATATGACTTTTTGATTTTGAGGTCATGTAAGATCTCCTGGCTAAGCCAACGTGGTGTTTTACCATATTTTGTATCTTTCCCGTGCAACAGGATAGGTTGCTTTTGAGCCCTTAATAATGTCTCTTTGAAAACCTGCCAGCTCTCTTCAGTTGTTTGTTCTCTTAGTCTTGCTTCCCATGGGACCTTACCTACCATCTCTCTAAGTTTGCCAATGTAACCCTTCTGTTAACGCCAGATGCCTGCCAGAAGGGCCGGGTTCAACTCTTGTGGGGTTTTCCTATCAAGGATACAACCAACCGGCTCGAGCCCCCACCCAGTGGCCTGGGACAATTTCACCCCCGTGCTGGGTGCCTGTAAGGCGGTTCTCCCCCCCCTCGCAAGCACAGAATCTGAGATAGAAATGGCTTGTTTAATGACCATAACCTACCCCAAGGTTACAGTGACAGATGCAGTATATCTCAGCACAGAAGAGACAAAACCCCTTTTTCCCAGATACCATCCCCATATGCAGTAGAACCCAGTCTCTTGGTGGGGCTCTTGGCCCTTTTCCACACACACACAGTTACAGGGTGTACCCTCTGCGGTGCAGTCCCAAACTCAAAGCCCACAGATACATCACCAGGGGAATACTAGCTGTCCACTTGTCTGTAGCCTCCCCTTGCTGTCACCAGCCATCTGCCAGCCGCTGTCATCTGCCACCGCTCCTACCAGCCGCCCGCCGGTCGCCATCGTCTACCGCCGCCCCTACCAGCTGCCCGCCGTCGTCTACTGCCGCTCCTACCGGCCGCCCACTGGTCCTGCTGTTGTCCGCCAGTCCTAACCCCACTGCTTGGGACTGCCCTAAGGCACAACCCAGTGATTTCAGCTCTGTGTGGCCTCAGCTATCACTCTGTGATTTCAGCTCTTGGTATCTCTAGTGTGGGGTTTCACAAACACCCTAGTAGCCAGCTCTATCTTTTAACAGGTGGGGAGGGTTAGTCAAGCCAGGCTTATAGCTATATGGCCAAGGCATAGGCCGGGGCAAGGCACTCAACAAGCTGGCTCAACCACTACCCCTCCCCTTTCTCTCACAATGCTTTAAACCAGGGAGCCCTGTGTAATCAATGTCTTACACAGCTAAGGCGACTGCCCTGTCCCCCACAACAACCCAGAGCATTGGTGAGATCTCACAACTCCCGCATTAAGTGTCAGCTTAAATTGTGATTTTACAACTACATGTTTACAATAGACCAAATCTCATGGCTTACTTGCTACCCATTAGGCTTTGCCTGAAAAGGTATCACACATGCACACCTTTTGCATTCTTATGCAGATGACCGCTGGGAGACTCATTCCTCCCAGCCTTCAGCAGCACTGCATTCCTTCTGCCACATTCCCTACACCAAAATTTGCTTTCCTGAAATCCACTGTCTGTTTTGCTGTTCTCCCTTTCAATATTTCTTAGAATCATTAACTTTGCTTTCATGATCACTTTCTCCCAAACTACCTTCCACTTTCAAATTCTCAACGAGTTCCTCCCTATTTGTTAAAATCAAATCTAGAACTGCTCCATCCCCAGTAGCTTTTTCCACCTTATGAAATAAAATATTGTCATCCATGCAGTCCAAGAACTCATCCTGTGCCTTGCTGTGTTAGTTTCCCAACATATATCTGGATAGTTGAAGTCCCTCATCACCCCCAAGTCCTGAGTTTTGGATGATTTTGTTAATTGTTTAGAGAAAGTCTCATCCATCTCTTCTCCCTGGCTACGTGGTCTGTAGAAGGCCATTATCATGACATCACCATTGCTTTTTAGCCCTTTCAACCTAACCCAGAGACTCTTAACATGTCTGTCTCCTGCATCCATTTCCACCTCAGTCCAAGTGTGCACATTTTTGATATATAAGGCAACATCTCCTTCCTGTTTAACCTGCATATCCTTCCTGAGTAAGTTGTACTCTTCTATAACAATATTCCAATCCTGTGTATTATCGCACCAAGTTTCTGTGATACCATTTATGTCATAGTTGTGTTTGTTTATTAGGCTTTCAAGTTCTTCCTGCTTATTACCCATACTTATTGCATTTCTATGTAGGCATCTAAGATACTGTTTTGCTTTTGCCCCCCAGTTCTGCCTAGCCCCTCTTTTTTTCTCTGCTATTATAGCCCATGATCCCTCCCATTAGCAACCCAACTCCCAGGTCTCCAGGTTTTTTAGTTACCTGTGGGCTTTGGTCACCTGTCCCCATTGAACCAAGTTTAAAGCCCTCCTAGCTAGGTTAGCCAGTCTTGATCCAAATACATCCTTCCCATTCCTCAAAACACAAATGTCATCCCTGCTTAGCAGTCCTTCATGTAACAGCATTCTATGATGGAGGAAGCCGAAGCTCTTTTGGCAACACCATCCTTGCAGCCACACATTCACCTCCAGGATGAGGTCTCTGTCTTTGCCGAGGTTCCTACTCTTTGACAGGAAGGACTGAGAACACCCCCTGTGCTCCCAACTCCTTCACCTGTACTCCCAGAGCCCTGTAGTCATGTTTGATCTGCTGAAGTTTATGCCTTGCAGTATCATTTGTGCCCACATGGATGAGTAACATGGGGTAGTAGTCAGTAGGCTCGATAATCCTCAACAACACCTCCATAATGTCTTTGATACCAGCTCCTGGCAGGCAGCATACCTCCCAGGATGACATGTCAGGACTACAGATGGGTGCCTCCGTCCCCCTCAGAAGAGAGTCTACCCACCACTACCCTGCATTTCTTTCTCATAGTGGTGGCAGCAGACCTCCCAGCCTTGGGGGTGTGGGGCTTCTCTGATTCTGCTCTAGGGGGTGATTCCTTATGTCCTGTATCTCCCATGTACAGAATGGTGTAACTGCTTCCCAGTACCAAAGTGTCAGGATTGGGAGCGGGGGTAGATCACTGCTGCTGCTGGAAGTGACCAGCTTCCAGTGTCCCCCGAGCTATCTCCACCTCCACCAATGGTGTGTCAGTACTCTTTTGTGGTGGGACAGCTATCTTAACCTCAGCTACCATTTATTGTAGCACCACCACCTGCTTCCTGAGAGCTTCTACCAGAAGATATCTTCCACGTTGGATGGTCTCCCCAGCCTGGACTTCAGTAGGTGGGAATTGCAAGTCACAGTCTCTGCAAAACCGCACCAGGGTCTGGGTAGAGGCATCCCTGGTCAGGAGGTCTGTCTGTCTGTCTATAGACCCAGATGGAGGAGACAGGAGCAGTGCTGGTACAGGTGTTGTGGGTCTTCCTAACCATATTGGAACTGCTCTGTCAAACTCCCTCTTAAAACTCCCCTGTCTGCTTCACTCCCCTAATTGCTCTGACTCTGTCTTTATAAATCCTGCAAACCTCAGTCAGGCCTTTCTCCTCATTAGTCACACAAGGGGAGGCTAATCAAAGGCAATCAAGGGAACAAGGGATCAAAAGAGGTTCCAACCCTCCAAGGCACACAATCCCAACTGCCACAATAACTGAAACTGAAATCACCTGCAATCAGAATTCAAAATTTACACAGTCAGGCAAACTCAATGTAGTAGTTTAGGATATAGTTTTTAGTATAAAAGCATTGGAGAATATCAAAAGGAACTCGTTCCCCTCTCAGATCCCTCCTATTTACAATCACCTTGTTGCTTGCTAGCAGGCTTTATAAGTTCTGGCCTCCCTGTTTGGTAACCCTGCCCCCTGACTACGTCTTGACCACTGAGCAGAGGGTCCTAGATTTCAAATCCTAACTGGCAGCCTCAGCACATGGTCTTTTCAAGCTAACAAACAGCTCAGCACATGAACCTCCAAAGACACAAACAGATAAACAAGCCCAGTCCTCTGCCCAAAAGTCTAGGAGGGCCTGGATTTCTGCCCCACTCTAGGAGGGGCCATGGTACTTGAACCCCGGGGGTGGGTCCTGGGACCCTTCAAGCTGCATCCTTGGAAGGCCCTGGGAAGTTTCATGGGGCCTCTGCCATCACGGCTAGCTGTGCATGTGCAGGTGTGAGGGTGTGGGACACATCAGATGGTAGCTCAACTGCTTGCATGCTCTCAGCTTCCTGACCTGGGATTTCCAGGGCTCCCTGCAGCTTTAACAAGGGCCAGAGGCAAGAATGATAGAGGTGCTGCTTGCTGTGGACAGGGTGTCTGCCAGGGCACCTGCACGGTGCCCCAGAGGCCTTTTCTGTCAACAGAAGGCCCCCCACAGAATATTCAGACTGGCATTTTGTCGACAGATCTCTGTTAGAAGCGTTCTTCCTCATGGCTAGTAGGGTATGGCTGTCAGCAAAACCCTGTAATCTAGACATGTCCCTAGAGTGCCAGCAGTCATTCCACAAATGTCTGTGAGACATCTCTGCTTCCTTCAGTGGTCAGTCTGGACTAAGTTGAGCTACTTCCTTTTACATCCTAGTTCTTGCTGGAGCGTGGTTAGCCGGAAAGAGGTAATGTAACCTCCTTGGCCCAAAGACTGTGGTGAATGCCCACAGGACCAAGGTGGGGTAGGTACCAAACATCACAGGGAAACACAACAAGAAATGAGGGAACAGTACATCTCATTTGCTCATTTACTGTAAGTAGGTGGACCAAGGATCTGATCCTGCAACTACTGAAGTAAATGCTGACTCTCTGATATATTTCAAAGAAGGTAGAATTAGGCATGTGTCCTAGGAATACTGTAAATAACAGAGAAAATGAGAGTTAGCTTACTTCTAATTATCTCTATCTTTTCAAAGGGCCATATGATGTGTTTTTTAGCAAGCAAACTTAGATTCAAAAACTTCATTATTTACTACAGAAGATATTAACACAATGTCCTGTTACCACTGACTCTCTCCTAAACATTAAGCAGCTCAAGCAATACAGAGAACCACTGTGAGCTCCCAGTACAGGGCTGAATTTCATCCTGTGTGAATGACAATGTTAACTGGAGTGCCCTGATGAGACTAATAACATGCTTATATTCAGGTTTCCCAGAAATTATATTCTAGCAGAAATGGAGATTATGACTTGGTAGTTGGGGTGAAATTATTAGTCTCCTTTTGTATAAAATACACGTGCCACAGAGAATGAAGAAAATGTGTATCGTTTAGAAACAATCGTGACCTTTTTCAATTGACTACAGAAAAAAGTTTACGTAGGAATACATAATATACAGTTCTGTAGAAAGTTAGCAAACTCATTTCCTGAAATACACTGAGATGCCAGTCAACTGGAAAGAGCAAATGTAGTGCTTTTAATCAAAGCAACAGAGTGATTCTGGCAATAGCTGCCTTATAAGTTGAGATCCTAATGAAACCAAAAGTACAAGTGGAAAAACAAAATGTAAAAATCTACAGAATTTTTTCTGTCAGTTTATAACGAACTGATCCTGTCAGACCTGTGCTGGTGGGTGTCAGTAGGAGGGAGGATGTGAACTAAATAGAAGTGCAAAATTTTTGCAGCTGGTTTTAAAAGCAAATAACAGAACTGCACTACTGAAAAGAAAATGTTCATAGAAAAATTTCCTTCTATTTCCTGCTTTTTATCCTCTAATTCAGAAATACTAACCACCGTTTTAACTAGTCAAAAACCAAAACTAACGTAGCATGTTTTTTTGTTTGTTTGCTTTGGGGGGGAGGGGTGGTAGTGGGAATTTTCATTGATTTCAATTTTGGTTTAAATATTCAACATGAAAATTTTGACCAACTCTAAAAATTACTCCATACATATATAATAGATTTTATCAGAGAAAGGCACATGATTTTGCAAAAGGTTACCAAAGGCATTCAGATATGATTGACTATCAGCAATTCACATGGGCTGAGTCGTCAAAGAAAGGAATGCACTAAACTATGGTCAAAGAGGCTGCCAGGAAGTGGTATAAGAGGACCGTTGGGTCCTGATCCTTTATTTCAGATCTGCTTAAAGTTTCATGCAGGGGAAACCTTAAGCCATAAGGATTGAGGTTCCAGCCCTAAACTAATGCACCTGAATATGATGCTGGACATTGTACTGTAACCTATGGAGTAAATTCTAAAAGAACTCTTTGCAACTACAAAGCTTACCATCTCTACTATGAATCGAATTTTAGAACCATGCTCAGGTCTGTATGCATATTGATCTTTTCACCAATACTCTCTCTTTTGCTTTTTTAATACATTTTGGTTTAGTTAATAAGAATTTGCTGTAAGTGTATGTTTGTGATAAGAGCTGAAATATTCATTGACCTACGAAGTAATGTGTCTATTTCATTGGGGTCGGTAATGTTTTATATGATTTGGGTGTCTGGATAAAAGCCTAAAGCTGGGTTGCTTTAAACCAACTGTGTTATTGGCTTCTGGGTAACCAGTAAGGTATCACAGAAGCTGTTTTGTGCTGGAATGACCACCAGCTTTGGGGAATAGGTGTCCATTTCTTTGCTTTTCACCTGAATTGAGTCATCTCAGCTGGCTCCCCTGAGACACCAGTCACAGTGGTGTAGTCATCAGAATACACATAACCAGAGGTTTTGGGATCAGTGGCCCATGTTAGTCAACATTTGAATTTTTGGTATTGAGAGTTTTCTTGGTTAAAGAGCAGTTACCATGAGTGAGCAGTGATAGAAGGGCCTTGACAGAAAAACCCTGGAAGATTTGTATTTTCAAAAGTGGCTGACCTGGGCGAAAAAAGTCCCTGATCAAGAACTGAAATCCTTGCTAATGCCAAGTGACGAGCAAAGAGGAACACCACACTCACCTGATGCTACAGCATCTGAAGAAGCAGGTAGAATTTGACCAGTGGTAAACTAGCAAGAGCCTTGGCTTGAGTGAAAGCTTGCAGACACTTGTTTACTGGGAAGGTAAGAAATTAGCTGATATGGAAAGAGAAACTGAAGGAAGGAATGCTGAAATGGAGAAAGTCACTGAAAGAGAGAAAGAAGCCTATGTTAAGCATATGAAATGTCTGGTTGCTGAGAAGAAGAGTACACCAGATGCTGGAGAGAGTCCACCAACCAACCACCTTTTTCTAAATGAAGAGAGGGGTTTAAAGGTGAGATCAGCCGCATTCTGTTAGAAAAGCCCATGGAAACCCAACAGAAAAACTCATACTCTGAAAAAAGACAAATGGTGTGTTATTTGTTTGGTACTCCTGGACACATTGAATCAGAGATTGTCCAAATGTAAAAATAAGCCACTAAACCCAACACGTTAATCCAGTTAATATAAACATGCAGGAAAACCTTACAGAGCCCAGTACTGCTGCTCTGTGTACAATTGCTGTTTCTGATGTATTTGAAGGCCTTGACTTTAAAATTCCCATTAAAGCTAAATATGGGTATAATAACACAGATTTTATTAGTGGTAAAGAATACTAATGAAGTAAGGTGAATGGTATGGAAGAACACTGCAGTACATATGAATTTGGTTAAAGAAGTTCTTGTTGGGGTGAAAGATTAATTCCCAGGTGAAAGTGTAACCATTGTAGCCTTTATTTGAATATTTCCAAAGAGCACCTTTGGCTAAAATCCACCTCAAATGGCCAGGATTTGATAGCACCTTGACTGTAAGATCAAAAAAAAAAAAAATTCCTTTAGATCTTTTAATTGGGAATTATATTAAACTTTGTACGGTCAATATAGTGTCTTCAACCAGTCACAGGAAAGAAATGGTACAGAGCCTGCCTATTAAGGGCAATGATTTGCCTATGGAAGGCTTTTCAAATGTTTGTCTGCAAATGAATTTACTAAAAGTCTGCATAATATCTCAGAATAATCACAGAGGAGTAGCTGTGTTACTTGGTAGTTTCACAAATAACAAGCAACCATGTAGCAACTTAGAGACTAACAAATTCATTAGGTTATGAGGTTTTGTGGATAAGACCCACTTCTTTCGATAAAAAATGGAGTAGAAAAATAGAAGGTGGGGTTTATATAGCTGGGGAGAGGATGGCAGGGAAGTTCTGTTGCTAGCAGGACCAGTTGATGAAGCAGATTCAGTAGGATGTGTCCCATAGCTGAGAACATCAAAGGTGGGGAAATTGCCTACGTAATGCGTAAGATAGTTGAGATATTTGTTAAAGCCTAGTTTAAATGTGTCTAATTTGTAAATTAATTCCAATTCACATCTCTCCATCTGTATTCTTGTGGTAAAATTCTTTTGTAGAAAAATGGATACTTTGAAATCCATTATTGAGTGTCCAGGGAGGTTAAAGTCTACCCCTGTGAGTTTATGTATATTTCAGTTCCTGATATTCGATTTATGTCCATTAAAAAGCTCATTTGCAGCACTCAAGGTCAGGGAAGGAGAGGGATAATAGGGATAGAAGATGCTCAGGGATGAGACAGAGTAGCTGTGGAGACCTGTGGTCAGGGGCACAGCCCCAAAGCCAGTGGTGTAGGCTGGGAGCACAATCCAGCAGCCACTGTGCTTGGTGCATTCCTGCAGGACTCTGCTCCAGGCCCCCTGCCACAAGGCTCCATAGCCTCCCTGCCTCTTCCCCCAAACACCCACCCAGAGTTCCCATTTGGTCAATGGTGTCCTCTCCGTGGCCATCAGAGTGGAACTTCACAGCCAGTGGCAGGAGAATGGCCAGCACTGACCTCCCCTGGTCCAGCGGGTTCCCTGACTTGGTACCAGTCAGGTCCGGAGGGTGCCAGATTAAGGAGGAACAGCTTGTGCTTTATGGGAAACTATTTTAGGCTTTGGACTTTTTTTAACGGGATGAATTTAGCACTGTGCAAGCTGAGAGTGCAAGAGAATGAATTAAAGTCAGAAACAGATGTTAGAGAAGACAAGGTAAGTCATCTAGATGGTGTGGTCTTCTCCCCCGCCCCCGCCACCATGTTTTGTCAGATGTAATCTTAAATACATCTATCAATGTGATTTCCCTTGGGAGACTCCTCCAAAATCACATAGGTCTCATTCCTGATATTCAACATGAGTTTTTCTTGTCTTAACTGTATCCTCTAACACCTGGTTCTTCTTCGAGTGTCCCCGTGGGTGCTCCACAATAGGTGTCGGGCTTGCCTGGCGCCGCAGATCGGATCTTCCAAACAGTTTCTGCCGGACCGCGCATGCGCCAGCGCGCGCTGCTCCCTTGCGCGCTCCTGGCCATGTGCGCGATCCGGTCCCCGCCAGTTCCTCTTAACCGCCGTCGGCTGCAGACGGAATCTGAACTAGGCTAAGGCCAAGTAGCGTATTCAATGACTTCAACTGTTTTTCTTTAAAGTTCTTTTCAAGTACTTAGGCTACTGCAAGTTAGCCAGTTGTTATTTTTCAAAAAAAAAAAAACAGAAAAAAAACAAACAACAAACAAATTACAAGCGGGACAGCTTCAGTACCAGTAACAAGCGCCGGAGGCCAGGAGCATAGGGCCATCAGCCCTCCTGCTGCGGCAGGCCATCAGAAGGGGAAAACAGCACAGAGAAGGTGCTAAGTACCCGTTTTAACAACTGAAAGACTCACCAACAATGTCCTCTTCAGGATTTAAAAAACGTGAGTCCTGCCGAGAGGCGATGCCAGCGTCCGATGGGCACAGTCTATGCATAAGGTGCCTTGGGGAGTCCCATGTTGCACAGAAATGCTCCTTCTGTGCTAAATTAACAGCCAGAGCAAGGAGAGACAGGGAGATGCGGCTTAAAATGCTGCTTTTCGACAAGGCCCTCCAGCCAGACGTGCCGGAGCGGCCGCAGCAGGAGGGACCCTCCGGGGCCCATAAAAGGAAAGCTGCCTCCCTCACCCCATCAGCGCAAAAACGGAGGAAAGTCTCCCCAGCCCGATCCCTGCCGGCAGCAACAGCGAGCGGGACGGGAGGAGCGAGCAGCCCCCAGCCGCAGCAACAGCTGATCGGCGGCGGCACGGAGAGCCACGTGGAAGCGGCTCAGCCTCCGATAATCAGCCAGCCGCCCCGCACCGCAGGCAGGGCGGCGGCTAAACAAGCGCCGGTACCGGCGGCACCGCAGGCAGCGGCACCGACCCCCGGGGAACCGGCGGTGCAGAGAGCGCAGGCATGCAGCCTGCAGGCACCGGAGGACACCGCACGTGCGGCACCGCCCTTGAGCGTGCCGAGCACGGTGCGGACGGGGCCGGGATCCCCTGTACGTCAGGGGGCGGAGTTACCTCCTCAAGGGAGGGGGAAGGCTGCACACAAGAGGAGGCATTGCAGCCCCTCTCCGCACAGGGCTGTGGAGTTGCTTTCTCACAGCCCTCCGCTTATGTTGCAGACTCCAACCAGAAGGCAGGGGTCCCCCCTAGCCTACCCGGAGCCCCCTTCTCCATTTTTGCAACCAGCCTCACCCTGGCTGGGACCACCTTCACCCTTCCTGGGGTTTGAACCGCTGGACTATTATGCAAAATTGCTCTCTCCAGTGTCTCGACGATCTCCCTCCCCCAGACGCACAGGGTATGCACCAAGGGAGTGGTCTAGGTCACCTTCCCAAGAACAGTGCCTATACTGCCATGGTCGCCCCTACCACGCGGGGCATAGACACCATCGGCAATCTACTAGGGAAAGATCCCCACAGACGATCTCGTACCCCCGAGGGCAATCGCGACCGGGGACAGAGACTCAAGCATCTCAGGGGGGACTGGTTATGGAACCCCGAGATTTTCCCTCGCAAACCTCTAGTGAGAGGGTGTACCATCACCAGCAGGAACCGGAAGGGTCCAGAGAGACGTACCCCAGTGGTTCCTCACTCTCCTCCCCGGACGAGGCTACGGCCCCGGGGGACGTCCATCCTCCGGACGATCTCAAACAGTTTCAAGAGCTGTTTAAGAGGGTGGCCTTCACGCACGGCATCCAGACAGCAGAGGTGCAAGAGAAACACCATAAGCTCCTCAAAAATCTGAGACCTCCGGCCTCCTCCAGAGTAGCAATACCGCTTGATGAAGCGATCTTAGAGTCCGCCACTACGATATGGCAGACCCCTGCGACTATTCCGCCTGTCCAAAAGAGAGCGGATAAGAAATACTTTGTGCCGGCGAAGGGCATGGAGTTCCTGTTCAGCCACCCACAGCCAAATTCCTTGGTGGTGGAGTCGTCGCAACAAAGATCAAAGACATCTCAATTCAGGACAGAGGGAACAGACAAAGATGCCAAGAAGCTAGAGCTGTTCGGCAGAAAGGTCTACTCCTCCTCCACCTTAACGTTGCGAATGGCAAATTACGCAGCGCACTTAGCGAACCATAATTTCGACAACTATTCCAGGTTAATCTCCCTCATGGACTCGCTTCCAGAGGACAAAAAGCCGGTGCTCAAGGCCATAGTGCAAGAAGGCTACGCGGCCTCGAGGACGGGAGTTCAGATCGCCCTGGACGTTGCGGACACAGCAGCACGTTCCACAGCAACGTCAGTGGTGATGCGAAGGGAGTCCTGGCTCCAGACTTCGGTTATACCGAGGGATCTGCAGGCAAAGATAGTTGACCTTCCCTTCGACTCGCAGAAGCTGTTTGCTGAATCAACTGACTCGGTCCTTCATTCCAGTAAAGATTCAAGAGCCACACTCAGGACCCTGGGGATTTACACCCCTCCTTACACAAAGAAAAGGTACTACCCTCAACAAAGACGGTACCAGTACCAGCAACAGCGCCCCCAGTACCACAGGGGTTACGAGCAAGGGCGACATCAACAGCACCAGCAGTACAGAACTCCCAGGCGACGTTCACAACACAGCCGTGCGTCCTCGGGGCGGGGCCAAAGGCCACAAGTTTGACATACAGATCCAGGGCTGCGCCATCACTACCATCACACAAGGTCATCCGAAGCAACTATTCCACCATCGCCTCCGACCATTCTACGACCAGTGGCAAAGGATCACCACAGACAAATGGGTGCTGGAGATCATAGCCACGGGGTACGCCATCCCCTTCCAGTCACTCCCACCGTCACGACCTCCACCCAAGCCCCACCTCCAGGAGGCCTCCCATGTAGCGAGGCTCAGGCAGGAGGTGGACCATCTCATGCTCATAGGGGCAGTGGAAAGAGTGCCGGAGCAACTGCAAGGGAAAGGGTTCTACTCCAGGTACTTCCTTACGGAGAAAAAGACAGGAGGCTGGAGGCCCATCTTAGACCTTCGCGGCCTCAACCGGTACCTGCGCAAGCAACGTTTTCGGATGATCACAATCGCCTCCATCCTTACAGCACTGGACGATGGAGACTGGTTCGCAGCCCTCGATTTACAAGACGCGTACTTCCACATAACTATCCATCCGGCTCACCAGCGATTCCTCTGGTTCATGGTAGGCAACGAACACTTCCAATACAAAGACCTACCGTTTGGCCTCTCCTCGGCCCCCAGAGTCTTCACCAAGACCTTGGCAGTGGTGTCAGCCTACCTGCACAGACAGGGGGTATTTATTTTCCCGTATCTGGACGACTGCCTGCTCAAAGGGGCCTCGAAGGGGGAGGTTCTGCGCATGATACGCGTCACAGCAAACACGTTCTCTTCACTCGGCCTAGTTATCAATCTGGCAAAATCAAAAATAGACCCCACACAGGACATAGAGTTCATAGGGGCTCGCATAAACTCGGTTACATCGAGAGTATATCTACCAGAGGCTCGCTTTCGGGCCATCGGCTCCCTCGTGCAGGTCATCACCTTCAGCCCTACGGTGCCGGTCTTGACGTGCTTACAGCTGCTGGGCCACATGGCAGCGGCGACGTTCGTAGTACAGAACGCCAGGTTACACATGCACAGCATGCAGCACTGGCTGGCGAGTGTATACAAACTGGCAGTACACACCGTTCACAGGGTGGTGTCGCCCACAGCGGGGGTGCGCAAATCCCTGCAATGCTGGGTAAACCCCAGGAACCTGCTAACAGGGGTACCCTTCCACCAGCCGCAGATATTGGTTTTTCTCACTACAGATGCCTCCCTCATAGGGTGGGGAGCGCACATGGGCGAAGAGGTGACTCAAGGACTGTGGTCACCCACGGAACAGTCACTACACATAAATATACTGGAGCTCAGAGCAGTGTTCAACGCCTGCAGACACTTTCGAGACCATATACAAGGCAAAGTCGTCGGGATCAGTACAGACAATACCTCCACCATGTTTTATATAAACAGGCAAGGAGGAGCTCGATCCCGTGCCTTATGCGCGGAAGCAGTCCGCTTATGGAACTGGTGCATCGCCAACAATATACTCTTGAAAGCCTCATACTTGCCAGGTGTGCACAATGTGAAGGCAGACCAGCTGAGCAGGCGTTTTGCACTCACACACGAGTGGCAGATCCGTCCCGATCTGCTACGGCCGATCTTCCACGCATGGGGTTTTCCCCAGGTAGACCTGTTTGCCACTCAGCACAACAAGAAGTGCCCACGATTCTGCTCCAGGGCAGGACTGGGATGGGGGTCCCTGGGGGATGCGTTCGCGATCCCGTGGAGGGGCCCCCTGCTTTATGCGTTTCTTCCCACAGTGCTGATCCACAAAGTCTTGCAGAAAGCCAGGAGGGATAGGGCCCGGATGATCCTGGTAGTCCCAACGTGGGATCGACAACAATGGTTCCCCCTACTCCTGCGCATGTCGGACCGTCCACCGATGCCTCTTCCGGTGGCGCCGGATCTGCTCACGCAAGCCCAGGGGTCCATAGTGCACCCGCACCTCCAAAGCCTGCATCTGCAAGCGTGGTTAATCCATGGCTCAGCTCCCTAGAGAGCACATGCACAGTGGAAGTACAGCAAGTCCTAGAAAGTAGCAGGAGGACTTCCACCAGGAAGACCTACAAGCAGAAATGGACTCGCTTCACGGCTTGGTGTTCTACCAAACAGCTGGCCCTCCTTTTGGTGCCTATACCTACAATACTAGAGTATTTACTGGACCTCAAGAGAGGAGGACTCTCGCTATCCTCGTTGAAGGTCCACCTTGCCGCCATCTCGGCGTTCAGACACGAGGAGGAAGGGCACACGGTGTTCGCCCACCCTATGGTTACCAGGTTCCTCAAAGGGTTGGTAAACCTATACCCCCCTCGGAAACCGATTCCACCTTCGTGGAACTTGGACCTGGTGCTTACCACGCTAATGGGACCACCGTTCGAGCCCTTGGCCACGGTCCCCCTCCGCCTCCTTACAATAAAGACGACCTTTCTTCTTGCAATTACGTCAGCTCGTAGGGTGAGCGAGCTCGCGGCAGTCATGGCAACGCCACCCTGCACTGTTTTTTCCAAGGAGGCGGTAACCATACGGCTGCATCCAGCCTTTGTTCCCAAAGTTTCTTCCGAGTTTCACATTAACGAACCTATTGTTCTACCCTCATTTTATCCAAAGCCTCATAACTCCAACGAAGAGGTGCGCCTACACCTCCTGGACGTGAGGAGGGCGCTAGCCTTCTACGTAGACAGGACCAAGTCCTTCTGGAAAACGGATAGACTCCTAGTCTTCCTCGCTCCCAAGTCAAAAGGAGAAGGTCTCTCCTCGCAGAGAATCTCAAAGCACATTGTATCCTGCATAAAAATGTGCTACGAGCTCAAAAAGACTCCATTATCAGCTGCTCCCAGGGGTCATTCCACTAGGGCGGTGGCGGCATCAACAGCCTTTTTCAAGGGCGTTGCGTTAAAAGACATTTGCAGAGCGGCGACCTGGTCATCCTACGACACCTTCGCCAAACATTACGCCCTTCACAGGGTATTCCAAGAGGATACCCGTCTCTCTACAGCGGTCCTCTCGGGGACAAGCTGCACATAATCCGATTACCCACCTCCTATCTTGGGTTACTGCTGGGTAGTCACCTATTGTGGAGCACCCACAGGGACACTCGAAGAAGAAAGAGAAGTTACTCACCGTAGTAACGGTGGTTCTTCGAGATGTGTCCCCGTGGGTGCTCCACTACCCACCCATCCTCCCCACTTCGGATCTCTGTTAGTGTTTTGCAGGGGCACCCAAGGCGGTTGGTCGAGGAACTGGCGGGGACCGGATCGCGCACATGAGCAGGAGCGCGCAAGAGAGCGGCGCGCGCCGGCACATGTGCGGTCCGGCAGAAACTGCTTGGAAGATCCGATCTGCGGCGCCGGGCAAGCCCGACACCTATTGTGGAGCACCCACGGGGACACATCTCGAAGAACCACCGTTACTACGGTGAGTAACTTCTCTTTATATCACCCTAAAATAATTTGTGTCCTCTTCTAATGCTCACAAACCTAAAATGTGCATACATATAGCTGTCTCAAGTTTGGCATTTGCAGAGAGTTCAGAGAATAGTACCAACCTCCATGTAAGGAATGAGATTTCTGGAAATGTTCTCAGTATTCCAGTTGTTGTCCCACCAGGACTTATACAAAGGGACTTACCTTCCTGCACCATTGTGTGTCTCTCTGTATATGCATTTCCCATCATCTGCTGCTATTTAACAAGGCAAACTAATTTGTCATTTGCCATTCATCGTCATCATCCCACGTTTCAGTTGGGTTTATTACAACAATTTCTCCTTGCTACTGTTTTTCCCCCAGATGCATTCACTTCCATTTTTTCACTTTCATTTGCCTTATCAGAATAAACCCCCAGACCCCACCAGTGCAAAATTGATGTGGGGAGGGGTATTCCCAAAAACAGCTGAACACTTCATAAGAACTTCTTTCAGCCACAATTCATCTTCATTTTGCTCCACAAAGCCACCTCCTTCTGAGTTTCACTTACACCCAAAATTATTTCTGGCAGGAAGATTTTTACAAGATGTACCCTGAGGCAAGCATCTACAGTTCATAGGCAAAAGCTTAAAAATATTGTCTCTCTTACTACAAGTTTCCACATCGCTAGTGGGTAACCTAGTGAAATCACCTTCATACTTTCATTGTGCCCCAGCTAGGGTATCAGCCTCATTAGATAGAGTTGTTATACCCTTACCCAGCAACACACTAGCAACAGGGCCTGGGACATGATGGCATATATCACATTAGTGGATATGCAAGTATATGAGACCCTGATGGTGTAGCTGATGTGGCTAGGTCTTGTGATTGCATTGGTTGTAAAGTTATGGAGATAGAACTGCCCCTCTCCCATGTGTACTGGACAAACCAGATAGTCTCTTTGCCAAAGGAGCACTCATGGGGATGCCAGACAAGGGATAATGCCAGACTGAGAACATCTGGATCATAGAGGTTGAATCTGTAGCCTTTTCCATTCAGGAAATGGTGTTGCTTTGATGTGTGTTTTCCAGAGAGATGAGATGAATAGGTCTGTTTCAGGCTTGCAAAAACAGGTGCAACATTAATTTTAGATTACATCTTCTAAAAAGATGCTGGAACATCGAATTTGAAACAGATCCCGTTCGCAAAGAACTGTATAGAAATTTTCAATGGATTTCTTTGGGAGCTGGATTATTTTTGGATGTTCTCATTCAACAATGTTAGCTGTGGGAATAAATAGCATCATCCTGCAAAGTACTAAGTGCCCTCAACTCTCATAAGTCATTAGAAGGGACAACTCATCTCCTCTCAGCAATTTAGAAAGTCAGGATTTACTGCTGCAAAGACGTTAAAGGAAGCGTAAATCATAGAGTCTCCAGAAGATTGTCTCCAGAAGACCAGTAGACTAGCTGGTCTCAGTTATCACTTTAATGGACAACAAATCTTTGACATACATTTTCATTTCCATCCATCATAATGAGAATTAGTGTTCATCATTTTTTTCCTGTAGGTTTCTGGTTGGGATTTTAGGACTAACATGGGTGGTTTCATTTTTCTACCTCCCATTTAGGGCAGCTACTAAGGAAAACTCTCTCTCTGAAATATCTACTCTGTATCTGTGTGAATAGAGACAGCTGGAAATGATTAGAATAGAACTCACATAGGGAAAGAATTCTTCTGAATCAAAAAAAGAGATGACACTCTGCTGTATTAACAGAAGAGGAGTTCAAGATTGAGCTGGGCAGATGTTCAAATGGCATATGGACATTTAGCTGTTCACACAAGAATTTATCCTCAACAAATTTTATTTAAAAGCAATTGTAATACAGATTGCACCTCTGAAATCTGGGACGCTCTGGTCCATCAACATTTGGGGTCCATCTGGGCAATGGACATTGGTGGACCAGAGAGCCCTCATATCCAGGAGCTAGGGCGTGCTGGGCAGTCTGGCTTGGGAACCCTGACTAAGGCCAGGCAGTGACAGCTAGTGACTGGGACCAGCAGTGGCTAGGGAGCCATGGCCAGGGTTGGGAAACAGCGGCTGGGGTAGGGAAGTGGCAGACAGGGCTGGGGAGCTGCACCAGGGAAGATGAGGCCAGGGCCGGGAAATTGGGGCAGGGAAGTGGCAGCAGAGGCTGGGAAGCTGAGGCCAGGGAGCCATGGCTGGGCTGGTGCCCTTGTCAGAATCCTGGCTTCCCCGAGTTGTGCAGGAAATTTGGCTTACACAGAGGTTGCGAGAACACAACCCCCGCATAAGTTGGGGGTCTGCTGTACTGGTGCCTTTTACACTTTGCTTGTATTCCCTCATTCGGATTAATGACAGGTGACTCCCCTTCCTCTTTTCTTTTTCTTCTTCTCATCCTTTCTTCCTGCCTCTCAACTGTATAAACTCTGGATTCTTATTTTCTACTTGAATCTGAAGTGGATCTGACCCACAAAGCTAATTACTTAATGAATAAATTTCTTAGTCTTCAAGGTGCTAGAGGACTGCTTGTTTTGTGACGCTACAGACAAACATGGCAACCCCCCCAGAGATTAAAATCCGTAGATCCATACATGTTTTTAAAAATTCTTAATAAACTCTCCCTGTTTCTGTGTCTACCCTTTTAAACGCTACTGTACTGGAATACTTTGTCCAGGGTACGTCATTTTGGTTCTTCCTCAGCACAAGTTAAAGTGTAATTGTGACACACTTCTTGTCTTAGTGACAGTAAATTACCAATCTAAGGGACTTTAATGTATTAGACAGATACAGAAAATGGCATGCTTTCAGAAAAAAACAAACAAAAAACATAAACCCCCCCCCCCCCAAAAATCCACTGTTTTTTCTGAAATGGTCTTCTGCGGACCCAAATGTATACTTCAAATGGAATCTGCTTACTAGATATTCCTGAGAAAACTTCCTAGCACATGAAGATGTTTAGCACTTATATAAATTATATGAATTTATTTGTTTGCCAGGTGTATTAAGTGTTTTGTTATTGATTTGAGTTTGCAATCTTCAGGCTAATGCAGGACCAGGTTCAAATTCAACATGTTTGGGCCAACTTTATATATAATATATTAAATTTGTGTCATGTTCTTGCCGTTACTTCTTCCATGTTTTGCCTGGAGAGACTGACTGAGCTAATTTGGTCTCAGATATCCATAAGGTTAATTTTCCATAGAAGATAAATTATCCTGTTGATGGACTAATGAGTCACAGTTGCCTCCTGTCCAGGAGTATTGATGGCTCCTAAATGTTCTCTGTTCTTATGTATTTCCGGCAGATCATTTCCATGCACATACATCCTGTATTGCTAGGGTAATCAACTGCAGCATACAGTGTATTTGTGCTGTGGGCATTATGGATGGAAATAACTCCTTTCGTCTTTCACAACAGCATCTGCAAACTCTTATCTAGTGAGCTGTTCTGGGTAGTGTTGCTTCCCTGAAAACAGAGTACTCCCAGAATAGCTCAGCTACTAACCACTCAGTTTTCCTAAGATTTGAGTCTCCAGGGTGGCTGAGGAAATACCTGGAGTTTGTGGATATAGCTTTCCGATAAATGATTGGCAGAAAGACAGCATTCTTTCTTAAATAAGGTGTCTCCTTAGCGGTGCAAATAAGAATTCATAGTACCACATTAATTAGAAATCCCATCCTTTAAAGATAAAGAACATTCCTACTTCAGTAACATACAACTGAGATGATTCTCAGCAATTGCACCCTGTCACAGAATGCTGGTCATCTGCTGCTGACAGCAATTCTCAAACACTTCAAAGCTCATAGCTTTCTCTAATCAACATACACGAATACGTCTTTATTTATTCAGCTATACACATATTAACACTGTATCATGCTCTCTTGTGCTGTAATATTAACTGACAAGCTTGCTCTGTCTGCTGACACAAGACTTTCTGGTGTTGCTCCTGCCTTCTTGCTTGCTTCTTTGTCTTCTTTCTCTCTGCTTTGTGCTGCTTCACTCACATCTGCTCTATGCTCTTCTCTCTTTAGCTCCTAGTCCTTTGGCTGCTCTGTTCCTAATCTCTCAGCTGCCCACTAAGTAACTGCCTTGTATAATGTTCTGTCAGAACCTTCTAGACACTTCTGTACTGCACATGCTCACTATCAGACATTTCATTGGGTACCTGTCAGTTCTGTTTTATTCTCCAATTACAGTCATTATTATTTTTCAGTCAGTCATTCTTGTTATTGTAGTCACTGTCATGTGGATTGAAACCTGGGACTTCTGGAGCTTAGTGCATGAGCCTCTACAGTTTGAGCTAAAAACCAGCGGGCACCTGGCTAGGGGTGTAGAGGTGACTTACTATTTCTCTCCTTATGTGGTTTAAGTGCCTCTACGTGGGGCAGTGAACCACATCCAGTAGGTGTGTTACATTATGATCTGTCCACTACCACAACCTTTAGCCTACGTTTGGTGGCTATACCAGCCTTATCAGGTGCAGCTTCCAATGGTGCAGTGACTCTTGCTTTTTCAAAATGGATGCCAGGAATGCAAAATGGAGTCTGAGGAATTTCTCTGATATCAGTGGATAGATATGTGCACTATGAAGATGTCATGAGAAATGAGTGTGCCTGGAAAATATTCTTTCCTGACTGAACCTTTTCATTCCCCTTGTTAAGCATTCTCTGCATTTACTGTTGACTCAGGCAAACTTTTCTCCACCATTTTAAGTTACTATATTACAGATTCATAATTTTTTTTCAGGCCAGAATGAAGGGGTAGGAACATACTTTCCTGTGTGCATAAATAGATGAGCTAGCAAGCTAAGAATAGGTGTAGTCCTTGGAGCATGGGTGGTAATTTAGGCTTGCTTCTTGACTGCAAATCCCACCCCACCACCTCCAATCCTTTAGGTTTATATTGGAGCTGCTAGTCTGAGACTCCACTTGTGCAACAGCTGAGACTACACAGCTATTTTTACTGTGCTAGAGTCAGCAGAATTAGCACATATCAATTTACTCATGCTGGGGAGCATGCTGACGTGTGGATGTACTTTTTGTCAGGCTGCCTGTATAGCACAGGCCCAAAACCTCTCCCACCAAATTCTTCTGAGGATGGAATTATTAAATCCCCATAAGGTATAAGAAGAACCCAAGAAGTAAGTAATCAACAACAATAACAAATTCCCAAAATGCACATATAATTTTTATGCAAGAGTGTAATAGAATAGCAGAACCTTTTGACCTGGTTAGGCGGGGATGCAGCAGCAGCTCACAACTTGAAAGAAAGCTGTAGGAACCGAACTTTACCCCTCATAGAACCCTTTCCCCCTCCTCAAAATAGGGCAACAATTCAAACCAGAGGAGTCCAATCCAAAAGTTAAACAGCCCAGAAAATGCTGTTAGAGATATTCTAAACCACAATGACACTCATTCACCTTTGAAAAATCTGGATTAAAATCAAATTACATAAACTCAACAAAAAACTCCGCCAATGCTATGCAGTATGACCAAAAACTGATTTAATTTACTGTCAGCAAGACATGGATGGGAACGGGAGAAAAAAAGCCTTTTAAACAACTTATGAATCATTGAGTATCAGAACAACCGAATAAACCGTCATTCAAAACAGTAACCTCCCCAACTTGCTAATTAATACAAACAGATAAAACCACATAAGTGCCACCCACTAGTCAACCAGCAAAATTTAACACCCACTTTACTGCTGTTGGGGAGTGTCTTGATTCCACAAACAGTGGGCACCATTTGACACAGAAATGTAACCCCACCCACATACGTTTTAACATGTTTTTCTGACTTTTGAAAAGAATCAAACTTATTGTAAGTGAGTCACTGGATTTTTTTTTCTTTAATGTTAAACTGGCTGTTAGAAGGTAGGTGCAGTGATATGAGAAAAAATTTTATGCTTTTAAGGACAGTCGATATGCTAACTGATAACTCTTAATTTGAAAACATTTATTGAGACTTTCTGCTCATATGTGTGTTTGTGATTGTGTATATAAACTGCATCTCTAGCTAACACATCTAGCTAAATTGCACAGAGCAGTGGTAATTGAGATACAGAAAACGTGCACAGGAAACCTTAGATAGGGGAGATTGATTACAATAAGAGGTAAAACGTAAACCCATACTATCATCTCTCAGTCTGTACAAAATGCTGCCACCGCAATCATCTCCTGTATTTTTTTCAGGCTGAATGCATTCCTTACACCTTACAATGACTACTTCCCCTGTATCCTGCTTTTCTCTGGTACTGAATTTGAAGTTTTCATCCTCATCTTTGAAAGCCTGCACCTCAGGACACATTTTCAATGTAGTGTCAGGTTGAACTCTGCACGTGGCTGTCTTCCAGTGATGCCAGTCTTGATTCCACAGTTATTTTCTTCATTTTCTCCTGTACATTTTCCCAGGGTGTTCATTTTGTATGGACCATCTTTTCATTTCCAATATCCTATGTCCCTCCACACTTTCAGCATTCCAAATTTACCTAGAATCTTACTTTCTCTGTTTATAAGACATTTTTCCATTTAAAAGATTCTTGTCCACTCAAAATTACTTGTTTTTAGAACCCGTCTCTTCAGCAGAACTTTCATCATTAGATTAAAAACCAAACCTAGCCAAACTACATTAAAAATGTTAATGCTGCAAAGGTGAGTACTGGAGAAGTTAGAAAATGTCAGCATTAAAGTCGCTGAATTTTGCCACTTTTGTGTATACATTTTAATGGTTTTTAATTACATATTAGCTGCGTCTACACATGCACGCTACTTCGAAGTAGCGGCACCAACTTCGAAATAGCGCCCGTCGCGTCTACACGCGTCGGGCGCTATTTCGAAGTTAACTTCGACGTTAGGCGGCGAGACGTCGAAGTCGCTAACCTCATGAGGAGATAGGAATAGCGCCCTACTTCGACGTTCAACATCGAAGTAGGGACCGTGTAGACGATCCGCGTCCCGCAACGTCGAAATTGCTGGGTCCTCCATGGCGGCCATCAGCTGGGGGGTTGAGAGATGCTCTCTCTCCAGCCCCTGCAGGGCTCTATGGTCACTGTGGGCAGCAGCCCTTAGCCCAGGGCTTCTGGCTGCTTCTGCGACAGCTGGGGATCTATGCTGCAGGCACAGGGTCTGCAACCAGTTGTCAGCTCTGTGTATCTTGTGTTGTTTAGTGCAACTGTGTCTGGGAGGGGCCCTTTAAGGGAGCGGCTTGCTGTTGAGTCCGCCCTGTGACCCTGTCTGCAGCTGTGCCTGGCATCCCTATTTCGATGTGTGCTACTTTGACGTGTAGACGTTCCCTCGCTGCACCTATTTCGATGTTGGGCTGAGCAACGTCGAAGTTGAACATTGACGTTGCTGGCCCTGGAGGACGTGTAGACGTTATTCATCGAAATAGCCTATTTCGATGTCGCAACATCGAAATAAGCTATTTCGATGTTGGCTGCACGTGTAGACGTAGCCATTGTGTTCTGGTTTCCCTCTGCTATATTAAGTTCATAGAAGGAAAGGAGATCATTAAATGGGCAGTTATTAAGGGTTATCCTTCTTTATGTAATGGCTTTATTAGATGATAGTGTTTCTTTAAGGCAGTTACAACAGCAAATGAACACAAGCAACATTTATAGGGAAAAGTATGGAAACTACACTGACAACATGTGACAGCAAACCACATCCAATGTTTAGGATGTCTGTTAAAGTTGATTTACAAGTATCTTTGTTATGAATTTTTCATGGTGAAGTGTGAACTTTCTCTGTCCTGGAGGTATCTTGTGTCTCTAATACAATGGCCTGTGATGGACTTCTTGAACTGAATAGCCCCAGAACACTGTTACAGATGAGAAGAAGATGCTACTTACTTACAGTGAAGCATGTCAAACAAGGGGACGAAAAGGCATTTCCAGCTTTTTCTGGTATGGCTAATTGTTATTTCATATACAGGCCTACTGAGGGATTTATTGGTACCTTTGCCATTTATCCCACGTACAGGGCAGAAAATAGCTGTACTGCCCCAGGACCTGAGCAAGGAGTGACAGTTTGGTTGTTCCTTCCCTCTTGCTTCATGGGAGTAGTTAAACGTGCCAATCATTTTATGGTACAGATTACTTCCTGTTGCATGCTAACTCAGGGCAAACCTATGTTATAGGGAAAAGTCAAATAAAAGCATGCAATTCCAGCTGCATTAATGACAGACCTGGAGTGGACATACTTTAATTCAGGCTTCCACTCCATCTTCACTAATGAGGGCAACAGGCAGCTGCTCTCCTGTTGTGTTCCTTTACTCTTAACAGGGGGCAGAAGACTGTGGTCAATGTTGTCACCCTGTAAGTTGGATTTAGTGCATCTCTACTAGGAGCGCTAACTCAGACTCTGGAAGATCAAATGCATGAGGGTTGATCTTCCCAGTAATGATGATGTACCCTCAGTTCTGCTACTTGGTGGAGAGCCTCACTCCTTGTGTGGAGCAGTTGGAGAAGACGCAGATCTGGGGAATGGTCCCTGCTGTGTGAGCTGTGATGTGGGTAATTCATGCCAAGAAGCACATTACACCTCCTTATTTCTTTTTGTGCGGATGTGGAGGCTGGCTCACGGAGCACAGTACATTTTGTGCAGTTAGGTAGTACACACATGCTCTTAGAATTCATATTGTTCTTGTCTCTGTTCAGTTATCTTCCTCTGCGTACTTCTCACCACTAAAGTCAAAAATACTTTGTAAATGTAATTGGACCAGGACACATGTGAAAGACCTGCTGAAGGGGATGAAATATCTTCAATGTATGCTCTGTCAATAGTAAGGTAAACTACTTGTGCTTCTTAAAGGAAAGTAAAAGGGATCTGGGTAATGGAAATCAAAGGGATCAGACACTTTATTTAAATACAGTACTAGCCCTATAGACACACTGGTTGAGATCTGGGAGTTCTCGAGGGAAGGGGAGGGAGTTATGAAAGCATTTTTGCTGAGGCCATGGGGAGTGGGAAATAGGGGAGACACACCCGAGGAGGAGAGAAAGACATGACCCTGGGGGACTGGACGCAGCTATCAAAGGAAGAGATCAGTACTGCTATTTTGAAGAAGGTAGGTAGACACTAAATACTAAGTGCTGCCTAATGAATTAGAGTGCCAGCTTTCTGGAAGCTAGTTATGGTTCCCTGCGTCTCTGGCACAGCTTATAGTATCAAAGGGCTGCTTTAACTTGTACCTGTTAGCTGTTGCCCTTAAGACAAGAGCTGCACTTGAGGATGCGTTCTAATTAAGATATACAACTCTAGCTACATTAAGTGTGTAGCTAAAATCAACATATCTAAATTCAAACTTTGGTGTCATTCCTCTACAGCAAGGCTGTGTCTACACTACCAAAGGGAGGATGGTAAGTAGGGTGTTGGGAGATTATTAATGCATATGCAGTTTTTCATTAAGCTAATTCTCCCTTGGAGAAACTCTGAAGTGTAAAACTTCCAAGAGCTGGTTCGCGTGTAGCTGCGGCCAACCCGATGGTACTCATGAAGTACCGGCGTGTTAGCCTTGGCTACACGCAAGCCAGCACTTTGAAGTTTAACACTTCGGAGTTGCCACGGGGAGAATTAGCTTCATAAAGTGCTGCATATGCAGCACTACGCTTCATTAATAATCTCGCAACACCATATTTACCATCCTCCCTTTGAAGTAGATCATTGATTGGCTCATAGGTATAGAAATGCCCTAAGGGACAACATGCCAGCTGGAGATTGCCAGAGCTGATCATGCTTTAATCGTGCTACGTCCCCACTCAAACCCCATCAACATGTCCTCTGTACTGGAAGCAGCAAGGCGGGGAGGCTTAGGAGTTCATGGTGTTGGCTGTAAGCCTGCTGGGAACTCCACCACAACCAGCATATTACCAGCATATTATTGAAAGAAGCTTTCAAAAGAAGGTGCTCTTCCTGAAACGGGAGTGGAAGAGTGCTTTTGAAAGAAGCACCATTTTTTTAATTTGATTTTGAAAGAATGCTTTGCATGTATATGCTCCACTGTGTATTTTGAAAGAGCCCCTTCTTTTGAAAAATATTTTGGAAAAACTTGCTAATGTAGATGTGGCCATACTGGCCGAAAAAGCCCTGATACTAAAATTATAGCTACAGTTGTGTAGATAGAATGTCATTGACAGACCAGTATGAAAAAACTTGTGTAGACAGTCCTTTGCTCACCTTCTATTTCTGTTTCTTTCATGTTGTTTAAATGCACCTAACTATTTTAAAGCATAATCTCAAAAATAAGTACATGTACAGGCTATGTCTACACTAGAGAGTTTTGTAGACAAATCTGGGGTTTGCAGACAAAACTCCCGACACGTCTACACACAAAATGCATTTTGTTGACAAACTGTTGACAAAAAAGGAGTGTAGATGTGCCAGGGGCCCTTTTGTCAAGAAAGCAGATTAAAAGATCAATCTGCTGTTATGTGTAGATGCCATCTGTTGGCAGATGTTTTGTCAGAAAACCTCTTCTGACAGTAACTTCTGTAGACAGATGCTTCTAGTGTAGATGTAACCACAGAGACATAGGTAAGGAATCAAAACTAAGTTCTCTTACTCAATATTTTATGTTAGGGAACAGCGGTATCTATTAAAAACAAAATTGACAAGTGTTGCACAGAATTACTTGTGATACTAAAACTTCTCCCTCTAGTCTAGGAAATAACAGTGTTATGATGGATATTTGTGTGGTGGTTTTGGTCAGTATTGATATTTTATGGCAAAAATTATTTTGTATTAGGAGCTGTTCTGTGAAGTCACTGAAGCACGTCTACACTAGAAGCATCTGTCTACAGAAGTTACTGTTGGAAGGGATGTCCTGACGAAACTTCTGTCAACAGATCATGTCTACACATAAAATCAGATTGAACTTTTGATCTACTCTGACAACAAAAGGGCACCTCAGAGCATCTACACAGCTTTTTTGTCAGATGCTCCCTGGGTTTTGTCTACAAATCCCAGTTTTATGTACAAAACTCCCTAGAGTAGACATAGTCTGAAAGTATAATCAGCATGTGTATTACAGCAACCACTGAAGCGGGTTAGTGATCCATCCTCCAAGATATTTTCAGAACAGATCTTACAATATCGAAGAGAAGGGGTTATTTTGGTGTCTTTGTTTGCTGCTTCTAAAAGTCTAAAATATGTTTAAGGCAAAAAATGGATTAAATTTATTGGCTGCAAAAAAGGTAAGACCACCAGATTTGGGAGGTGGTCATCCTTTCTGCCTGGTTGGAGGAGTTCAGTTCAGGTTAATGGGGTTCAATATGGACATAGTAGTGCATTATGTTGTGTGAATCCCAGCAAATGGGCTATGGATTCTATGTCCAGGAAGTTCTGCTCCAAGGATAACTCACCAGAGATGCAAAAAGGGGCCTTTCTGAAGCAGAGAATCTGAAGATGGTTGAGACAAAAGAATGTACACGAGCTAGGTAGATAAGCTAAGGGGATGCCAGCCCTGTCATTCTCTGTTGCCACCTATCATCCTGGTTTGGATACAAACTGAATACAGCAAACACCTGTTGTTTCCTACTCCAGAAAAGAACCACATTTCCCATAATCCCATAAAGTTTGTTTACAGCCACCGATCTTTGCTCTCATTGTTCTGGGCTGTTATTTAGCTCCAGTTTACTCCCTACGCAGTGGAAGTGTTGGTAATGCTGCTAAACAATATTGAGCTTCCATGGTTCAGCAAATTCTCTGATTTGAGCACCAGTCAGGTCCCAAGGTAGTCATATTAAAACAGTTCAACCTGTACTTGAACACTCCTATTATGTCTCCTCAGTTTTTTTATTTTTATTCTCCAGGCTAAAAGACCTATTTTTAAACCTTTATTAATACATAATGTTTTTTAGTCCTATAATCATTTTTGCTGCTCTCCTCTGGAGTTCCTCCAGTTTGTCCACATCTTTCCTGAAATGTGGTGCCCAGAACTGGACGCAGTATTTCAGACGAAGCACTGCGGAGGAATTATTTTTCATGTCTTGTTTACAAAACTTCTGCTAATGCATACAAGAGTGCTGATGTGTTTTTTGTTTGCAATAGTGTTACACTGTTGATTCATAGTTAGACCCCCCCCAGATCCCTTTCCTCAGATTACCTCCTAGGCAGTCATTTGCCATTTTGTTGTTGTTCAACTGTCTGCTCCTTCATAAGTAGAGTATTTTGCATTGTTCATACTGAATTCCATCCTGTGTACATCATTTCCCCAGTTTGTCCAGATCGTTTTGAATTTTACTCCTCTTGCACTTGCAACTCCTCCCAGCTTGATCTCATCCTCATCCTCTCTATGCCACTAAAGGTGAAGGTATTAAACAGAACCCTTGTTCTCCCCTTCCAGCTTGACTGTGAACCACCGATAGTTACTCTCTCAGGACAGTTTTCCAACCAGTTATGCATCCACCTTATAGCAGCTTTATCTAGGTTGTATATCCCTAGTTTGCTTCTGAGAAGATCATGACAGACTATCAAAATGTGTACTAAAGTTAAGATATACCACATCTACTACTTCTCCTCAAGGCTTATTAACCTGTCAAGGAAAGCTGTTAGAATGGTTAGACATGCTTTATTCCTGACAAATCTATACAGTTTGTTATTTATCACCTTATTATCTGCTCTGTGTTTGCAAATTGAGTGCATGATTATTTGCCCTATTATGTTTCTGAGCACTGAAATTGAGTCTTTGCCTACACAGGCAATTGAGCAACAAAGCTTTTGTCTTTCACAGGTGCCTAAAAACACCGTGAACAAAAGCTTTACTGCAGAAAGTGTCACTGATGTATTTGTTGATTTTTTTCTTGTTATCCCTTATGTCTGTAGCTTGTTTAATCATGTTTTGTGCCTTGTTTTTCCTAATATTATTCCGACACACTTATGTTTGTTTACATTCAACCATTGTAATTTGACCTAGTTTCCATTTCTGAAGGACTCTTCTTGAGTTTAAAACAATTGAAGATATCCTGGTTAGACCAGGTAGTCTCCTGATCTACTTCTTATCTTTCCTATACAGTTGGGATAGTTTGGTTTTGTGCCCTTAATCTTGTCTCTTTGAAAAAATGGCAACTATCTTGAACTGTTTTTTCCTCTTAGGCTTGTTTCCTGTGAAATCTTACCTTCCAAGTCCCTGAGTTTACTGAAGTCTGCCTTCTTGAAATCCATTTTCATTATTTTGCTTTTCCCTCCTATCATTCTGTAGAATCATGAACTCTTACATTTCACGATCACTTTCACCTAAGCTGCCTTACATTTTCAAATACTTACCCACTTCCTCCCTATTTGTTAAAATCAAATTTCTGCTAGTAGCTTTCTCTGCCTTTTAAAAATGTGACTCCAGTACATGGCAACAATTTGTTGGATAATCTGTGCTTTGCTATACTACTTCCCCCACTAGAAGTCAGGGTGGAAAAGTTTCTTATCAACATCAAGTCCTGTACTCTGGGTGATTTTGTTATTTAAAAAACAAACAAACAAACAAACACAAAACAAAACAAAACAAACAGGAACCTTATTTACCTTTTCTTCCTGGTTAGGTGGTCTATATTAGACCCCTACCATGCTGTCGCCTTTGAGGTTTTTTTACTCCTTTTATCATTACCCAGAGAATTTCAAAAACTGTCTCCTATTTTCATCTCAAACTCAGTCCAAGTATACACATCTTTGATATACGACAACATGTCTTTCCTTTTTCCTGGCCTGCCCTTCCTGAGAAAGCATTCACTCACGGGTATTAGCCCACCAAATCTCTGTGATGCTCTGTGTCATAGGTACTTTTTCAACTAGCATTTCTAGTTGTTTCTAATTATTCCCTGTACTTCTCATGTCAGTGCACAGACATCTAAGATACTAACTTGATTTACCCACTATGCTCCCTCTTGTCTCTCTTTTATTCCTGCTACAGTGGACCATGCTCCCCTACCCATCAGGTTCTGAACGTTTTTCCAGGTCTTCATTTTTGACTTACCCATTTGCTTTTGTATCCTGTTCCCATCAAATTTACTTTAAAGCCCTTCTCACTAGGCTAGCCAGTCTGTTTCCAAAGATGTTCTTCCCCATATTTGGTAGGGGAACTCCATCTCTACCCAGCAGTCTTTCTGCCTGGAACAGAATCCCAAGGCCAAGGAAGCATGGTGACACTGTCTTTGCAGCAAGGCATTCATCTGCAGATGCATTTATCTCTGTCTGAGCCTATACAGTGAAGGTAGGGAGGAGAGATTTAGGTTTATTGAGACCCTTTTGGGAAAGAAGCCAAACAGGAAAGATTGGTTCCACCTAAACCAAAAGGGAATCAGATGGCTGATATATAAAATTGATAGTCATATAGGAATTTTTAAAATGTGGGCTGGAGGAAAGCTGACAGGTATGGAGGAACACACAATTCAGTGCATACATTTCCTAGAAGAGGGTCTATAAACAGGGAGTAGCTGAATGCTAATAAAGAGGAGAGGACACTTTTATATATATAAGTAAAAAGTACAGGTAGGAACAGAACAGTCAAATGGAAGAGTCTGATTCTATTACATCACATGAGCTGAGAAAGCTACATATTTGCAAATTTTATAAATGCTTGTATAGAAATGAAAGAAATCTAACTACAAAGAAGGGTGAACTTAAGTGCATGATATTAAATGAGAATGCTGATGTAACAGGCATCAGAGAAATTTTTTGGAATTATGATGATCAATGGTACATAGAATAAAATGTCAGAAAGATATATTTGGTTGTATGAGTGGGGACTGATACTATATTTGAAAGAAAACAGATTGAAATAAATTAAAAATATTAAAGAAATCAAAATACTATAGAACTTCTTTGGATAGATACCCCATGCTTGAATAATAGGGCATAGAAGTAAGAATATACTACTAACCATCTGACCGGGATGGTGATGTTGATAATTAAATGCTTAGGGAGATTAGAGAGGCTGTAAATATACACAGCTTAATGGGGGGATTTGAACTATCCCCACACTGACTAGATATGTCACCTCTGGATGGGATGCAGAGAAAACTTCTTTACACCATAAATGACGGCTTGTTGGAGCAGCCAATTGTGTTACCTGAAAGGGGAGAGGCAATTCTAGATTTAGTCCTAAGTGGAACACACAGTCTGTTCTGAGATGTGAATGTAATTGAACTTTGCAGCAATGGTGATCATAACACAATTAAATCTAACATCCTAGGAGTGAGAAGCGAGACTACCAAGCAAGCCCACCGCTGCACTATTTAACTTATAAAAGGGGAACTACACAAAAATGTGGAACCTGAATAGAAATTAAACAGAACAATCACATGAATTAAATGCATGCAAACTGCATGGATAGTTTCTGAAAACACCATAACAGAATGTGTACCCCAAATTAAAAAAATAGCCAGAGCGTAAACAGAGTCAAAGATGTGAGGTGAGGGAAGTTAGAGACAAAATGGCACCCCGTAACAATTGTATTTGAAGTCCCACTGAGGAAAATAGAAAGGAGCATAAACTCTTGCAAGTCACATGTATAAGTATAATTAGGCAGGCCAAAAGGAATTTGAAGAGCTACTAGCAAAAGACAATTAAAAATTTGCTGTTAGGTTTTGTAAGTATGTTTGAAGCCAAACAAGGTGTGGGGACACTGGATGATCGAGGTGCTAAAGGAACAGTAAAGGAAGAAAAGGCCACTGCAAAGAAGCTAAAGGAATTCATTACATTAGTATTCACTGCAGTGGTCCTACACCTGCGTCTTTCTTCTTATGACATATCTAAGAAATGGTCCCAGATTAAGGTGTCATTAGGGAAGGTTTTGGAACAAAGTGAAAAACTATGCAGTAAGTCACCAGGACCACAGGGTGGTATTCTGAAGGAACTTAAATATGAAATTGCAGAACTGCTAACTGTGATATATTATCACTTTATCACTGTGTGTAAATTATAATTTAAATCACCATTTGTACCAGATGACTAGAGGACAGCTAAAATACGAAGAACGGGATTTGTTGGGGGAAGGTCTACTTGGCTTTTGTAAAGGGCCATCAACAATTGTCCTAACCAGTCATCTAGGTAAGGTGATGATGATGATACTGACTGAGAGATTAAGATCGCAGATAGAAGAACATATAGCTGACAAGCAAGCAGGGTTCAGAAAAGATAGAAGTACCGTACAGCAGATATTGGCACTAAGACTGATAGCGGAGAAAGCTCGACGAAAGAACAAAAATGTATACACTTGCTTCGTCGATTTTCAAAAGGCATTTGACAGTATAGATCAGAAAGTGACTTGGGCAGAGCTGGAGTCATACGAAGTGGATAGCAGACTAATGTGGTTGTTGAAAGATATCAGTGATAATGCGGAGGCAGCGGTGAGAACATGCGGGGAGTTGGGAAGTTGGTTTAAAACAAGTAGACGTACGAGACAAGGAGATCTAATATTGCCAAGTATCTTCATCACACATCTGGAAAGAGCTATGGACAAGATCAAGGAAGGGGTAGAAGTGATATCTGTACACAGGAAAAGAATTAACAACTTGAGGTTCGCAGATGATATAGTTATCATTGAGGAAGATGAGAAGAAGCTAGTGAAAACACTGTGGGTGTTAAATGAAGATGGGAAGTGGTACGGACTGATTATGAACATCAATAAAACAAAAACAATGGTATTTGGAGATAAGGAAATAGGAAGGAAGATCAGTGTGGATGGCATTGAACTAGAAAATATAGAGAAGTTCACATATCTGGGGAGCAATATACCGTTTGATTTAGACCGTAAGAAGGAAATAGCAACCAGAATAGCGAAAGAGAGTGAGTTTGAAGGCGATGGATAAGATCTGGAAAAGCAAAGCAATTAGCTTAAGAACAAAGCTGGGCACCTTGAAAATGTGTGTGTTGAGCAGCACGTTGTATGGATGTGAGACATGGGTGATAACGAAATATTCGAAAAGAAGAGTATTGGCATTCAAAAGGAGTTGTTATAGAGACATTCTGAGAATAGGATGGATGCAGAAGGTCATCAATGAGGAATTATATAGGAAGATACAGCCAAAAGAGAACATGTTGCAGAAGGTTATAAAACGGAAGCTACAACTATTTGGACATATTTGCAGAATGAACTACGAACGAAAAATCAAGATCCCTAGTATTTGGCATAATGGATGGTTTGAATAGGAGAAGCAGACCCTGCAGAGAATGGATAGATGATGATGTAGACTGGTGCGGAGCTAGTATACAGAAGCTAAGCCACTCCGCACTGGATAGGGAAAGATGGAAGGAAATAGCGAGAGAGGCATCAGACACCAACAGGCGCTGAGCCCACGGTTGGTGTTGATGATGATGATCATGCCTGAACAATCTACTAGAATTCTTTGAGGTGACTGACAAACAGTGAGGGGATAAAGTGTGTATATTATGCAAAATTCCTGAAGGTACTTACATCTAAAGCAGTTGCAAAGGAATTTCACAAAATGTTGGCTGAGCCACAACATGGAATATGGAATTCAGTGTTAATAAATGGAAAGTATATGCATATTGATACACAATCCCAATTATACATACAAATGATGGGGTTTAAATTAGCTGTTATCACTCAAAAATGATCTTGGAGTCTTTGTGGATAGTTCTCTGCAAACATCAGTGTACAGCTGCAGTCCAAAAATAAAAACACGCTCACAAAATATACTAGAGAAAAATAACCCACTAGAGGTTTTCCAATCAAGACTCTTCATCTTAGAACAGAAATTACTAAGGGGTGATATGATTGAAGTCTAGAAATCCATACATCATTTGGAGATAGTGAAAAAGTGTTCTTTACCCCTTTCCATAACATGAGACTGAAAGTACCATTGGAATGATCAGGCAACAGGTTTAAAACAAACTAAAAGAAGTCATTCTTCAAAAAATGCACAGTCAAACTATGGTGCAACTGGGTTAAAACCAGAGAAATTCATAGAGGAAAGGTCTGTCTATAGCTATTAACCAAAATGGTCAGAGATGCAACTGCGTGCTCTGGGTGTCTCTAGGCTTCTGACTGCCAGATGCTGGTGGAAAATCACAGGGGATGGATTACTTGATAATTGTTCTGTTCTGCTGATTTCCTTTGATGAACCTGGCACTGGCCACTGTCAGAAGATAGGGTACTCAGCTACATGGATCATTAGTCTGATTCTATCTGGCCATTCTTATGAATCAGTGATTTTTGGATTAAATAAACTTCTCTTTAATTTTACTTAAGTGCAAACTGTGCATTCTGAGTGCTGAAATGGACTGCTAAATGGAGAGGGTGAGGGTGATTTCACACCTTCAGGGGTGACAAACCAGAGGGGAGAAGGTTGACTGCCTGGTAATTAAGAACTTCGGTAGACTGATCTGGGGAGTCTCTGGATTGGAAGGCTAGTTGGGGTCACTTTGCCACGAGTACAGTAAATGCTCAAGGAGTGCGAGTTAGTGTAAATCGAAACTGCTCCCCATCCAGCCCTCGGCTCCCACAGCTGGGAGAGCCCGACAGGCACACAGCTGCTTGTGGCACCGTTTCTCCCACACAGCTGCCTGCACCCACACTTGCTCAAGCTGCCCACTCCTCCAGCCAATCCCCTCCCTCAATTTATGCAAAATTGGATTTACGCAGCAGTTGCCCAGGATGCAACCACCGAGTAAATTGAGGGATTACTGCAACTAGACTGATGGAAGCCAGGGTGAGACCCCTGTTGGGGGGCTCTGGTGTCTACTGGTGTTTGGGCTCTGAGCCATGGCAGCAGACAATTGAGGCATCAACAGATAAAGGCAGAACCTTTCACTGGTGTGGGTGATTCCCCAATACATCACAGTGGGGCTAAATTCACCCTTTTTATGTCATCCTCTTAGTCCTTAGAGTTTGAGATCTGCACACTAGTGTTCTATGTGTACTGGCAGAGTGAAGGATCTTACATTAGGGTGAGCTGTGGAATCTATGCCAATGTACAGCCAGTACGAGAATGGAATGAGGCTCTTTCTTTTTTTAAGATATTTTAAGTTAATGATGGGAGTGAAATTACTAAAAAGACAGTTTCTAGAAATCAAAGTTTTCATTTTGAAACCATGGCACAGGGCTCCCAGACGGATGGAACGGGAGTATTTGAGTGCTTCCAGTCTGAAAAATTATAACGGTATAGTAAAGATTGAGAAGCCCCAGACTAGATTTTATAAAATTACTCAAAACCATGATCTTGTTTTCGCTCCACCCACCCCAGTAAAAGTTGTTTCAACTTTGCAGTGTGAGGAAGGCTGGTGTATTGGTTAAAGTCCATGCCCAAGACTTAGAAAATCTGAATCCATGTCTCTGGTCTACCACAGACTTTCTGCGTGACCTTGGTCTAGCACCGTGGTGTTCAGGACACTAGCCATATGTGGCTGTTTGGCTGGTTGAGTGTAGCTAGCTGGCTTGAATAAATATATTTTCAGAATAATGTGTCTGGTTCATTATAGCTTCCAAAGTGGTGGAACATCACAGGTAATCTCATCTTCTCTGTTCCTAATTCCCTTGAACTGGCAATAATAATACCTTCCTACTGCACATGTCAACTTTGGGAACAAATATAAAAATAACACACACAGACAAGGGATGAGCTTTTCTTTTCTCTGGCATAACATCACTTTTATTATTTCAGCTCCATGAGGCAGCTCCAGTGGTGCTGGAACTCTTTTTGGGATGTGTAGCTCGTTCTGGCTCCCAGAAGGGTTTCTCCCCTTCCAGATCAGTGAGTGGCCATCCTGCCCCACAGCCACGAATACCAAACAACAACTCCCTGGCCTCCAATAGGTGGATGAGAGGCAACAGTTCAAGGGCCCGGTCTTACCTCAGACGGGCCCTGGAGAAATTAACTCAAAGTAGGGCAACACACACATGCTTCCAATATGCCTGGGCCCTAGCTCAGGGTTGGGCAGCAAACAAGCAGTCTCAGGAAAGCGGGGCTCTTGGTCAGGGCAGCAGCAAACCACCTGTCAACAAGCTCCAGCCCTAGATCAGGGCGGAGCAACACACACAGTTCAGCTGTGGAAATTAGCACAAGTCTTTAAGAAGTGAGCCCAGGCCCTAGCTCAGGGCAGAGTGGCACACAAGCAGTTCAGGAGGCCCAGGCCCTACTCAGGGTGGGACAACAAACAAACATAGTCTTTAGGTGGCCCCGGGCCCTAGCTCAGGGCGGAGTGGCACACATCCAAAGAAAAAGATCCTGAGCCATGGAGAAAGTCAGGGCAGGCCTAAGTGCAAGGCTGGGCAATGAACACACACAAATGTTTCCGGAGGCCCAGGCCCTAGCTCAGGGCAGGGCAGCAGACAACACACACTCTGCATGCTGGCAGAGAGAGGGGAGACTGCCACCTGGCAAGTGCACGGAGGGAAAGTGGGGGGCCATGGGCCCACCCACTTCACTATGTCCTGGCCCAGGGGCCCTGGTCACAGCAGCATGGTCTACTGCGCAGGTTAGCAGGGAATCCAGACCGCAATGTGTGGACCTGAGGTTCTTTAATGGTCCTCTCTACCCCCTGGCTACTCCCAGTGTCCCCCTACCCTGGCACATACCAAGAGTCCAACCAAATTCGCAGGCTAGCAGGGTTCCAGGTCCAGCTGGAGTGCAGTGGTCTAGGGGTTCCACAGCCTCAGGCCGGCTCAGGGTGCAGGCTGAGGCTGGTTCTCCCTCCGCCTCAGGCTGGCTCAGGGTGCAGGCTGAGGTGGATACTCTGGGCATTCCTCCACGTCCAGCAGGTCTTCTACAGGCCAGTTCCACTTGGGGTCCACAGGATACCAGGACCAGCAAGGGTCCAGGCAGCCCAATCCAGGCCTCAGCCTTACTCAGCCAGTCCTCCGCCTCCCACGCTAGGAGCCCAGAGGCATCCTCTGGCTCCCCTGGAGGCTGCCAGGCAGGGAGCACAGAGCTATCCTCTGGCCCCTCTGAAAGCTCAGCTTCAACTGAGTCCTCAGTGCTTTTATCGCCCTGGCTCTGCCTCCTGACATCAGGTCACATGACTGGGAGGTGACAGGCTCCAGACAAAATGACTCCTGGAAGGGTTCCTCCCCTTCTGCGTAGTGGCAGGGGGAGACACCACCCTACTACAGGGTGGTAGTGCTGAGCTGCACCTCCTCCACTTTAGATCTAATGAGACTAGGCTGCCAACTCTCCTGGACTGGATGGGCCGGACTCCATTGCTGCAAATGGAATCCAGTCCAGGAGAGTTGTCAGCCTTCACCACCCCTGGTGGGAGCAAAAGCTGGGGGCAACTGCAAAGCTCTAGGTTGGGTGTGGGATCCCGAGGTTGAGGGGGGCAATTTCTGTGGAGGCCATGGCAGGGCCACAGGGCAGGAGGAGCCCAAGGACCAGTGGAGCCTGTGGGGCTGCCCGGTAGCAGGACCCCAGGGGCCAATGGGGGCATTGGGACTCCCAGGGCTAGCAGAGCCCATAGTGGCAAGACCCAGGGGGCCGGCAAAGCATTTGGGACTAGCAGACCTGTGGAAGCTGCCCAGGGGGTGACACCCAGGACTGGAGGAGCCAGCAGCAGGACCAGTCCCCAGGCATGGGGAAGCTGAATGCAAAACCTGAAAATCCCCCACAACTCTACTTCCTTTGCTTATGGCTGGCTCTTAGCTGCTGGGTAGTGTTTAAGACTCCTATTTGCAGAGGAAGAGTTGTCCCCTGTTGAATGGAAAGAAAGTGCAATGTTTGATCACCACTGAAAACATCCAGGTTGCCTGGCTCAAAAAAACATGCAGAGCATGTTTTAGTTAGTTGTGGGAAGGCAGACAGAGCTGTAATTCAGTTATGTGGTTGTGGAGGATGGTATCAATGTAACTATCTAGGAAAAAACAGCCTGCTTTATAAACCTTGAATGGTAATAGACAATTAAAATCTTTTTTTTAAGAGAACTTCCAGGCCATGCATGTGATAAGCTCTGTTTTCAGGAGGAGTTTGCCCAGTTGATTAATGACTTGAGGGAACATGGTGGCCCATTGCAGGGACTCTTGAATCACTTTCTGTTACCAAACAACTTCTCGTATTAGTGAAGCATTGCAGGGGGGGATAAATGCTTTGAACTCTTCAGGCTGCATAGGGACTTTTTTGGTTTCCTGCCCCTTTTAAGAATGTGAAGTGTAAAATCTTCACAGACAGTGATAGCCTTAGGCTGGTATCAAGAATTTGAGCCACTTGGCTGTTAACTCTTCATACCACTTGATGGACCAGCCAACAGAATCCTTGCTCATTCCCTTTGCGTTCCATCAACCTGAATAATGTGGATGGGCTGTATTGGCCTTTACGGGGTCTTTGACATTGGTTCTTTGGGCATCCCATTAGTGTTGAGTGTCTCCACTGAAACAGTGTGGCACTGTCACATTTCCAGCACAGGTAAACCCAAAGAAGAAAATTACTTATGCCCTATTGCAGCAAGGCCCTTAAACATGTGCTGACCTTTAACCCCATTATCTTTAGAAGGACTAATCACACACTTAAAGTTGGGCAGATACTTAAATATCCTGCTAGATGAGATCCCCAGTTTGTTAGTTCATCTTTCTGCCTATCTTTGTTTAGTGAAGGGGACCAGCTGAATCAGCTCTAGCATGTCTCATAAGAGTGACACATTGTTCAAGAGATGGGGAGTACCACGTTTGACCATGCAAATTTGAATTCATGAGTCCAAATATTAGCCAATAGAGAAGAAAAGGCTGCCAGGCAGGGCCCTTTTGAAGGCAGGAAAATAGGTTATCCATAAATCTTAAATGTAGCCTGTCTTATAAGATGGCTGCTCTTTTTAACCTTATTAAGCTCTCCCCTCTATAGCTGATGGAACCAGAGGTGCTGGAGGTGGTGCTGCACCTCTTGTTTTGAAGTACTTCTATAATATACAAGATTTACAGTTTGGGTCTGTGACTCTCAGCACCCCAAGTATACAAATTGTTTCAGTACCCCTGCTCCCACCTTGTACTTACCTTTTACTGTACTGCATAAATATGCACTGAGCAACTTACTGAGCTATTTCCTTTATCAAAAGTATCAGTCATTACACAGATAACTTAACTATTACTGAATTTGACTGCACATCTTTCAACATGTAATTTACCACTTTTCTTCCCTGCAAGATTAAGCAATTTAAGAACATCTGGCACCATGGGTAACTTGTAGCATCCTAGGTCTAGAGCTAATTAGACTGAGGCCACACTGTTGTAAACACAATCTGTTAAGTGTGGTTGAAGGAAAACAATGCATAAATATTTGTATTTAATAATTTCCTTGTGCCTAGTTCTGAAGAAGCAAGTGCAGCATCTTTCTGTAAGTTTGGCTTGAAGATATATATTCAGAATGCAGAAAATCCAGGGCCAGATTTCCAAATGTTCCTCAACAAGGCCACAAATTGATTTCATGGGGCAAAGAATGCCTGAATCATTATAAATATCCTCTCCCTCTCAAAAAAGAAAAAACAAAAAAACAGAAAACCCAAACTGTGTGCTACCGCATGGATCAAGTGGAGGATGAAGTGGCGATGGTGCTCCCCTTGTAAGGTTTAGCTCTGTGATTTGAGTGCTGACCTAGGTTAGGAGAGACTCAGATTAAAGTCTTAGCTTGACAGCAAGTTATTCTGGGGTCTGTTGTCTTTCAGCCTCTTGCGTTGAATCTATTTCTTATTTTATTGACTTAGCGAAAGAGAGTGGCTCTGTTGCCCAGTGGTTACGGTGGTCATCTGCTCCAATTAATACCTTTGAATTTAGACACTCATCCCTCATTAAACGAGTACTTTTATTTACGAGTACTCACTTATATGAGGGACACATTTACTTACCTTTTGTTCACTGGACAAGTGATTCGGCCCCACTAATACGAGCCTTACCCCATTCCTGCAGCTTCAACCCACTGCAGCCTGACCCCTCCCTCCCCCACTGGCCCCACAGACCTAAACTGCTGAAACCTAAACTCCTCCACTGGCCCCACACACACCAAACTGCCGAAACCTAATCCTCCCCTGCCGGCCCCACAGACCCCAAACCACCAAAACCTAAACCCCCTCACTGACCCCGCAGACCCCAAATTGCCACAGTCCCCCTCTCCCCCCACCGCCGGCCCCACGCACCCAAACTGCTGCAGCCTAACCCTACCACCAGCCCCACAGACCCAACTTGCAGCAGCCTGAACCCCTCCCCTCTGGACCCAATCCGCCACCATGTTTTAACCCTCCCTCCCACTCATGTCCCCAAACTGTCCCCGGCCTTTAACTCCCCCCAGCCCCCGCTGCAACCCCAGGTTCACTTACCTTTCAAAAGCAGTGCCACTTGCCACCATTCCAAGCACTTGGAACCAATCAGAGACTTCTACATGTATGTTAATGGGAATTTAGTGTCTCTCTTGCGAGTTTTCGCCTACGAGCAGAAGGTTGGGAACCAGTTGTTCTCGAATAGTGCAGGATGAGTGTACACAGCAGAATTTCTTCAATAGGAGAGGTTGAGAGAGACCCATCCAATAATAGTCTGGAGGCTCATACTTAGGAGATTCACTGGCATGATGACAGCAGAAGTCATGTCCACAGTCTGAATCGGGGACTTGAATAAAACATGTTGCACGTGCCAGTTTGGAAGTTTGGTTCTAATCATTATTTACTGGTTTTGCTGTGTGATCCAAGCCTAAAGATTAAACAAGGCTTTTTATTTGGCAATATCAGAACAGTTTGCTTTGACATTTCCAACATTTTTTTCTGCACTTGGCCAAAACTATTTGTCAAATTTGATTCAGATTTGCAAAATCAGCTTTTTAGGGGGAAAACATCACCCACTGTTACTAATGTATGGTCCCATAGAACTCAGTGAAACTCCCTGTGAGCATCACATCTCACCCAGGCACATAAGTTCACAATCTCACCCAAAGTAATAATAACAAAATTTTTCCACAATGATTAACCTGTGAAATGTGATTCTTTGGTTTTAAATGCAATTGGTGCATTTGAGCCCACAGGAGCTCTGGGGGCACATATTTTGCAAATTACATCATTTATGATACTACCTGTATAAAAACCCTATGAAATAATAATAGCAATTATATTGGTATACATCCTGATTAAGAATCAAAACAGAGCTCAAATATTTAAACTGTTTAAACGTTATAAACAGTTAAATGGTTCTTTGACTAGTAGACCCTTATTGCATAAGTTCTGGACATTCTACACAGATTGGTTTGTGTCATCATAACATTTGCTATTCAGAAAATTGGTTACCTCGAATTGTGTTCATAAACACCTGTTGGATTTAAAAATTAAACATTGGTAGGCATGGCTTCGTGCTCCCTTGCATGTGTGTAATCAACCATAGCTGTGAAGTGTGAGTGCAATGAAAGTGTAAAATGCCAAAAAATTGAATTTTGTACTGAGCATTGCCAATTTTTATTTGCAGAAAACTGAACACTCATGACCCCCCGCAACCCGTGAGGTCATGCCCATCGTGCCTTTTTCTGAGACCCTGCCCTGCCTCCATTCATTTAATGTCCCCTCCCTCTACCGCTTCCTTCCCTTATTCTCACTCATTCATTTTCCCCAGGCATGGCTGGGGCAGAGGGCTGGGATGTAAGGAGTGAGGAGTCTGCCTGGGAGAGTGGGATCTGGGGTGAGGCCAGCAATGAGTGATTTGGGGTGCAGACCGTGGTACCAGGCTGGGGAGTTAGGCTGAGATATTCAGAGTGTGGGAGGGGCTCCAGGCCAGGCCATAGGGTTGGGATGTGACAGGTCAAAGGGTCAGAAATGAGAAAGTCAGGATGCAGGGGTGGAGCTCTGGTATGGGAAGAGTGTTGGAGTGAGTGAGCAGGTGTGGGATCTAGGAGTGGTTTGGGTGTGGGAGGGAACTCAGGGCTGGGATGGAGGTTTGGGGCATGGGAGCAGGTTTGGGGTACAGGCTGTGGAATGCACTCACCCCAGGCAGCTCCCAAGAGGCAGTGACATCTGGATCTGTCTCCTAGGGAAAGGCATGGCTGGGGAACTGCACACTATCCCTACCTCCAGTCACTGCCCTATTGGCTGTGGTTCCTGGCGGTGGGAATTGTTGAGGCAGTGCTTGGGGGGGTGTAGTGCCCAGAGCCCCATTGGCTGCCCATAGGCCTAAGAGACAGAGCTGCTTCCCAGAAGTTGTGCCGAGCTAGGCAGGCATCCTTCCTATTCTGCTATTGATGGCCAACTGGATTTTAAATGAATTGGTCATTAGTGCTGACCAGAGCCAACCAGGTGTTCCAGTTGAAAACTGGGTGCTTGGCAACCCTATTTATAGTGGTTTACTCTCCCTTTGCTCGGGACTAGATGATTACAACAGTTGCAAGGAAGTCGAGAAGCAGGCCCAGAATAGTTTCAGTTGCATTCACCCTTTTTTATTTTATATCCTTTTTAATTCCATTTTTCAAATTTTCCCATTGCTCTGATAAAAATGGCTGTTGTGGCTGATTAGTGGGAATTATACCTTACAGCATGTGTGCTGGAAAAGAGAAGGTTCAGGCCTCAACCTTGGAAACATGTCAGCACAGCAATAATTAAGATTAATTAATTAAGATTAAGCAGGTGCACAAGAGTTCATAAGATGAAGGTTTTAGAGTCTGCCCTGTTATTTAAAATTGCAGTCTATGGCCTCTGCACCAAGACCAAGGGAATGAGTGTAGTACAATGGATTCCACAAAATAAAGGAATCCACTGGGCAGCTTCCAATATACAGCAGCCCTTTATGGTTGCTATAATCCACCTCCCTCCTTAACCATCCCTGTCTTTGCAGAGGAGAAAGGTATCTATCCTACTCATACACTGTGCTCTGAATTATATTCCCAGAGTTCAAAGCTTATGCAGTATTGCTGCTCCTGCTAATTGTTTTTAGCTGAGTTTGCCCCCATGTAAAACTCAGCTAAATCAGTGGGTAACAGCATCAGCATCATCCTAGAGGATCATTTGGTGCAACTGAGTTAGCTGTGTTAAATGATTTCTCTATCCACATTGATGAACTGAAGTTTTGAGCATTAAATTCCAAGTTATGAAATTTCACCTTTATTTACAGGACACTGGCATTTGCACTCACATTCCCCGCATACCAAATGTCAGAACACTTGTGACTGAATTTTACTGTCTATCTGAATTCCGTACTAATGTATTACTATGTCAGTTCTGACCTTAAAAAGCCACATTATAGTAAATGAGAATTTTTTTGTTTTTTGCTGGATTTTTACACATGCCTGAATGCTTGTTGAAAGTCTGCCTGCATGCTACTGCAAAATCTGCATAATATATTTGATGGTTTTTGTCTTGCTTTCCATAAGAGTCAGAGACTTGATTCTGGGCTCTAGTTGCTTTTTTCCAGAGATGTTTCTTTATCTTTTAAATCAGCAAGCTAAGCTTTGAAACTTGTTAATTTAAATCAGAGAGGTATGAATTGCTTGGTAAATAGGACACAAGAAAATTATATATGTTTTGTGATGGCTACATACAAATGTATAGCTGTAGGAAGATAGAATGTAGACCATGCTTACAGAATGAAGGATCTAGTTTGGGAAGGAGTGACTCTGAAGATGTGGGAGCTAATGGTGGTAATCAGATGAACATGACATCTCAGTGTGACACAGTGACAAACAGACCTACTGCCATCTCAGAATGCATAAACAGGGAAATTTCAAATAGGCATAGAAATGCTATTTTCCCTCTGACTTTGGCACTGGGACGATTACTGTTGGAATTGTCTGTCAGGGTCTGGTGCTCACAGTTCAAGAAGGATGTTGACAAACTGGAGAGAGGTCAGAGAAGAGCCACAGGAATGACTAAAGGGTGAGGAAACACACCTTACAGAGATCAATTAATTAATCTTAACAAAGAGGAGGCTAAGGAGTGGCTTAATTACGAGCTGTAATTGTCTACTGAACAAATGGTGAACAAATATTTATTAACAAGGGGGTCTTGATTCTAACCAAGAAAGCTTTATCACAGTACAATTTCTAGAAGTTGAAGCTACATAAATGCCACCTTTGGAAATGTTATAACACAGAGAGTAACCATTTGGAATGGTTTATCAAGTATTGTGATGGATTCTTACAATTTTTAATCAAAACTGGATATTTTCCTTAAATATTTGATGTGGGAATTGTTTTGGGGAAGTTCTATAGCCAGTGTTTACAAGAGGTCAGACTAAATAATGAGAATGATCCTTTGCAGCCTTAGAATGTTATGCATCTATAGCTGTGTCTACACGTGCACGCTACTTCAAAGTAGCAGCACGAACTTTGAAATAGCGCCCGTCACGGCTACACGTGTTGGGCGCTATTTCGATGTAAACATCGACGTTAGGCGGCGAGACGTCGAAGCCGCTAACCCCATGAGGGGATGGGAATAGCGCCCTACTTCGACGTTCAACGTCGAAGTAGGGACCGTGTAGTCGTTGCGTGTCCCGCAACATCGAAATTGTGGGGTCCTCCATGGCGGCCATCAGCTGGGGGGGTTGAGAGACGCTGTCTCTCCAGCCCATGCAGGGCTCTATGGTCACCGTGTGCAGCAGCCCTTAGCCCAGGGCTTCTGGCTGCTGCTGCTGCAGCGGGGGATTCATGCTGCATGCACAGGGTCTGCAACTCGTTGTCGGCTCTGTGTATGTTGTGCTGTTTAGTGCAAGTGTGTCTGGGAGGGGCCCTTTAAGGGAGCGGCTTGCTGTTGAGTCCGCCCTGTGACCCTGTCTGCAGCTGTGCCTGGCACCCTTATTTCAATGTGTGCTACTGTGGCGTGTAGACGTTCCCTCGCTGCGCCTATTTCGATGTGGTGCTGTGCAACGTCGATGTTGAACATCGACGTTGCCAGCCCTGGAGGATGTGTAGACGTTATTCATCGAAATAGCCTATTTCAATGTCTCCACATCGAAATAGGCTACTTCGAAGTAGGCTTCACGTGTAGACGTAGCCTATGAAATATAGCTCATGAAGACATAAAATAGGAGTCATGTGTTATTGGGCAAAAAGTGGTTGTTAGAACATAAGAACAGCCATACTGGGTTAGTCCAAAGGTCCATCTAGCTCAGTATCCTGTCTTCCGACAGAGGCCAAAGGCTGATGCTGTAGAGGGAGTGGACAGAACAGGTAATCATGAAAGCAATAGCTCTCCTGACATCCATTTCCAACGTCTGACAAAAAGAGTCTAGGGACACCATTCCTACCTATCCTGGCTAATATCCATTGATGGACCTAACTTCCAAGAATTTATTTAGTTCTTTTTTGAACCCTGTTAAAATCTTGATCTTCATAACCTCCTCTGGTGAGGACTTCCACAGGTCTACTATGCGCTGTGTGAAGAAAAACTTCCTTTTGCTAGTTTTAAACCTACTGCCTATTACTTTCATTTGGTGACCCCTAGTTCTTTTATCCATAATCATCATCATCATCATCACCATTAATAACTGTGGACTCAGCGCCAGTTAGTGTCTGATGCCTCTCTCACTATTCCTTTCTATCGTTCCCTGTCCAGCCTGGCATGGCTTAGGTTCTGTAGACTAGCTCTGCGCCAATCTACAATATCATCTATCCATCCTCTGTGGGATCTGCCTCTCCTATTCGAACCATGCATTACGCCCACAGTGTTCGGACATTTCATGTTCCAATTGATAGCATATGTGTTAGTCGTAATTTTCTTTCAGTAGCCAACTTATTGACCCCACCCGATCACTCGATTGGTGTCGCGGACCTTGTTTATCCAGGTGACGTCTGAGCCAACATCTTTTATCATTTCGACGTACTGGCATCAGATTTCATTTGGATTGTTGTTTCGTGGTCAGCACATCGACAATCATCTGACCAACCCATGGGAACAAGTAAATAACTTTTCCTTGTTCACTTTTTTCATGAGTCATGATTTTATACACCTCTATCATATCCCTTTAATCTCCTTTTTTTAAATTGAAAAGTCCCAGTCTTTTTAATCTTTCTTCATATGACACCCCTTCCAAACCCATAATCATTTTGTTGCCTTTTTATGAAACTTGTCCAATGCCAATATATCATTTTTGAGATGAGGTGACCACATCTCCATGCTGTATTCAAGATGTAGGTATTCCATGGATTTATACAGAGGGAATAAGGTATTCTGTGTCTTATTTGGTATTTCTTTTTTAATGATTCCTAGTATTCTGTTTGCCTTTTTGACTGCCACAGCACATTGAGTGGATGTTTTCAGAGAACTATCCGCAATGACTCCGAGATCTCTTTCTTGCAGGGGTATAGTAAAATTAGTCCCCATAATTTTGTATGTCTACTTGGGATTATTTTTCCATTGTGCATTACTATACATTCATCAACATTATAATTCATTTGCTATTTTATTGACCAGTTTAGTTTTGTGAGTTCTTTTTGAATCTCTTCACAGTCTACTTTGTTCTTAACTATTTTGAACAGTTTAGTATCATCAGCAAATTTTGCCACCTTACTCATTGTCCCTTTCTCAAGATCATTTATAAATAGGTTGAATAGAATTGGTCCCAGTACAGACCTTTGGGGGACACCACTAGTTACCTCTCTCCATTTTGAAAACTTGCCATTTATTTCTACCTTTTATTTCCTGTCTTTTAAATGGCTTTCTGTCCATGAGAGGACCTTCCCTCTTATCCCATGGGAACTATTTTATTTAATAGCCTTTGCTGAGGGACCTTATCAAAGGCTTTCTGGAAATCTGAGTACACTATATCTGCTGCATCCCCCTTGTCCACATGCTTACTGACCACATCAAAGAACTCTAGTAAGGCATGATTTCCCATTACAGAAACCATGTTGACTTTTCCCCTCAACAACTTATGTTTATCTATGTGTCTGACAATTTTATTGTTTACTATAGTTTCAACTAATTTGTCTGGTACTGATAGACGTACTGGTATGTCATTACCAGGATCACTTCTAGAGTCCTTTTTAAATATTGGAATCACATTAGCTGTCTTCCAGTCAATAAGTACCATGTTGATTGGAATACATACAACTATTTCCTAAGTATTGTTTTTTGAAACCGAGTATGAACATGAAAATTGTCCTGAAAATTTCCTATACCAGCTGCGAAGATTACATTGACCAATATTGCAGCAAAAGCATGTATGACCCTTCCCCCATATATTTATTCATGTTACAGAATTTTGAGTTTTTGACCTAATAGTTTGAATGTGCCAATTGAGAATGAAAGACTCAGTATGGTTCATTTAGACCTATAGACTTTTCCCATCTGCATTTGTGCTTGTTCATATTACAGTTCTGAACACATTTCCATTTTTTGGTTTTGCTGTTGTAACTAACTGCACGCTTTTTATGCACATCCTTTACAAATTACCTCCTGTTATTTCCATGGAACCAGAAAGATAAAATTTCCATTTTTGAGATTCCACAGATTTTTTTTCTTAAAAGTAATAATTTTGTTTCAAAGGAGGCTGGCAATATACTTCAAAAAGTAAATGTTTTCAGCCAAAGATAGTCTGAACAAAATGTCAGTGAACTTCATTTTGTTTTACACTGGTAATTCAGTGAAATATTTTCACGTTATATTATCAGGGTCTGAAAACTTATTAAATCATGTTCCAAGTGATCAATGGATTTATCCTTCACAAAATAATCCCTTCATCACTCATTGTTTTCCTTCTTTGATCCAGTAGAATAAAGAAAGTTATAAAGCATCCTGTCAGTTCATTTTCTTCGTTTCTTCAATCCTGGGCTTGACTGTTCCATAAGAAATTGAAAGTGGGCATTAGGCATCAGCCAGCTAAATTTGCTTAACAAATACAAATAACCACATACTTTTAATTTGGAAGAACAGTCAACCATAGCCATTCCATGTGTTTGAAGTATTTCTTCAGGAAAGTTCATCATTTTACAAATTATGTAAAATTGACTTATCAGTGGAAGTGCATTTCATAAAAGTATAAACCAGGCACATATTATCACATTCATCACATGGGCTGAAAGAAGCAGATATTTGCCTCAATCCAGTCTGTAAGTGGTGCAGCTAAATGTCATGTGTGTGGCATGTAGAGTTTTTCCTAGGGTATCTTGGTGGACACTCCATAATGAGTAGGACGTCTTCTTGTCACCCTCCTATTTGTGAGTCCGTAGATGCCTGATCAGCTTGATTCTGGAGCTGCAGATCTTATTGCAGTAGGGGCAAGTGTTGGTAGCTGTTAGGAGGACATGGGGCAATTTTTGCCACTCTTTCTTCTATTCCACCTCTCCTCATCTGCACTGCAGTGGGCCCTCTTGAATTGTTCTGCTTCCTCATGGATAACCGCTCTCCACTGGGTACAGTCCTGGTCAAGGTTCTCCGATGTGTTGACACTGATGCTACATGTTTCATGTGTTCCTTCAGCATGTCCTTATGTTGGTTCCACTGGCTCCCAATGCTCCTCTGTCCTTCCTTCAGCTTGAAAAACAGAATTTTTTTTGGAAGGCACCGATCAGACATCTGAACCACATGACCAGTCCAATGAAGTTTTTGGTGCATGACATTAGTTTTAATGCTGGTCATGTTTAACTCCTCCAGGATACTAGTGTCCATGCACCTATCCTCCAAAGAGATATTTAGGATTCTCCTTAGGCAGAATTGATAATATTGTTCAAGTGCCTTGAAGTGATGTTTGTCTTTTGGCCAGGTTTCACGTGCATACACCAGTGTTGGAATATCCACTGAATGATATACCCCATGTAAAAAAAGTCACTTTGCAGTTTTCTTACAGGCAAACTCATGGATGGTTTTAGATGAAAGCATTTTCACTGTTGAGATAGGAAAACTGAAGAATATTTTCTAATTTGAGAAAATTAAATTAGAGAGCTGCTAAGGTAAAGGAAATGTGGGTAGGTGAATGACCTCCACCTGCTCACACCATGTGATTTGCCAGCCAGCTGTTAATTTTGTAAAAGGTGATCATTCAGTGCCAAAAAGTACAGAGTGTGTGTGTTAACACTGTTCAAAAGCTGGAAATGGCACTTAGTGTTTTTTTTTAAATAATCAGTAAGCAACCCAGCTGCATTCTCCTTTGTTCTTAAGCAACTACATTGTATACAATCTCTTAAATTGTGGAAAATGTCCCCCTATTAGTATGAAGGGGAAAAAATGGAAGATCTAGTCTGTATCTGAGGAAACAAAGTGTAATATTATGGGGCAAATAGAAAACAACAGGAAAGTCTGCTGCTTTTTAATTATGAAGCACAGTATGGACCCCAAAAGCAGTTGTTTGTATCTGGAGGCCATGTTTAATTTTGTCTGCGACACAGACAGGTGTTACAAGTAGAGCTGGCCAGACAGCAACTCTTCCATTTTGTGACAAGCTTCGAGGTTTCAAAATTTTGTTTCCTTTCCTCATTGGAAAGAAAACAAAATCTTTTGAATAGTTTCCTGAAATATAATAGTGCCAATATCCATTTTCCATTCAAAAAGGTCAAGTTTTCAGTGTATCTTTACCATAGTGTCCACCTGAAACATCTGTAACCTTCCCAACAAAGACTTCATCAAAATAGATTTGTCTCTGCAACACATTTCAGGCTTTAGTTAAACAAACGGTTATTATGATGAAAAAGAGTTCCATCAAATATTCCCTCTTGCTCTAGTAAGTAGATGGAGAAGACAGTAGAAGAAAATATTGGGTATTCAAAATTTACTAGCACATTTTCCTGGCTATTGCACATTCTAATGGCTATTTCATAGTGCAATCAGTTGATATCTGTTACAGGGGGTTGTGTATCAATAAGATGAACTCGTAGTTTCTGTTACTGTTATCCACAAGAGAAATGTACTGCAGTACGTATTGTAGCATATTTCTTAAATCCAAAAAAAAAAAAAACCCAAAAAAACCAAAACTCATAGCAGTATTGTGTACGTGATTTACCCTTTTAAAAGGAGAGATGGAAAATCTCAAAATTGCATTAGTTTTCTCATATAGTTTATAATATTGGGGATCCCTTAGGTTTCAAGATAAACATCTTCTTAAGAGGTGTCAATGTTGAGATATAATTTTTTTTGTAATATCAAACTGTATACAGAAAAGAATTTGACGTTTGTAGCAAAGTTTATTATCCTTTGCATGGTTATTGCTGAGATATGGGACAAAATAAAACTTAGATTGACCAGATTTGCGGAGGAGGGGTAGAGAGGGGAAGAAAGCCAAAAAAGGTGCTGTGCCTTTTAAAATAAATACCAACAATAGCCATCTCTCTCTCCTTGTCATTGCAATGATTACCCGCCTTCCAAGTGCCATTCTCATATCTCTTTCTCTTCACCTTAATCTCCTGATTCAGCGGGATAATCTGGTTTTGCATCCAGCCCTGAGCTACCTGCACGTCATAGTGTGGACTCTAAATGGTTAGATGAGGAAGAGCAATGATGCTTGGCGCTAGTCTGAAATATTGCTTAATATGGAAAGAGCAGTGTATTTGCCAAGTGGAAAAGGTTCTCAATATGATCATGTGCAACTAAAGATGGCTTTTGTAGAGTACATCTTCAAGTACCTGTTATATCTTCAGTCATCTAGTCTTGTGATTAGTTTATTGAGAATGTACCTGGTGGCAATTTCAGAATTTCATTTTCTCAGCTATAGGAAGTCAGAGTTTTTGAACTCCATGGTAGTGAGGTTCTTAAAATGAGTCACTTCTTTCCTACCCCCCTTTCAGTTATAACCTGATTCTTCATTGGGCTTTAATATTGTCTTACTGGGACTTATAGGATCTCTGTACATCCGACAACATTTTTCCCCTCTGTGTCTGGAAAATGCTTTCCTATGGCAAAGAGAGTATGTAATTTGCAATCGTAGTCAGCAGTGACTTACCACGCACAGTATTCTGAAAACAGTCACCTTGGGTCACACTGTATTTTTTTCTTTTTTAAATCTCAATTTATTTTGCAGTTTCCCTCAAACTAAGTTATAGATCTACCAGTGTTATACCCTAAAGGACATTCAACCCCACATGAGCAGCTTCTTCATACATTGGCTCCAGTGACTTTTAGTTTTTTACCAACATAGGCTAAGTCTACACTAAAAGGGAAGTGTGAATTAAGATAGGCAACTCCATCTGTGTTTATTATGTAGTTGGGGTCAACATATCTTAATTTAAATTTCCACATGGTCTCCACTGAAGGAGGTCAACAGCTTTGACTTCTCTTATACCTTGTGAGGAGCTGGAGCACCAGCATCGATGGGGACAGCCTCTGCATTTGGGTAGCATGTCCCTGCCCGCTACACTAAACAAACTTAGGAAGATTGATCGCAGTAGTGTCAATGTTCAATTTAATGAAAACGTACCCAAAGTACTGAGCCTTTTCATTTTTCATGTGGTCTGTTTCAGATCAAATGAAGAGACAAGCAGATCATCTCCAGGTGGGTAACACCTGTTTCTCAGTAGCCTTTCTAAGTGGTGATCTATACTGGATGTCTGAAGGATGGCTAATTGGTTGCTGTGTATGTATATTTATAAACCACTACCCCATTACTACACCATCCAGATCAGATGTAAAGTGGGGAAAGCAGTCCTGCTCTCCTTGTTTAAAAAGACTCCAATCCCCTCCTCCTGTGTGCTGCATAAGAGTCATCAGCATGGAACACGTGGCTGCATGTACACAATTAAAAAAAAACAAAGATTACTTGTTACAGCAGGGTCAACTCACCAATGTCATGTCTCCTGCTGGTCACACTGGGACTTAGCTCAGTTTATGGACTATACCAGCGTCTGGTCATATCTTCTGGTCATAGTCTGTTCAGCTCTCCAATGTATCTTCATGTACCTGAACTGCAGCATCCTCTTCAGGATACTTCTGACCAGCAACACCCACCATTCAGTTTTCATCTCTTTCTGGGGGTATTCCCCATGCTTACAGCTGCCTGAATGGCCAATTGCAGGCCCAGAGTCTAAACCTGTGCTTCAGAGGCAAGCTGCAGTGTATATAGGTTACATTCTAGTGTGGCTATGTGCAGTGCAAGGGGTTGGGAGAGCCCAGGCCTGCACCTACTCTGGGTCCCAATCTAGGTGGCAATCTTGTCCTGCTCTTCTTCACTCCACTGCACTGCTCCCTTTACCTGAGCCACTTCCCTGTGACCCTTGTACCTTCTTGGCACTTGTATCTAGGCCCACAGTCTGGGAGATATGAAGGTGGAGCTTCTCTGCAGCTTTCCTCAGTCTCCCCAGCACTGCTTTGTCCAAGTGCTGTTGGCTCCCTCCTCTGCTGGGATCCAGCACCTTCTTCCTTGCTGGTCAGGGTGAGAGACAGAGCTCCCCTCAGCTTTGCAGCCTTTTATAGTGCCGAGTCTGGTCCCGACTGGCTGGCTGCTCCTCACTCTGATTGGCCCATCTTGTGCAGGCTCCCTCTGGCCTGCTTGAATCCCTTTTCTTGCTGGAGTGAGCTACAGCATCACTTCACTTGCCTGTATTGCAATTGTTGTTATTGTTGCAAATTTGTATTCCAAATCCCATGCTCTATCACCTCTTTATTGTAGTCTGTACTTTTGATTTTCTGTGCAAAGGAACAGAGGGGAAGGGACAAGGTGGTGCTGTCCTTATTCATTTGAGTAATAAATATAAAGATCTCTGTTATCCTGGAAAATCAGGAGCACTTTTATAGAAATTGGGGCACACAGGCTGTCAATCTAGATCTTAGGGTGTCTTCTTGGATGGACCATTCATGTGCAACAAACAGATGTGTTCATAAATCAGTGTCAGTATCTGCATGCTCTATGTTGCTTTGTTATTTTTTTTTAATTTGCAGACATCTGTGGAACCATATGGGGTCCCTGTTTATATGCTGTCTCCAGATTTTGACTATTTTATTCAAACTCTACAGTGATTTAAATAACAGCCCACTTTGCAGCAATCAGGAGGCCCTGTGATACAATTCTTTCTAAATTCAAGTAGTGAAGAGTGGCAACTTCAACACGGGGAAGACCGACATTTTGAAGTTCTTCTGTGGTGACTTCAATTTAAGAATTTTGTCTTTCTTTGTGGGTTGTGAATAGTTTCTGAATAACATCTCTTTAAAAAATCAGAGCAAGAATATATAAAAATTAGGAATGTTGTCTCATCCAGCTGTTGTGTTTGCTCAGTGAAAAAAATCCTTCAGAGGATACTCTGCTTTTAACAACAAGGAATCATTTTTTTTATTATCCTTTTAGAACTGTGAATGTAATGCATTACAGACTATACAGAGCAGTTAATATTTTACTACACTCTTGTAGAACTACTGAATCCATATTTTAATATTTTTGTTTCAGGCAGAACTGCTTTGAAATGACTATTAATTATAGTCATTTTTACTGTGTACCTGTATATGCTCATATGCGTAGAATTCAAGTCTCAAATAGTATACCAATATGTGTCCTTTAAAATGAATACAGGTGACAAAGGTATAAATGTCTCTGTGGTGTTCCCAGTTAACTCTACGTCTCTGTTCCATTCATGTTATCCAGATCTTTGCTACAGTAGTATTAGGAAGGTTTATATGAAAGGTTACAGTCTGCTCAAAGGTAAGAATAGTGCCTTATGTCCATAAAGCTGAAGCAATCTAGTGATACATCTTTTAAAAAAAACAGATGCTATTTAATAGGTTTGCTATACCTTCTGTCTCATCATTGATTCTAAACAAGAAAAGAATTGCAATGTCACATCATAAATAAGAATGGAGTGTTGTGATCATCTGATTTTATTTCCTGCATAATACAGGCCATAGAACTTCACCTCGTAATTCCTGCATTAAGCCCAAAATATCAAACAGCATAATAAAATTTTCTCTATCGCTGTAAGATGAATCTAGTTGCATTATTTTATAATTCATTGTGGCTGTTTAATCACTACCCTGATTCCATCTCACTGCATCCTTAAGTGAATGAAGATAATCAGGTCTGATTCAAGTCCATCTGGGGTTCCCTTTTGTAGAATTATTCAATTTGGGTCCTGGACTGGAAGACTCAAGCTTCAGTTTGATTTGCTTCCCACCATGCTCCCAAATTCGTCTCCTGTGCAAACTGCACAGGGTTCAGCTCCACAGGAAGAGCTCTTGAAAGAATTTGTGTATGTTTGCAGGAAATTCTGAGTAATAGATGAAGGTTTCCACTGAAATAGGAAAGGGGAGGTGGATGGGGCATTCTTGATAATGCTACGGCCACAGTAATGATAAAGGGGATAACATCGGATTACTGTGGGGTTCACATTGTCATCCCCACAACAAGCTGATTGAGAACTCTGGTTTATCAGGGCATAAGCAATAAACAACACAGCAGCATTTTAATTTTATCTTGGCTGAGTGGAATCCTGATGACATCTGTGCCCCTTATGGCACCCTTGACTGAAAAAAGTCTGAAAAGAACTTTAAAGACTTAAGCTCACCAGGGCACAGAATATATCTTTACTGTATCCATGGCAAGAAGGGCTATAGTAGCATATATTCCATATTACAAAGATTTTCATAATAATGCATTTTTCTTTGAGGAAAATATCATGTATTTTCCTTTGAGGAAACTATAATGTATTTTGCTTTGAGGAAAATAATCACCTTTGTTACTAGAAAGAACCTCATGTTAATCCTCATAAATCAGTACTTTTGAAATGTCTACACTAACTGACTGAGATTCAAAAATCAACTCATATCCAGCATGTCATCCACTGCAATTTCCAGTTCCCTTTTTGCAGAACTGTCACTTAATCACTCAGTTCCCAGGCTGTAGCAGTGCTTGAAATTCCTCCATCCTAAGTGCAGGACTCTGCACGTGTCCTTGTTGAACTTCATCAGATTTCTTTTGGCCTAGTCTTCCAAATTATCTAGGTCTCCCTGGACACTATCCCTACCCTCCAATGTATCAACCTCCCCCCTAGTTTAGTGTCATCGGTAAAATTGCTGAGGGTGCAATCCATCCCGTATCTAAGTCATTAATAAAAATATTGAACAACTCCAGCCTCAGAACCAACCCTTGGTGCACTCTTCTTGATATATGCTGCCAACCAGACATAAAGGCATTGATTGTTCCCCATTGAGCCCAACAATCTAGCCAGCTTTCTATCCACCTACAGTATAGGGTTGCAAATTTTCCTGAACAGACAGACTAGGCGTTATTGCCATGAGTGACATCCAGGCCATCTAGTCAGCAAAGTTGGCAACCCTAGTAGCTGTATTGCTAAGCACCCACTACACTTCCATTCAATTTTACTTACTACAACATACATTTTCACAGGAAAATTTATTTTGCAGTCATGCAGGATACACACCATTTACTTTTTATCACTGTTTTCAGGTATATTCAGCAGCAGCAAGGCATTTGTAATGTGTGGGTTAAGCGGTGGGAACAGCGTTGGTTTTCCATGGAGGATGAGTGTGCTTAAAAAGAACAGAAACATCTGCTGAACAGCCTTCGAATTTACCCAGATTTCTGAGTGTTAAGTTCAGAAAGATCACTGTGTTTTCTTTGGCTGTAAAACATCCTCAATCAAATGGCATTTTAATATGGACATAAATCGTTCATTGGTTCCCTTTAAAATGTGTTTCAATGAGGAATGGTATTATAGAAACTACAGTTCACTCTGCTTTAAACATAAATCTTTTCTATTGTTACAGCTATTAGTGAGCAATTATTGCATGGTTATTGAAGCACTGTAGAAGTATATCAGTCAGAATTACAAATAGGACCAGGTTTCAGCTGTGCTGAGTAATCAGGCTGCTTGACGCACAGTTCTAGCCAGGACTTGGTGGGAGAACTCAGTGACTCTTTTTTCTTTTTTTTTATCCCCTGCTATCAATGCCATGGGCAGGGTATATCCCTGTTGAAGTCAGTGGAGATCTGACAGTTTATATGAGTTGGAATTCTGGCCATGGTATTATAAGACCTTTCTCCTCCTCGCATGTCACTGGTAAAAAGGTGACCTGCTATTGCTAATTCATTGAGAGACAGATAAAGCGAAAAACTGACTCTGTTCATTTACATCCCAAGGAATTTTTGGAGTTTTACATTGTGACTATGTAGAATGCGGAAGGATGTGTCTGCTCATGCTGTACCTGGATTCACTGCTTGGGTTCACTCCAGGAATTCCCAGTTAAATCTAAGATCTGTCTGTGGTCAGGTACTGTTGTCTGGCTGGGGGATTAAGGAGGCACAGCTTCCTGCCTTATACTGTGATCTCACAGAGCTAGAAGGGACCTCAGCAGGTCATCGAGTCCAGTCCCGTAGCCTCTTGGCAAAGCCAAGCACCATCTCTGATAGTTTTTTTTTTTAATCTGTTTTGCGCCAGACCCCTAAACAGCCTCCTCCTAAGGATTGAGCTCACAATCCTGGGTTTAGCAGGCCAGTGCTCAAACCACTGAGCTATCCCTCCCCAATAGCAAGCCAGTCTGCCTAATAGCCAGCACCTGTGCTTTGCATTCTATGAACTGTATAGTGCCAGCAATTAAAAGATACCACCCAGCTCTTTCTAAGCAACCACATTTATTCTTCAAGTGACAGCATTACAAAGCAAACCAGCGCGAACAATAACCACTGTCCATCATGCTTAATGGGGCCATGGTAGGTCAAAACCATTCCAATTCTTTGTCAAGAGTTGGGCTCTGCTTTTGGACACAGTATCCTGCCCATTTGTTGGATCAGAAAGAAGGCCTTTAGACATTTTAAACACGTGTCCTTTTTATATCAAAAGCCATTTCTTTATCTGATGGTTTCTGGAGCAGGTCAGACAGTGTTGGGGATGGGGAGGAGGGCGTGGTGGTGCCTTCATAATATACTTGACACCCAGTTCTAATGGGATGAGGGCAACACAGTCAAGGAAATAACCCATTGGCTGTCTGAAATTAGGAATTGGAGAAGTTTTCAGGCTGAGACTATCCTGATAAAGTAGAGATAATACGGATAGGCTACATCTACATAGTGTGCTGCTGCCAGTGGGGTCATGCAAATGAGGGCATTCAACAATGCAAATGAGGCACTCATTTACAAATTGTGTACCTAATTTGCATACTCTCGTGTGATGGCTGTTCCAGCAGAGCCGTCTGTCACCACAAAACAAGCTGTGCAGATGGAGTTCTGTTGACCAAAGACCCCCTTGTCCAGAGCTCCTTATTCCTCATTTCGTCTGACAAAAGGAGCTGTCGACAAGGTGGGTTTTGGTTGACAGAGCCCCATCTACACGGTTTGTTTTGTGGCAATAGAAACCTTTGCTGGGACAGCAATTACACAAGGGTATGCAAATGAGGTGCACAATTTGTAAATGAGCACCTCATTTGTATTGTCAAGTGCCCTCATTTGCATGACCCTGCCGGCAGCAGCGTGTTGTGTAGACGTAGCCATAGACTTGTAGATTATGTCCCATAATTGAGGGAGTTTGCTCACTGGTTAGTACCCATATTTGCAACGTAGATCTTACCAGTGTGGTTCATGTCTGAATAATTTCAGAGCTGATTGCTGTAGTGTGTTTTACTTGGGCCTACATGTACTATGTGGCATCCAGCCTCTCAGTTAAGTACTATTTTTTTTCAGCCTGTGCTGTGTGATCTGCGTGGGCTTCCAGGTTATTCCCCGAGTGCTGTAAGGTGCTAGCCTTTTATAAGCTCTAAATAGGTTAAGTCCTGTTTAACTTAGAAATCTCCTCCCACCTCACTTGAGAGCACAGCAATTGCAATGATTTGGTTTAACTAAATGCTAAATTTTACATTACATAAGGGCAGATAACAAATGTTTTCCATTCACTGGCAGTTCTGAAAAAAACTGATGTAGGGTTAAACTGAAAATGCAATTGTCTGACATTTTCAGTGAATCAAACTTTTTTTTCTAATTCAAACCTAAATAACATATTTAGTTCAATATTTTAGAACTCTTTAAAAGGGTTCTGTGACCAAAGCAGTTCAGCAGAATCAATATGAATTTATGAAATCATTTCAATATTGACAAATCTGCATTTTTCACTGAGAAAGTCTTTTGTGAAAAAAAAAAAGAAAAAGAAGTCCTGTCCTAATTCACATCCACCTTTCTTCCAGGATTCTTCAATATGTGGGCTCTTGGAACGTGCAGCAAAGCGTCTTTGCTCTCCCAGACATTCCCTGGGTTGATTGGTCAGACTGATTTGTGGAATGGATTGAGAGGGAGAATTCCGCTTTACTGAAAGTTGGAGGATTTATTGGGGTATATGGGTAGGGGTAATATTTTTTTAATTATTGTATGACAATCAGAGGCAGATTCTTCTCCATCACCAGAGTTAATAGAATTATTCCTGATTTAAACAACCTTAGCCAATCTAAAAATATACAGGGAGAATAAATTTTGGTTTAATCTACAGATGCATGTTGTGTTGCTTCAGTACCTTTATGTCAGAACAGGCTAATGATACATACATCATCTAAGAAGAAACTAAAGGTCTGCGGCAGTGTGCATCCTCCGGTTCAAGACTTGGAATGAGGAAAGCAGGCAAATAGGTTGCCTTCTCCAGGTCTGGGAGATGGGCCTCTGCAAGCTAGAAGAGGGATATTGAATTTCTTCCTCCCTACCACCCCCACAAGACACCACTAGGTAATATAATGGTTGAAGTCTATTGTTGAGATTGGGGCTGCTTTGGTAACAAAACCATAAGCGTGAAACTGTGTTTATTTTTAATTACTGTTTTGCTCAGATCTAGATTGCAGGCCCTTTAATAAAAGGCCTCTGCCTTAGAATCATCAGTTAGGATTCCCAGAGTAGTAAATTATCTAGGCATTCTCTTTGATTTTTAAATACTAACTTCTTGAAAAGTAACAAACAGGTGGGATCCAGGACCAGTGGCTAACTGACTGTCACACTGATTGGAAAATCATGTCTCTGTCAATATTTGTACATTAGGATTCAGGCAGTCTAGCAACCTGCTTTAGTCTGAACAGTGAGCGAGTTAGTTTAACATATACCAAGGACAAGATTAATTTCCAGCCTACTCTGTGGTCACTGGGCCTCCTGCTACCTTTGCCTAGCACAGGTGTCAGGCTTTATGTGGGATGTATTCTCCTCTGAATATACAGACTATAGGGGAGAGCCTCTTCCCATGTGAGTGGTAGATGTTGCAGCCTCTTTAAAGCTGCAAAGTGACAACTCTCACTGGAACTCCAGGTATATTGTGCTTCAGGAAAAAACATCTGTGAGCACCTGTTCAGGCAGCAGGGCAAACAGCCACCATGGGCCCTGGGGCAAGATGTGAGGGGGCCTACTCCCATGTCCCTGATGGGCAGGACTGAAGGCAGAAGGGGCAGGGCCAAAATCAGTCGTTCCTTAGCACTGCACAGGACATGGCATGCCCCACACCCCTAGCTCTCAGAGCCACATGGAGTTGCACTCTGGCAGCAATTCAAAGATGCCTGGGTCTCTGGCTACTGTGGTTGCTGCAGTATTATTGATGGTCATCATGTGGGTCTTTGGCCTACAATCACAGACCTGATTAAAACTGAATGGTGTGCTCAGCACTCTTTAAGAGGCTAAATGGAAAGAGAAGTTAAATGTCTTTTTGTGATAGTTCGAGGCAATAAAAAGCTGCTGCCCAAGGTAGTGGGCCATGTGGCAAAGCCACCAGAAGCTAAGAAACTATGTGGGTAAAGGGATTGCCTTGTAAAAACAAGGTCTCTGTTGTTGATTGGTTGTATCAGTGTGTATCTGCATACATGGCTTGCATCAGGAAAAGCTTGAGCATTTCTGACTGTCAGGATGGTTAAGCACTGGAAGAAACTGCCTAGGAGGTTGTGGGATCTCCTTTACTGGAGATACTTAAGAATAGCATAGACCAGCTTCTCTCAGGGATGGTCTAGTTCAGTGATGGGCAACCAAGGGAGTGGGCCACTTAAGTGACCCTCCTTCATCTCAGTGGGCCACATAATTGACAGTGGAGAGTTCCACTGAGGCCTGCACACCCTTTCTCTGCCCCTTCCTCCACACCTCTCATGCACTGTGGTACTGGGGACCTGCACTTCCTCCCATGTACAAATTGTGTGATTCATGCTCTGTCCCCACTCTGTCCACTCCCTCTCACAGTTTGAACAGCTGTGAACAGCTGATTCTTGACATTCCAAGCTCTGGGAAGGATGGGGAGAAGTGGGAACAGAGCATAGACCAGCAGATTCATGGCACTCCAGAAGTTCTGGGAGGAACGGAGAGGAATAGGAAATGTGGGGCTCCAGTGCATCAGTGCGCCCACCCCATGTATGAGAGGTGCAAGGGGGAGGGAGATAGTCAAGGGGTGTGGTGGCTGCAGGTGGAAACCTTAGTGGTCTGCATGCAGCCCATGGGCCACAGATTGCCCACCACTGGTTTAGGTGGTGCTTGGTCCTGCCATCTGAAGGGGAAACATAGTACAGAAAAAAGGTTGGAATTTGTTTTTTTGAGGCGGGGGGAGTTAGTGGCATCTTAATTTAGCATCTAACCTAATTAAGAACAAAGTTTACTTTGCAGACAATCTAAATTGTGGAAATAAGCAAATATTACCAATTTGTGGCATTTTGCATGCCCTGGAAAGAATTGTGTAGCATTTCTTTTACTTATACAAGAGACAAATAACAACTCCCAGGTGTCTCCAGCATAGCTGGCTCATTTGACGGCTCTGTAGTATGTGAGATAAACCCAGAACACACTTCTGTCCACAGAGGTTATTTATATAACATGAAGGATGAAGAATGTGTTTTAGAAGAACGGATTTTTCTCAGTAATCAGGGTTTGTGCAGTGGCATAGACCAACTGTGTATAATTTGCTGCATAATGAATTCTGACTTTCATAAAACAGATGCAGAATGACACTACATGCAAGTGGCATTTTTGCATTTAACCAGTTTGTTGAAGCTGATTTGCATTCATGCAAGAGCTCGTCAGCACACAGACACACACACACACACACACACAGTCAGTTTGAGACAGGACCAAATCCTACTGAGTCATCAGTTCTGAGTAGATGTTCACAAACTGTAAGATTTCATTAACACAGATGGGAAATTTAGTGAGATAATTTCAACTCAGTGCAAAAAAGATTTATTTATATGTGTAGGTTCCCATGCACCAAGATAGCAATAAAAGAAGACAGATGAGGGATATTTATTAGGTAACCTACTAGCTTCTGAACATCTCTAATTTCTTTGATCCTTTTCGTTTACCCTTGTCTATATTATTTCTTAAATAAAATGCAAATGAGCTTAGGGGTTTCATACAGGGTTTTCTTTCCTGCGGAATCCACTTACAGAAAGAAAATAGCAGCTGAAAGAAGCACTGCAGAAGCCAACTAATTGGATTTTAGTACAGTATTTTGGATGGTATCTCACCACCTCTTATTCTAAACATCTACTGAAACTGATTTGGTTATTTTCATGGACTGAGTTACCAAGATGGGTTTGTTAAAAAATATGTAGCAGATATAATTTGATGTTGACAACTGAAAGGGTAATCATAAGAAGCCTTCATATACATTGTTGGATTCTAAGTTCATTTTGAGAAGTCCTATGGCATCTTTTTATAGACTAACAGAGAAATTGGAGCATAAGCTTTCATGGGCAAATACCCACTTCATCAGATGTATTGTTTTTGCAGATACAGACTAACACGGCTACCTTTCTAATACTTGTCTAAATTGAATGTAACTCTGGTGAAAGACCTGGATGCCATTGCGGAAAGCTCAGTGAAAAAATGTGCTCAATGTGCAAACCAAAAGAAGGAATACAGAATGAAAAGAATACTATGAGTATTGTAATACCACTCTGTAAATCAATGGCTTGCCATAATCTGGAGCGATGTGGTGTGTTGTAATTGCACTGTCTCAACAGACTCAGAGAGGTAGCCATGTTGGTCTGTAGCTTCTCAAAAACAAGCAATCCCGTAGCAACTCAACGACTAACAATTCTATTTATTAGGTAATGAGCTTTTGTGGTAAGGCCCACTTCTTCAGGTCTTGCTCAAAAAAGTTCATTGCCTAATAAAATTCTTAGTCTTTAAGGTGCTACAGGACTGCTTGTATTTTATCTCAACAGAGTTAAGAAAATAGAAAACCCTTCAGATATGGTGATGAAAATAATTAAAGGCATAAAAATACTTGCATTGCAAGAGAGATTGCAAAGTTGTGATGGCTTAGCCTAGAGAAGAGAGATAATTGGATTCATCTATATTTCTTTTCCTGTCAGACAAGAAAAAGGGGAAATTAAATGAAAATGAAAGACAAAACTCACCATTGATTTAAGGCCAGCTTCATAGTCTGTTAAAGTCAGTGGGAGTCTTTCTATTAGTCTCAATGGCTTGTTGATCATGACTTTACCTGTGGGCCCCAAAAGAACAAGTGTATGTTGGGAGCACTTTACAGTCATAAACAAAGATGAGGCATCTGCTTTGCCTATGCTGATGTAACTGAGTCAATAGCGCTACTTACAATGGACAAAGGCAGATATTCTCAAGCCGGGGAGGGAGATGGACCCCTCCTGGGAGATGCAAATGTACTTTCAAAAAGTGAGGAGATTTGCAGGAAAAAATCTTACTGCACACATTTTATGCACAGCAGTAAATAATTAGCAAAGCTGATTCCTCCAGACATATCAGGTCCTCAGATGGCACTATGCATTTGGTTCAAGATGGTGCTGTGCTGTCCGATGGATTTCTGTTAAGCTTGCATAATATTATACAAAGTCATTGCCATCTGCACAGTAATCTCATTGCTAACACGCAGTGTGCACAATTAAATGTAAGCCTCAAGCACAATCTCAGTTTGCTTTTGCTCATATTACCATGGATCATTCATGCTCTTTGAATCAGACTGTTTTTAATATTTAGTGAGAGCTGCATGTTGATTATTTTTATTGGTATATGTACTTGTGTGGCAAGGAGGCATAAACTAGTATAGACACAAGGAGTGGAAGCGCAGTGAGATTAGTTTGAGGATGACTAGTTTCAGGTACATGTGTGCATGTTCTTTGAAGAGTGTCCCTGTGGCTGCTCCAGTTGAGGTATTTATGGTGCCCTGTGCTTTCAGTTGAAGGTTTTTAGCAGCAGTGTCCTGGCATGGTGCACATGCATAGTATGTGTCTCGTGCACCTGTGAGCCATTACCCGCCTCACGCCATCAACTGTCCCTCAGTTCCTTCTCTGCTGCCATTGGCTGAGGTCAGAATTCCAGCATCTCTATATTTTTCCTGTACAAATAGTTCATGAAAGTTAGTTTGTTTTTAGGCCTGTTTATCATTCAAGTTATCTAGCCCCTTCATTATCTCATTTACATTTTTTTCTTGCTTTCTTCAAAGTTCTTTCTGTCAATGGGTGTCCACTGACACCTCTGTGTTCCGTGTATCCTTCATTGGACTTTCATCCTCATCTTTAATTATTTTTTTACAATAGAAGAATAAAGCAGAAGACAGAAGAAAAAGTCTGAAATTCCAGGATCACCAGAGCTGAGGTGCACAGCTAGCAGGCTCTCCATTCCAGTCTCAGATGGACACTCCGAACATATACATTGTCTGGGTGAGGCATATGTACCCCTAAAATGCCCACATTCTATAGAGCTCTCTCCCAGATCACTCAAGATGAGAGAACTAAAAGTAAAGTTGATTTTCATGGAGAAATGACTGATACTAGCCTCTGAGCATGAGACTAGGGCTTCTCCCTCTGAGATGTCTCCAACAGTAGCCTCAGAACAGGGGACATCCAAAATGAAGCAGCTGACGAAACAGAATCTTCAATCTTTGCACCAGAGAGACTGGTCCAGAAAGAAACTGCGTCCTGGCAGGAAATCAGCCTCAATACTGTTGGCACCAGCTGCACCAGACCCTGACACACCAGGATCATCAAAGGCACCAATGTCCCAAGGGAGAATCAGCACCTGATTAGCTTCTCCCTGCCACAGGTACACAGCCACAGAAGAGTACCCCATCCTTGTCACCAAAGGCACTGAAACCTCCAGTACTGACATTGCTCACAACCAGTGCGGTAGTCAACATTTGTGATGTACACTACTTCTGCAGACTGTACCCTGGTAGTGACATTTGCAGTACTGCCACTGTTTACAATTCATGCAGTGCTGGCTCCCACCTTGGCACCAGGAAAGCCACTCTTTGGCACTGACGCTCCTCCTAGCAGACCAGTACCCACCTTTGTTTGGACACCTGCCAGCTCTGTGCCACACTTTGCATCAGATGAGGAGGAGATGAAACCCACTCCTTAAGCACCCAGACACCCCCACAACAACCACAGCGGTGGCAACCATTTCCATGAATACCCCCAATGTACATGCCTACCAAATGGCCTTTCTGGGACCCACAGGCAAAATTAAGGGCACAAACCCAACCTCTAAATAAGCTCCCAACTCCAAGGTCTGCACAAACTCGCTCCCCGATCCATTCCCAGTATGGGCAGTAAGAGGAGGAAGACATAGAGAACCCTGAGGAGCAGAGCACTGGGCTACTATCACGGATCTCCTCATCCTTACCAGAGGAAACATGAATGCCCTCTCCCCACACTGTGGCTGACGACTTCCTATCCTTTCAGGACCTGTTTAAAAGAGTAGCAGACTCATTGGCAATGCCACTGGTTAGAGCTGCCAGAGTCCCAGCATAAGATTATGAACATCCATCCTGAAAGGAGTGGGACTAAAGCATGACCTGGCTGAAAGGAGAGGGGCTACTGCAGATGTTTGGCAGAGACTGCCAGGCAGAAAAAGAGCCTGCTCTGCCACACCCTGATCTTCAGGAACACAAGACGTTTTTTGCCAGCTGCACCCAGGTGTATTTTTCCTGGAATGGCCTGTTCACACTGGTGGAGTTACAATGCCAAAAGTTTTCCGGGGCACTTAGCTTTATCTTTTCCATACACCGGATACCTGGATGGGAAACATTTAAGGATTATTTAAGCGTAGTATCAGGACAACTATGGAATGTGCATTTGGCAAATTAAGAAGATGTTGGAGATGTCACAAGACAGGGCTGCTCATAGGCTTTGGAACTAAGGTTGCTGGGGATGCAGTAGCATCCCCTGGTTTGGAGTAGTTTCCATCATATATAGGGTTTATTGTTTCATTTAATGGCTTTCAGCACCTCCCACGCTCCCCTTACAAACTGTTCCAGCATCCCTGAGGCTAGATCTCAGTGAGACAAAAATATTCCAATTGTTATTGTTGTACTCTATATTTCACCTGGCACTTAACAAAACCAAAGAGGAATTGGGAAGACCTGAAACCAGGACAGTTACCCAAGCATATGAAGGTGCTGTCTGGCTGAGCGAGGCCTTAAAAACACACACATTCACACTGTGCCAGTCTGAGTATGTGCTGCTTTTTGTCATCGTGTGGTGAGTTGCAAACAGTGCTTCGCCTGCAGATGAATTTTACATGAGTTGCTGACATTTTTTATTATTCTGGCAAGAGGCTATTGATCTAAGAGTTTCAGATCTGATTGATAACATAAAGTAAATAAATAATGGTTTTCACCAAGCTGCTATTTATTGTGCAATAAACAACAGTCTTCTAAAACAATTTAAACACTGCTAAATACAAAGTGCAAGATGCCAAACACTCTTGGGTGATTCACAGATTGGTTTAGATGTAATTGTTGCCATACTTATTGGGGTTGAGTGGAAAAGATACAGAGACAGGATATGCTGGCACTTTGGAGAGAATATACATGTGAGGGAGGGAGTATGAAGGAATTGTTCTGCAATACAAGGGCTGCTGGGCTGTCAATCTCTGGAGTGTAGTCCTCCATGATATTTTGTAGCATCTGAGTTTGTTGTCGATGAGACAAATGATGTCTTGGTGTACTTTCTTATGCACATCTAGGTCCTTCTACTTCTCCTTAAACCACAGAGTTATGTGCATCAGAATTAGAGTAACTAAGCAGTTCTGAGAACATGTCCTCTTTTGATCATTTTTCCCCCTCCGAGGTCAGTCTTGCATCAGAAGTTGGTGGATGCCTCTTAAGACTACCCAAGCAGTGGCCAGAAAAGCAAGACAAACAGATAGATGTCATTGTTAAATTTAAAGCAGCAGACAGCAAAGATCAGTGTCAAAACTATCTAAAATTTTCTTATGAACATCTGCATCCCAACAGTAAATGTATCAGATGTGCAACTCCTTACTTCTCACAGACAACTACAGCGAATAAATACCTTCTCTGGTGGTACGACTTAGCAGGATTGTAAACTTAGGCTTGGATCCTGCACTTCTTTATGCATATGCTTAACTTTGAAATCAAGAAAAATGTGCATGATGCCTAAAGTTAAGCAAGCATAAATCTTTGCAGAGTCGAGATCTTATACTGTAACCTTTTCAGTGCAGTTAACTTAATTTTTTTCCTTGTTCAATCACAAGCACATTAAAAGCTCTGTTATCCAGCACACCGTTAACTAGAAAGCTAGTTAACTGACACTTCTGGTATTTCTGAAAGTAAATCTTCAGGCTGATAACCAGGACTAGTTTACTGACCAGCACATTATGTATTTGTGTAGTCAACACACTTCTTTTATGCAAAAGAGGCAGAGAACAAGTCAGCAAGCTGAAATCAAGGATTTAGCTGAAAAAGCACATTCCACAGAATGTCATAGGGTCATTACATATTCAGCCCAATCTCCTACACCATCTACACCTACAATGATAAGTGATGTTGATAATGATGACCCTGAGGCACTGCAAGATCCTGAAGTGCCTTCTGAATCATCAGAGAAAGATTAAATTATCTTCAATACTGTTTCAGCGTTTTGTATTTCTAGTGTTCTAGGAGTACGCCATGCTCTGCCCATAGTGATACGTAGGGTCATAAGATAACTTACTGTATAGAAAACTTTACCTGTGCTTCAAGAAACCAGTCACTCTGCAGTGCAGTACTACTACTTGATTGGTGAGTACCGGTATAGTCTTCTACTGTATTCACTTTATTGCATTCTAATTCTTCGAAAATTAGTATTCCATTGGTAAAATATAACTCTCAGTTAACCAGAATGTTTGATTAATCAGCAACACCAACATGCTGGGTAACAAATCTTTTATTGTACCACATTTGACTTTTAAAGAGGGACTATCTGACTTAGAAATCACAGTTTTCTCTTGACACTTTTTTGTCTGATACATTTAACTGGCAATAGTAATGTTATTGTAACTAAAAGAATTTAGAAAGGAAAATAATCTTTATTCAGTTTCATTACTTTGTATATTCTGTAGCATTTTGTGCTGAATAATTTTTCCTATTTCCCCAGCCTGCATCTGTCTTTCACACCAACCACAGGAAGATAAAAACCATATTTTAAATACAGGAAAAAGTCATTTTCAAGCTACAAAAAAATTAGATGGGGACTCAGAGATAGGTGAAATGAATTGTAAGTCATACTGTATTTGGAAAATGACAAGTTTTCAAGTCGACCATGTCCCTTTACCTAAAAAATAACAGCAATAGATACAAATGGATATATTTTTCACATAAGAAAATCTGTAAACTAATGTAGGATTTCTGAGGTCACAGCATGAAATGCAGGTCTTCATAGCCAATAGCACCATATAAATTAGCTTTTGGAATTGTATTAAAATGAGTGCCAGGAATTCCTATGCATGATGCTGGAGGTTAAGCATGAGATGAAAGTTGTACCATTTGATTTTTTCTTTTTTTTTTTTGGCTCACTAAAATTCATTACCTTCGGGTGGACTAGCTGCCATCTTTGGAAATCCTATTTGGTATAGGCTGGAATTGTTGATGAATGTACTTATTTTAAGGTTGTGAATGAAAGGAAGTCAGCTGCCTTCTAGGTTAAGCTCCAGGCCAAGCATATAACCAGCATCAAAAAGAATATATGGATTGATTTTATTGTAAGAAAGCCATAGACTTAAACCTTCACAGGTTGCTCTGAAATGCTATACAACATGGAAGAAAGGGTAAGAAAAATATTGCCACCTAGAAATATTGTAGTTTCATCATTCAAAGATTGTTGTGCTTGTAATAGGACAAGTATATTCATATTTCCAGAGGCTAAATATGAGAGTTATTCATTACCCCTACGGTGATACAAACATAATGCAAAAGTTTCACATCTACCAAGAGGTGGAGCTTCACTTGAAGGGAGAGAGTCTTGACTTTTGCTGGACCAGGTCACAGTCTCCAAAACAGGGGGTAGTTTTTTCTTCCACAGTTGTGTTCTGAAGATTAAGAACTTTTTATTGCATGATGATCTCTTTGGCTTTTTTAAAAATAATGGATCTCAGAGAGAGAACTCTATTAAAAAAAAGTGGAAAGTTGAATTTGTAATGAAGCCATGTTTAGCTATAAAATAATTTAGACCCTTACCCGTCATAAATGTATATATATATGCTTAACTTAGATATGTGAGTAGTCGTGTTCATTTTAACAAAGCTGTGTAAAGTTAAACATGTGGACATGACTTTGCAGGAAGAGATTGACTTTCTTTTTTCTTCTAAAATCCAAAACAAAACACATGAACTTCAATCCTGGAGTATTATACTGGTTGGATCTACGCCTATATCTGTGTTAAAATGACAGTGATTTATTTATTTTCACAACAGACTTCTATTAGTGAAACTGTGTCACTCAGAAGTGTGAAAAAGCCACAGCCATAAGCATAAGACACTTGAATCGCCTTACTCTGTGTATCCCTCATCTGGGAACACCTGTGGTTCAGACCCTTGTGGTGGAGGAAGAAGTGGCTCTGTGAGCTGCTGCTTTCCCTGCTCCCTCCCCTCCCTACCAGATGGGGGAACTGCAGCACAGTGATGTGCTTCTCCTGAGGCTTTTTCAGCAGGGAATGTGAAGCCATGTGTGCCCTGGTAAACATCCACCTTCATACCCCCTCACATCCAGACCCTGCTGTACTCTCCCTGGCCTGGCAAATACGTTAATCCAGCACACTCTGTTTCCCTGGATTGCTAGATTAAAGAGGTTCAAGTATATCAGTCTAGCCCTCGCCTGCTCCTGCCCACAGACAGAACCATGTAGATGGGAAGGCATTTCCCGTCAACATAGCTACTGCCTCTTCAGGCAATGGATTAACTTCACTGAGTTTCTCCCATCAGCGTAGTAGCATCTTTAGTAAAGTGGTCTAATGATGCAGCTGTGGTGCTCTGACAGTTTAGTGAAGACAGTCCCTAAGACTCTGGAGTCGGGGTTTCAAGAATTTCACATGAGAGCTGTACAACATGTGGATTCCCTGTTCAGGCATGGCTGACGAAAAGAGCCCTGTGCAGTTGAGTTTGCAACCCGTCTACTCATCTGCAAAAACAGTCTCCCAATGTCTGCTGATTTGCTGGGCTGTAGCCATCTGGCTAGCTGTTAGAGAGGAGAATTTGCCATCTCTCTCAGTTGCCATCAACTTTGCAAAAAGCTAAAAAATCACCTAACACCTGTGCTAACTCCTAAAAGTTAGTGGCTTTAGTAACTAAGTTTTAGTATGCTAGCATGTGAAATTAAGATAATTTTCCCAGTACTTCTTGGGTTTTCATTATTGTGCAGTGAACTCTATTCTGGAGCATGTGGCTTACAAACTGACGTCATCTGTATGTTTCCCAGGATGATATAAACAAAGAGAAAATTAGATTGACTTGTGCTTCTTTTTACTGGTGGTGGCAGTCAACATGTGGAGTGTATTTCTGCATTAGAAGGATGGGGGTGGGAGTACAGAACCAGGTCTGGTTGCCAAAATACCACTGTCGATCTGATGTCAGTGCAGTTACTTCAGATTTACAACCGTGTGTCTGGGAACAGAACTTGGCCCACTGTGTGTTGAGACTCTGGGCAGCAGAGTAACTGAGAGAAAAAATGGCTTCTAATAACATCAGTAACTTTAAGTTAGTTAGAGTCCCAAGAAAAGCAGTAGTTATTTCACTTCTTATCTGTAACACTTGAGCTAATTTAAGTTTCTGGTGATTTAAATCATAGTAAGTCAAAGGTCAACAGCCTGCAAACCAAAACTTAGATTGTAACATCCTTGGAGCAGGGACAGTCTTTTTGTTTTGTGTTTCTACAGTAGCTAGAATGGGAGGGGAGGGGACCCCTGTATGGGTCAGGCCACTAGGTACTGCTAATATAAATAATAACAAAAATGATAATCGTTTGAAATGCAGCATGTGAAGTAGTAGTTTCTTTTTAAGTAGTCTGTGGTCAATTATAAGCCAAAATACAAAGGCATTACTTTTAAAATGCATTTTAACTAATGATAACATGAATTTAATGTATGGAAAAAGCCACACACTCTATAGCTGCGTCTACACTAGCCGGCTATTTTGAAGTAGCCGTGCCAACTTTGAAATAGTGCCCACCGCGTCTACACGTGCTGAGCGCTATTTCGAAGTTGAAATTGACGTAAGGCGGCGAGATGTCGAAGTCGCTATCCCCAGCAGGAGATGGGAATAGCGCCCTACTTCGACGTTCAACGTCGAAGTAGGGCACGTGTAGACGATCCGCATCCTGCAACATTGAAACAGCGGGGTCCTCCATGGCGGCCATCAGCTGAGGGGTTGAGAGACGCTCTCTCCAGCCCCTGAGCTCTATGGTCGCCGTGTGCAGCAGCCCCTTAAAGCTCCCTGCCCCCTTATTTCCTGTGCAGGAAGCTGAGAGCTTGTGCAGGCAGCAGCACAGCCACGTGCACAGCCTGCACATCCCTCAGCAGCCCCAACCCACCACCCTGCACCCCATGGCATCCAGCCAGCCCCCCCAAGCGCCCACAGGGCACCCCCCCATGGGGACCCAGGGCTCCCAGCCTGCCAGCCAGCGGGGGAAGAGGCAGGGGGGTCCGTCATGGACAGAGGCTGAGATCCGGTACCTGCTGGGGCTCTGGGGCGAGGAGGAGGTGCTCCAGGTAATGGGGAGCAAGAGGCGGAACGCGGATGCGTTCACTCGGCTGGCCGAGGGCCTGGCTGCCCGGGGTCACGCTGCCCGCACTCCTGACCACGTCAGGAGTAAGGTAAAGGAGCTGCGGCAGGGTTACGCCCAGGCTCGGGACACGGCCAGCCAATCTGGGGCCGCCCCCGCGGCTTGCCCCTTTTACAAGGAGCTCAGGGCCATCCTTGGCCCCCGGTATACCTCCTCCCCACCAGCCTCCCTTGACACATCGGGTGACGAGCCCCAGCAGGCCCTGGAGACGGAGTCCGCCCCGGAGGCAAGCCCTGCACCCCAGAGGCCCCCCCAGGAGCCCACCCCTGAACACCAGAGGAGGAGGAGGAGGCCTCCAGCGACAGGGGGGCTCCAAATCAACCTCCCCTCCTGCAGCTCCAGCAGGGCGTCTGCTTGTTGGGTGTCCCCCGATCGTGGGAGCGGAGTGTCAGGTATGTACCCCCCGATGCACACCCCCAGGGTTAGGGGGCGGGGACAAGAGACATGACCAGGGCCCTCCACACACCCAGATGACCATGGCCCCGAGGACAGCAGTGGCATGTCCCTCAGAAGAGTCCATCAGCCCCTGTCCCCCCAGCAGGACAGCGCCATGCCCTGTCCCTGGGGATGGGAGGAGCGGAACCTAGGATCCGCCGGCAGGGGGGTTGGACACCCATCAGCAGCAGCAGCATCATCTCCGGGGTACGGAGATGGGGAACCAGCAGCAGAGGGGTGGGGGGACAAGGGCCACGGGTCAGGGCCCAGACTAACAGCTGTCTCCACTCTTCTTCCCCCCTCTGTTCCGCAGCTGCACCATCGGAGGGCCCAGAGAGCACCGGCGCGGCGTCAGTGGTCCTGGAGAGCCCACCGGGGCCATCGCTGCAGGGCAGCCCCTCGGCAGAGCACGGACCAGCCCCAGGACGAGCCTGACAGTGGGGGAGCCATCTGCGGGCGTCCACGGACCCCCAGCTGCTCACCACCCTCCGGCGTCAGCTGGAGGTGTCCGAGCGGCGCCTGGAGGTGGAGGAGTGGCGGCTCCATCTCCAGGAGCGAGCGCTGCCCTGGTGCCAGGAGGCTTGGGGGGCCTTCATGCGCACCTTCGAGGACATCATGTGGCACTTGGCCCCCCCTGCTGCTCCGCCCGCCGTTCTGCCCGCCGCTCCACCCACTGCTCTGTCTGCCATCCCTCCACCATCAGCTGTCCTGGGGCCTGCCACCGAGGGGGACCATGGACCTCCGGACTCCACCCGGCCCTATCTGCCGGTTCTGCTGGCCCCCACGCAGCCTCGACTGGGCCTCCGGCTGAGACGTGGGTCGTGCCCCCCAACACCAGGCGCAGCACAATAGGGGGAGAGTGGCCGAGGACGTTGCCCCCCAAGGTCCCCTCCTTTGGACATATTCCCCCCATGTTTGTAAATAGTTTTTGTTCTACCCCTGTTTTGTACCTGCCCCCCCATGTACGTAGTTCCCCCCTTCTTCTGTTAATAATTAATACAGGTTGCACGGTTTTGTTTAAAAAAGATACCATTTATTGCACAGAAGTGTGGGGGTGTGTGCTCTCGGGTTCTCTGTGGTGTGGGCGTGGGGGCAGGGAGTGTTGTGGAGGATGGGGGGGTGCAGTGGGTGGCTCACCCGCAGCTGGCCCTGCCAGCGTTCACCCTGCAGCCTGGTCAAAATGGGCCCGCAGGACCTCCCGGACCCGGATCCCCTCAGGTTCGACCTGGCGACTGGGGGCAGCGGGTGGCTGGACGTCGGCCCTGACAGCCTCCACAGCCCAGCCCTGGAAGAAGGCCTCTCCCTTGCTCTCCACCAGGTTGTGGAGTACGCTGCATGCACCCACAACCTGGGGGATGTTGGTGAGGCCTGAATCCAGACGGGTGAGGAGACACCTCTAGTGCTCTTTGAGGCGGCCAAAAGTGCGCTCAACCACCTGGCGCGCATGGTTCAAGCGTGTGTTGAACCGCTCCTGGCTGGCTGTGACATGGCCCGTGTAAGTGTGCATGAGCCAGGGCTGGAGGGGGTACACTGCATCTGCGACGATGCAGAGGGGCATGGTGGTGTCCCCCACAGGGATCGTCCACTGGGGGATGTAGGTCCCTGCCTCCAGCCGGCGGCACAGGCCCAAATTTCTGAACACCCAGGCGTCGTGGGTGCTGCCAGGCCAGCCAACATAAATGTCCAAGAGGCGGCCCTGGATGTCCACCAAGGCCTGGAGGACCACGGAATGGTATCCCTCCCTATTGAGGAAGCCTCCTCCGCTGTGCTCCAGGGCACGGATGGGGATATGGGTCCCATCCAGAGCCGCAAAGCAATTTGGGGAGCCCAGGCAGGCAAACCCCGCAATGGCAGCATCCGGGTCCCCAAGCCGCACGAGCCTGTGTAGGAGCAGGGCATTGATTGCGCGGACCACCTGCAGGGGAAGGACATGAGAGAGCACCAGTGAGGGGTGTGCAGGGTGTGTCTGGCCCTCCCCCCCGGGCTCCTCCCCTTCCCCCCAGAGCTCCCCTCCAGGCTCCCCCCCCGGGATCCCCCTCCTCCCAGGGCTCCCCCCCATGGGTCCTCTTACTTTCATGAGGACAGCCCCGATGGTGGCCTTGCCCATGCCGAACTGCTGCCCTACAGATCGGTAGCTGTCTGGAGTGGCCAGCTTCCAGACAGCAATGCCGACCCGTTTCTCTACAGTGAGGGCACGTCGCATGGGGGCGTCTTGGTGCCGTAAGGCAGGGGTGAGCCACTGGCAGAGCTCCAGGCATGTCTGCCGGCTCATTTGGAAGTTCCAGAGCTAGCGGTCATTGTCCCACTCGCCGAGCACCAGCCGCTCCCACCAGTCTGTGCTTGTGGGGTATCTCCACAGCCGGCAGTGTGTGCAGTGGGTGGGGGCTGGGAGGGCAGCAAGGTCTGGGGCTGCTTCCTCATCCCCCGAGGACAGCTCATCTTCCTCAAATAAAAGATGGTCAGCTGTCTCGTGCATGGCACTGAGCAGGCCAGCCACTGCTCCTCTAGGGGTGGGTGTGTGGGCCTCTGGCTGCTGCTGCTGCTACTGCTGCTGCTGCGGGTCCATGGTGCTTCATGGGGTGTGCATGCCTGTGGCTCTGCAGAATGCATGCTGTGCAGGCTGAGTGTGTCTGGGAGGGGCCCTTTAAGGGAGCGGCTTGCTGTTGCTAGTCCGCTCTGTGACCCTGTCTGCAGCTGTTTCTGGCACCTTTATTTCGATTTGGGCCTCTGTGGTGTGTAGACGCTCCCCTGCAGCGCTTATTTCAATGTAGTGCTGTCCAACGTTGACGTTGAACGTCGATGGCACCAACCCTGGAGGATGTGTGGACGCTATTCGTCGAAATAGCTTATTTTGATTTTGCTACATCAAAATAAGCTATTTCGATGTAGCATCCCAGTGTAGACGTAGCTTATATGTCAGAATTGATTTACAACCAAATGTAAAATACCAGTAAATTTGAAATGATTTCTATGAATCACTGCTAGTATAAGTTAAGGTAGATTATCAAGAAATTCTGACAGACCAAACCTCTGTATGCTCTGTTCTTCTTGTCAAAACTCTGCTAACATCATGCTGGAAACCTTTAGAAATTCTGTGAAAAGAGGGTCTCTAGGGTTTCATAGAACATAGCGCCTCACCAGTCCTATAACTAGTAGAGGTTTTGCATTTTTAAGAGCTTATTTTGCATTTGAGTCTGGAAATTGTCCAATGATTCTTAGGTTGACAACGTCGCTGTTCTGGCATAAGATTTTCTACATCTGTGCAGGAGACCCCTTTCTTGGGAGCAGACATCCACAGGAACTAATGAACTTTAAAAAACTCACCACTTCCTGCTCCAAGTGCAAAATGCATATCTCTGACTTTGCCTTCTCTAACATAAACATAATGTCTGTAGGTGTGAATTCGGAAATAAAGCACTTCACTGAACACACTTCTCATACAAGAGAGCCGATGAATGAACAATAGTGTCAGATATGCTTAAGGCTCTATTGGAAGGTTCTTAGGTACTATAATGATGATGATGATGATGATGATGATGATGAGATCTGTGTAAGAGTCTGTGAAGTATAACATCAGGTTAGATAAGGTCACTGCAGTCTGGCCCAGGGCTGACTTCCATCATCAGCATAGAGCAATAGTGTTACAGCTCCGAGCAACTTTTACACCACAAGGTAAATGAAGATTTCTCAAAATCTTATTAAGGATCTCTCCAGTTATGGGAATGCCTATGTGTGGATAGGGAGTGAATTTTGTTTATGCTTAGGAATGATGTTCCTAAAAATGGGTAAAAACCACTGAGAAAACCATTAACATTTCAATCCTTTTTGCTCTAAAGAGAGTTGAACAGGGGGAATTCACCTCTGTATGTTAGTTGTTCTGAAGGGGATGACCCAGAGCCAAGATCCTGTGGATTTCTCTGAGGGTTACTCTCTAGGTATGGGGCATTATTGGCACACAAATGCAGGACTAGCTGGATCTATAGAACCCTTGGTGCACATGCCCTGGATGGTCCAGGTAAAAGATACATATGGTCTGGTTCAGGGGCAGCAAAATCACATGGGGCTGAAGGAGGGGACTAGCTTCCAACATAGTAGGATCATTGTGGTGTAACAGGTGGCTCCACTGCTGCACATATGTCAAGAGGCATGAATTGGAATGCATGTATTGTAGGGGGCTTCTGGTAGTCACGTCCCAGTTTGGCTTGTTTACAAAGAACTCTAAAATAAATATCTTTGGCATGTTCCTCTATTTCTTCCCTGGCTCTGGAACAGTATGCGCCTCTGGCAGTTCGCTGTTATGTCCTAAGTGAGTTTCATTGTTTTAGCAGCTTTAAACCTTAAGAAAAGTTTATTGCAGTTGACTTTTGTACAGTTCAGTAAGACACCTTTAATTAATCTGACCCTCAACTGCACTTTGCTACGCTTTCCCTGTGGAAGTGATTGATGTATAATTAGCATGCTCATTTCAGAGTCCTAAAAAAATATCCCATATCTCTTTCCATTTAGTTTTGCCTGTTACAGTGCTCTCTACTTCTTTTTCCCTTTTGTTCTAAATTATCCTGGAAGGTGTCCTGCTGAAAGAATACTGTAATTATGCCCTCTCCTTTTAATTACAATTAAGGGAATCCATCTATTATTATATTTAGGTTTCTGCATAAATCAAGGAAACAACATGGAACAAAATGGGTTTTGAAAGATTAAAAAACATGACAAAACAAGTTTGTATGTATTAAGATGCTGTCACTTTTTTAAACTGCTCATGCTTTCAAAAAGCCAGGATACAGATAGGCTACGTCTACACGTGCACCCAACTTCGAAATAGCTTATTTCGATGAATAACGTCTACACGTCCTCCAGGGCTGGCAACGTCGATGTTCAACTTCGACGTTGCTCAGCCCAACATCGAAATAGGCACAGCGAGGGAACGTCTACACGCCAAAGTAGCACACATCGAAATAAGGGAGCCAGGCACAGCTGCAGACAGGGTCACGGGGCGGACTCAACAGCAATCGCTCCCTTAAAGGGCCCCTCCCAGACACACTTTCATTAAACAGTGCAAGATACACAGAGCCAACAACTAGTTGCAGACCCTGTATATGCAGCACGGACCCCCAGCTGCAGCAGCAGCAGCCAGAAGCCCTGGGCTAAGGGCTGCTGCCCACGGTGACCACAGAGCCCCGCAAGGGCTGGAGAGAGAGTATCTCTCAACCCCCCAGCTGATGGCCGCCATGGAGGACCCCTCTATTTCGATGTTGCGGGACGCGGATCGTCTACACGTCCCTACTTCGATGTTGAACGTCGAAGTAGGGCGCTATTCCCATCCCCTCATGGGGTTAGCGACTTCGACGTCTCGCCGCCTAACGTCGATTTCAACTTCGAAATAGCGCCCAACACGTGTAGACGTGACGGGCGCTATTTCGAAGTTACTGCCGCTACTTCGAAGTAGCGTGCACGTGTAGACGCAGCTATAGAGTCCAATCCTTTCAGCTAAGAGCCCGCAATATTTTATTGATGTTGGGAGACTCATGCTCAAAGTTGCCCCCATCTTTCCATCTCTCCTTTTCCCTTGTACTATGGTCTCTGTGAAGTATTCTGCTTATTCATGATGGGCTGACCATTCGTTTTATGTGGCTTGGAAGAGAACAACTTCCGCTGTATCAGCAGAACAATATAAAAATTTTATATTGTGAGAACTACATCTGAACATACATACTGTTTGAATTGCATGCAAAAACAAAGTTTTTTCTTGCTCACATGCAAAATTTGTCAGGCCTTAACAGCTGATGGAGGTCTTCAGCAGAAGAATGGCTTCCTCTGGGAAGCGAGGTTCATAAAAATCTATTTGAGACTTTAGTGAGTAGTTGGGTGGGGCAACATGGGCACTGGGGTCTGCCCATGTGAATTAGATTGTAGAATTATGTCTTACTTGAATGACGCAGAAAGGAGTCTATGGATGTTATAACCACTTTTTAAATTAGTTGTCCTCAACACACAGTGATTGGCCCATTTTTCCTTGAGCACAGTTTTGCCAGTTCTTGTGTACACAATATTTGGTGTTTTTCTTCGAGTCCCAGCTTTCTGATGAAGAGATTGTAAGAGACCATGGCTACGTCTACACATGAAGCCTACATCGAAGTAGCCTATTTCGATGTGGCGACATCGAAATAGGCTATTTCGATGAATAACGTCTACACGTCCTCCAGGGCTGGCAACGTCGATGTTCAACATCGATGTTGCGCAGCACCACATCGAAATAGGCACTGCGAGGGAAGGTCTACATGCCAAAGTAGCACACATCGAAATAAGGGTGCCAGGCACAGCTGCAGACAGGGTCACAGGGCGGACTCAACAGCAAGCCGCTCCCTTAAAGGGCCCCTCCCAGACACAGTTGCACTAAACAACACAAGATACACAGAGCCGACAACTGGTTGCAGACCCTGTGCATGCAGCATGGATCCCCAGCTGCAGCAGCAGCAGCCAGAAGCCCTGGGCTAAGGGCTGCTGCAAAACGGTGACCATAGAGCCCCGCAGGGGCTGGAGAGAGAGCGTCTCTCAACCCCTCAGACCATGGTCGCCATGGCGGACCCCGCTATTTCGATGTTGTGGGACGCGGATCGTCTACACATGCCCTACTTCGACGTTCAACTTCGAAGTAGGGCGCTATTCCCATCCCCTCATGGGGTTAGCGGCTTTGACGTCTCGCCGCCTAACATCGACGTTAACATCGAAATAGCGCCCAACACGTGTAGCCGTGACGGGCGCTATTTCGAAGTTAGTGCCGCTACTTTGAAGTAGCGTTCACGTGTAGACACGGCTCATGAGAGTCTCTTTGTATTATTAGAAAAGAGGTTTCTATCTCTCATGGTTGCAGAGAACACTGGCAACCATTTTGTGAATTTACCCTACAGCTCAAAAGCCAGAAGGTAAATAAAAAAGAAACCAAAAGTTGTTATATTTAAAAAGAAAATCTCATAATGTTAAAGCTAATTTTGTGATTTTTCTGGGCCCTTGCTTTATTTTTGAGTGGTAGAGATTGGCATTAATGCAGAAAGTTCTTCTGATTTGAATTCTCAGATGGATGGATGTGTTGACTTATGAAAACACTTGGCTCCCATAGTGTGACTGTCATATATCGCCTGTATGTGGTGAGCTGCAAGACTGCTACTAGCAGATTAGGTTTCTGTAACAGATATAGCCTGACTACAGAACTTCCTTCCAAGAGAACTATATCAGACATGTTTACTATAAGATCCTTTAATGAACTGCCAGTAATAGCTGTGGTGAGCTTGAGTAAGATATGTTACACATGGCATCACCTAATGGCTGAACAGTATAAAGTTAGCATTCCATTACATCTCCCACTTCACATTGTACATTGCTACTATTTTTTTTAAAAATTACAAAATCATGCTGTCTTTAAGAGTATGTTTGGATCAGCCTATTAAATGTCCCTGAATCATACTGGTTTTGTAATTACACAACCTGAATTTGTAACAGCTTGGCTACTTGGCTAACTATTAGTTGCAATGACCGGCTCTGGTTGGTTGGTTATCTTTGAGTTATCTTCTTTTTGTTACTCATCTACCATCTATAGAGCACTTTCTGCTGATTTTTCTTCCTGGGGAATAAACTGTTGGTTTCTGTTAAATGCCTTCACTGTCACTCTTGAGCATATATGATCTGGGTGATGAAACATTTTTCTTTGCAACAGCTGGAGTAGCCTGTCTCTTTTTTCCAAGCAGTTGGTTACAAGCCGCAGTCACCTGGCAGTTCGCTGAGTGACATCTGTTGCAAAAGAGTTTGTGCTTTAATCTGCTTAGGGTGCTCTTTTCTAGACACTTTGGAGACAGGTAATTTTCTATAGGTGGAACAGTAGTTCTAAGTTGTCCTCCCATCAGTAGTTGTGCAGGACTTTACCCTGTACATTACATTGGTGTCAATCTGTAATTCAGAAGAACAAGCAACAGATGTTCCTGTTGTAGGATTTCCTTTGTTATCTGTATATCTCTAATGGCTTCTCCATTCACTGGCAGATAATGTACTTGGCTAATAATATGATCAAAATAATATTTAAGTATTAGATATGGAGTGACTTAAATGCAAACCCAGTGAATTATGGCCAACTGTCTATTACCACTTCAGGGGAAAAAAAAAAACCTGAAATGGGCAGAAGGGCACTTCATTTTCCTAAGAACATTGCAACATGTTATGTCTTTCAAGAGCGGGTTGAACCTCTCTATTCTGTCACTCTCTGGTCTGGCAACATCTGTGGCCAGCATGATTTTAGTTATCTGGGTGTCCACTTATCACATGTGTGGCTGAATTTCCTTGTTGTTCTGTGAAGGTTGTTTACAGCCACAACTTCTGCCTCTCAGTGTTCTGTAGAGTAAACCATTAGGTTACACAGGGGTTGTGTTTCTGCAACCCCACACAACTCAAATTTTCGTGCAAATTGGGAGGGAGATGGGAACCGGCTGGTCAGTTTCCCAGTTCCCGCCAGTGCAGGGGAGCTGGGAACCATGAGCTGGTCAGTTTCCTGGGTCCCACAAGCGGCAGGGAGCTGGGAACCAGGCAGCAGCCTGGCTCCCAGCTCCCCTCCCCTTGCAGAGCTGGGAAGCTGGTCAGACCAACAGCCTGGGTCAGTTTCCTGGCTCCAGCCAGTGAAGGAGAGCTGGGAAACAAGGGCAGCCTGGCTCCCAGCTCCTCTCCACTCCCTGGAGCCAGGAAAATGATCAGGGCTCCTACCCTGGTGAGTTTCCTAGCTCTGCAAGTGGAGGGGATCTGGGAACCACTTGCCCCTAACAGGAGCAGTTTCCCAGTCCCAGAAGTGGCGGAAAGCTGAGAACCAGGAAGCAGCCTGGCTGCTAGATCCCCGCCACTCCTGGGACTGGGAAACTGCTCCTGTTAGGGGCAGCAGCCAAGAGTCAGGCTGCTGCCCCTGACCGGAACAGGTTCCCCGCTCCTGTCAGGGATGGCAGAGTGATCCTTGCTGCTGCCACTGACAGGAGCAGCTGCCGCCCCCGACAGGAGCAGGAAACCACTCCTGTCAGGGACGGCAGCTTGCTTCTCAGCTGTCAACTCTGACAGGAGCTGTTTCCCACTCCTGTCAGGGGCAGCAGTTGCGTTAACCTGAGATGTGTAATTCAGATGTGCATATCTTGGGGGTTTAGTGTACTGTTTTTATTTAGCTCTAATTTACCTCTTCTTCTAAAAGCCCAATAAGCAGTGGAAGAGTTGGTAATGCTGCTAGACAATATTGACCAGCTGTGGTTTGGCAGTTTCTCTGGTTCAGCAGTGATCAGGTGCTGAGGGTGCTGGATTAGAGAGGTTCAACCTGTACTGTATTTTAATATGTCTAAAAACATACTCCACTATGATCAAGTAATGATGTCCTTTGAATTCACATACATCTGTAGCTAGTCTCGCCTACCTGTTCTGAGAGAGGTGTTTGCACCATATTGGTCGTCATTGTCTCTTAAGTTGATTTGTCCTGTGTGGCAGGGTGCCCCTTTTGCCATGGCTTAGGCCTCTTGTGTCTGCCCCTCGACCTGGAGAGACCAGGCTGCGGCTGCCCCTGTTGTTCAGGTCTGGGCCTGTCTTCCTCCCTCTTGTCTAGCGATCAGAGCTGTTGGAATGGCTGTGGGAGGGGAACCCACCAGTCCCTCCCTCCCCAGCTCTGTGGTGGGCACTCTCCTCATGATCTGCTCTGGCTACTTCTTATCTCCCTCACAATGTCTCTCACACTCTTCCACCACCTCTCTCGTTCTCCCCTCCCACTCTGTTTGGCTTGGCTGCTTTTATGCGGCTGGGCAGTTAGTTCAGTTGGTCCTTGTCAGTTGATTGCCTGCACCACCCTCTCTTGCCTCCACTTGGAAGCTTAATTTACTTTCTGTATTTCCCCTCCCCAAACTGGGTTCTCGGCTGCCTTCGACTTGGGGCCAGGGTCTGCTGGGTTGACCCTGTTAAAACTGTCTCTCATTTCAAAATTCCAGTTGAATTCTTGCTTCTTTCTCACTAAGACCACCATGGTGCCACACTGAAGCAGAGAAGTCTTTTTGGTCTTTGATCCTTTGATTACGTGCAATCATCTGATGAAGCAGGTCTTTGCCCACAAAAGCTTATGCTCCAATGAATTGGTTAGTCTATAAGGTGCCAGAGGACTTCTGATTGTTTTTGCAAATACAGACTAACCCAACTACCCCTCTGATGTTTGTCTTTGTTAGTTGTTTCTGTGGACAATTGGCCCATTGCATTCAGGGCCTCCAGAACTAGTCAAGGCTGTGGCAGGTGGTTTCAGTGCTGAAAAGCAGTTGAAGATTGTCACATCAGCTCCTGAGTCAAATTTAAATCAGTAATCTCTCCATAAATATTCAGTTTCACTTTCTAAGTAGGTTCTGTCATCACATGACAGATTGCAGATGCAAAATCAACGAGGGGTCCTTTGGTACCTTATAGACTAGCAGAAATGTATGAGCATAAGCTTTCGTGGGCAAAGACCTACTTTGTCAGATGCAGGTGACCTTTGCAGAGAGAGACGCTACTGACAACCTCAAGAGACTGAAAATCATGAATTGATACCCCTACCCCAATAATTACAGTTTAAAAAAAGATTATATTGTGTGGGGGTTTGGTCAATCTCTTGATTTTTGAATTTGGTGCGTGCATGTGGCAGTTAGAGTCGCCCCTCTCTCCCTCGGGTTCTGGATGAGGTAATTTTGGCTGCTGCTGAAATAGCTGCTCATTTCCTGCCCAGCAATTATTCCTGTCCTCCAGTGCCCATCTGTCCCCACCCAACTCCCCTCAATTCAGCACCCCACATTCAGTGCCCTATTTTCCCCCACCACCCTCAGTTCACCCTTCCCAGCACTCACCTCATCGCCTCAGAACTCACCATCAATCCAGCCCCCCAACACTTCAGCCCTTCTTCAGCCCACAGGCCATAGTTTGTGCCTCGGATCCTCCCCACTGGTCCTCTTAGCGTCCCCCATGCATGGGAGAGCGGAGAGCACTGCAGTGGGTTCTATCCAGTGTTATCCAGGCTGACTGCAAGATCCTGTTCCTAGATCAGAAGAAAAAGAAATCCTGAAGATAGTTCTGTCAGAAGACCATGAGTAATGAGGTTTAATTTTACTTAGAAATCGCATTTCTCTGAATAAATTCCTGACAGCTGGCATGTGTGTAGCTACTCCAGATGTGTTCACAATAAAAGCCTTTAAGCACTGCTGCAAGTGACTGTTGTGAATTTATGATCTGGTATGTGAGATGCCAGACAGTAGCTGAACAGTATAATATAGTTTAGCATTTTATTACAGTGACCCCCTTGGAAAACTGAGGCGCTTGAAAGCTGGTGCGGTTGTCCTCGATTCAGGCCTGGCTCTGTGACTCCCTAGGATCTGTACTGCTTCCTTACTAGCTTGTTTCCTTCTCTGGTCTAATTGTAGTAATCTGTGGCCTAGTTCTGGCCCCTCTGACTGCTGGCAGGAACTGGCCCCAGCTTCATTGCTGCTCCCTTTGCGGCATGTTGTATCCTCTTTGCCTCAGCAACTGCTACTAGAATCTGCATTTCTCTTCCTCACCCCCACAACCCAGCCACCCACCCACACTTTCCTAAGTTGCTTTTCAACCAGGGGGGAGTGGAAAAAAGAACATTAATCTTTCCACAGACTTTATTTGAAAGGTATTAGCAGATGTTGCAAGGAGGTTTCATGCTAAGATATGATTTCTTCACAAACTATACTGTAGTTTATCTACTAGGTTAAGCAGCTGCAACTGACAAAACCAATGAATGAAGTATGTTTTTAGTGAGTTTATTACTCTCTAATTTTCAAAGTTCACAGCAGGCTTCACAGACATTAATGCTAAATAGCTCCGTGCTATCATACTGGAAAGCTGTTTATTATTCCTTTTTATAGGTAGGCTTTTCTGTGGTGTGGTGTATCAGAGGCTTGCATAGATAGATAGATACAAAATTTTGCATCATAGTGCATCTGCAAAGTTCAGAAACAGTACTATCTTTTTATGGATTGGGAAACAGGAGTACAGAGAGATTAAGACTCCAATCCTGCAAAGATTTAAATATGGCTGGAGGACAGGTTGGGAGGAGGGGAGAGAGGGGAGGCCATTGCTCCTGTTGAAGTCAGTGGCTCAAATGTCCATTGCCTTCAACAGGGTCAGGGTTTCATCCTGTTAATAGCCCCAATGAGGCTTTTGCCACTTGTTTGAGGTTGTACAGAAAGTTTGTACCTAAGGTGTAGAATTCAGATCGTATGGTTTGAGGTCCAGTGTCCTAACCATAAAACCATCTTTCTTGTTTGGTTTAATAAACAACTCTCTATATATGAATAAACAGCTCCATTAATAACTTTAAATGTAGCATTTATTACAGTCATGCCAAAAAGCACCATGAACCATGACCACAGCGTGCTTGGGATTGTACAAACAATGAACAAAAAAGACAGTCTCTGCCCCTGAAGAGCTTACCATACAAATAATAACCTTTTCTTGTAGTCAGTCTCAATTTGGAGAGAAGAGTATTTTTTAGCTGTGCAGCAGTAAAATAAAGTGAAGAACTGCCTCTTGAATTTATGGATGTTCATAATGTACATGCTCTTCCCACTGATGTCAGTTTTGAATCTCAATTGGAGCATGTCACAAAGTTTATATGGTAAACTGGACCATTTACTTCAATCAATCAAAAGTGATTTTTCCTTTATTCACTACTGTTGTGATTTTGATAGAAATCTGCAAATGGCTTGTGTTCTGCTCTTCATGTTTCCAAGAAAAAGAAAACGTTGAGTTGAAGAAAAAAAAAATGCTTAACAGAGAGAGACATTGGTTATTTGAAAAATGCATTTATATTATAGTTCTACATTTGCCTTTGAACATTAATTAGAGGCAAATGGAAGTTATTTTACTAAATCACAGAGTCTCATTATAGAACAAGTTAGTTCCCTCAAGATGTTTTATTTTTGCTCTTCTAGGCTTCTTTGTCATGCTGCTGTGTATTACATGCATGTGGTGGGCTAGGAATAAGTCATCTGTTATATACATGACTAGTACATGTGACTTTAGGGGACAATCCTGCATCCACTGATGGCAGCAAGACCTTTGAAAATCAAATGGGAGAGATTGTTCAAAATTGCTGCATTTACTAAAACTAATTGATGAAGAGTTTGTGGGTCAATCAAATAATCTAAAATGAAACTGGACTGGCATACATTTGTGAAAAATTCTTCTTAAAGTTTTGGTTTTTGTTTATTGTAAGACAGAACAAAGGACAATTTACTTGGCTGCACGTGTGTTTTCACAGTCATAGGTACCCAGTCTGATTTCTGGTTTGGTCCCAAGAAATGTATGCTTGATATAAATCAGATCTCTCTCATGTCCTGTAGCTGATAGGGAGTTCAGATGTCTGGAAATCTTGAAAGATATCACACAGGAAAAAAAAATACCATAGGGACAGCATGCACTGCTGTTTTATTCTATATCCAATTGTAAAACAATGGGGCTGTGCATTGTCCTTCAGCCATCACTAACACTTTGTTCAATATACTGGAGTTCTCTGCATTAAAGTAACTGTGAGCTGAGCTGTAATCTGTACAGAAATAGTTTATATGTGGTGTAGGCTATGCAGCTAAATTATCTGTTTTTTCTCAGTTTCTATTTTTCCATTGCTTTAGTCTTGGCCAAATCGTTGTTCTGGCAAACTGAAGGAGGAGGCAGCGTTATTGAACCAGGTGTGCATCATTATTACTTGTGACATAAGGCTGTTTGAATCTTGCTACAACTTACTATCAGACAGATCAATAAATTGTAATATGTATGCAAATTGCTTGCAGGATTACAGAAGTAATGGAAGGAAATGTTTGCAAAAATATTTTCATGGCATCAGTTTTGCATTATTTTGTTTTGAGATTATGAATACAGTAACACCCTTTTCCATTCTTAATCATAGACAGAAGATCCTTTTTATTTATTTGTTTGTTTGTTTATTTATTTATTTATTTATTATTTTTATCACCAAGAAATCAAATCTACTGCAGTCACCACAGTGGAAATCTTGAATTGGTCATAGGTAATTGGAATGAATGAAGGTTATTGCTGCTGTTGTATCCAGTGTCGTTATATGTAAACTTTACAATGAGACTACCAGCTATATTGTGTTTTACCAACCCATGGTTGTTTGTGGAGAGTGATCTATTATTTGTTCATGTCCTACCAGGCTGGTGATTTTCCAGACATGGGCCAAAGCATGACAGGGTACAAGAAAAAGTTTTTCATACTGCCATACTCCAAACTCACAATGTGAGGAGGGGATGTTATTAAAGAGGCACAAGAATCATTTTCTCTTCCCATATTCACTTAAAATTATCCTCATTTCTTTTAATGCGTGGACTTTTGATCTCCCTGTGACTTTTGTGTGTAAGAGTGGGGTCCTAAAGTCTCACAATGTTCAGTGGCCTAAAAATGTCTCAGTTCCTTATACGATACGTTCCGTTCCATCCCACCCATTCAGGTATGAACACTTGCACTATGTTACCTTTGAACACCCAAAAACGTTCTATGCTATTTATGTACATTAACATGTGGGTACACGAGGATCATACCCTCTTATCTGATAATAATGGACAAAGAACAGAATGGGGACTTAGTGATAAGCAGAATGAACAGCCTTCCAAACTTTCTGTTAATAGGAATTAACAGGATCAGCCAACAGATGGTAGTTCTATGGAGAGGTTGACACTTCTCTATGTTTCAAGCTGGGAAACCGGTAGTCAGTTTGCTCACTGAAGAAAATCACTAGGAGTTACAATGATGTAACTTGTTGCCTTTTGTGGAGTTAGTTCCAGTTAAATGTGTTGCAAACTACAGGAGCAGAGTAATGTTATGAGTTTATTCAAGTCACATTCAAAGAAATCCTTGGGTCTGAGCCTCATTGATGTAGTCAATAAACTTTTGCTACCCGTTGCATCCTTACACATTTGTCATCGGCCCTTAGCCCTGCCAACACTAATTAATAAGTTTACAATTATAAGTGCTGTCTTTGAACCCAATGTAGTCACTCGTATATGAAGAATAACTCAAGTGTGAAAAAGTTTGCAGGAACAAGTCCTTCCATAGTCTAAATACCATTCTCACATAGCCCACTACTTGGATAAGAGAGGACGCCTTTTCTTTTTAGTATTCTAACACTACTTTTGCTGTATTAAGGCCATGTATTGGGTAAACAAGAGTTTCCTGCCTCTTGCCCATCATCTCCTCTCTGGTGGAGTCATTAATGCTGAAATTGTGATGTGCATTCCTTCCGTTCACAGCAGTTTTCAAAGTCATAAACATTGGATTATATAGGTGATAACTGAAGGTGCTTCTTGTTTATGACATAATAACCATATACTGACTATATAAAACCGAAGGCCGAAGGCCACGGTGTTTATTAACTTAAGACTGCTCTTGCTGGCTTACCAGAAACTGCCAACAGGGTGATGTTATTTATTGCCTAGTAATTTGATTGCCCCACATTACATTATTTTAAAGCTCCCAAGGCAATAGTGTTTCCGTAAAGTTGTATTTAAAACTACTTGAGTTAACAATTCTGCTGAAAAGAGAGAGGAGGGAAGTGAACCAGCCTGGATGCATGTGAAGCACTGCTCAGAGGCTCATTCCAACTAAAATATTAAAAGCACTGTGTTTTTTCTTCTCTTGCATGGTTGGCAGTGCCTCAGAGCTGTATATTTCAGATGAAAATAAATTATTGTTTTTCAAGGTGTAAGGTGGTGATTAGAAGAAAATGGCAGAGCTTTACATTTAAATGAGACATAGACTGTGTAGTCAGTGTTGGGATCGGGAAAAGGTTAGGGCTAAGGTTTAGAATCTGTGGCAGACAGAAGTTTGAATCTATCAGCCTGTAGTCTCTTAAGTGGTTCCCGTGTGCTTTTAGCCCAGGGTTCAGAGTTTGGTGGGGTTGGCTGATCTGGTAGGATTTTACCATTTGATATGGTGGTAATTATGCAGAGTAACAGATTTTAGGAAATTTCACTGATCTGAGCAAGTCCAATGACAGAATGGGGATAGGCAAAGGGGACAACTGTCTCAGAATCCAGTGGTTCAGAAGGGCCCAGGTCTGCCTGCTGTCGGTACTGCTTTAAGATCAACAGTGGCTGGAGCCCCAGGCCTTTTAAATTGCTGCTGGATCACCATGTGGAACACTCAGGGTAGTCTTGGGCTGGGGTCACTCTGTTTTTTCCACCACTGGGTGGAATGCACACCAAGGCATGGGTAGATGAGCTGCATCAATAGAAGCACATGCTGCCAGCTGTGGGTGGGTGTGGGTACTCTGCTAGTCATCTGGGCAGCACGTGAATCTCTCGTGGGTGGCTGTACAAATGCTCAGCTTACAGGGAATGCTGCTGTTGCGGCTGGCTGGGTAAGGAGGAGGTAGTGAAGTGCACTCTGGGAGGTGCTGAAGGCTGGCTGGCTGCCTGAGCCCCACCCCTTTTGCCCAAGGCCCCATCCCTTCTGGGAGTGCAGAGCTGCTTCTCCCCATCCCCATTTCCCAGTGGCCTGGCAAGTCTGTCCACCCCGCAATTATGAGTTACAGTCTTTAAGGAATGGCCATTGTCTGTAGGGAATTTAAGCAGGCCCAAACTGAAAAACAAGTTTAGGAAACAAATTTGGAGCCAGAACAGCAAAATCCATTTGTTATTGGGGCTTCAAATGCACATGCACAAACACACCCACACAAAATTGGCCATGGCAGGAAGTTTTTGATTAGGAATTCCAGCCTTGCCCTGATCTCCCTCACTCTTCGACTCTTCCCCTCCCGCTCCCTACCCCAGTAAATGATCTAATGAAAAATATATATTATCTAGTGTGTAGACAGCATGGAAGTCAGCTGAGCAGGGACACTTTTGGTTGTTCAGTATTGGGAAACACAAGGAAGGAGCAGCATTAGGGCTGATGAAAAGTTTTCTACAAAACCTTTTTACACTGAGATTTGGATTTTCAACTAAATATTTTTTTCTTGTGAAAAATGTTTACATTCCATGGGAAAAATTGTTTTGCTTCAATCAAAAAACTGATTTGACCTCCCATATGCACCATCTCTTCTGACAAAGAGCAGAGTCTGTGGTGCCTGATGAGAATGTCGTCCATACACAGGGACAGATGGTAGAGAAGATTGAGAGGTGGCTTGTGACCATGAGATACATGGTGAAATTTCAGAAATCAAATATTTTGTGGAGTAGTCAAAATATTTTGGTCAGTGATTTTTCACCAATTATATTTAATAACAATTTAGTTGGTTTTGCTTTTTTTTGTTTATTTACCCTTCTCCCTCCAAATGATTTATGGGGAACAAGAATCAGTGACTTGTTTGACTTAAGTACTTCTACTCTGAGTGAACCATAGGTCATCTGCAAGTCTCCACTTCACTCTGTCTCAAGACAAAACTTCTGGCTGGCTCCAGGAGTACCCTAGTTGTTGTTCTTCAGTCTCAGTAGGTCTCCTCCACATTGTCCGAGGTCTTCCTCTTTTGTGTTTTCCTTGTGGGTTCCCTGTGAGAGCTTTATGGACGATGCTGGATGATGGTTTTCTGAGAGTGTGACCTAGATGTGGTGCTGGTTATTAAAATAATCACAAAACATACTTTAGGTTGGTAGAGTGATTTAATTTGAGTACCTGAAATTGCTTACATACATTAAGTAGGTCTGTACTGAAGTCAAAGCAGGGATGCTGGAACAATTTCTATAGTGGAGATGCTGAGAGCCATTGAAGCAAAATACAGTAAACTCTTCCATATCCAGTATTCTGTCATCTGGAACTCTCCAATAACTGGTATTTTAACCATAAGTAAATTTTAGGTATGCTTTTCATAAGTACATTATAGTGAAAGTAAATACAAAGCAACATGGCAAATACATTATGGGTTTACAGTGTACAGTACTACTCTAGTTAGTAAATAAAGTATCTGCATGCATTTGTGTTTGTTTCTTCATGTCTAATCTTGTTTTTCCTTTAGGCTACGTCTACACGTGCAGCCAACATTGAAATAGTCTATTTCGATGAATAACGTCTACACGTCCTCCAGGGCCGGCAACGTCGATGTTCAACTTCGACGTTGCTCAGCCCAACATCGAAATAGGCGCAGCGAGGGAACGTCTACACGTCAAAGTAGTACACATCGAAATAGGGATGCCAGGCACAGCTGCAGACAGGGTCACAGGGCGGACTCAACAGCCAGCCGCTCCCTTAAAGGGCCCCTCCCAGACACAGTTGCACTAAACAACACAAGATACACAGAGCTGACAACTGGTTGCAGACCCTGTGCCTGCAGCATAGATCCCCAGCTGCCGCAGAAGCAGCCAGAAGCCCTGGGCTAAGGGCTGCTGCCCACGGTGACCATAGAGCCCCGCAGGGGCTGGAGAGAGAGCATCTCTCAACTCCCCAGCTGATGGCCGCCATGGAGGACCCAGCAATTTCGACGTTGCGGGACGCGGATCGTCTACACGGTCCCTACTTCGATGTTGAACGTCGAAGTAGGGCGCTATTCCTATCTCCTCATGAGGTTAGCGACTTCGACGTCTCGCCACCTAACGTCGAAGTTAACTTCGAAATAGCGCCCGACGCGTGTAGACGCGACGGGCGCTATTTCGAAGTTGGTGCCGCTACTTCGAAGTAGCGTGCACGTGTAGACGCAGCTTTAGTGTTAAGCATTGCTAGGTATAACTCTCTATTATCCAGAATATTTGAATATCTGGCAACCTCCTGGTTTCAGGGCTGCTGGATATGAAAGAGTTTATTGTATAATGGCTGATGTATGATGGAAACTACTTCAGGGGTACAGCAGCACACTACTAAATCTCAGTATTGTTGTTTGCCTTTTACAGATCAGGAAATTCAGAAACAGGGAAGTTAAGTGACTTGCTCAAAGTAGCACTGTAAAGGATTCAGATTCCCAGAACCTTTCTCAAACCTGCCTCCCCAGCTGTACACACAGAAAATATGTCAAAGATAGCAATGAGAGATATGCTTAAGAGTTTGATGGCATCATCAGAAACCACAGTATGAAATCTTGGCCCCATTGAAGTTGAAGTTCTCGCTGATTAAAATGGGCCTAGCATTGCATCTATGATGGTATCACCAGAACCACAAGGCCTATACAGCCTTTCCTGTGTTGTCCAGTTAATGGCTGTATTTTTCTGTATTTCCTTATAGCACAATATTCTTGAATAAAACAAAAAGCAGTCAAGTAGCACTTTAAAGATTAGCAAAATAATTTATTAGGTGAGCCTTCGTGGGACAGACCCACTTCTTCAGACCATAGCCATACCACAACAGACTCAATATTTTAGGCACAGAGAACCAAAACAGTAATCAAAGTTGACAAAACAGAAAAAAATTATCAAGGTGAGCAAATCACAGAGCAGAGGGGCGGGGGGGGGGGGAGTCGAGAATTAAATTAAGCCAATTATGCGAAAGAGCCCTATAATGTCCCAGGAAGTTTGCATCCTGGTTCAAACCATGTGTTAATGTGTCGAATTTGAATATGAAAGAGAGTTCAGCAGCTTCTCTTTGTAAAGCAGACTGGAAATTCTTCTTCGATAAAACACAGACTCTTAAGTCATTAACAGAATGGTCTACTCCATTAAAATGTAGACTAACTGGTTTGTGGATCAGGAATGTTTTGATGTCTGTTTTGTGCGCAAACCAGTTAATTATGTTTGGCTACATTATGTATGTATGAGGAGCAGAAATAAGGATGGAACACTGTATTTTAAGTATATCTGGAATAGCTAGTACCATATTTTAACAAGATAACAAAACAGTCTTTCAGGAGGTAGAGCTGCCTATTGCCAGCTGTAGCGGGGGTAGGTGTTGATGTCTGAGATAAATGTAAATTAGCTTGATTTTTTTTTACTCTAGTTCCTCCTCTCCACTTCTAGTAATGCTAATGCAACAGTAATTTCACTGCATTGTCCTGCTATCTGCATAATATGCATTTCATATTTTATTAATTTAGAGCTGTTAAAATGCAGAGATATTTTCAAATAAAGGTACTTACACCTTTTTTGTTAATAAAAAAAGTATGGGTGAAATGCACATGTGTTCTGTTGCCACTTGCTAGTGTAGACTCTTGTTACGTGAGCTGTACACAGATTTTACTTTAAATAGGTTTTCAGCTGGACACTGAGCTGAGGTTGGCTTTTGTGGATTCAATCCAATATTGGTGTGATTTCCTTTTGAAAACTAGAAGAGGGTAGGTATAATGCTTCTGTAGTGGTTACTTTCAGTTTTCCAATTTATATTTTAAAGGCGCAGTCATGCCAAATGCTTACAATGACAATTAGTTATGTAATGGGAATCATACTTTGCTAGTAGTATATTAACTAATATATTCTCTATTTTGACACAGACTCAGCCTTGGCATTGTTTCTTTTCCTATTATTTATGTGGTGGAAATGGATAATCAGCTGTATTATATTTGGTTGCGTTCTTGATCTTTGGTTTCTAATGTGCTGTTACAAGAACAAAATACTTGCATGTTTTTCATGATTGTGTCTGATTCTATAAATTTGATACAATCATGCATCTGGCACAACTTTGGGGTCTGATTTCACGAGTGACAATTAGCTCATTAGGAGTTAAGAAAGGGCAGCACTGTTAGGGATTCGGGATTCATAGTCCGGGAACTATGCCAGAGAGCATGATCCTGCACCTCTGACATCACTGGATGGCTTGCCTTGGATTTTGATGGCAGCAGGATCAATCAGGTTGTATATCTATAGTTGCTATAATTCCTAATTCAGATGTTGCAGAGTTACCATAAACTATACCTAAGTGTCTTGTAGCTGTGCTGTATCCATGCTAAACTAATAGATAATATATCAACTCCGTGTGCTGCTAAAGATAAGTGCTGTAAATTTCATAATCTCTGCTATCCTCCATGTCCTCCAGAGGGTTCTAGTTGGCAGACTACTACTGAAGAAAAATCAGTTGTAGTGTATGTTTTTTTTTTCCTTTACCAAACTGAAAATCATGCTAGTTTTTGTGTCATTTGAGAACTCATGATTTTATTTTACTTACTGGAGATAAGAAGTTTGAAAGGGAGAAGAAGAAATATGTGTTTGTGGTGAAAATAATGAACTAATGGAAGGATTTAAACATGGTAGGAGATGTAGCCAAGGTGACAAACCAGGAAAATTATCTTACTCATGAATAGAGTCAGGTGAATAACCAATTTTTTGGTTCACTAGCAATTCTGGAAAAAAAAATGGTGCAACCAAAACTGAATCTGAAATTTATCAGAATATTCAGCAAATTTTTTAAAAAAATCCATTTTTGTTTAAGAAAATTGTTTATTCAACCCAAAATATTTGGTTTCTAGGAATTTTAAAGGATGAGATTGACAGATAGGGGCGGGGTAAGAGCCCAGGTTAGTGCACCTGCCAAGGCAGTGGGAAACCCTTGTTCTCTTTCTTACTTTGCTACATATGGAGCAGGAAACTGTAGTTGGCTCTCCTACCTTTCAAGAGGTGTAGTCTCAGAGGGGTAGTTATGTTAATCTGTAGCTTCACAAATAGCAAAGAGTGCCAGCAATGCCCCTCTGCCATGTGTCTTGGACAAACTGGACCATCTCTGCACCAAAGGATGAATGCACATAACTGACATCAGGAATGGGAAACACACATAAGTCTATAGGGGGATACTTTAACCTCCTGGGACATTCACTAATAGATTTAAAATAGCCATTCTTCTACAAAAGATTTTTTTCCACAAGATTACACAATTTCCCTACCCTTGATATTCACAGGAGTGAGAAATGTCCTACTTAATTTGCTTCATTAACCGGTTTTACTAGTGACAAGTAACATTTTTTCTCCCTCTTCTCCTCCTCCTGCCCCTCCCCCAGCTGCTATATAAAACCTGGATTCTGTTTTTCCTCTCCTTTTTCTTCTGAAGAGGTAGTGGGCTTTACCCATGGAAGCTCGTGGACTAATAAAATTGTTAGTCTCTAAGGGCTTGTCTATACTAACCAATCAGGGTCAATCTTTTAGCATTCAGTTTTGCATGTCTGGTGAAGGTGCATCAAAATCAGTCTCTCTGGAATCATCAGATGCCACAAATGCCATAGCTAGAAGTGTGTATCTGAAATCAACTTGTTTCCCTAATATAGACTTAGCCTAATGAGCATAGGACTGCTTATTATTTCTCAAAAGGATTGTTCTAGCCACTGCAGTATGGCTCATCTCAGTCTCTTCTGGTGAAGCACTTACAAGTTGTATAAATACATATTCAGGATCCAGGGCCTGCATGTGGATCTCCCACCTGCTGGGTGAGTGCACTAATCACTGGACAAAGGGTTATTCTCTCTCTCTTCTTGTAATTATTAAAGTATTATGTACAAGCTGGAACAGCTTCAACAGGAAAGACTGAGAAAGACCTGCTTCAGAATATCCCCGAGGCCAATAGTTAGGGCATTCTCTTGAGAATAGACTGAATGTTCAAATGACTTCTTCACATCATGCATCCCCCCAGATTCCCCGCATCATCAGGGGGTGATCTTAACCAATGGGCTAACAATTATAATGGAGAACTTCTCCTCCAGCCATTTTGTGAATGGCACCAATGTCCCTTTGTCTAATGCCCCTTTTTCTTGAGAAAAGGTTTTTGGATAAAAGTATTTGGTGAATTTGTGTCAATTTGGGAATAGTTTTAAATCAACTGAAATTTCAGTTTTCACGGAATAAACTATTCAGCCAAATCTACTAATGGGAAATGGAAACGGAAGCAAACAATTTGGCTTTAGACTCAGCACAGGATGGATGGAGATAGGCCTGAGCCATAAAGCTTTCACTTAAGTCTGAGTCATGTGTACTAAAAAAAGTTGATTGCTCAGGGTTTTGACAGAGACGTGACAGGAAAAATACATTAGTACAGTAACCTTTTAAAAAAGATTATTACCGTGTTTTGCTTAAAATCAGTTTCAAATATTTTTGTTAATCTCTCGCATGCCACAACCTTTTGTTCAGGACTGTCTATATGAACAATTTCCATTAACTACCCTTTGACGGAGAGGAGAGATATAAGGTATAAAACCATAAACCATAACGTTTCATTTGCTGGACACATGCTACATGTCTTAAGGTCAGGTTACCCTGGAGTATCATTTGCCTTTAGATATGTTTTCACCTAAATATTTTTGGAACCGTCAAGGTTTGATCTGTGCTGTTGCTAAATACATTTGATTTTATACCATTTGAAATGCTCCTACAGCCAGATTCAAAGGGGCTGTTGCCTTTCGGAAGCTGAAAAGACAGCCTGATTATGTGATAATTCCACTGTGACTAATTATTGCTAAAAAAAGTGGGGGAGGGACTGAATGAAAGTTGCTTAAGAGGGATAGGATGTGGTAAAAAATCTGCCCACTGCCCCCATCCCAGATAATTGCAGTTACTCCCTTTTTTCCTCTTAGGAGAGATGCCTGCTCAGTTGAACACTATTTAGAACCACCAGGCAACAGAGATAGTTAAAATCACCTATTCACTGTTTATATGTTATGACTGCTATGGATGATATTTAATTTCCTTTTGCCTCATTGTTGTCTCATTTCCTGACAGCCAAGTAAAATTATGTTCTCTGTCTTTGATTAATTGGCTACCATTTGCAAAGCTCTTTGAGGATGAGCAGTGCTGTTTAATTGCTTCTGAGTGTAATTGTTATACAAGCATTGTGCAAAATCTTACTGTTTTATTCTCACTGTAGCAGACTGTTTGTTATAATTATAGATCACTTTCTAATTTTAGCGCCGTTCACATGATATTTTTATGGCAGGTGGAAATGTCATTTGGATTTAAGTAAAAATATTGTGAATTCTACTGGCTCCTGTAGCTTTCTTAATAGGTTTGAACATAATTTGCATTCCTTAGTGGGACAGAATTGATGTTGGCAGGAGAAGGAAATCTGTTGAGAAGCTGGATGCAATCATGATTCAGTCTGATTCCACATACCTTCCCAAGCACAGGATCTCAGGATTTTAATCTGTTTTAAAACTCTTTATTTCAGTTTTCTTGCTTGAAGATCCCTGGGGGGGCGGGGGAGGAGGGGGTGAGGTGGCAAGGGAGGGTTCTCTGCTCTCTGCCAGACGGTGCCACCTCCTGGCAATTCTGGGGATTAGCTTGGTCACACTGACACTGTTTGCAGAGATTACACACCATCAGTTTCCCCTCTGCAGCTCTTTTCTGGCTCCTGGAAATGCAGTATCCTTTCTGTGGCTCAATCTAAGTCTACATTACCAGATAAATTTGATTTTATTAAATTCAATTTTATAACTGTGGGTTTTATAAATTCGATTTTGAGTGTCCTCACTTCCCACAAATTCCATACAAAATCGAGTTAATGCTGCACCCTAGAGTGGCCAAACATCGACTGTTGCAGCAGTGCATGGTGGGAACCCATCCCACAGTTCTCTCAGCCTCGGATTCTGCACCCTCCCACGGTGCCCTGATGCACCCCCACTGATGACAGTGCTCACCCTGCTTCCTGGTTCCTGGGTCCCTGCAGCTTGAGGAAGCTGGGAAACTGACTAGCACTGCTGTGCCTGGCTTGCGGGAGCTGGGCGTCAGGTGCAGCAGGGAGCCAGGTGCTGTGCTGGTCAGTTTCCCGGCTCCCATGAATGGCAGGGAGCCAGGAGCCAGGTGCAGCAGTGCTGTCAGTTTTCCAGCTCCCTGCCACTTGCAGGAGCCAGGAAATTGACCAGGGCTGCTCCTCTGGTCAGTCTCCCAGCTCCTGCCAGTGGCAGGCAGCCAGGAGCCAAGTGCAACAGCGCTAGTCAGTCTCTGGAGGCTAATTAATTCAATTCAAAGACATGGGGCTTCCACACTACCCTTCATTCAAACTGTTAAAGTTAAACTTGATGCTACACTCATCCAGTTCTGATGATATTATGGTATCAATATTAATGTTTCCTAAATCAAGCTAATGGTATTTACAGTGAAGACAGTCACTTGGTACAGTTGAGCTGCCTGACTTAAATTCAAATTTATTTCGTAGTGTAGACATAGCCTTAATCTTTTGGTCAGGTCACTGTTGTAGTTTTCTTTTCCAACAGGGAAGGAGTAGCAAACAGTCTTTCACTTCAGTTCCTAAAGGTGCCACTCCCACAGTGACTGTCAGGGAAAACCACACCCAACCTGTACTCTAGGTTCCTGCTCAGTGACACAACTGCCAATGCCTACTCCTTTTTTCATGAGCCACTTCCATATCTGCTGGCCCTCCCCAACTCTTCTGGGTTTGCCAGTGTTTTCAGTCCCACCTCCCAGGGTGTAACTTCATGCAAATCATTTCTGCAGCCCCACAATCCCTTTTCCCAGGAAATGAGTGCAAGTTCATTCCCTGCAGCCCCTTCCTCTCTCCTCCCCTTCTCTTCCCATTTCCTCTCTTTTATAGAAGACGTTACAGTCCCTCATAGGTGAGCAGCTCTCTAATTAGCTGCTTAAAGCTCCACTGTTTTCAGACTAATTAGATTACAGGGTCCATATGACCTAATTCAGCTCTTGCAGGGCACAATATGGGTAACACACCCCATCATAATCCTATATAAATATGGACCTTTCCCCAGCATTATGCTTTTAATGGGAGTGCTATGAGACATGTTTTTCTGCATTCCCATTGAAATTAACCCCTTGCAAATTCTGTAACAGACAGTAACAATCCAGTAGACAACCCAAACATAGGATATGAATTAGATATTATAAGCCTCCTCCAAGTCTTTCACAATAATATATGTGAGATACGAGTTTTGCAATAGAAAATGGGAGCAGTTAGCTTTTCTATGTCCATGTGAGTATAGGTACACCCCATACATACAGAGGTTTTCAGGAGATAATGATAAAGTTAATAGATCAGAAAAGTGATCTCTTAAAAGCTGTAGTTTCTGTTCCATGTGTCTTGCTCATAAGATTAATATTTTGTTTATAGATAGATAATAAAATCAAATAAAATAATAAACCTCTGAGGATGAACCTATACACACATCATTTTCCCCTCTTCTGCCCTTTATTGTATATAGCAATCCCCGGCATGCATTGCAAGAGTAGCACACAGGCCAATTTTCATTGGCATGCCAAGTGGGAGCTCAGCCCTGCCCTGCCTCCCCCATGCTTGTACAAAGCCTATGCGCCTGTGGATTAACAAAAGACCAACTAATGCTCCCAACCACTACCTAAACAGTAAAACTCTGCATCTTTTTTTATTTATTAATTAGGCTGTTGTACGTAGGATTATCAGTGACTTTAAAAAGTATCATTGGCATGTGGACCATGCACTAACGGTCAAAATTCAGCACTCTGCCTCAGAAAAGTTGCTGATCCCTGTTACATAGGAATGTCATTCTTTTAAACTTCTTTACTCTTTCCACTCACAAAATGCAACAGACTTGCTCATAGGGGAAAAGTAGAGTGCTCATATACACACCTCTGATTTATAACACAGGCCAATTTTGGTATCAACACTGTCTGTTTAAATAAAAAAGGCAGCTAAGCAAATATATTAGGGAACGCAAAATGAACAAACAGATGGTACAGGCAAATTCCAAAGGTCTATTCACACCTGAGTCTTATATTGGTGTACAGTTTGTGTAGTGGGGGGATATTATGTGAACACCCTTACCTGTGATATGGCTCACAAGGCAGGAGAGGCAAAGCAGAGGTACGGCTCTTCTCAGTTCTGGAGAAATGCAGAGTGACTTTATCCCTGCATGACTGGGGATGACTGGTATTCCAAAAAGGGCTGGTGGAAGGCTATGACCTACCTGTGCTACATCTGTCCACTAACTATCAGAACAGTCTCAGGGAAAAAAGAATGATTAAGATTCTGAGGTAAACTGAGACCCACTGATGACCTTAGTTAACATGCAACATAAAAGCAAAATACCAAATTGATGGAATTGTCTCTTTTTCCTTCTTCTGTCTTATAATTTTTCATTTGTCCTGAAGTACCTATTTCAGTAGCTCACAGGATAGTAGCCAATAAAATAACACATGCATCTGCATACATACAGCGACAATGGTATCTTTTTATGCAGTACTGTTTTAAACTTTTGTTAACTTTATGAATTGGACCCTTCATATCCCTGCAGTTGCCTGAGAGATTGTTCTTGTGCTTTTTTGCATTAGTGTTTGTTAATGCTGTGTAATGTTTTTTTCTGCCTTTTCTTTTCTGACACATCCTCCAAAAAAAAAAAAAATCTGGGGCTGCTGGTGAAGCCCATTCAGGGGGCTGTGCTGTTCCCCCCACCCAAGGTTTCTGTGGCTGCGGCTGCCTGCACAGCTCCACGTCCCAGTTGGTTCCCAGCTGTGGGGCTGCTTATGTTCTTCAGAGAAGACCCAGTTTTATTTACTGTCTTGACTCTTACAATTAGTTGCTTTTTCTCCTAAGACTGAGGTTTGTCATCTTTTGTACCAATCAGAGTGCGCGTCTCTATCATCTCTGATATCTGAAATGCTGGCCCTCGTTTTCATTATTGAGTGCTTAAGTATATATAATAAACCTATTCCATTGTTTTGCTTTTGGGAATTCATGTGACAGCTGGCACACTCATGGGAGAAGGACTCTTGACCTTTGAATCTCACTCTAAGAGCTTCATCACATCAGCAACTAGGAAATCTTTGCTACTTAGGCTCAGTCACAAAGGTAGGACAGTGGCACTTAAATTCCTCTGTACAAATGCTATTTGCACTGACTGAAGTTTACAAAACAGAATTACTCTGCATTTTCTGTGTTTGTGGTGTACTTCCTGCCAGTTATTGCTGTTGTCAAAAAAAAAAGAAATGCAAATATGACATTCTTGGTCAGAAGTAGTGTACGTAAAACAATGCAGAGTATATTTGCTCATATTATTGTCACATTTTTAGTGTTTTTTCCTTGAAATTTCTGTTTTGCTATGCACAATTTTGACTGTGTTTATGGCCAAATGTGGATTCTTCTGAAGTCATCAGCTATTCCCCATTTATCTCAATGAGATACAGATTTGGGGTAACATTCTGAAAGACCTATTTTCAAAAGTTACTCTGATCCTGCAGAACTTAAGTTTCATTGAGACTCAGGTTCTTAAGATCCAAATTTCAAAGGTATTGAGGTGCCTAATTCTGATTCAGGGCAATGGCAAATATGCACCTAAATACTTTTTAAGATCTGGGTTAGGCTTGTCAACTTTAATTGCACAAAATCAAACACCCCTGCCCTGCCTGCCAACGTGGTGGGGGGAGAGAGTCCAAATGCCCAGAGCTGCGTCTACACGTGCACGCTACTTCGAAGTAGCGGCAGTAACTTCGAAATAGCGCCCGTCATGTATACACGTGTTGGGCGCTATTTCGAAGTTGAAATCGACGTTAGGCGGCGAGACGTCGAAGTCGCTAACCCCATGAGGGGATGGGAATAGCGCCCTACTTCGACTTTCAACATCGAAGTAGGGACGTGTAGACGATCCGCGTCCCGCAACATCGAAATAGCGGGGTCCTCCATGGCGGCCATCAGCTGGGGGGTTGAGAGATACTCTCTCTCCAGCCCTTGCGGGGCTCTGTGGTCACCGTGGGCAGCAGCCCTTAGCCCAGGGCTTCTGGCTGCTGCTGCTGCAGCTGGGGGTCCGTGCTGCATATACAGGGTCTGCAACTAGTTGTTGGCTCTGTGTATCTTGCACTGTTTAATGAAAGTGTGTCTGGGAGGGGCCCTTTAAGGGAGCGACTTGCTGTTGAGTCCGCCCCGTGACCCTGTCTGCAGCTGTGCCTGGCTCCCTTATTTCGATGTGTGCTACTTTGCCGTGTAGACGTTCCCTCGCTGTGCCTATTTCGATGTTGGGCTGAGCAACGTCGAAGTTGAACATCGACGTTGCCAGCCCTGGAGGACGTGTAGACGTTATTCATCGAAATAGCCTATTTCGATGTCGCAACATCGAAATAAGCTATTTCGAAGTTGGGTGCACGTGTAGACGTAGCCCAGGAGTCCTACTATTGAATGTGCCCGAAACTCCCAGCAGCAGTCACCACGACAGCAGCAGCTGCACTGGCCAGAACCTGGGGCCCTTTAAATCATGAAGGGGCCCCAGATGGTGTACTCCAGGCAGTGTGCCCTGGGCAGCACTAAGGGTGTGTGGGATGGGATAGAGCAGCTGTCCCCAGTCCTGCCCCTCCTGCCCAAGGCCCTGCCCCTTCCAGGAATACAAAGCACCCCCCCACACTTTGTCCAGGGGGCTCGTAACTCCCCTGCCTGCCCCCTCTCAAAGGCCCTGCCCCCTGCTAGCTCCATCTACCCCCATCACTTGCTCTCCCAGATCGTCACTCACTTTCCTCAGGCTGTGATGCCGGTTGAGTTGTCAGAGAGGGGTGAGGACTTTGCGTATGGGCTGAGCATGAGGAGTTTGGGGTGCAGGAAAGAGGTCTAGACTAGGGAAGGAGGTTAAGGTGTGGGGGGTGAGGGCTCCAGCCTGAACTGTGTGCAGCTAGGCATCTTGGGAGTCCACCTTAGCTTGGGCCTCTTCTGTGCTACTTAGTGGACAAATAATGGCCTTCTTTAAGCTCCTAAATCACTTAGGTGCTCCAAAAAGCTTTATCTGTGGCCTTAATGTTTGTCTCAAAAGCCAGAAAGAGTGTAGTAACTCAGCTGGACTTTGTAACAGCTGATATTTTCATACTGACACTTGAGAAATCTGCTTTTCTCTTGCTTAATTAGTTTGTCCTCACAGATCACATCTCATGGGCTTTGTGAGCTTCTGAGTCAGTCTCTTCACTTACACTCTATCAATTTAGAGAGAGCAATTTTTTGTTTTTTAATTTTGATAAACTAACCAATACTTTCTCTGATGTGTCACCAGGGAACTTCAAAATTACCTACATATTACCTACATACAGATTAACATGGTTACCTCTCTGATACTTGTCTACGTATTTTTGTTATGATACATATTTTATAGATAATGAATTTTATATGATAATAGTCATTTTCCTTATATTTATATGTTGCTTTGTCATAGTTTCTCCCCTAATATTTATAGAGAACAGCTTGCTGTTACTGCAAACAGGTCAAATGCTTGCAAGTGCAAAACAGTAGGTGCTGAAGTATGTAGAGAGACAGGAGATCAACTGGATTACAGTACTTGTGAGTGCACCCTTGGTATTACAGCAGTTTCAATTATAAGACCTGCCTCTCTGGGACTTTAGTTCCATTTGCACCACTGGTTTTGACTTTGTGAATTATGCATATTGAATCTGGCTTTGCAATTCTTAACAGCATTCACAGTACTGAATATCTCCATGAAAATTGGTATTTTTACTTCCCTGCTGGTGAGTGCTGCACATTATCCAATTGTCTATTCATTTAATACTTCACAGTATTTCTACTTTTTCAGTCTGTGATTCAGTTTCCTGTTTGAAGCCACAATTACAGTGCTTCCCTCTTCCTCTGCTCTCTTCTTGGTTTAATTGCACTGGAGGAAAAAAATGTTCCAGCTTTGTTCTGGACATTTATAAAGCCTCTCCTCTGTATGCTCTATGCTCCTGATTTGTGTGAGGAGATGGATGTAAATGTGGTACATGCAAAAATATTCTCAGAATTATCCTGTGATTAAAAGGTGAGGGGAACTCATTCTTTCAATGCCAATATTTCTATTGGAGCATAGTTAGAATTCCATTAAGCTCCGCTATTGACTTGAAAGCAGACAGCACTCCTTAGTATGCTGCCATAAGAAGGTGCAATTTTAACAGTTGCTGAGGTTGCAGATGATTACATTATTTTGACATTTAAAGACCCTGGTATTCCAGTGGCTTTTGCATTTCAAAAAAACCCGGGGTATCCAAAAAGTGAGAAAAGTGAGTGTGTATAGTTGCTATAGAACAATGAATCCCAACCTTTTTGGCCATCAGAGTCTCTTTATCAGATTGTTACTTTGACTGTACCAACTACTCTCCATCACCTTCTATGACATCAGTGCATCATCTAATGCTTTGAACCCTACTCTTTCAGTTGCACTGCTGGGGGTGAGAAGTAGCCTTTGCTCTACTGTAGATTAGCGATTGAGTGGTCATTGTCTGAGAGAGGTTCCTGACCAGGCATTATTGTTAATTTTTAAAACTGTGTCTTTGTGTGCCTGCTCCATGAATGTTCAAGAGTGGGGGAGGGTCCACAAGGAGACACATTGTAATTCCTGTTCTCCCTGAAGCAGCTTCATGTACCTTCTGGACCTCAAAGTACACAGTCAGAGATGATACAGACATAGCTTGACCACCCAAGGCACTTGCCAGTTTGGAACACAGAATCACAGAATCGTAGAGCTGGAAGGGACCTCAGGAGGTCATCTAGTCCAGCTCCCTGCTTCAAGCAGGATCAACCCCCACTAAGTCATCCCAGCCAGGACCTTGTCAAACTGGGACTTAAAAACCTCGAGGGATGGAGATTCCACCACCTCTCTAGGCAACACATTCCAGTGCTTCACCACCATCCTGGTGAAGTAGTTTTTCCTAATATCTAACCTACACCTCTCCCCTCTTCAACTTCAGACCATTAGTCCTTGTTCTGCCATCTGACACCACTGAGAACAGTTTCTCACCCTCCTCTTTAGAGCTCCCCTTCAGGAACTTGAAGGCTGCTATTAAATCACCCCTATGCCTTCTCTTCTGTAAACTAAACAAGTCCAAATCCCTCAGCCTATCCTCATAGGTCTTGTGGTCCAGCCCCTTAATCATTTTTGTTGTCCTCAGCTGAACCTGCTCCAGCAAATCCACATCCTTTTTATATTGGGGGGGCCCAAAACTGGACACAATATTCAAGATGTGGTCTCACCAGTGCTGAACAGAGGGGAATAACTACTTCTCTAGATCTGCTTGAAATGCTGCTCCTAATGCACCCTAGTATGCCATTAGCTGTCTTGGCTTCAAGGGCACAGTGTTTATTCATATCCAGCCTTTCATCTACCATAATGCCTAGGTCCCTTTCCATCGTACTGCTGCTGAGCCAGTCAGTTCCCAGCTCAGTGGGAAAACTCACCCTGTCTTGATGCACTTTTGCACCAACCCTAATGTGGTGCTGTGTCTTAAAGACATGATTGAGCCTGAAGTAAGTTATGGCTGGGAATGAGTGCCATATAGTCTATGCAATGAAGTATTCAATGGCATGGGTTTTTTTTTAGCTGAGGATAAATAACAGAATAACAGTAGAAAGAAGCAAATGCTGTATAGGTTGCTTCTGCCCTAAATAGTTAGTGATGCCTGATAATTATTTTATGGTGTCATGTCATTAAAAGGTCATGTTTATAACCAGTAACTGTTGTTCCATCTTGATACCCAAGGTGTTTGCTACATAAAAATTGACTGTTAGGTGAAAAAGAACAGACACAGGCAAACCTTTTAACTTGTCATTTTTGGAAGCTTCTTTTTATTGCATTAGGAGCTTATAAAGCTACTGAGGAACCATGAGATTTTTTTTCCATTGAATGTTTGTTAAATATTAAATATTTAATAACATAACAGGGTATAAGTCAGACTGTGTACATATATATCATTTACTATGCTCCTTTATATTGTACATTATACTGAAACAGATGTGCAATGTAATAAAAGTACTGAATTACAGAGCAGAGCACCTTATTTATATTATGTGCAAATAATTCAAATATATGGTACAAGAATGACTATGAGAACATGTTGTGCTAAAAAATAGCTATTTTATGTGCTGGAGTATTTTTGCTGTGTACATACTGTAAATATACGGGGACTTGAGGCTTCCCATAATGACGTGCACTTTCATGGGGGTAAAACTAATACTAGTGCAATGGAAAAGTGTATTATAGCAGATAAACAGAATGAAATTCAGATACCTAAACTAGAATTGAAGAAACCAGAGATGGAAAACATTTGTTTGAGCATATAGTCCATATCCTTCACTGGTTTACGAAAATGGGACTAAAATTGTCCTCTGGTCTCATTTCACGCAAAGCCACTTGCAAATTGTAATTACAGGTTCCATGAGGCATCACGGGTAAGTGAGATGGCCACAGACTAATGCCAAAGTGACTCAAAAATAACATGCTTTTATGTGGGTCAAACAGACCTGAAGGAAAATTCTTAATTTGTATTTTCCCAATGAAAATTAATCCAGAATCTCCTCTGTAAACTTTAAATTTTCAGGAAATCCCATAAAAATCTGTTGATGTAAAGTTCACAACCAGCTCTATCTGTCATTAAGCTTGACTTTTAAGACTGTATAGGAATGACAGTTCCAAAGATTACCTCTATCCCCAGGCTAAAATATAAAGAGCTGAATTAAAAACAGCCCTCTTTTATCTTTCTTTCTCTCTGGATATGGTTCTGAAGAGATAAAGGGAGTTCTATCAACTGAGCAAAACCTGTAGATAGATAGCAGTTCCTGCAACTTTGAAAACTAACTTTGCATTTGTTCTTTACTTTAATTGTTTCCATAAGTTTCTGAGTTGTATTATTTGAAAGACTGTTGAAGTATGGCATAATTTGCTGAATGCTTAGAATGCAACAATATTTAATGGTTTATGTTGATGTGTAGTGGTTTGTCCCAGATTGGTCATATAAATGACAAAATTGTTCAGTTAAATCAATATTAATAACTGAATACAGACATAAAAATGTGAAACCAACTCAAATAAGAATGTTTGTGTGGCTTTGTATTATGAAGTAATTTAATCAGTCCTTGAAAAACCAAAAGGGAAAAAGTCTCCTTTGAGATGTTTTGGAAAGTCTGAGCCTCAAAAAAAAAAAAAACGAGGAACAAAACAAACAAACAAATAACAATAACAAAACAATGGGGTTGCATTAAGAGATGGAAGAAACCCCATATATGTTTAATACACAAGACAGTCTTGTGATTATTAATTATAATTTTATTATTGCTAGACTCTTTAGATCAGTCTACACTGTCTGATAGTGCCAGACATTAATTTTTAAACTAAGAGTTCAAATAATTCTGTACATATACCTTCACTCTACCATCTGCAGTGTAGCAGTGGCATTGTTGATTCCTGCTAATCATTGGACAATGATCCGGAACAGATGCTCTCCAATATCCCTCTTACAAAAGACTTTTTGTAGAAAAAACAAAAAACAAAAAAACATAATTTGTCATGACATTGGGCTGTGTTTACTGTTCAGTACAGTAATGTATTTCTCCAAATGTTAGCCAGTGTATTTCAGGAGGTATTGGTAGTTCTTAGGGTGAAATTCAGAACTGATACGTGGGCATATTACAAATTGGTAAATAATTGTAAGGGTATCTGGAAGAATCTGGGTGTTAAGGAGTCTATGTTAATATAACTGAGCAGTAGGAAGTAGGAGAATGAAGTTGCAGTGTGGGGAGTGGCTTACTTTAAGGTGCATTGAACTATTTTAAGATCCTTTTTCTTTCTCCACCCCTTCTTCCAAATAGATAGTGTGTGAATTACACCCATACACTACATTGGATTCAATAGGGTATTCAAAGCATATATATTGTAGTTGAGGTTGCAAGATATTTTAAGTTAGTCTAACAATATGTCTGCATTAATAACTGCAAATATATCTATGCGGAGTGCCTGTGAAAGACATCCCCACCCCTATTCTCCACACAGGTATTCAGGTATATTGGCATATAAGTACATCCAAGGCAACACGAATAAAAATAACCATGAGGACAGAGAGGTCTGGCTTATGTGAACAGAGTGTCATATGTGGATGAACCATGAGGATGCATACATTTCAGAGATCTCTGCATGCCCATGCAATGATTCTTACATCCAAATTGCTATTTTTAGCAGTGTCTTGACCTGCTGCCTTCTTGCTGCAAGGTATATTCTTTGCTGAGCCTCATCCAGCAGTGGGTGAAGGGTTTTGTCAGGATACTGGCAATGGGGAAAGACTCTGATAGGGTGGAAACAGTGAGGAAGGCAGGAGGCAGTGAGGAAACACTACATCAGTGGGGGAGCTGTTGGCGCCTATCCCAGCTGCCTTTCCCCTTGGCGGAATCTTTTCCCAATGCCTTCCTGCTGCCAGAGCCTTTCACTGCAGTGTGTTACTACTCACTACCATGACAAACATGGAGGGAGCCTGCTTTTTTCTGTAGTGTGTAGTGCCTGTATTTTTAGGGCTGGGTTATGAAAGTCTGAAGTCCTGAGTTACGTCAAATGTAAGAGGCAGAGGCCCTGGCTTGTACCATAAAAATGATTGTATTATTGTCACAGAAAGGACATTCAACATACGAACATGAAAGATTTATATTTGCATGTATACAAAGACGAAGTTGTAAAAATAGAATACCCATCTAATGAAACCATGTCTTGCAATATGTCTGTTTGCATTATGAAATAGTTTCATCTACAATTTCTTAATTAAGAGATATGAAAAAATAATACATCTGTTCCTAGAGCAACCATATCTCCCTGTCCCAAATATGGCACAGGGAGATATGGGGGCAGGAGGGATGGCTCCTCCCAGCTTCACCAAGCCCTGAGGAGTTGTTGCTCCCCCCGCCCTCTCCCCCAGCCATGGGCACTCCCAGCCCTGGAATCCTGGGCAAGTGGCAGCTGCAGACACTCCGTGCCTGGACCGCCAGGGAAGTGGCAGCCGCGGGTGCTCTTGGCCCCAAGCCCCAGGGAAGTGGCAGCTGCAGATGCTCCTAGCACCAAGCCCCAGGGAAGCAGTGGCTGTGGGAGCTCCCCACCCAGAGCCCTGGGGAGGCGGCAGCCATGGGCGCTCCAGCCCCCACCCCCAGCCCCCCAAGGGCCTAAATATGGGACAATTTGTCCCTTTTAAAAAATAAGTTGGGACGCCTTTTTGGGATGGTTGGTCACCCTATCTATTCCAATTTAATTTTCACTAAGAAACAATAAATTGTTGGTTTTGTATTTATCATACTTGAAAAATAGTGAAGGGTCCCAAAACTGATGGAGAGAATTTAACACAAATGTATCCTCCTCAAGATTCACTCAACCCAAGTCCATCAGATGATCACCTGCAGATTCAGTCATGTGAAGTGTGTATAGCTTATGAAGCAGAAAGCAGCATGCCCACTAAAAAACACATGTGGTGTTCCATTCTTGCTGACCCTTGCTGTATGTGGGTTACCAAGAAGGTCGAAATAAGATGCCTCAAGATAAGTTAGGCAATTTACACAACACAAATTGTGTTATTTATTTCAAGCTAGGGCTGCAGTGTAGCCCTAGCCACATGGAATAACACTATTTCAAAATAAGCTATAATGGTATTGATTGGCACTATTTCAAAATAGCACCATGTGTCTGGAAATGCTATTGTGTGTAGATGTGTTATTTTGAAATATGGTATTTCAAAATATTTTAATTTAAAATAACTCCGTAGTGTAGACGTAACCTGCAACATATATTGAAGACAGTGGAAGAAAGTGTACCATCTCTATTTAAGTTCCCTTTGAGTCAGTTAGACTTGTCTCTGATTTTGGCCCTTAGTGTTTTACTTGTTCGGTGATTTAAAAAAAAAAGTTCAGAATACATAATCACACATTGGTTGGCACATTCCCAGAGTCTCAGACGTCTGTCATTTTCTTAATAGTAACAATTGGTCACCTGATTGAGTAGTTCTATTGTTTTAAACAAGAACTAAAACAAAATAATGTAAATTATTAATTGTCAAACTGTCCCAATCTGAAAGTAAAGTTCCTTGTCAGGTTGTGAAGGAATCATTTTGCTAACAATGATCACAATAAAGGAAAGTAAATTAGTGACACATTCCAAGAGTTAAACAAAGGTCAATCTATGTTAGATTTTCTAATGTGTTGACCATACTAACTCTATCCATACAGTGAGTGTCATTGAAATACCATTCACTGTTGGAGGCACCACAATAACTGGAGTGTATTCCTGTACTTGCACTTAGAAAAAGTAATATTGGGGTAAGACATTCACTACAAAATCACAGAATTCCTGGACTGGAAGGGGTCTTAAAAGGTCATCTAATGCAGTCTCTTGCACTCCTTGCAGCACTAAAGATTGTCTGACCATCCCTTATAGGGCTTTGTTTAACCTGTTAGAAACCTCTAATAATGGAGATTCTATAATCTCCCTAGGCAATTTATTCCAGTGGTTGACCCACCTGCACAGTTAGGAAGTTCTTTTCTTAATGTCCAACATAAACCTCCCCATTTCTTGTCCTATCCTCAGGGTTTAAAAAAAAAAAAAATTCCTTCAGCTGCAGTTTTTTTTTTCTTTTCCAGACCAGACAAACCTGTTTTTCCCCCAGTCTTTCCTAATAGGTCATGTTTTTTTAGAACTTAAATCAATTTTGTTGCCAGTTAAGGCTTAATCACAACAGAATAAAGCAGAATTACTTCTCATGGCTTGCTTGCAACACTCCTGCTAATACATCTGGAACAGGTGTGGCCAAGGGGAGTTACCCTTAGTGCCACAGAGTATGGTGCTGCCCCCCTGTCATCCCAACCAGCCCTCAGAAACTATGTGGAGTGACACTCCCACAGTATTCCAAAGGGGCTGGGAAATCCAGGCCCCTGTGAAATGGTGCCCCTATGAAATGGCACTCTTTACTCCCGCTTGTTGGGGCACCTGGGTGTCTGAGGCAGATTTCAAAGTAGACTGAAGACAAAAAACAGGTAGTTTCCCATTGCTTCACTAGACTTCTCCATAGGGTGGGAAACCTTTATTCTGTAAGTCCCCCATTATCCCATGGAAAAACACTGGATCAAACTAGATTTCATTACCAGGCGGTATGCTCATAAGCCTTTCTAGCACCAAACACCTTTTAGAGCAGGGGTGTCCAATACATTTACCACTTGCCGTATGTGGCAAATAGAACACTACTTTGTGGTGGACATGGGGGTGACCAACCTGCAGCTCTTGAGCTGCATGCAACTCATGGAGCATTTAAATGTGGCTCCTCCTGAGAGCTGCATGTGGGGAGTGCCATCCGCCCGCTCCATGCACATGCACCAACCGCTTGGTGGGAGAAGTGTGTGGCAGCCTCAGCAGCAGCAGCAGTCTGGTGAGTCACTGGCATTGAATTAGAACGGGGGAGGGGGTGTGCCTGGCTCCAGGGGAGAGCATTCACTTAAAGTTGGGGCAGGGTTGGGAGTTCCTGGCTCTGGGGGAGGGGGAAGGTATTTATTTAGCAGGGGCTGGTAGTGCCTGACTCTGGGGGAGGACATGTTGTATAATGTAACGTGGTGAATAAGGAAAGACAAAAACCACAAGTGTGGTGATCTTTGAATTCCTATTGGGCACTGCTGTTTTCGAGTTACAGGACAAACAAGGCTCTTTACAAGTTGTTAAGCTGATCACTCAGTTAGGGTTCCAGGAGCAGGAATTAATGTATCTCATTAGCACATTTAAAACTATACACAGGCTTACATTTCATATTTCTAATTTCACATAGGAGAACAATGTGTGGACCAAAATAGAATAGATAGATTCAATGGTTTGTAGCATTAACATAGTTAGGTAATATGGGTATTTTGTCCAAAGCATCTGAGTTATGCATATTTATATTCACAAGCAATTTTCATAAAGCAGGGGAGTGCCCACCTCAAAAGTGCCTAAGCCAGAGAGGCATCTTTGAGAGGATGGCTGAAGTCAGCGCTTCACACATCCACTCAGTTGCTTACCAAGTAGAAAATTTTCCAGAGAGAGAGAGGGAATACTGACGATTCAGCAGTTTCTAGTGAAGGGAAACAGAAAGCTACAAGGAAGCATGGAGTGAAGAAAGTAGGTGTTCATAGTTCAGGAAGTGATAAGCAAGTTGAAACTGAAAAACCATTTCCCTTCTGGTTCCACAAAATAACACATTGATCAAAGGGTCAGCCTTAAATACCAAGAAGAAAGGTTTGGTTTGCACTGTTCTCTAAACTTCATTTTTATGCAAATAAGTGGAGATACACATGGAAAGATAGCCAACATAACCTTAATCATTTAAATGTAAACCTTTATCACTGATTTATAAGTTTGAAACCGTTAGGTTTTTTTTTAATCAGACTTAAGGGCTAGTACTTAGGTAACCATCCACAGAGGCTGGGTGGTCTGGAGCTTAGTGCAGGAGCCTCTACACTGCAGTGTGAATTAAAAAAGCATCTGTGTCTCAGCAAAGGCTGTAGAGCAGGGATGAGCACACTTTTTATGTTGGACCCCATTTTTTTGTCCCTGCAATCAGCAGCTGCCCTCCAACCCATATAACGTAATCCAAGCCAGCAGAAATTTTGGTTATGGTCATATGAAAAAAAAACAAAAACAAAAACAAAAAGAACCTTCTGAAATATGTAAGAAAATAAGCATGTAGATGTAAAAACTTTTTAAATCGGTATATAAAGAAATACATATCGTTTTCATCTGAGAAAACCCAATTCAAAAACCTTTAGCATATTGGTTCCCTGTCCAGCCGTGGTTCTCTAGAACACTCACAGGGCACATAATGCTAGGGTGCAGAATCCTGACACCAAGCATAAAGCAATACTGGGATGCATGCTGGAAATAACAACCTGTCTTCTTATCTTCTAGGAGTATGGTTGCACAGTCTGCACCTTGTTGATAACTGCTTCCTGGTCAAACAACAGTGTTTACCCAAGGGAATTTTAAAAATAATAATCCTTTTGCAGTTTCATATGCATATATCCATAAAAATAGGTCCAGGTGCTGGTGAACCAGTAAGCAGAACGTTGGTAGTGCCTGCACACTTGTAAACTGAGAATCTAAAATGAGTGGAGACTCCCATATTGATTTCCTCCACAGCAGTTTCAAACTCTACATTCCTTACCTCGTAGCAGCAGGAGCCGGTTTTTAATATGTACTTTCAAATGCCAATTGAGGCAGCCACTGTAGTAACATTGGCATATTGTTTTGGCCATAGGATAGGCAGCCACCTGGATTGTTCCTGGCAAGGTCTTTCAGTTCACAGCAAATACACTGGATGCTACTACATGCTCCTTTTTCTATCTAGGTTTTTGCCCATCTGGTCCAATGGCATAGTTCCCACTTACAAGTTGGTCAGACCATTTCAGCAGAACATCAGTGCCAATTGCATGCGGGTTTAGATGGACAGCTCCAAATGCCATCTTTTCTGCAGGAAGTCTCTGCTCTGAAACAGCAGTGCCCCATTGTTGCCACGTGTTTCATACTTGATGACATCTGTTAATGCAAATGTGCCAACAAAACTACCTCTGCATGTTAAAAACAGTCAACTATTGCTCATGCGTACTGACAAAATAAACAGTGCTGCCTTACTTCTTGCTGAAGATGCATCAGAATACTTTATTTCCAAGATAGATGCTCCTTTTTTATTATTAAAAAAAAACAAAAACAAAAAACAGCTTTATAGCAGAGACTGCCACCAAGGAACAGTGCCAGGCCAATCACTTACAGCCCAGTTCAAAAACGGTGTCCTTCCTTCCTGTGAATTTTGCTGTTTCTTGATAACAGAAGAATGGAACATGGTGCAGTTTCATGGATTATGTGGTAAGAGCTGAGTGGAATCATTTATGAATAGATTGATATATAACATGGTGATTTAAATCATGAAAAGCCTCAAATTTAAATTGATTTTAATGAACTTTTTTGTTTATATTTCAAATATATTTTAAAGAAAGGTGCAATTAAATACAGACTTTGTATTAGATCTGGTACATAGTTTTTACTATCTATAACTTTGTACAATTAATTATGACATTTTAATATTTCACATTCCTGTTAAATATACATTTCAGTATGTTAGATAATGGTGAATGATTGCTTAGTTATTAATTTAAAGTTGGTTATGATTTCTGTCAAGTTGCATAAGGACAGACACTGGAATTTAATTTAGACACACAAAACAAAATGTAAAATTATTTTTCGGACGGTGGCATGCTAATAAGGCATTGAATATGCATTTCAGTGCCTCATTAGTAATCTTTGAAATGGCTATTTGCATGGCCATTTTGAAGATTTGGGATGGTGTAGACATAGCCTGAGTGAATTATTGAAGTATTCCTTCTGTGCCTGAAGATGAATTTACTGCTATCAAAAAGCTGGTTTAGCACTTCATCAAACTCTGGTTGCAGGTGCTTAGCCAATTCAGTGGTGTAACTTCCTTTAAAACATCCTGCCTGAGTCTTCATCCCATGTCATAAAAACATCTTCAGCAATTAGGCATCTACCTGGTTACTTTGAAGTGAGAATATTAGCAAGAAAATGAGTTGGTGTAAGGAGGCTGATCCATCTTCTTTATTGCTTGCAGTTTAAGTTTGTTAGGTATTTTTTTAACATGTCCCTTACAAGTTCTTTTCAACTTTCAACATCAACAATTCAGCAGCAATCTTTCCGAAGTTTGTCTAAAGCCATGGAAATAGGTTTTAATATATTCAGCATATCTTTTACATTTCCCTTTAGTCATGTTGACTTCTTTGACTGTGATAGTTCCATCTGTTTTGTCACAATTTTCTTCACAAATGTATCAGAATATGCAGTGATTGAATTCCACTGTTTATGTTTGGGGAGAATTACGTTTTATCCTACTACTGTCTTTGTTGAAGCTGAAACAATGTGGTTATTTGAAAGTATTTTGCAATTTCAACAATATTTTCTTTTATTCCTGGTTTTGTAATTAGGTCTTTGATTAAAAGATAGGTCAAATGAGCATCCATATGTAATTACCGTTTCCATATCTGCTTCTAGAGTTCTCATCTTTACATTTTGCAGCATGGTCTGTGACTATATTATGTATTGACACTTGAGTTTTTGTTCCATTTGTTATAGCTTTCCCTGCTAATTTTATGAAATATTCTGTGGTATGAGTCTGTTCTTCTGTGACAAGCAACCCCATTTTCCCTTGTCATACAAATACATATTACTGGAGCAATGTGTGTACATTGCTTCATCTATTAAGATTCAGATTAATGAATTTCCCATCATTGTTTCTTGCACACTGTGTCCAGCAATTTTACAGCAACTTTTGTTTTGTCTGATGTAATGTGGACTGGTCATAATGACTGAACCACGGGAATGAATTATTTGTTGTGAAGAAAAAGAAAGAAAGAAAAGAAAGAAAGAAAGATATGCGTTTGTTGCATGAGTGAACCGAGGAATCATGACATCTATGGAACTTCTCAGGAATCTGCTGATCCTGACTACATACCCATGCCTAGTTTTACTTTATGATGAAGTAAAGGTAACTTACTGTTTGACATATCTTTAGTTGTAGAGTTGCCTCTGACAGTCATTGCAGATGATGGATATTCAGAACCCCTCATATGTGAGCTGGGCCATGAAACAAAATGACAAATAAAAGTAATTTTCATTTACTGGCTGTTACTCAGTTCACTGCTTCTACAAAATTGAATGGTTAATGAAATATTCCTCCTACTGCAACTGTCCATACCAGCGGTTAAATTAAAAAAAATATTTTAAATCCAGATTTATACGGAAAATAATGAATGAATCATAAAAATTATCTAGATCTTTTAAAATTATCACGGGCAACATATCAAGCAGCATAAAATGTATTAAATATTAAAATGTATACATAATGAATAACACCTGATTTTAAACAGGAAATTGCCTACTAGGATATTTGATTTTATTGATGATAAAAATCATTTTGGATGTCCAGAAGTAATATTAAAAATCTAAATTATAAGTATTCCCACAACAAGCTAAAGTACCAGTTATATTTTTATCACAAATATTTTGAAATTCATATGTAACCCATTCAAAACACAAATTTATAATCACAATTTAAAGTTTTTTGCTAGCAGAATAAGACATAGTAGGACAAGCTCAAGAATGCTGCAAAAATATGTTTATGAACCACTCAGTACAGACTGAATAGTAACAATACAGATTGTTCCAACATGTCCACATCAACTTGAAAGTCATTGTCTTCGGAGGACCCTTTTTCATGATGTTTCTTCATTCTGTGGTTTGAGCATTGGCCTGCTAAACCTGGGGTTGTGAGTTCAATCCTTGAGGAGGCCATTTAGGAACTGGGGCAAATAGATGTCAGTAATGGTGCTTGGTCCTGCCAAGAGAACAGGGTACTGGACTAGATGATCTCCTGAGGTCCCTTCCAGTTCTAGGAGATGTGTATCTCCAGTTATATAAATATAAAAACCTTGCACCTCTGCTGGTCTCAGCTCCTTGTTGCATGGTTTTACCTTTGCCATGTTTACCTTTTTAAACCTGATGTATAGGAATTTCTTGAACATCTTCCCAAACAGAGTCTTTGTAATAATCTGCAGTAGTGGCATGGTGTTTTTTCCTGCTGTCCCTAAGTCTTAGATGCTCTACTGTGAAGAATGTTGTCCTGTATTTCCTCAGTGTCCTACTTTGACCCCAGTGTTGATACTTTCTGGTTGCAGATGCACCCTCTTCTCCCTTCTTATATCAGTCCCTGCCCCATTTCTACTCCCGGAAAAGCAAAAGAGCTAACAACAATTAAGCACTTCTGCTCATGTGACCCATGTGCCTCTTGCACTGCAGTATTCTATTTCGTTAGAGAGAGGGGGACTCAGTTGATAAATTAATATATTTATGCTTGTTTCTTTCTCTATCTGTGAACACATTCAAGGAGACAGAGCAAGACCTTTTAATTGACATGTCTAGAACTAGCCAGAAGCAAGGGCTGATAGTGAGCCGGCCAGTGTTTTTTCCATGATGGAGAACATGTTTGCACAATAGGTGGAATAGTAAGTACAGGTATTTATAATTTGAAAACTAGGCTAGTCAGAGTTCACTTAGGGAGAAACTGTAAAATAGGAATATGAGACAACCCAGGTGGACGCAATGGATGATCCTGATGAGCTCCATCATGGTGTGCCCGGGGGTCAGAGCCTCGTTCCAACCAGTGTTGACTTTGTCAGTCTCCAGTGCCCAATGGATCAAGTCCTTAATACAGTCTGACCTGTTATGCCATATTTCTAAATCTTGACCTAAGATGCTGGGTGCATCTTCTGGATTGTTTTTTTATATCGTAGGATGTCCTTTATTGTAAAAGTTTTGATAGATGCTCAGTCATGAACTCAGCATATTTATTTTTTGTTTCAAAGTTTTAAGTGGTTATAATAAATTTAGACCTTAACATACTATGTATTAAATTCCAATTTTGCTTTAAACAGATTAATGTTTAAAGGAAAAACTCTTTGCAATTGAAACAACAAAATAAAAAAATATATAATTTGAAAAAAAAAATCCATTTTTTTTGTTCCTGAATCATTCCAGTATCTACATGGTACAAATGAGAACTGAAGCACAAAGGCTAGGTAATTTCACTCTTTCTTTTATCAGTTCTTGGCCAGAACTATTTAGAATTTTGGTGTACCAAGATAATTTAGCACTCTGCATGTAGCTCTTATCAAAACAGTGTCAATGTATGTATCTTTATATACCCTGTGCTTAAAAAAAACCCACTTATTTGGGAAAGAAAGTAGTCTTAATCAATGTCTCTGCACTGATTGCTACAATGCAACTTCCATGTACGTGTATGGATGTAGTATGGTGTGCATATCTATCTATATGCAATATACACATACGAACTCCAGTAACAGGCGAATGTTCCAGGGATGCTGTTTTTCATCATTAGCAAATTTTCTTTTGCATGGTGACAGGAGTCTTCCTTTAAAATGGTTATTTGAATAAGATTCATCTATTTTAAAATAGTGGGGATCTTTGTTTCTTCCAATCACTTGTGATATTTTCCTACTCCTCATCTTTCTCCTCATAAGCTAGTAGCAGTGAAAGAGGAATTCCATCTAATAGTTAGGGAGTGGGATGTGATCCGGATTTGACCTGCTGTATTTTTAGATCTGTCACTTTTTTTTAATCATTTGTAAGATGCTTACACTTGCCATCTCTCTGTTTAACCTGTTGTAAAATAAGTAGATTAATGCCTATGTACTATTTGAAGTATTTTATAGTTCATTTAATGTTTTCAAAAAGCTGGGATGTTGCTGGATGAAATAAGCTAGAAATCTGCAGTATCATTTAAAATATTAGGCTTGTGGCACTATGCCCAGTCTTGACATTCAAAAAGTTATATTTTTATTTACTTCAGAGGAGTTTTCCTTCATACAGAAGTCTGCACATAGATGGAGCTGAATTATTGTACATGATGAGAAAAATTTTCCATCTCCACTGCAGCACTTTGCCTGCTGATCTTTCCAAATGCTGCACAGGGTTACTCTGCCTATCCAGTTGGGTGACAATTTCAATCAGTGTTATGCAGTCATGCCTTTGCACATTGACTGTCACTGCAGACACACAAGATTAATGTGTGTCCTTTCACAAACATCATCTAGAATTGGAAATTCCTAGTGTACTTATCTCTTTCTCTCTCATCTCTCTCTCCCATTTTCTGTGTGAGGAAGGGGGAGAGAGAGAGATGGAGGGAATGTCTAAGGATTTTATCTTTAAAGGAAATATTACCAAATTAAATAAGCTGCTTAAATAAATATTGTATAAGTTTGCTTTGTGGAAGTGAGTGTGGTTTTTTTTCTTTTTTTCTGAATACTGCATGAACAGGAAAGTGAGATTGTCTTGGTAATTGTTGTAATAACTAATCCATAGGAACAAATCATTTCTGACTAAAGAGGTAACTAAAATTTTAGAGAAAGTCTGATACTTCCCAACACTGAGATATGTGAAAGCCACAGCTGGTGAGATCTTCTCATTCACCTTTGAACGTGTGGGGTCTTCACTTTTCAAATAGGGTCCCGCACCAAAATACTGTCTTGGAAGTTGGATTGTGAAGGCTTTGAGGGTGGGAAAATAATTTTTCCCCTTGTGTATGTACAGCACCTAGCACAATGGAGTTCTGGTCTATGACTGACGCCCAGTCAACCTCAGTGCAACCACAATCCAACAATAGAGAGAAATAATAATAAAAATAATAATAATCTTTCTAACCCACGGACATGATTTCAGTGCATAGTTTCCCTCTCCAGGTTTCAGGGAGCAATGTTATTTAGAACTTATGGGTGAAAATTTCATTATGCATTGGAGTAGCTCTCATTTGACTCCTAGAAATTAAGATTGGATAAATGTGTGCTAGGTCAATGCAGCCCCTCTCCTTTGCCCAGTTAGGCTTCAGTGTATGTTTGCAGTTGCTTTATGATATAGTTTTCAAACACTTATATGCCATTGCACCCATAAAGCAAGTCAGGGCTTGTCTACTTGAGAAGAGTTTGGCAAATGAAGATGAATCAACTAAATATATGAATTTAATGTGCAGAAATTGAAGCTTATCAAATTCCCATGTAGAAATTCTCATTAAGGAAAAAGGTGTCCTTGGTGTGCTGTAGCTTAATCCTCCTCCAACTTAAACTGGCTCAAGGAGGGTTAAACTACCGTGATGACGGCCATGTTTGTCTTGAATAAATGTTTCCTCAAGGGGACTTAACTTGCTTAATTCATGCATATTGACTTTACACTTGTAGTTGATTTACCTTTTCTCAGTGACCTTGTTAGATAAGCCCTCAGTGAGCATCCATTTAGAAATGACAGTGGTTCCAATGCGTACCTATCATAAAAAAAAGTTTGCAATGTCCAACACAGAAAGTGAAAATGTTCTGCATTAAGTCCAGTTGTCTTTTTTGTCCTTAGCTTAGTAGGAAGACAAGTGAATTACTCTTTCAGCTTTCAATAAAAATGTAGCCATAGCTTGACTTCTGTATTTGAAAGGGCATCTCCACTCAGTCCAGTGGTGCTACATGTGGTGTGTATGTGTGTGTGCAAATTCTATGTCTTCCTGAGGTTTATAGATATGGGTTCTGTTCCCATTAATTACTTGTTTGCTCGCGTCATCCTTGGCAGACTCCAGAAGATTGCTGAGAGGGTGTACCCCGAATCGCAGTGCGGATTCCGCGCAGAGAGGTCTACCATTGACATGGTCTTCTCTCTAAGGCAGCTACAGGAGAAGTGCAGGGAGCAGAGGAAGCCACTCTACATAGCCTTCATTGACCTGACCAAGGCCTTTGACTTGGTCAGCAGGGATGGTCTGTTCAAACTGCTCCACAAGATAGGTTGTCCTCCACGGTTACTCAAGATGATCCAGTCTTTCCACGAAGACATGAGAGGAACCATCCAATATGATGGCGCATTATCGGATGCTTTCAGAATCAGGAGCGGCATCAAACAAGGATGCGTGCTTGCTCCAACACTGTTCGGGGTCTTCTTCGTACTCCTCCTGAAGCATGTCTTTGGATCTTCAACAGAGGGCATCTTGCTGCACACAAGATCTGATGGGAAACTGTTTAATCTTGCAAGGCTGAAATCTAAGTCTCTAAGGTGTGGCAAGTCCTCATCAGAGACCTGCTGTTCGCAAACAATGCTGCTGTAGTGTCTCACATGAAGACCAGCTTCAAAAACTGCTGGATCAGTTCTCCAAAGCGTGCAAGGACTTTGGGCTTACCATCAGCCTAAAGAAGACAAACGTACTCGGTCAGGATGTTGCTGAATCCCCATCAATCAGCATTGACAACTATACGTTAGAGGTCGTCTACAAGTTCGTTTACCTCAGGTCCACCATCACTGACACCCTGTCGTTGGACACTGAGCTAAATAGGAGGATTGGAAAAGCGGCCACAACTCTGTCCAGACTCAGCAAGAGAGTGTGGAATAACAACAAGCTGTACACTCACACCAAAATGCAAGTCTACAGAGCCTGCATCCTCAGCACCCTCCTTTATGGCAGCGAGACTTGGACCCTGTATGCCCGCCAGGAAAAGAGGCTGAGCGTCTTCCACTTGCGCTGCCTCAGACGCATCCTTGGAATATCGTGGAAGGACAGAGTGACCAACACCGCTGTCCTGGAGCAAGCTGGAATCCCAACCATGCACACCCTCCTCAGGCAGCGTCGGCTCCGCTGGCTTGGCCACGTCCACAGGATGAATGACGGAAGGATTCCAAAAGGCATCCTGTATGGTGAGCTAGCCTCTGACAAAAGACCTCCCGGACGCCCCCAGTTGCACTACAAAGATGTCTGCAAGAGAGACCTCAGAGAGGTAGACATCGAGCTGGACAACTGGGAAGAACTAGCAGACGATCGCAGCAGATGGAGGCGGCAGTTACACAAGGGCCTTCAGAAGGGCGAGATGAGGATCAGACAGCTAGCAGAGGCGAAGCGAGTGCACAGAAAGCACACTAAGGACTTGCCAGACACCCACCACATCTGCAAGAGATGCAGCAAGGACTGTCACTCTCATGTGGGTCTTCATAGTCACAGTAGATGCTGTAAATGAAGTCCTCAATTGAAACTATAAAGGGCATGATCCATAGTCTATGCAGACTGAAGGATGCCTACTAATTACTTGTAAATTGTGGTTTGCAACTTTTTTCATAGAATCATGGTTTTCAAACTGGGGTGTGCATTCCTCTAGGGAACATGATCTCTCATCAAGGGTACATGAGAGAAATCCTATGATGGCAATCAATGCATCATGTTATGCTTACAAAAATCAAGAAATCCTGTGGCACTTTAGAACCCAACAGATTTTTTGGAGCGTAAGCTTTTGTGGGCAAAGACCCACTTTGTCATATGCACTGGATGGGAGATTCCAGAGGCAGGTCGAAATGTACAGGCTCATGAAAAGAAGGGAGTACTAATCAAGAGGAAGACCAGAGCTGATGAAGTCAATTCAGTCAGGGAGGATGTGGCCCTCTTCTAGCAGCTGATGTGGAGGTGAGAACACCAAGAGAGGAGAAACTACTTTTGTAGCTGGCCAGCCATTCCCAGTCTTTGTTCAGTTCTTGATTGATGGTATTAAATTTGCAAATGAATTGTAGCTCTGCAGTGTCTCTTTGGAATCTGTTTTTGAAGACATTGTTGAAGGATAGCTACTTTGTCTATACTGAGCGTCCAGGGAGATTGAAATGTTCTTCTACAGTTCTTTGTATCAGAAAAGTAGTGAGTTAATCTGTGTCTTCAAAACCAACAAGAAGTCCTGTGGCACTTTATAGACTAACACATATTTTGCAGTATAATTTTCATGGCCAAAGACCAGCATCTGTATCTGACGAAGTGGGTTTTTGCACATGAAAGCTTATGCTCCAAAATATCTGTTAGTCTATGAGGTGCCACAAGACTTTTCGTGGTTTTTATATGTTACCATTCTTGATGTGCCCATTTATTCTTTTACATAGAGACTGTCCAGTTTGGCCAATATATATGGTAGAGGAGTATTGCTGGCACATGATGGCATACATTACTTTAGTAGATGTGCAGGTGAATGAGCCCCTGATGGTGTCAAGTATTGGAGGGGTAGCCGTGTTAGTCAGGATCTGTAACAGCAATGAAGGGTCTTGTGGCACCTTATAGACTAACAGAAAAGTTTTGAGCATGAGCTTTCGTGAGCATAGACTCACTTCATCAGATGCTCATGAAAGTTCATGCTCAAAACTTTTCTGTTAGTTTATAAGGTGCCACAGGACCCCTGATGGTGTGGTTGATGTGATTATGTCCTGTGGTGGTGTTGCTGGTGTAGAAATGTGAGCAGAGCTGGCACCAAGGTTTGTTGCAGGGGTTGGGTCCTGAGTTAGAGTTACTGTGATATGGTGTATAATTGCTGGTGAGAATTTGTTTCAGTTTGGTGGGCTGTCTGAAGAGGTGAGGACTGGTCTGCCTTCCAAGGTCTGTGAGAGTGAGGAATCAGTGTCCAGGATGGTTTACAGGTTGCTGAAGATGCACTGGAGAGGTTTTAGCTGAAGTCTGTAGGTGATGGCCAATGGTATTCTGTTATTTTCCTTATTAGGCCTGTCTTGTAGCAGGTGGCTTCTGGGTACACATCTGACTATGTCAGTCTGTTTCTTCACTTCCTCAGATGGGTATTGTAGTTTTAGGAAGGCTTAGTAAAGGTCTTGTAGGTGTTTATCTTCAGTGCTTGGCCGTGGGCAATGGATCATGTGGTGTGCCCTGGATAGAAGCTGGAGGCATGTAGGTAAGCATAGCAGTCTGTGGGTTTCTAGTATAGGGTAGTGTTTTTTTGTGACCATAAATTATTTGCACTCTAGTGTCTGGGAAGTGTATGTCTTGTGTGGACTGGTTCATGCTGAAGTTGATGGTGGGGTGGAAACTGTTGAAATCCTGGTGGAACTCTTCAACAGCCTCCTTCCCATGGGTCCAGATGATGAAGATGTCATCAGCGTAGTACAAGTAGAGGACGGGGACTAGGGGATGAGAGCTGAGGAAGCGTTGTCCCAGGTCAGCCATAAAAATGTTGGCATACTGTGAGGCCATGCCTTACAGACCTTTTTTTCTATTTTCATAGGAATATTATGACCTTCCCTCAGATCGTGGTAGGCTATATTATTTGAAAAGAATACTTCGAAAAACAACTTAAAAATTAAGAAAACCGCTAGCATAGAGCTATCCAGTACACTCCCTCAGAGAGCGGCTATACTCTTTGGACAGCAATGACTATATTTTCAAAGGGTCTTCATCTCAGCCTTAATTTGTTCCTGTCAGGTTTGCTTATATAGATTCTGTGTACACTTTTTGTGTTACAAGAGCATGCATGTACTTGACTAATTTAGGCCTGGTCGTACGTGGGTTTGCACATTCACATTCTCATTGACAAGAGATGGTGAAAAAAATTCTATGTCTGAATGATTTTGTGTATATATTTTATATTTAAAAAAATACCACAATTCAATTTTTGAAGTAAATAAAAGTGAGCTGGCGGTACAGAAAATGGATTTTATTTGGCATATTTGTTAACATATTTCTGAGCTAAATGCTAGAGGGAGACATTTGTTTGTGGTTGCAGATGATGTAGTAAGCAGAGAAAATGTATTTTAATATTGAGATTTCTGACTATAACTATAGTTCCAACTGTTAGACAGATCCTGATTTGATTCTCACTCTAAACCAGAGACGATTTTGATAATGGAAGATTTTGATCACGTTATTCTTTTGAATGCAATCACACTTGAGTGAGCCCACATTTGACAAACCTTCTTGATTTAAATGACAGCACAAAACTGGGAGCAAAAACCTGTTATTGTGACTCTGGCTGTGATTTGCTATGTGGTCTTGAGAGAAACAGTTAAGTTAGTATCTTAAAATGTGTGTAGGGACATTAGGAATTGAAACACAAGGGCTAAGTCTACACTTGCCCCCTTCTTTGAGGGAGGCATGGTAATCAGACTCATAGGAGATTGAAGGCCATGTAGGCACGGGCACTTCTAAGTGCCTGCACTACTTCACAGTACCCTTACTCCCTTTTGAAGTACCTTTGAAGTTGCTGTGGGAGAGAATTAGCCTAATGAAGTACTGCATATGCATCACAGCACTTCATTAATAATCTCCCATCAGCCTGATTACCATACCCCCGTCGAAGAAGGGGGAAAGTGCAGATGTAGCCAAGGAATTTGGACACTTATGAGCCTTTGAAAATCCCAGCCTTAATTCCCATGCCTCAGTTTTCCCCACCCGCTAAATAAAACCCAATTCAAATTTTATCAGAAAAGGTCCACAATTATGCCCTCAGTTACATGAAATCTGTTATTTATTTAAATTTCAGCAGCTGTTGCTTGTCTGGTTATTGGAGCTGCTCAGTACTAGAGTATACCAAACCATAAGATCAACAGAAACAAATTACAGAGGCCACTGGGCGTGTGGTCCAAGGATCAAATATTTGCTGTCACCACTAACAGAGGCATTTTCTAGGCCCAAGTCCTTGTGAGGAAGAGCCTGTGCTTTTAAAAGATGGGTGGTAATGTGGGTTGTAGACAAAGTTCCTAAGTGTCTATTGAAAATGGAATTTAGGCACTTATTTTTTTTTACTTTTCATCTTTCTAAAGTAATTTGAGATAATTAGAATAAATTATTTAATAAAGTGCACAGTTTCTAGGTGTTTTTCTGTTGTAGCTCTTATATGTATTAGTTCTGTTCTTAATTCTTTTTCAGTTGGGGAATTTTTGAAACTTGATAGACTGTTTGTCACTGTGAAGTGTTTAGCTACTTGGTTTATTACATTTTGTAGAAGGGATAATTGATCTGGGGTTTCCAGTTTGTGTAGACATTCTGTGATGGCACTCCTTACACACTGCATTTTACATTGACAGCTAATTCAGAATATGATATATCCATTTTTGTACAGAGTCTACTTTTAGTAGAAAGTGTGAATTTTCAGAATGGGTTATAAGCCACAAAATCAAAATCCAGACTGAAAATGCTCAAAAGTTGAAGTGGGTTTATATCCAAGGATTTGGTTCACATTGTTATAGAGATAATGAGCAGTTATAAAATTCTGTTTAAGTTCAGTGCAATCTATTATTCAGAATATTGGACCTCTTAGTCAAGGGGTCCAACTGGCTCAGTAGTAGTTTTGCAGAAAAGGAGCTGGGAGTTGTAGTGGATGAGAAGCTGGGCATGAGTCAACAGTGTGCCGTTGTAGCCAAGAAAGCTAATGGCATATCAGGTTGCGTCAAGAGGAGCATTGCTAGTAACTCCAGAGAAGTGATTGTTCCTCTTTATTCGGCTTTGGTGAGGCCACATCTGGACTACTGTGTCCAGGTCTGGGCCCCCAATTATAGGAAGGATGTGGATACACGGGAGAGGGTCCAGCGGAGGGCGACCAAAATAATGAGGGGGCTGGAGCATATGGCTTATGAGTAAAGGTTGAGGGAATTGGGACTGTTTAGTCTGCAGAAGAGAAGACTGAGCTGGGACTTGATAACAGCCTTCAGCTTACTGGAGGGAGGCTGCAAAGAGTCTGGAGAGAGGCTGTTCACAGTGGTGATGGATGGCAGAACATGGAACAATGGTCTCAAGTTGTGGTTGGGAAGGTGCAGGTTGAACATTAGGAAAAACTTTTTCACTAGGAGGGTGGTGAAGCACTGGAATGGTCTACCCAGGGAAGTAATGGAGTCTCCATCCCTGGAAGTGTTTAAGTCTCGCCTCGACAAAGCCCTGGCTGGGCTGATCTGATGGGTTTGGTCCTGCTTAGAGCAGGGGGCTGGACTCAATGGCTCTTTTTAGGTCTCTTCCAGCTCTATTGTTCTATGATTCTAAGATTTTCACATCCAGATTGCAGATGTAACAAAAAAGGTAGAGTTTTATAACTGTTGTGACAGGATCAGGTCAGAGGACTTATGAACAGAGGGATACTTCGGGGCAGCAAGGAGCACAGCTGACCTAGGGAAGGAGCTAAAGGACGCACTACTACAAATCAGTTAGGGCCAGCTGAGCTCACTTGAGGCTGCCACAGGATTGTTTAAAAGGCCTTCCCTCCTGGGAACAGAGGGGAGAGTGGATGAGGAAGATGGAGGGAGGTGAGAACAGAGATGGTGAAGGTGTGTGAAAGCAGGAAAGAGCACCAGCATTGCCAGAGATCACAGGAGGATTGGAAGAGGTCCTACAGGGAGTGTTTGGACTCCCCTCCCACCATACCTTCAAGGGGGCCCCAGCCCAGCCCCCTTCAGACAGTGGGACTGATGGGCCGTGTCTACACGTGCCCCAAACTTCGAAATGGCCACGCAAATGAAGCGCCTACTTCGAAGTCCCCTTATTCCCATGAGCTCATGGCAAGGCGCGTTATATTAAAAGCTGGCAAACTCAAAATCAGTAAAAGGATTTTGTTTTTCAACACAACCTATGATTAGACTGTGGAACTCATTGCCACAGGATGTTGATGAGGAGATTGTTTTTATTCTTGTTAAAACTATTGAGCGGTTATAAGAATAAATAAACATTCAGAGTTGTTTCTGTTAATGATAAAATATTGGAAGAGGTATTAAATTTCATGCCTTAGGGGTTATAGCAATCTCTAAATAGTAGGAATTCATAAATTTATTGTGCCTATGGTGCTTGCTACTTTGAAAGACAAGATATTGGACTATGGTACTGTAATCCCTGTTTCATGTTGGACTATAGTATGGCAATCCCTGTTGCTATCCAGGCATTTAAAAACGCTGGAATAATGCCAACTTCTGCTCTTTCCTGTTAATGCAGAATTCCCATTCTGTGCTAATCAAATTTAAAAATTGTTTAAAATTGTGGAACAAATTAAGGTATTCTGAAATGCAGGGGGCTCACTATAAAGTATGGGGAAAGTCCAAGGAGTGGCAAGAGATTTTTTCTTTTACCCAAATTGATTTGTATATTGATTTATTTTAATGCTTATTGCTTGAACATGTGTAACTAAGTTACAAAATAAAAAGGGCAATGAAAGGATATCTACGGCTTTGTGAAAGGTAGTTGCAAAAAGCCTTTGTGACTTCCGTACGTGTATCTCAATAACTCCCTGATCAAGTAAATCTTTGTATCAATGTGTATCAGTTCACCTGTAAAAAAGGCTGTTTTTAACTAACTGTTGTATCAGCCTGTTGAATAGTAAGAGGGAGATAGCCGTGCTAGTCTATATATTATCAAAATAAAAAAGCGGTACAGTAGCACTTTAAAGACTAACAAAATAATTTATTAGGTGATGAGCTTTCAGAGTCTGTTCTGGTATGGCTATGATCTGAAGAAGTGGGTCTGTCCCACGAAAGCTCGTTACCTAATAAATTTTGTTTGTCTTTAAAGTGCTACTGGACTGGTTTTTTTTTTGTTTTGTTTTGTATCAGCCTGTTTTTTTTTTTCCTTCTTTCATATAATTACAGATAATACAGGATGAATTGGTAATGTTAAAATGCAAGACATAGAAAAAAGATACTGTTGGTTATTTGGTATTCTGATAGGCAGACAGCATCTTCCCCAGAATTAAAACTGTCTATTTAAACACTGAGTTCCGTGGAGAGCACACAGTGACACTTTGAAACCTGTTCAGTGAAGTTGTCTAGAGCTGTTCAAGTTCATTACTATTTCTGTCTTCATTGCAAATGGTATATAAAATATCTTTTTATACAAAAGCCTATCTTACACTACTTTGTACCATAACCCTGGGAGCTTTTGTGAAGCAATTCTTTAAAAAAATGGTAAAGGCACTGTCTGCTGGAAGGGAAGGAGAGAGGGGTTGGGCCGTTCACACATCTTCTCAATACAGATATGAGCCTTTAGCATTTGCTCCTTCCTTTTTTATCTATAGCTTTATTAAAATATTCTATGAAACAGATGATAATGCTCCTGAACATTGCTGAATTGAACCCCATGGGAATAAAGTGTCCTTCCTAGCCAGAAATTGGTACAACAAGGCATCCATAGTGTAGTCATCACTATTCTTCCTCACCCAAATCCCTCCACCGCGTTCTGGAGGAGCTGCATTTAGAGCTTAAAGAATTGTTCACTCTAGGGCCAGATTCTCTGTTGGTGTAAATCAGGGTAACTCACTTGACTTCAGAGGAATCATGTCTGGTCATGCCAACTGAGGATCACTGTAATATTACAGGGGGTTCTGGGCTCAGCTGAGAAAACCAATGCTTGACAAATTGCTTACAACTGGGACGCTTACAGCCCAGGCTGAGATTTCCTTCTCAATAAGGCAAACCAAGGCAAACATAACAATGCCTCTGCCAGCCCCACTGGCTTGCCAGAAGCTACACAAGCACACTCACAGATTTTCCAGCTGCTCCTAATGCCCTAACCAGCAACCCTCCTTACTCAGGTGAGTGGCTATGAAAGCCAATTTCACTAAAACCACACAGATTCTTCCAGCCCACAAAGGGACCAGCCACATCCCCAAGTCAATATATACTTAGATCTTACCCAAAACAGCACATTGTGCCTGTCCTTTAGAATCTAAAATCTAAAGATTTATTAACAAAGAAAGAAAGAACAGGGTGAGAGAAAATGTGTTAAAGTGCTACATTACATACATCAATCAAAGCTATTGATGTAGGCCAGTAGCATTATATGTTGATTTCTTGAGGGTCTCTGAAGATACACCCTGTGACAGATGGGACCCCAGTTCACATTGGCTTAGTTCATGAAGACTAAAGACAAAGATAGTCTCTGTCAGGGTCATCTTATAGCTTGCCATGTGAAGGGAAAAATTCCTTTCTTCCATAGGCAATGGAGGATCACCTGACCAGGTGGCCTGCTGTGGCACTCTGCCATTGGCTGCATCCCAGACAAGTCTCAATCAATTTCCATAAAATGTGGATTTGATGTCTGCACCTCTGTCCTTTGTTCAACCCATGGCACCTGACTGGGATGGTGATCACACCTCCTATTGTCAATCTAAGCTCTAAAGCACTTTTAATGGTGGTATAAAGCCAAAATCCATAACTTTACATGCAAAGATGGTATACATATACAAGTAAAATAAACTCAGATCATTACCGGCTTTCATTAAACATCTCACTTGGTACACCTGGTACAAGATTTGGTGCAAACATATAACAGTGATCACACAATAGCTTTATACTTATTGTAAAAATCTAATAACATCACGATCAGACCTTCTGGCCACTTGAGCTCTCTGTTGAGAGTGTCTCCTAAGAATGCTATTTAATATCTAATCATAGAATCATAGAATGCTAGGATTGGAAGGGACCTTGAGAGGTCATCATGTCCACCCCCCTGCCCTCATGGCAGGACCGAGTACTGTCCAGACCATCCCTGATAGACACTTACCTAACCTGTTCTTAAATATCTCCAGAGATGGAGATTCCACAACCTCCTTAGGCAATTTATTGCAGTGTTTGACCACCTTGATGGTTAGGAACTTTTTCCTAATATCCAACCTAAACCTCCCTTGCTGCAGCTTAAGTCCATTTCCTCTTGTTCTATCCTCAGAGGCCAAAAAGAACAAGTTTTCTCCCTCCTGCTTATGACACCCTTTTAGATGCCTGAAAACTGCTATCGTGTCACCCGTCAGTCTTCTCTTTTCCAAACTAAATAAGCCCAATTCTTTCAGCCTTTCTTCATAGGTCACATTCTCTAGATCTTTGATCATTCTTGTCACTCTTTTCTGGACCCTCTCTAATTTCTCCACAACTTTCTTTAACAGTGATGCCCAGAACTGGACACAGTACTCCAGCTGAGGCTTAACCAGAGCAGAGTAGAGCGGAAGAATGATGCCTCATGTCTTGTTCACAACACACCTGTTAATGCATCCCAGAATCATGTTTGCTTTTTGTGCAGCAGCATCATACTGTTGACTCATATTTAGCTTGTGGTCCACTGTAACCCCTAGATCCCTTTCTGCTGTAGTCATTCCTAGACAGTCTCTTCCCATTCTGTATGTGTGAAACTGATTGTTCCTTCCTAAGTGGAGCACTTCGCATTTGTCCTTATTAAACTTCATCCTGTTTACCTCAGACCATTTCTCCAATTTATCCAGATCATTTTGAATTATGACCCTATCCTCCAAAACAGTTGCGACCCTCCCAGTTTGGTATAATCTGCAAACATAATAAACGTACTTTCTATGCCAATATCTAAATCATTGATGAAGACATTGAACAGAACCGGTCCTAACACAGACCCCTGCGGAACCCCACTTGTTATACTTTTCCAGCAGGATTGAGAACCAACCTAAACCTCCCTTGCTGCAGTTTAAGCCCATTGCTTCTTGTTCTATCCTCAGAGGTCAAGAAGAACAAGTTTTCTCCCTCCTCCTTATGACACTCTTTTAGATACCTGAAAACCGCTATCATGTCTGCTCTTAAACTTTTTTCCAAACTAAACAAGCCCAATTCTTTCAGCCTTTCCTCAGAAGTCATGTTCTCTAGACCTTTGTTGCTCTTTTCTGGACCTTTTCCAGTTTCTCCACGTCTTTCTTGGAATGCGGTGCCCAGAACTGGACACAATATTCCAGCTGGGGCCTAACCAGTGCAGAGTAGAGCAGAAGAATGATACCTCATGTCTTGTTCACAACACACCTGTTAATGCATCTCAGAATCATGTTTGCTTTTTTTTTGGAACAGCATCACACTGTTGACTCATATTTAACTTGTGGTCCACTGTACCCCCTAGATTCCTTTCTGCCATACTCCTTCCTAGACAGTTGCTTCCCATTCTGTATGTGTGAAACTGATTGTTCCTTCCTAAGTGGAGCACTTTGCATTTGTCTTTATAAAACTTCATCCTGTTTACTTCAGACCATTTCTCCAATTTATCCAGATCATTTTGAATTTTGACCCTATCATCCAAAGCTGTTGCAACCCCTCCTAGCTTGGTATCATCTGCAAACTTAATAAGCATACTGTCTACTCCAATATCTAAATCGTTAATGAAGATATTGAACAGAACCGGTCCCAATACAGACCCTGCGGAACCCCACTTGTTATACCTTTCCAGCAAGATTGAGAACCATTAATAACTACTCTCTGAGTATGGTTATCCAGCCAGTTTTGCACCCACCTTATAGTAGTCCCATCTAAGTTGTATTTGCCTAGTTTATTGATAAGAATATCATGCAAGACCGTATCAAATGCCTTACTAAAATCTAGGTATGCCACATCCACCGCTTCTCCCTTATCCACAAGGCTCGTTATCCTATCAAAGAAAGCTGTCAGATTGGTTTGACATGATTTGTTGATTGCAAATACGTGGTGGCTGTTCCCCATCAGTTTACCACCTTCCAAGTGTTTGCAGATGATATGCTTAATTACTTGTTCCATTATCTTTCCTGGCAAGAAGTTAAACTGACCGGTTTGTAGTTTCCTGTGTTGTTCTTATTTCCCTTTTTGTAGATGGGCACTATATTTGCCTTTTTCCAGTCTTCTGGAATCTCTCCTGTCTCCAATGATTTTCCAGAGATGATAGCCAAAGGCTCAGATACCTCCTCTATCAGCTCCTTGAGTATTCTAGGATGCATTTCATCAGGCCCTGGTGACTTGCAGACATCGAACTTTCCTAAGTGATTTTTAATTTGTTCTTTTTTTATTTTATCTTCTAAACCTACCCCTTTTCCACTAGCATTCACTATGTTATGTATTTCTTCTTCAGACTTCTCAGTGAAGACCGAAACAAAGAAGTTATTAAGCATCTCTGCCATTTCCAAGTTTCCCATTATTGTTTCTCCCTCCTCACTGAGCAATGGGCCTAACCTATCCTTGGTCTTCCTCTTGCTTTTAATGTATTTATAAAAAGCCTTTTTGTTTCCCTTTATGTCTGTAGCTAATCTGAGCTCATTTTGTGCCTTTGCCTTTCTAATCTTGGCTCTGCATTCCTGTGTTGTTTGCCTATATTCATCCTTCATAATTTGTCCTAGTTTCCATTTTATATGATTCTTTTTTTATTTTGAGATCACACATAAGACAGGAAGAAGTCCTTGTGGCACCTTATAGATTAATGGATATTTTGGAGCATAAGCTTTCATGTGCAAAGACCCGCTTCGTCAGATGCACATCTATGTATAAACTTTTTCCACAACGACTCTTTCGTTTATTTTGTAAATTAAAGCTTTGTTTCTATGCTTATGAAATATACTCTTTTGACCTGAAATGCAAAGAATGCATCGGCTACATCTACACTAGCACACTATGTCGAAGTAGCCTATTTCGACGTAAGAACATCAAAATAGGCTACTTTGACATGTATCGTCTACTCATCCTCCAGGGCTGGTGCTATCAACGTTCAACGTCGAAGTAGCGATGGAGAATGTCAAAAGGAGCCACCCTGGAAGGAAATGCAGAGCATCCACACACACAAGCACTCCCTGTCAAAATAAGGGGCCAGCAGAGCCCCAAGCCACTCCCTTAAAGGGCCCCTCCTAGACACACTCGGCCTGCACAGCACAAGATGCACAGAGCCGACAACTGGTTGCAGACCCTGTGCACACAGCATGGACCCCCCAGCTGCAGCAGCAGCAGCAGCAGTAGCCAGAAGCCCTGGTCTAAGGGCTGCTGCACACAGCGACTGTAGAGCCCCGCAGTGGCTGGACAGAGCGTCTCTCAACCCCTCAGCTGATGGACGCCATGGAGGACACTGCTATTTCGACATAGCAGGACACGGATCGTCTACACACACCCTACTTCGATGTTCAATGTCGAAGTAGGACGCTATTCCCATCTTTGGATAGGAATAGCGATTCGATGTCTCGCCGCCTAATGCCGATTCCAAAGTCAAAATAATGCAAGGTGCGTGTAGACGCGATGCGTGCTATTTCAATGTTATGACAGCTACCTCGAAGTAGCTGGCTAATGTAGACACACTCATTATCTTTTCTGGTGGTCCTCTTCCTCTCCCAGATGAGGCAGGTTGCCTTTTTCCAAAGATTCTTTCAGAAAAAAAAATGTGTAGATGCCCTGGGGGCCCTTTTTTAAAAAGAGCAGTTGTCATGTGCCAGATTTTTGATCCCCTGCCTACTCTTTCAAAAGAGCGAGGGCTGTGTGGATGCTCTATATCAAAAGAGTGGAATAACTTTTTGATCTCCTTTTTTTGTGTGTGGGCTCACTGTTTCAAAAGAATTATTTTCAGAAGAGATCTTCCAGAAGAACTTCTTGGCTACATCTACATGTGTATTCCTCTTCCAGAAGAGGAATAGAAATGAGGACAATTGAAAATGGAAATGAGGCACTGATTTACATATCTTGTGCTTCATTAGCATAATCTCTTTTCAGAAGAGATTCTTTCAAAAGAAAGAAAGCAGTGTAGTGGGGCTCTTTCAAAAATAAACCCCATCTTCGAAGGAATCCTTCTTCATGATACAAAATAGGAAGAAGTATACGTTCGAAGAAAGGATTTATTTTTAAAAGAGCCCCATCTATACTGCTTTCTTTCTTTCAAAAGAATCTCTTCTGTAAAGAGATTATGCATATGAAACACAGGATATATAAATCAGTGCCTCATTTTCATTTTCGATTTCCCTCATTTTCATTCATCTTTTGAAAGAGGAATGGAAGAGTAGAAGTTGCCTTTTTAAAAAATCGCTGTAGTTTAGACATCGTCCAAGTTTTTTATCGCGCATTATGCTTTGGTTTGGGCTGAACTCTGCAGTCACTTGTTAATATCTATAGTGTTTTGCTATACTGTGGTTAGTAAGTTCCACTGAGGCTTTTGCAGGATCTGTCTCTTATTCAGGTTCAAGTAAGACAATTATTTTCCTAGTGGACTGCAGGAAAATCGAGACATAAAGTTGAGAGGTTTCATTTTTTCCCCATACATTCTTGAGTTGCTCTTTCCCTCTGATTGAACATAGGCTTCATACGGAAGCTATGAATATTTCTCATGCCTTGCTAGCAACCATTTCAATGTTATTCTCTTACTGAGTGTTATGCCTTGGGAACACAACAAATCTAATCAATTTTCACTGTTAACTCCTCTAACCAAGTACCAGTTATTGACCTTGCTACAATTTAAATAATCTAAAAGATCATAAAGTCTGCATAAGAATCAGTTTCAGTACCTTATAGTTTCTTCAGTGAATCTTAATTGTATGTAGCCTGTTAAGAATGATCTTGAACAGACAAATTAAGTATATTATATCCACTGGATCTCCCTTGTCTGCATGTTTGTTAACCCCTTCAGAGAACTCTAACAGATTATAAGACATGATTTCCCTCTGCAGAAACCATGTTGACTTTCGCCCATCAAATTATGTTCTTCTATGTGCCTGACAACTTTGTTCTTTTCCATTGTTTCAACTAATTTGCTCGGAACTGACGTTAAACTTACCGGTCTGTAATTATCAGAAAGGTAGCCATGTTAGTCTGTAGCTTCGATAACAAAAAGAAGTCTTATAGACTAACAGATATTTTGGAGCATAAGCTTTCATGGGCAAAGACCCACTTCATCAGATGCATGAGTGGAGGGGTGGTTTCAAAGGGGTATTTGCCAGGGTCACATCTAGAGCCCCTTTTTAAATATTGGTGTCACATTAGCTATCTTCCAGTCATTAGGTATGGAAGCTGATCCAAAGGACAGTGATCTGACAAGAACTAGTGATCTGGCTGTAATCTGAAGAAGTGGGTCTGTCCCACAAAAGCTCATCACCTAATAAATTATTTTGTTAAAGTGCTACTCGACTGCTTTTTCGTTTTGATAATATATAGACTCGCACGGCTATCTCTCTCTTACTATTCAACAGGCTGATACAACAGTTAGTTAGAAACAGCTTTTTTACAGGTGAACTGATACACATTGATACAAAGATTTGCTTGATCAAGGAGTTATTGAGATACAAACATGGAAGTCACAAAGCCTTCTTGTAATTGCTTTTCACAAAGCCGTAGATATCCTTTCATTGCGCTTTTTATTTTGTAGCTTAGTTACATGTGTTCAAGCAATAAGCATTAAAGTAAATCAATACACAAATCAATTGGGATAAAATAAAAATCTCTTGCCACTCCTTGGACTTTCCCCAAACTTTATAGTGATCCCCCTGCATTTCAGAATACCTTAATTTGCTCCACAATTTTAAATTTTTTTTTAATTTGATTAGCACAGAATTCTGCATTATAGGCAAGAGCAGAAGTTGGAATTATTATACTTAGTATAGTACTTAGATTTCCAGAAAGCCTTTGACAAGGTACCTCATCAGAGGCTATTATGTAAATTAAGTTGTCATGGGATAAGATGGAAGGTCCTTTCATGAATAGAGAACTGGTTAAAAGACAGGAAACAAAGGGTAGACATAAATGGTAAATTTTCTGAATGGGGAGGGGTAACTAGTCCTGTCCCCCAAGGGTCAGTCCTAGGACCAATCCTGTTCAATTTGTTCATAAATTATCTGGAGAAGGGGGTGAGCAGTGAGGTAGCAAAGCTTGCAGATGACACTAAACTGTTCAAGAAGTCAAGACAAAGGCTAACTGTGAAGAACTTCAAAAAGATCTCATCAAACTGAGTGATTGGGCAACAAAATGGCAAATGAAATTTAATGTGGATAATTGTAAGGTAATGCACATTGGAAGAAATAACCCCAGCTATACTTACAATGTGATGGGGGGTAATTTAGCTATAACTAATCAGAGAAGAGATCTTGGAGTTATCGTAGATAGTTCCTTGAAAACATCCACTCAGTGTGCAGAGGCAGTCAAAAAGGCAAATAGGATGTTAGATATTATTAAAAAGAGGATAGAAAATAAGACAAGTAGTATCTTACTGCCCCTATATAAATCTATGGTAAGCCCATATCTTGAATACTGTGTACAGATGTGGTCTCCTCCTCTAAAAAAACATATCATGGCATTGGAAAAGGTTCAGAAAAGGGCAACTAAAATGATTAAGGGCTGGGAAAAGTCCCGTATGAGTAGAAGCTAAAAAGATTGGGAATTTTCAGTTTAGAAGAGAAGAGACTGAGGGGGGACATGATAGAGGTATATTAAATTATGACAGGTGTGGAGAGGGTGAATAAAGAGAAGTTATTTACTTGTGCCCATAATGCAAGAACTAGAGGACACCAAATGAAATGAATGGGTAGCAGGTTTAAAACTAATAAAAGAAAGTTCTTCTTCACTTAGCACATAGTTAACCTGTGCAACTCCTTGCCAGAGGAGACTGTGAAGGCTAGGACTAAAACAGAATTTAACAAAGAGCCAGATAAATTCATGGAGGTTAGGTCCATAAAAGGGTATTAGCTAAGGGTAGGAATGGCATCCCTGGCCTCTGATTATCAGAGGCTGGAGATGGATGGCAGGAGACAAATCCCTTGATCATTGTCTACAGTCCACCCCCTCTGGGGCACCTGGCACTGACCACAGACAGGCTACTGGGCTGGATGGACCTTTGGTCTGACCCAGTATAGCCATTCTTATGTTCTTATGAAAACTAATAAATGGGACATTGGAAACATTGCTAAAAAGTGTATCTATGTAAATAGAGTTACATATGTGTTTTGTGTGTGTGTGTTTGCTTTCTTTTTCTTTGTGCGAAAAACAAATACACATACTCTTTGTGTGCATTTGGCTTCCATTTACTCAACACCTAACATGAATACACACGTCAAGATTGCATGTGCATGTGGATATATGTATATAACCATCACCAATTTCCATTCATGGACTCAATGAGGAAGTGTAGTCACTTTTTGAGTATGGGCCTGTGCACTTACATGCATAGTTAAATACAGACCACATATACAATATACATCCTTAGCTTACTTATCTCCATTTAACATTTTTGTTTGTATGTTTGTCCATTAAAGAATACATATATCGATCTAAATGTGTAAATATTGTGACTAAATAGCACTCCTCATCTCCTGCTGAAAATAGTGTGGTGGATTGAGTCTTCTGTCTTCACCCATTAACATAGCAGTCATATCAACAGATCATAGGGACTTTATACTTGGAAACCAGCTTATTTACTTCATACAACTCCTCTGAGGCAGAATTTCTTAGTAAAACCATTGATTGTGGCTACTGGCATTCAAAAATGGAGTCTTCCCTTGATATCCTTATTCTAGTTTCTTTTTTCAGCACAGTAGATGAAGCTGGATTTGCTCTAAGAAAAGAGAAGGGAGAGTATAAAGACTCACACATGAGAGCAGGACATAAGGGGGTTTTGGAGTTGGGGAAATATTTTTGTGGAAAAAAAGAACCCAGGCTGGCAGAAACATGCTAGAAAACCAGTAAAGTGTCTGAGTCTGAGAGGACGAATAAAAAGAATACAGACTAGTAAATGTTATTTACTCCTACCTCACCTTTTACTGTGTCATGTCCCACATTTTGTTCTGCACTGAAACTCTGTGGATTAGCCCCATCTCAACTTAGGTTTAATATTAGAGAGAAAAGTTGTATATAGTAGTATCTTCTATTATACCAATTTTTGTTGGGAAAAGAAACAAAAAGAAATGTAGAGACTTACACAGCTACCACATTACATCTGATATGATGTATAAATCTGTGGTTTGCCTACACTGATGGCTCCCCTAGATTTCATGAAAATTGGCTTATAAAAGTAAATATGCATAACCTGGAAATGCTTTGGACAAAATACTTCATGTAGCCTATCAATGTAATAGTACAGTATACTGGATCTCCATATCCTATTTTGGTGCATATAGTATTATTCTATACAAAGTCAGAAATATGATGTACAAGTCTTTGTAGTTTTAAAATTGTGCTGATGAGATCTGTTACTCATGCCGCAGAACCCTAATGACTGTGGGATCAACTTAACTTATTGTACACAGCCTCGTTTATACTATAATACTAGAAGGTGATTGGTGCAAGAAAGACATGTGACCATTTTCCTCGTTGATGTGCCCTAGTACTAATTTCTCCTAGAGCTGAAGTGGGCCCGTTGCTTAAGAGTGTTATATTAATGGGTGAAGATAGAAAAATCAATCAACCCAGCCAGACAGCCAGCCACCACATTATTTAAGCAGATCGGAAGTGCTAGTTTGTCAAAGTATTTACACATCTCGATTGATTTATGTTAAATGGAATTAAGTAAACTAAGGCTTTATACTATATATGTGGCTTGTGTGTGTGTATGTGCATATGTATAAGAATTGGGAAAATGCAACACAATTATTAGGGCAGTGCTTTTTTGTGCCAGTACTTGCTGGCACTGAGTACTAGCATCGCAGCACCCCCAGTCATGGGATTGGCTGAGGGTGGGAGTGGGGAGCTGGCTGAGTACCGGCACCTCTTTTTTTAAAAATAAAACAAAACAAAAAAGGCACTGATTAAAGGTATGAAAAAGCTTCCATATGAAGGAGTATTAAGAAGACTGGGACTTTTCACCTTGGAAAAAAGATGAATAAGGGGGTGTATGACTGAGGTATATATAACCATGTCTGGTATGGAGAAAGTAAATAAGGAGTGTTATTTTCTCCTTCTCATAACTCAAGAACTAGTTGTCAACAAATGAAATTAATAGCAGTAAGTTTAAAAATGAAAACAAAAAAAGGGAAGATTTTCTTCACACAACACAGAATCAACCTGTGGGAACTCTTTACCAGAGGATGATATAAAAGACAAGACTATAACAAGGTTCAAAAAAGAAGTTGATAAATTCATGGAGGATATGTCCATCAATGGCTATTGGACAAAATGTGCAAGGATAAAGTCCCTATCCTCTGTTTGCCAGAAGCTGGCAGTGGGCAATGGGATGGATCGTTCCGTGACTGCCTGTTCTGCTCATTCCCTCTGGGGCACCTCGTGATGGCCACTGCCAGAAGACAGGATACTGTTCAACCTTTTGTCTGGCCCAGTAGGTCCATTTTTATGTTGTTATGACTTTTACCAATAAAGGACTCATTTCTATATTTGCCATTTGAAATCTTGACTAATCCTTTCTTAAAAATGCCAGTGCAAAATTGTCAGCTACTAAATCATATAGCACATCTATCTATCTATGGCTGTGGCCAAACTAGCCCCTCCTTTCAGAGGGGCTATGGTAATGTGGCACTTGGAAGATGCTAATGAGGTGCTTCCGTGAATATGCAGCACCTTATTAGCATAATGTGGCCAAGCGTGCTTTGAAACTGCTGGTTTCTGAACGCATGCCACCCATGTAGCCAGGGGCCTTTCGAAGCAGCCCCCTGATTGCGAAAGCCCCTTCTTCCCATATGGCTTTGGGAAGAAGGAGCTTTTGAAATCAGGCGAGTCATTTCAAAAGGCCCCCGGCTACGCAGGCAACGTGCATTTCAAAACCAGCAGCTTTGAAGTGTATGCAGCCACCATTATGCTAATAAGTTGGTGCATATTTATGGCAGTGCCTCATTAGCATATTCTGAAGTTCCACATTACCATAGCCCCTCCAAAAGGAGGGACTAGTGTGGCCACAGCCTGCCTGCCTCTCTATCTATCTATCTATCTATCCTCACGTATGGAGTGATTGTCAGTTGGGTAAGAAATTCTGAAGTAACTCATTCTTATGGCAATGATAGTCACAGGAATAAAAATGGCAAAATTAGAAAATATTCTTGTCAGATTGTAACGAGAACAGAACATGGCACAAATTTAATTCATTACAGTAACAACTGTAAGATGGTAATAAGAATAGAAGATGGCATAAAATAGAACAATTCTGTGAGCAATATCACAGTTATCCTCAGATGCCTTTTCTCAGGTTCTGTAGAATGAAGTCATTTAACACAGTACAGTGAATTTCCTGCAACTCCACTCAGCCATCGCCTATGGCCTCACTATGAATATGCCCACTTTTCAATGATGCAATTTGATATTTTTTCACAAGAAAGCATAGTTTAGAAAATTATTTTATACAATCCATTGTAGAAAAATAGTGTTGTATGATAAGGCACCCAAACTAATCATAGACTATAAACTGGTGGGTAGTCTATGGGTGAACCACAGACCATATCCAGACCAATGCTTTTAAAAAGAATTAGAAATATCTTGTAATTACACTTTGTGACCCTTCAAACTATAAATTTTGAATTTATTATCTGATTGATTAGAAGAAAGACAACTCTATTAAATGAACAGGCTTTCCATAGTCCTTTGGGTGAAGTGGACTCAATCTTCTAACACAGTTATAAAATAATGATTCACTTTAAAGTGAAGATCTTAAATATCAATTTTAAAACAGGAGTTCTCAGTTTCTTTTTTGTCAGATATTCAGGTTTTTTAATATAGTTACAAGAGCATGCTTATGAAATCTGTCAAGTAAACACCCAACTTTCTATGGCATTTATCTGGTTTCAAAGAGGAACTTCTCAAAGAAGATTATCCAATCCTATAGATGAGTATTTTTCTTCAACTGTATTATAGAAATAGGCAATACACGTTATATATAAAACAAATTGCTTATTGGTACATACAGGCTAAGCAGATAGAGAAGCATCTTTAAAAAAAACCTCAGCATTTCTCTCAACAAGCTCACTACTGGTAGGGTAATTTAGAAGGACATATTTTTGTACAGTGGTGAATTGTCAGTTGAGTATTTAGTGGTCTGTTTTGATTTGTTGTAGACAATACTTAGGCAATTCAGTTTCTTATGCCCATTTGTGTCCTTCTTTGAGTAGTGGGTGATTGTTCTCATCCTGGCAAGTTTGCAATTAATTGTCCCACTCTAGGTCTTCTGTGCTAAGATGTTTCTCCCCAAACAGTGGTAAGTTTGGTACACTGATTTTTTCTGCTATGGATTTTCATGTCCTGGATCAGCTATTCCAGCTTTACTTTGGCTGCTTCTACACTTGCCCCCTGCCATCTAAGGTAGCATGGTAATGAGGCAATTCAAAGGAGGCTAATGAGGTGCTAATATGCATATTCAGCATATTAGCAGCCACATGAATTTCAAAGTGCAGACTACGAGGCGCTAACTTGCATATTCAATGCCTTATTAGCATAATATCAGCTGTGTGAATTTCAAAGTGCAGACTGCGAATTGCAGATTGACAGTGTAGATGGGGGCAGCTTCAAAGTAAGCTCTCCACTTCAACACTCCCTTATTCCAATATAGTTTTATGGGAGTAAGGGTATGTGGAAGTGGGGTGCTTATTTCAAAGCTGCCCCCATCTCCACTGTCAATGTGCAAGTCTGCACTTTGAAATTCATGCAGCTGCCATTATGCTAATGAGGCACTGAATATGCACGTTAGTGCCTCATTAGTCTGCTTCGAATTGCCTCATTACCATGCCCCCTTCCAATGGGAGATTGCGAGTGTAGAAGCAGCCTTTATGTCTGCTAGGACATTTCACTGGATTCAGTCGGCAAATTTGGTTACCAAAAAAGGGATGTTCAGGCCCAGTTGCAGAAAGCAGTTCATTTAATTTTTTTTGTGACGAATTAGCCTGTGTTACTTATTTCAAAAAATATTTAGTCTGCGTGCCACTGTGGAAAAGGTACATGGGCATATCTTGCTCAGTACCCCCACAATGACGACCTCAGTTCTGCCATTATGCATACTAAGCTTGATTTGGTTGTCTGTAACTATAATTAACTGCATGTTATATATAACTACATATAGTTTTCTAGTTTCTTATTCCCTAAACTACAGTACCTTTCAACTTAACTATCATTATCTTTACCTATACTATGCTTTTTTTGTAAATTGTTTACTTCTTTGTGACACCATTTTCTGGCTGGTGGACTTTTGTACTTCTCATCTGGAAATTTCCAGAGTAGTATGTTGTTCTTGCACTGTTTGTGGTCACACTTGGCCTGACCACTTGAAGCACAGGAGGACACATTTCTGTGCACCTGCTTCAGGCCTTGTCTGCATGCACATAATGCACTAGATTTTACCTGGGCTTAATCTTACCTTGTTATAGGTTCATACTTGGGTCAAACAGGCCATGCAGGCTCCCCTACAAGTGATTATTTCCAAGGTATTTCATTGTTATTCAAATCAGTGATGAGACATTCATCCTGCAAATAATCCTGCAAATAATTCATCCTGCAAAGCAGTAAAAATGAAGCCTGTCACTTTAGGTATTGTTAGGGAATGATTGCAGCAGAGTACTGTCCTTCCGTAAAAGATAGCATAACAGCAGTGGTGCAACCAGTTTCTTTCAGGTCCAGAATCTTCTGGGACATGTTCAAACTGCTTTTAGCGTACAAATGTGTACTTGCCCACCATGGAAGCTGCTTTGTTGCTGTCCTTGAACACAGGTGTGAACTTTTCACTCCATTCCCTAGAATGTCTTGTCTAAGACAGCCATATAATTGCTCATTTATAACTGTTTGTATGTTATAGTAGTATTGAAAGTTTGCGAATTGATTATACAGACTGTAGCACGGCGATAATTATTGTTATGTTTTGGAATTAATTTTTAATTATTCCTTTCTCATATAGGTAATTATGACCTTCATGTTATTCAGTGTTGAAGTATGTACGTCTGGCATTCTCCCTCTCACTCCGTGTATATATATAAGAATATATATTGAATTCTTACCCAAGTTGATGTTTATTTCATAATCAAATCATTGAATCATTGTCATATAGCAAAATACTTCAAAATACTTTATTCTAAATTCACTGTAGAGGTGGGTTCAAACATATATATATATATATATATATATATATATATATATATATATATAATTTGTATTATGATAGTACCTAGAAAACCCAGCTTGTATCATTCAGGTAGCAACATACCTACCCTGACTACTTTCAAATGCAAACAAACAACACAGAAAAAGGAAGAGAAAATGAAGTATTCATATCCGTATATCATGGATGGGGATTTGAGACAGAGAGATTAGCTAAAATATCCAAGATCACACAGGACGTCTGAGGCAGAACCAAGAGTTAAACCCATTTCCCTGTGTTTCATTCAGTGATTTAACTATAGAGCCAGGCTTTTTATTTACTCGTAGAGACTCGTCTGTTTATGATTTTTATAATTTCCCTTGATTCTCAATAGTTAACAAAAATCTTTGTAATAAATGATGAAGTCTTGTTAAGTTTTCCGGTCTATTCTGCGACTTTGTAGAAAAGTTCACCATTTTATTATGTGCTAATGTTGTGTCCACTTCTATTGCAAATAATGTAAAATGAAATAAACACAACTTGAAATGAGGAAATGCTGATATTGGGCCTAGGCCAGTGAGAGGGTGGGGCACAGAAGGCAAATATCCCAGGACCTGGCAATTTAAAAAAATCGGGGGCTGACAACCGCCAGTGCTGCTACTGTGGCAATGGGGGCAGGCAGAGCCCCTGGCACTTTAAATTACTGCTGGAGTGCCTTCCTCCCAGCCCTGCCCCTTCTGCGAAGGGCCCTACCCCCTCCACCGTGCCCAGGGAACCAGCAAGGTTGTCAGCCCTGCTGTTCAGGCCTTTGTGATTGGAGATCAGAAGACGTGTCATAAAAATAAAATTCCAGAGTGTTTCAGTGTTCAGAAAGATGATGTGGGGTTTGGCCATAGTACAATAGATAAGGCAAGATATAAGGGATCAGAAGTTTAGGCTAATATTAAGTAGCTGAGCTCCATTGACTGCACTAGAGCTAAGCAGTTTTTATCAGCTGCAGATCTACCCGAAAATACAACCTGACAAATATTTCATCCAAACGATTCTCAACAGAAAACTCTCTTTTTTCGCCACCAAAATGACTTTTTCTGAAAAAGGTATTTCGAGAGGAATAATGTATCCCTAAAGCATTTTTCCTTTTTCCTTTCATCCTGTACACACAGCTGTTTCTTTACTCCTTCAGCAATTGACATTTTTGATCGGCTTTTCACAAGAGTATTTTGCTCTGACTTGCCTTTGTTCTCTTAATTGCATGTATAAGTGTGAAAAATTTGAGTGGAAATAGGGCAAGGTAATACACTATAGCTGCGTCTACACGTGCACGCTACTTCGAAGTAGCGGCACCAACTTCGACGTTAGGCGGCGAGACGTCGAAGTCGCTAACCTCATGAGGAGATAGGAATAGCGCCCTACTTCGACGTTCAACGTCGAAGTAGGGACCGTGTAGACGATCCGCGTCCCGCAACGTCGAAATTGCCGGGTCCTCCATGGCGGCCATCAGCTGGGGGGTTGAGAGATGCTCTCTCTCCAGCGCCTGCGGGGCTCTATGGTCACCGTGGGCAGCAGCCCTTAGCCCAGGGCTTCTGGCTGCTTCTGCGGCAGCTGGGGATCTATGCTGCAGGCACAGGGTCTGCAACCAGTTGTCAGCTCTGTGTATCTTGTGTTGTTTAGTGCTACTGTGTCTGGGAGGGGCCCTTTAAGGGAGCGGCTGGCTGTTGAGTCCGCCCTGTGACCCTGTCTGCAGCTGTGCCTGGCATCCCTATTTCGATGTGTGCTACTTTGACGTGTAGACGTTCCCTCGCTGCGCCTATTTCGATGTTGGGCTGAGCAACGTCGAAGTTGAACATCGACGTTGCCGGCCCTGGAGGACGTGTAGACGTTATTCATCGAAATAGACTATTTCGATGTCGCAACTTCAAAATAAGCTATTTCGATGTTGGCTGCACGTGTAGACGTAGCCTATATTTAGTAGTGGTGAAAAATGTCACTGGAATATGGTATCTGCTTCTGGTGTTGGCAGAAGTTGCATTGGCAATTGGAAAAGGTTCATATAAGTATTACAAGAATGATTTGGAATTTGTCTTAAAGTCAGAAAGCAAAGTAGTTCAACCTACGTAGTATAGCAAAGATGCTTAAGTGATGACTTCATAAAAGTTTGCAAGTACCTACACAGAGAGGAGATTTTTGGTAGCTGGCAGCTATTTCACCTAGCAGACAGAGGCATAACAAAAGCCAATGGATTGGAACTACAGCTAGGTGAATTCAGAGTAGAAATACTGTGCAGTATCATTACAGTGGCACCTCAAGGCTTTTGTATTCTTCTTCGCCTGTGATGTTTATATCAAGGTTTTGTGTGTGTGTGTGTGTGTAACTGCTCTAACTCAGCCACAAGTATTAGTTTGAATGCAGGAAAGTCTAGGAGAAATTCTATTATGTAGGAGATTAAACTAAATGATCATATGTGTCCTATCTGGCCTTAAACACTATTCATCCAAGTATTGAGTTGGAGGAGGGAGAGAGAGGGGCTGCCTGATGATGTCGCTGTCTCTCTCTCTTTTTTATAATAAATGTAGTGCACTTTGCTGGAAAGATCTTTGCTGTGTGATAGGTATCCCATTTCCATTACTTCAGTTTGCGAGACTGCCCAGATCTTTTTGTATAATACTCTGGTCCTCTTCCGCACTGGCAATGCTTTCTGACATTTTGTCACCCACAAATTTTAGTAGCATGTTCCCACTTTTTGTGGCAAGGTCATAATAAAAATGTTAAATATGATTGTTCCCAAGATGGTTTCTTAGGGAATTCCACTAATAACCCACCTCCAGCCAGACTGTCAGTATGAGCCATTACAATTTCTGCTTAATCAGTTCATTTTCCACCTTTCAGGTCTCATATTAATCCCCATCTTCTCTAATGTTACTAGCAACTTTTCATGCGGAATCGGATCAAATGTCTTACTGAAATCTAGGTATATTCAATCTACTGCATTTCCTTTGTCTGGAAAATCAGTTTTCTTCTCAAAGAATAGATCAGATTGAAATGGCAAAATCTTGCTGTGGTAAAACCAGGGTCTATGCTATACTAATTACCATTTACCTCTCTATCCTCAACAACTTTCTCTGTTAAAATTTGATCTGATATGCTACATACAAACATACAATTGAGGTCAAATTAATGTGCCTGCAGTTTCCCAGATCATATATTTTCCCTTTCTTAAAAATAGATACTATATTAACAGTTCTCACGTCATAGGGGACAACACACAAGTTTACAGGTTTATTAAAAATCCTGGCTACTGGGTTTTAGATTATTCTTGGATGGGGATTAACTGGAGGCGTGTATTTAGTTGCTGTTTGACTTCTAGCTCAGATGCAGCAATTCCAACTTCCATATCCTTATTTCCATTAGCCACCCTGTCACTACCCTGAAGCTTCTCATTACTCTTATGAAAACCTGAGGCAAATTAACAATACATTAGTTTTATCTAGCAGTAACCAGAACATCAGGAAATGTTCATATTTGACATTTTTATTTTAGTTCTGAGTTCTAATTAATATCTTTGGACTCGATTCTCCTTTGCCACAATTGTTTCGCAATGGTTTGATGTTACTGATTTCTCTTTTGCTACAGCTGACATATACCTGTTTAATCGAAAGGAGACTCAGGCACATTGACTTCATTAGAATTAGTCCTCGTTTACTCTACTATTGATGAGATCTGAATTAGGTCCTTCATTTATAGATTTGACTTTAATAATCTTTGTTGACGGTATATTTGTTTGATGTGCAACTCCACGGATATAAGAAATTTCTTCAGTGTTTGCATGGTTATACTTTTGATACCTGCTGAAAATCATCTCATAGTTTATTGCATATGATTGCCAGAGTCTAGAAGTTTTTTTTTTTTTTTTTTGCATTAGAGGTCAAGAAAACATCTGCTTCTACCAAAGCTGTCGCATTACAGTATGGTCTTCCTTTAAACACATTATGAGCACATTTCAACAAGTGAAATTAAAAAGGAATTTCAATGAATGCTGGCTTGAGGTTTCACAAAACATAAAAAGTTTAATTTTAGTCTACTCACGTATATGGTTCAGTCATATAAATTGCTAAATTATGGCAGCATCCAGTAATGTCATGTTAGTGTGTTCATGTCACAGGAACACTTAAATAAAAAGACAGCTGTAGGGCCAATTTTGTTCCTGAATTCATATTAGCATCTCCCAGTGATTTAATTTGAGGAAAAAGATGAACTTTCTAGTATAAGGTGCAGGTATTTGGTGTACATTAGAGTCCACCAATTACTAACACATATGTATTGACCCACCAAGTCTTTGCACAATAGCAAGGAACCTAGTATTTCACTATGACTCTGTGATGCCATTTCTTAAAACCAGCTAGAGTTGGAGTGGGGCTAAATGTTGATCTGAGAGAGTGGGTGTCAGCCATTATTTTTCCTCTGTCTGCTGCAGCCATGGCTTCTGTCTGCTACCCCTTTAAGGCCCAAAAGTTGCAGCCTAAAGAAATCAATATAGCTGTTTATTGTTCAGCATCTTTATTAATGACCTAGATGATGGGATGGATTGCACGCTCAGCAAACTTGAGGATGACACTAAACTAGGTGGACAGGTAGATACATTGAGAGGTGGGGATAGGGTCCAGAGTGACCTACATAAATTGGAGGATTCGACCAAAATTAATCTGATTAAATTCAAGAAGGACAAGTGCAAAATCCTGCACTTGGGACAGAAGAATCCCAAGCATTGTTACAGGCTGGAGACTGACTGGGTAAGTAGTAGTACACCAGAAAAGGACCTGGGGATTACAGTGGATGAGAGGGTAGGTATGAGTCAATAGTGTGCCCTTGTAGTCAAGAGGACTAAAGACATATTAGGGTGCATTAAGAGGAGCATTCCCAGCAGATCTAGAGAAGTTGTTATTCCCCTCTGTTCAGCACTGGTGAGGCCACATCTTGAGTGCTGCATCCAGTTCTGAGGCCGCCCACTATAGAAAGGATGTGGATGCATTGGAGCAGGTCCAGACAAGGGCAACTAAAGTGCTTTGGAGGCTGGAGCACATGACCGGAGGAGAAGCTGAGGGATCTGAGCTTATTTAGGGATCTGGGCAGAAGAGAAGAGTGAGGAGGGATTTGATAGCAGCCTTCAGCTTCCTGAAGGGGGTTTCTAAAGAGGATGGAGAGAGGCTGTTCTCCATAGTGAGTGATGACAGAACAAGGAGCAATGGCTTTAAGTTACAGAGGGAGAGGTGTAGGTTGGATATTAGGAAAAACTATTTCACCAGGAGTGTGGTGAATCACTGGAATGCGTTACTGAGAGAGGTGATGGAATCTCCATCCCTAGAGGTTTTAAGTCCTGGATTGACAAAGTCCTGGCTGGGACAATTTAGTTACGGTTGATCCTGCTTTAGTAGTACGCTGGACTCAATGACCTCCTGAGGTCCCTTCGATCCCTAGGATTCTATTATATCTCACTGCAGCAACTCAAGAAAGGAGGATTCATCCAGAAGAACTGGAGGGGAGTCAGAACAGTGTATTGTGTACAGTCTGGCTCACTACAACCTGGAGAGAAAGCTGGCTGGAATATTTATTTTATTAATTTTATAACCCATCTATTGCCATGGCATCTGCAAACACATCTGGAAGTGTTCTGTTGAAAGGCTTGTTATAGTTCTAGTTAATAAGTAACATTTTCCAGAGCTCATAAGTGACTTTCCTCCATTCTCACCTGGTTAATAGATGATGAAGTACTCCTGCCTTTTAAACTACTAATCACTGTCCCCATCCTTTTCTATATAAAGGATTCAGATCCAACTGTGCGAAAAGAAAATAACAAAAATGAAATACAAAATAATATTGTCTGACAGTTAGTAGCCCAAGTGGCAAAACAAATCATCTAAAGTGACCCTGATTAGCATGAGTTCCAAATTAAAGAATGTGTATTGGGAAACTGAAGTCAGTGCATGAGGTCTGTGCCCCGCCCCAGCCCGCAGCCAGTCCCATGGCTGGTGCTTCTGAGGTGCTGGTATTCAGTACTGGAAGTACCAACACAAAAACAAAAAAAACCACTTTCTCTATGTCTGTATACGTGTGTGTGTGTGTGTGTGTGCAGTCCACACTACACAGTGAATAAGATGCATAAACCTAACCTCACACTATTTATTTGGGAAAGGAGCAACTACACCCCTGAGCAGATAGAGTTGAAAAGTAGGCAGTGTTGGAGGCAGGTTGGAGAGGAGAAGAGAATGAAAGTGCTTCTGGTTCTCTCTCCCCATAGGTGGGACTCCACAACATTCACAATGCAGGTCATGTTTTAAACATCAGTTCAATCTTCGACAAGTTGTTAGTGCTTCATGTAGTACGAACAAGTTATTTAACAGATATTTCAACTCTCTGCTATAGCAACTCATTTTGAGTATGGGTTTGGCACCCTTATTCATGGGAAGGACCACCTCATTGCCCCAGAGCATCCTTCTGAATTCAGAAGGATTACTCATGCAGGGATACTACTCACTAGCTATGTCTACATGTGTACGCTACATCGGAATAGCTTATTTCAATGTAGCGACATCAAAATAAGCTATTTCAATGAATAGCGTCTACACGTCCTCCAGGGCTGGTGCCGTCGACGTTCAACGTCGATGTTGGGCAGCACCACATCGAAGTAGGCGCTGCAGGGGAGCGTCTACATGCCAAAGTGGCCCACATCAAAATAAGGGTGTCAGAAACAGCTGCAGACAGGGTCACAGGGCGGACTAGCACTTGCGGGGCAACAGCTAGCCGCTCCCTTAAAGGGCCCCTCCCAGACACACTCAGGCTACGTCTACACGTGCAGGCAACATAGAAATAGCTTATTTCGATGTTGCGACATCGAAATAGTCTATTTCGATGAATAACGTCTACACGTCCTCCAGGGCCAGCAACATCGATGTTCAACTTCGACGTTGCTCAGCCCAACATCGAAATAGGCGCAGCGAGGGAACGTCTACACGTCAAAGTAGCACACATCGAAATAGGGATGCCAGGCACAGCTGCAGACAGGGTCACAGGGCGGACTCAACAGCAAGCCGCTCCCTTAAAGGGCCCCTCCCAGACACAGTTGCACTAAACAACACAAGATCCACAGAGCTGACAACTGGTTGCAGACCCTGTGCCTGCAGCATAGATCCCCAGCTGCCGCAGAAGCAGCCAGAAACCCTGGGCTAAGGGCTGCTGCCCATGGTGACCATAGAGCCCCGCAGGGGCTGGAGAGAGAGCATCACTCAACCCCCCAGCTGATGGCCGCCATGGAGGACCCGGCAATTTCGACGTTGCAGGACGCAGATCGTCTACACGTTCCCTACTTCGACGTTGAACGTCGAAGTAGGGCCCTATTCCGATCCCCTCATGAGGTTAGCGACTTCGACGTCTCGCTGCCTAACATCGAAGTTAACTTCGAAATAGCGCCAGACGCGTGTAGACGCGACGGGCGCTATTTCGAAGTTGGTGCCGCTACTTCGAAGTAGCGTGCACGTGTAGACGCAGCTTCAGCCTGCACAGCACGTGGTCTGCAGAGCCACAAGCACGCACACCTGTTGAAGCAGGATGGACCCCCAGCAGCAGCAGCAGCAGCCAGAGGTCCGCACAGCTGCCCCTGCAGGAGCAGTGCTTGCCCTGCTCAATGCTATGCAGGAGGCAGCTGATCACCTTTTAGTCACAGAAGAATAGGAGCTGCCCCCAGGGGAGGAGGAAGCAGCCCCAGACCCTGCTGTCCTCCGCCCCCCGCCCCCCCGCTGCACACGCCGCTGGCAGTGGAGCTACCCCACGAGCACCGACTGGTGGGAGCGGCTGGTGCTCAGCGAGTGGGACAACAAGCGATGGCTCCAGAACTTTCGCATGAGCCAGCAGACATTCCTGGAGCTCTGCCAGTGGCTTACCCCCGCACTGAGGCACCAGGACACCACCATGCGGTGTGCCCTCAGCGTGGAGAAATGGGTCAGCATTGCTGTCTGGAAGCTGGCCACTCCAGAAAGCTACTGATCCGTGAGGCAGCAGTTTGGCATGGGCAAGGCCACCGTCGGGGCTGTCCTCATGGAGGTAAGGGGACCCACGGGGTGGGGGGAGCACTGGGGAGGGAGGGAGCCCTGGCGGGGGAGGGCAGCCCGGAGGGGGGGAGGCCAGACACACCCTGCACACCCCTCACTGGTGCTCTCCCATGTCCTTCCCCTGCAGGTCGTCCGCACCATCAATGCCCTGCTCCTCCACAGGCTTGTGCGGCCTGGGGACCCAGATGCCGCCATCGTGGGGTTTGCCAGCCTGGGCTTCCCAAATTGCTTTGGGGCTCTGGATGGGACCCATATTCCTATATGTGCTCTGGAGCACAGCGGAGGACGCTTCCTGAACAGGAAGGGCCACCATTCGGGGTGGTCCTCCAGGCCTTCGTGGACAACCGGGGCCGCTTCCTGGACATTTATGTCGACTGGCCTGGCAGCACCCACGACGCCCGGTTGTTCAGGAATTTGGGCCTGTGCCGCTGGCTGGAGGCGGGAACCTACATCCCCCAGCAAGAGATTCCTGCGGGGTACACAACCATGCCCCTCTGCATCATCGCAGACGCGGCCTACCCCCTCCGGCCCTGGCTCATGCACCCTTACACGGGCCATCTGTCAGCCAGCCAGGAGCGCTTCAACACGCACCTGAACCATGCGCGCCAGGTGGTTGAGCGCACTTTTGGCCGCCTCAAAGGACGCTGGTGGTGTCTCCTCACCCGATTGGGTGCAGGCCCCACCAACATCCCCCAGATTGTGGGCACGTGCAGCGCACTCCACAACCTGGTCGAGAGCAAGGGCGAGGCATTCTTTCAGGGCTGGGCTGTGGAGGCTGTCAGGGCTGACATGCAGCCACCCGCTGCTCCCAGTTGCCAGGTGGACCTCGAGGGGATCCGGGTCCGGGAGGCCCTGCGGGCCCATTTCGACCAGGCTGCTGGGTGAACACTGGCAGGCCCCCCACTGCACCCCCCCATCCTCCACAACACTCCCTGCCCCCACGCCCACACCACAGAGCACCTAAGAGCACCCCCCCACTTTTCTTGCAAATAAAAATAGACCTGTTGTTTTTGAAACCAAAACAAAAGAGTGATTTCTCTTATATTAAAATATTAACTATATATATATATATATATATATATATATATATAGTAAGAACAAAAGGGGGGAACTATTTACATGGGGGGGCAGCTACCATAAAAGAACAGGGGTCTAACACAAACTATATACACAGATATTATATGATGGGGGATATGTACAAAGGGGGGGGGCATGTCCTGGGCCCCACACCCCCTACTGTCCGGCGCCCGGGGTTGGCGGGCGCGACCCTCACCTCGGCCTTAGACCTGGCCGAGGCTGGCTGGGGGCCGGGCAAACCGGCAGGTATGGCCGGTGGGTGTCAGCAGGCCCCAGGTCCCCCTCAGCGGAAGGCCCTGGGGCGGTGGACGGCGGTGGGATGGCGGTCGGAGCAGCGGGTGGAGCAACAGGTGGAGCGGTGGGCAGGGTGGGCAGAGCGGCTGGCGGTGCAGCATGGGGGGGCCAGGTAGTCCGCTATGCACTCAAAAGTGCGCATAAAGGCCCCCCATGCCTCCTGGCGCCAGGCCAGCGCCCGCTCCTGCAATTCCAGCCGCCGCTCATCCACCCGCAGGCGCCACTCCGACACCTCCAGCTGACACCGGAGGGTCGCAAGCAGCTGGGGGTCCGTCGCCGTCCTCGGATGGTGGTGGCTCCACCGTCGGCCCCGCCCTGGGGCTGGTTGGTGCTCTGCCGAAGGGCTGGCCTGCTGGGATGGCCCCAGTGGGCTCTCCGGGACCAGTGACACCTCGCCGACGCTCTCCCGGCCCTCCGATGGTGCAGCTGCGGAACACAGGGGGGAAAGAAGAGTGGAGACACCCGTTAGTGTGGCCCCCGAGCTGTGGCCCTTGTCCCCCCACCCCTCTGCTGCTGGTTCCCCATCCCCGTCCCCAGGAGATGCTGCTGCTGCTGCTGCTGCTGGGTGTCCCCCCCCCGGGAGACCCTAGGTTCCGCTTCCCCCATCCCCAGGGATGGGGCATGGCACTGTCATGCTGCGGGGGCAGGGGCTGATGCACTCTTCTGAGGGACATGCCACTGCTGTCCTAGGGGCCATGGTCATCTGAGCATGTGGAGGGCCCTGGTCATGTCTCTTGTCCCCCAGCTCCCCTCAACCCCGGGGGTGTGCACCGGCAGGGTACATACCTGACAGTCTGCTCCCATGATCGGGGGACACCCTCTCGGCAGACGCCCTGCTGGAGCTCCGGGACGGCAGGATTATGTGGAGCCCCCCATCGCTGGAGGAGGATTCCCCCTCCTCCTCCTCCTCCTCCGGTGTCCCAGGGGTAGGCTCCTGGGGGGGCCCCTGGGGTGCGGGGCTTGCCTCCAGGGTGGACTCCACCTCCGGGGCCTGCTGGGGCTCGTTGGCTGAGGTGTCAAGAGTGGCTGGTGGGGAGGAGGTGTACCGGGTGCCCAGGATGGCCCTTAGCTTCCTGTCAAAGGGGCAAATGGCGGGGGTGTCCCCAGATCGGCTGGCTGCATCCCGGGCTCGGGCGTAACCCTGCCACAGCTCCTTAACCTTACTCCTGATGTGGTCAGGAGTGCGAGCAAGGTGACCCCGGGCAGCCAGGCCCTCGGCCAGCCGAGCAAACGCATCCACGTTCCGCCTCTTGCTCCCCATTACCTGGAGCACCTCTTCCTTGCTCCAGAGCCCCAGCAGGTCCCGGATCTTGGCCTCCATCCAGGAGGGGCCCCGCTGCCTTTTCCCAGGCTGGCTGCCAGGCTGGGAGCCCTGGCTCCCCTTGGGGGGTGCCCTGTGCGCGTTTGGGGGGCTGGCGGGCGGCCATCGCAGCGGGGGGGTGTCTTGGGGCTGCAGGGAGGCATGCAGGCTAGCTGCGTGTTAGTGCTGCTGCCTGCACAAGCTCTCAGCTTCCTGCACAGGAAATCAGGGGGCGGCGAGCTTTAAGAGGCCGCTGCACACAGCGACCATAGAGCTCAGGGGCTGGACAGAGCGTCTCTCAACCCCTCAGCTGATGGCCGCCATGGCGGACCCCGCTCTTTCGATGTTGCGGGACGCGGATTGGCTACACGTGCCCTACTTCGATGTTCAACATCGAAGTAGGGCGCTATTCCCATCCCCTGATGGGGATAGCGACTTCGACGTCTCGCCGCCTTATGTCGATGTCAACTTGGAAATAGCATTCTCCCCGTGTAGACGTGGCGGGCGCTATTTCGAAGTTGGCGCAGCTACTTCGAAGTAGCCGGCACGTGTAGACGTGGCTCACAAAATGGGCCCTTAAGCAGTTTTAGTGTTGGTTCTAATTCATGCAATATTTATGATTGAAATTAACTATGTATGTCAGTTTGAGAAAAAGCATCAGCATTGGAATTATTTATGGGTACAAAAACAGTGATTTTCTAGAATTGTGATATGTGGTGGTGCGCTCTGTAATTTGAGTAGGGATTGCCCTTGGAAAGCAGGTTTGGGTTTTGTTAAAGATGGTCAGATCCAGGTTTCCATCAATTCAGTGTACTATACTATGTTTCAAATGAAAAGTTGTGGTTGTGATCTCTACGTAAATTTCAGATTTTGAAATGTGACAAGACTCCATTCATTGTTGTGGTCCTGGGATTATTGAAAGCTTGGTGAAAAACTGTAGAACTTTACAATGTCACTCTAGTTTGAGAAATGTATTAATTATTATTTATTATGATTACTGTGTTTGTATTACCAATAATCCCTACTTAGGATTCAGAATCTCGTTGTGGTAGGAGCTGTGTAAACCCAGAACAAAAAAGGTTCCTTGTCCAAAGACCTTACAAGACATAGCAGATGGATATAGATAAATGACAATAGTGAAGTATAAATAATGGTCATCCTGATAGGCAGTAGTTCCAGCACACCAGCGGCTAAACTATGGTCAGTGAGATGTCAAACAAGCTGTTTTAATTTGGATAGAAGGAGGCCAGTGTGGAGTATGGAAGTATCTCTGTGAATCATCTTCATAGAAATGGTAGGTGAATTTGTGTTTGCAGATTAGATTATCCAGAAATAAGATATAGGCACGGTAGACAAGGTAAACCAATGACCAGTGCCAGTAAAAAGTTGGGGCATGTAATGAGAAAGCTCTTTCAAAGGAGATATCCAAGGACTGATTAGAGAGATAGCAAGAGAAGCAGGAGAGATAATAGTCTTACAAACCAATAGAGAATAAGAGTTGAAGGTAAAGATGCATGATCAGTGGTGTTGAAGGTGGCTGACAGGTCAAAGAGGAGGATGAGGCTGGAGAGCTGGTTTGAAGATTTTTCTAAGAAGAGAATTTTGGTGAGAGTGGGTTCAACAGAATGCAAGGGATGGAAACCATATTGGAGAGGGTCTAGCAGAGAATTGGAGGGGAGCAACTGTAGATACCAACTGTAGCTATAACATTCAATGAACATAGAGATGAAAGGCAAATAGGTTCAAGGGTAGTTTATTTTTAAGATGGAAAACAGTAAAGCATGGTTGTATTTTAAGAGGAAGGAGCCTAAGACCAGTGCGATGTTAAGAGTAACAGAAAGGTCTGAAGTTAGATCAGGAGATGGGATAGGATGGGATCAATGGGGCAAGTAAAGACATTACAGTAAGCTGAGCAAAAAAGAAATGTTCCTTTAGACTCCCCATGAGTGATTGCAGTTAATGTAGTTTTTCCAGTTGGAAATAATTCACTATACAATTATAACCTAGGAAACAAACACAATCAATAATATACTTGTTCTATATGATCTAAATGATACAGTTAACCAGAACAATTCTAACAAAGCAAGTAAAAAATAATGCAAATGCAGATCATATACTGCCATTTAATTAACACAATGTGGCATGTTCATTTGTCACAGATGCAAGTACTGCAAATGCAAATGGGTTCAGTCAGCTAATTGGAAAACTGACTGAAAAAGGCTGGGAAGGATAATGCCATGGCACAAACTGGTCAAGTGACCATGTGGCTGTCAGATATGTGCATAAATATGATTTTTACCAGATTTAATATCTGCTTAGTCTGGAAGTAAATACTGAATGGCGACCTTTTTAGTAATATAACAAGACAGTTTTGACAGAAAGTACTGAGAAAGATCTTATGGGCTTGAAGACGTATCTTGGAATTCAGGATACCGCTCTAATAATGTGCAAGAACATTGACATCAGAACATCTGTTTTTCAGGCATATTCTGCGGTATAATCTTCTTGGTGTATTAAATATGGTACAAACTCTGCCCCTGCATTACAATATTTAAGGACAATCATATAACCAACTTTTTGATTTTAACATGCGTTTCCTGATGTTTTTTTCTTTAAAGATCCACCTCTTGCAGTCATGCAATTAAATGATTGTCTCAAGTTTCATTTTTAAAGTGTCTAGTGCTCCTCGTTGCAAAGCAAAAATAGAAAATGTGAACCCTAAAGGCTCAAAAAAACACAAGCAACTGAAAAGAGCCACAAATGCTTTATTTAAAATGGTTCGTAAGTAAATTGTATGAATTTTAACTGAGTGCGATTTGCCTTATTGACTGTGTTAATAGCAGCGCAGTGGAAGTTGGGGGGATGAGTGAGGATGGAGCCACTTTTTCTGTGGGTCTGTTGGCCATTTTGTTTTGTGTGGTAGGTCACAAAAAAGGCAGCTTCTGCAGTTGTGTTGGGGCTGCAGTAGTGATTGCACACTCTCAGGTACTGGAGAAGAATTTCTTACTGATGGTTGCTTTCAGGGACAGGATTTAGCTGCAGAGAGCAGTTGACAGCAACTAAGTTCACAACACTTGGTCAAAAGTTCAAATATTTTCCTGCTCAAACCCTCATAACTGGAAACATTTAAAAAAAACCCAAAGGACAGTGGAATCATTGAGATAAACAGGTTGACCATTGCTATAACCATTGTCAATAATATGTCATACGTAAACTGTAACATTCGTATGCCACCAAAATCCTCCCCTGCTGCTATGATTTTTATGAACTGAGTGGACTGTGAAATGAAGCATGTATTTATTCCTTTATCCCTAATAGTGTTTGGAAAATTAGAGAGATTTTTTTAAAAATATGTGAATAGATTGTTTCAAATGTATCTTCACCAGGAAGTAGTCTATTGAAAAGCTCCCCTCCAATGTGCTGCAAAATGATTTATTTTTATTCCAGTCATTAGAACTTACAGCCCACAATATCTGCTGTCTAATATGGAATCTGAATGCAGATGTTTGGCATTTAATAATAATAATAATAATAATAATAATAATAATAATTTATCACAGTAGCATCTAAAAGCCAATGTCAAGACCAGACACCACAAAATATATACCGAGAGATGGTTCCTGCTGTAAGGAGTTTGTAGTCTAAGAATCCTCTTACTGACAGCAAAGATATGTTTATTTTTGTGTGTCTCTTAAAACTCCAGCTGCTAGAGTCATGTGATTAAGTTATCATGTCATTCGCGTATCTCAGCTATGTGATTAGTAATGACCTACAGAGGTTTTTACATTCAGAATTTCCTGGACTGTTTACAGCACTTGATCGAAAGAACATTGAATCAGTAGGAGCCCTTAACACGTTATACCCAGCTGTGCTTGATCTTTCTTTTCCCCAGGGTCAGTTCTATCACAGTGGCAAATAGGTAGTCACTTGATGCAGCAAAACATTCCATAACAATTTGTGTGAGTGAATACATGCAGATGGGGGAAGCAATTTGCTGCTTTGTGTAAGATAGCAAGACCCCTAGAGCCAGTCCTGCCCAGAATGGAAGAGTGTTCATCTGTTAAAACCATGCATGCTAAAGTACTGTACATAATATTTCCAGATGAAACAATTTGTAAATGAACAACCTGCATGTTTTGGATGGACCATTTCAGCAAAGACCACTGCAGTTAGAGCGGGGAGGATGGCACACACAACAGATTCATCGCATCAAAATCTGCTTGCTTTTTCTTTTGCATTGCAGCAGATTTTGAGAGAGAGAGAGGGTGAGTGTGGGTGTGTGTGTGTGAGAGAGTGAGTGTTAATTGGTTATATAAGAAGTAGCTTGTCTTTGCAAATGTGTTTATTTTATCTTACATTTTAAAGTCAGTGATTTGAAGCAACAACTTCCTTTTATTGCTTCTCTTCATGGTAATACTTTTTGCCCCCCCTGCCCTCCCCGGTAGGAATAAGAAACGTATGTTGCAGGGATTCCAAGGAAATTTGCGAAGCTGATCTAAACTGTAAGCATCTATAGACATCTGCAGTTTAGAACAAACTGACCGTCAGTCAGGTACATACCAAAATTCTAGAACAATTTGAACCTCTCTCATCCTGAACTCTGTTATATGGCAACATCCATAATCCAGCATGATTTTAGTTAGCCAGATGACCACTTATCATGGGGGTGGCCAAGTTTACCACAGTCCCATTAAGTTTGTGTGTAGCCACCAGTCCTGGCTGTCAGTGTTCTATGTTTTAGCTGTAATTTACACCTAAATGTTTTCTATGAGCCCAGTAAGCAGTGGAAGTGTTGGTAATGCTGTTAGATATTATTGACCTCCCATAGTCCGGCAAATTCTCTCATCCAGCACTGGTCAGGTCCCGAGGGTGCCAGACAAGAAATGTTCAACCTGTAGTGTGCGTCTACACTAGGAACTAACTTCGAAGTTAGGCACTATGTCGAAGTAGCCAGCAGAGAGTCTTTAGTCTATACACATTTTCCCCTTACTTTGAAGTTAATTTCAAAGTAGGGAGCCCAACTTCGAAGTCCTTACTCCATTCCTGGCAATGGAGTAGTGCTCTACTTCAAAGCTAACTTTGAAGTAGAATGTGTGTAGACGCTCAGCTTCAATGTCTGTTATTTCGAAGTTGTACTTTGAGGTAAGCAACTTCAATGTTATTTTTGTAGTGTAGACACAGCCGTATAGTCATAGGCTAGACATTTAAAAGTAGATTTGATAAAGAAACACCATGTAAACACTAATTAAAAATCCTTCATTGGAAGGGAGATAGATTAGTTGACCTGATCAACATTTTCATCTTTAACGTCTCTTATACTTGTCTCAGGAGGGGTAGCCGTTTTCATTCTGTATCTATAAAATCAACAAGGAGTGCTGTAGCACCTGAAAAATGAACGGCTTTATTAGGGTCTAAGTTTAAAACCCACCTCATCAGATGAACACATCTGATTGTCTCTGTTTTTCAATTCATGCAGGAGCTTAGATATTCAGGTTCCTATTCTCATATATTCACATGTCACAGTGTCAGAGGAAACAAACAAAAAAAGTCCTATAGCACCTTAGACACTAATGGATTCAGCTTTCATAGATAAAACCCACTTCATCAGATGTGTTTATCTGATAATGTGATATGTGAATATACGAGATTAGGAACTTCAGTATCTAAGCTCTTAGAATCATAGAACAATAGAGCTGGAAGAGACCTAAAAAAGCCATCGAGTCCAGCCCCCTGCTCTAAGCAGGACCAGACCCGTCAGATCAGCCCAGCCAGGGCTTTGTCGAGGTGAGACTTAAACAGCTCCAGGGATGGAGACTCCACTACTTCCCTGGGTAGACCATTCCAATGCTTCACCACCCTCCTACTGAAAAAGTTTTTCCTAATGTTCAACCTGGACTTTTCCAACCGCAACTTGAGACCATTGTTCCGTGTTTTCTGCCATCCGTCACCACTGTGAACAGCCTCTCTCCAGCATCTTTGCAACCTCCCTTCAGTAAGCTGAAGGCTGTTATCAAGTCCCTCCTCAGTCTTCTCTTCTGCAGATGAAACAGTCCCAATTCGCTCAACCTTTCTTCATAAGTCATATGTTCCAGCCCCCTAATTATTTTGGTCGCCCTCCACTGGACTCTCTCCAGTGTGTCCACATCCTTCCTATAATTGGGGGCCCAGAACTGGACACAGTACTCCAGATGCGGACTCACCAAAGCCAAATAAAGAGAAATAATCACTTATTTGGATCTACTGGCAATGCTCCTCTTGATGCAACCTAATATGCCATTAGCTTTTTTGGCTACAACGGCACACTGTTGACTCATGTCCAGCTTCTTGTCCACTTCAACTGCCAGGTCCTTTTCTGCAGAGCTACTACTGAGCCAGTTGGACCCCAGCCTGTAACAATGCTTGGGATTCTTCTATCTCAAGTGCAGGACTCTACACTTGTCCTTATTGAACCTCATCAGATTTCTTGCAGCCCAGTCTTCCAATTTGTCGAAGTCAATCTGGACCCTGTCCCTACCCTCCAGCGTATCTACCTCTCCCTCTAGCTTTTGTCATCTGCAAACTTGCTGAGGGTTCAATCCAACCCCTCATCCAGGTCATTGATAAATATTTTGAACAGAACAGGACCCAGAACCAAACCTTGGGGCATTCCACTAGAAACCGACTGCCATCCCGACATCGAGCCATTGATCGCTACCCTCTGGGCCTGACCGTCTAGCCAGCTTTCTGTCCATTTTACCATCCATTTATCCGATCCACATTCTTTTAACTTGCTGGCAAGAATATTGAGGGAGACCATATCAAAAGCTTTGCTGAAGTCAAGATAAATCACATCCATTGATTTTTCCCTATCCACAGAGCCAATTATCTCATCATAGAAACTAATCAGATTGGTCAAACATGACTTGCCTGTCATGAATCTGTGCTGAGTGTTCCTGATTACTTTCCCCTCCTCCAAGTGCCTCAAAATGACTTCCTTGAGGAGCCCCTCCATGATTTTTCCAAGGACTGATGTAAGACTGACCGGCCTATAGTTCCCTGGATCATCCTTCTTCCCTTTTTTAAGGATGGGCACTACAGCTTGTCTGACTTGAAAAACAGAGACAAAGGATTAGTACTGAATGGCTAGACTTTTCATGGTAGTATTTGTATTTAAGGAAGTGCAAAAGGTATAACAGCTGTTTTTACTCAGTGTTTTTACTCAGTGCTGTTAGGATTTCTGATAAAACTGGAGAGTGCTGTGGAGATGGAACATGGTGTTTATTGTATTGAAAACTATCACACTCAACTCCGTAATAAAAGGGTTTAAATCTTGAAGGACTCTTAATTGGAAGCCAGAGGAATTATGCAGTAAAGACTGCTGAAGGGAGATGATACCCATTTCCCAAGTCATAATAAATATGGATTGACAGACAAACTGAAAATGTAGCCCCAGGGAAAAGCTTGTATTTAGGGCATGAGGTTAACTGAGGAAAAGACCAGGCTAAAACTGAGGTATATGACTATGGCACAGAATATGATTTTACAGATTCTGACAGGGGTCAAGAGCTGACATAAAAGGATTTATAAACTTCATTGTGATGAGATACACATGTGGGGCTTGTCTACACTTGCCCCCAAATTCGAAGGGGGCATGTTAATCAGGGCGATGGGAGATCACTAATGAAGTGCTGTGGTGAATATGCAGCACTTCATTAGGCTAATTCTCCCCTGCTGCAATTTCAGAATGTCAAACTTCAAAGTGCCGACAGGCATGTAGCCGTGTGCACTTCGTAGTTTAACACTTCGAAGTTGCTGCGGGGGGGAATTAGCCTAATAAAGTGCTGCATATTCACCACAGCACTTCATTAGTAATCTCCTGTCGCCCTGATTAACATGCTACCTTCGAAGCTAGGGACAAGTGTAGACCCAGCCGAGGTTCTGCAAGTGCAGTTTGTGCTTCAGAAGTAAAGTAAAAGTATGATTTAGAAAAGGAATGCAACCTACACTTGTTTATCAGAGAATTGCAAGATCTGGGAACTAATTGCTCTGTGCAAACGTAACCAAAGACTGTGAGGAGAAGAAGGCAACATCTTTTACCCATAGTCACATGACCAGTTCAATTCGCTGTGGAGGAGTAACTCACATCAGTAATGAATATAGGTCTAGGTCCTCTTTTATGTCCTGAAGACAGTTTAAAAAAATCAGCAATTTATCTCATCAATTTACTATTTTTTTGTTTTGTTGATTATGGTCGTGACAAAATGAGACAGAAAATGAGACAATCCGGGCCTTGGAGAGATTATAATCTAAGCAAAAGAGATGCAGAAGAGCCATCTTGCACAGGGAAGCCCAGAGGAGGGAATGACTAGGTTGTTTTTTTCTTCTGATCTTGCATATATCAGTAACAAAATGGAAGTTCCTGACACATTTCACAGGGGCAGTGCATAAGAAATGAGGCTTGGTTAAGGATTGATATGAAGAGAATACTGTGGCTTGGTGACTCAGAACTGGGAAGACACAGGGGCCTCATGATGCCAGTTGGAGGGGAAGCAGATAAGTGGGACTGGCATAATTGGCAAAGCAAGAAGTGGAAGTGACATAGAGTATTAACTCACAGATGGGGGAAGTGATAGAATTGCCAGGCCCTTGGACAAAGTGTGGGAGAGAGGCTCTATGGTCCCAGAAGGGGCAGGATCTTGGGAGAAAAGCGCAGGACTGGGAGAGCCAGCCCTCAGCACTACTCCAAAGCGCTATGCTGGACCTGACCCCTCACTCCAGCCAGCCCAGAGAGTGCCCTGGAGCCCACCACAACACTCTGGGCGCTGGCCACTGCTGCTGCACCTGGATCCTTTTGAATCATTGTCAGGTCTGCTCAGAGATGTAGATTGGGTTCGAATTATGCAATGTTTAGGAGATAGGAATATATCTGGTGTGTGTGAGGGAAAATGGAAAAAGCAATTAGGAGGTATGGAGAGCAAGTGGTTGTGTATTTTGTTTTTACATCAAGTCTCTTCAGTGCACTGTGAAATATGAGGGTGTGAGCATTTCCTTATAGGCACTGTAGGTTGATCCAAAGATTCCTATATATCCCTTTGATGGTTGACAAGTTCTTTTCCCAGTTGGGCCCAATTAAATTATTATTATAATTATTCTATGGCTGTGAACACCAACATTATTTTTCTTCCCCCACCCCCAACCTGAGAATGGCAGCTATGTGTTTCTTGTTTGCAGGTTGCCATTTTCAGGCAATAAAGTAAAATGAAATAAAATAAAATCTCAAAAACAGACTGCAATAAGAAAGTTGTGAGCTGGAATTCATATGCAAATCTGACACCCTGAACCAGGAAATAAATAGACACCTTGGCCATGTCTACATAGTGAGTTGGTTTTGAAATGATTAACGGAATTTGTTCTGTGTAAATTGCATAACTGATTTCAGAATTCCTTCTTCTGAACTTGGTGCCATGTAAATGGTACTGAAGTTCGGAGTAAGTGGCTATTCTGAAAGTTCCATGACCCCTCATATGAAGAAGGGTACCAGACCCGGAATACTGCACTCGAAACTGCAGCGCTATTTCAAGCTGCGGGAAAACCATGGCATTGCTATTTCAGCATAGATTTGTATCCTGAAGTAGCAGTCACCATGTAGACATAGTCCTGCAGTGGAACTCACATCACAGTAGGTTATTTGACTTTCAGGTGCTACCACCTTCTCTTCTCTTCTAGTTCCTCATAACTTAAGAGTTTGTTAAGTTTATCTATTCTGGAGTTTGTAGTCCTTAAGCTTCATGCTAACTGCTAAAGCTTATAGGATGCAAATCCTGTAGATACCTTGCATCAGTGATAAATACAATAAAGCATAATATAATGCAAACCAGTGAATATAATAGACGTATGCTGGCCCACAGCTGCAGATGTGTTTTCTACAGGAGCACCATGCAAAAATAGGCCAAGATGATCCTTAGTAGTAAAAACAAAAACAAAAAACCTTGCTACTTTTGATTAAAATCCAGGAATGTTTTGTTGTTTTCTTGGTAACGTTACTCTAAAAGAGATGGCCTTAAATTAGTATACTGAGTAATACTCTCATAAAGGATATTAGTGTAAGCTGTACTTAGAAATCAATGAACTCTTGGATGAAATACCACAGAATCACTGTGTAATTTTACCTCTTAGGTTCTCTAATGAACAGTTGTATGAGTTTTGTGCCAAATCAATACAGTTAAGACTAGATTCTGATAGCCTTATATGTTTATAGAATACCTAATTTTGAGAGTAGTCCCAGTGAAACAATTGAATTACTTGTGGAATGAAGTGCTACTCATTGTGACTAAAGATGTCAGAATCTGGCCTGTATTTGTCCCCTGTTGCCATTCTGCCATTTTAAATTAAAATCTATGACATTTGTTCAATTTATTTTGGAAAGCAGAACCATTATAAATCTCAGGAGTCACTGATAGTCCTACTTACAAAAGCTTCATTAATAAATAAATTAAGATGCAGCACTTTACTCTTTAGGTGGTGGTTGGTAGCATTAGCTGATCTTTTGTTAATCCGCAGACAGCATGGCTTTAAGCAAGCTCCTTGCTGCCTGCGGGAGGAGAGACCGGGTTGAATTCCTGATGCACATAGGCTTGCGGACCACCCTTGGCGTGTGTGCCAGGGGTTGCTGACCCCTCGTATAACTTTATCCAGTGTCCGCGAGTTGAAACTAGACAAACTTAGACTGGAAATAAAGTGTAAACTTTTTAAGGGTGAGAGTGATTAACCATTGGAAGAGTTTATCAGGGAAATAGTCAGAGACAAGTGGGAGACTGCTTTTCATGTAATATGTGTCTTGCATACTTTAGCAGTATATGTTATACTTAGTTACTTGTGAAACAGTAAATGGTATTAATGGTCAGATGATTATTTCTGCATTGGTTTTATGCCCAAATTTGTTTCTAGCTTTGCTACATTTATTAGGGATTATAAAAATCAATCTGCAGTTTGTTTATTGTTACTAATATTGCACCTATGATTTATACAGTATGAAATAAGTAGACTGGACAAAGAATCTATAAAATCAATTCTGTGAAAATATTTCAGGAAAACTCGGTTGCATCCTATTTGTGTTGATCACAAATAAGGAAGCTTCTTCACTCGTTGTAACTACTGCCTCCCAGAGAGGGAACCAGGACCATGCTGTTCAGTCTAGCAGAGAAAGATATAACACAGGAGTCAGCAACCTTTCCAAGGCAGAGTGCTGAAAGTTGACCTTTTGACCTCTATGTACAGTCTGAATGCTGGTGATATTGTCACTCATAGTCCTTCTTACAACAGCTTCGTTGAGAAATAAATTAAAATGCAGAGTTTACTCTTTAGGTGGTAGTTGCTAGCATTAGCTGATCTTTTTTCAACCTGCAGACAGCATGGCTTTAAGCAAGCTCCTGGCTGCCTGGGGAAGAGGGGCCAGGCTGAGCTCCAGATGAAAATCGGCTTTCTTGCCCCTATTGGCATGTGTCCCAGGGGTTGCTGACCCCTGGTATAATATTATCTAGTGTCTGTGAGTTGAAACTGGACAAACTTAGATTGGAAATGAAGTGTAAACTTTTTAAGGGCGAGAGTTATTAACCATTGGAACAGTTTATCAAGGATTGTAATATATTCTTCCTCACTGCTTACTTTTCAGTGTCGAGTGGATTTTTGTTTTTTCAGAAAGCTATGCTCTGGGAAGTTCTCTGGTCTGTGTTATACAGGGGATCTTTATGATCTCAAAGATCCCTTCTCATCTTGTAATCTAGGAATATAGTTATTTTTCTCCCACATATAAATCTAGGACCACTGATTATGGTTTAAAATGACCAATGTGCACTCAAGTTTAAAAAAAATGTGATGGAATGTGGTCATTTATTGAAAGATCAAATTTCTTTCAGAAGTCATTACTGGGTAAAGGGGAAGAGAAGTTAATGTGCTTTGAGTACTGAGCAGCAGTGGTTTTGTGCTGGAAAAACTGTAGATTAAAAAAGAGCTTATCAGCATTGTTGAAAGCCCACTGTGGTCTGTAAGTCTTAACATAGTTCTGAATGGACTTGACATCAGGCTCTTTATTAACTTTAGTCAGAATTGTACATATAAGCAGTTGATCATAAGCCCGTTTCCTCCTGACTTGGCTATTCCCAGGGCTTTAAAATATTTTATCTATTCAGCATTCCTCAGAGTGATGGTCAGGGCCAGATTCTGCTTTCACTTACAGCATTGTTAAAATAGAGTAATCCCACTGAGCTGATTTATTGTGCAAGTCAGCAGAATAGGATGAAGAAGCTTTGCAGTCTTTCCCAGAGTTCACTCCTGCAAGGCCCTCTGCACATGGCGCAACCCCACAAGGCCATGGGTGTCCAATGAGTACAGGTCTTTCAGGATCAAGCCCAACATTATTGTTTGAGATTCTGAAGCTACAAATTATTAAAAAAAAAAAATTAAAAAAGAGGGGGGCTGTACTAAGCTCAGGCATATGCAAGAAAAAATACTAATGGATTATTCATAGAGTTGTGGAATTTGCTATTTCACTGAAATCAGAATGCTTTGTAGAGATGGTTAGATTTTGACAAAGTTCCTCCAGAAAACAAATATAGCTACACATTTAGCTGTGGTATCTTCCTGTCAGCTAACCTGCCTGTCTCAACAACCGTCTGCTAGGTAGACTGTTCCAGAGTCAGAGACCTTCGATCTTTTGGAATTCATGCTTCTAGGTCAGTCATTCGAGCTGGTGAGCTGTCAGGAAGCTAGGGGTTTCAAAACTTCTGTTGTTCAGCAGGTGTGGTCAAGCACCTGTGTTTGACAAAAGATTTGTCGCTCAGTTGGACAAAGTCTTAATAGCACGTTATTTTGGAGCTCTTCTTTTCTTACTGTGTGAGACCTTAGCCATTGATGAGCTTGCGTTGGCATCTCCTTGATTTCAGATGGGAATGGTTGAAAAGGTGGGGGCCAAATTCACCCAGAAAAATAACCTCTTTATTCCCACAGGCTGCATCTACACTAGCATGACTTTTGGAAAAGCAGGACCTTTTTCAGAAAAGATAGCAATGTGTCTACACACAAACTGTGCTCTTTCGATATGAAATTTAAAGAATGTGTCCCTTTTTCTGGAGACCTTCTTCCTCTCTCAGATCAGGAAGACTGTCTTTTTCCAAAAGATTCTTTCAAAACAAAGCTTGTGTAGACTCTCCTTGGGCCCTTCTTTTGAAAGAGGAGTCCTCACGGCACCAGATTTTTTTCGATCCTTGGCCTATTCTTTTGAAAGAGTAGATGCTGAGTGGATGCTCTCTATTGAAAGAGTGGATCAATCTTTCAATCTGTTTTTTGTGTGTCAGTGCGACAGGTTTTTGGAAGATCTCTTCCAGATGAAATTTTTTCAAAGGATTGCTTTAGTGTAGATGCAGCCAGTTTGTTGCCTGAAGGATTGGTGGAGAGCATTCTCTGTTTTTTGGTTGCATCTTTGGGGACTTTTTAGGAGAGGGTGTTGGAGTCTGCACTGGTACACTGAGCCAAATTATTATTTATATTGAGAGCAGGTCTACACTTAAACCGCTGCTGAAGGACTTTAGTGTAGATGTTCTTATGCTGACAATAACAATTAAAAGCACCATATGATTGCCATTTCAAATTATTTATTTTATTAATTGAATTTTGTTCGTTATGTTACAGGTACAAGAATGGCTATGCTTAAACTGCCAGACACAAAGAGCAATATCAGGACAACTTGGAGATATGGGCAAAATGGTACCTCCAATGTCAGCCTCTTCACAGTCAGTATCCAAACTATCTGTTGGTCCTCAGAGCCAGCCTATGCCTACCAAGTCAGGTTACCCTCAGAAAAGTGCAGCGCTCCCTACCCAGCCAGTAGAAAAATCAAAAGAAGAACCAGGAATTCAGAAGAAAGTACCAAAGCTTCAACAGGCGAAATTGACAAAGACTCTTTCAGCAGATAAAATCCAACATGGGATTCAGAAAGAAGATCCACAACTTCCACAAAGAAAATTAGCAAAGACACTTTCAGCTGATAAAATCCAGCAAGGACTTCACAAGGAGGCTCCAAAATTTCATCATGGGAAACTTCCAAAGAAACCCTCTGCTGATAAACTTCATCTGGGAATACAAAAGGAGGATCCAAAACATCAGCAGGAGAAACTGGCAAAAGCAACATCAGTAGATAAAATTCCTCCAGAAATAAGCTCAAATTTAAAGCAACCTCTAACAAAATTGGAAGAAGACAAAAAAGGGGTATTCCCAGCTGAGAAACCATCCCTCCCAGAGGACAAAAAAGAGGATGTCAGTATTGAGACTAAAGGACAAGTTATCAATGAGGAGTTAGAAGTCAAAGTAGCACTTGAAGAATTGCAGGTTAAGGAGGATTTGCCACATGTGGTATCGACAGCTGAAAAAATACAGAAAGAAGCAACCATAACTCAAATAGCACCTTTGCCAAGACCTGATCGTGTGGAAACAGTGAAAGAAAAAACAGTAAGTAAGATTTTTTTTCTTTTCTTTTTGCTACCCAAGACAGTACAGGTTGTGATTCTGCAAACCCTTGACTGTGTAGGAGCCATTGCAGTTACATGGGATGATTCTCACTGGTAACGGTGATGACTCCTGTCAGTAAGGGTTTGTGCCATAGGGCACGTGGTGCCTATGTCTGATGCTTCATTTGGGTTTGCATAATTATCAGTCTGTACAGTTCAGAACTGAAACTAAACCAAAACTCTTTTTAAGTCATATTCAAACCTTTCTCCTTCCTTTAAATGGCAGTTTTAGTCACTTATTTCATATATACACGTTTCATATTTCTCATTCCCAGTAGGAACAAAGATGCAATAGTGTTTCTCTCTGTTAATGATTGTTTTAATTGATCTCAGTTGATTATTATTTTGCTACATGGATTTTGATTTGGAGGAAGTGACCAGCTTAAATCATAAAATAGCTACATTTCTGAGTCTGGAAATGGCAAGAGAATGTGCTGCTTTGGGATCTGCTAACACAGCTTTTTGTATGCATGTAGGGTTGCATTGGCCCACAGAAGACAAATGAGATTTGCATGACACAGGGTCTACACTAGTAAATTTAAATCAATACTAAATGCCTACTGCTGTAATCCATATTACTCGTCCATTCATAACTCATCCACATTGTTTTGTATGACTTATTTCCTTTGCTCATGGAAAATTGCATGTTTCAAATGGAAGTTATATATGGACTCTTCATTCACATAAATTAATGAATGTTAGTATGTACTAACAAATATACCTGGCTGCACTGTACAGACCCATTTTCTGGATGTAAAGTAATTGTTAAGCCGTACATCAACCAAATGGGGCTAAATAAATGATTTGTATACATTTCTAGGGAAATCAAAAATTCACTCCTTCTAATTAACCTGGAAGTAGTGATTGAACATTTGTTATATGTGTCAGGTGGGCAAAGAGATATTCTTTCATGTCTTACAGGTATGATATAAAGCTTTCAAATAGTGCTGGCCTATTTTTCAACAAAAATACCCTCCACAACATTTTGGGTGAAAACTGAGCTAGTTTATTTTGGACATACGGTTTTAGTAAGTTTTTGGTGTTGCAATGTGGGTGCTTCGTGCTCTTCTGTAAGACAGACCCCACAGGCTGCATTCCATCTAGCACAGTACACCATGATCTTCCCTTATGGTTATGTGAGGTCAGTATGCTACAGCAGCCCTAGCCCTGATGCATCATGGGTGATGAGAAGATTCTTTTTAAAAATGGGAGCCAAGCCCATAGAGGAGGATGGTATTGTGTGAAAATGGGACTACAACTCTCCTGAGGTACACTGGAAGAATATCCCAAATAACATTTTTATTTTTAGTTGAAAGATTTTGTTTGGGGAACTTTCTATTTTTCACCAAAATTCAGAATTTTCCACAGGAAAGACACACTTAAAACCCCAGTTTTCTCCAAACAATATATTTGATGGGACAATTTTCAACTACTTCTATTCCCAGATCTGTAATTTCATTTTGTAATATGCAAAGACTAAAAAAAAAATGTGGATATCGTTTAGGGTTTAGGACAGAGAATCCTAAATTCTCTTTCTAACTCTCAAACCATCTCATACTCTAATCATGGTATTTCATCTGATTTCTGTATATGAAACTGGCTCACGTTATTCTTGTGAAAGTACCACTGAATACTTGTTACAGTCAAGTTGAGTACTGGAGTGAATAAGTTGAATGGAATTTAGCCTTCTGTATTTCGCTTAACTAATCTGTTGATGATATGAATGAATCTGATGATAAACATGAATTCCAAATTACCAGAGGGAAGCTTTAAAGTTTACTAAGTTAATATCTATTAAGCATTTGGAGCAGCACACATGAAAAGAACTAGTTATATACATTATGTTTATTATTATAACCAGAACTCTTTGCAACATAACATAAATTTTGATGAAGAATACCAATTTTGAAATGCAAGGGTTACATTTTTTTTTTCCTTTCTGTCTTTCTTTGGTCTATGGAGAAACCCTTCATTTTTACCTACGTGAAAATTAATTGTTCATCTATGAATTTGTGTCCTAAAAACAATGATGATAATTTATTGTTATTTATTTACAGCCTTGCCCTCTCTTGAAGTCTAAGGAGGACGGAATATAACAATTAGAGCAGATTACACATTGAGACCTCTTAATTTGGTGCAGGTCAATTTCTGTGCCATGCAGAATATTTTAAAATGAATTTTGGAGAGATTAAAGGATTTCTGTAAGAAGTAGGAACTTGAGTGAAAAGTAATACATTTTAGCCCTTACACTCGCTGTATGCAGGTTGCTGTCTCTATGTAAACATTAATTAATTCTCACAGTTTTCCCATGGGATAGATAAATATTGGTATTCCCATTGAACAGGGAGGGACAGTAAGACATTCAGTACATTTAAGGTCCATGGTTACACCACACGTAGACATAGCCATGCTAGACATTTTGTAGCTAACCTGAGTATCATTAGTGAAGTCACAACAGCAGGAGCTTCGGCACTATCTGCACAAGCCCATCTGGAAGCCTGGGTACTTATGCGGGTGGCTAGCCAATGCTGAAATCTGGCAGCCACTGCTTCACTGCTGTTAGTACATGGGCTAGCTAAATTAAAACTGTAACCCTCTGTGATCACACCTCCAATTGCAACCTATACATACCCATAGAGCGATTAATGTCCTCTTTGGAAGTTAAAATGATTCACTGGGCTGTGGTTCTGATTCTGAAGGACTTGCCCAAATCCACCACATCAGTAATTAGGCCCAAGATTAGCCTTCATTAGTTTCTAGCTTTTATTCTTTGTTCGGTCCCCTTGACAACATTGCTCCTGCTTCAGTAATTAGGCTTTAGGTTTTATCAATGCATTATCATGCCCATTAGGTATTAACTGTCATAACAGCAGATAAATTTCAGGGTTACTGGATCAATAGTTGGAAGAGAAGAGAAAGATATGTTTATAAAGGCTTTCTTTTTTCCCTCTGAGCATTGGACATATACAGAAAGTAAAGCTGATAATTTTTCAGTATTTTGAGTCATTTGTTTTACCCAAATGCATTTACAAGAGACCTTTTAAAAATACTCCATGAAAAAGTATAAGCATTTTTCACCAGCTGTTATAAGGGAGGGGATTAGATAAAATCAAAGGGATTAAAACAAAGCTGTTTCTCCAGCATGTTATGGTGATAAGAGACACTTTGGTTGTTGAAGAATCATCTACTGGTTTGTAACAGTTCATGTTTCAGCAAATATAGAGGAGCCAAAGTGTGTATGTTCTTCTGATTGGTTAAAATCTTACCCAACTTCAGGTCTATCTAGTAGTTCATTGTTTCCTAGTTAGATTCAGAAAAACCTTGCCCAGAACATTTTTCATTGGAGAATTCAGTTCTGTTGATATTTAAACAATTTACAAAATTCCATCACTTTTGTCAGAATTTCATGTCATTTAATAAAAATTCCAACATTAATGAAGCACCACGTTTTGAAACTGTCATAAATAAATGTTGAAAAAAATTTCTTTCAAAATAACCTATTAATATTTTTATAATTTTGTAATATAGCATTTATTATAAATTTGAAAATTAAAAAAAGGGTTCTACAAACCTAAAACCACTTCCTTAAAATTTTCAGGCTTACATCCTGATCAGAATCAAAACAGATTTCTTAATCTCTGATTCCTAACCAAGCAGAGTTTCCAGTCTCTGCGCAGGTCTGTTCTTAATCCTTGTAAGCATAACTCAGAAAATAGCATACCTTTTAAACATTCATTTTCTTTTGAACAATATTCTGAGTTAATCTAAATAATTTGACACCTGTAAGCAAATTAATCCAAAATATTGAAATACTATTCTCAGCATTCAGTAATATCATCATGGCGGTGCATATTATTAAGAGATACTTTCCTCAACATTGTCAGAATCTGAATGATGAATAAATACACAAGTATAAAGGGGACTTTGAAAACGAAAATCTGTGACAGGAAATAGTTAATATTACCTAATTCTTTACTAGTGCTTGTCAAAGAAGGACAATATCACCATCCATATTTTAAAGACTAGGTAATAGATGTGCTATCTCTCGTTAAGGGAGACATAGAGTGACTTCGTCAATATTACCCAACAGGAGATTAGAAGAGCCAGGACTAGAAGCCCAGTCCTCTAAGTTTTATACTGCTACACCAGCCAATTTGCCGAACTGCTTATGAAGGCAAACTGATTGACAGCTATGAACAAAGGGTTTCTGTGCTGTGATCTAGGTGCCTCTTGCAGTTTATCAAGTATTTTCATATTATTTTCATAGGAGTAAAAATGAAAACTGCAAGTGTAGCCTCTCTAGCAAGCCAGTCCAACTTCATGCAAAAATAATCTTGCCTTATGTCAAGAGTTTGCACTCTGTGGCTCTGGAGCCACATGCAGCTCTTTCAAAACTTATTTGTGGCTCCTGACACTGAGATTGCAAAGTAAAATAAAACAAAAAACAAAAACCTTCTGGTTATTTTTGATAAACAGTGAATGTCTAAAAGGCAAAAAATGAACAACTCATATATAAATCACAAACCATATATGATCTTGAAATGTTGGCTCACTCCCCACTAGTGTCCTCCCCAGAGAGAGAGAGAAGGTTCTGGAGTGAAAGTCAGGAAGACAGCGGTACAAATGCACATGTAAAGTATGAGGAAATAGAATAAGTAAAAAAGTTTGTGAACATTCTGCAGTAAACATGTATTGCATTACAAATAGTTGTGTGTGCGCTGTTCTTAACGTAGGGGTTACAAAAAGTATGGTTGGTCATTATTTATTAAGGACTGTCTCATATTAACATGCATTGTGGCTCTTGAATGGTTGAGTTTCTTACCAAATTGGAATAAAGGGCTCTCCTTGCTATTTTGTTTGCCCCTCCACTACGCCAATAGAAAGATACTACTGTTGAATTAGGTGGGAACTGGAGCAGGATTTAAATAAGGAAGCTTACAGAAAGAAGGCCCTGTAGACCTGTAGACCATTCTGAAGGGTGTGTTGAATGTGCTGTGTGAACTAGAGTCCTTTCTAGTTTTGACAGTGAAGCAGTTATATGTTTGCCTTCAACTTCAGTCACCTAATGTTGCACTTTGAGAGTGAGAACAATTTCACCATCCCACCTACATAGCCTTTATGTGCATTATTTTTTTTCCTTCAAACGTCATCATTCATGTAAAAGAGTTGTTCTTGTACAATTACAATTTTCTTGAAAGTCAGAAGTGATATGAGGCATGCAATGATACACCATAGTTAAGTTAGATGGGACTTATTATATTTGTATCTTATTATATGTTATTATATTATATTATGTATGTATCTTATTATATTTGCATGATGGTATCACCAGACACACATCTATACACATGTGTAAGGTGTAAAATATATTTTTGTAAATTTTGCTTGCCTTGTAGTGAATTTTAAAAATAAAATATTGTTACATAATTATTTAGAGCGAATTCTGCTCTCCAATTATGCACTGTGGAATTCCTACACACAATGCAGAACCCTATTACAGAGTGCACAATTACATGAGCAGAACTTGCACTGATAACAAGGGGAGCTCCATGCAGAGAATGGAGTAAGGATTAGAGAGTTAGCTGAGGAAAGCTACATTCTATTTTTATCATGATAGCTCAGTCAGAGCCAGCACAAATATATCTACTCGAGATGGGAAACACACCCATCCCCGTTCCATCCTGTACATATATACGTTAGATGTGAAAACCCCATGGAAAAGTTCAAGTGGCTGAAATAGGACGTGCTCTGAAAAATTTCCCTTAAATGCCCAATTTGCTGGAAAAAAAAAAGAATGAAAACATATAAATCTATTTTTTTTGAAGTTAGACTTCAGTGCAGATCTTTGTATGGAGATTAGATGTGATACTTTGGTTAAGAGCCTGTTGATGTCCAGGGCAGTGTTCTCTGAGTAAGGAGGGATAAACAGTTTCCTGAATCAAAGTTATTTCCCAATTTTTATTGTACAAAAAATGTTTGGCATCCAGTTGGCTAATTCTCTGTAAGGGGGTGGGGAGCTGGCTGCTCTTCTTTTTTTTTTTTTTTTTAAGAAAAAAAAATAATGACTGTAACATTAATCAAAATACAGTATAAATAGTCTAGTTGTTCCAGCACAAAATATCTGTACCCAAAACACATCCAGCACAATGGTAAGGTGCTTTGAATATAAGTCATAAAAATTTTTGAAAGCCCTGCTAAACCATAACGATGCTAATAATTGACAAGGGGAAGTATTTTTCTGCAGGTTTTTTAAAATGTAATTGCGAGTAAACTCCAATTAAAGAGACATAAAGGTAAATATAAGTGCAATAGTAAAATTATCATTCAAAACTAACCATTGTAGTCAGTTTGCATTATAAACAACTTTTTTCTGATCATATAAATATTAAAAAGCTTCATTTCAGTCATTTGTTATGGTCCAGGGAGGGCCAATATTGATCAGCACAGGCAATTAATATTGCCTAATTATTTACTGAAGGCATAAAAATGAATAGTGAGCATCAAGGCATGGGAAAGTGATAGGGGAGAAGGCTTTTGGAGGGTGGTTTTCAAGATGCCAAAGGAAGCAGGGACACTTGTCACTGAAAAGTGGGATATGTTTTTACTGAGAGCCAGGATGCGTGCCTCTCATTTAAAGGAGAATGACATATATTATTAGTGGGATGGAAAGGTGGCTTGGGCCCTTGTCACTAGAAGGAATAGGAACATTTGGGATCTGGAGAGTGTTTGGGAGGTGAGTCTCATTCATTAACATGGGGATCCCTGGAGTGGAAGCACTTGCCACAAGGGATGGATGCGTGATTTTTTCCCACCTTTAAAGTGCTAGAAGCACTTGGCCTTTATGGAAGGTTATGGAAGTTAGGAGGGTAGTCAAAGACATTTAACTAGCGATAAGGAAGGCTATTCCACCTGGGAAGTTTGGTTTATTTTTGGTTTTCAGTTAGGAGCATCTGCCCCATAGGCTTTTTTCTCTTCTCTTCAGATCATTGTCTGACTTTACCTTCCTCCTTTTCTCCTTATGACCCCATTTCTCTGGCAGCAGTACGTGCCTACATTACCATGGAACTTAGAGCCCATCTGCTTCTGCACCTCAGCTTGAGGAAAGCCCCTCCCTGTTGAATTCTTGCATGCTGTGCCCAGCAGAAGTGTTCCAGATCCCATTCACTCACTGTCTGGTTTCTCCAGATACCATTCAGTCACTACATTGTTTCATGCGTGCTGTTGCATGCTAGAGAGAACAGCACTAAAAGGCACTAAAGAAAGGCCCAACACCCTGGCAGCTAAGGGTGGTGGGGAAGGGAGATTACATTTGGGAAAGAAGGTAGTAGATGTCATAAATGCTGCAGGCTGAAATATAGCAATCCCTGGCTACGTCTACACGTGAAGCCTACATTGAAATAGCTTATTTTGATGTAGCAACATCGAAATAGGCTATTTCGATGAGTAACGTCTACACGTCCTCCAGGGCTGGCAACGTCGATGTTCAACTTCGACGTTGCGTGGCACCACATCGAAATAGGCGCTGCGAGGGAACGTCTACACGCCAAAGTAGCACACATCGAAATAAGGGTGCCAGGCACAGCTGCAGACGGGGTCACAGGGCGGACTCAACAGCAAGCCACTCCCTTAAAGGGCCCCTCCCAGACACAGTTGCACTAAACAACACAAAATACACAGAGCTGACAACTGGTTGCAGACCCTGTGCCTGCAGCATGGATCCCCAGCTGCCGCAGCAGCAGCCAGAAGCCCTGGGCTAAGGGCTGCTGCCCACGGTGACCATAGAGCCCCGCAGGGGCTGGAGAGAGAGCATCTCTCAACCCCTCAGCTGATGATCGCCATGGCGGACCCCACTATTTCGAAGTTGCGGGACGCGCAACGACTACATAGTCCCTACTTCGACGTTGAACGTCGAAGTAGGGCGCTATTCCTATCCCCTCATGGGCTTAGCGACTTCGACGTCTCGCCGCCTAACGTCGAAGTTAACTTCGAAATAGCGCCCGGCGCGTGTAGCCGTGACGGGCGCTATTTCGAAGTTAGTGCTGCTACTTCGAAGTAGCGTGCACGTGTAGACACGGCTCCTGTTCTGGTATATCTACAACTGTATCCTTTGCATCCTAAGCAATAAAATAACAAATTTAAACTAAACCCGTTAAAAGCTTCCATTGATCATTTACTACTATGCAACAGACTATAATTAGAAAGTGTTCCAAAAGATGGATGACTATGGTATTTATTTATATTTGAAAATAAAAGCACCTAACATGATTAAATTAGTTGCCTGTGTGAACTGTCATGCAAAGCATAATCAGATTAAATTGAAAACTCACAATCTGAGGATCTCTTTTTAGTTGTTTTAACAGCTTTGCATATCAGAATTAGTGTTTCATTAATGTATGGCTTAATCTTCTTGTTTGAAATGTTTCTTATCATAATTTTGCATTGGGAACATTAACTCTTCTTTGAGAAAAGCACCTTGTATATACCTACCTGGTGACATTAAGAATTGATATATATGTACATATTTATTTTCTAGGAGAAGGAGATTGACAAATCAGATACATCAATCTCTCAGCAACAGAGAAGTCCACAAGGTCTGAGTGACACTGGGTATTCTTCTGATGGGATATCAAGTTCACTTGGTGAAATTCCAAGTCTTATACCCAGTGATGAAAAAGATTTACCCCAGGAACTTCCTACAAAAGATACTTTTTCACAAGAAGGCAGTCCTTCAAGCCCCTCGGATCTTGCGAAGTTGGAAAGTACAGTTCTGTCAATTTTGGAAGCTCAGGCCAGTACACTTACAGAGGAGGTGTCAGAGAAGTCCAAAGACCTTTATGGTGTATATGGTGAACAGACAAAAGAGCAGCATAGAACAAAGCCTTTGACAATGACTCCAGAACCTTACAGTTCAGATGAGGAGGATCTGGAAGATATTCAAGAGGAAGATGAAGAGGGTCTTGAAGAAAATGGAAAACAAAGTGTCCCAACGCAGAAGGACTATAAGGAGAAGACAGGTGCAGAAGATGATATATCAACAAGAAGGCAACGCTACGATTCTGTGGAAGACAGCAGTGAGAGTGAAAACTCACCTGTCCCAAGGAGAAAAAGACGAACTAGTGTCAGTTCTTCAAGTAGTGATGAGTACAAGAGAGAAGACAGTCTAGGATCAGGTGATGATGAAGACTTCATTCGAAAACAGATCATAGAGATGAGTGCTGATGAAGATGCCTCTGGTTCTGAAGATGATGAATTCCTAAGGACTCAGCTTAAAGAAATCAATGTTATTGAAACCCAAAAGAAGGAAGAAGTGAAAGTTAAAGCTAAAGGGACAGCTGGAAAACATAGAAGAATGATGCGGAAAAGTAGTACAAGCTACGAGGAGGATCCTGGAAGACGTCACTCATGGCATGATGATGATGACGATGATGATGATGAAACTTTTGATGAAAGCCCAGAACCAAAATATAGGGAAACCAAAAGCCAAGACAGTGAAGAACTCACTGTAACTGGAGGAGGTGGAGGTCTTCGACGTTTCAAAACAATAGAACTCAACAGCACAATGACAAACACATATTCTGAGGGATCTGAACCACAGAAGGGTATCTTATATTTTGATGAAGAGCCAGAGTTAGAGATGGAGAGTCTTACAGATTCACCAGAAGACAGATCCAGGGGTGAAGGGTCTTCCAGTTTGCATGCCTCTAGTTTCACTCCAGGTACATCTCCCACATCTGTGTCATCTCTCGATGAAGACAGTGACAGCAGTCCTAGCCACAAAAAAGTGGGAGGAGAAAGCAAACAGCAGCGCAAAGCCAGGCACCGGTCGCATGGTCCTCTTCTACCCACTATTGAAGATTCATCAGAAGAGGAAGAGCTAAGGGAGGAGGAAGAGCTGCTAAAGGAGCAAGAGAAACAGCGTGAATTAGAACAGCAGCAAAGAAAGAGTTCTAGCAAAAAATCTAAGAAAGACAAAGATGAACTAAGAGCACAGAGAAGGCGGGAACATCCAAAGACCCCACCAAGTAATCTTTCTCCTATTGAAGATGCGTCTCCAACAGAAGAGTTACGGCAGGCTGCAGAAATGGAGGAGCTGCACCGATCTTCCTGTTCTGAATATTCACCAAGTATTGAGTCAGATCCTGAAGGATTTGAAATCAGCCCAGAAAAGATAATAGAAGTGCAAAAAGTGTATAAGCTGCCTACAGCTGTCTCTTTATATTCTCCAACAGAGGAACAACATGTTGGAGTCCTAAAAGAAGAATGTAGCCAAAAAACATTAAAAAGTGCTGAAGAGGTATATGAGGAAATGATATATAAATCCCATAAATATAAACTATTTCAAAATGCAAATGAAAAAGAAGTGTTTGAAAAAGAACCTTTATATGGTGGGATGTTAATAGAGGATTATATATATGAATCTTTAGTAGAGGACACATATAATGGAAGTATTGATGCTAATCTTGTAATGAGACAAGATGAAAATAATGAATTCATTCAGCAGAGAGGGAGAGAGAAAAAAATTAAACCTCCTGACCAAATTTATGAAGAAACCATGCAGAAAATTGTAGATCGACAGAAGGACTATTACAGTGTAGAGCCTTTGCATTCACTTGTGCCTCAAGAAGACATTGTGTCTAGTTCTTACATTATACCAGAAAGTCATGAGATAGTTGTTCTGGACAGTGTTGTAACATCCACCACTGAACAAAAGCAGCTGTTAGATGCAGACGCTGCTTATGAGGAGCTCATGAAACGACAAAGAATGCAACTAACTCCAGGCTTAAGTCCAACTCAGATGACGTCTGATTTAGCTCCTGCATCAGACACCAACATATTTATAGTTGGAGATGGTGCATCTTTAGCATCAAGTGATGTTATGACCATTTCAGGTACAGCTTCAGTCAGCAGCACAGCTCTTTCCATTCCAGATGTTAAAATAACTCAGCACTTTACTACAGAGGAAATAGAAGATGAATACCTAATAGACTATGCCAGAGAAGTTCAGGAAATCATTTCTCATGAAACATCAATGTTGACTTACTCTGAGGCATCAGAAAGTGCGACATCAGTTATACCTTACGACACACCTTCTCTTACATCATCTACATCTTCAGTTTGTACCACTGATAGCTCATCACCTATTACTGGAATAGATAGCACAACCAAAGGTTATGTAGACATAGCAGATGCTGTGGGCAAATTAATTCATTCTGAGGGTATCACCACAATAGCTCACACTCCCTTAAATTCCACAACAGAATATTCTGAAATAATCACACCTCCTGAACCTGTTACTGTGTCCCCTAAAGAGACAATGGTGTCTGCAGAAGATACAGCAAGTGTAGATCACAGTGTAATTTATTTGCCTGAAGATGCACCTTTGGTAGTCACAACTACAGCTGTAATACCCAAGCAATATACTTCTGACTCAACTGCTTTTGAGTCACCCAAACCTGAAAAAGACACATGCAGAAAAACTAGCACTACAGCTGATGCAGATATTGCTAAGGCACTTTCTGAAGCAGTACACAAAGGATCTGGGTTTGACATGACAAGGATTAATTTGGATGATGCTACATCTGACCAGCTTCCTGTGTGTGTAACATCAGAGATAGCCCCAGTCACATCCTCAGAATCTACCACCTCTGTTACAGCTAAGACAGGCACTGTGTCTGTATTACCATCTATTGCTTCTTCAGTTCCTACTGTAACATCGAAAGTCTTCTCATTTTTTAGAAGTTCTTCATTAGATTCTCCTATCCAAACATCACCACCTCCGCCACCACCACCACCACCACCACCTCCTCCTCCTCCTCCTCCTCCTCCACCTCTACCTCCCCTACCATTACCTCCACCTACTCCACCTAAGCCGTCTATCTATCCCAAAAAGAAGCCGCAGGTTAAGGCTCCAGTGACAACAGCTCTGGAATTGGTACCTTCTGCTACTAGTGTTGTGGCTGTAGAGTCCACAGATGGTTTAAAAAACAACATGGCATCTGCCTCAAAAATATACACCCCAACACCACCTCCTGTGCCACCCAAACCATCCTTAATTCCAGCAGGGCTTGTGTTCAGCCACAGGCCTGTTGAGGTAACTAAGCCTCCAACTGCTCCTAAGCCAGCAGTTCCTCAGCTCCCAATAGCAGCTCATAAGCCAGCAGAGAAACAGCCAAAACCAACAGGTTTGTCACTGAAAAGTATGACTTTGAATTTGGTCTCTTCAGCAGAGTGCAAGTTGACATCCCCGACATCCCCTTTGTCTCCACATTCTAACAAATCTTCTCCAAGGTTGACCAAACCCTCACAGGAAACCTATGTTGTTATCACATTGCCATCTGAACCTGGAACTCCCACAGACTCTATAATTAGTCAAGCTATTACCAGTTGGCCTTTAGGATCACCCACTAAGGACCAGCTTCCCCCAAATGTGCAACCTCTCTTTACTCCATCTATGAAAGCTATGGAGATTCAAAGTATGGCAGATCACAGCATGTATGTTTCTGGTGCTTTGCAAACTCTTTCCACTGTTCCTGTCACAGCACAATCAACCTTTGAAACAGTCCCTAGTTCGGTAACACAATTAGTAACAACAGAGGTGACCAAGACCACAGTCTCTGTGGTTAAAAGCTCCATTCCCAGTTTTGGTTTAGGAAGTGTCTCCATTACTATACCGCCGGAGCCAACAGATGTAGGCAAGCAACCCGGGTGTACAGAAAATGGAAAATTCGATCTATTTGGTGATGTTATTGACCTTCGTACTTTAACAAAAATGGATATTGAAATGACAGAGAGCTGTATGGATCTGTCTGCAGCTCCCATGGATGTGAGAAGGCAGACCATGGCAAGTGATATATGTGGGCGGCCAATAAGTGCTGTCCAACCAGCTATCATAAATCTTAGCACTGTGTCAGCTACAGAACCCTCTCTAGCACTAGTCACAGAAACAGTAACAGCAATGACCTGCACAGCTACTGTGAGTTACACATCAAGTACAGAAAGCCTTGTAGATCTGGGGCATGCAATGACAACACCACTGCAGCTGACAACATCAAAACATTTTGAGCCTGCATACAGAGTTACTGGCAGCCAAGTGATCTCTGCAGGTAGAGATGAAGTGCCAATAAACTTATCCCTGGGTACTTCAACACATGCAGTGTCATGGGCTACTGCAGTGCCTGTTACTGTACTTGCTGTTGGTGTAACAAATGGTTGGACTGATGTATCCGCATCTCAGGAGCTGACGGAGAGTGGCGCAGTTGACCTCAGCACCACAAAATCCTACAAAACAATGGTGGCAGTAGATGAAGTTACTTCAGGAATTGTCACCAGCGTCATAGAAGAAGAAGAAGAAAAGCCAGTTGATCTGACTGCAGGGAGGAGAGCTGTTTGTTGTGATGTGGTTTATAAATTACCATTTGGTAGTAGCTGTACAGCACAGCAGCCTCCAACTACACTGCCTGAAGATCGGTTTGGTTACAGAGATGACCATTATCAATACGATCGCTCAGGGCCATATGGGTACAGAGGTTTTGGAGGTATGAAACCATCCATGTCTGATACTAACTTATCAGAAGCTGGTCTTTTTGTGTACAAAAGCAAGAATAGCTTTGATTATCGAGTTGAAGCAACAGATGCAGCTGTAGATCTAACTTCTGGAAGAGTCACTACAGGTCAGTATGACACAGCAGCAGATCTTTCTTTGAAATATAATTGTGGTGTTCCTCATCTCATATCAGGATAATTTTTTAAAAATTTTTTTCCTCCTTCTGTTGTTGTGTTTTCTGTTGGACAGTGTGACAAATTATTCTGGATTACACACCTGTATTTTATTTCTGCATTTTACATATGTGTTTTGTACAGAAGCCCTGCATGTGCCTGCATGTTCAGCAATGCTTTTTTCTTCACATCTAAATTAGATCATTAACCTGAAGATTTGCATGCAGTTCCCCACCCCTATGTAATTCATCAAGATGGGATGGCTTTCAGAATCCACAAAGGAGCATTCTTCTGGGGGACTGGACTATAACTCTGCCCTATAATTTCAGGTGAAATAATGGATTACACAAGCAAGACCCCTGGTCCTTATCCAGAGACTCGGCAAGTGATTTCAGGCATCGGGATTAGTGCACCACAGTATTCCCAAGCAAGAATCATACCAACTCTGGGTTCCCAGTATGGTGTTGGAAGTGTCTTAAGATCATCTAATGGTGTTGTTTATTCCTCAGTTGCAACTCCTGTCCCGGCCACATTTGCCATAACCACACAGCCTGGTTCTATTTTCAGTACAACAGTCAGAGATTTATCTGCCCTCCCAACAATTGACTCAGTGCCCTCATTATCAACCTTGCAACAGAGTCAGCCACTTCCAAGATCATGCAGTTTCTTGACAACAGTGGCAGCTGAAAAAGACAGTGCAATTACTGGCATTGATATTGAGACAAGGTTGCAACCTGGCACAATGGAAACTGTTACCACAGAGCCAGCTAACCTCATTCCTGTTTTAACTACAGCTTCTGAAGCTTTTGCAGACATAATTGAAGAGGAAGTTGCCCTTCTCATTGCCCCTGAAGAAGACAAACAGCAGCAGCTTGAATTGCAGCGTGAACTGCTTGAGCTTGAGAAACTTAAGCAGCAGCGCTTTGCAGAGGAACTAGAGTGGGAACGGAAGGAAATCCAAAGGTTTAGAGAACAAGAAAAACTTATGGTCCAAAAAAAACTGGAAGAATTGCAGTCCATGAAGCACCACCTCTTATTTCAGCAAGAAGAGGAGCGACAAGCTCAATTCATGATGAGACAGGAAACCTTAGCCCAGCAGCAATTACAGCTTGAGCAATTTCAGCAACTTCAACAGCAGCTTCATCAGCAGCTGGAAGAGCAAAAAATTCGCCAAATATATCAATATAATTATGACCCATCTGGAACTGTCTCTCCACAAACAAGCACAGATCAAGCCCTTCTGGAAGGTCAATACACCACTACAGAAAATGGCGAGTTTTGGACGAGTGACGACCAAACTACCACAACCTCCACTGTGCTGGGCATTGAAATTCCACAAAGCCAAACATGGTATACAGTTCAGTCAGATGGCATTACCCAGTATATATCTAGGCCTGGTATGCTAGGCTCTGTTTCAGAAATGTCTCTTAAGGACATCGATGTGAGAGAGGAGAAACAACTGAAAAAGAGGAGCTCCATGCCAAAATTGCGTGGTCAGTATGATGAGCTTGATGAGAACGTGGAAGAAGAACCCAGGTGTTTTAAAAAGATAGTGGATAGTGGAGTACAAACTGATGATGAAGATAGTGCAGATAGAAGTTTCACGAGTAGGAGAAGGAGAACAAAGAAGAGTGTTGACACAAGCGTTCAGACAGATGATGAAGATCAAGATGAATGGGATCTTTCTAGCAGATCAAGAAGGAAGTCTCGTGTTGGGAAATATGAGAGTGCCACTGAGGCAGACAAGGTTAAGGCATTTTCCAAAGTGTCTAGCATTGCAGTTCAGACAGTGGCAGAGATCTCTGTACAGACAGAACCAGTAGGTACAATAAGAACTCCTTCAGTAAGGGCTAGGCTGGATGCTAAGGTTGAAATAATTAAACACATTTCAGCTCCAGAAAAGACATACAAAGGAGAAAGTCTGGGATGTCAAACAGAAACAGACTCAGATACACAGAGTCCACAGTACTTGACAGCCACATCCCCACAGAAAGATAAAAAGCGTCCAATGCCACTAGAAATAGGTTACTCATCCCATCTTCGTGCAGATTCCACCCTACAGGTAGTTCCTTCCCCTCCTAAATCTCCCAAAGTTTTGTATTCACCCATTTCACCTGTTTCACCAAGCAAAGTTATGGAGTCTGCCTTTGTACCCTATGAAAAACCCATCACTGATGACATCAGCCCTCCAAAGATGTTGCATGCTGATATTGCCAAGGTTCCTCCACTGAGCCCAAAATCTCTAAAGATGATGCAACGTTCTATGTCGGATCCTAAACCCTTGAGTCCAACTGCGGAAGACACTTCCAGACCTCCGTTTCAGTACACTGAGGGATTTGTGGTAAGAATGACTTGTTCTTTCTTTCTTTCTTTATCGCAACTGGGAGATTGACTTTCTATGCAGCTTGAGGGATAATGCACTCACTAACAGGATCTGTTCACAAAAAAATTTTGTTCACCATGCTGAAAAGTCATAGGCATGTTGCAGTAATTATTTCATTTCTTTCTTTGGAAAATGAAGAGACCCAAATTATTATCTCATTGAGGTATAAAAGACACACCATTATATCAGCTAAAACTAGCAGGATGCTTACAATATTACATGCTAAGTTTACTACCAACTTATTTTTTCTTTTTCTTTTTTTTTTTTTAGTGAAACACATTCATGTTCATTTTAACAAGGGTCTTCCCCACACCCAAGTTCTATGCTATAATGTAGTATGAAGATACACTAAAGTGCTGAATGCATGTGCTTTTCAAGGTACCGGTAGTCCCAGATTTCCTTCTGACTAGTTGAACTATCTTCATTGTCTCCATTGGAAAATGGAAGGAAAATGACTCCCTGCTGGTCTCAGTTAAGAAAAGATTATCCTTGTTCCCTCAGTTTTACTTGTTTGACCAGTCCCAACTCCAGAAGGTCTCATATCACAGCTATCATTTTTCTGTATTTAGGAGAAGTAGGTGGGAGTCACTTATGTGTTCAGTACTGCTTCCTCTTGTCACCAGGGTCAATTTGAAACAAGAGACATGCCCACCTAAGGAAAGAAGTATATAGTTTGTGGAACATTCCCTGGGAAATGAAATCTGCCACAAGCTGAAAATCAAACTTGTATTGTCTTTATTCTCTGAGGGGGAGGATAGATTCATCATTTAATATATTCCTGATTATCCCACATATGTGTGTTGCCTTTGTTTTTTTGTGTGTGTGCTGTTGTTTAGTTGTAAATGGCTAGAGGGAATCATCACTCTGGTTTCTCTATTAATATTTTGTGTTTTTCTTCTGTTTGTGTGTATGAGTGGTTCCAGGATATTGCAAGGGGAGGCATGAATGCTTTTCTCCTGTCTCTGCTTGCACGTGTGTCATGTTTTCCAATTTCAGGCTATCCACTCCAGTCCGTCAGGGCTTAGATTGTGAATGACTCATGCACCGATATAGAATCAAAGAAATGTAAGACTGGAAGAGACTTTGACAGGAGACTTTGACATCTAATCTAGTTTCCTGCACTAAGTACAATCCAGATAAACTCTGGCAGGTGTTCATTTCACCTGTTCTTTAAAACCTCCAGTGACAGCAAATGCACAACATCCCTAGGTAATTTGTTCCAGGGATTAACTACCCATACAGTTACAAAATGTAGCCTGATGTCTAACTTAACTCTCCCTTGCTACAGTTCAATTAAGGAGAAAAGTTTATCATCTGTTTACATGATTGAAAATTGCTGGTGTGTCCCTCCTTCCCCACTAAACAAGCCCATTTTCTTCAGTATTTCCTCATAGGTCATACTTCCTTCATGTTTAATCATTTTGTTGTCCTCCTCTGGACTGTCTCCAGTTTGTCAACATCTTTCCCAAAATACTATGTGCAGTACTCAAGATGGTTGTATATCAGTGCTGGATAGACTGAAAACATTTCTTCTCATGTCTTGCTTGCAATGTTTTTGCTAATTCATCTCAGAAAGAAGTTTGCTCTTTTCCCCCAAGATTGTTATTTAGTTGACCCATATTTTAGTTGTGATCTACTGTAGTCCCCAGATCCTTTTCTGCAGTGATTTACAATTTTGTATTGATGCAATTGATTATTCCTTGCTAAGTATACTACTTGTATGTGTCCTTACTGAATTGCATCCTATTTATTTCTGACCATTTCTCCCTTTTTCTCCCTTTACTTTGAATTTTAATCCTTTCCTCCAAAGCATTTGAAGCCCCTCCCTGCTTGTTATCAGCTGCAAACTTTATAAGTGTAGTCCCTAAATCTTTGTCCAAATCATTCATGAAGATATTGAATAGAACCACTCTCAGGATGGATCCTGTGGAACACGGCTCAGTATGTTTTTCTAGCATGATTGTGAAACATTGATAACTATGTATGCTTTTGTAACCACTTATGCATTCATTTTATAGTAGGCTCATCTAGGCTGTATTTCTCTATTTCATTTATGAGAAGATCATGTGAGACTATCAACAAGCCTTACTAAAGTTGAGGTATATCACATTTATTTAAATCAAAACCATGTTGACTTTTATTTACTGCCTTATGTTCTGCTAGTTCCTTAAAAATTGATTATTTGTTCTGTTATCTTTCTAGATGCCAAGGTTACGCTGACAGGTTTATAATTCCCTGCGTTGTTCTTTTTTGTTGCTAGGTACTATAGTTGCACTTTTCCAGTCTTGTTGTATCTCTCGTGACATTCTAGAGTTCTCACAGATAATCACTAGTGTCTCAGAGTTCTCTTCAGACAGTTTCTTAAGTATTCTAGGATATAGTTCATGACATCCTGCCCACTTGAACAATCTAAGTTGTCTAAGGAATTCTTAACCTGTTCTTTTCCTATTTTAGCCTGAGGGCCTGCTTCATTTAAACTGATGTTCACTATGTTAGTTGTCCAATCACTGCTTACATTTTTGGTGAAATCTGAAAGAAAGAGGGAATGTAATACTTCACACGTTCCTGCATTTTCTGTTATTTATCTTTCCCCCCATATTGAGTGATGGACCTACCATTTCTGTGGTCTTCCTCTCACTTCTAAGGTCTTTGTAGAATGTTTTTTTTTGTATTTTTCTATGGGATGCTAGCTAATTTAATCTAATTTTTCCCTCATCTTTCCAATTTTGTCCCTGTGCATTTGTGTTTTTTCCAGTGTAATTCTAGGTCATTGACAGTTTCATTTAGCATTAGCAGAACACATTTCCTAACAGAACATTTTCTTATTTCTGCAAGTATCTATTTTACCTGTTGGGGAAAAATATGTTAAACTAACTGTCATGCATTAGAAGGACTGCTTCCCTTCCTTTGATGCTCATAATTGTCTCAGGCCGGACAATTGACATCCCCCTACCCCTTATCCCCCTGTGTCTGTTTTTATTCCTTTTTTTTTCTTTTCTCCTCTGTACTTACAAATGTCAGTCTGTATTGAAAATGAGATTGATCTGATGAAGTGGGTCTGTCCCATGAAAGCTCATCACCGAATAAATCATTTCATTAGTCTTTAAAGTGCTACATCTCTGCTGTTTTGTTTTGTTGGAGTACAGACTAACACGGCTACCTCTCTGTTACTAGCTCACTAAGGCAGTCCTGTTGAACCTATTGTCCAAGGGCCGGGTATAGCCCTGAAAGACCTTCATTTTGGCCTTCTGGGTTGAAGAAATCCATATTTTATTATAAGTAAGAAAATGACTTTGAAACTAGAGTATTTGAATTATACACTCTCTGACTTCCTCTTAGCTTTGCCAGCAGCCTAAGCTGTAGACTGGAGACATACTGAACATCTCTTGTCCTCAGGAGGGCTGACAGCCACCACAGGGCAAGGTGTGAGGGGCACCCAGCTCTGTGCCTCTGGAAGGGGTGCCTGGCTCCATGCCCCAGGAATGGGCTCCAGGCTCTGCATCCCTGGAAGGGGCGAGGCCTACGGCAGCCAGCTCTTAGAGCCCATGGAACATGACACTGGCCCTCCGCTCCTTCAGAGTCATGTAGAGTAGCAGAGTAGTGCTGCTGTGGCACTTGAAAGGGGCCCAGAGATCCAGTTGCTGCTACTGCCAGAGTAGCAGTGGCAGCAGGGACACTTTGAAACACTGGGCCCATTCCCTGATATGCAGGCTCACTCGGTCCCAGCAGCACCCGTTCTGGCCACCTCTTTTATCACGACTGCCCCGTTGATTGCTTTGCTGCCTGTGAGAGTCTAGAGGACCTTTTTTGCTAAGAATGACTCCACTACTCGATATAACCAGGTAAAAACAGGAGAAGCTGAGAAACAGCAGCCAGTTTTGGCTGTCCCTGGATTGCACACCTGCTGGGAATATCAAGAGCACAGTACAATCTGTATACTTCCCCTTTTCACCCCTTACATGTCCATGTGGGGAGTGAGATACTGGAGTCAGGAATTTTCAAGTCTTAGAAATTCATAGACGTGAAGGCCAGAAAGAATCATCATGGTTACATACTCTGACCACCTCCACATTGAATGCCACAGAACCTCACCCATCTACTCCTGCAGTAGCTCTGGCTGAGTTACTGAAATCCTCAATCATGATTTAAAGACTTCAGGTTACAGAAACTCCACCATTTACTCTGGTTTAAACCCACAATTGACCCAGGCCTCTTGCTGTAGAGGAAGGTGAAAAACCCCTAGGATCTCTGCCTATGTGACATTCTTTCCAGACTCCAAATATGGCAGTCAGCTAGGTCCTGTGCATGTGGACAAGACCCACCAACCAGATATCTGGAAAATAATTCTCTGTAGGAATTCAGAGGCCTCCCGTTACAGTGTCTTATCATTAGCCGTTGAAGACATTTGCTACCAGCACTTGCAAATTGGCTGTATGCTGTTATATGCAGTCTCATCAAACCAAGATCTCCCTAAACTTATCAAGCTCAGTCTTGATTTAATTAGGGTTTCCCCCTCTGCTCCCTTAGAAAGGTGTTCTCGAACTTCACTTCTATGGTGCTTGAAACCTTTGTCTAAATTCAAGTCTAAACTTATTAATGGCCAGCTTATATCCATTTGTTCTTGTGTCCACATTGGTGGTTAGCTTACCTCCTCTTACAGATAGATTTATAAATCAGAAGGGACTATGTTTGTCATTAATCTGACCCCTGGCGTAACAGAAGCTCTAGAAATTAACAAAGTGATTCTTGTGTCATTTCCATAGGTGCTCCCTTGCAATGCATAAAAAATAGCATGTTTTCCCCAAGAGTTGAATTGAATTTGCCTCTTGTAGAGGCCTTTGAAATAATATATTTGGCCATATTTAAAGTTTACTATGTTAACTTGAAATGCTATGATATGAGGCTGAGTCCCAGGACAAATTCCCCTTCCTGTTGCCCCCAGAGGCGAGCCTGCCTAGCTGTTTGCATGCAGTTGCAGTAAGATTTGAAATCATGGTTTTTTCTTTGCTATGATTTTTAAAAGAATGCAAGTTCGGTGAATGCCAAATCATTATTGCAGCATTAATCAGTGGAAGTAATTACAGAATATTGCATAGGTTGTAAACTGTAGTCAACTCTAAATCCATGTGGATGAAATTTGCCCTTTCAGTTTACAGGACTTTTGCCCTCTTTTTATACTTTGGCATTTCCTTTTGATCTTTGAGAACCCCTGTGTTATATAATTATGATAACAAAACTTCATTGTACCATGACCACCTTCTGACAAAAATAATTTCAGTGTTACCCCATGAGGGGAGGAGAGAAGTCTGAACCCTCCTGAGCCCCACCCCTCTGATGGAGAGGGTGTATCAAAGCCCACTAAGGGTTTAGACCTAGGGGGGTGGGACCTATAACCTGAGCCTCAGCATCTATAACCTGAACCCCATCAGGTTTGGCCCTGCTTGACAGACCTTGAACTTTGGCTCCAGACCCCAGCATGTCTAACATCGGCCCTGGCAACCCTATTAAAATAGGGTCATGACCCACTTTGTGTTCCCTACCCACAGTTTGATCACCCCGATAGAATTCTTACTCATTTGCAGTAATAACATCTGTGTTTGTGGATTGGGTAAATGGCAACCCTAGGTAACATTCACAAGAGGAGATATTGTGACATATATGCTGTATACATGGTAGGCAGCACAGGTCGTGTCACCTATGGATAAGGTTGCCCCACTCTTCCCACAATAATGCTCTGTTTTCAGTGCCTTATAACTTGCTAAATATAACCCTTTGGGTTGAAATTTTCCTTGATAGATGTCTGCCTCAGATTACAGACACAGGAGCAGAAAACTCTGAGTCATGAGGTAGCTACATACTCCTCAAGCCTTGTTAAAGACAGGTTGCACTATTGCACCCTGTCTCTGTGGCCATTCTCTCTCTTCAGGGGACCTTTAAGAAGCCCCAGTTCAAAGTACTTCAAACAAGCCTGCTCCCTGAGAATCTGTCAGTCTCCCCTGCTTTTTGAGCAGGGTCTTTCCCAGGCCTCCCTCTGAGGAGTTTTCTCCTACTTTCTGTCAAACACAAGAAGCCTGATAGCCTCAGGTACCCTCAAACACTCATTCACACCTGACACGTTCTGCAGCTGACTGCAGCTCCTTCTTACCCTGGGATCACCTGAATTCTCCCAAGAAGGACTTACTGGCCGCGTCTACACGTGCACACTACTTCAAAGTAGCAGCGCCAACTTCGAAATAGCGCCCATCACGGCTACATGTGTTGGGCGCTATTTCGAAGTTGAAATCGACGTTAGGCGGCGAGACGTCGAAGTCGCTAACCCCATGAGGGGATGGGAATAGCGCCCTACTTCGAAGTTGAACGTCGAAGTAGGGTACGTGTAGACGATCTGCGTCCCGCAACATCGAAATAGCAGGGTCTGCCATAGCGGCCATCAGCTGAGGGGTTGAGAGACGCTCTCTCTCCAGCCCCTGCGGGGCTCTATGGTCATCGTGTGCAGCAGCCCTTAGCCCAGGGCTTCTGGCTGCTGCTGCTGCAGCTGGGGATCCATGCTGCATGCACAGGGTCTGCAACCAGTTGTCGGCTCTGTGGATCTTGTGTTGTTTAGTGCAAGTGTGTCTGGGAGGGGCCCTTTAAGGGAGCGGCTTGCTGTTGAGTCTGCCCTGTGACCCTGTCTGCAGCTGTTCCTGGCACCCTTATTTCTATGTGTGCTACTTTGGCGTGTAGATGTTCCCTCGCAGCGCCTATTTCAATGTGGTGCTGCCCAACGTCGAAGTTGAACGTCGACGTTGCCAGCCCTGGAGGACGTGTCGACGTTATTCATCGAAATAGACTATTTCGATGTCGCTACATTGAAATAAGCTATTTCGATGTAGCGTGCACGTGTAGACGTAGCCACTATGTGTTAGGTGCCCAGCACATAGGGAAGCCACCCTTATACATGATGTAACTATTATATAATTTAAATTATCAAAACAAAATGCAGTCCAGTAGCACTTTAAAGACTAACAGAATAATTTATTAGGTGACGAGTTTTCGTGGGACAGACCCACTTCTTCAGATCATAGCCATACCAGAACAGACTCAATATTTCAGGCACAGAGAACCAAAAATAGTAATCAAGATTGACAAATCAGAAAAATATTATCAAGGTGAGCAAATCAGAGAGCAGAGGGGCAGAAGAGGAGCGGGGGAGTCAAGAATTAGATAAAGTCAAGTATGCTTAAGAGCCTCTATAATGACCTAGAAAATTCCCATCCCGGTTCAAACCACATGCTAATGTGTTGAATTTGAATATAAAAGAGAGTTCAGCAGCCTCTCTTTCCAAATTGTTGTGAAAATTCCTCTTCAGTAGAACGCAAACTTTCAGGTCATTAACAGGTGGTACACTCCATTAAAGCATTGACTGACAGGTTTGTGAATCGGGAGTGTTTTTATGTCTGTTTTCTGCCCATTAATTCTTTGTCTAAGAGATTTTGGAGTCTGTCCAATATACAAAGCATCTGGGCACTGTTGCACATGATGGCACATATGATGTTAGTTGAGAAACATGAGAATGTGCCTGTGATTTTGGGAATAACCTGGTTAGGTCCAGTGATGGTATCTCCAGAATAGATATGTGGACAAAGTCGACAACGGGCCTTGTTGCAAGGAAAAGTTCCAAGACTGGTGTTCCTGAGGTATAGACTGCGGTTGTTGGTGAGAATCCTCATAAGGTTGGGAGGCTGTCTGTAGGAGAGAACAGGCCTGTCACCTAGGGCCTTCTGGAGTGTGGCATTCTGATTAAGGATAGGTTGTAGGTCTTCAATAATGTGTTGCAGTGGTTTGAGTTGGGGGCTGTAGGTAATGACCAGTGGTGTTCTGTTCTTGGCTTTTTTGGGCCTAGCTTGGAGTAGCTGGTCTCTGAATATTCGTCTGGCCCTGTTGATTTGTTTTTTTTATTTCTTCTTGTGGGTAATTCAGGTTTATGAATATTTGGTAAAGATCTTGTAGGTTTTGGTCTCTGTCAGTAGGATCAGAGCAAATGCAATTGTACCTAAGGGCTTGACTGTAAACAGTGGATCTAGTTATGTGTGCAGGATGGAAGCTAGAAGCATGCAGGTAAGTATAGTGATCAATGGGTTTCTGGTACAACCTCCCTACCTTATGAGGATTCTTACCAACAACCACAGTCTGTACTGCAGGAACACCAGTCCTGGAACTTTTCCTTGCAACAAGGACCGTTGCCAAATTTGTCCACATATCTATTCTGGAGATACCATCACTGGACCTAACCAAGTTATTCACAGAATCACGGGCACATTCTCATATTCCTCAACTAACATCATATATGCCATCATGTACCAACAATGCCCAGGTGCTTTGTATATTGGTCAGATTTCAAACTCTCTTAGACAAAGAATTAATGGGTATAAAACACACATAAAATCACTCCTGATTCACAAACCTTGTATGTAGGAATTTTTAGGTCATTACAGGGGCTGTTATGCATGCTTAGCTTTATCTAATTATTTACTCCCCCCCGCTTCTGCCCCTCACCTGGATAATATTTTTCTGATTTGTCAACCTTGACTATTATTTTCGGTTCTCTGTGCCTTAAATATTGAGTCTGTTCTGGTATGGCTATGATCTGAAGAAGTAGGTCTGTCCCACAAAAGCTCATCACCTAATGAATTATTTTGTTAGTCTTTAAAGTGCTACTGGACTGCTTTTTTGTTGTGATAGTATATAGACTAGCACGGCTATCTCTCTGTTACAATTTAAACTGTTACTCCTGGATCTTCATAGTCTTTTATGTTCAAGCAAATAGCTCGATTCCTCCAATAGTGTCACCTCTCATGATATCACTAATTAGTTTAAGTGGAAGAGCCTACATGGTGGATGAGCCCGCATGGTGGATGAGCCCAATGCTGCTGACAACCCAAATGGGTGGTTGGTGTGGTTCTGCATGTTGATATTTTTTGACTTTTTTCATTTACAGGCTTTTTAATAATAGAAAATGTCATTAAAAATCTCAATCTTAATTCCACACCTTGTGCATATGCATTCTGACGTAGTGTTAAATGATCCCATGCTATTTTTACATAGGACTTCTGCCTCGTCCCATGTATGGGACATCCTGCGCTCTAGGGATGAACTAGGGTTGTAAAACAAATAAGGCTGGAATCTTCAGGACTATTCCTTTTATCTGTGGCAGAAATGGGAAGGATGTGCTGAATGAGGCTGGGAACTACTGGTATAGTCCCATAGTTGAGGAAGCCAAAGGCTGACCTGGATAATTGGATTTTATCCCATACACTGACACAAAGTCCCTATGTGATGCCAGGAAAATCATTTAAATTAAAATTTTCACTGATGGACACTAATTACATGTGCCTATTTGTTTTTAGTACCGAGACAATAGGGGTCTGATTTGCCAATGGGCTGTGCCTTTACAACTATAAATAAGGTTAATGGGAAATGTGCATTGAACAAAGTGCTACAAAATGCTAAACTCTCTGGCAAATCAGGGCCTAATTTTTTCAGATTGGACACCCAAAATTAGTTGACGTTTTTGTTAATTTATCTTTAAATGATGTACTTTCATTCCCCATGAGTAAAATGAATAACAAGATCATTTCACATCTTAGGGGCATTGTGAAAAAAATCATTAATGTTTATGAAGAATTATGCTAGTTTGTTGTGAATGCTATAGAAAAGCCCAGGAGGAAATTATTAATTCTGTGTGTAGTGTAAGGGTGGTGTGGAATAAATAATGCATGATGCTGCACGTTGAATGATGGAGATAAAAAGGAATATTGAATAGCTGTGACCACCATTCATCCTGGGTACTGAATGAGGTAGGAGTGCTGTGGAAACTATAGTATGTGATCATGTAATTAAAGGTAATGCAGGCTGTACCTCCCTCGTTCGGCACCCTCAGTGCCTGACCAGTTCCAAGCCAGGCAGTTTACTGGACCAGAAGATATTAATGCCACCCCATATGCTGCTGCTGGCTGCAAAATTCCACTTCAGCGACAGCAGAGGGATCAGCCCTGACTGAGCAAGGACTCACGAATGGGGCTGCAGAGCCCTGCAGTTGGGGTCCAGGAGCACAGCCCAAGGGAGCGCAGTGAACCCCGCAGCCACCAGGCTGCACTCTTGGCCCCTACTGCCAACCTCAGGACTGCACTCCTACCCTCCAGCTTTGGGGTTCCCCAGCCAACCTGCCTGCCCCCCTCATTCCTTGAGCTTGACCACCACAAATGAGCTATTTGTGTCACTCTGGAAGCTCTGGGAAGGTGCAGGAGGAGTTGCTGAGCACTGGGCCCAGCTTTTCCCTGTGAGTTTTCTAGCCCATGTTCACCCACAGGGATGCCAGGCCACAGATGTTGCCAGATGATGGAAGTTCAGATTGTAGGTGTCCAGCCTGTACAGTAATGCATAATCACAAGTTGGCAAACTAAAGTTACAAAGGCAGCCTTACCTCAGGTATTTTCTAAATTCTGAATACCTGACTTTGCAACCTTAATGTACTTTTACAATTTTTCTTAGTATTTTATGTATATGTGTCTACTTAGACTCTAAAATCTGAATTGGTTGCAAATGACAAAATTAACTATATATATATACATGGCTATCTCTCTGTTACTATATATATGTATATATTTGGAAACCAACTGATTACCATAAAAATAAATTAGAATCTAAGCTTTAGATTCAGTATAACTTGAGGCACAGAATCCATGTTAATGAAGCACCCTTCTTCCTTAAGTATCTTCAAAGTTGCCTGAGGACTTTTATGATTTAAAATTATGTGTATTGAGTGACCATTATACAATATAAGTATATGTATAAGTTATAGTTCTAATTTGAATATTCACACCTGTGTGAAATTACTTGGAAAATTGAGACCTTTTTGTGGATACATTTTTACCAGTTTCAACCACACCAAAACTGTAGTTGCTACTCCCAGCCATATAAATATGTATGCACTTAGGGGTACATAAAGGCTTAACAGTAAATTCTGAGATGACTTTCCCAGAAGTGTAGCTTTCTTGAGGTGTTGTATTAGGTAATGGCATCTCAGTCTGAGTACCACTCCTTTTATATGAGCATGTTTTGTGTGTGTGTGTGTGTGTGTGTGGTGTTTCTGTAAACTGAATCTGGGCCAAAGTCTCTATACATCTAACAAACAGAAACTCACTGAGTTCAGAGGAGTTTCTCTCCATGGTGTGTTTCCATTTCATCACATATTTTTGATATACATGTATCTCATTTGACAAAGATACAATTATATTTATCACTTACATTGATTAATTCAATGTGTTGATTTTGTATAACTATCTTTTTCTCTGAACAGCAAATTTTATTGTCTTCTGTAACTGCTTGACATATTAAATGTCATAATTTATATAAATATCATTTATGTATAACAAATTACTCCAAGTCTACCTTTCCTGATAAGGAGGTTCCGTGTTAAAGAAAGGGGAAGAATAGAGCAAAGAACAACACATTCTGGTCTAGTGTTGAGAAAGAAATTGATATATCTAGCTGATTGTGGAGTGTTCTCCCAAAGGACATGGTGGAAGCCTCTTTAATGAGAATTTGAAAACATGGCTGGACAAAGCAGCAGGAAGTGTTAATCAAAATTCCTAAATTTGTAGAGCAAAGGCTAGCTGGTTGAGCAGGTCTTTTCTGTAATTAATTGTATTTATTTATTGTTTACTCTGTGACCATGATTAAAGCTTAATGGAGACTGAGAAGTAGTTCTACTCAGAAAAGTGGCTTTATGAAAGAGTATTTGTGGGATTCACTCTTTTATTTCTTCTCATTGGTTTTGCAGTAAGGTAATTTCAGTTTACAAGTAAAGGTTTTTTAAACTCCTTTTTAACTATACTAGCCCATCAAAATTAACCTCAGATCTAAGTCAAATTTGCTTCTTTATTTTTTGCATATTACTGTCAATAATAAAGGTTCTGTAGGCTAAATTATAACTCCAGTGATACATGTGTAACTGCTTTGCCTTCACATGTGTAACTGATTGCATTTTTATAAACAATCCTATTGATGCATGCACAAGAAGGAACAGAATTCAGGTCATTCTCTTTGCTGTGTTAACTCTGCAGCACAGCTAGGAATTAAAAAAAAATGGTGCTTTATTTCTGTTTTTTTTTTGAGTGTGCAAACAAGGACAAATTTCGTTATATAAGGAGATGCTTTTTGAATACAGTCCCTTGTCAAAATACGACCACACTTTGGGCCCGTTTTTAAAACATGTTCATGGCCTCCTAAGTGCTAAGCACTCCCAATTCCTGTAGAAGTCAATGGATATTTTGACAATAATGAGGAGTCACATAGCACTTTGTGAGACCGGGCGCTCTATGCTGAAATCTGAACATGGATGAAGTGCTCTGCCAGGCAGGGTTGGCTCAGGGTGAGTGCTCTCATAGGCAAGTGAGAGATTCTGTGGAGGGTTAAGTTTAGCCGAGTACCTTCAAACACTCCTGCCTCACAAATAAGAATGAACTGATACTTTAATTGAAAAAGGGCAGCTAACACAATAATTTCTAAGATTTCTGAAGAACCACAGGTTTCAGAAAATACATTGAAAAACTAAATGGACCAAATCCTACAGTCCTTCAGAGTGTGAGCTGTGGACCCTCAGTTCTTAATGAAGTCAATATGAGTTGAGGGCACACAGCAGTTCAGGCATTAAACCCTGCCTCAAGCAAAAAGCCCATTAAACCAGTGGAATTGATTAAGACTACAGGTCCTGGCACTATTTTTTTCTGGGAAACTATTCTACTATAGCTGTATCTACCTATTTATAAAATATTGTTACAGGGTCATGCCAGCTAACCCCAGGTGGAAGGGAGCCCAGGACCCAGCCTAGGCTAGGGTAAGAACACAAAGGCTGTGGCCACACTAACCCTTCCTTTTGGATGGGCTTTGGTAATGTGACACTTCAGAAGATGTTAAGGAGGTGCTGCTAGGGGAAAGGGGTAGCTCAGTGGTTTGAGCATTGGCTTGCTTAAACCCAGTGTTGTGAGCTCAATCCTTTAGGAGATTGTTTAGGGATGGGGGCAAAGAGATGTCAGAGATGGTGCTCAGTCCTGTCAAGAGGGCAGGGGACTGGACTAGGTGACCTCCCAAGTTCACTTCCAGTTCTAGGAGATGTATATCTCAAATAATATTTTAATAATGGCAGCCATGCATACTTTGAAAGTGCCAGTTTCAAAACTCATAGTGCCCATGTAGCCAAGGGCCTTTCAAAAATATGCCCCTGATTTTGAAAACCCCTTCTTCCCAAAACCAAATGGGAAGAACAGGCTTTTGAAACCAGAGGGGTTGTTTCAAAAGGCTCCCAGCTACACGGGAAGCATGCATTTCAAAACCGGCATTTTTGAAGTGCATGTGGCTGCCATTATGCTAATGAGATGTTGCATATTCATGGTAGCACCTCATGGGCATCTTCCAAAGCACCACATTACCTTAGCCCCTCTGAAAGGAGAGCGTAGTGTGGCCACAGCCAAAGCATTAATTAAGCTGCCAGGTGGAGGCAATAGGGTGTGGCAGCAGCCACTCAATTAACAAGGACCAGGTGAGCTGACTGCCAGCAGGCTTAAAAGCAGCCAAGGTAAACAGAGCAAAGGAGGAGAAAGAGGGAGGTGATGGAGGAATGAGAGAGGCTCCTGAAGGAGATAAGATGAAGCCAGAAGTAGCTTATCAGGGGAAGGAGAACCCCCAAGAGAGCTGGGGCTCCCCTCCCCCAGCCAAGGGGACAGCTTTGGCAGCGAGGGTGGTGGGAAGGAGTCCAGCCACTGCCCAGGCCCTGCAGCCTGGAGAGAGTTGGGAGGCTGAGGCAAGGGACCCGAAGTGAGACAAAAGGGCACTGAGATTGCTGACAAGGGAGACTGAAGTGTGCTCTGCCTCCTTCAGTAACAGGCAGGTGGCTTTTTTGCTCATGTGGTAGAGGTACATGGCTTTAATCCCTAATGTCACAAATTCAGCCCCCCAGTGATGATACAGGGCTGTCGGCTTTTCAAGTGCGTCTCAGTGTGCTTCTACTGCCTGAGCTAAAATCCACCTGGCTCTTAGCAAAGACTGTTGAACAGGGAAGTAGACATCAAGCCAGACAGCTGGGAGGAGCTGGCAGACGATCACAGCAGATGGAGGCAGGAATTATACAAGGGCCTTCAGAAGGGTGCGTTGAGGATCACACAGCTAGCAAAGGAGAAGCAAGCCCACAGAAAGCACAGCAAGGACCTGCCAGACACCCATTACATATGCAACAGATGCAGCAAGGACTGTCACTCTCATGTGGGTCCTCACAGTCACAGCCAACGCTGCAAATGAGGATGCCAAACGGAACTACCAAGGGCGCGATCCATAGTCTACGTAGATTGAAGGATGCTACTACTGCTACTACTACTACTACTTTGTTCCCATTTTATACATTTGAAACTGAGTTCAATGGAAACTTACTTGTTTGTCTACATTGCAGTTGGAGGTGTGAATGCAGTATGCATAGCTACATTTGTATCCAAAAATAGAAACTGCATAACCAAATGCCACAGTCTAAATGAGGGGGCTATTTCAAGCACAGTGTTTTGTTCCCGGTAACCCTCATCAGACAAGGGCTACTGGGAAGTTCAAAATAGCCCCTTATTTCAAACCTTGGTGCAGTATAGTCTGCACCAGTTTTGAAATGAGGTGACTCAGAATAATTTATGCAATTTGCGCACTGCAAATTGTGTAAATTATTTCAAGCTAAGGCTACAGTCCTAGCCTAACTGACATCCCAGACGTCACACAGGAAGTTTGCAATGGAACAGGAAGTTGATGATCCTGTAAGTAATTTCTCAATTGTTGGACAATTATTCTTTTCATCTCTTTGATTCTGTACATCAGTTTCACTGCAGAAACATCAATACACTTAGCACAACAAAAGAGTGCCAAAAATTAGCCCTTTAATTTCCAAGTTGATGCCCAAGCAAGCGGTTTGATTTTTCATTAATTTTAATGAAAGGACAGAAGAAAAAAAAATAGTGCGTAAAATTTAAAGACATATGAGATTCCAGTTTTTCCCAACAGTTTTTAAAGTGAATAGACTGATGGTAGCTGGATAGCACACTGCGAACAAACCTATTTACAAAAAGAACAGGTGACACTAATTCAAACTTTCCCAGATTGACCTCTCAATGTATCTCAAGCCTAACCTGGAGAGACCACTTTTAAGTCCAAGCCCATTTAATCATTGTCATGTTTGCACAAGTCATCAAATTGACTTCAATTAATGGCATGTTTAGTGGCACAGACTGTCATTTGACATCTTCAACAAAGCACAGGCAAAATTTTCTATAATGCTAAATGCCTTAAAATCTTTAATACCATTTTCAAAAGGGGACTTAGGCATGTAGGAGCTGAAGTGTGAATGAAAGTCACTCAGTGCTATCTTCAGTTGTTGTATGACATTTAGGTACCATGGTGGCAAGTACCTTGGAAAAATTTAAGATGTGCAGGTATGAAAAATTTGATTTACTATATTCCTTAGACATGTTTTCTACTGTTAGCTGGTGGCCGGGTAATGTGCAGTGAGGTACTCCCCTGGGTCCTAAACAGCCCAGTTCTTTACTGTTAGAGCAGTGAGCTGCTAGCACTTTCACCTACGGCCAGGCTGTAGTAACCAAACGGTTAAAGCTCTTTTTGTTGTGCGGGCTGTGTTGCAGTGACAAAAGGATAACAGGGTCAGGCTTAGATCTTAACTGGTTACAAGTTTATTAAGCTCCAGTTATAAGCGTGTGGTTACAAAAAGCTATTGTCTACTTCTTATATGCTAGCAAAGTACAGGTGTTAACAAGTTACGTTACAATCCAATACAAAGATATCTGTTACCATCTAACACAATGATATCTTGACACAACGACGTCTAGTTACAGAGCTCTAATTCTTTAGCTGTGCACAAAAAAAAACGGAGACCTACCATGGGTATATCTTACCCTCTCTGCATCTCTGGATACCAGCATAGCCAAGCCGGATCGGTCACTCAATTCCGCGGAAAGACGAATACAAGGTTGGGCGTCCCCAGTTGTGGACCTCGGGAGGCAATCACCTGACCCGACCAGCAGGTAGTTGTTGGAATGCACTCAAAGTTAGAGTTCTGCTGGGCCCACCTTTTATACCCCTTTTTGGGTTGCGTATTCTCTTTCTTATCTATCGTGCTAGATCATACTGGTCTGTCTTTTGTGACGCCAGTTTGTTACAAGGGCATTTCTTACTTAACTTGCACTTGTAAGACAGGAGATAAGCAATTTAGAAGTACAGGACATTCTTTTTGTGTGGGCGGGGACTTCCCCTTCTGGGATGGTTGTGTGGTCATCAAATTCATCAATGCCAGCTGGGGTGATTTCCTGAGGGTCCCCCCCGACCCCTTGTTGACAGTTTGGCCTGTTAGCCTGCTATCTGTACTTTCTGTTTCTCAGGGTCACGATAAGCTAGCACATCTGGGCCTCAATAAGGGCATCAAAGACTGTGCTGTCAGCAGCTGTTTCCGTGCCCTGTGTGCTTCTCAGTGGGGGGCGCAGCGAGAAAGCTGGCTTGTAAGGGGGAGACTTTGTCTGGCTACATCTACCATCTGTTTTATAATTCAGCATTTTTCATGTATTTAAGTTAAGATGTAATAGTGTAAGAAGTGGACATTATCTTGTAAGAGATAAATTTGGGTTTGAAATGATGGGGGACATTCTTCATAAACAATATTGATATTTTCTTCATTTATCAATTATACCCCTCTGACATTTTTGCAAGCAGCATGGACTTCTAGGAAGGGAGATCCCTGTGTTTGTTGTTTGTTTCATGGTGTGTTTGTACAAAAAGGTGTTTTTGGCTGGGGAAGAAGTCAGCAATGCCTGAAGATATGTGTTTAGACAGTGAAAACACTTTATTAGTCAGTGATTGTAGTGGTTGTGCTGTTTCATTGATTCCTTCTGTTCCTGCAGCCTCTTTGAACATCAGTTCAATGAGAGTAATGTAGCCCGGGTGGAGGTCTCACTGTTGTTTCCATCCCCCTGTACTGCAAAAGAATAGACTTCTACCTTGCCAAAAAAAAAAAAGTGTTACCAGATCCTCAACCAATAGACACAATAGCTGCTCCTTTTTTTACTCAAAACAAGACTCCAATGAATTATCCAGTGTGTACTTAAAATCATGCTTTACAGGATTTTTCTCCCCACTCTTTGCACAAAACCATCCATAACATTGTTGCCTTGATGAAACCTATATATGAAAATAAACACTCTATGCCCTGCGGTATCAAACATCCCAGTTCTAGCACACCTGCCACTTGAGGTTGCTGTACAGTTTGGTGAATTTTAGCACTTGTGCTTTTCAAATATTAATTAATCTTCTCAGCCTGCGTTGAGATTGATTAGTAGTAGTATAGTAACTTGTACAAATGGGGAAAGGTTCAGTAACATGATTAAACTCACAGTGCAAACACCGGATTAGGACATAGTCTGTTTTTGATCTGGTGTTGTGTTCTCTAGCCCATGTCATTTTTTATACTGTAGAACTGTCACTTATGCAAAAATTTTCATTGGCTGTTGCACAGAGGAGCTGAGTCATTCATCTGAGGGAAACCTTGAAGCAACAGTGGCAGCTTCTTTGACACTGCTTCCTACCACTATCAGGATCCACTATCAAAGATTCTATGGCCTGCCAGTCTAATGTGTCAAGGAAGTTCTTGTGTAATAAGGTTTGTTCTGAGCTCAACCATAACAGCTGTTTCCATTACTGGATAACTTTTAAAATAATTGAAATATTTTTGTTGAAAAGGGGAATGCTCAGAGATCATAATCCTCTGGTAATAATTAAAACTTCAGTTGCCAGTGGCTATTTGTTATCATTCATAATAGAGCTTTTTAATTGTTATTCATTTAGCAGTAAGCAGAATTTATCCACAAAAAGTATTATTTGTGTGCTAGAATATGACTTATAAGGACAATATTTTTGCATACAAATATATAAAGAAAAACAGGACCACAAATAATGGATTAACTGAGTCATTCATTGTCAGTGCCATTAACTTCTATGCCATTTAGCCCATTTACCTCAGAAGGGAATTTGGCCCAGAATGAGGAATGCATCTGAAGGTTCCATTACAAAGTATACAGATGATAATAAAAGAGCTTCAGTTCAGACTGGATGAGGTTCCATCTGCTTTTAGGCCTGTCCTCATGAGCTGTTGCTGTTGGTTTCTAGGCACTTATTTTGAACAACTATCTTATCCATATGGATGTGTAATGTCACTCAGAGAACAATGAACTATGAAGCACAGCATGGAACAAAGAGGATCTCTTGTTCACAAAGTATAGCATGTTGAAATAAACCATGCACTGAATTCACTGTGCTTGACAACTAGTAATTATTTAATGGGGGAGAGAATGTGTTTGGACACTTTAAAATATAGGGGCATATTTGATTATCCACCCAAAAGCTTTAACCATCACTTGAGAGGATTCCACTCAAATGGACAATATGGAGGTGGGAAAATACTTAAATAATTATTGCTAAATACTACAGAGTAATTTGAAAGGAATATAATGGAACTGGTTGACTATGATATTCAAATGTTCAGGAGCTGAGTTTGCTTTGGAAGGCTACGTCTACACTAGCCCCAAACTTCAAAATGGCCACACAAATGTCCATTTCGAAGTTTACTAATGAAGCGCTGAAATGCATATTCAGCGCTTCATTAGCATGCGGGCGGCAGCGGCACTTTGAAATCAGCTGATGGAAATAAGGGGACTTCAAAGTAGGCAGGGTCCTTTCAAAAAGGAGCCCTGTCGGGACGAGCCACGCGGCGGCAAGGCGCATCAATTTCGAAGTGCCGCTGCCGCCTGCATGCTAATGAAGCGCTGAATATGCATTTCAGTGCTTCATTAGTAAACTTCAAAATGGCCATTTGCTTGGCCATTTCGAAGTTTGGGGCTAGTGTAGACACGGCTGAAATGAGGTGGAGAACTGAACAAGAACTGACTTGCTTGGAGACTTTTAGTGCTTCTTCGTTTATCTTGATTACAAAATGCAGAATATCCTGAAGAGCAATTTTTATTTTTTATTATTTTACTTGGTCAGGAAAGCTCTGAAGTGCAGCCACATGAATATAAGAATTTCCATACTAGATTAGATCCAAAGTCCATGTAATCCAGTATTCTATCTCCAAAAAAAATGTTCAGAAAATGTAAGAGCCATGCTCTAAACACTGTAGGCCAGTATGAGATTATCACACACATACACATTCACTTTCTCTAGGTGTCAGCCTGGTCATAAATAGGCAAGATTTACTTAAAACCTGAAGGTTTTAGTGCAAAGTTCATTCCAAATTTTTCTACTACTAACTGTTCAAATTCTGGATATGTCTTCTATACATATAAAGGCCCATAAATAACAAACAGAGGAAGTGGGAATTACCCTCTTAAGCTCACAACCTAAGGTGCAACAGGAATGCTTGTTATTTGTGAAGCTACAGATTGACATGACTACCCCTTTGAGACTATTCACCATATAAAGGTCCAGTTTCCCTTTGAAACTTAAGAAAAGTGAAATATGTAAAAAGGTGTTCATTTCGTTTGCTTACTGCCTTTTAACCGTAAGAACGGCCATACTGAGTGATACCAAAGGTCCTTCTAGCCCAAGAGTGGCTAATGCCAGGTATCCCAGAGAGAATGAACAGAACAGTTAATCATCAAATGATCCCTCCCCTGTCACCCATTTCCAGCTTCTGACAAACCAGGTACTGATCCATGAGAGTATCTCCCCTCTTATCCCATGATTGTTTGGTTTGCTTAAAAGCCGTTGGTGAGGGACCTTTTCAAAGGCTTTTGAAAACTCTATGTATGCTGTGTCCACTTTAACACACTTACCCACATATTTGTTGGTCTACTCACAGGCTATGTCTAGACTAGAATGATCTGTTGACACAAGTTTCTGTGGGAAGATATCTTCCCACAAAACTTCCATTGACAGATTGCGTCCAGACACCAAAGTGGATCACTCTTTCGATCCACTCTGTCGACAGAGAACGGCCAGAATGCTCAGCTGCTCTCTTGACAGAATGGCCTCTGGAGCCCTATCAGATGGGGTCACATGGCCACCAAGCCCTTCTGGGAGCCCCATTGAAGCATGTCCTTAAAGAGCCCCCTCCCTGACACTTATTCCCTGCCCATGCTGAGGCCTGCATACCTCCACAATGGACAGCACACCTGCTGCAGCAGGGCTCCCATGCTTTCTGAGAGACACAGTGCTTTGCAGATAGCCATGGTGCCAGAGCAGCCCTTGGGTTTGCACTATTCCCACCCAGAGGTGCTTCAGCATCTGGTGCACATCCTCTTGGCTATCCTCCTCGTTCTCCCCAGGGCACCACTTTTGAGGAGCATGCACTTGCCACATGGGCCCATCTGCTCTCACCCTTCCCCCACCCGGTGCCCAGGTGGATCTGGAGGAACAACACCAGTTCTGAGAGGTGGAACCAGCTGGTCATGGGGCAGTGGGATGACCAGCAGTGGTTCCAGAAGTTCTGCATGAGGAAGAACATCTCTCTGGAGCGTTGCACCTGGCTTGCTCCCACCCTCCACAGACAGGACACCCAGCTGAGACCCGCCATTCCTGTTGAGAAGCAGGTGGCCATTGCCCTGTGGAAGCTTGCCATCTCCAACAGCTACCGCTCTGTCTGGAACCAGTTTGGCATGGGGAGTACACTGTTGAGGCTGTTCTCATGGAGGTAAGGCACTATCAGGCTGCTGGCCCTGCAAAGGGTGGTCCCACCCAAGAGGTATCCTTGGGGAGTGGGGTAGGGGATGCAAGGGGCTGAAGGGGAGGCCCCATCCACGGGGGGCCATGACATCCCACTGAACAAAGCCCTGCTGCTGGGGAAGCAGCACCACACAGGTGTCTCCAGAGAGCTTGGGGGGGCAGGGCAGCTCCCTGGGACCCGGGGGCTCCCTCTCTGTTCCTGACCTTTGTTTCTTCCCCTCCCCTTGCAGGTGTTGATGCAGGTGTTCAACACCATCCTGCTGCGAAGGGCCATCTATCTGGCAGATGAGGACACAGTCATGGCTGAATTCGCTACCCTGGGGTTCCCCAGGGTGCTTCAGGGCTATCGATGGGACTGACATCCCCATCCATGCCCCGGACCACAGCATAAAAAAGTTCATCAATCAAAAGAGATATTTCTCCATCATTCTGCAGGCCCTGGTGGACCACTGTGGACAGTTCCTCAACATTTATATTAGGTGGCTGGGCTGAGCACATGACGCATGGGTGTTCTGCAACTCCAGCCTGTGTTGGAGGGTGGAGGCGGGCAGTGTTATCCTTCACTGTGAGCTGGTGATCAGGGATATGCATGTGCCACTGCACATACTCCCTCATACATACACATACCCATCCATGCCCTGGCTATGAAGCTCTATGCTGGGCCTGAGCCAAGAACTCTTCAATGCCCAACTCAGCCAAGCTTGGATGTAGGCCAAGTGTACCTCTGGCTGCCTGAAGGCACGCTTCAGGTGCCTCCTCACCCACTTGGATGTAGGGGGAGCACAATGTCCCCTGAATACTGGCGGCATGTTATGTGGGCAGATGCTAGACATGGCTATAAGCAGCCGTATGCAGCTCTGATCTGCCAAGCCCATAGGGATGGGCTGTGGATCCGCAGGCCCTGAGAGAGAGCTTCTCCTGTAACCGCAAATGGCCTTCCCGAGAGCAGCTCAAGTGGGGGCCTCAGGCCTGTAGCCCTACACCATCTCCACCACGACCTCTCCCTTTCCCCCCCTCACTCTTCCCTGATTACTCCCCAGCAAAGAGGGATGTAGTGGGGTGATTGAATAACTTTTTTACTTCAACAAAATAATGCTTTTGAAAATAAACGGTGTAATAAAAAACTATTTACATACAGTGTGAAAACAGTGACTATATACAATACTGGGGGCTTGGGACAGGGAGCCTGGGGGCATCAGATCTTGGCTGGGGGACTTGAAATAGGGGATGGGGGCATCAAGCCGTGGAAAGGGTGGAGGGCCGCAAACCCCCTCTCCCAGGAGAGCAAGACCCAAAGCAGCATTGTCCTTGGGATCCCGAGCAGCGTCAGCTTTGGGATTACTCTCCTGTAGTGGGTTTGCGGTTCCCACCAGGGCTGGGTTGGGGCCAGGAGCATAGAGAGGTAGGGGGGTTGGTGGGGTCTGGGTCAGTGGAGGCATGGGCATGGCAGGGAGGGGCAGGCATAACCCTCATCCACTGGCAAAAATAAAGGAAGGCTTGAGTGATGGTCTGCAGGGGCAGGGCAGTGGCAGCAAGGGAGGGGGAGTAGTGGCAATGTGGGGAGGGGCAACCATGGGAGGCTGGGCCAACAGATCCCACCAGATACCAGTGGCAGCATCAAGGAAGGACATCAGTTGGTCCCAGGCCCGTGACCACCACTCGCAGTCCTACAACCACCACTCCAGGTTGTCCTGCAGCCACCACTAGAGGAGGTTGGTCAGCCTTCAGAGGCATTGTGGGCCTTCAGGAGGTTGTCATGTGCTCAACAACGTCCCCTCCAGCTGCAGGCCCACCCTCTTGGTGAGTGAGGATGCTGGCTCACCCAAGGACTAGGGGCTCATTCAGGCTCCCATGAGGCTGTCAATGGGCTGGTGCCCATGCCTGAGGGCTGCCTGCTGGGTCCGAGTGGGAAATGCTGACGTGGACGTGGTTCCATGTGTCAGGACCACAGCACAAGGTCCCGCCCAAGCCGGCCTAGTGACACTCGCAGCACACCTCATCTGTGCCCTCTTACGCATGATGCTCAGGATACTTACCAGAGAGACTGTCAAACAGATCTGGAGACACCCTGGAGGTGGCATGGCTGGAGAGGCCTGAGTGCAGGGCAATGACCAGGGTGCTGCCACTGACCTCTGCCCCTGTTTCCACCTGTGGCTCCAGTGAGAGTTTGGTCCCAGGGTGCTGCTGGTCCTCCTCCTTGGGCTCCAGCTGGGGGAGCGGGGCTCCTCTGGTGTGTTGATGGGAGAGGTCAGTGGGGAGGTGTCATCCCTCCCCAGGAGCTTGTGCAGTTCCTTGTAATAGGGGCAAGTGGTGGATTCTGCCCCAGATCTCCACTTGGCATCATGGGCCTGGCTGTACCCCTGACAGAGTTCTCCATGGTGTGGGCAGAGTGGCCCTCTGTTGACAGGGCAGTGGCCAGCCTGGCGTATGTGTGAACATTCCTCCATTTTTCTGAGTGGTTGAGAAGGATCTCTTCCTCAGTCCGGGAGGGGGCCCTATGTATTACACCCCGGGATGGATCCTGCGCCCCCTTTGGCTGGTCCCTAGAGAGCACTGGGGTATTGCAGGGTGGAAGGCTGTCTAACATTTTTCAGGAATCAGCAGGAGGGAATGAGGGTGTGGGGACAAGCAGCCTGTGGCTCTACTGCTTCCGTGCTCTCATCCTGACATGGAGTTTCTGGGGCTTCCTGCAGCTTAAGAATGGCTGGAGGCAGGGATCGTATAGTGCTGATTGCTGTGGGCAAGGCATCCTCCGGGGCAGCTGTGCAGCATCCTGGAGGCCTTTTCTGATAACAGAAGGCCCCCTGGAATGTCCAGACTGGCTTGATGTAGACAGATCTCTGTCAAGAGAGGGATTCTGCCTCATGGGAGAATGGCAGAACACTGTTGACAAAAATGCCACGTTCTGTTGATTTACTGTCCATAGAAGGCTTTCGTAATGTGGATGCTCTGTGGGTTTTTTTGAAAAAAAAAATGCTGGTTTTCTCGACAAAACTCTCTAGTGTAGACATAGCCAAAGTTTGCAGGTGAATTGGTGAGGCATGATTTCTTTCTAGAAAGTAACGTTGACTGAAATTTCCACAATTTCATATCTGAGTTCCTTTCAAATTCTTGGATGAATACCATCTGGTCCCGGTGAGTTATTACTGATTTTTTTTTCAGTTTATTCCGAAACCTCCTCCACCGATACCTTAGCTGTTTATGGTTCCACAGATCTATCAAGTAAAAAGAATGGCTCGAGTGTGAAAACTCTAGTCATATCCTCTGCAAGTGAAGACCAATGAAAAGAGTTCATTTAGCTTCTCCACAATGGCTTTGTCTTCCTTGAGAATCCCTTTAGCATGTGAAGCATCCAGTAGCTTTACTTCACTTGACTTAGTGGAGCATAGGCTGTTTTCTCTTACCAAAATAGGGTTTGATTTTTAAAGGGTGGCTTTGTCTCTATTCTTCTCTTCTACTGTGCTGGCTAGCCAGAATGGCTTTTTTGTCCTCTTACTGGTTTGTTTGTTAATTTGTTAGTTTGATTGTTTTTCATTAGAGTATCTATTTGAGTTTCTGTTGCTATGCTTTTAAAAAGTCCTCCTGCAGCTTGCAGGCATTTCACTTTTGTGAAATGTTCCTTTCGATTTCCATTTACCTGGCATCCTCATCTGTGTACAATTCCTTTTTCTAAAGTTAAATACTACTGTGGTGGATGAAACTTTGCCTCTGCATCTCATACTGAGGTGACATGTTCTCAACCAATAAGAGGATAGTTCAAATCCTCCATGATTATTGAGTGTTCTATATTTATAATCTCTCTAATTTCTCTGAGCATTTTGCAGTCATCATAACCATGCTGCTCAGGTGGCTGATAATATATCCTTAAGGCTATACTCTTATTATTCAACCAGGAATATTTATCCATGGGGATTGAAGACAAAAGATGTGTAATCAAGAGATATTGACAGAGAGGAAGCACAAGTAAGCAATGAGACAGTATTGCTCGGCATGATGGGCTGTGGTTTCTACACAGCAGCAGCCTAACGATTGTCAAGTTTTTTGTGAGCTTTGAAGCAAAAGATGGTTTTGAGGAAGTATTTGAAGATTATAGAATAACTTGATGGATGACAGATTATGGAATCCCCATCATCTGGATTTTTAAAGAACAGTTTGGAGAAACACATATTAGAGAGGATCCAGATTTGCTAGGCTTGCCTCCCTGCAGGGGGCTGAACTTCATGACTTCCAGAGTTCCCTTCCAGCCCTACATTTTGTTTATTTATTTTAATTTGTGGGAGCAGCATGGGAGCACAGATTTGCTTGTTTGACACGTGAACAAGTGGGCAGTGGAGAATGGCAACGTAGGCTGGTGGGAGGCAAACATCAACAACTCGAAAGTGAATAATAGATGCTTGGTAGGGTGCAGATTGACTGTGAACTTGTTCTTGTCTCAAGCAACCATATTCAACTGTGCCTGCAGAGTGAAATGTAAACTGTGTCCTATTTCACAGCTAGAGCTCCGGAAGGAGTTACATATGTTGAATTAATTAATTATACATCATTTAAAGATAACCCTACTATTTTATTTTTTGTCTTCATTCTGGGTTTGTACCTCATGCTGTGCCCTACATTTTTGGTCTTGGCATGATGACAGTGACAGCTAAGCTGTGATCTCTACTCTGTACTTTAAATAGCATGCTCCATCTGTAGTCTGAAATGTACTTTAGGATGTGTGAGGCTTTCTCCTCAAACAAAACCTGAAAGCCATTGTCATTTTCATGCTATTTTGTTTGAAAGTAGGAGATATATGAACTGGAGCATTTGTTAACATGCAACATGTGATATATGTTCTTTCAACTCTTCATGCTTTGGAGCTGGTATCAGTCCAAGCAAAGAGACACGGGGCATGAAAACCACATTTCCTAAAGTGCGGATACATGCAAAGCAGGACACTAAGTGATTCCACTAGTCCATTAATCTTTAGACCACCAATTGTTCAATATTTAATTAATTACAGATTAAGAATAAAGTTAGAAATGTGCACGTGTATTCTGCTGGACTTAATTCACTGGGATTTATTATGAATGGCATTTGGCTTCTCAAATCACATATCTATGTACCTATACTGTATACATAGGGAAGAGGCTTGTCAATTGTGTATCCATCCCTCCAAAACCACAGTCATAATGGATACTAAATGTCAATCTTTTGGTTCAGATGAGGCAAAGTTATGAACATGAATTAAGACTGAGCTTTTTCTCCAGGTTAAGGTCAAACCACTCTGGCAAGGCAGTGTTAAGGAATTTTGTGCTAAGCATGCACACAAAGCTGTCATTCTAGAGCCTGGAATGAGTACAAAGCACATGTGTTTTGTTACAGACAATTTTACTGTAATTAAAGTAACATACAGCGCATCACTTAGGTCTCGCTGATGTGACCTAGCTGTTTTTAAAAGCTAACAGTCTTAGCCAGTTTAATTATGTTGGAGGAAACATTCAATAATACCATACATTGGGCTTCTGTGGGTTACACCCTATGTAGAAAATATTTAAAACTCTGTGCTGATCTTTTCAATTTGTATAACTGCTTCTGGGCATTCAGAGTTCTCACCAGTATGAATGCAAATTACAATGGTATGTGAAACTGTAACTCCAATATTTTCATTAGTTCTCTTTAAATGGGAGTAAACTTTTCTCTGGCTGTACTTGCATTAAGCCAAGCTGCTTTGACACACATCGAGGATGTGGGAGCTTCGAGTTTGTTTTTGTTTGCCATTTATAGCAGAGTTAATCTGTATTTACTCTGTTGTAAATAAATGGAGATTTTGGCCCATTGGCTTCAGAGGAAGCGTGTCCGGGTTAGAACTGCCCCTTATCTTTAAGGGACGGATCCTAAGCAGGACTGCCATTTTCAAGACATCCAAAATCTTGAGACTGGCTTCCAAAATAATGACATTTAAAAATATTATATATGTTTTTAGGCCAGACTTCTGATTTTAACCCCTTCCTGTCATCCCCAGGGTATGTGTGTGAAACAGTTAATGTCACCCTCTCTCCCATACTGGATAAGGAGATTTATAGAGTCTGCTGCAGGAGTCTCACCCTTCTACCCAAACACATGTCTGATCTGCTTCACTGCAGCTGCAACAGAACATTTACTTGTGTTTCATACAATTTAGCTTTAACTAATCAGTTGATGAGATTTTCACCACTTCCCTTGGTGAACTATTCCACAGCCTAATGCATCACTTGTCAGGAAACCTTAATTATGATGATTTACAGTATCCAAAAATGTGCTAGTTGCTTTGACAAAGCAAATTTAACAGTTCTTAATTTCATCCCATTAGTCCTTTCTGTTACTTCTTTTATATGCTAAGCAATTCCTTTCCCCTCAATCATTTATATATATATGTTTGTATTGTGTGTCCACTCAGTCCTCTTTTAGCCATGCTATACATGTTTCACCCTTCTACAACTTCCTAGAAAGTCAGTCTCTTTCAGTCTCCTAAGCATCTGTGTTTCTCTTCACTGAAGGTCTGCAAAATGGAGTGCCATAGTAAGATCTCGTTTCCACTCTGTGTGGATCAACATTGCAGTGAAAGATCCACCGGGTGTCAATTCAGAAGGTCTAATGAAGACTTATTAAGTTGACCACTGATCACTGTCCTGTTGACTCCAGTATTCTACCACAATGAGAAGAGTAAGGGGAGTCCATGATGGTTTCTCCCATTGACCCAGCATAATGTAGAGCCCATGCTAAGCAGATCTAAGCTATGTTGATTTGGGTTATGCTACTAACAAAGCTCAAATTGCATAGCTTAGATTGACTTTTCCTGTAGTATGCTAGTGACAGGATACAGTATACCCATCCACATGCAAAACAAACACAAAATGTCTAGCTACACATCTGAGCCCTCAGCAGCATCAGAAAGTTTTTTTTTTTTTTTTTTTTTGCTTTCTGTTTTTGCTGTAAGTGAAGGTGAACAGTTGCTTGTGGGAATTTTCCAGAAGTGGAAGAAGAGCAGTCTTTCTTTGGCCTTATGAGGTTTATTTTCTTTGGCCTTACAAGTGATTAATAAATATCTAGCTATTGATAAAATGTCTTGGGATATTTAATATTGAAAAATCACTTAAGAAGCTCAGGGAGCAGCCCCTTTGCCTCTGCTGCCACTTGCAGAGCTCTTATAGGTCTTTATTATGACATGTATGTGTAAGGCTAAGATTTAATAATGAGTATTTTTAGTATAAGTCATGGACAAGTCATGGGTAATGAACAAAAATGCATGGTCCGTGACTTGTACTACAAATACCCCTGACAAAATCTTAGGTGCTGTGACGATAAACGAGGTCGTGGGCAGGCTGTCTCTGCTGCTCTAGGAGACCTGGGACTTTTACAGTGCAGGGTCTTGCAGCAATGCTACTGGACCTGCTCTACTTCATCTTGCTGGCTCCCTAGCATAACTCAAGAGGACAGGGCAGGGGCTTGGGAAAGGGAGGGAGTGAGGGTGGGGCCTGGGGCAGTTGTGGGGATTGTCTCTGGCCCCAAACTCCCCTAGAGATGGCCCTGGTCATTACTATTGCTGCAGGAGTCATGGAGTTCCTGTGAAGTGACTGAATCCAGAAGATTGGAAAAGAACAAAGATAGTGTCTATCTATAAAAAGAGAAATAAAAACAACCCAGGAAATGACAGACCAGTCAGCTTAACTTCTGTAGCAGGAAAGATAACGGAGCAAATAATTAAGGGATCTATTTGCAAACAAGCAGAAGATAATAAGGTGATAGTAACAATGACTTAAACATTGATTTGTAAACAACAAATCATGTCAAGCCAAATTGATAACTTTGACAGGATAACAAGCTTTGTGAATAAGAGGGAAGCACTAGATGTGTTATATCTGGACATTAGTGTAACATTCGATAGAGTCTTTCATGACCTTCTCATTAACAAACTAGGGAACTACAACCTGCCATGGAGTTACTATGAGGTAGGTACATAACTGGTTGGATAGCCCTTCTCAGAGAATAGCAGTCGATAGTTCACAGTCATGTTGGAAGAGCATGATGAGTGGGGTTCCACAAGGTCCAGGATTAGGAGCTGTTCTGTTCATCTTCATCAATTATTTAGATAATGTCACACATAGTATACTTACAGAGTTTATGGATGATACCCAAGTGGGAGGGGTTGAAAGTGCTTTGGAGGATAAAAATTATAGTTCAAAATGAGGTAGACAAACTGGAGAAATGGTCTGAGGAAAGTAGGATGAAACACCAGAAAGGACAAATGCAAAGTATTCCACTTAGGAAGAAACAATCAGTTGCACACATACAAAATGGTAAATGACTACCGGGGAATGCATGCTGTGTAAAGAAATCTAGGTAGCATAGTGGACCATGAGCTAAATATGAGTTAACAGAGTAACACTTGTGCAAAAAAATAAAATAAAATAAAACAAAATCAGGCAGAATGTATTAACAGGAGTATTGTAAGCAAGACACGAGTAATTATTCCACTTTACTCTTCATTGATTAGGCCTCAGTGAGAGTATTGTGTTCAGTTCTGGGTGCCTCATTTCAGGAGAGATGTGGACAAACTGGAGAATGTCCAGTGGTGAGGAACAAAAATTATTTAAAGCCTAGAAAATATGCTCTCTGAAGGAAAAAATTGAGTTGTTTAGTCTGGAAAAGACAGAGCTGGGACATGCTAACAGCTTTCAAGTACCCGAAAGTTTGTTGAAATGAGGAGGGGGAAAAATTATTCTCCTTAATCTCTGATGATAGGACAAGGAGCAATGGGCTTCGATTGCAGCAAGGGAGCATTGGGTTGGACGTGAGGAAAAGCTTCCTAATAGTCAGGGTAGTTAAACACTGGACTAAATTGTCTAAGGAGGTTGTAGAATCTTCATCACTGGAGATTTTCAGGGCAGATTAGACAAATTCCTGTCAAGGACGAGCCTAGATGGTGCTTGGTCCTGCCATAAGTGTAGGGGCTGGACTTGATGACCTCTTGAGACTTCTTCCTGCACTCTTGTTCTGTGACTTTTGTGACCCACATGACACAGTTGCAGCCTTGTTTATGTGTTATGGACATTAGTTTATTTACATCATATGCTCAGTACTACGTTTCTTCCTTTCTTGCTCACATCTTAGTATGTCCTCTCTTTCATCAGACAAGAATGCCTTGTTCCCAGTATGTTAAAACATAAAATGTATTTAAGTGTGTGGTCCTCATCTAAATGTTCTGTGGTGGTGTGTTTTGTACAAGCAATGAAAAATATTGAGGTTCTTTGAATAAAATATGGGATGTGACTTTGCCATACCATACACACCACGTATTATACATCACATTTTATGATCTATCACTCAGTCATTAGAAGCAGAGATTTAGATAATTTTTGAGGATGTGAGATATTTCCTGCTGACTTAATACTTTTTTTTTTTGCAATGATTGCATATAAGGAAAAGATGCCCTTTTGGTATAGAGGTTCTGCTGCTGAGAGAGTTGTCACCTCTGACTGTCTGACCCTTTGTTTTGCCATGGCAGATGTCTATTATGTTGTCTGAATCAGTCTGCGGGAGGTTTCTTTCCCCACTGTACCATAAACACAGTATGTGTACAATACAAAATGATTGAATAGTGCACCTCTCATTCAGATTGCATCTCAGACCCTGTCCAAGTGCTAAATAATGTAATTGGACGTTAAATAATAAATAATAGCAGAGGCAGAACAAAATTAAGTATAAGGCTGAAAATATGCGTTTTTCAAATGAGTGGTGGAAAGTGTTGGACAGGGAAAGAAAGAAGAGGTGCCCTAGTGGGAGTCGAGACTAAAGCTGTGAAAGAGAATGCTTTCACAAACCAGTGTGCAAATAGTGGGACCAGACAGAGAAGAGGGTAATGCTGGATGAGCAGAGAGAGCCGAGGAAATGAATAAATATAGATAGGGATCTCTGGGAAGAACTAGCTTGTTAGCTCTTTGGAATAAGGAATATTTTAATAAAAAAACTTTCCATTGCAAATATTTCCTAGGCTGCTGTCTAACTCCAGTCAAATGTCTGCACATGGGTCCTTTTCTAGAGCAAAATACTAGGGGTCAGAGTTTCAAAACACTGGGCCTGATTCCTTTCTTGTCCTGGTTTTACACCACACTACTAACTTAAATTATACATTCCTGTTAAATGATATATTCCTGATTAACACAGGTGACACAGGTGACACAGGTGTAAGGGTGGTGAAAAGTCAAGCAAGACCCTACCCTCTGTTTGTGCACCTGCACTGTGTTGTAAATTCTATTTGCAAATGGCTCTCAGGTAGATTTGCTTCACATGAAAATCTGCTAGTTTCATGCATAAGGAATAGTGTGCATAAACTACCTGTAAATTATTACACATACAAAGATGTACAGTTTGGGACCCCCTTTGAAAGGCCATATCCTTCTCTACATCACATTTTGAATGTCTACGGCATTCACCTCTCCCCCTGCTCCCAAAATATCAAAGGAAGTATGTAGCCCTTAAGGTATTTCACTCAGAAGAAGCTAATGCCTTGTGCCACTTCAAGAGTTAGGATGTGCACTGTACTTTATCCCCTTTGCATTTGAGCTGAATCTATCAATTTTGAGCAATTTCACAGAAGAAATGAAGAGATTAATGGAATGGAAAGTACAGAACTGTGCAGCTGACGACTGTCTAACTGTCTGATTGACATGGATGAAGGCAAAAATAAAATAAAAAGAGCCAGGAAAAATGTTTATTGTTTTTCAGTTTCTAGGGGACTATTTAAAAATAAACAAAAAAGTTCACACAGATTTGAGCGCCAAATCAAAATTGATCTCTGCAGGGCTTCCCAAAGAAGGAAGAGCTATGAGAGGAATCAGAGTGACTGGCATCTCAATGCCGCTGTCTAGTGATGTAGAAACTAGTTTTCTGCCTGACTGCTCAGACCCCAGAGCAAACTACTTTCAGAGAAGAAACAGACAAGACATGCATTAAAGAAAAGTCCTGAGATGCCACTAGTGAAATAGTAAGTATCCTTCAACATCAGAAACAAAATTCAGCTCAAAACACAAAGCAGTTAAGTAGCACTTTAAAGACTAGCAAAATAGTTTATTAGGTGATTTTGCTAGTCTTTAAAGTGCTACTTGACTGCTTTTTGTTTTGATAGTGTATAGACTAGCATGGCTTCCTCTCTGTTACTATTAAAATTCAGCTCATCTAACTCATGCAGGTAGTCCCATTGGTGCCAATAGAACCACGAGCAAGAAAGGGGAAGAGGCCCATAGTTATCTTGAGTACAGTGTTCAGTATTCTGCTCTTGATAGTAACTACGAGAGTTCATGTTTTTCTAAATCCCTGTTTTAATCTTTTAATCTCTTTTTCTGCCTTGTATTTTTCATCTTATTCCCTTCCCTCTTCAGAACAGGGAGCCCAAACTTACATGATGTTTGTATTATTGTATTAGACTTGGTCAACACTAGGCAGGTAAGTCGTTTGCAGACACACAGTTCTATCTACAGCAGTTGTGTAGCTAGTATCGACATATCTGCAACTGACTTAACTGGCCATCTTCACAGAGGGAGGTCAATGGGAGAGTGGACCTCCCTTAGTTCTCACGATATCAAGGAGTACAGGCATCAACTGATGACTCCAGATTTATCGATTTCACACATCTCTATGACCGGGTCAATCTTATTATTAATCCTTTTTATTACTGTGAAACCTAAGGACCAGTCAAAAGTGGGAGCCTTGTTGTATGACTCAGAGGAGAAGCTGGCCCTGCCTGAAAGAATTTAAAGAATTTAAATCTAACTAGACCAATCAACAGGGTCAGGGCAAGGGGAAGAACACACAAGCAGAGTGGTCGATGTGATGGCAGCAAACATGATGTTCCATAATTTTGAGGGAGGGGGTTTAGTTAGGAGGTGATCTGTTTGGATCTGTTATGTAGCAAGACAAGGCAAGTGAGGATGAAGGGGAGAAGATGGTAAAAGGGCAGGTGCAGGATGAAAATGAGATAAAGAGACTATGATAGAGTGAGGCAAGAGAGGATTGGCTCAAACAGCCAATCAGCACAGAGCAGATGAAGTCCAGTCCAGACTGCAGTAGCACTTTCCAGCAGTGTACTAAGCAACATGATTAACATCTGTCTCATGTTTATTCTCTCATCCTCTCCCCAGGGGGACAGTTATATGTTCAGTGAAGTATTTTGTTAAGTTCGGATTTCTTTCTTTTCTTTTTCTTTTTGGGATGGGGGAGGCAGGGTTGATGCATATATTGATCTGTATTTATGTTAAAGAAGCAAAAGAAAAGAAATGAGCTTCTCACGTAACATGGAAGGAAGTTGGTGGCATGGGGTGCACAGCGTGGAGTTAGTTTCTCCCTCACAGACAGGCTTTATACTTATTGTAGAAAATTACATTGTGCCAAAAGGGTGAAATTGTCAGTCACATTCTCCATCCTGAAGCTTTAGTTTTTAGACCTCCTCATCCCAGGCCAATGAATTTCATGAAGATAAGGATTCAAAACTTGAACTGGATTCAATCCCTAAGGACTTATATCAATAATGATGCTTTCTTCAGGTTATGATGTTGGAAAAAGGAACAGAGCACACTTACTACTCCTTAGGTGCAAGCCCCTTCATGAGTTCTTGTATAGGTCTTAATTATCCTCTACTAGGACAAGTGTTTGGATACTGCAGTTTGGACATTAGCTCAAGAGGCATTAATTAGGGTGAAACAAAAGAATGAGAGGTTGTAAACAGCTGTGCTTCAGGGGTAGACACTGAGAGTACCAGTTCAGGGTAAATTGCTTAGCATGCAGGCTACTACAGCCCAAGGCAGGGGTCCTCCACTATAAGGTACACCAAAATGCTCAGAATGAAAACTCTCTCACCACACTGGCTAGCAAGAAGTAATACAAGCAATTCTATCAGACAGTTCTGCTCCCGTGTCTCACCACCAGCAGCACTCGTCATAGAGAAGAGTGGTTATGAAAACCAATCTCATCAATTAAATGTTTCCTCTCATCCCAAAGGACCAGGCACACACCCAGTCAAGATATAACTTAGACCTTACCCAAAATTACACTGTTGCAAATATTTTAGTATTTAATATCTAAAGGTTTATTCATAAAAGAAAGAAAAGGAGATGAGAGTCAAAATTGTTAAAGGACTCAAATACATACAACATTTGCAAAGTCCTTGATTCAGGTGTGTATCATCAATGGTACAAAATGCTGGATCAAATCAAGTGTCTGATTACTTCCAAGTCATTGGAAGGACCTGAATTCATTTGTTAGAATGTTCCCATTGGTTAAAGTCTATGTCAAGGGGCTTGAGCAGAAGAGAAGTTAGTCCAGGAAAGAGGTAAGATAGAGTCATTTCCAGAGTCTTTTATATCTCCTAACTTATGGAGGGAATCCTGTTGTTCTTACTGTGGAAAATTAAAACCCACAAGATGGTTTCCAGTCACATGCACCATTGCAAACCATCTGTCCATGCATGATTCAGTTCAGTTCAGTTCTTTGCAGGTGAAAGCCATTGTCCACATGTTAATTTGAACATTGCCATGAAGGCTCATCAGATGTCGATTTACAAATAACCACCTGTAACACCTTAATGACTAACAAATGCATAAGGTCATGAGCTTTTGTGGGTATAACTCACTTCCTGAGATATGGATTGTCACCTTTCAAAGGCTCATTGTGAGTCAAGTACTTCTTCATGGGCCGTTCAATTTGAAGAGTCCCTTCACAATATGTTGACCAAACCTCTTAGTATTTCCCAGGAGCAAACATTTGAATACGGGTGTAGAACCAGTACTCATAACTTCAGATGTGAAAAATGTTACATGCATATCAATGGCATATTCATAATTAGCAAATCATAATTATTTCACAGACATATCACGTCACATTTCATACAAGATTTGTTGCAAATATGTAACTGTGGATGGAGCGATGATCTATATGGTCGTATTTTAATTAGATAAAATCACAATGAATGAAGTGAAGAAGATGGAAAATTAGACAAAGTATAAAGAACAACTTTATAGATTTTAAAGCCAGAAGGGGCAATTATCATTATCTCGTCTGACTCCAACATAAGTTTGAGACATAGAAATTCCACCATTCATTCCTGTGTATGAAATAGACTTGCAAGAAAAGCAGTAGAAGCCCTTTCCTGGGACATATTAAAACTAGACTGGACAGAGCTCTAGAACATGTACTATAGGAACACAACTGCCTTGACAGGGAGATGGGCTAGATGCTCCAATAGGTCTTTTTAGATTCTAAATCTTATGGTCCTATGATAAAAAGATTGCAGACTGTTGAGGAACAGTTCCTGGGTTATATAAGTCTGTTTCCTTGGTTGTCCACAGTTTAAATATACATATTTTTGTTATTCATCCAATCACTGTGTTTGAACTTCTCTTGACCACAGCTAGAATCTACCACTACCATTATTATCCAAACTCTGTATATTGTTGCTGACATCATTGATGCTGATGTTATCCAAAATAAAGAGCTAAAAATATATTTTGTATATTGCAGCACTATATTGCAGCCAGATAGTTGGGGTCATATACTATGACATGCAAACTCATCAAATGGTAATTGGAGGTGCACAGCTCTTCTGAGGATACATCTGTACTCTACATTAGTGACAGTGGCATGTAGCTACAGAGAAAAGGAAGCTGTGTTCATACTGCAGTGTGTAACCACACATCAGTGAAAGTGGAGAGGGAGAAGGGAGCAGGGAAAGACCCTTTCTCCACTGCCTCCCTCTCCACCACAGCCTTTCTCCACTTCTAAAATCTCTAGAAGCCTCTATAGTGGGGAGCTGGCAAAACCCTTCCAGTTGCCTTCTCACTACAAGAGTCTTTCCCCACTGCCTCTCCATTCAAGAGCTTGTCTCTGCTTCCAATCTTTCCTTTCAAAGAGTTACAGCTGCAGCAGTGGAGGGGTAAGGAGGATACTGCACTGATAGGGAAACACAGCTGGTTCAAGATGAGAACCTTTTGGAGATATATATTGGGTACATGTCAATGTGTTTCAGGCCTGCCTTTATTCGTCTAAGCCATGCTTTACTATCAACACTGTTATTTAGACTCATGTTTGTGGGCTACTTTCCTCCATAAGAAGTGTGCAGTATAGATATTTTTTTAGAAGAACTCTGTACTTCACAGGATCAGGCCCCTAATTTATTTCATCTTCATGACCAATCCATCTATTCTGTTTGGTGCTTTAAATGAACACAAGACACATTTTGTTAATCAGACATGGTAAAAAACTTGTGGATATTTTACTCACCGGCAATGCCATCATCACAGCATGATGATTCTTCAAAGTATCTTATACCTGTAATGAATTTGCAGTTTATGGCTCTTCCCCAGTATCAGTCACCATCTGTGACTGTTATCTCAGATTGGGAGGGGGAGAGGAGAGCATAGCTAGAGGCTGAATTTGCAATATAAATTAACAGCCAACTAGAGCTTAGTGTAGATTATTAATTTGTATTTGATTATAACTGTAGACTGAGTGAGAAAAAATTAGTTTGAGAAAATTAGGGAGAAAAAATATTTGTTGGTGTAATTCGGATTTGGAAAGTGGCCATGGGATCGTGACACCAAAACTACATTTGTTGAAATGGAAAGCATGCTAAACTTGATGGAATTTAGATGAAGAGGAAGAGCCTTAAAGGACACTTCAGATAGTGGTGAAAGTTTGTCTAGAGACCCGGGACAAATGACATTGGCTTGATGATTGTGAAATGATAAAGTTAAGGTTAACAGGGGGCTAGCAAAGACGGTTGTCAGTGCTAGTATTATTATTTGAAACACATTACGTTGGTAATAAGTACATCTTATTCATTACACTTAATCTTGCTGGCTTTTTCTCTGATTGAAGTAACATTTATTACAGAAAAAAGGTCATTTTAAATTAAAAATAGTTGCTAGAATGCTACACTTTTGTTGCACATACAGGGGTAGAAGCAGGTATCTGGTTGGAGTACAATATTCTTAATTTCCTGTCTTCAGCTGCTTTATAGGGTTTACATATACTGTTAAATACTTTTCTTGATCCACCATCAAAGTGACCATTTATTTGGTGACCATAATGATTGTTCTACATGTGTACATAAAGCCACGTCTTGTGGTCTTTACTAAGGCAAAGCTTATGTGGGCAATAGTATTTCTGGTCCATAGCGCTATTTCAAAATAGCACCATTGGAGCCAAATATGGCCTGTTTCAAAAAGGGTGTTATTCCTCAGGGAATGAGGTTTACTGCAATCAATGCACCTGTTATTTCAAACTTATTTCAAAATAGCATTTGTATCATTTAGACAATGCCGAAGTTATTTCAAAATAACTGCTGTTGTTTTGAGATAACTTCGCCATGTAGACATAGAGTAAGGCATGAGTGGCAATTATTTGGTGCCTGCCCTGTTCTGAAATAATTGTGTTATCTAAATTGGCTCTGAATGCACCATTTTTCTGTTGCCTATTTTCAGATGTCACAGCCTCCTCTATAGCAGGTAGAGTATATATTTAAGATATGAAACAATGAAAAAAAATGTTCTTAACAGTCTGCAGTTTATTAGAATTCTAAGTTTCCAGAATAGGAACTCAGTTTTGTTTTTCTTTTATTGCAGGGCAAAGGTACTTCAGGTACATCAGGCACTCAGAAGAAGGTAAAGAGAACTCTGCCCAACCCACCTCCAGAAGATGCTACCACAGGGACTCAATCAGCATTCACTACTGTGGGGTCAGTTTCACGCAGAAGGATCTGTAGAACCAACACCATGGCAAGAGCTAAAATTCTCCAAGATATAGACAGGGAATTGGATCTGGTAGAACGAGAGTCAGCCAAACTTAGGAAGAAGCAAGCAGAACTAGATGAGGAAGAAAAAGAAATAGATGCCAAACTGCGGTATTTAGAAATGGGCATCAATAGGAGGAAAGAAGCCCTGTTAAAAGAAAGAGAAAAGAGAGAACGTGCCTATCTCCAAGGAGTAGCTGAGGAACGTGATTACATGTCAGACAGTGAAGTTAATAATACCAGGCCTACTAGAATGGAAACCCAGCATGGCTTGGAAAGACCACGAACTGCACCGCAAACAGAATTTAATCAATTCATTCCACCACAGACCCAGCCGGACACACAGTTTGCTACTCCTACAAGTCCTTATACCCAATATCAATATTCTTCTCCTGCTCTCCCTACTCAGGCACCAACACAGTATCCGCAACAGTCACATTATCAACAGCAGCAGACTTTATATCATCAACAGGTTTCACCCTATCAAACCCAATCAGCCTTCCAGCCTGTGGCAACCATGTCCTTTACTCCCCAGGCACAGCCTCCACCAACCCAACAGTCATATCAACTCCCATCACAAATGGTGGTGCTACAGCAAAAGCCAAGGCAAACAACACTGTATTTGGAGCCTAAAATTACAACAAACTATGACGTGATTCGTAATCAGCCTCTCATGATAGCACCTGTTTCCACTGACAGTACTTATGCAGTTTCCCATCTGGGCAGTAAATACAATACCTTGGATTTAAGACTAGGTCTGGATGAGAGAAGCAGCATGGCTAGTAGCCCCATATCAAGCATATCTGCAGATTCATTCTATGCAGACCTAGACCATCACCACACACCACGAAATTATGTGCTGATTGATGACATAGGAGACCTTTCAAAGGGAACGGCAGCATTAAGCTCTGCTTTTAGCCTCCACGAGAAAGATCTGACAAAAACCGATCAGCTTCTTCGAACTTCTGAGGCCCGGAGGGCACAGGAAGTGACAGACTTCCTAGCACCACTTCAAACTTCTTCTAGATTACATACCTATGTGAAAGCTGATGAAGATCCAATGGAAGATCCATATGAACTGAAGCTTCTAAAACATCAGATCAAACAGGAGTTCCGCAGGGGTGCTGAAAGCCTCGATCACCTTGCTGGCCTTTCTCAGTATTATCATGCAGATAGCAGCTACAGGCATTTCCCTAAATCTGAGAAATACAGCATAAGCAGGCTCACACTTGAGAAACAAGCAGCCAAGCAGCTCCCCGCAGCACTCCTCTACCAGAAACAGTCAAAGCACAAGAAAGCTTTGATAGACCCAAAACTGTCGAAGTTTTCACCTATCCAGGAAAGCCGAGACCTCGAGCCTGACTATTCAAGCTACATGACTTCCAGTACTTCATCACTTGGGGGCATTACCTCCAGGGCAAGGCTTCTTCAGGATGATATCACTTTTGGCCTCCGAAAAAATATCACAGACCAACAGAAATTCATGGGGCCAACACTGACATCATCCCTTGGAGCCAACATTGGGACGACGATAGGTCCAACAATGAGATCCACTCTGCAAGATGAAGCTGACAAGTCTTATAGTAGCGGGAGTAGATCAAGACCCTCATCCAGACCCTCTTCTGTCTATGGACTTGATTTATCATTAAAAAGAGATTCCTCTAGCTCTTCTTTAAGACTGAAAGCTCAAGAGCCTGAACCTTTAGATATTTCTTTTAGTCATGCAGCTCCCTCTGGAAGAACTAAACCTACAAGTCTACCTATTAGTCAAAGTAGGGGTAGAATACCAATTGTAGCACAGAACTCAGAAGAAGAGAGTCCATTAAGTCCTGTTGGTCAGCCAATGGGAATGGCAAGAGCTGCAGCTGGACCCTTGCCACCTATATCAGCGGATACCCGAGAGCAGTTCGGATCAAGCCATTCACTACCTGAGGTTCAGCAACATATGAGGGAAGAATCACGGACTCGTGGATATGATCGTGATATAGCCTTCATCATGGATGATTTCCAGCATGCAATGTCAGACAGTGAAGGTAAACTGGGCATTAGACTTCTGTGTTACTATCGCAACACAAATCCTCTTTGTTATGCATGCATCTGATTTTTATCATCTTATGAGGACTTGTTCTTTTGTGTTCCTTTGTGCATCTTTTGTATATCTCTTCTATTTTGTTTTGTTTGTTTTATTCTAAAAGCAGATTCTGAAAGGTGCTTGAATATAATAGTATGTTCATGTCATTTGTTGTTGATTTGGTTTCCTTTTGTTTTGCTTGTGCATTGTCTTTTTATTTGTTCATTTCTATTTTTCTAAAGACATATAAATTAAATGATATGTATATAAAATGTACCACATTCTCTCCTCTTCAGTCCATACATGGGGCTTTATCCATTGAAATTTGATTGTTGATTTTTGCATGGTTTCTTTGAAAAGTTAATGATGTGCCCCCCAAATCTTTAAAAACAGTTTACTCTAGTAAGAAAAACTGGATGCATAAAATTACATTAAGGTTTTTGAGACTCAGTAACTCAACTTCCTGACATACACAGGGGTAGAACTGCACCACATAAGCAAGAATATTTTGCTCTAAAAGTTAGTATTGTATATTAGAATGGTAAAGAGCTTAATGTAATAGCAAATGAACATTCTAAGTATGGTCTGTTAAAATACATATTGTCATGTGGACTACTGGGCATTCAGAATTGTGATTATGTAAGAAAATTTATTCTTCAGATAACACTAGGTAACCTCACTCATCAATAAACTTGCTTAAAATTTTTCACTTTCACTGATGGATTATCCAGCTTAACTGGTTGTATGCGAACTCCATACAGTACTTCTACCAGATAAGCATAAGAGCTTATCTCACTTAAGTTCATGAACAGGAACCTTTTTCATGTATTATAAATGGTGTAATTAAAAAGTATTTAAATAATACAGCAGAATGTTAAGCTGGTGTTAAGTACTGAATAACTGCAAATTATGCATCCGCTTGGTTTGACTGTAGTAAAATTTAAAATATTTTCAAACTGTTTAAAAATCAAAGTCATGCTGAAGGAAAAGGAAACACACATGTTTACATTATCATCTGCTTTTTGTGGTACATGCTCTGTTGACTTTTCTTGTGTGTATTTACTGCACAATAAAAAACAAATTTTGCATGCACTGTGATGTTTGTTAGTGAGAATAATTACTGTAAAAGAATTATTTGCATGAATATGAAGTGGGAATGATTGCTTCTTCTTGTACTCATACATAACCCACATTTATTATTTTGAAAAAGCATTGCTTTCCTTTGTTCGTGAGTAGTGTCACTTTGAATTCCACAGGGGAAATCTTGGTTTAGAAGATGAACATTTGCTTTTTTTTATTTGATCTTACACTGTTGTGAACTGATAAGATGCAAGTTATTGTTCTGTAAGCTTTTGTGCATCTTGGGTCCTGACCTTGAAACTTTTAAAGCTTTTCATGACTAAGGACCTGATTTTGCACAGTGCTGAGTACCTATGTACTCAGTGTGAGGGAGTTACCAGCCTAGGGCCTCATTGACTCCAGTAGAACTCTCTACAGGTGCAGTAGTCAATCTGCAAGCTCTGTTGCAGGATCAGGCCCATAACTTCTTATATTGCTGAGGATATAAAATTGCTCTTCTTAAGGTTCTCAGTGAAATTCCCAGCTCCAATCAACCCACCCAACCACATGCAAAATTCCCATATAATCAATAAAAAGTTCATAAGATTTTCTTTTAAACTTGAAAACAATCACAGAATTCATGACCACTTTGACAGAAACTCAGCTTGATCTTTAAAGTCTTCATATGGAATTTTACAAGTACGCTAGCTTTCTGAAGAAAGAAGGCATATTTGAACTGAGAGAGAGATTCTGTTTCCGGATTTCTCCTGATTAGATGATGATACAGATTGTGGCATTCAGAATCAGTATCTTGGATCAGAACAGGGCCTTTGTTTTTTAAGCATAAAATTTGGCCAAGTGTTTCATCATGAAGCTGATAAATGCGCTCAATCAGTTATTTGCAGCTAATGTGTGAACTGTCGAATATTTCCATAATACATGGTAGTGGATTATTAAGAGTGGTTAAACACTATCTGGACAAACATCAACATATGATAATATTTCATTATATTGTATGCATGTGGATCTACTGGATAAATAATGTTGTCTATAGGTTAACAACAGGAATCTGTGCACATGCTGGATAAAAATAGGCTTCTTAATATTTGTGCCAAAATACAGATTTGTCCGAAAGACCTTAATGGCAACAATATTTCAACATGTATTTATATTGCTTTTAACATCATATATAATGTTCCTTAAAGAGCCATTTATTTATAGCTAGCCATTTCCCTTTTTTGTTTGGGAAATAAGATACGTTTATAACTTTCTTTTATGCTAAAATGTTATAATATTTGTTTGTTTGTGTTTACAAACTCTGTTAAGCAATTCAGGTCATGTTTACTAAAGACTTATAAACAGACAAAAAATACACTAAAATTTTGCATTTTTAATATCCTTGGTGGCACTGAATAACTGCATTTACTCCTGTTACTATAGCAACAGCAGGACTTGTTTTAGTTCTGTAATTTTCTAGTGACTCTACTAAAACAAATCCTGTCTTTTTCCAATGCTAAATTTATAATGATTATTATAACATGAAATTCAGATGTTCCACAGGACTCTAATTAGCTACAGTTTATCACATTTTGTATTGACATGTGTACACGTGGATGAAAATCTGCAGGTTCTAAAATTTAACTAGTATTTAACTTATAGGCCCTGATCTCACATTGGTGCAAATCAGAAGGAACTGGCCAAGTCAAACATTACAGCTCAGCTAGTTTGTATGCGAAGAGAATCAAATCATAGGGTTCTTTCACACTTTCCTTGCACACGACAAAGCATAACTGGTATTCTTTGTCCAGGAAAAATTCACAATGTATGAATTAAGATGTACAGTGGGATCCAGTGAATGGAATTTAAAATGAAAATTCCTGCAGCATTTCTCACCATGTTTTAAAGCGAGCTTTTCTTGTTCTTCAGTCTTTGTTTTGTGGTTCACAGGACCATCCCTTGGGGTGGGGCGGGGGGGAGCAGGGCACCTCCCCCACCACCACAAGCACCACTCCTGCCCTGCCACTGCTCTGCCTCTTCCCTCAACTCCTGCCCTGTGGCCCAGGCACTCTGCTTCCTATTACCACTGTGAAGCCAAGCACAGCATGCTGGGATATGGGCAACAGCATGGAGCAAGCTGCTGAGTTATTCTGGCTCCCACTGCCATTGTGAGTGGGGAGGTCTGTCCCCTGTTGCCATCCCTCGCCAGACCCTGCAGGTCACATTCGAAAGATGATTGAGTTAGCTGCCGCAGGGCCCGCCCCCCCCCCGCCCCGCCCAAAGCACAAGGCCTGGGGTGGCCACCCAAGCCATCCTATAGACAGGATGGCTCTGGTGATGAACAATGATTTACTTAACCAGATTCCTTTTTCACAGAACAGTTCACAGAGTTTCTCCAAAAAAATTGGCTATACAGTGCAGACATCCTTTAAGGCAAGGTCTTTGAAGGAGTCATTGCTATAATGACTGCATCATAACAGTTCAGGGGCAGCTAAGGCCTGATGTGCACTAGAAAATTAGGTTGGTTTAACTGTGTTGCTCAGGGGTGTGAAGAACTCCTGTGTAGCTAGAACTAGGTTGATAAAAGAATCCTATTTTCGACTTTGCTGCCACATCTCAAGGATGTGGCTTATCTACTCCATTGGAGGAACCTCTCTTGTCAGCATAGATAACATCATCACTGAAGCACTGCAGTGGAGTATCTGCACCAGCACAGTTATGCCACCGTAGTATGTTAAGTTTTAGCAAACTATCAAAAGTGTGTGAAGTCTGCCATGTATTTGTAAGCACCTAGACTGAGGAAAGGATCATAGCATTCAATACTTGTTTATTTGTTTTTTCTGATATTAAATATTCGTAGTCATAAAACAGACAAGATCTCATTCGTGTCTCCTCTGTCACCTCCGACTTAATTGTACTTGAATTTGTCTTCAGTTTTGCCTGTAAGTTTGCTTGAGCTGCATGGCGAATTAATAACCACTGTGCATGTTTGCTGTGTGCACCAAACTGTTGTTCTTCTCTGAGCTGTGAGTCAGAATATTTGACGTGTCCTTGGTTTTCAAAGCCTATCACCTCCGCCGTGAAGAGACAGATTGGTTTGACAAGCCCAGGGAGTCTCGTCTGGAGAATGGACATGGCTTTGACAGAAGACTGCCAGAGAAGTTATCCCACTCCAGACCACCAAGTCAACATCAAGATCAAGTAAGATGTGTCTACAGTTTTGTGGATATTCTGTAGAAATCTTGTTAAGTCATTCTGCCCTGTAACATGTGGACCACTAGATTTACTAAAATCCAGCCTCATTTTAAGCAGCTTAGAACAGAAACAGTCATCAGTAGTACATGGTGGCTTTATACACTGATATTTATTATCCCTATTCTTTAGGATTAATTTTAGCCTTAAACAGTTTTTGGGTGGAATTAACCTGCTCACCTGGAATTACATAGGCAGTGGATATACCCACAAAGAAAGATTGTCTCGTCTAATTTTGCATTATTTATTTTAACCCAGACTGGTTTAAGACTTTTCATTTTTTAAGCTTTTAGGAAGAGGGCTGGCTTTACTTTGAGGTGGTGTTACTAAGGGAACTGAATAGTGCTGTCAAATTACACAGGTGTAATCCCTGTAGATCAGTGATGAATAACTGAACAAATCAATGGGCTTGCATTCATATAACGAGTAAGAATTTGGTGTGATCATTATACTGAGATATAAGAAAAACAGTGTTCCAGGTGTTTTAAACATGCTCACTTTGGGGTCTAGTTCACCTTCATGTATCCTGTTAGCATCGCTGAGGTTTAAACGCAGCGTCAGTAGATCCCTACATGTTTCACTTGTTACTTTGACTATCAAATACACTTCTTCAGATTCTGTCCTAGCTTTAGTGTGCAGATATGGGTGCAAATGAAAACAGAATTATAAACAAACTAATTGTACACAAACTAATACTTAATGTGCCACTGATAATTCCTTAAATAATATTTAAAGGGCCAGGTATTGCTATCCCCCCACCTACAGCATTTCTTTCTGGGTCAGTGAGAGTTTTAAACGCAGTTGAATGGCAGACTAACTCTCCATATTTAAATACAGGCATTTATTTAAACACATCATATAAATTAAGAATACTGTATATATTTTTTTCTTTTGCCTATTCTCCAGCTTAGAGTTTGCACAGTCCAGACTGCATTGTAATGAAACCTTAAAATGTTATCTGTCCTTCTGGAATAAAGGGTCTTTTATTTATAGGCAGTGCTTTTTTGTGCCAGTACTTGCCGGTACTGAGTATTGAGCACCTCGGCAGCCTCAGGTCTGGGGGTGGAGGGTGTGGAGCTGGCCAAGTAACAGCTCCTGCTTTTTTTTAAAAAAAAAAAGGCACTTTTTTCAGTAGGCCCATGAGGGTGTTAATCACAACCATAGAGCAGTTTCACAAAGTCTGACCTCCTGCACATCACAGGACAAAGAATCTCGCCTTTCCACTCCAGTAGTAGGCCCATAACATCTGGCTGTGTTACTGAAGTCTTCATAACTCAATTTAAAAGACTTTGAATTACTGAAAATTGTTTGCTGTAGTTCAAGACAAGGGACCTACTCAGAACACTGCAGAGGAGGGCAAAAACAATCTGACGGGGGGAAGATTCTGTCCTAGTTCTAGATGTAACCATCAGTTAGACTCTGAGCATGTAGTTGAGACCCATTAGCCAAACACCTGGCAATTAATTCTCTGAAGTAACTCCAAAACATTCAGCACCCCATTTCCCTTCATTGGAGAAATGAGCCAATAGCAGTAACAGACAGCTCATATGCCATTGCACCAAGGGAGGTTTAGGTTGAACATTAGAAAAATTTCCTGTCAGGGTGGTTAAGCACTGGAGTGAATTGCCTAGGATGGCTGAAGAATCTCCATCAAGGAATATATTTAAAAAACAGTTAGATGAAATATCTAATGGATGATATAGATGATGCTTGGTCCTGCTGTGAGGACACAGGACTGGACTAGATGACCTCTCAGTGTCCCTTCAGCTATGTCTACACTTGCATTCCTCTTTCGAAAGAAGTATGCAAATGAGGTCAATTGGAGATGCAAATTATGTACAAATTTGCATAACAGACCCATTATTTGCATATTCTTATTTCAAAATGGCTTCTTTCAAAAGAAGAAAACCATTGTAGACACTGCTCTTTAGAAAGTAAACCCCATCTTCGAAGGAATACTTCTTCCCATAAAAAAAGGGAAGAAGGATTCTTTCAAAGATGGAGTTTACTTTCGAAAGAGCAGTGTCGACACTGGTTTTCTTCTTTCAAAAGAAGCTATGTCAAAATAAGAATATGCAAATGAGATGTCAGATATGCTCATTTGTATCACATTTGCATTTTATTTACCTCTTTTGCATACCTCTTTTGCAAGCAGAATGCAAGTGTAGACACTGCCTTCCAGTTCTAGTATTCAATGGTTCTATGATCCCCTCCATAAACTTATCTTTGGGGTTTTATCTCATATAAAATACACAGCACTTTATTTTGAAACATTTTGGTGGAAATTGCCCTATTTTTAAACAACAACCCCAAATTCCAACCAGCTATACAAGGTACTTCAACAGCATGATTTCCCAGCATGAGTACAGGAAGAATAATTATTGGAGTTCTGCAGGGTTTGGTCCTAGATCTGGCTGTGTTCAGTATCTTCATCAAAGATTTACATAATGGCATAGATCAGAATGGGCAATAATTTTGATGCGTGGCCACTTCAAGCATGTGGTAAGTGATCAAGGACCACAGTCTTTCATTATATTAATGGAGGAGGTACAGGGTCTGGGATGGAGGTTGGGTGTAGAAAGGAGCTTGAGGTAAGTGTCTGGAGTTGAGCAGGGGTGTGTGGGATCTGGGAGGGAGTTTGGGTGATGGAGCAGGGGCAGCATCTGGGACAGGGTGTAGGTGAAGGAGATTATTCTGACCTGGGGAGGGACTAGATGAGGGGGTGCTGGGTATGAGAGGGGGTGTCACTTGTGCACGGGTGCAGGGATTTGGGTTGTGTTGAAAGGTCTGGAAGGGGGTTGTGACCTGGAGGAAAGGTATAGGAAGGGTTGCAGGGTCTGAGGAATATAGGTGCAGGAATGCAGGGTGCAGAGTGTTTGGATTAAGTGGGCTGTGGATACAGGAGTAGGTGCAGATGGTTAGGGTGCCAGAGGAAGGATCTGACTGGGAGGTGTTTACCTGGGCAGCTGCCTGCCAGCAGCCCAGCAGGTACCTTAGTTAGGGTCACTGCCTTCAATGCCCCCGCGCATGCCCAGAGTAGCTGCAGGGCCACGTGCACTACTATCAACTGAACACTCGGAGCTAGGGGAAGAGGTACTTCATATGCTGCCTGTTCTGTAAACAAGAAGTTTCTATTGGCCAGGAAGCAGCCTATGGGAGATGCTGGGTGTGGGAGCAGTGGGAGATACTTCTCCCCTGGGCTTTCAGCATTCACAGATGCACATGTGGCTCTGCAGCTGTCAGTTCTAAGTGCTGGTGGCAGGGCAGACAGGGAGCTGGCAGAGGCTCCTGCAAGCCTGATCCAATCTCTTGGCAGGCTAAATCTGGCCTGGGGGATGTATTTTGCCCAGCCCTGGCATTGAAAGTACTTTTATAAAATTTGCTGACAATACCAGGCTGGGAAGGGTTGTATACATGTCATTTCTTATGGAGGTGGGAAGGACTTCAAGAGGTCATCAAGTCCAGTCCTCTGCCCTCTCAGCAGGACCAAACACAATCCCTGACAAGTAACAAAGAGGAAGCCGTGCTAGTCTGTACACTATCAAAACAAAAAGCAGTCAAGTAGCACTTTAACGACTAGCAAAATGGTTTATTAGGTGAGCTTTCGTGGGACAGACCCACTTCTTCAGTCCCACGAAAGCTCACCTAATAAACCATTTTGCTAGTCTTTAAAGTGCTACTTGACTGCTTTTTGTTTTGATAATTCCTGACAATTTTCTTTTAAATCTATTTGCCCCAGACCCTTAAATGGCCTCTTCAAGGATTGATTTCACAACCCTGGGTTTAGAAGGCCAATGCTCACATCACTTTGCTATCCCTCCCCCTTTCACATATGCTTTGCAGTGTAGACTAAAATTCAAAATGATCTGGACAACCTGGAGAAATGGTCTAAAATAAATAGAATGACTTCAATAAAGACAAAAGCAAATGTTGCTCTGGGATGATTTTCAGGACAGTTGTAAGGAAAACAGGAGGAGTAATTCTGCCCTACACTGTGCTGATAATGCCAGCAGGAGCTGCCATTGCAGGGCTCTGTGTCCTGGGAGCAGCAGCCCCATGCTCCTCTCCGTTGGCCATAGTGTCTTCTGGGAGCAGAGCCTTGTGGATCAGCATGTACCCATTTCTATCACGCAGACACGTGTATCTGCACAGTGGTCTAGTACTGAGGTTGTTTCCAATCAGACACTTCTATGATGCAGTAGGGAGATCTAGTTTCCTTATTTCTGCTAAAGCACAAGGAGCATTCTACCTCCTCTCCCTGATTTAGGAGAAAGCTCCGCCACAGCTCTGTATAGGGTGGAGGGGAAGCTTCCCACAAATGGGGGCAGAATAGGGATGTGGGGAGTCAGTGGACACCAGAAGACTGGGCTGGTGGAGAAGTCCTGGGCTTCAATCTGTGAGGGAAGGTTGCAGGGGTTCCTACCTGCCCTCAGTCTAGTCCAGCCTCTCTGGGTCCCGCTTTGGAGACTCATCTGTACCCCCACAATACATTCCAGATCCTCTGCTTCCCAGTCTCACCTCTGCTGAACCTGCTGCCCACCTGGGCATGTGCAAGTTTACTTGGGGGCAGAGCCACCACACTATATTGTATAGGCACTTATTCCCCCAAGCCCTAGTTCTGTCACCCCAGCTCTCTCTCCTTATAGGCTGGTGTAAGACAGAACTCCTTCTGTTTCAATCTCCTTTACCCATTATCTTCTGGGACATTGTTTCGGTACTCATGCAAAGGGATATCCCATTGTCTCTTCAACTCTGCATCTTTTCATGTCTTCCATCCTAGATGTCTTCTGCAATCATTCACATTAACAAAATCAAATTGGTCAAATATTCTTGAGAAGAGCAAAGGAATTATCATGTAACCAGAGTTGAAGACAAATCAGTTTTACATTGGTGCGAATGTTTGCAAAACTCTTTTTTATAAGATGTGCTAAGTAGGCTTATTTCTTTGCTTTGGTTTCCTTTAGTTGCACTTTGATCAATTTACATTCAGACTAGGGTTCAAAAATCCAAAATTGGATAGTGACTCTAGCGGCCTAACTTGTGACCTTTTTATAACCTGATTTTCACAAAGAGATGAGAAGCAACCCTCTGCAAATCTGGTCTTGTAGGATTTCTCATTGATTTCAAACTGGCAGTATCAAGGTTTGCAGAACCTGTGGTAGGCTACTCCTACTTGAGTCAATGAGAGAAACTTCCGGCCTCACGCATCCAGTAAAAATTCTCATTCTCTTCTTTCTGTCTTTTAAAAAATGCAAATGTTTTACAGTCCCACCTCTAATACTAAAATAGTCTCAGTGTTTGACTTTGCGTGTATGAGTGACTTTCACTGCAAGGAACCATATAACTAACAGCTAATGGAGATTTTTCTTTAGCATAGCCCTCAGCTTTTGGATTGATCATTTTTTGCAGCTGATTATCAAACTAAAAGTTGTTGGTTGTCATGGATGTTTTATGATATGGCACAGTGGATTAATCTAATGCTATTCCAGCAATATTGAAGTGAATCAATTTCCACAGCAATATTCCTGGTGTTACTTAACATTCTTAAATATAATGAAATCACAGTGCAGCTTAGGATTCTAACAGCTAGTGTCTCCCAGTACAGGAATCTGGGCTTACCTGATGATGCAAAAGTACTGTTTAAATCCTCTCGGTATTTGACCAGCACACCACCTTGACTCCTCTCATTGATTCTCCACCCAACCTCCTAGTCCCACTTTCTGCAGCAGCAGCCTGCTGAGCCTCTGACAGTGGACTAGAAAGTTCAGCCAAACACGAGGTCCAGGCTCCTCTTACTGTGGTTTATCATACATTATTTATATAGCTGCAGAAAGTGAAACATGCTTTACAGGCATGTATGAAGACAAGGCCCCAACAGGCAGCTTTTCTTAAAGTGATAGGTTAATCCCTTACCCAAAGCCTGTTGACATCAAAAGAAATTCTCCCATTAACTTCAATAGGCTTTGAATACATCATGGTTTTTAATACATAGATAACAGAGAAAGCCATGTGGGCAAGAGAACTGATCATAAAGATTAAGAGCATAAAAAAAGGAGGAGGTAGAAATAATAGTAAAATATGGGAAGGGACTACAGGTTGAACCTCTCTCATCTGGCAGCCTCGGAAACTGATTGGTGCCAAAGGAGAGAATTTACTGTACCATGGGAGTTCAGTTTTGTCTAGCACATTACCAACACTTCCACTACTTACTGGTCTCTGAAAAGACATTTGGGGTAATTTACTTCTAAATAACTGCACAGAACACTGAGAGCCAGGACTGGTGCCTGGAAACAAAGTTTATGGGACTATAGGAAGTTTCACCACACCTGTAAGTGGTTGTCTGGCTAACTAAAATCATGCTGGTTTATGGATGATGGCAGACAAGGGAGTGCTGGATTCTAGAGATTTGGCCTGTACAGCCACAGCATATAAAAGAACTGTTGCCCTAAGGAAAGAATATTGTTTCCAATGTTTGTTGTTAGTTCTCTCTCTCTCTCTGTTTTAATTATTACTTTGACAAAACTGGCATTGATAACACCAGCACTGCTTATGGATGCATAGCATGGAAAATGCAAGGAGTTTGGACAAGCAATTTGAAGTGGGGGGTCATCGTGTGCCATGGATGAAGGAGGACCATCCAGAGAGCGTGCGGGCAAGGAGAGATAGGAGCAGTAAAGGAGTAGGCAGCCTGTAAAGGCACAGGATAACTACTGGGAGAAGGAGAAACAGGATGTCTTAAGGAGAAAAAAGTAGCTAAAGGTGGGGAGTTTGAGAACAGAACTTTCCCATTCCAGAATTGGCCTTTATAAACCCAAAACTGAGCCCAAATGAACAATGGAACAATGAAATTTAGTTTCATCATGGTTTCTGTCAGCAAGTCTTTCCCTCAGCTATGAAGACTAATGGAGGAAAATAATTATATCATTACATTTTCATTTTGGAGATACATATAAACATTGATGGTAGTCTAAAGGTAATAAAAAGTTCTAGAATTGCCAAAATTTGCAGTGATAATCACATGGGCTGTTTCTACACATGCCACTTTCGGAGCATGTGTAGAAACAGCCCACACACTCTTCCGGACTCCTAAGCAACGTGTAGAAGCGCGGCCCCTGGGTGGTCTTCTGGAAGGAAGTCATCCTTCTGGAGGCCACTTCTTCCTGAAAATTTTTGGGAAGAGGGGGGCTCCAGAAGGAGGACTTCCTTCTGGAAGACCCCCTGGCGGCCGCACTTCTACACATTGTTTTGGAATTCATCAGAGCATCTTCTGGACTCTAAATCATCTGCCCTCATGCTAATGAGGTGTGGGGAATTTGCATCCATGCCTCATTAGCATATTTGGGGCCGTTTATCAGCATACCAATTTCAGAGAAAGTGGCATGTGTAGAAACAGCCACAGAGATAGGCTTCTCTCATCATATACTTCCTAGTTAGGTCAGAAAGATGAGGTTGATTTTCTCACAGCATTTTGGCTTTTCACTCCTGCTAGAATAAAAACATAAGAATGGCCATACTGTATCAGACCAATGGTTCTTTTAGCACAGTATCCTGTCTTCCAGCAGAGGTCAGTATCAGATGCTGCAGAGGGAAGAAAGAGAGAACAGGAAGTATTAAGTGACCCAGTCCTACTTGTCCAGTTGCGCATTCTGGTCGTCAGATGTTATGGGACGCACAGAACATAGGATTTCATCCCTGCCCATCTTGACTCACTGCCATTGATGGATCTAGCCTCCATAAACGTCTCATTCTCTTTCACATGTAGTTGTAGTTTTGGACTTCACAACATCCACTGGCAATAAGTTCCAAAAGTTGATGGTGTATTTCATAAAGAAGTACTTCCATATGCTTATTTTTAATCTTCTGAGTCTTAATTTTATTGTGGGAACCCTGGTTCTTCTGCTAACTGAAAGGGTAAATAACATTTCCTTATTTACTTACTCCATACCATTTATGATTTTATAGACCTCTGTTATATCTCCCTTTAGTCATCTCTTAGACCAGTCAGTCTTTTTAATCTTTCCTTGTATGAAAGTTGTCGTACAAATTTATCATCCCATTTCTAGGAAATTAAAAAAAAAGAAATTCAAGGGCAATTTACATAAAATAGTGAAATCTTCTGGCATCTAAATTGAGCAGCAGATACCACCACTTTATCAACCCACCATAAGATGAATCATCAGCAACCATGTCATTACAGGTCAAGATATTTCATTTATGTTATTTGGCAGGCAATCACTGATTTGTTTCCATCATCCAGCTGTACTGTATATGCTGAAAGACAGAATACATAACATTAATATGTTGACATTTCCTCACTGATGACTACACAATGATATATTTTACCCTTATCTTTTGCTCTCATGAAGGGAAAAGGAGGCTTTCAGAGCTTCTATTACTGGAGTTCTTTCCAATTCTACCTTTGTAAAACCTGCACATCAGGCAGTTTCTCTTAAAGTGACAACACTGTTTAAGGCCTTTTCTAAGGTTGAAGTCAAAGTAAGTACACAGCTGTTTACATGGAGCATTTGTGGCTGATGTTTTGTAGCCTCTTGATACTTTGGTTTCTATGACGTACAACCACTAAATCCCAACTCCAAGGTTTCACAGAGGGAAAAAGAGAGTAAAGTCACATTGATAGGGCCAGTGTTAACTTACCTATTAAAGTGTAAGGCAGATGCTTTTACAGGAAGAACTTTAGGATTACAAGACCAGAGTTATGATCTAACTTCATTTGGAACTGGAAGTATGCAATCAGGTAACAGCAGAGACAAAAAAGGCTCATTTTTTATGCATAGTAAAGTTTCAAAGCAATATTATGTCAATATTCAGTTGTAAACTTTTGAAAGAGCAACCATAATGTTCTCTACAGAGTTACAAACAGATTAGAGTTATGAACAACTTCCATTCCCAAATGTTCTTAAGATTTTTAGGTCGTATTAAGAGGAGAGGTGTTATAGAAAACAGCCACCTGTGCTGCTTCTCCTACATCTGACTAGTGAGATGAACAGGCTGATGGGACCTTGAATTTGCCAGTGACCTGATACTGTGCACATGACTCAGGCTGCTTCTACAGGTGCCACCTCCTGTCAGAGGGGGCCTGGTAATGAGGCAATTCAGAGTAGGATAAAGAGGCATTAACATGCATGTTCAGCACCTCATTAGTATAATGGCAGCAGATGCACAGTGTAGATGGGGGCAGCTTCAAAATAAGTGCCCCACTTCAACATGCCCTTACTCCCATAGAATTAGACCAGAGTAAGGGAATGTCAAAGTGGGGCGCTCATTTCAAAGCCACCCCATCTACACTGTCAATGTGAAATTCAAAGTCTGCACTTTGAAATTCATGCGGCCATCATTATATTAATGAGGAGCTGAATATGCCCTTTAGCACCTCATTAGCCTGCTTTGAATTGCCTCATTACCATACCACCTCTGACAGGAGGCGACGTGTAGAAGCAGCCTCAGACAGATCTGCTATGGAAGGTAACAAAGAGAAGGGACCAACGCATAATCAACAGGGACTGATCACAATTCCAGCATTTCACTCATTGAGCCAAATGAAGTGGCAGCGTTTCCACTACAAGCTCATAAGAATGGCCATGCTGGACTCAGACCAAAAGTTCATCTAGCCCAGTATCTTGTCTTCTGACAGTGGACAATGCCGGGTGTCCCAGAGGAATGAACAGAACAGGTAATCATCAAGTGCTCTCTCCCCTGTCACGCATTCCCAGGCTGAGGACGCTATTCATACTCATCCTGATGGGCCTATCCTCCATGATTTTATCTAGCTCTTTTTGAACCCTGTTAAAGTCCCACCTTTGTACCACATTAAAGAAGACCATTGGCTTAGGAGTCCCTATTAGGCTTTGGGAGTCAGGGCTGCAGGATCTGGCCCAAGCTTTCAAATTAGGGAAGTGGTGTCATTGTTATTAAAAAAGTGAGCTCCCCAAAGCTTTACAGGACCCATCCAAACCCCATTAATTTTAATAGAAAAATAGTTGAGGTTCCCAGAGGAGAATTACTGTATATGAAGCACCAAAGAGAGAAACTCCAGGTGACTGTCCTGTCCTCTTTACACTGCAGAATCTCCTGATTGTTGTGTCTTCCCTGAACCTAATTTTCATACAGAGAAGTGTCTGGGTAGGAAACTTAACTGTGGGGGAAAGAAAAAGAGGTCATATTTAAAATGACTTCCCATGGCACAATTTGAAAGAACCGCAGCAAATTCATCCACCATTCCCAGTTATTTAACATCATGAATATGATTCACTCTTTAGAGAGATTTCAGCTGACTCATAGCATGAAATGTGTGACCAGTGCCATGGCTTCTGGAGGCAACACTTCAGTTTCATGTAGTTTTTCATGTGACTCACTAAGTTACAAACCACGGGGCTTGCTGAGTCACATATTGAAAAATACTACCCAAGTCCAGTGCCTTCTTAAATAAGAGTGTTGTGCACTGGAGTGTGCACTGTAAGGGTGGGATTAAACTTTGAAGACCAATACAGTGTCCAACTTGAACTTGGGGGAATTTGAGTGTACCTGCTTGAATGTTGTGAAAAGGGTCTTTCAAGATGGGGCAGATTGGCAGCTTACAAAGTCTGTGTTGATCCATTGGTACCAGTAGCCCATCTGATGGGCACAGGGGGATGCAGTTCAGTCCTGTGACCTAGTTCTAGGTTTGGAGGGTGCAGATTTCCTCCACCCATGTGCTCTGTCCATATAAACAACCTGCTTTCCTCTCCCATTGGCCCAATACACACTGCCATGTGGAGTTACACCTTGTTTATGCTGGAGTAATGGAGAGGCAAATCATAGCTGAAGCCCCTCCTTTCAGGCTTTATGCAGGTAGAATGGAGTTCATCCTAAACAAATGACCAGGAACAGAAGGTGTGAACAAATGGAAAACTTAGAGAGATTGTGGTGTACATTAGGGCCTTGTGTACATTAGTCAACTCCTTCGAAGGGGGCCAGTAAATGATCCCGAGTGGAGAATAGCAATAAGGTCCTGCACTGCCTATGCAACACCTTATTTGCTAATTCTTGCCACGGGAACTTCGAAGTTGCAAATTTCGAAGCACCAACAGGCCGTGTAGCCACGGGCGCTTTGAAGTACCCACACGACTTCGAAGTGCTCTTACTCCCAAAATGTTTTGGGGGTAAGGGCTCTTCGAAGTTGTGCTGGTACTTCGAAGTGCCCTCGGCTACATGGCTTGTCAGTGCTTCGAAGTTGCTAACTTCAAAATTTGCATGGCAGGAATTAGGCTAATAAGGTGCTGCATATGCAGCACAGCACCTCATTGCTGTTCCCTGATCTGGCTCGTTTACATGACCCCTTCGGAAGAGAGAGCTATTGTAGACAACCCCTATGTGTTTGAAATAGATGAATATATGTTATATGAATGCACACAAGCAAATGCTTGATATGAAAACACCCCTAATGATCAGAGATGATATAATCATTCCCACTAACATTATATATTTCATCATAATCTGGCATTAATTTTCTGCCTCTTTCCCTTAGCTCTGACACATACAATTCTGCAGGTAACAGTCTAATATCATCGTCCATATAAGCACTGTTTTCCACCAAAAGGAGAGTATGGAGACCTGAATGCCAGTAAACTTTGATACTTTTATTCACAGTGTATTCATTACAAAGGTTTACATTGATCATAAAATTCTGGAAGTAGAAGTAATGACAGAGTAATAGACTGGTCTGTTTCCTCTTATATGCTTGTTAGTGAAGCATATGATATGATGGTGTACATTTTGTGACTTATTATATCTTTAAAATACAGATAAATAAAATAGATTGTAAATTGCAATTTATAGTCCAGAATCTCACCTGTAATAAATTGCCATAATTATGTTGATAAAAATGGAGATATGTTGATTTATCCAGCTAAAGATCTGGCCCAATGTGTTTATAGCATTTCTTGGACTACAATTTTACCTTATTTTTTCAATACTGCAGAATATAAAAATCTATAAAATGATCCACTGTAGCTTCAGACAATATAATTACAGTTAACCAACTTGAGTAAAGTTTCAAATATATTATTTGAATGATAATTTTGCTTGCTGTATTTTGCTAATACTGTAATGTCCATTAAAACCATAATTTTGATCATCTGTATTCATTAAAATCCTGTGGCACTTTGAGCAACATGTTTGAGCCCAATGCCTTGGCAAAATTCCAATTTAAGTAGATTCTGCAAACAGTACCTGCATTCAGATTTGACTTGTTCTGTGGTGTTCATTTGCACTGATACAACCAGGGGCTACCCCTTAATTAGACTGCTTTTTTAATATCCAGATTTACAGCTGATTTCATGAGGCAAAACCGGTCAAATTAACTTGTACAAGACTGTTCCCACTGACATCAAGGGTAACTGTGTTACTGACTTAAGTGGGAACCAAAGTCCATTTTTCTAATAGAGGCGATATAATCTAAAGTAGGATAGGAGGCAAGATCTAGCTTTCCTGCCTGTCTCTGCTACTGAGCTGCTGTGTGAGTTAGGCAAGTCATGTCTCCTCTATCTTTTACCTCAACCTTGTGTGTGTTGTGTACTTACATTATAAACTCTTTGGGAGCAGGGGCTATCCTGGTAAAGGACTTAGTACAATGACAAGCCATTCTTGGTTGAAGCTGCTACATACTACTTTAATTAAGGACCTTTCAAGCTTAGGCAAACTCTGTAGATGCTCCAAAGCTGGAGCAGCCATGGGGAAAAGTTAGTGGGTGTGGAGCACCCATCAGCACTAAGCACCACCCCTTCTCCTGGTACCTCCTATTCAGGTTGCCATGAACAGGTGATTCACAACATTTACACACTGGGAGAGAAGAGGGAAGGGAGGGTGAAAGATTAGCAAAGAGAGGATGCCTCAGGAGAGAAGGCAAGGCAGGGTCTAGACAGGGGTGGTGCAGGGGCAGGAATGGGCAGGCCAGAAGCTTGGGGAGAGGGTGGAGTAGGGAGTGGTCTGGAGGAAAGGGACTGAGCCTTCCCTCTAGAAAGATGAGAAGTCTGCACCAAATCTTTCTATAGCTCGTTTGTGTAAGCTATGCACAACTTTCCCTTTCTAATTTTTATGAACAAAGATTACATTTAAAATGTCTTCTTTCAGTTTAAATAATTCAACCAATTTGAGATTCTTTATACTTAGTATAAGGAATAGTAGACCCTACAGCATCCTCAGTGCAGTAGACACTTCTTAATAGTGATCACAGTAGATGGTTAAAATAAATGAGTAAATATGGAAACAGGATAGTAATTTAATCTTAGAAGTCTTCAGAAGAAATCAAAATGAAATCCAACTACATGCCTTACACAATTGGATTTTGAGCATAGTCACTTAGTGAAGCAAGACAAAAGGTATTGTTCTTCTTAGCCATCAAATTCAATCAGAAGCACAGCAGTCCAGTGGAGAAGTTAACAACAATTTATTATTATCAAGTAAAGTACTAAAACTGCTTTTCCTGCCTGTATGCTGGCCCATTGTATTATGGTCATATGTTTTCAGAAGAATATGTGAGCCTGTCAGGAAATCCACTGCAAACAGATTTGTCAATTTGAGATGCAACTGCAAAATGTTTTCCCACCTCTATTGTTTACACTTAAGCTCACGAGAAACTAGTTTAATTGTCACATGTGCAATTAGTGATCACAAATAAAAGGCAGGGAGACTGTGGACTGTGTTCTAACACTGAAAGATACAAGTGGGGGACAAGTTGTGGTGAAGTTGTCAAAGGTATAGTTATGAATCAGTCTTTCCACATGGGCCCTTCCAGACAGGACAGGAAAAAAAAAGTCAGTGTATGTTTCCTGCCCCTCCCGGTGCCTGGTGCACAGAAGATATGGATTTGTTACAGATGGTAGCCGAAGAACACAGGACTGTGGCACAAGCAGTAGGGACATTCTTTCAACTGTGGAGATCCTGAGGCTGTCAGTCAAAATGGCAGCTATCACACATCTTCACATAAATAATAGTCCTAAAAAGTTTCAGGCTTGAATTTTCAAAGGAACTTTAAAGCTTGACAGACAACAAGGGTTGGGCATCTATCTTGGAAAACACCAATCTTAAAGAATTAACTAATGTGAATGAAGAAGGAGCCTGGGATTCAAGCGAGAGAGAAAATAAAATATGTATTTGTGGATGAGACTGAAAAGGGGCAAGAGCCCTTACCTGACTGTATAACTTCTGTTTTACAATGGTGAGTGGTATGTTAGCAATAACTAAGATTGCGGGGGGATTCATTCAGAATATGCATTGTTGATCAGACGAAAACAGAATTTTGTACATATACCCACACCTTCATCTTAGGCCACTCTTTGCATTCCAACCTTATGCATCACACAAATCCCATGGTCAAAGGATCAGTGGTCATGTTGCTTTATGGCTCCCATAGGGAATTCAATAAAACAAAGTGGACAATTGCAAATCCTAAGGAAATCAAACCAAACTTAAAACCAGCCTTAAAATGACATCAGTAATATGGAAGTAATGCTGAAATATTTAAGTGCCAGTTAATAAATCCCCCAATTTGTGGTTTTAAACCTCAGGTGAATGATTGGACAAGGGTGAAATACAATTATCAAAAATTCTCAAATCAGATACATGATTCATAGGAGTGCTTTTATATGATTGGACTCTTTAAATTATTATTTATATAGACATGTTTTACATTTTTATGACATACATGTTTTATGTTCCTCAGATAAATGGGAAACCTCTTCAGTACATTTTCCCTCATGCAAGAGTCAAACTACTGAAAGACCCCAAGGATCACACAGTATCAGGTAAACATGAAAAATAATAAAACCCAAACAAAATTGCACCTGGTTTTATTAGAATGCTCATTCAGAAGCATGCACATGCTGTGCAGTACTAATGATGGTTACTCAGTTTTATGTGATAGGATTGTGCTGCTCATTATAGCTGTGTCTACACGTGCACGCTACTTCGAAGTAGCGGCACTAACTTTGAAATAGCGCCCGTCGCGGCTACACGCGTCGGGCGCTATTTCGAAGTTAACTTTGACGTTAGGCAGCGAGACGTCGAAGTCACTAACCTCATGAGGGGATCGGAATAGCGCCTTACTTCGACATTGAACGTCGAAGTAGGGACCGTGTAGACGATCTGCGTCCCGCAACATCGAAATTGCTGGGTCCTCCATGGCGGCCATCAGCTGGGGGGTTGAGAGATGCTCTCTCTCCAGCCCCTGCGGGGCTCTGTGGTCACCGTGGGCAGCAGCCCTTAGCCCAGGGCTTCTGGCTGCTGCTGCGGCAGCTGGGGATCCATGCTGCAGGCACAGGGTCTGCAACCAGTTGTCAGCTCTGTGTATCTTGTGTTGTTTAGTGCAACTGTGTCTGGGAGGGGCCCTTTAAGGGAGCGGCTTGCTGTTGAGTCTGCCCTGTGACCCTGTCTGCAGCTGTGCCTGGCACCCTTATTTCGATGTGTGCTACTTTGGCGTGTAGACATACCCTCGCAGCGCCTATTTCAATGTGGTGCCACGCAACGTCAAAGTTGAACGTCGACGTTGCCAGCCCTGGAGGACGTGTAGACGTTATTCATCGAAATAGCCTATTTCGATGTTGGCTTCACGTGTAGACGTAGCCTGTGTGTTTTTAGTGCTAACAGAAAACTGACACACAAGAAAGGGCCACAAGACTATTTGTTAAAAGTAAATTAATACCATCAATTTAAAACTGAAAACAAAAAACAACTCGGCTATATTAGTGAGACATATCAGGAAGATGTATTTTGGTTACTCTATATGTCTATCCTTTTCATATGACAATCTCATATAGAATATCACAGGGCTGAAGACATTCAGGATCTTAGAAAATGAATGCCTTGTGGTGAAATTCAAAACTTGAAGAATTTAATGAAGAACTCTGCCATTTCTATGGAATTTCTGGGCCTAAACTACAGAAGATGTATAATTCTTTGTTAAATTATATGAATGTTTTAAAAATATACGCAGTTATTGCTTTCTCATATTCTACAGAAACTTTTCTGTCACATGCTGTGATGGAGTGGGGGATACCTGTGTGTATGTGAGTGGCTCACAGAGGGTGGGGGGCTCCTGCTGAGGGTAACCTTGATGACCAGGTAACACCTTTGTACTGCAGACAAAGGAGGAGGTGGAGCCTGAGGGGTTTGAATTGGAACTGGGATTTGGGAAGCAGTTAGTCTGGGCTGAGAGAGAGAGACAAAGGAGGGGGCCAGGCCCCAGCTCTGGGGGCCCCTCGGGGCCTCCTCTCCCCAACATGGATGGGACTGGCTGTCTCTGCCGGCTGCACTGACTCCTCTGTACGATGCTGTGTCCTGTCGGCTCATAAACCCGCTGTTTTCCTGCTGAGTGAGAGACTCTCCTGCCTGCGGACAGGGTGCAGAGCTTGGGGGACCCCAGAACCCCATCACACATGCTCTATAGCTGGTGAATCAGAATTAGTGCTGCAGTACAATTCTTCTGTGTCAGAGGCTGTGTCTATACTATGCGATACAAGCGATTTTATTAAAATTGATTTCTTAACGCCGAGTTTTATCCATTCAATTTCGAGCAACTTCACCTTCCCACATGCTCCCCACAAAATCGACTTACTGCTCCTACACACAAGTAGCGTAAATTGAGCTTAAATTGAGTGCTGCTGCAGTGTATTGTGGGAACCTATCCCGCAGTTCTCTGAGCCCCATTGCATTCTGGCCCCACAAGTAGATGTGGGCATATGACGCCATCTTCCCACATTTCATTCTGCTCTTTCCCCTGCCATGTTAAGTATGTTTACGTAGACATAGTTGTTACACTGAAATTTGAAAGAATCATCGGTAATAGGCTTGGGCAGCTAAAAGATGGTACCCAGTTGACAGCCACACAAATCATGATTGCCCTGAGTCCCTCTCTCAGACTTGAATCTCTCTCAGATTTGAATCTGGATTTAGGCCACCTGAAATAGAAGACTCTTATGTCAAAGTAGACACGGTTGTTGCACTGAAACTCGAATGACTCATCAGGCTAAAATACTCCAGACTACAGCCAGGTTTGCATATGGAAAAGCAGACCCTTAGAACATGAATATTCCCCGCTGCAAACCTTACTTGGACAACTGTGGTAATTGTACAGCTAATACATTGCCTTCATTGAGACATGTATGGCTCGAGGTGGCTACAAGACCCCCAGATACAGCAGGCCTTCAAAATCATGACTACCGGGGAGATGTCCCCTGGGTGGCTAAAAGAGCTCCAGCTACAGACAGCCCCCAGAAATTGTGACCCTCACCATTGACAACTGCCTGGCACCACATGATGCTTCTGGGCGTGGGAATGTTCCAGACAGTGTGGTGCCTTGGGGTGGGAGAGAGGGGGAGGGAAAGGAGGGGATTTGGGGGCAGGACAACATGTAAGCAGCTGATAAAAGGTTTCTCATAGTACCAGGCAAGCATGACCCCACCCACAGCCTAGCTGACGTAAGGTATGGGGGCCAGTGGCTGGCACCAGGCAGCACGTGAAAAAAAGGCAGCTATCGGGTATACACAGAAGCAAAGACCCCACAACTGTGCTCCTAGCAAAGAAAAAGAAAGATTTTTCAGCCTCTCATGACCCTGCAGCCACCACATTCCTGTTGCCTAATTCATATGCAATTGAGAACAATGGAGATGTAAGAGGCCAGAACAGAGGACTCTGGTGCATTGTAGGGCACATACAGGATATCTGTGGAGGCTAATAAATTCTATTTAAAAACATGGCACATCTTCCCTACCCTTCATTCGGATTCTTAAATTCAAATAGAACGCTACACCCATCGGGTTACTTCGATTTTAGGATATTGATATCATGTCGATTTTAGTGGTCCATGCATCAAGCTAATGGAATTTACAGTGAGGACAGGCATTGGGAAAAATCAGGCTAACTGACTTGAAAATCAGTTTTATCTCATAGTATAGATGCAGCCAGAGAGTAAAAACACTTTATATTTCAATATCTAATAGCTGCTAGGTCAGTTTGTTGTTTTTCAGACTTGTATTTTTTAATGAGAGAGTGTATTGATTAGGAAGTAAGCGTTTTTCTTTGGAGGTACGTGCTATTTATATTCTGCCAGAGGTGTGTAATTTAGGCTGTCGTGGTTTTGTTGCAGAACAGTCAGACTTTCTCTTAACTACTGTCAAAAAGTCTAATAATGTGTGTCAAAATCCACTGCCTGGAAGTAATTACTAGTTGCTAACCAATGGTTTCCTTCCAGCGTTTAATGGAAAGTAGAACCATGTTTCACTGCCTTGCTATAGATTACTTTACCTGAATTTTGGCTGAAAATGTCAATTATTTCTCATTTCTTCATGCTGTCTTTTGAGTGTGTAAATAGATTGATCACCCCAATGTGCCCCCTTGTATTGGAGTGCCTCCTCATTACCCAGGTTTGTATTTTCCCTCTTCCAAGCCCCTTCAAAGAAATGCTAAGTGTTTGCTCATCCAATTACACATTTCTTCTCTTACTTATTTAGAGGAACTCTAAAAGCAAAACTCAGAGTCTCCAGAGTCCATTCCAGGACATGGATTTTTCCTGAGAGCCTGGCATTCACAGGGTCCATTTATCATTTCTTAGGACACGTCCCATTCTGAGCTTTTGGTGGCCTCTGCCTTGTGATGAGCTGACTTCCTTACAGATATCGCAGAGTCAGCTCCCACTTTAAGAAATGTTTCAGGACTATTACAAGGAGCCAGCTGCTTCAGGTTCTTTCCTGCACCAGGCATTTTTCTCTAAGGTTTAAGTCCCCGGAAACCAGCCCCTTCGCTCTGTTCACTTTTTCACATGACATTTGCTCTCTATTTACTCCGTTGGCATTGATTTGTACAAAACAGATATAGCACCCACTATTAACTGGAAATATATAGTGCTCCCTCTATCCAAACTGTAAAGTTTAAAAGGACAGTTCATACAGTCTGGGGCTACTAAAGTCAACTGGAGTTACTTACAATCCTCCTGGGGATTTCTAGCCCTACAGGTGACTGAATAATGCTGAGATTCAAGATGTTCATTTGCTGTAGAACAGTGGAAATTAGAGATGAAGGGAACTGGTTACCTCATAGCTTTATTTTACAGAGGGCCTGATTCTCTCTCACCACTGTAGTGCAGAGTTATTTACATTCTGCGCAGGGAGTGTAAACTAGTACCTAACCCAGATCCTCCACTTGCTCACACCAGTGGGAGCATTTTGCACCCAGTGTTTACAAATGTAGAGCACCACACAGGATGAGAAGTGATGGAAAATCAAGCGCTGTATATTTAATTCTCTTTCATCTTCTGATACTCTCAGGCTATGGTTACACCTGTGAGTTTTGCCAACAAAACCCTGGTTTTGTCAACAAAACTGGTGGAACATCCACACGCAAAATGCATCCTGTCGACAGTTTGTCAAGAAAACTCAGCACTTTTGCCAGCAGCCCTCTGCCTCTCACCATGAGACATAATGCTGCTGGCGACAGATTGCGCCCACAAAAAAGCTGTGTGGATGCACAGAGGGGTGGGGGGGCAGCTTCACTTGACAGACAAGGAATCCAGAACAATGGGCAGCCCTGTCTGCTGTGTTTCTGGTGCTTGTTTGTCAAGAAAGCAGCCAGGCAGTCTGGCTACTCTGTCATCAGAGCAGAGCACTCTCCCGATTGGCTTCTGTGCATGGCTGCGCTCTGTTGCCAGAGGTTTTGTCAGGAAATCTCTTCTGACAGTGACTTTTGTCAACAGATTGCTGTAGTGTAACCATTGCCTCAGTGTACAGGGCTATTTTTCCCACACTCCTTCAGCGACTGTTGTAAAGTGCTAACTAGGATGCTCTTCCAGTACAACAAGAAGTGCTGTAGCCCGTTACAGACTAAAAATTGTATTAGGTCGTGAGCATTCACAAGAGAAATCACCATCAAGAACTTGTCTATGGGAATCAGCAGTCTCCAATTTAAAAATATTATGCACATGGACTCATGAGCTACTTATTGATGGGTTAGCACAAGCATGCAGAATTGCTGGGATAGTGACACAGGCATGATCACAGTAAACAAACAGAGCAATATGAATGTGTTACTGGAAGAGAATTCAGAGGCACCTCTCCTGGTGTCTGCAGGTACCAGCAGCACCAGGAGAAGTATCTCTGAGGTCTTTTTTTCTACCCATGAGCAGAATTTACCTGTAAATGTCTTCTAAAGCCCAGTAATTAGCGGAAGTGTTGGTAATGTACAAAACAATATTGATCTCCCATGGTCTGGCAAACTCTCTCTTGTTATGAGCAACAATGTGGAGGTGATGTGCAACCCAGAAGAGATGTTGAACACATCACCTTCATATTGGTGCACATAACAACATTAATGTGGCGCAGGATGGTGCTGAGAGCTTCTGAGTGTGAGAGGGGGCTCAGGCCTGAGGCAGAGGGTTTTGGTGCACAGGATCTGGGGATGAACCACTTGGGGTGAAGAACGGGATTTCAGGTTGGCAGATGGGGCTGAGGAATTCAGAATACAGGAGGGGACTGAGGGTTGAGGCTGGGGTTGGAGTGCAGGACATGAAGGCTCTGGGGTAGGACTGGGGATGAAGGATTTGGGGTGCAAGAGGGGGCTTCAAGTTTAGGATGGCTCAGGGCTGGAAGTTGGAGTGGATGAGGGTTTACAGGCTGTGGACTGGGGGTGTGGGATTTGGGGTGGGGTTCAGGTTGAGTGGTTTGGGGTGCAGGAGGTGGCTCTGATTTTGGGGAGCTGAAGAGGGGCAGGAACTTAACTCATCAGTCAAAACCTGGGATAGATTTTCAGAACTGTTCAGCTAGTTAGGTGAATGCTTCATGCCCTTTAGAAAAATCTGTCCATCAATATCACATGGGGAGCTTCTGGCTTCTAAGCCCACTTGAAAATTTAGTCCTATGTGTGGAAGGATTGCAGTCTCTGAGTTACATCTACTGGGAAGTGAAGCATAATGTGGTAGAAAGGCTAAGATGCCAAACAGCAAAAAGGGAGAGCAGCGAGTTGTATATATATTCCTTCCTACTCCCCAGAGATGCCTGGGGCTTGCCACTACACGAGGTTTGGGATAGTAAGACAAGGAGCATGCTGACTTGTTAACTGGTGGCTTTTTCAAGTGGATACTTACTTGTTGCTTGGAACAGAAGATATTCTCAGTTTCCCCACGTTTGCAGACACCCCACTGACCTCTGTTTCACTTACATATCAGGTAGGTTGCAAATATGGGATCCCAGCCTTCCCTTCCCTTGCTTTCTGAGGAGGCAAACTGGTAGAAATGCTGCAAATATAAACGTGCAGAGTTTTCTGCTGGTCTTTTGTGATCTTTGGTGGTCTCTCCCAGGACTCACATTCCCCAGCTCATATCTGCCATTTTAAAAATGAATTCTTTGACCCACCAATACCAGTTAACTGCAGTACACTATTTCTAATTATCATCCAAACAGTGAATGAAGCTGTTTTTATAATAGCAGGGGCAGAGGAAACCTTGGAAACCTTGTAGAGGGTGCCAGATCATTTAAAATAGTAATAATTAATTAATACATATCTTAGAAATCCCAGCAGTCCCCCACAGCAGGGGTGGCACAGCAGCAAGATAAATGAATGTTTCCCTATACCATATGGTGTCTCCTCATTTCCAAAAAACAGAGCAGAGGTATCAGAATCCTCATCCCATCAGATATTGTGATCAGCTAAATTTGTAAGGCCAAAACCTTCAGTTATTACATCTCTGTACAGTGCCTAGGACAAGGAAGCCGTAACCCTGTTTAGCTAATAGAGGCTATATGTTAAATATTAATAGTCTCAGATCCTCTGAAATCTTTCTAAGACCATCTGGAGTGACACAGCATACCTAACACACAGTCTTTTTTTAATGTGAAAGCAGAGAGGACAAAGGTCACATAACTTCCAGAGATGAAGGCCTATCAGGCCTATGCTTTAAGCTGGATAGGTGTACACCCAAAACCTTCCCACTGATTTTGCCAGGAGAGTGAGGTTCTGAAGGCAGAGACATTCCTTCTCTGTATGCAAGGCATGCAGTGCTCTGTGTTGTTCAACTGGAGGGTCATGTACTGGATCCAGCCCCGGGATGGTTCTCTGTGGCCTCCATGATGGATACCATTTTGTAGAACAATATGGCATCCTCCATTGACCGTGACCTTGTATACACCATGCACATGCAAGCCTAGTCCTGCACAGAGGATGCCATTTTCGACTGCCTTAGGCACACAAGGAAATTGTTGCATGCCTTACTTAACCTGTCACAAGCATACCGTTGGCTGAAGAAATGAAGGACTGGGCCCACAATGATCAATTAATTTTCAGTCCGGTGAGAGGCTACTAAAACAGGAGTGTGAGTATTCTGTGGGAAAAATGAATGGATCTTTTCTAACTGCCCCTCTTTTTCTGTATCATGCACCATCTCCTTGAGCTCCCTGCTCTGCTCCATACTACAGGAAGATTTATAGTACAAAATGTCCTCAATACATTTGCCAAAGCCCAGCAACTGGCCTGGTACTGCTAGGCCTGAATGAATTGCTGATGGGTTTTGTCTCCAAAGATTTGTTAATAATGTTCAACACATTTGGAAGGAATTGGCTTCATTGCACAGCTCAGTTGCCAAAGCAATGATGGCAGTGATCAAAGAATGATAATGTAGCAGCATTTAATGGTCCAGAAACACACTGCTTGTTTTCACTCTAAGTTCCCTTGTCACTTATGGGGGCCTTGCACAAAGCCAGCAAGAGAGTTCTTCATTTGCATGCAAGTATATTCCTTTCTAGTGTTTCAGCTGGAGCACTTACAGGCAGAGATTGGTAGGGATGCACTAACTCAAACTCACAGGGCTTCCCTATTGGTACTGGTACTCCTGCTCCTTGTGAGGAGTAAGGGAAGTTGATGGGAGTGTTTGCTTCCATCAGGCTCCTGCAGTGGAGACTGCACAGATGCTCAAATTGCAGTACATTGATTCCAGCTATGTAATTAACATGGCTGGAATTGTGTGTCTTTTTTGTGTTTCCCCTTTAGTGTAGACTTTGCCTGAGCTATGACATCAAAACCATTGATTAAAATGCAGAGGTGCAGTGAACATAAGGATCTGTTCTGAGCCAGATTTCAAGTGCATGGAACATGGGTACAATCCAGAGTTAGCCTGGAGTGGTGGCCAGGAAGGTGAGGGAATGGGACATAACTTGCTCCTGATGCTTCACCCAGAGCTGTTCTTAACCCACTGGGATCCCTAAGCAGGAATATTCCTCCCATAGTAAAATAGGTGATTCTTATTAAAACATAAATTGGTGGCCCCATGAGCTGTTCTGGGCTCAAAAAATCACTTAGTCTGCTTAAACCTAAAGGCAGCTCTCGCTTTACTCTTCATATAGGGGCAGCCGTGTGTGCGGTAGGTGTTCCTGCTTCCAGGGGCCCAGTATTCTGGAAACTGGAGATGATCTTTAGCACAAGACTTATCTGGTCCTTTCCCAGAGACCAGCACACAAGCCACTCCTCAAACACACACAATGGTGGGGGGGTAACCCTAAACAGCTCATGTACCCCATTCTCAGGGACCAGCACACAAGCTCTTGCTGATTACACACACAGACACACATGGGTGAGAGGAGGGGTCTGACTTTAAACAATGGCAATCTCAGCTCATGGACTCTTTCCCCATCTGAGGCATGTGGCAGGGTCAGGCCAGAGGGCTCCTTCAGAGTGGGAGAAAAGCAGCCCCCAAACCTGCTAAATAAAAGCAGAGGACAGCAGGGCAATTAGAAGCAGCAACAGTGGCTTGCTTAAGGCCTTTAAAAACTCCCTCAGTTGGGAGATTGGGGCGGGGGGGAGAGCGAGCCAACCAGCCAGCCAGCCAGCCAGCCAGGAAGCTGAAGCTGAAGCCGAAGCCGAAGTGGGAGTCGTATGTGTTCTAGCTCAGAAATAGCAGGGGAGGGCGTCCCAGGAGGTGTGGCTGGGTGCCTACCCCAGAGACCCTTTGCAAACCCCCAGCCCCTGGGAGAAAGGGACGAGAGACTGATTCAAGCAGTGGGCTGGGTAAGAGGGGCCCTTGCCACAGGAAATTGTTACTAAAATGAAAAGTAAGTTAATGTGACCAGACCAGAAATAAACCCAGATTTTCATGTCCAAGGTTGTTCTGTAGGATTCCCTGTTGCAGCAAGTGAGGGAAGGTGGGGACTGAGTTACTTAACTGGGGAGAGAATAAAGATGGTTATTTTGTTGCTTACTCCACAGTTGACTGGTGCTCAGATACTACAGCAACAGGGCAGCTCAGAACTCTATAACAGAGAATACCAAATCCACACAGCTAGGTCTTAAAATTCTGTAGTCCATCCATATGGTCTAAGGCCAGCAGGGACTGTTGTGATCATGTAGTCTGATCCTCTGTGGAACCTAGGCCATAGATCCTTGCTGGAATGACTTGTATTTGATGGAGTGCATATGAAATCTAGCATTTCAATGGACTTTTTAAAGTGTCTCTAAATGAATGAGCATGAAGCTTACTTGGTTAAATAAGCTGATGACCCACAACTCTTGTGGCAGCCTGAGTTGTGCTCAGTGTCAGCACTTTTGACAATCAAGCAAAATTGGAATAACTGGGATCTTTTTGTTTGTTTTCAAGACTCACAACTGCTAGTGGGGAGGACACTGGCATAGCTATTTCTAACTCTGTGTTAGAGTGACAGTATAGCTTTAACACCAAAGAACAACAGCTGATGAATGGCAAGTGAGTGGGGTTCTTGTGCAGCAGCTCACATTTCAATACCTGCTTTGATATCCTTAACCAACAAGTAAAGAAAAATATATTCTCAGTCCTAAAATTAGTCCTGACTTCTTGTGGACACTGGTTCTAAGACAGCTCTCAGTTATGCCTGTGCAACATCAATTCATTAAATCAAGTTGCACAGGAGTAATTGAGGGCTTAACTATAGGGGCAGAGGAACTGTGTGTCTGTGCGTTAATAGTCATCATAGAGTGGTAATTAATTAGATGCCTCAAAATAAACAAGAAACTTCTTTTGTGTGTACGAGTTTACAGGCAAACAAGCAACTTTTTGTGGGTATGAGTTTACCTAGAATTATTTACCGAGGTAAGGGGCTTCTAGTACATGTTTTATGTCTACTTGTCTAAATAGCTATTGTGAATGCTCTAAGAAGTGTTATAAAAATGTAAAAAAAAAAAAAATGTGGAGACGCACATCTCATAGAACTGGAAAGAACCTTGAGAGGTCATTGACTCCAGTCCCCTGCCCTCTTAGCAAGACCAAGCACCACCCTTTTATTTTAAAATCTATGTGCCCCAGATCCCAAAATGACCTGCTCAAGGATGGAGCTCACATCCCTCCATTTAACGGGCCCATGTTCTATCCACTGAGCTATCCCTCCCACCCAAAGAATAAGTTCCACTGACATCATTCAGCTGCTTAATAGCTGTGTACTTTCCTCATTTAGAACATGTTCATCTCTTGCGTATGTGTCATTGTGCAAGGGAACTTTTTGAGAGGAGAATATGCCTTATCCTGAAGGTACGCATCTGATATCTTACATACTGGACTGGAGAAGACATTGGAATAATAAAGCCAGAGGGTAAAAGGAAGATTCACCAAGAGAAGAAAGTGAACTTAAACTTTTAGACACAGATAAGTGATATAAGTACATAATGCTTGTCAAGAACATTCGGGAAAATTAGAAACCCAGGAAATGCTGGAGTAAGGTTACACTTCTCCAATAAGCACTCAAAACTATCTTAACTATGCTTCTGCCCCCAGAGAAAAGACAGCATTCCCTCTTCCCTTCTTTATATGGAGACTATCAAAAATGTACATTGTGCAGCATTGGTTTAGTCATTTGGCTTATCCATTCATGGGTCCAGTTACTAAGTGTGATTCCTGGAGAATCAGCTGTCACATGGGATCACAGAGCTTTTTATTTCAAGGGCCTGAACACCTGTTAGAACTCAGTGCACCTTCCAGTACTGAGCTCTTTATAATGATTTCAGAACAGTTGTCTTCAGCGTCTGTCTAGCCAGGGGTTCAAAAATGTCTTTAAAGTGTTCTGTGTAGACTGTAAAATGCTGCCACCACATTGTGTTTAAGACTGAGACATCTGAATCTGCAGGATACTGATACAGCAAACCCCCGCTTTACGCGATTTTGATGTACCTATTAATCGTATTAATGCGAATATCAAAATCCCGGGCTCCAGCTGCCCGCTTCTGCCAGCTGGAGCCTGGGGGAGGAATGGCTTCCCCTTTCAGTGCTCCACCACCAGCTCCAAGCACTGGAGCCAGCAGCAGAGCACTGAAAGCAGCAGTCACACAGCTTCCCCCTGCAAGCAGCGGGGAGCCGGGAAACTGACCAGGCACTGCTGCGCCTGGCTCCCCATGGCTGAGCGGGAGTCTGGAAAGTGACCATGTGCTGTTGTGCCTGGCTCCAGGCTCCCGGGGGCTAGGAGGAGAGGAGGGAGAGGTCCCCCTCTCCCAACTTACACAAAATTTGAGTTACACGGGGGTTGTGAGGAATGCAACCCCTGGCATAACTCAGGGTTTTACTGTACAATGAAACTGTGTCATATGAGTGGATAAGACAGGAGAAGTACAATCTCTCTCTCTCCTTTTCTTGAGCTCCTGACTTTGTTTTTAAACTCTAATATTTCTTGAGATATGCACTCAAGCCACCCAGATATGTTTGTTGCCCTAACTTCACTTAAGCTAAGGCTTTCCTATGGAAATTTGCTTAGCTTTCAAAAATACAGTTGTATGATCTGTTGGAAAGAATGTATTTTACTGCACACATAAGGAGATCTATGAGAATGGAGATCAAGCTGACCTTGAGAACTTCTTATGTGGCATCTCCATGGCTGTAGATTTACAGCCATGGTAACCCATTCTGTATAATTCTCTGCTAATGTCTATGTGAAGGAATAGTCCACTTCACCTGCCAGGATAACACATCATCCATCTATGATTTTCTTGTCTTGCCTCATGTTTTTCTATCATCAACTGTTCCTGGACCATAAATCACCCCCTGAACCACTTCTAATGAAGTTCAAGATGGGAAAGATCAAGCCTGAGGGCTCAAGATGGATATGTGGAAGCTAAGATGCTCCAAATCAGTAGCCACTTCAGAGGAGTATTTTTAGTCATTATTTGTACTGTAGCACCGGCCATAGTCATGGACCAGGACCCCATTGTGCTAGAAACTGTACAATCACTAAACAAAATGATTGTTCCTGATCCAAATATCTTGGCTTTCTCTTCTTTAACATTGCATAGGATAAAGTGTGGCCTAGTTCCTGGCCTGGAATTGAGTTCTGTTTACAGCTCTGCTGGTGGCTCGCTGTGTCACCATTGGTAAATCATTTTAACTTTGTTCTGTGCCTCAGTTTCCCTGTCTGTATAATGGGGATAAGGATACTGATCTCCTTTGTAAGGTGCTTTGAAATATTGTTATGCTTATAAGAAGAACACAGAATCTTATTTTAGGGAGAAAAACAGTTTGCTGCATTCTTGAAAATGCAGCATGAAAAACAGCATAGGCATCCATTCACACATGTAGGCACACCATTCCTGCTGATATTTTTAAAGTTGCCAGTTTGTACCTCACACCAATCTGATGGCCAGCATGACTTGGGCCCAAGTGGAGGAGTGGGGTTCTGTTAGTTGCGATCAGATTCACCAAGGTTTTGCAGATCAAAACATGAAATCCCATGGCAACATTCCTCATCTTTATAGTATCATAGAACCATAGAGCTGGAAGGGACCTCAGGATGTCATCTAGTCCAGACCCCTGTTTCAAGCAGGATCAACACCAACTAAGTCATCCCAGCCAGGACCTTGTCAAGCTGGGATTTAAAAACCTCTGGCAAAGGAGAATCCACCACCTCTGTAGGCAATGCATTCCAGTGCTTCACCACCATCCTGGTGAAATAGTTTTTCCTCATATCCAACCTACACCTCTCCCTCTGTAACTTCAGACCATTTCTTCTTGTCCTGCGATCTGACACCACTGAGAACAGTTTCTCACCATCCTCTTTAGAGCTCCCCTTCAGGAAGTTGAAGGCTGCTATTAAATCACCCCTCAGCCTTCTCTTCTGTAAACTAAACAAGCCCAAATCCCTCAGCCTATCGTCATAGGTCATGAGCTCCAACCCCTTAATCAATTTTGTTGCCCTCCAGTGAACCTCCTCCAGTATGTCCACATCCTTTTTTTTACTGGGGAGCCCAAAACTGGACACATTATTCCAGATGTGGCCTCACCAGTGCCGAATAGAGGGGAACAACCACTTCTCTAGATCTGCTCAAAATGCTCTTCCTAATGCACCCTAATATGCCATTAGCCTTCGTGGCTACAAGGGCACACTGTTTACTGATATTCAGCCTTTCATCCACCATAACCCCTAGGTCCCTTTCCACTGTACTCCAGCTTAGCCAGTCGGTCCCCAGCCTATAATAATGCATAGGATTCTTCCATCCCAAGTGCAGGACTCTACACTTGTTCTTGTGAAACCACATCAGATTTCTTTGGGCCCTATCCTCCAATTTATCAAGGTCACTCTGTACCCTATTTCTTTGCCATTCAGGTCCACAGGTTTGTTGTGTCATGCTCTAATCAGTTATTGCTTGATGAGTTTATGTTAAGGTTGTTGCCATTGTCTTTCTTCCTCAGCATTTCAGATGACTGTCTCTGGGAGTTGCCCCATACTGGTTTTGTGGGATTTGTTGTTTTGTCCTCAAGGATTGCTTGTCTTAGCTTCAGAGTTATCAATTTTGCTTTCTTACTTATCATCAAACTCAATGAATGTTTTCTTTCTCATTGCTTCTTGCCCCTCTGGACGTTTGTGATGGCTTCCACCCCTAACCTATCCACCCCTTACCTATGCACATATTCTTCCCTCACACTGCACAATTTTACAGAGAACTTCAGAACGGATCACCTTTTAGAAAGGATTACAAAAGAACCTTATGCAACTTAATTTACAAGGCAGACATGAAGCACAATTTAATTTGTAATACAGACAAGAAGCAAAACCTTATAGCAAACATATAACAAAACCTTGTCCAAAGATAAAATAAATGACCATAAGATGTTAGGGTCTCTTCCTGCCTCAACATCAGGGTGTGCATTTATACCAAGTGGATAAGTAGTTCCTTCCTGATAATCATGAATAGTGGCTGGCAGAGTGAAACAGAAACATACAGAACTTACAAGAAAATATTATCTTATTATTGAAACAAACTGTCATCTAAAACTTAAGCAAACTACAATATATTGTTTAAAAGCAGTGCAGAATAATTAGGTATGATTATTGCACAAAATTTGCAAGGTGCTTAGATAGTTTTTCTAGAGGTGGTATGCACTGAGAAATCTAATTTAAGCCAGGAGAGTAAGATAAGCCAAACAAAACAATAACGAGCATGCTATTCTCTTGTGCTCTTCCTAAAAGTTCTTAGTTTGCTATTTGCTAGAAGTCCACCTGGGGAGGCAGTTACAAGCGTGTTTTAATAGAGGTCATCCTTCCGGAAAAAAGATTTGAGTTTTTGTCAGTTTCTTTCTTCTCTGAGTAGAAAAACAATACTATGACACCGTTATTTGGCTATAAATAGCAACGGTAAAGTGTTTAAGTGAACCAAACTGTGTGGAAAAAATAAATGAGCTTCTTTCTTGTCAAAGAAATTGTACATTAGGGGCTCATTTTGTGAAACAGCAAACTGAATAGAAAACTAGCATGCCTCCAACTCATGTTTTCCCTCATTCAGGAGTCAGGTTATTACAAGAGCTGTTCAGTTTGTATGAGGAGAAAACAAGTAAATCTACTATATATTTTAAGAATTATAATATTATATAATAATATAATAGAAATATAATAGGGTTGATCCTGCTTGGGACAGGGGGCTGGCCTCGATGGCCTCTTGGGGTCCCTTCCAGCTCTGTGATTCTATGATTCTATGAAAGTTTGTTTGATTGTTTGACCAAGAACTTCTCCTCGGATGTAAATTCAGCCTACAGCTTCTTCTTATCAGTAGTTAGAGAGTTGGCCTGCTAAACCCAAGGTTGTGAGCTCAAACCTTAAAGGCACTATTTAGGGGCCTAGGGCAAATAGATTTTTAAAAAAAAGAAAGTCTGTCAGGGATGGAGATAGGTCCTGCTGTGAGTGTGGGGGACTGGACTCGATGACCTTCCAGTTCTATGATACACACACAGTAAACTCCCGAAATGCACAACTTCAAGTTGTGCTTAACTTGCATTAACACAACTTAATCAGAGGGGTAGCCATGTTAGTCTGGATCTGTAACAGCAGCAAAGGGTCCTGTGGCACCTTATAGACTAACAGAAAAGTTTTGAGCATGAGCTTTCGTGAGCAAAGACTAACTTCATCAGATGCTGGTCATGGAAATCTGCAGGGCCAGGTATAAATAAGCCAGAGCAAGGGTGGGGATAACAAGGTTATCTCAGTCAGGAAGGGTGAGGCTTACTACCAGCAGTTGATCTGGAGGTGTGAACACCAAGGGGAGGGGAAGCTGCTTTTGTATTTAGCCAGCCATTCACAGTCTTTGTTTAATCCTGAGCTGAGGGTGTCGAATTTGCAGATGAATTGTAGCTCAGAAATTTGTCTTTGGAGTCTGGTCTTGACATTTTTTTGCTGTAGGATAGCTAATTTTAAGTCTGCTACTGTGTGGCCCGGGAGATTGAAGTGCTCACCTATGGGTTTTTGTATATTGCCATTTCTGATATCTGATTTTTGTGCATTTATTCTTTTACGTAGAGATTGTCCAGTTTGTCCAATGTATATAGCAGAGGGGCATTGCTGGCACATGATGGCATAAATTATATTGGTAGATGTGCAGCTGAATGAACCCACGATGGTGTGGCTGATCTGATTAGGTCCTGTAATGGTGTTGCTGGTGTAGATACGTGGGCAGAGCTGGCAACGAGGTTTGTTGCATGGATGGGTCCCTGAGTTAGAGTGACTGTGGTGCGGTGTATAGTTGCTGGTAAGGATTTGCTTCAGGTTGGCAGGTTGTCTGGTCTGGTCCCAGGCCTGTGAAAGTGGGGGATCATTGTCCAGGATGGGTTGTAAATCCCTGATGATGCACTGTAGAGGTTTTAGCTGAGGGCTGTAGTTGATGGCTAGTGGTGTTCTGTTGGTTTCTCTCTTGGGCTTGTCCTGTAATAAGAGGCTTCGTGACACACATCTGGCACAACTTCTAACACAACTTAGAAAACTTAGGCACACGTGTAACACAACTTAGGCACAACTCAAAGCCTCTCTGCGGCTGTCTGCCCACCGCTCTCCCCCAGCTGGGAGAAGCCATGCTGCAGCAGCATGACTTGTCCCTGACTCCCTGAGCTGGGGGAAGCCAGGTAGAAGCTGCACCACCGGGGCTGTCTGCCCGCCTGGCTCCCTCAGCTGGGGGAAGCAGGGGAGAAGCCCCTGGGCAGCGGCTGCCATGGGGCTTCTTCCTTGCTCCCCCCAGCTGAGGGAGACAGGGGCTGGAGCACTTTTGATTTGCATTTAACTTCGCAAATCAAAATCAAAAATACCAGGGAATTACTGTATCACAAAATATACCTAATATAAACATGCAGGTATTGCTAGAAAACGCTGGAGGCTTTCTGTTACGTAAATCTTTCTTGTAATCTTGGCTGTCACGCATAACTCCCAGAAAGCACTAATTTAAAAAAAAAAACAAAAAAACACTATTCTACCTTTACCCTTACATAGGAAGTACATTTGTTATTTAAAAAAAAAGTCAGATTAAAAAACTTGTCTTAAAGTATCTAGTGTAACATTAAATGTGTAATAAATACAGAATTTTACAGTGAAGTCATGAGAGATTGTCTGACATTGGATGAAAGGGTTAATGTTTGTCTTTAAGAGTAGGTCTATCTTGCTTCAGAATCCTAAAAGGTCTATAGTGCACATTTAGTATTGTAGTCCTGGAGTTAACTGAACCAGTCTCTGGCACTTTCCCACATTAGGTTGGAAAGGAGGTTTCTAAAATAGAGAAACTTGAGCAAATGAAGATGTGATTTTTATGAGCACATTTAACGGCCTCTTTTTGACTTGATTATACATATGTCATGGAACTGGATTTATACCTTTCAACTTAATGCAACTGACACAATGACCTCTCAAAGCTATATCAAAGTTTTATCGATATTCAGACCCCTAAAGCTTTTAGAGATTTGCAAGTCAAAGCAACAACAATAAACTTTATTTGGAGATCAGTTATCAGCCCATGAAATCCTCTAAGCCATCTGTAATGTGTATCCTAAAAGAAATGTGGCTTTATAAGCAGACTGCTGAAATCTAAACTGTAATAGTTTTATAATAGCTTATTCCATTGTCCCATTAGCAATACATTGTGAACCTCCATGTACTTGTCAAATCAGCAAGGGCCATAGCTGTAGCTGGGGTAAATTGATGTTGGTCCATTGAAGTCAATGGACTTTCCTGAGAAGCTGGCCCTATGTATATGTTACAGTTTAATTCCTGTTGCCAGAAAAATGGGAGAACTGAATAGATTTCACTTAGCAATGCAGTGTGGGTTTTGAAAGCCATGTTAGCTAGAAAGACTGAAAGGGTAGACCCATGTTTGCCTATAGGTTCACAAAACCAAGCAGTTCTGTTGCACCCTAAAGACTAACAAATTTATTTACTAAGTAATGGGCTTTCATGGGTAAGGTCCACTTCGTCTGATTTTCAGATAAGACTGCATAAAATAAATAAATAAACATACATTACATATTGTTTTATTGCATTTGCACCATCTGAACTGATTTATGTTTTTCCCTTGTGTGATCTCTCTGCCTTTTATCCATACTTTTTATGCACAGATACTCATGATGTCACTGTCATGTTGTTTTTTCATGATTATGACATGAAATGGAGAAAGCTAGAAAGATTCCTTACCAGGGAAAACAAGTCTGAAACATTTTATGGCAGACAAATTGAATTTTTTTCTGTGACTGATCACTTTCTTTAATTCAGAAAGGTGTCCTGTGTCGTGATGTCAAGTTTCATCAACATGCATGCCACAATCCTGTCTAAATGTCTGAGTATGCACCTTATGAAAATCAGGGCCTTTCTCAAGCTGGACACACAAGGTCACTAACAGTATCTTAAAATATTAATGTAAAGATCAAACACCCTGAAGTCAGGCTAAAATCAATCCCATATGGATGCTCACCTACTACTGAGAACTTGTAAATGTCTGTTTTCCATATGCATACCCCTTTCTGGCAATGTTTTGCCTACACCCGTAATGTATTCAATGAAAATCTATAGTGCATATTAATTGCTTCTTGCCTGCCTTTGCACACATAATTAGACAGACAAATGATTTTATTTTTTGGAAAATCAGCCTGGAGAAAATATTTGCTTGGTTAAGCAGTTGACCAATGTTTGCACACAGCTTCTGCATCAAAAACCTGCCATTCATTTAATAGTAAATAAGTCATAGCTAAAAAGTCCTGGGGTTTCCTTTTCCCTGACCACCAATCAGTCAGTGTTCACACCAGTTACAAGAATGCATGCATGCTTATAATGTTATTTGCTTCTTCTGTGAAAAAATTCCAGCAAATTTTATCTTCAGTCATGTCAAGATGTTGGGAAACTCTCTTTTTCTCACAAACACACTTACACGCACATATGCCATGCATTAAAGCATTAAGTATTTCTCTACTATAATGCATTCAACTTTAATTTATGTAATGGGTTATTGATATTTATTTGTAAGAGTAAGTATCGTTACCATTTAGTCATTTAAATACTTCCAGTAGCTTTGGGCTGCTAATTTGCTAATGGATGCCCTGCAGCTGAGTAATTCTCTATTAAGTGCTAAAGAGGTTATACAATTTCATGAACCTCACTGCACACTTTGCAAAGTTGATCACATTTTTATTTCTGATAGGAACAAGACCCATAAATGATATTGAAACCTTTTTCTGTTCCTTGAAATGAGAAACCTAGAGTGAAAGCTGATGTTAGTTTGCTGAAGCGAAAGGAAGACATCTATAAACTGTCCATTGTGCAGGATTTTTAAAGGAAAAAAGAAAAGTAAATTCTTGATTGATTTTAGCAGAAGTTCAACTGCTTCAGCTTCTGTTGATCAGCACTGGGCCTGGCCTGCAAATATTGCTGGTATAGAGCAAGAATAAAGCATTTCAGGATTCCTCAGTGATTACCACAAATACTGAACTATTGCTGTATGCAGTACTGCTTTGGATCATCACTACAGAATAAAGGACAGGTTACCAGGCATGGTCATACTCCTGTTTCTCTTCTAGGTTTGATGATTAAAGCTTCAGAATAAAATCTGCCCTCTTGGGGTTTGGTATGAACTTTTACTTACAACTTCCTCTCAGACTTGATTCATCCATTTTTTCCAGTTTCTTAGGCCTCCACAGCCCTCTCACTAGGACTCAGGCAAGGCTTTTCTCCTAGTATCATCCTACACAAGGTTTTTTCTTCCATAAATTACAGGGCTCACCTCTTAGTATAGTAGCAGAGAGAGAGCTGTGCTAGTCTATATATGATCAAAACAAAAAAAAGCAGTCAAGTAGCACTTTAAAGACTAACAAAATAATTTATTAGGTGAGCTTTTGTGGGACAGACCCACTTCTTCAGACCATAGCCATATCAGAACAGACTCAATATTGAGTCCTTTCTGGTATGGCTATGGACTGAAAGAGTGGGTCTGTCCCACGAAAGCTCACCTAATAAATTATTTTGTTAGTCTTTAAAGTGCTACTTGACTGCTTTTTTCTCTTAGTATAGGAGTTCTATATAATCTTTTTCTTTGAGCCCTTGTCTAGAGAGACCTAACATCCTCTATTCTTTTTTCTTAAAGTCTCCCAGTAGAGAGATTCTTTGCTCTCTTTTCACACTGGGTGACACTGGACCTGTCTTCTGTATCCTGCTTGTTTCTTTCCATCTGGCCTTGAGCTAACCTACATATGATCTGGCAAGAAAACAGGAATAGGAAGGAACAGGGCTTGGACCCTTCTTAAAGATCCAGCCACCCTGGGCAAGGTGCAGAGGTTCTGTTAATGCTGTCAAGTCAATGGAAAAATGAGAGACAGCTTAAACAACTCAGAGCCTAGGGCCAACGTGAAAACAAAGTCCCTTACTCCTTGAATAATATCTTCTCGGCATGCCTGAGTGGGGCAGACTCTAGCCCTTGATGAAGATAAATTCATAACTGTTAAGTCAGAAAGGTTCATTATAAACATATAATCTGACACACAGTTTATACAATGAAATCAATGGAGCCTAGGAGCCTAAATACTATGTAGAGTCAATTGTTTGTTTCACTAGAGGTGTAAACGAGGAAACAAAAGAGAGTGGCAATTTATTTTCACAGTGGATACTGAGGCTCACCAGTGACCTGAATTTGTTGGTGTCATCCATTAATTGTGGGCCTCTGTTTACTTTACAGACTCACTTATGCAGTTTGACCTGCAGCTAGTATAATAATTTACAAGTCACACCAGAGATGCAACGGCAGGGCACGCAACCTTCCCTAACAGTATTCTTTAAGGCAGAGCTATTTTGGGCGGGCAGCCACTGACCCACACAAAAATCAGTCAGGGGTGGGGGAGGCACATAAGAGAAAGAATCAAGAAAAAACAAAAAAGCACGCCACTCCCACTCATGTGGCCTCTAACTGAGATTCCTCACTCACCTCATGCTGCAGGGCTCTGGGCAGGAGAGGGAGAAGAGGGAGGGACAGAGGTACAGGGCTTCCCTCAGGCCAGATAACTCTTTGGAGGGCCTGGGGTGATACCAAAAATGGAGAGGTCAGCGTTCAGTGTGGGGAGGAGGCTGCTGGGGAGCAGGTGTGAGGTCTTGGCAGAAACAGGCTGGGGAATCTGGATGGGAGGTGAGTGCATAAGTGGGCTGGGGCAGCAGTTGGGGGGGGTCAGAAACTTGCTGTAGGTGAGGAATCTGGGCAGGAGGGAGGATTCAGGAACAGGGGCTGGGTATGAGAGGGAGGGGTGCAGGAGCAGTGTGGTGGTTTAGGCAGGCAGAGGTGCAGGAACAGGCTGAGGATAGTTGTCTGGGTGGCAGATGCAGGAGCAGGGTGAGGGGTCTGGGCAGGAGGTGGGAGTGAAATCAAGCTGTGAATTCTGGCAAATCAGAGGGGTGAGGAAGTATCTCTGCAGGCAGCCCCTGTTGTTCCGCAGCCTGGGGGAGGGGCAAGGGGAGGAGGAGTGATGGAAGGAGGGGCCTTGAACAACTTTCTACCTCTCCCCACCATCCTTCCTGCCAGAGCCCATGGGCTGCTCCTGGCCCTGGCTAGACTGATCAGGCCTGCAAGGCTTGGGGCTCCCCACCTCCCACATCACCATGGGCTGGATCCTGGTGAGGGAAGCCCTGAGCCTCAGGGGCTGGATGCGCAAAAGCCCCAGTCCAGCTGGGGGTTCTCCACCCCTGCTTTAAGGAGTCTATCCCAACTTTAGACATGCATATGGGGAAAAAAATATTGTAGTGCCTATCGGTGACTAAATCCAACATGTTTCTGTACTTTTCCATAGTTTTGAATTCATGCTAAAAGAAAAAAAAATTAGACATCTGTAATCCTTTCTCAGAATTTGGATCTGTGTTTTCTGAAATAAATAGTTGCTTATAAGCCAAAAGCATGGCTGTTTATTGAACCATGATACAAATTCATTTTCACATAATAAATTTCTTTAGAGTTGAGCATCAATTTCTGTCCTTCTGTGAATGTTTTGCTGAAGGTGATAAATCTTAATGCTTAGATAAGATTAGATAGTTGAGGGTTTCACTGCCTTGGGAGATCAGTAAAAAACAGTCACAATTAATTACCTGTCCTCCCAGGTTTGAAGCATCTGAAAAGGATTGTATATAAATATATAAAATTCCCTTTGAAGAGATGTTTTCTCAAAGACAGTTGAAAATCCGTAGCCAAAGGTGAATAAGGTGCCCTCGCTTATTCAAAACACAGTGATTCAATTTCTGATGGTTAACTGGACCTGTCTTAGAGAAAAAGAAACTTCAGGTTCATAAACAAGAAAACCAAAAACTGAATGACGACTAGCTGGGTGCATCAAAATAGCATGAAAGATGGAAATCAAAACTCAAAGATTTAAAAGAAGAAATAAAAAAACCTAGGAAAAAAGAGATCTGAGAAACTGTATTATGGATGATATTTTTAAGCTACTCACATTCAGATTCATAAACTTGCCCAAAGTCATTACAGAAAGAAGTAATGAGTTCAGTATCTTCAGTAGGCACAGTATGCACAACTGCTTTGAAAGTCCATTTTCACAGAAGCAAAAGAGTGAAAATTTAACTACTGTTATGAAGATTTAAAACCAACTAATCAGAATTTTCTGAGTTAGTTAAATTACTTTAGACCACATGCTGATCTTTTCTCAAATAGTTCTTTTAGAAACATTGTCATGGTATACTTTCAAAAATAAACTTTTCTCAAATGAGCATATTCAGGAAGAGGCTTATTTTAGGGGAGGAGCAATAAACATATGTCTTGGATTGGAATAGGAATTGAATTGCAAATTCATATGGTTGGCCTTCTACGTATTTCTGTTTATTAACTAGTATGACTCATAAGTCTGATTCCAGGAAAGTAGGATATAAAAGCAATACTGTACGCTGTAAGGCTACGTCTACACTAGAGCACTACTTCGAAGTAGCAGATTTCGAAGTAGCAACATCTTAATATACTATTTCAATGCATAACATCTACACAGCTGCCAGGGCTGGCACCATTGGCGTGCAGCATCAAAACAGCAACACAGCACATCGAAAGGATGGCAAATGGGAGCATCTACACACACAAGTGGCCCATTTCAAAATAAGGAGCCGTGGAAGCCCACAGACAGGGTTACCAGGTGAAGAAGCACATCTGGTGCAACAGCAAGCTGCTCATTTAAAGGCCCCTCCCAAACACAATCGGCTTGCACGGCATGAGGCCTGTGGAGCTGCCCCAAGTCCCGCAGATGGAGTGCCCACAGCCATGGACCCAGAGCAGCAGGAGTAGCAGCAGCTTGATGTCCTGCAGGCTGCCACCCAAGGAGCAGGTGTCCTGCTAAGCAGTGCACAGGTGGTCCCCCAGCAGCTCCTAGAAGGGTAGCCTGCCCCTGGGTGAGAAGGGGACATCCCAGACCATCAGGCCCTCCTGCCCCCTACTCACACTGGGTGCTCCACCAGCTCTAGAGCCAGCCTACCAGCACTGAGTGGTGGGAGCACCTAGTCATGGGGGAGTGTGATGATGGCATGTGGCTCCAGAATTTCAGGATGAGTTAGCAAACATTCCTGGAGCTCTGCCAATGGCTGACCCTACTCTGAGGCACCAGGACACCTGGATGTGGCACATCCTCCCTGTGGAGAAGAGGGTCACGATAGCTATCTGGAAGCTGGACAGTCCAGACAGCTATTGCTCTGTCGGTCACCAATTTGGTGTGGGCAAGGCCACAGCTGGGGCTGTCATTATGGAGGTAAGGAGACCCAGGCACGCACCCACTGCGGGGGAGGGTCGGGGAAGGAGGCCAAGGTGGGGGCCTGGGGTGTGGGGAGGGGCTGGGTGCACCCTTCACACCCACATGGGTGCCTGTGTCCCCTGCCCACAGGTGGTGTGCGTGCTCAATGACCTGCTGCTCCAGAGGGTTATCTGAGTCACAGACCTGGATGCAGCTTTCACAGGCTTTGCTGCAATGAGGGTTGCGAATTGCTTCAGGACCCTCAATTGGACCCACATTCCTAGCCACGCCCCGGAGCACAGTGGTGGACGCTTTATAAACAAAAAGGGCTACCACCTGGTGGTCCTGCAGGCCATGGTGGACAGCCGAGGCCAGTTCCAAGATGCATATGTGGGCTGGCCTGGCTGCACCCACAGTGCTTGTGTGTTCCAGAACTTGGGCCTCTGCCACCATCTGGAGGCGGGGACCTACATGCCCCAGAGAGAGATCCCACTGGGGGACACCACCATGCCCCTCTGCCTGGTGACAGATGCAGCATACCTGCTCCAGTCCTGGCTTATGTGCCCCTACACGGGCCACCTCACCGCCAGCCAGGAGCGCTACAATGCCCAGCTGAACCATGCCCAGCAGGTGGTTTAGAGGACCTGTGGGTGCCTCAAGGGCCAGTGGCGCTGCCTCCTCGCCCACCTGGACATCAACCTTCCCAATTTCCGCCAGGTTATGGGCGTGTGCTGCATGCTCCACAACCTTTTGGAGGGTAAGAAGGCTTTGTGCAGGCATGGGCGGTTGAGGCCAGCATGGACTACCCCCCAGCCAGCTGTTGCCCCTAGCCACTATGCCCACCAGGAGGCAGTCTGGGTCCAGGAGGCCCTGTGGCAATATTCGACTGGAGGGTCCCAGTGAACACTGCCCCAGCCTCCCCCAGAGGGTCTCCTGCACACTGTCCCCACCACCCGCACACTGCCCCCACCATCACCAGCACAATGCTCCCCCCCCCCCCGCCACGAGCACACATTACACAGGTGTTTGGGAAAAATAAAACTGTAACTATACTGGTAACAATTTGAACTGGTTGAGTATGATTTTGGAAAAACAAGTATCACAAATATATACAGGAGTGGGGATAACTGCATGCATGTTGGGGGCACGTGGATGGCCCAGCCATTGGCTCATTACTCAGAGGTGGGGGTGGATGGGTGTGACCCCGGCTTGGTCTGGGCTGCAGGTCCCCCCTTGTCTTGTGTCCCTGGGTGGTTGAGGTGTGTGGAACCAGGGGGCTGTCCAGGATGACTGATTGTGCCATGCTCTCCTGGCCCTTGGATGGTGCGGCTGCGGAAACAGGGAAAGAGAGAGGAAAGCCATGAGTACCAACCCCTGCCCCACTATCCACACCCCCCATCCTCCCAGTGGGTGCCAAGTTCCTGTCCCCTGTCCCCATCCGTGGGTGTGGTGGCCCTGTGGGCGGCCCCTTTGTGTGGTCTGCCCCGCCCGCACACCTCCTGGGGATTGGGCACGATGCAGCCCACGGGTGTGGGTGCTGATGGGCACTGGCAGCAATGCTGCCATCCCGGGGCAATGGTCTGCCTGGGCCCAGACAAGTTGGGGTGTGCTAATGATGTGAGGGCCCATGGTCACACATGATGCCCATGCCCCAGGGGTGTGTTCCCTGTAGTGTACATACCTGAGGGTCTATTGCTGCAGTTAGGGGAAGCCTGTTGAGTGGCTGCCCAGCTGGAGCTGGGGGAGGGGAAGTCCGTCATTAGATCCCCCTGCTTGCTGGACCACTCTGACAGTTCCATGGCTGGCCCCGGCTCTGGTTCTGGCCCTCTCCCTGGAGGTGTCGGGCTGGCCTCCAGTCCCAACTCTGGCTCTACATCCTGCTGGGGCTTCTCAGCCGCAGTGTTGAGGATGGTCGGGGGAAGGAGGTGTCCTGGGGACCCAGGATGGCCCTGAGGTCCCGGCAATAGGAGCAAGTGGCAGGGGCAGCCCCCAACCAGCTGTTCGAGTCCTGCGCCCGGGTGTAACCCTGCTGCAACTCCTTTACCTTACTCCTCACGTGGTCAGGAGTGCAGGCAGGGTGACCCCAGGTGGTCAGGCGCTTGGCCAGCTGAGTGAACACATCCATGTTGCGCCACCTGTTCCCCATTACATGGAGCACCTCCTCCTCGCCCCAGAGCCCAAGCAGGTCCCAGAGCTCAGTGTCAGTCCAGGAGGGGCCCCGCATCCTGCCCCCCTGGATGGAGGCTTGAGAGCCCGGTGGTGGCTTGGAGGGGGAGGGGAAGCGCTCGGGTAGCTGCCTGCGTCACCATCCCTGTCTGTCAGCTGCTGGGGCTCTGGCTGGGGCGTGCAGGGACAGCATGTGTGATGGTTGCTGCCTGCATGCTCTCAGCTTCCTGCCATGAGGTGTCCAGGTCCATGGAGCTTTAAGAGCCGCTGCACACAGAGATCATAGAGCCCCGCAGAGGCTGGACAGCATGTCTCCACATCCCAGCTTATTGCCGCCAGGGCGGATCCCACTATTTCAAAGTAGTGGGTCACGGATCGTCTGCACACATCGCACTTCAGTGATAGATGTTGAAGTAGGGCACTATTCCCATATTCTCATTGGAATAGCGGTTTTGATGTCTCTGAGCCTAACATCAATATCAACTTTGAAATAGCATGTGTAGATGTGACGCGCGCTATTTCAAAGTTGTGCCTGCTACTTTGAAGTAGCGCTCTAGTGTCGATGCACCTAATTTGTATATATGGTAAATTTTCGGGTACGGAGAGCCAAAAGCTACTGAGCCAAATGGTAAACCTGAATACAGTGGAAACTGTTTCAAGCCCCATGCTCCAAGTTCCATCACCTATGCTGAAATGTAAAGTGTTGGGTTTGATTCATAAAGCTTGATGGTCCAGAGCCAGTGATGAAAGAGGTCAATGGAATAACCCCTCAAGAATTCAGTGGGTAATAAGTAACATGGCTTGAGGCCTGTTTACTTAAGATAGTACCTCACTTGTCTCTGTGCTAAGTTGATACAGCTATTAATTACACGAGAGTGACCAGCCTGGGCAAGGTGGGGGATGGCTCCATTCTCCCTGAAGGGGTGGGGCCTTGGAGGGAAGGGACAGGGACAGGGCAGCCAGCCTCCAGTGCTTCCCAGACCGAGCTGCACACACACACCGAGATGACCGAGATGACTATTTTTAGCTATGCCTATCTTCTACATCTACCTTCGGAGTGCACAGCCCAGGGCTCTGCAGTGTACTGTGTGGGACTCCGGAGTGACTTAAAGAGCCAGGGACTCTGGCCACTGAGCCCCAGATCCCTTTGAATCACTGGACCCAGCTGTTCCTATTCCCTCCCTCTCTTACCCCCGTGCCTAGGCAGAGCTGCCAGCATGACATTCTTAGTAAGGGCCCTCAGCTTTGGAAACTACTGTTCAATACAGTCTGAAAGAAATCGTTGCTGTTGGTTCTTCAGGGCATATTTGCAAAGTCCATCTGTTCGCTTCTGTGGACTTTACGGATGGTGTATTTTCATATGATTATGTTACAGATGGTTCAAGTAACCTGCCTGATGTGAAATACTCATCTGTTTTAAGGAATGAATCTTTAATTTCTGTAAAAATCAAACTGGAGCACATGCTTAAGGCATTTGATTCACTATAAACTAATATAAAGAAAAAGAAAAGCCTTATAATAACAGTACCTATTCCAGAATAATGCTAAATTTCCCCAACTCCTATTGAAATAAGTATTCTAATGACAAATAATCATGAAACAATCAAGTTGTTTATTTACATTACACTGAATAATGATTATCCCTGAATGCAGAACATTAGAATAATCAGAAAGTCGATAATAGCACAGAGACCCACACTCAACCATTGTTTTATGCACAGAAGGGGACAACTCAATATATACCAAATCATCACCTTTAGAGCACCAGCATTCCCACAGCAATATGACTGGTTGATCAGTGATTATTCATATGAAATTTATAGTTAACAATTATGGGGGTAGTTCTTCATGTTTTGTAGTAGATTACTGATTAGAGTCCTCTGTGCTTGTAATTAGACTGAATGTGTAGGTGATTTTCTGTGACAAAAGTTTAGGTGATTCCTTTAAGCATTTATTTTAAAGGGTCCCCTCTAAGTCAGCCTATATTCCCCCAGTTCTTAACTGAAAATGTTACACATGCATGCACATGATAAATTTAAAAAACTGTTGTTTCTTTCAGTGGGTATCAAGAAAAATCAAGTGTGTCTGAATAGAAAACTTTGTAGAACATTGTATTCAGTTAAGATTTTTAGCTGAATGTTAAGACAAATAATAAAGGCAAATACACAATGTGGGGTCAGATTGGCCAGTTTTTTATGAAAGGTACAGGTATTTGATACAGCTATACTCTGAGCCCTCTCAGCTCTCACTGAAGATGTTCAATAGGTGAGAATGCTCAGGGCTTTGGAGTGTTCAGCCACTGTGATAGCTGGGTCACACTTGAACCAAATCAACTCAGCCTGGGAGGAGATCCTTGCCAAACCAACCCAAACTAATGTTCATTTATAACCCTCTTCATTGTAAGACCCGCATGCACAGATCATCTATTGCTAGCCCGTGGTTCAATTGTGTGTTCTGAGCATTCATACAGGGTCATGCTTTCTTCATAAGTAGTGTTCATGGAAGGGTCTTGTGCTCCTGATGCTCATGGACCTAATCCTACTTCACACAAACATGCACACTTAGGTTGCTTCTATACTAGCAAGTTCTTTTGAAAGATTTTTGGAAAGAAGAGGGCTCTTTCAAAAGATGTCGTGGAGTATCTAAACACATAAAGCCTTCTTTTGAAAGTAAATCAAAAGAATTTTGGCACTCCTTTTGAAAGCCCTCTTCCACTCCCATTTCAGGAAGAGTTCCTTCTTTCAAAAGCTTCTGTCAAAAGAAAAAGTGTGTTACGCTCCTTAGGGTCTGTCTTTTGAAAGAGCAGTCCTCATGACACCTGATTTTTCAATCCCTGGCCTGTTCTTTTGAAAGAACAGGGGCTCTGTGGATGCACTCTTTCAAAAAAGCAGATCACTCTTTTGATCCACTGTTTTGTGCATGGATGCACTCTTTCAAAAGAAGTTCTTTCAGAAGAGATCTTCTGGAAGGGCTTCTTTTGAAAGATCACTGTAGTGTAACCTAGCCTTAATGTACGGGTCACTTAAATGAACTGCTTTACTGAATTGTGACTTAGCGGCAAGGACAACCTTGACAGCGCCCAGTAGTTTCCCCCAGCGATGTGGTAGCCAATTGACGTGTGGGCGAGCCGGGGCCAGAACCCAGGGTCCTCGAGGAAGAAAGGTGTCCCACCCCCCACCAGCAGGAGGAGTAACGCAGTCACTAAAGGGCAATGGAACTCCACCTAAAGTCCGCCCACTCCCGAGCAGGCAGGCACGCAGTCAGTGAGAGGGGGAACCAACACAGGTATAAAGGGGACTGATAACAAGTTTATTAACAAGCAAAACACAACAGCAACACAAACACATAAACCAGTTCAACAACTCTATTTTTGACTATACTCTAACTTACAACAATGGATGTGTGATCCATCCTGGGAACCTGTGGTAGTATATTTATTTCTCCACAAAAGAAAACGGATTCTTTAAAAGGGGAGAAGTGGAAGGAGGGAAGGGAGACCTGGGCCGGGGCGCTACTCCTGGCCCAAATGGGTAGTGGCAGAGGCTACCGGGTCCTTTTGCCCTTAGATAACCTCCAGACCCCACCCTTTTTCCCGGGACCTTTAGCCCACTCGGGATGAATAAAAAATGGATGGGGAAAGGAACAGGAGAGAGGTTATGGGTATCTTCTCATGGAATCTTTTATAGGTTTGTTAGAACTTCTCTTTGTTTAACATCCAAGTTATTAATAGTATAAATTGATATAACCATAAACGATGCTTAACTACAATAACATATAACTATAACAGATCTTAACCAAGTACTCTTACTTAAGTGTGGTGGGCTCAGCAGGTCTGGCCTTGAGGGGTCAGACCCCCAGGTGTTACCCTCCCCCCGTCGAGAGACTGTACAGTAGGAGCCGCGTATCTCCTACTCCCCACTGAGGGGCTCTGGTGCCCACCAAGTGCCTTGAATATGTGTAAGTCCTAATATGGTGTTTGTGGCCCAGATATACCGTAGGCCCAATCAAATTACGTGTCCTGTGAGACGGTGTCCAATCCGGTGTTTGGTCGAGTCCGATGAATTGTCCAATCCGGTGTAGTCAGGAAGTGTCCCAGCACCGGCGCTGCTTGCATGCGTTGGCGTGGCAGGTGGAGCGGCGATGATGTTGGTGGGTCCTAGGTTTCCCTCACCGGGCATGCAGTACCCGTGGCCGGAGCCACGGGCCAGGTCGCCACCCGGTGGGTACACCTGAGGACCCACTTGCCGCTCCTAGACGCAAGCACGGTGCTGGGGTACGTAGAGGCACTTGTTTGGCAGCGCTGCTTCGCTGCTCCTTGCTTCCCCTTATAGGGAGCTGAAGCAGCAGTGATAAGCTCTTTTAGCTTTACTGCTTAGCAGTAGATAGCTCAGTGATTTTAGCAGCTCAAAACAACGCCTCCTCTGGAGCGTAAGCGTAGCAGCAACGCCTCAGCCCTGAGGCCACAGTGATTGTACAGCTCTTAGGCAAGGCCACCTAGAAGATGGCTGCCACAGCGATGTCACAGCTCTCTGGCAAAGCCACCCAGAGGAATGGCTGCCACAGTGATTTTTTAGCTCTGAGGCAGAGCCCCCCCCAGAGGGGGGGTTGCCACAGTGATTCAGCTCTGACAGAGCCACCTAGAGGGCTGCTGCCACAGTGATTTTCCCCGCAGCTCTGGTCACAATGCTGCAGGGGTCTTGCTTGTAGTCTTCTCAGGGCGAGTGTCCAGTCCAGGAAGGCAAGAATGACCCCGAATGGGCTGAGAGCCCTGGATTTATAGGGATTTTACATGATTATTCATAAGGTAATTTCCATATTCATGATTTGTTTTATAGTTCTCAATCAGGTCCTCTCTCTCAGCCGAAGGTTCTGGAAGCTGGCAGAAGCCCGCTCCCTTTGACCAATCAGAGGGCTCTGTTTGAATACTAGCTTCATGGATTCAAGTTACCAGGGGAGCTAACTGCCCCAAAATGGCCGTAGGTGGGGCCACAAAATGGCAGCCTATAAGCTTTTAGTTTGTCCATGTCCCTGTATAGATTTTACCTCAGCCAGAGGCTTGTTTCCCCTGACACACAGGGGCGATTATGTCCTAGAGATAAAAATTCCCAACAAACCTATCTGGGTACAATCTAAAAAATGAAACACCCAAGGTGCCTGATTAAGACATAGACCCAAACAAAAAGGCAGCAAATGGAGGAATAATGTTCTCAAGTTGCAATTGGAGAAGCCAAGGAGGATTTAGGAAAAAAAAATATTTCACTAGAAGGGTGGTGAAGCACTGGAATGGGTTACCTAGAGAAGTGGTAGAATCTCCATTCCTAGAGGTTTTTAAGTCCTGGCTTGACAAAGACCTGGTTGGGGTGATTTAGTTAGGGTTGACCCGACTTTGTGCAAGAGGCTGGACTTGATGACCTCCTCAGGTCTCATTCTATGAATATATAGCCAAACTGGGATGGAAAAAAGTAGTAGGAATTTCTTTCCAGGCCCTAATGGAAATCAGGCCAGGAGTCTAATCCAGAATTTTCAATGAGATAATATACTGCTGATGGATGTAACTGAATCCAGCACCTCCAGAGCTTAGAGCAGGGGTCAGCAACCACTGGCATACGTGCCAAGGGTGGCATGTGAGCCAATTTTCATTGGCATGTGAGACAGGAGCTCAGTCCTGCCCCTCCTCCCCCATACAGCGGGGGGCTTGCTCAAATCCATGCTGCCTGTGGATAAACAAAAGGCCAGCTAATACGACCAACCACCACCTAAGAGGTAAAGGTCTGCATCTTAATTTATTAATGAAGGTCTTAAAAGTAGTACTATCAGCAACTTTAAAAGGTGTCACCAACACTCCGACTGTACACAGATGTCAAAAGATCAAATTTCAGCGCTCCGCCTCAGAAAGGTTGCTGGCCCCTGGCTTAGATCAAAAGCCTCAACTGCTTGAGCTGAAAGTCTTTTAGACCCCAGGCGGCTGTAGAGGAGACTCATTCTTTCTCTCTGTAGATGGCCAAAGTGCCACTACATGGGACCGTGAACCACACTCACTAGGTGCGTGGGTTACAACAGCAAGAGTAGGATTGTGTGCAGGAACGTGGATGCTTCAGGAGAAATCCAGTGCCAAGAGGATTGGAGCTAGTAATTCTAGTTGTCTCTCTGGCTACATAGCAGCCTTTATGACAAAAACCAGATTGCTCAGAGCATCGGCAGCAGTCTCACAGAACACATGCTTATGAAAGGTTATGGCTTGGCAATGATTTTGAGCTATAGGTTTTACATAGCTAATGGCTCTAATTGCCCAGCAGGGGCTGAGTTATTAATTCATAAATTGAAATGTAATGACTTTAGCAGTTATAACAAGGGTAGAAGAATTAGTCTTTATGCTCCTAGATAAAAGTCTGAATTATCTCATTTATGATATTGTTTCTTCAAAGGCAAATTTTATGAAGATCATATTGGAAATAGTTTTAAATATAAATAATGTAGGAGGAGTTGGGTATGCATGATTTAATTTTATGGCTTAATTTTTTTAAAAAATTGTTGTTAAAATCGGTATCAACTATCTGAAAATGATAATTTGATGATTACTTACTGAAGATAATCCAATTCTATTCCACAGTGTTCAACTTCATAATTTTTAAGTGAGCAAGTATTATTTTAACATTAGATGCAGAGATTCATCAATCTACTTGACAATTCCTATTTTTATGTGAATTAATTATCATAGATTGAAATGTTTATTTGGTCAGAAAATGCAGATTTATCAAAACTGAAACTGTCTGGTAAAAGATCAGAACATCCCTAACTGGAAAATAAAAAAGGGAAAAAATAGTCAAATACCATATTTTAATATTTCTGAAAGAAAAAGTTTCATGTAACAGTTTGAAAAGCTGTTTTGTTTCAAAATTCAAATGAATTTAACTTTTTTAAAAGGAGAACATTGAAACATATTGAAATAATTATAAGGTTTTGATTGACCCAATCTGATTATTTTTCTCTTGGGTAATTAGTTAAGCTTTTTTTAAGATTTTGATTTTACATCCTATTTTGGGATAAGAAAAATATTCAATATCTTAAAAACTCATTTGACAGGAAAACCACTGCCCACCAAATTCTGTTGAATACCATCATCAAAGTCAACAGTAGCTGTCTGACATTCTGATCATATCTTTGACGTAAAAGCAAATGTGTAAGAAAAGTAAAAGTACCTTCCAAAGACTGAATATATTTTCAGTCCATGGTTCTCTCTTTATCTCTCTTTTCACAAACTCCTGAAAACTCTGGTATCAAATATTCCTCTAAATTATTTGTAATAGATACGTAATAAAACTAAGCAATCAAGGTACTCCTGCATTTGCTGCATCTAATTACGAATGGTTATAAATTCCTCTGCCATTCTAATAAACAATTTTGAAGTAAAGTGTTATGGCAAAGGTTGAGCATGTGGCTTTGGTGATACAGCAATTCCCTCTGAGGAACTTTTTCATAATACTCTAATATTTTTTGGAAGCAACACAGTGACTTAACCATGTTGCTATGGAAAGGGTATTCAGTGAGGCAGGAGACATCCATGCAGATAGCTTTCACTTCTGCAGAGATGATGGTGCCCTTCTCTGCATATCTCCAGGTCCTGGGGAGTCAGGAGACCTCTCCATTAGTGAATTCAGCAGGCCCCTGTTCCCTTTCCATGAGGGGAATTATCTATTGGCATAGGCAGTGTGGTTTTCACAGTGAAATTAATCTCCACACACAAGTTCAGAAGCTGCTGTTTGTTTTCTTTCTCTCTTTCTTTCTAAATGTAGCCTGAGATGAGTCTTCTGTCCTTGCTTCTCTCCAGACTAATATCCCATATTGCCATCTCTGCCCACACCGAGTTGTTTCTTTCTTTGCTTGCAGGCAATGGACTGGGAATCCGAGTTGTAGGCGGGAAAGAAATTCCGGGGAACAGTGGAGAAATTGGAGCCTACATTGCCAAGATCCTCCCTGGGGGCAGTGCAGAGCAGACAGGGAAGCTGATGGAAGGTAAGATAAAGGTGTCATCAAAAACTGGCAGTGAAGAAACAGTCTGTTCCTTGGGTTTATGGGCTACATTCATTCTTTCTCCAGAGCACCACACAGTAGGGTTGAAATCTTCAGGGAGTCAATTACAATTCCCAGTTTTAAATCTGAGGGCCTCTCTAATGAGACTTAAACCACCATTTGGACTGTTCAAAGATCAGATCCTGGTGAAAGGTCCTTTAATGGCTTCTACACTGGTGGAGAATTTATATGATGGAGTCGAGTTGTGACATCCACATCTATCCCAGTACACTCTGTATATCAATATAGTTCAAAATAGTATTTGCAAATATTTGTCTGAATTCCATGTTTAGTTAAGTCATCATCATTTGTTGTTCCCCAGTTTAAAATAAAATCAAATAAAATCAATCATTCAGCACAGAAACAGGACCACAAATAAAGAAGACTGAATGGCCTAAGTGAGCCCTTCTTAATGTTCTCCTTTCTCAATAGGTAGAAATTTATTCACATACACTTTTTGGTACATGAACAATAAATATATCTGCAGGAATCATAACTGCTTCACAATAATTTTGCAAACATAATAAACTGAGCAGAGAATGTATTTACAAAAAGAATCAGCTCAATATACTCTAGGAATAAACAATATAATATAATCCTGATTTGTTGTTGTACCTGTTGGTTCATAAATGCTTGTTATTTTCTTGGTTGATAATATTTTGTAGGCTGTAAATGAAGAAAAGGTTCTATTTTTAAAGTCAGCTTAAAGGTTAATGAGGAACTTGCTTAATGTTCTCTTTCGTTTTGCTACGGGTGAAATACTGCTATTGATATACTGAGTTTGTGCCTGACACAGCATGTGGTCCCTTTGCATTCAATGGCTTAGTCATGGAATATGGTGTATATCTACAGAGCAGACTACTGGTTGAAGAGGATTCCGTTAATATGAACTAGGAGCTTTATGAAATAGGATCTTCTTTCTTCATATCCATAGCATCCATACAGGGGAGTTATAGTAAGGATTCACTGTAAGCTGTGTGCTTGTGCAGCCACTCAGGAGAGATTCATGCTGATTAGATTAGCAGAGTGCCCACAGCTAGGTTTTTGGTTTCTACTGCTTCCGCATGCATTGGTGTGTAAAAAAATGTTTCTGTAAATGGATTGATGAGATTAGAGGGACCACTGGCAATTGTGCTATACTTTGATGTGTGCTGCTGTTCAAACCCTTTCATCCAAACGGTGCAGCTGAGTAGATGGACCCCAAGCCTGAATAACTATTACGGTATCTGGCCCTACCTCTATTCGTGTTTGTCCACAAATATTTACACTTACCAGCCATGAAAAGCTTGGTCTTGATGTCACTAGAGTATGCATTCCCTTAACTGCATGGCAATCCAGAGGATAAATAGGAGGCAGCAATGCAGTGTTGCCCACAATATGGAATGTTTTGGGAACGAGGAGGTGCACTTAATCTAGTGACTCTGCCGAGCAGCAAACTAGCCTCCTGGTGTCTCTTGCTTTTGGAATAGAGTTCTAAAATAGCTCCTGGCATAGCATTCACTGACATTGTCAGCTGTGTTAGGAAAAAATGTGAATTTACTATATCCAGCAGACAGCGTCAAACTGAGTGACTGGTCATCTGGATTCCACTGTCATTACCACTGTGTGTCACTGCAATGGTTAGATGAACAAGTCAATGACATATTTGTCTCTTCCTTTTCCCTCTCCATCATCTGAACAGACACATTTTAAATGGACCTTCATAGCTCATTTCTGGACCAGCATAACTCTGAAATAACTCCCTCAAAATCAATGATTTACACTGCTGTTGTGTCACTATAACTGAGACTAGAACAGAAGCTCTGAAACAGCACTGAGGTAGAGTTTCATTGCTGTTCTGTAAGCTATTCCCTATCAGGGTCAACAATTAGCATTCTGCTACAGTTTAGCCACACACATGACACACTTCCCATTAGTCATCACTTGATAAAAATAAATAATTCTCAGTCTTACCATGACTGTCAAGTGACTTTTATCTTGTTTTTAAATAGTTAGTGTTCATCTGCAAAGAATATTTGCATCCACTGCTATTGTGTTTCTAGTGGACATGTGGCTAATCCTGATTTTGTTTTCTGAACTTCTGAATCTGCTAATGTGTATTTGATTTGTAATAAGTCTCGTAGTCTTATATGATTTCAGTCACTCTGTCACATCACATATGAGAAGGCAGGTTTATATCCTACACATATGGTTATTTGTAAACATTAATGTTCTTTGATCAGCCAACCATTTGTGTAGCAATCATGATTTGCTTTGATGCTGTAATGATTCATGGCTGCCTATTATTATACATACTCCATAGTCATCAATTAAGCATATACAGATGTCATCAGGAACAGAAATCATGACTCACTAGTCTTTCCAAGAATGTGGCCTGTACTGATCACAAAGACCAATGTTTCCATTATCTTTTGTACTGCAAGAAACTGAAAGCACTGGAACATGCCTGAAATTCCTTTTAGTGGACGTGATGAATACATGCACAGGTCAATAATATTACAATGCATCTTGCTTGTATGTGGTTTTGATCCATTAAGGTTGTTAGGGGTATCTGCTGCAAGCGATTAGGAAATGCCAATCTTTCTGGATTCTCTCATCTTGAATTGCTCCAGGAGTTCCAAAATAGCTCTGATTCATCATTCATTGGTGTCACAGAAACTGGAAATAGAAAGCTGATTCCACTGAGCCATCAGCTGCAAATACTGTCACAGTGTGATAGATGCATTTCTGAACTCACTTTCTTGTTGCTAGAGACAGTGCAGTACTCTTCCACCTGTTTTTCACGGCAAGGTGCACATAGTACTTAATGAATGTTTTAATTATAAAAAGGAGAGAAAATGATCAGTCACACTATTTACAATAACAATTACAATTTGTGAGTGTGTGTGTGCTAAATAGATATATAGCATAAAATGATAATAAGTTTGCAGTCGAGCATTCAGAAGATAGGATATGCCAGAACAAGGTTTGCCTATCCATATGTGTTTCATACATTTTTTATATGATCCCATACTATTTATTTCATGGGACCCCAGTTTCACTCAGTGCATACAACAGGCAATGCTCAGTTAATGAATTCAATATTTTGTTTTGACCTCACTGAGCAGTGTGTGATCTTAGGCTTTGTTTACAATGAAGTATTCAAACTCTGCAATGGAGAAAGAATAATTAATGTCCTCATGGGCTTTTCTGCTTTCCTGCAGTGCTCATCACTGTGTCTGAACACTTCACGAACATTAATTAATTTTTTTTAAAGCACCCCTGTTGTGACAGGATACCATTATCTGCATTTTACAGGCAGGGAACTAAGAATCAGAGATTTCAATCTACAGTGTTCCCTAATTTTGGGTAGCTAGTTTGAGATACCTAGGAAGTTTTCTGAGTGCATAGCATTTTGAAGTGCTTCATATTTTCAAAGAACAATTTTAATTGACTTCACAGGCAGGTGTGAGTGCTCAGAACTTCTGTGAATCACACCCTATAGTCACAAGTCAGGTCCCAGAAAATTAGGAACACACAGCTCTGAAAAGACTTATTTAAGTGAATGTGCAGGCATTATATGTCACACTCCGTGAAAGAGCCGGAGGTGGAATCCAGTTCTCCAGGTCAGCTTCAACTGCCTTAACCATGAGACCATCCTTTTCCATCCTGGAAATCCTACCTCATTCACGGCACCCTTTCCCTCTTCTGCATCTATGAGGTAATGATCCTTCAGGCAACAGCCCCCTTCACTTCATAGCTGAGATTCATCTCCAGAGACAGTCTTTTCTGTGCACTGAATGAGGCAGGAGATCAATAAAAAAAGCCTGATATATGGTCATGTAATTAAAGACTTCATCATAATACATAAGCAAACAAATGCAAAATTAATTAATTCTGGCATTAACTAACTATTGATCTCTTGGTGATGCTCTTTTAATGCAGTTTTACCATGTGTGTGCAATTTCTCCAGGTTTTAGAAAAGCACACTAACCCATGCCCCAGAAATTTCATCTTATAATATTATACTAACATTCACATGGGTCAAGAGCCAGATTGCAGCTTTTCCATTGCACAGACCTCTGCCATTTGAGCTAAATAGCTGACAACATTACCATGTAGTCCTCCTCTGTGTGTACCAGCACTAGAGGCTGCTGGGGCATTTTGCCAGAGGTTTTCACATATGGTTGCTAAAAGGAGAGGAGACTTAGGACATGTGGGTTCAATTCCAGGTTTTGGAGCAGCCTTTGTACTTGAGGGGGCACAGGCTTGTTCCATTCTGCCCCATCCCTTCCAAACTGCTGCAGATTGGCGGGTTCCCAATGACCATCTCCTTCTCCAAGGCCATTCTCCCTACTTAGCCAGTCCCAGTTTTCTTCCCCAAACTTTGCATCACAGATACAGTCTCCTGCCCAGTAAGTCCAAGTCTACCCCTTCCAGTTTCTTCCAAATAGCATTGTTAGATTATCTCTGTGCCTAACCCATACCAGTTTTTCCACCACCTTCTCTCAGTCCAGGGGGTCAGCAACACCTGGCATGGTGCCAAGAGTGGCATGTGAGCTGATTTTCATTGGAACGTGAGGCAGCAATTCAGCCCCGCCCTTTCTCTCCCATTCAGCCAGGAGCTTGCTGAAAGCCATGCCATCCTGTGGATTAACACGCGACCAGCTAATGCAACCAATCACCAGCTAAACGGTAAAGCTCTGCCTCTTAATTTATTTATTAATGAAGCTGTTGTAAATAGGACTCTTAGGCTATGTCTGTACTTTGGGAATAAAGGCACTTGAAGCAGCATGGGCACTTCATAGTGCCTGCAGCTACACGGCATGCCAGCACTTCAAAGTTTGACGCTTGGAAGTTGCCGCAGGAGGAATTAGCCTAATGAGGTGCTGCATGTTCATTGCAGCACTTCATTAGTCTCCTCTGCTCAGGCTGATTACCATGGCCCCTGGGAAGAAGGGGGCAAGTGTAGACACAGCCTTAGTGACTTTATAAAGTATCACCAGCACTCGGAACATACATAGAGGTCAAAAGGTCAAATTTTGGCATTCTGACTCGGAAAGGTTGCTGACCCCATCCTAGTCCAAACCTTCTTGCCTACCCAGTTCTCATTTCCCTTGTGGCTCTTTATTGCAGTCTTTCCCTCAGCTCCATATTCCATTCTCTCCCCCGCCCATTCCAAAATTTCCCTCCCACTGCCATTGCCAGCCCCCAGTCTCCAGCTGCTCATTCCAGAGCACCCACAAGGTCTAGCACTTGACCTTTCAATGTTCGATTAGAGAGAGCTTCCTCTTCTATGCTGCCAGGGTCCTGCAAATGGCTAGGAGCACAGAAACTAAGAAGAGACTCTCTTTGCTGTCTGTTGCAGTGCACTGTCCTGGCCCGCAGCAGCCCAGAGCTGCAGCTGTAGGAAAACTTCAGTGCAGCCCGTGAATGGAGCATGCTTAGTGAAGACAGAATCTTTCGGGAATTCAAAGGATTTAGCTGCAAAGCTCTAGAAAGTTTTACTGTTCATGTGCAAACATATTTATTATTCAAAGATTATTCAAAGATTAATTCAAGTCTTTATTTTTCAGAGATTTATAACTTCATCGGGATTGGGTGTATTTTCACAGGAATGGCAAAAAACACCCCCTTATTCCCTCCCTTTGTCTCTTCCAAATGTTCTCCAAAGTATGATGTCACTACCAATGCTCACAGTTAATGGAATTTTTGAACATGAGCAAATCAGCATTTATTTGGTGTAACTCTTGGAAATGACCAAAGAATTTCAAATGAAAAATTTCAAAATAATTCGGCATGTGACAGACACTTGTGGAAATTTTCCGCAGAAATGACTACAATGTGGCAAAAGTTATAAACATGTGAAAACAAGGTGTTATAACGTACTCAGGTAACCTAAAGTAGTAGGTACTTACACTAGACCAGGGTCTGCAACCTGCATCTCTGGAGCCACATTCAGCACTTTAAGGGCTTCTTTGTGGCTCCCAATGAGATATTTGCAAAGTTTAAAAAACAAAACAAAACACAACAAAACAAACAAAAAAACCCTCCTGCTTTTTTTCTTTAAATGGTAAATGTCTAAAAACCCCAAAATGAACAACTCATATGTAAACACCAAATAATATGTGATCTCAAAATATTGGATAACTCCACCTAGTGTCCTCCAGAGAGAGTGAAGGTTTGGAAGTGAAAGTCAGGAAGACAGTGGTGTACACATATGTAAAGTGTGAGGAAATAGACTATGCAAAAAGCTAGAAAATGTCCTGCAGTTAAACATGTATAACATTACAAATCATCATGTGTGCACTATTGTAGCCCTCTTTACGTAGGAGATGAATTTGGCCCAGTGACAATACAGCATAGAGAATATGACCTGTATGTCAAAAAAAAAAACAAAACCCACTCTGTAAAACAGTTCTGAGAAGACAGAGGGTCTGTTATGTGCTGTAACAAGAAACGGGATATTTACTTTTGCTGACCAAATTCAGGACAATGAGGTCATATTAATTACATTTTTGAACATAGCCCATATCTCTGCTTAAATGCATTGAAGATTCATAGCATACCTGTAGTGAGAATCAGTTTCCATCTAGTCTATAGCAGATCTTGTCAAAGAGGACTTGTTGGGGTGTTCCTGGGAGAATGGGGCACAGTAGACAAATAAGATTATAGACTGCACCACAGAACCAGAGCAGAAAGCCATTCGCCTTTTCCTCCTTCCCATCCCCATTCCTGATTCATGCAGTGAGCCTGGCTTCTTAATTTGGTCCAGTGTTTCCTGAGCATTGAAGTAGAATACACTGTAGAGGAGGTGCTGCCACATATTTGAAAAACTGCAGAAAGTGCAAATGAAGGACACAGGTGGTTGCAAAACAGTAAAATGAGAACAGATTTCCTGGTTCCCAGCGAGGAAGAATCCTTAAAAAAATAAGTAGATTATTATACTTCTTCCAGAAAGCTGGAGGTAGTAAGTGAGCTATAAGATGACTATCACAGGAATAAAAAAAAAAGCATACTTTCGCAGACAAGTTTGAATTCATGTTATAGGCAAACATTTAAATCACTTACTTGATTTGAACCAGTTCTACCATTTTGTTGTTTGAGTAGTTTAATGCATGACTGTACAAGAAGAAAATGATGAACTTTACCCTGGCCTCTAAGCATTAGTCCTATTGATTCATAATGATGTGCATGCTCAGTCATGTGTAAAAAGGTGGAGTCCACTCTCAAAAGGTCCCTAGGATGCAGGCACAGGTTTATCAATTCCAGAAGAAACTGATTTTATTAAAGCAAGTCCAGCTAGCAGAGATTTCTATAGTTGTGTTTGAAGTGTTGCTCTAAAGCCCTTTGGAAATAACTTAATCCAAAAGTGCCAAAAGCGGTCCTCACATATCAGCTGTAAATTGCTGTTTAGGCAATTGTCCCACTATCTCACATATTAGATTCTCCTTTCAGACTATTATTCTGACCTTCTGTTCTTCCTAACAATGAGTGATTATGGCTACGTCTACACTAGCCCCAAACTTCAAAATGGCCACGCAAATGGCCATTTCGAAGTTTACTAATGAAGCGCTGATGAGCTCATGGGAATAAGGGGACTTCGAAGTAGGCGGGGTCCTTTCGAAAAGGAGCCCTGTTGGGATGAGCCGCGCAGCGGCGAGGCGCGTCAATTTCGAAGTGCCGCGGCCGCCCACATGCTAATGAAGCGCTGAATATGCATTTCAGTGCTTCATTAGTAAACTTTGAAATGGCCATTTGCGTAGCCATTTCAAAGTTTGGGGCTAGTGTAGACACGGCCTTTGTGTGTGGGGGGGAGGTGGAAAGGTGGGTCGTTATGTCCCAACTTCAGAAGATAACAATATAGTTTTTCCGCTTTACACCTTTCACCAGTTTACAGCCAACATGACTAGCTGAGAGTGAGCTGGATTCTATTATTTCTTGTATGTGGATTATTAGCACAGTGCCAGTCAAACAGACCTGTCCAACCTAGCTGAAGACACGCCCCCCCCCCCCCCCCGCCCGGAGCACAGGGATACATAAGGAGCTAATTTGGGCTCATGTAACTCAGGAATGTGCATGAGAATGGAAGAACTCAGCTCAACTTTCAGATCCCATGCCGAGCTTACAGTGAGAGTATTTAGAAAAAAAAAGAAAACAGATTTACAAACTGCACGTCTGTGATGTGGAAATCATTGGGAAGCAGTACCTGCAAGAACCCACAATCTGTTTGATAGTCTTAGTGTAGTTAAAACAAAGAACAAAAATTTTCTTTGCTTCACAGATTTTTATGTAAACCTACTTTAAATACATGACAAATTGATGTATCTGGGCTTTTTAAGGAGTTTTTAAAATATATTTATTACTGGTCAGTCTGTCTCAGGTAGTATTAACTCCTAATTGCAGTTCTCCTACACTGTGAAACAGCCATACCAGTGGGAGAATAATGAGGAAGTGGGGGCAATGTGGAACAGCAAGGATCTGCTGATTCACAGAGGCAGCAGGAGTTGCACCTTCTTTTACTTTGTCTGTGACACCAAAAGAATTAATTCAAATACTACTCGTCGAGTGGAGACTTGTGGCATTTCCAGGCTCCCTTGAGGACTTTTCCCACATTTGATCCTAAGGTGTTTTATAGCTGAGAGACTGAGGAAGGGGAAGACATATGGAGTGGGGAGATTAGTATAATGAAGATTAATATATTTCAGGCCCAGAAGGGACCTTTAAAACCATGTAATCTGACCTCCTGCACAACATAAGACAGAATTTCACTCAGCCTGTCTTCCTGCATATAACCCAATAACTTCTGACTGAAGTGGAGCATATCTCAAAGACATCATATAAAATAATTTAGATCATCAGAGATACAGTCTCTTTCCCAGCAAGTCCTAGTCTACCCCTTCCGGTTTCTCCCAAGCAGTATTTTTAATCTCAGGTTTCGGAGGGGTAGCCGTGTTAGTCTAGATCTGTAACAGCAACGAAGGGTCCTGTGGCACCTTATAGACTAACAGAAAAGTTTTGAGCATGAGCTTTCGTGAGCACAGGCTCACTTCATCAGATGCTGGTCTTGGAAATCTGCAGGGCCAGGTATAAATAAGCCAGAGCGAGGCTGGGGATAACAAGATTAGCTCAGTCAGCAAGGGTGAGTCTTACTACCAGCAGTTGATCTGGAGGTGTGAACACCAAGGGAGGGGAAGCTGCTTCTGTATTTAGCCAGCCATTCTCAGTCTTTGTTTAAGCCAGAGCTGAGGGCGTCGAATTTGCAGATGAATTGTAGCTCAGAAATTTGTCTTTGGAGTCTGGTCCTGAAATTTCTTTGCTGTAGGATAGATACTTTTAAGTTTGCTACTGTGTGGCCTGGGAGATTGAAGTGCTCTCCTACGGGTTTTTGTATATTGCCATTTCTGATATCTGATTTGTGTGCATTTATTCTTTTACATAGAGACTGTCCAGTTTGTCCAATGTATATAGCAGAGGGGCATTGCTGGCACATGATGGCATAAATTATATTGGTAGATGTGCAGCTGAATGAACCCACGATGGTGTGGCTGATCTGGTTAGGTCCTGTAATGGTGTTGCTGGTGTAGATATGTGGGCAGAGCTGGCAACGAGGTTTGTTGCATGGATGGGTCCCTGAGTTAGAGTGACTGTGGTGCGGTGTATAGTTGCTGGTTAGGATTTGCTTCAGGTTGGCAGGTTGTCTGTGGGCAAGGACTGGTCTGCGTCCCAAGGCATGTGAAAGTGGGGGATCATTGTCCAGGATGGGTTGTAAATCCCTGATGATGCGCTGTAGAGGTTTTAGCTGAGGACTGTAGGTGATGGCTGGTGGTGTTCTGTTGGTTTCTCTCTTGGGCTTGTCCTGTAGTAATCTCAGGTTGTGTCTACCATATGAGATAAATTTGGATTTATATTGATTTTCTAATTCTGGAATTTATAATTTTGAATTTGACCATCCTCACTTCCCACATGCTCCACACAAAGTCAAGTCGTTGCTTCCACACTCAAATTGGCTAACATAGACCATTGCAGTAGTGCATTGTGGGAAGCTATCCCACAGTTCCCTCATGCCCATAGCATTCTGGGTATGCTTGCTGGTCTTAACATCATCTTCCCACATTGTATTTTCCTCATTCCCCTCCCGGTCCCTGAAAATGTGCCGATCCCTGGAAATAATGCAGGGACCCTTAAAGTTAGAAGAAAGAGGACAGAAGAGTCTAGGAAAAAAGAATTATTGGTTTCCCCTTGCATTACATTGCCAACACGGGTGCAGCAACTGTATTCTCAGCTGACCATCAACGGGTCCCACTTCCCATCACTGCATGCATGTGGACCCCTGAAAATAATACATGGCGAGAAGAAAGAGGATAGAAAAGTGCAGGAAAAAAAGAATTTTTGATTTCCACTTTCATTGTGTTGGTACTGGGGAGAGTCTTTGGCTTTCCGGCTCACTATAAGGCTTCTGTGCGACAACTGTGTTCTCAACTGGCCATCCACTGAGTATACCAGCCCCATCACTGCATGTGATCCCTGAAAATAATGCGCAGGCCTGGACTGTATTTTAAAGTGAGAAGAAAGAGGATGGAAACATGTAGGAAAAAAGAATTTTTGGTTCCCCGACTCACTATACAGATGTTGCTGACACGGATGCAGTAACCGTGCTCTCAACTGGCTGTCTATTGAGTGGCCTGTCTCCGATCATTTCATGCGTGTGATCCCTGAAAATAATAGAGCGGCCTGCCCTGTATTTTAAACTGAGAAGAAAGAGGATAGAAAAGTGTAGGAGAAAAGAATTTTTGGTTTCCCCCCTCATCACATTTCAGCTGGGGAGAGTCTTTGTAAGGCTTCTGTGCATCAATCGTGTTCTCAACTGGGATCATTGGAACAAAAAAGAACAGCATGGAAAGAATGTCACTGTAGGTTTAATAAGGTGATGGTGGAAGCCCCAAATCTCATTGATGGGGGAGGGGCTGCTCATGTTTTCGGGGGTGGGGGGGGCAAGCACTGAGGGCCCAGTTGACATGATCCCTTCATGGGGAATCAGCCCCCCCCCAGGTCATGAGACTTCCCCCTGGCAGCAGCAAGCCCCATTATGGGCAAAGAGGAGTTCAGCGGGGGGTTAGTTAAAGTGGTCCTTCCCCATGGCAGCGGCAAAATTCCATGTGCCATAGCCGCTGGGGTATACTTTTCCCTGGTGGCAGCAAGCTCCAGTGTGGGCAAAGTGGGGGGGGGTTCAGTGGGGGTCCAGTTGAAGTGGTCCTTCCCCACAGCAGCAGCAAAACCCCAAATATCTTAGCCTCTAGCGGAGACTTTTCCCCGGTGGCAGCAAGCCCTGATAAGGGGAAAGGTGGGTTCAGCTGGGGACCAGTTGAAGTGGTTCTTCCCCACAGAAGCAGCAAAGCCCCACTATCTTAGCCAATCTCCACAGCAGCAACAAAGCCCCCAATATCTTAGCTGCCAGGGGAGACTTCCTGCCCTTGGAGCCCTAAATGCACAACTGGCAGCATGGTCAGCAGCAAATGGCAGACACATCCTTTTATTGGGTTGGGGGCTACCAATGGGATGTGGCTGAGCGTGGGAAAGACCCAGACTGCACTGTGCCTTTTGGGGAAGGGAAGGGGGTTTGCACACAAATCAACACCTCTGAGAATAAGTTTCTAGGTGTATTATGCAAGCATGACCCCCACCACAGCCTTGTTGACATGTGGTATGGGGGGCATGGACTGGCACCAGGCAGCACAGAAAAAAAAATGTACAGACAGAGCCATGAACCCCTGCAAGGCTATTTGAATGGGTAGATGCGTTCACAGTGCTAATAGCGAAGAAAGAAAGACATTTCTCAGGCTCTCATACTAACATGAGCCCACAGCTAAAGGCTCGCTGCTCCCTCTTGGAAATTCATGGTCTTCCTGTTACTGGAGAGCACCAGCCAGAATGGAGCACTCAGAGGGGCATAGTGGGTTACATGCAGGACACCTCTGGTGGCTAATAAATTTGCTTTTAAGACATGGTGCTTCCAGACTGACCTTTAATCGAACTTCTGAATTCAAGCTTGATGCTACACCCATCAAGTATCTGCAGTTTTGTAATCTCGAGATTAGTGCACCCTAAATCAAGCTAATGGTGTTTAGAACGAAGAGGGTCATGTGGTAATATCGAACTAACTGCCTTAAATTTGAATTTATCTCATAGTGTAGATGCAGCCTCAGTCTCTTTGCCTAACCAGTCCCAGTTTTCTCTACCACCTTCTCCTACTCCAGGGGTCAGCAACCCCCAGCATGGGTTCCGAGAGTGGCACACAAGCTGATTTTGATCAGCATGTGAAGTACAAGCTTGTTCCTTCCCCAGGCATCCAGGAGCTTGCTCAAAGCTATGCCATCTGTGGATTAACAGAAGACCAGCTAATGCTACCAACCACCACCTAAATGGTAAACTCTGCTTCTTAATTTATGTATTAATGAAGCTGTTGTAAGTAGGACTTGTACATAGAATTCAAAAGGTTAAATTTCGGCATTCTGCCTCAGAAAGCTTGCTGACCCCTGCTATAATTTCTAAGGCTTGGATTTCCATATCTGCCTGAGGGAATTAGGTGTCCAAATAGCATTTAATTTCAAAGGGAATTGAGTACCCAACTCCCACAGGTTATTTGGAGATCCTAGCTTTGCATGCTATGTGACAACATAGCACTGGCAAGATACACTCAGGCAAGACTTGGCAAAACTAAGCCTCAACAACAGGGATCTAGCCACACAGATTTCATTGACTTTATTCATTCAAATGCTTTCATGCAGCAAATTTACCCTATTATATCTGTTTCATGTTGCTTGATGATATTTTCCATATTGATACGCACATGAAAGAGAAAGAAGAAGCGGGATCATTCTGGAGTCACTGGCTGTGTCTACACATGCCCCAAACTTACAAAATGGCCATGCAAATGGCCATTTCGAAGTTTACTAATGAAGCGCTGAAATACATATTCAGCGCTTCATTAGCATGCGGGCGGCAGCCGTGCTTCGAAATTGACGCTCCTTGCAGCCACGCGGCGCGTCCAGACGGGACTCCTTTTCGAAAGGATGCTGCCTACTTCGAAGTCCCCTTATTCCCATGAGCTCATGGGAATAAGGGGACTTCGAAGTAGGCGGCGTCCTTTCGAAAAGGAGTCCCGTCTGGACGCACCGCGCGGCAGCAAGGAGCGTCAATTTTGAAGCACGGCTGCCGCCCGCATGCTAATGAAGCGCTGAATATGTATTTCAGCGCTTCATTAGTAAACTTCGAAATGGCCATTTGCATGGCCATTTCTAAGTTTGGGGCATGTGTAGACACAGCCACTGTAAAACAAAGATTTTTTGCTTCAGAGAAAGAGGAAAAATCTACATTAAAATCACCTTAGTATTTTTCTAATGATAAATAAAATAGGGCAGGAACATATTTTAATAACTTCTGGGTTATGGACATAATCATTTTCTCCAAAAGCTTTTAAAATTTTAAATTAACTATGAAACTGAAGTAACATCATTTGCTTTCAGTAGCACTCCCAGTTACAGCGTGTAATACAAACTGTTAATATTAGTAGGCTGTGAAGCAGCAAATCATGTATTTGTGTGACTCGTAGAACAGTTTGCTGGGTCTGCACTAGCACCCCCCCTTTCAAAAGGGGAATGCTAATAAGACACTTTTGGATATGCTAGTGAGGCACTGCAATGAATATGCAGTGCCTCATTAGCATAAGGGCAGCTGCAGCTCTTTGAAAGTGCCTCTTTTGGTTGCACGTGGCTCGTCTACATGGGGTTCTTTTCAAAACGACCATGCACACTTCAGAATCACCTTATTACTATTTGATTATTTATCCAAATTGGTCTTTGGGAAAGATGAATTTCAGATAAAGGCTGGGTCTACACTTGCACCCCGCTTTCAAAAGGGGGATGCTAGTGAGACACTCCAGGTTATGCTGCTGAGGCACTGCAATGAATATGGAGTGCCTCATTAGCATAATTGTGGCTGTGGCACTTCAAGAGTGCCACTTTCGATTGCACGCAGCTCATCTACATGGGGTCCTTTTCGAAAGAACCCTGCACACTTCAAAATCCCCTTATTCCTATTTGGTTATAGGTATAAGGGGATTTTGAAGTGTGCAGGGTCCTTTGAAAAAGGACCCCATATAGACGAGCTGTGCACGATCAGAAGTGGCTCCCTTGAAGTGCTGCAGCTGCCATTATGCTAATGCGTCACTGCATATTCATTGGAGCACCTCATTAGCATATCACAAAATGTCTCATTAGCATTCCCCTTTCGAAAGGTGAGATTCATCTCATTTCTGAGATTCATCTTTCCCAAAGACCAATTTGGAGTCCAGTTCAAATATGTTTCCTAGGTAACTTTAGACCAGAGAGCTAGGAAATGGAAAAAAATCAAAGGCATTTCTAAAATGTCTCAAATAAAGGCAGTGTTTGAGCGAGCATAGGAAGAAACTTCTTCCATCAGCAAGTTACTCCTTATTGCCCATTTCAGGGTTTCTTGCACCTTCCTCTGAAACATCTGATGGTGGCCTCTATCCGAGAGAAAATGCTAAACTAGATGAACTGGTAGTCTGATCTGGCATGACTGCTCTTTTTCTTAAAATTATGTTGCTGTAATTATATTTTTTTCAAATTTTCAATTCCATACTCAGACAGTACAGTAAATTATAAAATGAGATTATGTAAATTAGTATATCAAATGAGCGTATTAAAAGACAGATTAAAGGAGATAAATCGTGTAAATACGTTCAGAAAACTGCACAAGAAATTGCCTTTAAAGTGCTTCAAGCATGACTTATTATTTATCACCCTTGCAATTATTGCTGGGAAGGCTGCATTTGGCATGAAAATCATCAAGTTTATTTCAAGGTAAATGAGAATATTTCTACACAGTTAGATGGAGAAATGTGCAAACTTTTTTGTTAAAAATCATCACATTGACCTTATTCCTTACGTGGATTAGTGTTTACTTTTTTGATGCCTGTTATCTCAAAACTGGACAGCTACTCCCACTTCAAATTCTACACATAGATAGTTCATCTTGGAAGGCAGTGTATTAGCTATACAAAAGAAGATTTGTTGTGAATTACTGATGTATGATAACTTGTTGCATCTCACTTATAATTGGTCATTATTAGGGCTGGCCGAAAAACAAGAATTACATATGATGAACAAAATTCAAGGTTTTACCATTGTTTTCATTCTGCATCAGGATGCAAATGAGACTTTTAGATTTTTTTTTTTTTTTCACAAAAAATTGTAGAGTGAGTGAGCCCCCAGAGTACTCTGTAGTCTGAGGGGGTGGGGACACTCACCTGTACCTGGGGAGAACCAGGTTCAAATCCCTGCTTCTGCTGTCCACAGAGGGATGAATAATTGGTGTCTGTCTTTCCACATCTGGTTTGAATCAGCTGCAGTTCTTTAACAGTGAAAGATTTTGCTACAAAATGATACCCAAGTGTGTTTGCTTGAAAACTTAGGAAGAATATTGGTCATCCTCTTTTTGGCTGTGTCTACACTTCCATTCCTCTTTTGAAAGAGGCAAGTAAATGAGGTAAATAAAAATGCAAATGAGTTATAAATTTGCATATCTGACACCTCATTTGCATATTGTCCTTTCAAAATGCTTCTTTGAAAGAAGAAAACCAGTATTGACATTGCTCTTTCGAAAGTAAAGCCCATCTTCGAAAGAATATTTTTTCCTTTTTTTTATGAGAAGAAGGATTCTTTTGAAGCTAGGGTTTATTTTTGAAAGAGCAGTGTCTGCACTAGTTTTCTTCTTTCGAAATGAGCTATTTTGAAAAAATATATGCAAATGATGCGTTGGGTATGCAAATGTATGCCTCATTTGCATTTTATTTACCTCATTTGCATGCCTCTTTCGAAAGAGGAATGTAAGTGTAGACACAGCCTTTGAGTTACAAGTCATCAAGGGTTTGAGTCAAAACCCATAGCAATAGATGAGAGCTGTTCCACTGATTTCCATGAACTATTGACTCCACTCCTAAATTATTGTAGAGCTGTCCGACAGGTCTGAGCTGTGGCTGTGATCAGAATTCCATTAAGAGCCGCATTTTGTAAGACACGGCTAAAATCAAGTTAGATTATTTGCAGAGCATTTGAAAACTTTGTAGATAACATGTGAAACTGGTTTTCAGTGCGTTGAGGGACTAAAAAGTGAAGGTGTAAAATACGTTTTACTGACTCTAAAAAGGCTACAGAATAAGGTACCTTAAGAAACTTATTTGAAATAATTGGCCAGATCAGTTGGAATTGGGGTACATGCTTTATAATGGATACATGATGTGATGTGTTTTGTAAGTCTGTGTGTGATGTAGCCTTTACAAAGTGTAGATGGTGGAGAAGAGACAGAAATCCTATAGAAATCTGGTGTTAGTGTAGTTATTCTTAAATCCAAAGGTGAGAATACATAGTATAAAAAGCATTAGGGCCAGATCAAGGTAAGTGCTGAGAAATTCCATTTCCCTTTGAGCCCGGTTTTTATTTTCATTGTATTCCTGAGCCTTTATGCATCTATAGTTTGCAATAATCACAAGACATATCTGAATTTATACGTGTACATTGGTGACTCCAATGTGACTCTGGATGGATAGCACATCTATCCATGTTTAGTCAGTTGCAAGATCTAGCCCTTCAATTGCAAGCTGTTTAGTCAGGAGCACCATCTTTTATTTCTTTGTTAAGCACCAGACATAGTCCCTGTGTCTACACGAGCCGCTTCCTTTCGGAAGGGGCATGTAATGAGCAGGTTTGAAAGATGCTAGTGAGGCGCTGGCATGACTATGCAGCACCTCATTAGCATAATGGCAGCTGCAGCGATTCAAAAGTGCGGCTTTTCGACTCGTGCGCCGCATGTGGAAACAGGGACCTTCTGAAAGGGCCCCCAAGTTTTCGAAAGCCCCTTCTTCCTAATGCCAGTTAGGAAGAAGGGGCTTTCAAAAACTGGGGGGTCCTTTTGGAAGGTCTCCATCTCCATGGGCAGCACACGATTCAAAAAGCTAGATGATTATATTTTATCTCAACTCAATGGAACCCCTGGCAGTTTCTGGCTGAAATAAATAATTTATCTAAGATGGCATTTCATATATGACAGAAGACATTTAAAGGTGATACACTGAAGTATTGATTGAAAGGTTGTCCTATGGCAGGGTTTTCAGACTTTGGTTGCACCTTGTGAGGGTAAGCTGCTGGGCAGTTACAAGATGCTTTGTTTGCCTGTACCCATGTCAGTCCAAGGACCACAGCATCCTTTTCATAGCACAGCCCTCTGGCTATGGCATTGTCTGTGCTCCCCCTTTCCAGAGGCAAGACCTGTGGTCTAACTGTTCCACTGCTTCCCCAGTGATAGCTACAGCCGGTGGTGCGGACCCTTCCTCATCATCCCAACCCCTCTTTGCTCTAGCCCCAGGACCTCAGATTTCCAATCCAAATAGCTGACCAGAATGTCGACCCACCCCTGCCAGGTCCTTGCTAGCACCATTTTGTCTTTGGTGCTAGTTTCTTTCTTTCTTTCTGCCTGTCTATCCATCAGCTATCCAAGCCTCCCTCCTTGAGATCCAGGGAATAACTAGCCCTCTTTTCCATGGATCTCTTCATGTTCAGGCCCCTCCATGTTTATTGGTTTCTTTTTATCTAAATGCCAAGGTCTGCCCTTGCTTATACTTGTGTAAAATCCACCATCTTCAACTATGATTGCCACAAATGCTGATTATGAATATGTAATTTAAAAAAGTTATTTCCAATTAAATGGAAGACATTTGCCACAGTCGGGTAGCAATGCTAACACAGTTTGTTTTCTTCAAATGAAAGTTATGTGTCAAATATAGACCTGAGTAAATTACAATGTGGCCATTTCAGTGCTATTGTAAGTGTAATGTGAACAAACCTGCTGTTTCCTGAGAGCATGCACTAAAGACTGAGCAATTTTAAAATCTGGAAAAAAAATCATCCAAAGTAGTCAGTTGTGACAGGTCAGGTGCAAAAAAATTTTGGCTATTTATTTGAATGTCTAAATATGGAGTTAGCAGGTTAACTTGAGAAACCTGGTTTTGAACATTTATATTTCAGGCTTTTCAATTTGGACCACCTAACATCAACTGCACATTTTCTTTTGATTAGTTCAGCTTATTAATCTATATTGATCATTTTGTGTATTTCATGCTTAGTGTCAATTCTTGAATTGCTGCTGTATGGGCGATATTTGACTCATAAGGAGTTTGGCTACTGACAGTTGACGATAAAATATTGTAGTCAGTGGGAACTGGCTAAGGATGGAGGTGATATCAGCATAGATCCAAGAAAGCAAACTGAGTTTAACACTTGATTGCTACTCTAGTTTAAATAACAGCAAGAAAGGAGATGATTGGGCATGTAGAAAAAAAAAGGTTTCCAATCCTACCCACCAAAAATCCAAATCAGTAATCTAATATGTAGTTTGTATCTAATCTAATAACAAGAAAACTCTTATTGAAATATACTATTCATTATTATCAAAAATATCTCATTCCAGATACAGATACAGATACAAATCTATCTATCTATCTATTTCCTGGTGGACTGGTATCCATCTCACAGAAACCACCCTGGTGGACATGCATCCATCTGATGGCAACTGTACTTGTAGTTTGTGATGGAAAGCATTCTTGTTGGCAATACAAATGGAGTTACCCATGTTTGATTAAGTACAGAACCTGGAAATAGTACTAGAGTCCTTAAGGTGATTCTGGATGAAAAATAGAGAGAGGAGCTGTGTGATATTCCAGAACTACTGCTCTCTCATGTGTGGATACACAAAGTATTTTCCTCTCTAGGGCAGTCAATCTGGGAGCTTTCATGTGCCTTCTATTATAGTTGTTTGCAGTGTTGTAGTTTCTAGAATATGAGAAAAACAAGGTAGGTGAAGTAATATCTTTTAATGAACCGTCTTCAGTGGTGGTTGGCACGAACTTTTGAACTACACAGAGGTTGTCTTCAGGTCTGGAGACCAATAAGTTGGTCCAATAAAATATATTACCTTTTACCTTGTGTCTCTCATTATAGTTGTTATTTTTATTTTCAGAGGCATGTGAGGGGATATGAAAAAGACACATTCAGCAGAGTTGTGAGCCTTCTGGGAGGCATAGAAACCAATAATCCCTTTATACATGGATAGCCCTAGGATTGTAATCTCTTAATTTTTTTTCCAAATTCCTGTAACATCTTGATATAAAATGATAGTTAGTATGGATGTATCATCATTGCTTGGGAAACATTATGGGAAGACTCCCCATTAGAAGGACACAAGAATAGTGAAAACAGCAGAGAGTTAATTTAGAGATAATGTAGAGACACCCAAGGCTGGCTATGTCTAAAAGTGCTTTATTCAGGAAATGATATAAAGATTGTATGGAAGACTGCTGAATATATAATTTATCAAAACTTACAACAGCAGCTTTTCATATATTTCAATCACAAAAAAGTTTTATCGAACTTTAAAAGGTTAGCAAGAATAATGTGAAGGCTGAGATACCTGCATGATAAAGGACTGGCTCTGCTGTGAAAGACAAAGGGTGATATCCTTGACCTCACTGTCACATATGCAAATTTATATCACTCTGTTCTCCCCTCTCTGGATATTCCTAAGGCATATCAGGGACAGAAAGGAGTGTGGTTGAAACACATTCCACTCTACTGAATGTGTGCTGGAGGAATTGACCACAGCAGGCAAAAGGTGGAACAGCTGAGAAACTAACAGGAGACCAGTGGTGGGAGCAAACTGGCCCCAGAAAGGTGGTAAAAAACAAAAATATGCACTTGCAGAGAGTGCCTCTGCTACTTGCTGGAATCTACTTGCAGAGGAGAATTTGATTTGTAGTATTTATCATCCCAAGTGCAGTGACATTTATATTTAGCAACACTGACCAATCATCTAAGTATGTAGCAAGTTTGTTTATTTCTTCATTACTACATAATATGATGAACAGAAAGCCATGAAATTAACCTTTAAAATGACACAGTAAAAGGAAATGAGTCATTGAAGGCGATATTAATCAGTACATCAGCCGGCAGCTTGCTGAATTAATCATATCACAGAGTGGGTGAAATGAATCAGTCCAGCAGCTTCATATCATTCATATATTTGTTGATCGTACTCTTACATGGAATAAAGGTTGTTTGGCATCTAAGCATAGGAAAAGTCCGTGTCATGCTTACTGAAGATATTGTCTGAATTTGCATCAGTAGGGATGGATTGGCATTAGGATCGAGACTGGGATGGCTGTGAACCAAAGACTGCATGAATGAAAAGTATCCATGGCCTCACAAACTTCCGTGGGAGGCATTTTCATGATTTGTGCTAATTGGTCCACAGCTCAGTGAGATCAGTTTTGTTCTTAGACAATATAAAATGAAGATGAGAGGATTTTTCTCCTTATAAATTTAATCTCTGATTCATGCTAGCCCTACTGATGTGATGATGGCTCTAGCTTTGGTATCAATGGTGTGATCAGTTACAAAGTAGGGGACCCCTCTAGTTATAATAGAAAGAGCTAAAAAGACTTACTTACACTGAGGCTGCCAAATCCCACCCCAGTGAGCTATCCAGAGAGCTAAGTTTCTTATCTAATCCTGGCTACGTCTACACGTGCAGCCAACATCGAAATAGCTTATTTCGATGTTGCGACATCGAAATAGTCTATTTCGATGAATAACGTCTACACGTCCTCCAGGGCCGGCAACGTCGATGTTCAACTTCGATGTTGCTCAGCCCAACATCAAAATAGGCGCAGCGAGGGAACGTCTACACGTCAAAGTAGCACACATCGAAATAGGGATGCCAGACACAGCTGCAGACAGGGTCACAGGGCGGACTCAACAGCCAGCCGCTCCCTTAAAGGGCCCCTCCCAGACACAGTTGCACTAAACAACACAAGATACACAGAGCTGACAACTGGTTGCAGACCCTGTGCCTGCAGCATAGATCCCCAGCTGCCGCAGAAGCAGCCAGAAGCCCTGGGCTAAGGGCTGCTGCCCACGGTGACCATAGAGCCCCGCAGGGGCTGGAGAGAGAGCATCTCTCAACCCCCCAGCTGATGGCCGCCATGGAGGACCCAGCAATTTCGACGTTGCGGGACGCGGATCGTCTACACGGTCCCTACTTCGACGTTGAACGTCGAAGTAGGGCGCTATTCCTATCTCCTCATGAGGTTAGCGACTTCGACGTCTCGCCGCCTAACGTCGAAGTTGGTGCCGCTACTTCGAAGTAGCGTGCACGTGTAGATGCAGCTCCTGAGTGTTATAACCTGCCTCTCAGCCGAGCACCAACTCATGTGAAGAGTTGTCACCCTTCTTCACATTCATGCACATTCAGGAAATCTTTTTGAACAGCATGGACCATCTAGATGCCACAAACATCCAGCAACTCACCAATCAAGAGCCCGCTTGCATTCCCAGAATTCTTATCAAGAAGTTCTCAACACTTTGACACAAGACTTGTGAATCAACACATGCCATTCCTAGCTTCTGAAAGAGAATCATGCCACTCCTTAACAAAATAAACAGCATTTCATTCTGAGAGACTCTTCCATTCTTCCTGCAAACATGCAATGGTCTGATCTACACTGAAGAAATTCCTTTGGCTACTTCAGTCCTAGTCAACTTCACCAGGTGTCAAACCTGTCATTTGTGAGCAAGCACATGGAGACAGTAGCTGAAGGCCAATCAGAAGCTCATCTGACTAAAGCCAAAATTGTGGCCCAGCACATTCTGCATTTAGGCCAGGACATGTAACAGAAACAGCTTTGGTAGTACTGAGGAGAGATCTCCTGTCAGTGAGTAGAAAACAGACATTCATCTTCATCCTTCTGGACCTTTCCTTAGCAATTTTACTCTCTCACCTGAAAGAAGTATCAGGAGTCCAGGGTAATGCAGTAAACTGGTGTGAGCCCTTCAGAAGGGACACACCCAAAGGATTGTGATAGGAAACTGCACCTCTTTTTTAACATTACAAATATCAAAATCATGCCTAAGTTTAATTCTCCACCACTAGACCCCTTGCTTGTGGGGCTACCCAAGGCTCAGTGGTCTGTCTGATCCTTTTCCATCTCTACATACAACCAGTTGGTGAACTGATCAGATGACATGAACTCAAGTGTCAGCAATATGCAGATGAGACACAGCTCTAAACTACCTGTCCTTCACCATTTACAAGCATACCACTACCAACAACATGTGCGTGACCTTAGTGAGATTAGTTCATGGATAAAGAACTGTCTGAAGCTGCAACAGAACAACACAGAGGCGATACTGGTGGTCAGAGTGCATAGTGTTGATGTGTTTGAGACACAGCGCTGTCTCCTTTAACTGAAGGTTCACATGCACATGTGGTGTATTCTGTAGGTGGTCTTGCAGTATTTTTGAATTCCTCGCTAATACCGATCTCCTGATTTCTACCATCTCCAGCTTGTTAGGAGATTCCCTCCCAGCCTGGTGGATAAAAACCTAGCCTCAGTTTTTTGTGTCTTCATCACCTCTCAGCTGGCCTACTGCAATTAAATATACCTGGGAATGAAGTCTTCAGCTTACAAAAATTCCACCCAGTACAAAACATGGTACTGTGTCTCTTCAGCAATACAAACTACCTTGAACACACCACAGAAGTTTTCTGCTCTCCACACTGGTTTCCCACTGAATTTATAACCAGATTCATGATTTTGGTCTTTATCTTCAAAGCTCTGCATGGCCTGGATTCAGGATACCTAAAAGACCATTTAAAGCTCCAGAAGGAAGAATGTAGTTGACAACTTTGCTCCTTTAGCACAGTTCAACTCTGTGCAGTAAGAGTAAAGCTTTTGACACAGAACCTTCTCTGGGCTGGTCATGGAACATAACAAACCCACAACTTTCTGCTCCAGGTGCAAAGCACATTTCTTTCACCTTCCCTTCTCTAATATAATTATGCAGCAACAGGTTTATAACAACAGCAAATGAAACCAACAATAACCTAATACCACTCTACTAAAACAAGGCCCTACACTCCTCAAGCTTCTCCACCTGGGAAGAGGATGAGAGAACAAACAACATGTTACAAACATGTAATTATATTCCTTGATGCACTGTTAGAAGATGCTCAGATACTATGACAATGAATGTGGTAGAAATGCCTAGTGAGAATGGAATAGACTAGGAAAGCAAAGAAAATATTTTAACACATTAATTTTAGAGGTAGAGAAGTCTCTAAAGAACAAACCGTGGAAACAGATATCACAGGAATGTGTGTTGTTTAAAAATGCAAACAAAGGAACAGATGTAATAGATAGATATGATGGAAAGAAACATTGGATTCAACAAGCAAACAGAAAAACTTAGGTATTCCAACACTGAATTATATCTACATGAACACACATGCACACACATATGAATACTTGGCAATGGTGTCTCCTGCCAATCAATGCCATTTCTAGGAGTACTGTCTCCGAATGGAGATAATTTGATAAAGGACCTTACAGCACTAGCACAACAGTGTCCAATAGGAAATCAGCTTGTAGTGGTCATTTTTATATATTTACACCCCCCACACCCTCTCTAAATTAACATTCTCCCCATCTCCCAAAGCCAGGCATTCCCAGCCACCCCTCTAAATAAATGCTCTCCCGCTACCCCCAGAGCCAGGTTCCACCAGCCACCCCTCATTCTAATTTAATGCCAGTGACTCAACAGAGCTGCTACCAGATCCACTGCTGGGGCCACAGGCAAAGCTGCCATTGCCGGGATCACCACACAGTTCTCCCACCAAGCGGTGGGGCATGTGCCTGGAGTGGGCATACGGCACTTCTGGGTGGATGGCACTCCAGAGCTGGACTGTCCACACCACATGTCCTGTTCGCCACATGTGGTGAGTGGCAAATGTATTGGACAATGCCACACCAGTAGATCAAGCTGTACAATTTCCTCTGCTGTTTGCATTTTAACGTGTAGAAAATTTTGGAGACACCTGATGGAGAAAATAGAGTAGACTGAAATGTGTATTAAAATTCAATATGTAGATAAAGCAGAACCCCATTTCTCTCATCTAATTAGGACTGGGGCCAGATTTGCATTATCTGAAGCTTGGAATAAGGCTGCAGGACCCTCTAGCAGCCGCAAAGGAGATTGTTGGTTTCTGAGGCTATGTGTACACTATGAGATAATATTGATTTTAAGGCGTTTAGCCCAATTTTACCAAGTGCCTGTCCTCACTGTAAACTCCATTTGACAAATTCGATTTAGGGAGCTCTAAAATTGACATAATATCAATATCACAATATCATTGGAACCTGACAACTGTAGTGTTTAGGTCGATTCTAAAATTCCGAATGAAGGGTAGTGAGGAAGCACCATGTCTTTAAATTGAGTTCATTAGCCTCCAGAGATGTCCTGCGTGTGCCCCACAATGCCCCACAGTTCTCCACTCTGGCCTTTTTCATCTCACCTGCTCTCAGTTGCTCAGGAGTTAAGCAATAGGAACACCATTTCAGTTCAGCACCTGGAAGCTTGCAGCTGTAGTGTCATGCTTGTATGAGAGGCTGAAAAATCTTTCTTTCTTTGCTGTTAGCACGGCTGTGGGGTCTGTGGTTCCGTGCCTACCTCTGCTACCTGTCTTTTTTTTTCTGTGCAGCTTCGTGCCAGCCTCTGGCCTCAACTCCCACCCCACCCCCCGACCACATAGCAGCTAGGCTATGGGGAGCAGGGTTGTGTTTGTATGATAGGACAAGAAACTTCTTGTTTACATTTTGTCCTGCCATTTACATTTTGTCCTGCCCCCCACATCCCCTCCCTTCCCTCTCTGAGAGGTGCCACGCAGTCTGGAACGTTCCCTCACCTGCATCATGTGGCTTGACCCTGAACCAATAAAAGGACGTGCTGATCATGCTGCCAGGCAGCCTGTGCGTGGTAAGAGTCCTGGAGCTGCCCTCAGAAAGTCTCCCTCGGCAGCTAAGATTTTGGGGGGGTTTCCCCTGCCCGGGGAAAGTTTCCATCAGCAGAGATATTCAGGTGTCTTGCAGCCACCTGGGGGGAAGTCTCCAGTGAAAATTACCCAGAATGCTGTAGGGCTCAGGGAACTGTGAGATGGGTTTCCACAATACACTGGTGCAACAGTCGATTTTGGCAACTTGTGTGTGGCAGCAATAAGTTGATTTTATGGGGAGCCTGTGGGAAGGTGAGGATGCTCAAAAGCGAATTTATAAAACCCAGTGTTAAAAAACTGATTTTAACAAAGTTGATTTTAGCTTGTAGTGTAGACACAAGCTGAAGCTGCGTCCACTGGTTATTCGGTTACTATGGAAATCTGGAGAGTAGGATTGGAAAAACAGGTTTCTACTCTACATTTTTAATGACACATTATCTATGTTTGCTTCAAGTATTTTAAATTATATATTTCTAAATGGTTATGCTTAATCATATGGAAAAGGATGGTAGTTATCTGTTATATTTCAGGATGATTTACTGTTAACTAAAATAGTCCTCTACAGCCTTAAGAATGGGAACCCATGTGTAAGCAAAACTGGGAAAGGATGAAATCATCTGCTAATATGATGGTTTAAATTTAACATTTCTGACCATATGTCACATATGGCACAGCTTCATGGTTTGCAGATTTGAAACAGACAAAGAGTCCTAGTGGAGACACCACTTTATCAGAGAAAGAATGCTTTTGCCAGCATGACTTGTACCAGTCCCTTGAATGACATTAGCTATAGAAGCAAAAGGACTTTTTTCCCCATTAAACTGTAACTATACTACAGTTTTTTTGCTGGTATTAAAATATTATAAAGAATTACACCCCTAACTCTAATTATCGTAGCAGTAAAAGTTTCTAGTATAGAGTAGACCATTGAGCAGAATACCTATTCAATCAGGTGGCTGAAATAGGGTCAGCACTTACTCCCTATCTGTAAATTGGGGGCTGAATTCAGTGTGAGACGTATCAAGCCCTTAATGATAAATGTTAATCTCTTAAAGACGTATGCAGGCTACAGGATGAACCTCTCTAATCCAGCACACTCTTGACCAGCAAAATCTATAGTGCAGCATGATTTTAGTTAGCTGGATATCTGTTTATCATTGCTGTGGCCAAGTTTCCATTGGTCCTATAAAGTTTGTTTACAGCCACCAGTCCTGGCTCTCCATGTTTTGTGCTGTTCTTTAGCTCTAATCTACACTTAAATGTCTTCTAAGAGCCCAGTAAGCAGTGGAAGTGTTGGTAATGCTGCTAGAAAATATTGACCTCCTATGCTTCAGCAATTTCTCTCCTCCAGCATTGGTCAGGTCCTGAGGGTGCTGGACCAGTGAGACATAACCGGTACTGCCTTTTTTGAAATAGCATGACTGTAAATGAGGACAGAATCCTCTACAGCCCAAGTTCGTAATTCTTCAGCATAAACCAATAGGCCCAAGATTCTTTCTTTGCCCTTGAGGAGATGAGCTTTGAGTAGGACTTGGTGGTGGCACTCTGGAACTGTGGAGATTGTGTTTGGTGGGATTGCTTACTTTCTCATATGTTTATGTTGTCAGTTAGTTATTTGAATGAACTGGGAGAAGTGACTGGTCAGTTCAGTTAGTGTATTTTCAAAACATTGTCAAGGGCACCCAATCCACCTAGTATTATGAGTACTAAAAACCCATATAGATGTGGCTCTTTACTTGTAGAGAGAATTATTTTGGTGGTAGATAATTTAGCAGTTTCTGTGAATTACTGACACTCTTTCTCCCTTTAGAGAATATAATACCATTTGCAATTTTATTCCTTTATTATCTATACCAATGGTTCAAGACCTGGGGTCCAGAGACCCCTGGGGGTCCATTGGGTATTGCAGGGGGTCTGTGGGAAAAAAGGTAAATTAAAATTAGCATAGAAATCAAGTTTTAAATAAACTGCGAAGTTGCAGTCAATTATTATTTTTAAATTTAAAATATTTCAATAATGCTGTCTGAAAATCTATGTTGTGATTTCCTTTTTCATTTAATGAAGTGTATGTAGTAGCTAGAATTTTCTTTGATGGGGGTCCACAAATGGTTCAGGAGAAGCAAGTGGGGATCTGTGAAAGGATTGGGTGGGGTGTGATTGCTACAGTAATGCCCAGTGGAATCCTTGGGAGCTGCAAATCCTCTGAAACTCAGGCTCCAGGGTAGGTGACTGTATGTGGATTTGGCAACAAACAGTAGGCACCCACATTTAAAAATGTCTTTGGACCTGATCTGTTGTCCATTTTGTCAATGGCAAGGCTTCAGATGAATTCAGCAGGTACCAGAGTTGCGCATTAAATCGGGCTTGTTCCTTGTTTTCCGGTTTTGCATTAACAAAATCACTGGGGCTCTCTTGTGGGGTCTTCTCATTCTCAGTGTAAGTGCAAGGAACCATCTACTCTGCAGCTTAGGGTGTTATGAGTTATAGTTCCTGAGCTGTAAGTATCAAATAGACAGAGTGCATATGTCACTATCCACTTGTTTTATGTCTGTCTTCTTCCTCGTGTGTACCCAGTGTGACAGATCACAGACTGCAGCTGACAGGTGCCTGAGGGAGGGGGAACATTTTGGGTGCTGGAGCAACCCCTTTTTGTTCCCCCCCCCCCGTAAGTTCACAGAAGGTGCACTCCTGCAGACTGGATAGGCAGCTGGGGCTTATCAGCAGTCAGCCAGCATCAGGCCGTAATAAAAGCACCTGTGACTGGTAGAGACCTCCAGGATGTCTATAAAAGACTTTCCCCAGACAGTAAGTGGGGAGGGGAGGGGTGGGGTGGGGTGCCGAGAAGGAAGGAGGCTGAAGGTGTGGAGACCAGAGCAGAACAGACCAGACCTGAGCACACCACAGCACAGCCAGGTACCCCAGTAACATGGTATAGGGGGAAAAGACCCCTGAGGGTAGTGGTGGGTGAAGAGGTCCAGGGAAAGGGCGCTGCCATGGGGCATGGGCAAAAAGCCCCGCTAGCTCCCTCCTTCTCTAGGGTTCCTGGGCCAGAGTCCAGGGCAGTGGATGGGACTGGACTCCCACCACCACTTCCCTGGTAGGGCTGTCCAACTAGGGCAGAGCTGGAGCACCTTGAGGCTGGCGGAGACGGACCAGCTCCCCCCCAAATTCAGATGGATTGGTGATGAACATGGCTCATTAAAGGGAGACCACTGCCTTTGGGAAGTCCAAGGGAAAGGAAAGGGGCCTCTGAGTTTTTGAGGCACACAAGGAGCCACCCAGAAGTGCAGAACCGTTAAGGAACAGTTGAGGGGCCTGTCACAACAGTTAATACAAGATGTTGTTATAAGCCATCATGTAGAAACATGGGAACTTGCTAATAAGAGATGATTTGTTCTGGTAAAGATAAGAGAGCTAAATAGAAGTTGCTGCAAATTAGTATGCTTGCCAAAGCTAAGAAGAATTCACCCTTATCTTCATGCATTAAAAAAAATAAAGTAACTTGCCTAAGACAGCAAGTAAACAAAGTGAATTAAGTGTGATTGATGGTTCTGGCATGTTTATCCTTAGCACCAATGTACTGCCTAATGTTTCCTATTCTATTTTAAAAAATGCAAAATAACATTGCATTTATCATGTAAATATGCTCTAAGTCTCAGCAACTGCAAGTGATTATTGCAGTGTTGCTCTAATGACATTCATGCTAACACCTAAAAGGTGAAGCTACCATTTAGGTAATTGAACCTTTCATCCAGTCCCATCTATTTTGTCTGTTCTGTCCATCTGTCCCATTGTGTCTGACATGAAGCTGGTGAATTATCTGGGACAAAGCTAGTCGTCTTTGTTAGTTGTTTGTACCGTACCTAAAACAAATGATCCTTGACTGAGCTTCCTAGGTGCCATCATAATATAAATAATAAAGTATGATTTTTAAATTGCAATTACTGACAGTACACATGCAAATCAGGTTGTTGCACACACCACAGATCATTACAGTCTCTTTTATGTTCCTGATTTATAGGTACAGCTGCAATAATTGCACATCTAAATTAGAATTGTGTATTTCTTCAGGGAATGAACTAACTACAGACCTAATTCTGCAGTGTGTATTCATGTGACTATTTCTTACCCATGCAGATAGCCACATTGTATTATATTGAACAGTTTGCAAGAAAATGTATCCTTGCTTGAGCAAGGATTGCAGCATCAGATTTATATAAATCTTGCTTTATAAAATGTTAACTAAAGTCTCACGTGATGTGCATGAAAGTATATAGGAAAGGTGTAAATATCAGATCAGGGGAATACATGCACCAAGTAGAGGAATGAAACATTGGCGGGGGGGGGGAGAACCCTCCATCTGAAAATGATGAAAAATTGCAAGGAGCAAAATTTAATAGATTCTCAGATCAATTAGACATACGCAGTTGAGACCATGACTGAGACCTGATTCTCTCTCTTATTGTTGTTTTGCTCAAGTTATAAAATTACAAGACTTATTGAAGTATATTCCATAATATAAGTGACAACTAATGACCCCCAGCATCTGTTAGTCTGCATCTTACACTCAACAAATGATTAGTAGGAAGCTCCCTGATTCACTTGGGCATTAGTTCATGCAATACAGTTACTGTGGACTACTTGTGCCTTACAAAAGGGTTCGATTATGGAATGGGACATTCTTAATGCTTTTGCTCACTGATCCTGCTCAGTTCCACACTCAGATTCTGGAAACATAGACTAACCCATCCCTCCAGAGAACACTTCACCCACATGAGGCACTTCTGTAGCCTTAGGGCTTGTCTACCCTGCAAAATTAAGTCAGCTTAAGTTAACGTACAGCCACTGCAGTAGTTAAAGCAGTGGTTCACATCCACATGTGCTCCTTCTGGCAACAGTGCATGTCTTCAGCAGGAGTGTGTCCACTGATTGAAATGGGGCATTTTGTGCATGACAGAGGAAACCCAGCAGCCCTGGGACTGACAGTGTTAGCTGTCAACTCCAAACATGTCTCAGAGCTGGCTCTTCCCCCTTACCACTAACAGCCATCCCAGCACTAACAGCCTAATCAATAGCTGGACTTGGTCTCAGAGCTGGGTGCCCTCCCCGTCCTGGTGCCGACACCAAAGTTGTGTGAACATTATGCTATTTTCTGTTTGTTTTTAAAGCTAGAAAGATAAATGTGTAGCAAATGTTGATATGATCATATTCACAAACAGACGTTTTAATTGTGATCTGTGTAATTGTAAACTGCAGCAAGGGAGGTTTAGCTTGGACATTAGGAAAAAGTTCCTAACTGTCAGGGTGGTCAAACAGTGGAATAATTGCCAAAGGAGGTTATGGAATCTCCATCGCTGGAGATATTTAGGAGCAGGTTAGATAGATGTCTATCAGGGATGGTTTAGACAGTACTTGGTCCTGCCACTGGGGCAAGGGGCTGGACTAGATGGCCTCTCGATGTCCCTTCCAGTCCTAGTATTCTATGATTCTATGATCCAGTTAAATAAAATGCCTCAAATTTAAAATAAGCTTCTACAGTGTTGCAAAATGGTCAGAAAGCAGCATAGGGCCAGCAGAAACTAAGTAGTGGCTAGTTAACATGCAGCATGGTTCAGGAGGGATTATGCAAAGTTGTCCTTTAACTACACCAATCCTGGGCCAGCTGTTAATCCATCACACCCATAGAATAATCAGAAAAGCCAAAGGTACTTCAGTCTTGTTTGAGGCTCAACAGCAGACAAAACCCACAAGCAACTAAAGTTTCAGGCAGTCCCATTCACACCACTTTTCTTCAGTTGTGCCTACTATAATGGTGCTGCAGGAACTGCTACAGTGTCGCTGAACCATCAGAGGATTCCCCTCACGTTATATTGACCCTCCCTTGGCTAGCTATGCCACCTCTGGGGCTGCTTCACTTTGGTGAGGCAGCTCAAAACAGTCAAGTTCCAGTCTGGATCTTGTACTAGCATTTTACCACACCGAACAGTCCATTTTTAACAACCCTGAGCACTGTCGTATTAATTATTATAATAATGGAAAACATTCAGCTTGGGCACTAGTGATGAATGAGAGAGGAAGCAAAGGTCTCTATTGCAAATAATGAGTTTTTACATGATTCATGCCTAGCAGTAGAGGGAAGTGCATTAACACATTGACATTTCTCAGCCTATTTTTAACCAGCAAGAATTTTTTGAAATAAAAAGAAAAACTAGAGAAAATAGACAAAAAATAATCTGCTGAATGTCAAACTCTGGCAGTTAATGCCATTTTTCATCACTCAGAGTGCATGCCATTATGTAAGATTACCATTAGCCTACATAGCTCTTTATGAGATTCTCAAAGTACCTTATACAAAGGTTAATCCTTATAGTATCCCCATGAGGTAGGTAAATATTAGTGTCCCTATTGCATTGATCATCAGCTTCTGTTGCAGAAAGCCTGATTATCCACTGACTTGGGTAGTGATTGACCCCCGTGCAAAAAAAGACCAGATTTCAGTTGTAATACATATATACTGCGCAGGTGTCAATGATGGCACGAGGGGTAGAGCAGTGGAGAAATAAGGCCCTGGAGGCTGATGGAGTTTGCATCAGGAGCCAGTAGCATCCTATGGCAGGACCAGGGCTAGAAGTCCCTGATTTCACTTATTTCTTTATGAAAATAATTTATTAAAACAGTGACAACTCATCATTTTTGTTAAAAAAATCAGAACTCTGTATATTCCAATAGTTTTTTTTTTTAAATTATTTTTAGCTCTGAAAGGCAAAATGGACACCAAAAATTCAACATTTTCCAACTTGGGCACACATTCCAATACTTGCACTTTGAGTAGCAGATTCCACAGTATCCTAATGGGTAGAGGATGGCAGTGGTAGTCAATAATAGTGTCTGCTGTGTTGTATATGAGTGTTAAATTCAAGGGGCTATCAGCCACCGTCAAACATGTCTTTTTAGCTTGATTTTTCTATAGTTAATGCAATTTTGTTTATGACTGATAGGAAAATAAAGTTCTTCCCTGAAACACAAATTATTACTCCGTATAGCTGTGTCCACATTAGCCCCCGTCTTTGAGCACGGCGCTGGCCCATCCAAGTCCTTGGAGCTGTGTGGATTGCATAACATGCCACTTCAATGGTAATTGTAAGGGCCTGGGGCTCCTGCCACCCGCATCTCCCGTTGGCAGGCCTGGCATTAACTGATCTCCATATCTATGCGTGGAGAACAGGATAATCATTCTACCCCTATTTACCGTCACTGCACAGGACTGGCCATGGACTAACCATGCAAGACTAACCTGTATTAGCCCTATAGGAGGAGGCTCTTATATGTCCAGGATGTGGTATACCAAAAGGTCCGCACAAGTATGTTTTTGCTGCCAAAGACTATGCAGCCTGTGGAGAACCAGACTACTTCAGTTTTCAGGAGTTAAAATCTAGCAATCTCACTGCCCCTAAGTTCGCTGGAAAGAAAACCGGGTTTGTGTATTTGATGACCCGTGACAGTGTGTCTTTCCTGAATATTTTCTGAGAATTATAGCAAAGAACATGGCTGCCCTCAGTGAATAAAACCACATGCACAGGCAGGAAAATGCCCATGAATTAATAATATAATCGGCTAAGAGGAGCAAACCTTGTGGGATATCTTTACATCTAGAAACTGATCTTGCTTACTAATTAAATCAGATCTAAAACACCTCACTTCTAATCTTATGCAGGAACTCTTTTAAAAAGTGGCAGATATTAGTTAAAACCTCACTCCTGAAATAAATTAACTGCAGCTCTGACATGAAGATTAATGTGTGTTTAGGCAAATTCCGGTAAGAATATGGCTAATGACTATTTCTCAAGGCATGCTTCCACCAACAAGTACTATGATCATTGTGCAGTCATTATCAAACATATCGATTTTAACAGCCTTCTGGATCAGATCCTCTTCCTTTGCTGCTGGGATAACTCAAGAGTAACCCCACTGAAGTCCCTGGAGTTACACCAGTGTAAAATTTGGTTTAGTGGAAAGAGATGCAGGATCTCTGGGACAGTTTGTAGCACTCACTCACAACCTCATGCTGGGCTCAGTGCACACCAACTAATGCAAGGGTGTTGTCTGTTCCTGCCATGCTTCTAGACAACTTTACTAACTAGGGTGAAGGATGTGTCATAGTTACACCTGACACACAACCATCCTTTTGGGGGAAATCTCCCATTTTATCCTCAAGAGCTTCTATTGGTATATTCCCTAACTTTAATTATTGACCATCTGTATCAGGATGCCTTTCCTTTTTAAGCATGCCTGTATGCAGGGCCAGTCCATCTAGTGCACAATCAACAGGAAAGGGTACAAGTGACTATAAAAGTAAACAAGCAGTTAGGCTCAGGCAGAGATGCAGGCTGAAAATAGAATCCTGCAGTAGGTCCTGAAGCAGGGGGCAGTAAAGGGCAGCATGTGTTCTCCTTTCAGCACTGATTGAGGACAGGGTTGGGGGAGCAGGAAGCCTCCAGGGACAGTAGCTGATGGTGGGCAGAGAAACCACCTTTTTTAAGATTTATTTTGAAGAACAAAAGTCCCCTGAAAGCGATCTGGGCATGGCAATGAAACTGTCTTGGGCTGTACAAACAGGCCAGCAGCTCACAGATTATGGTAAATGTGGGCAGACAGTTGAATGAAAATTCAGGCAGCCCAAAGCCAGGCTGGGGAGGTGGCCCAGTTATATACCACAGCTCAACAACTCTTTGGTTGTGCAAGTTGCCAAGCACGCTGACTCATCCAAAAATATTTCGGCATGTGTTGATGTGCTTTGCTGTATCAAGGCCAAAATGTCCAGCACTCTGCAGGATCAAGTCCTAAAATCAATGTGTTAAAATTGGCTCAGAGGCTTGATGCGCCATAATTCCAGGCTCTGCCTTTTGTACTGAAGCTCATGATATAGGGTTTCATGATGGCATTCAAATCAGCACTGTAATTTTATTTTACACATGTTGTCAGTTATTGACACACTAATGGTTATGCATTGGGATGTCTACTCATAGTTATCTATAACCACATTTAGGGATGATTCCTTTATCAGAGCATGTGAATCTAAAGTTAAAAGTTAGCTGCCATAAGCCCTTTGGGCTGAGTAAGAATTTTCTATTAACTCACACAATGAATTAAAATTTAAGATTCAGTATGCAACATGTATTCAGTTAAAGGCATTTTTAACATAGGTGGAAGAGAAAGCTAGACTGAATTTTTTCAATGCTGATGAGTGGTTTTAGATAACCAGACTCCATTAAAATCAGGAAGAGCTAGTTCTAGATAGTTTTGAAAAACTCAACCCCTACAAGGTTTAAATTTTCATAAATCAGTGCAAATATTTCTCCTTTTGCTTCTAGAAACAAATGCAAGTTGAGTGCGTGCACACACAGAAGAGCTCAAATGAATCAGTGACAAGTACATCTTTATGTCAAAAATAGACCAATTTAAATGATTCATTGAGTTCCACCAGCAAGCTCTTAAAGAGTATTGAGATACTATTCAGACATCTTTACAACAGCCCTGCTCTGGGTTCTTTGAGAGTTAGAGCTTTAAAGTATCAACACAGTCTGGAATACGAAATTTCATTCGTTAGACTACATTCAGTTTTACATCATTTTTGTGGGTTAATTCAAAAGAAAGTATAATGAAAGAATAATTTCTAATTAGCATCTGTCTGTGTATACATGCAGAAGATCATTGGGGAGTCATGCTTTGACATGTCTGGCAGAGCTGAAGCAGAGAAGATACTGCCATGTAGAGGATAGCATGAGCTTAAACAGGTGACAGTGCCTGTGCAGCCCCCGCTATTGCAAAATGGGTCCTCTCCCTGGTGTCTGGTCCATATACGTGGTTTATGAGTTTGTAATGGCTGATGATTAGGGGACTTAGTCCTTTTGTACAAGCAGTAGTGTGGTGGATCCCAGGTTCTACTTCTAATGATAGCCCAAGCAGTATTGGTTATACCAACATCCTGTGTTGAATATAAGATTCAGCCTCATGTTTTCACTGGGATTGTAGTGGACCCTCTGCCAGCTGAGGAAGTTGTCGTGTTGCAAAAGAAAGTGTAACTACCCCAATAATAGAGGATCCACCAACAGCAACTGAAAACTGAGTGATGCTAGCGGAGGATGAGATGTGGCCTAGATGGCCAAGGTATTTGCCAGTTCATCCTCCGTCAGTGAAACTACCATTAGGCACTGTCCATACCTTAAAGCGGCTCATTCTTTGTAGTAAATCTCAGGGGAGAATGTCAAAGGTATCACTTCCGGTCTTGTGTCAGACTGGATTTCACACAAAGGCAGCAGTCCATAACAAATATGAAGGTATAATTTACCCCTCTGAATAAATGGCCTCTTCAATGGCCTGTATTTGTTTCACTATTTGACTCTGAGACAATACTGTGCCCAGTTCTGGTGTCCACAGTTCAGGAAGATGTTGATGATTTGGAGAGGATTCAACAAAGCACCATGAGAATGATTAAAGAATTAGAAAACTGGCCTTAGTCAGACTCATGGAACTGAGTTTATTTATCTTAACAATAGAAGGTTAAGGAGTGACAATGAGCGTTTATAAGTACTGACGTGGGGAACAAATATTTAATAAAGGGCACTTAGTCTAGCACTGAAAGGTGAAACATGGATGGAAATTGAACCTTGAAAAATTCAGACTGGAAAAAAGATGTAATTTTTTAACAATAGGCGTATTTAACCATTAGAACAATTTAACCAACAATTGTGATGTATTCTATATCACTGACCATTTGTAAATCAAGATCAGATGTTTTAGTAAAATATCTGGTTTAGGAGTTACTTTGGGGGTGGTTTACAAAAGGTCAGACTAGATAATCAAAATGGTCCCTTCTGATCTTAGATTATGAATCTGTGAACCTAGAATCTATTTCCAATTCTGTCGCTAGATGGCTGTGTGTGAACTTGAGCAAGTCACTTCACCTTTTGGTGCCTCATTTTTCCCATCTGTGTAATGGGGTAGTAGCGATGACCTCCTGTGAAAAGTGCTTTGAGATCTATATAAGACTCAGATGTGTACACACACACACACACATCAAGTTCATATATATCCCCGTGCCTACGTGAAACACACTGTTATGCAGATTGGCTTCATAGTGTTCACCCTGGAGCCCAAAGATTTGAACTCTTGACCTGACCTGTGAACAGAAAAAAAGGATAAGTCTTGTGTTCTCATGATGCTGAAAATAGGAGCTGCAGAGAGGAAGTCTTGCTGGGTTTGCTTCTAAGTCTTTGAAGTGCACAAAATTAAATGATATTTTCACATCTATTCTCTGTGCATTTTAAAATGTAATTAATGGATTGCATAATGATTATATGTGCAAGCAGATTAGACAGTTGTTATCAAAACCTCATTTAAATAGAGAACACCTTGGAGAAGTAGGTTGGCTTAGATCTAGATCAAAGTTGTTTTGAGGTGGTATGCTAAGCTTTGTTATTTCAAAAAACAAGTGGTCAAAGCCAGGTCTTTTTTGGCATGAATTTAGTATTGGAGTCAGAGCCCTGAAGAGAAAAGCCTATAGTTATTCAGAAAACAGACATATGTCCTGATCTGAAGACCCTCACAAATTTCAGCAAGGCCATAGAGATGAGGACACTTCCACATGATATATTTTCTACTACCTGGAGCCTATGAACTGTGTCTGATGTTCACACATTTTAGGGGCTTTGAGAAACAAACTGTGAGGGTGTGTCTACACTAGCAAGTACATTTGAAAGTGAGGTTGAAAGATGGTCTTCTTTTGAAATAACCTGTGGAGCATCTACACACACCCTGTGATCTTTCAAAATGAACTTTGAAAGAATGGGGCCATTCCTTCGAAGTTGGACATCTGTTGCTGCGGTGGGAAGAGCACCCCCTTTCGAAAGATTATTTTGAAAGAGGTACTCCTCCATGGTGCCTATCAGCTGGCAGGTGTCAGCTCCGCTCTCAACATAAGTGGAGCTCTATGGTTCCAGCATACAGCTGCATTTAAAGATGCAGTCTCCCACAAACCTCAGACAGGAAGCTGAGTGTGTGCAGGCAGCAGGGAGCCCATGCTGCTCTCCAGCAGGCTGGCTGCTGCAACACCTCAGCCAGCCCACCACCCTCCGGGACCTCACCGGTGTGCTGCAGGAGTGGCTCACCATGGAATGGCAGGCCTGGGAGTGGATTTCAGCAAACCTGGACACCCTGACCCAAACTGTGACTGGCTGCCTCCCCCTTGCAAGCCACACCCCCACCCCACTGTCCCAGTGCCCTTATCATCCGGCCACCCCTCCCTGCTCTGATCTCTACCCCAGCCCCAGTCCTCTGGTTCCCCTGTACCCACCCCCCGACCTCCCCACCCCCTACAGCAGACCCTCCCCACAAGCCCAACCTTGCTGCCCTGGTCCCAACCCACCTGCCCCTGGCCAGCCTCGTACAGCTGGCTCGCATGTTGCTGGCTAGGGCCGGACAGGAGGAGGCCACTCCCCCGTCTCCCCCTGTGCCGGCCCCAGTGAGGCTGCAGGGGCCTCATCCTGGCCCAGCCCTGATGGGGCCCCCGGATATGGGGGGAGAGAAAGGGCAGGCACAGACAACAGGGGCCCCAGCCATCAACCTCCGTCAATGGGTAAAGCCCCCTGCCCTGACCCTCAGCCATCAGAGGGCTCACAGGGTGCCCGCCCAGGCTGCTATGCCCCTGTAAATAGTTCCCCCCAGTGCCCCATTAGCTGTTTCCCCACCCCCCCATAAATAGTTCCCCCCAGCCCCAGTTAGCTGTTCCCTCAACCCCCTGTAAGTAGTTTGGTCGAGTATGCAGAGGTGGACAGTAATTACGTGCTAGTATCCTGTTTATTGTTGCATGTGTGGGGTTGTCAGTGGGGCGGGAAGATTGTGCTTGGGGGTGATGATGGAGGGTGTGTGCAGGGTGGGGGGGTCACTGTGGTTCCTGGTCAAAGGCCTGGTGCAGGGCCTCCCATATCCACACTCTGTCCTGCTGAGTGTGGTGGCACAGGGCAGCAGGGGGCTGCTCATACCCGCACCCTGTCTTGGCAGCCCACCCCTGCATGAATGGCTTGTGTTTAGCCTCCATGGGGTTGTGCAGGATGCAGCAGGCCCTGACCACTGCTAGGGCACTGTGGAGGCCCACCTCCAGCCTAGTGAGGAGGCATCTGAAGCCCTCCTTCAAGCAGCTGAATGCCCGCTCGACTGTATTGTGGGCCCATTCAGCCACTAATTAAAAATGTCCTGGCTAGGCTGTGTGGGTCCCATGTATGGCCTCATCAGCCTGGCCTGCAGGTGGTAGGCCACATGTGGCATGATTCAGGATGGCATTGTGGTGTCCCCAACAGGGAGCTCCTGCTGGGGGATGAAAGTCCCCTCAGCCATGCAGCAGCCCAGCCTCAAGTTCCAGAACACGCTGGCATTGTGGGCGCGGCCAGACCAGCCCACACAGATATCCTGGAAGCAATTGTTGGCATCAATGAGCACTTGCAAGACCTCAGAGTGATGGCCCTTGCCATTCACATAGGCCCTACTGCTGTGCTCCGGAACCCGGATGGCAATGTGTGTGCTGTCCAGTGCTGCGAAGCAGTTCAGAAAGCCCAACTCCTTGAAGGCCCGGATAGCATTGGCCAGGCCCCCAAGTTGGTTATCTACCTCAGAAGTATCTTGTTGATGGCCCAGATGACCTACAGGACATGCGGGGGGTGGTCCCACCAGTCGCTACTTGTGGGGAAGCCCCACAAGTGGCGGATGACCCGGGGGACATGGAGGGGGTGTCACACCCTCAGGATGACCTCCAGGAGGGTGGCTACCAGGATGGCCGACCAGAGCTGCTGGTGCATGGCAGCCAGGACCGTGGCCAGTTCCCCAGCCACAGCATCGATGAGGGTGAGCTGTTCAGGGTCCATGGGGGCCCAGGGTGCCTCCTCTGGTCTCTGTGCCTGGGGACAGGTAGCTGGCCCTCAGCGTGTGCAGGCCAAATGCAGGGAGCTTTAAAGGGGTGCCAGGCGGCGGCCCCAGAAGGGCTTATCCACCACACGACCCTGCCCGTGCCATTTCCTGCCCCCGTACTTTCAAAAGGGCGCCCTGGGACATGTGAATGCTCTCTTTCGAAAGTGTGGTGGGGCCATTCAGAAGGGCAGGTCGGACCTTCACGCCTCGTTTGCCTGTGTGGACGCTCCCTTTCGAAAGGCTGTCTTCCAACAGTTACTATGGAAAGCCATCCTTTTGAAGTGGAGCTGTAGTGTAAACATGGCCTGCCTGTTTACCAGCTGTGGCTGAGGTGTCATGTTTTATCCTTATCAATATAATTACATTTTTATTTACATGTACGAGTCTGCATTAATTCAAAGGATAGTCTGCAGTACCAGAGAGGTAGCCATGTTAATCTATATCTTCACAAAACAAAAAAGCAATATTGTTAGTCTTTAAAGTGCTACAGGACTGCTTTTTTGTTTTCTACAGTATCAGTTTCTCAAGGGAAGAAGACAGTAGTTAGAAAATAATTAAGACAACAGAAATGGGTCAGATATACATTTTCCTAGCCAAAAACCTTGCATTTGGCCTCATTAAAATCAATGGCAAACTTCTCTTTCCCTAAAAGCAGTCCAGGTTTCCCACACATAAACACAGTTGGGATCAGTGTTTCCTGTAAGCTGAAAGCTTGGGGCCACCCATGTGAGATTCAGCTGCCATGGATCTGATTAGCACAGGTGTCTGCAGTTAGCAGCCTGTTTCTGTGAGTGGTGCAGATCGACCGGTACACATAACATTTCTTTGACTGATGGATGGAAAAAATTAGAGGGAACATTGGATGGGATATTGTTCTGTTGGCAGATACATGCCAAACACAAGATACATCTGCCAAACTAGAGTATAATTGATTATGTTGGGCTACAGGGATCCTCTTGCTTGTCCTCTGAGCTGGAGTAACATACTGTTTCATTTTCGGCTAAGTAGCTCTGGGTCTCAAAGCACATACATTGTGTTTTTCTCCAGCATGCTACATGGATGTCAATATATACTTCAAGCATCCTAAGAGGATGCCACCCATCTTCCCAAATATCCAGCACCTTCCTCTTCCCTTTTATCTCTTTGCTGCTACATGGAAATGCTGATTTTAGCTCTTGGTACTGTAGTTAATTAATTGATGTACTATCACAGCAGGACACCCTGTTTTCCTCTGGTCTCTTCCTTTCAAAAACATCATTTAGCCATCAGCTGGCAAGTAAATGGAAATAACTCTAGCCCCCTCCTCACTAGAAACCCCTATAAACCAGGGTGTCTGCTATGGTGCACTTACACCGTGTTAAATCAGGAGGTGCTGTAATCACTCCAATCAGAATGATTCCTGAAATAATCCGGGGTAAGTGAGGTTAGGATCAAGTCCTATAAATCTACATCAGCAGAACAGTTATTTGAGATTCTCCAAAACTCAGATTGTCTTCTTGAACAATGAGTTGTAAATGAAAGGGGAGTTAATTTTAAAGAAAGGTGGATGTATTTAGGTAAGTCTGTTAAAATGAATTTTATTTCCTTCTGAACATCACTTCATATTCATTCCTCACCTTGTTTGTATTTTCATTGCTGAGACACTAAAAGACCCTAGAAATTTTTGCTGATCAAGGCATGAGGAAGTTTTTCATATTCTAGCAGTAACCTCAAGAACTGTGGTCCCATGTAATATGATAACCTATACTTTTTCTTGCTCTTTCAGTACAGTATAAATTCATTGCTTCTCCTCCACAGGCAGTTAAGATTGTTTTACTTAATATTTGCCTTTGGTTGTGAGTTCGACACTATGTTTTATTTCACTATTTTCCCCCTTTTGTTGTGTATAACAGCTCAGAATTCTCAAAATAACCACAAGAACCCATGTGAAGACTCAATTTTATCTGTGTAAGTGGCATCAGGCCAACTGATTGTGGTTTTCTTGCTGTGAAACTGATGTGGTTTTAAGATTTTTATTGATTGATTCTGGTGTGGCATTAATTATTCTGGAACTTGGTCCATTAAGAACCTTTTCCTTCCATAATTCAAGAGCTGGATTTTGAAATGCTTACAGTGGTGGTAAGTCATTCTAATTGGAGTTACTCATGTAAGTGACTATTCACCAGTGTGAATGTGGAGTTCACATTTGGAGAGCTGACTGTTGCTCTGTGCCCCCCCCACCCCACCCCCGTTTAGCTCAGTGCTGTGTTCAGTGTAAACACTGTGACCTAAAACAGCTCATTGTAACCTATTTAAACTTCTAGTCTGGTTAGGTTATGATCTCCAAATAATTGGGGGCCTGATCATTGAATAGTGTTACAACTAAAACAACTAAGTCCTGTGGCACCTTATAGACTAATGAAGCTATTGGAGCTTAAGCTTTTGGGGGCAAAGACCCACTTCATCAGATGGCAAGTGCTACTACTGTGAACTGGATGCACCAGCGCCTGGCATTATGCTCCATAGTAAGTCTTTGTGAGATTTGGCCTTAGAACAGTTAGAGCAGACATATAATAACGAATATGCTCAGGACAGTTTTACACAAGTCTGTTCACCACAGTCTCAGCTCTAGCAAGTGGATTACCTGTCTTCCTCCAACATACATATATTATCACCCTCTCCCTGGTGAAAGGGCACTAAGCAGAATTCATGCCTGATCTTGTAAATTTCCAACAGTTGATCAAGGCTGATTTCAGACATTTTTCGCTGGATCTTCACTTGGTATAAATTGGCCTAGCTTCATGAATCTGGTCCTCTCATATTAATGACGAATACAAATTATGGCCCAGCATTTACATAACTCTCCCACAGTTAGGTTGTTCCTGTTGCACTTGTAACACAGTAGCAACTGTTTACCTGCGAGCTGGGAATGTCACCTCAGCCCTCCGAGATGTTAGCTTGCCAAGAACTTATCCGAACACCAAGAGAAATGTCTGTATTTTTAATCTGATCTTACATTCAATCCACTGAAGGTTTAACCTTAAAAGAAACATGTCATCAGCTCCTGGGATTGAACCTGGGACCTTAAGCTACAAGCCTCTACCATTGCAGATGAAAGCTCCCTGGCAAGGCTGTAAAGCAGAATTCTCTCTACCTTTCTTTCAGAGGTCTCAGTGCTTCTGGGTTACACATAGAATGGTGATTTCATTAATATAGTGGCCAACGTGCATGAATTTTGATGTTCTAAAACCCTTTCACTAGCATGCAACCCTGACAAACTATTGTATGCAGTGGGCATGTACAGTCAGAAGAGCATTCTGCTGCAGACTTAGTGATGCAGGTAAACGAATGTCATCGTAGCATTCATGAATGTTATCTGTGTGCAGTGAAATCAGTTTGGTAATGGAGTGTACAACAGACCACTTAAAACATGACTGTTGCATCAAATCATTCACTTTAAACTGCCTGAGTCTCTGAAGTCTAGTTACAGACTGTCACATAGTAAAGTTTCACACCCTGCTGTTTTGCTGTCCTAGGAATGCAGGTGTTGGAATGGAATGGCATCCCCCTGACGGCAAGAACGTATGAAGAAGTCCAGAATATCATCAGTCAACAGAGTGGGGAAGCAGAAATATGTGTAAGACTGTGAGTTTTTCCCCATCTTTCTGTTTCCATTTTTTGGCTTTTCATGGCTTTTTTTGATTTACAAATGTTAAGGTGGAACCTTTGCTAGCCTTGAGGATTCGCACCGGTGTGAATAATAAGAAAAGGGGGTCAGTGGGTGTTTTGGAAGGCTTATTAGTTCTATAATGAAATCATTAAAAATACAACAAATAGATGAGTTAAAAGAGATTTGAGCTAATTATGTTTTTATCAGTAATGATGTCTCGTTTCCAGGACAAATTCTCCTCTCATTAGACAGGTATGATCCCATTGAATTCATTGGGGTTGGCCAGTGTAAGGAGATAAGAATTTAGTCTTGCCATGACTTCTGTTGAATTATGTTCCTTTAGGACGGAAACTGTAGCTTATCTAAACACCATGAGAAATGTATGTATTTCAATATGATCTAACATTCAATCCATTAAAGATTTCACCTTAAAATAGTCATTTTTCTCAGCACATTGACTTTGACAGCATTGCAAAATTGTATCAGCTAAGAAGGGGCCATGCTTGGGAGCTGCTTTCTGTCATTAATCACGTCTCATTTATCTACTTAATAAAGTAACCAGGGTATAAAGAAAGAGTTTTTTTTGTCTCAGGCTTCTCATTGCTTTCTTTAGGGACCTCAACATGCTCTCAGATTCTGAGAATCCTCAGCATTTGGAACTGCATGACCCAGTAAAGGCTGGTAGGTGAAAGCAGATTGCTTTCAAACGTATGGACTGGATGGCCATAAGCATCACAGCTGAAATTTATGGCAGACATAGACAGAGCTTCGTTTGCATTTTATCCACATAGCAGAAACTCATGAAATGTCTGGTATGTGACTTTAGCTCCTAAATTGCATAAAAATTTCCTCTGCTCTGATTAGCTTATGAAGTCTTCCATTCCAGACTTTGGAGTCTCTTTTGTGCTCATATCCTTTCTTCGTCCTTTTCTTTTTGCATGAATCTGCTCAGCAATGACTTGAATTTATTATTCAGTTATTTAAGCACAAGATTTGGGATGAACTATAGTCATACCAAAGCAAGGGTTCTTAACAAAGTTGGAAGAACTCTAGAAGTTATAGGCATGGGGTCAGATCCTCAGCTGGTGTAAATCAGCAGCCAAGGATCTGGCTAATTATCAGCTGAAGATATGACAAATCATCTCTAACCTTACCGTAACAAAAGTGACCTTCCCTTCATAGCTAAAGAAGGTTCCTCCTTGAGAGGCTGTGACGTAGCTGGGCTCAGATGACTTCTTATTGAGTGGAAGGAGACCTATTGCTTTCAAGTTCTTTTTTGCACTGAAATTTGGAGGCAGCTCTTCAATTAGTGGAAATAAAGGCAGGTCATTGACGAGTTAGATGTATTTATTTACTGTGTTGCCACACCAGTGGAAAAGCCAAAGGGCTGAAAGGGTTAGCAATGATCAATGTAAATCTCTTTTATACCTTAATCTAGTCGACAAGGCGAAGTCCCCAGGGGTCGATCCTAAACAGCTGGCAGCAGAGCTCCAAAAGGTTTCCTTGCAGCAATCCCCTTTGGTTGCTTCCTCAGCTGTGGAGAAGGGATCTCATGGCCATTCTGGTACTCCCTCTGCCACCTCCAGTGCTGTTCCCAGCCCTGGACAGCCTGGTTCACCCTCCGTGAGCAAAAAACGACACAGCAGCAAGGTAAGATGCGTCCACTCAGTATACACTTCTCAGTTGTCCTGTGAGTAAAGCATTGTCATAAGAAGTGAGTAATTAGCTACCTACACGACTGCTCCATTGTAAGAACATGGGGCTTCACACATGTAAATGATGTTACCTTTATCACAGACATCAGGACAGAGAGAAATATTGTGGTGGGCAACTGAGGCCCAAAGATAAGGTGCCTTACCCAAGATCACACAGGATGCCTGTGACAGAGCCAGGAACTGAATCAAAATATCTGTTGTCCAATTTGAGTGTTTTAGGAAAAAAATTGTCCTGCTCACCCTTTCTCAGGTCTTTCATATGCATCCTGGGTACTCTGTGGTGAACTACTGGCTTTGGTGATGCCAAAACTCCTATTTAACTTATAGGGTCTGTCTACACTGCAATTAAAACCTTGTGGTTGGCCCATGCCAGCTGACTTGGGCTCACAGGGCTTGGGATAAATGGCTGTTTAACTTCAGAATAGATGTTTGGGGTTCGGCTGGGATCCAAAGTCTAGGACCCTGCAAGATTGGTAAGGTTCAGCCAGAGCCTGAAAGTCTACACTGCCCCTTAGCCTGAGCCCAACAAGCCTGTCATTTGTCAGGGGCCAGCCACGGGTTTCTAATTTCAGTACAAATGTACCCTTTGAGGCCAGGATTCCACTTAGAAAAAATTAGGGGGAGACTTTCTGTGTAGTAGTCCTGAGCCAAATACCACAGCATTGTAAAGGGTAAGTAATGATCATGGTAGTACTGCTTTGATTGACGGGGAGAGTTAACAATGTGAACATCAAGCTCTGATTTTCTCCATATCCAGTTCCCATGAATTACTTATTAACTCTACCGTCAGATCTTCTTTGTCAAATATTGTCCATTTCTCAGCTGAACTGCTTTAATCCTGGGCTACCAACCACATATTCAAAAAGGCAATTGCAATATTTTTCATATGAGATGTTGTGAGAAAAAGTCTGTAAAGATAAATCACTTCTCTACATTTTCATCAAAAGATTTGTTTCCTGCAATAGAAATTAGTGTTGCAAAGACACCACTTTTTGTGCAGTTTCTAAGGAGGAGGCTAAAATCTTTTTCCGAAGGAAGTTACAGTAAAAGCCATGTTATCCAGCACTTGGAAGAGGGGCATCCTCTGTTAACTGGCACTGAGGGTGACTGTCCCAGGGTTGGATTCCCAGCTGAGGCCAGCTGCTGTGAGATTGGTTTGCCGTGGCCAGCAGCTGAGGGGCAGCCCCACTGTCTGGGGATGGGAGAGAGGGGCTGGATGCTCTGCCAGGGCTGGCAGCAGTGGGACACCCCCTCCCCAGTCATCCCCCAGTCCTTAGAAGTAGGGCTGTCCCCCAGTCCTGCCAAGGTCAGCCTACATCATTTCTGGAGTACATCAAATGTGCTATACAAAATCAGCTGAAAGAGAACCTGCTGCAGAAGGTTATACAATGCAAGATACAGCTATTCGGCGCATTTGTAGAATGAATGGTGAATGAAAAATCAAGAGCCTGGTATTCAGCATAATGGATGGTTCGGAGAGGAGAGGCAGATTCCATGGAGAATGGTGCAGAGCGAGTCTACACAAACTAAGTCACTCCACACTGGACAGGGAAAGATGGAAGGAAATAGAGAGAGAGGCATCAGACACCAATGGGCACTGCGCCCATGGTTTTTGTTGATGATGATGATGATGATGATGAAATTACATAAGGTATTTCATGGTAACTTATTTTGAACTTCGTGCTGGCCACATGGCACCGAAGTTCAAAATAAGTACCTATTTCAGACTGCCTGCTACCCCTCTCACAATGAACTCTGCTATTTTGAGCATGGTGTTTGGCTATGTATACTGAAACAGAAACCTCAATGTAACCATAGTCTATGTGTTTAATATGCACTTTATTAGCATGAACTAGCTTATGCTTAAACCCGTCTATGGGATTTTTTGCCTGTGCTCCTTCAGTTAATGTTTGACCTCCTACCATATGTATTCGTTTTCCCTTAAGGACAAGCTAAAGTGCCTTACAAACAGAAGAACACTCCTGTCTACAAGACACACAATTTTCTCAGCCTCTGGACCAAGAGAGTGTAACTCACTGGCATGTAAAACATAAAGGGTCATCATTAGAGGCATAACCTATCTCACTGATGCAACTTTCTCACAACAGCCTTCTAAAAAATCCCACAGTGGAATCTGCTGATTCTAGGTGCTACTACCTAAATAAATAAAAAATTGAGAGACCTGATAAAATCCGAAACAGAGATCTAAATACAGATATAGATAATTAAATAGGTAGGAAGTCCATTGCTTTCACATTGGGAACAAACCTTAGTGTTCAGCTTTTCACTAACCTAACACAGTAGAAGTTTGGTTATCCAGCAACCTTGGGGAACAGGGGTTGCCAGATATTCAAATTTTCCTTTAGGTCATTCAGTTTGTATCTCCCTTCTACCTTTGATATACAACATTTGCAGTCAGACTACAACCTTAATCCATCACATTTGCAAAAGTTTCATGATAGCCTAAATGTTTCAATGTGTCTAGGCCTTCCTTTTGATAGCAGATAAAATCTTCTGCTTAAAAGTTTTGTATAACACATTTGATGTACTTCAGAAATGTTGTAGGATTCTCTTTGATAGGCTGTAATGTAGATTCCCACACATTTAATATTTTCTTCCATTACCGTAGAGAGTGATAGAGCATAACATCAGAGACTAGCAATACAAGTGTTCCCCAGCACAATAATGACAATCTTCCCTAGCAAGTATGACAGCATGACAAAGCACCTGCTCTTCTATGGAAAATAAGAAATGTAACAAAGGCAATAAATGATGATGCAGAGAAAGGATTTAACATTTTGAGCCATGAATGGGTTACAAATTGTACAAGTCTATTTCTTTTCTGAACTGATGCACGGTCATGCTGCAGTTCAGATTACATGCTGGATGCCAGGCATAATCATAAAAGTCCTTCAGGAACAATTTTCTTTGCCTCTTGAGGAAGAATAGGTTGCCTTTCTAATCCCTTATGGTCCCCAACTCCCTGTAATGCAATAGTGAGATTTTTTTCCTTCTTCCAAATTAATATTTAATAATGCCCTGATTCAGCAAGATACTTCAGCATGGGAAATGGGGCCAACAGCCACTATGAGCCCTTGAGCAAGATAGTAGATGGGGGCTTGCGCTGTGCCCTGGAAGGAGCGGGGCCAATGGCATAAGGGGTGGGGTCTAGGGAAGTCAATGGTGCAGTCCCCCTCCCCAAATACATACCTCATGGAGCGATGCAGCCGGCATTTCAAAGAGGCCTGGAGCCGTGGCCACTGCCACTGCCAAAATATTAGAGACAGTGGCTGGAGATCCAGGCCCCTATGAAATAGCAGGCCCTGGGGCAGTTGGCCCCATTGCTGTCTCCTGTCAACCGGACTGACCACCTGCTTAAAGTAAAGCACATGATCAATCCCACAGAGTGACAGTTAAAGCCACTGACTTAAAATGTGCTACTTGAATATTTAAATTGCTGTTTTGTTTGTTTAATCAATGAGGAGATCTGTGGCACCTTTAAAACTAAGATTTATCTGGGCTTAAGTTTTCATGGGTAAAAACCACTTTATCCGATGCAGCCGTGAAATATGTGTGTCTGTCTTTTGTTGAATTGGGGCATAAAAAATCAGTAAGGATAATTGTAAAAAGCTGTAAAATCGTTAGTGCTTCCAAGGAGAATTTACAGCATTCCCTATAGTGTGTGTGTGTGTGTCTATTTTTGCAGTTACATAATATGCAGCCCCCATAACTTCATAGTTAAAAGTTATAAATAGCTGTGCATTATAAGTTCAGTTTGGAGAACCTGCCACCGATTCCACAAAACTCCTAGTTTTGGGCTAAAGTTTGTCAGATGGCCAGTCATTTTCTGACAGGAGAGAAATTTTCTTTTTACCCAATGTTTGTAAAGAATCATAGACTCATAGAATGCTAGGACTGGAAGGGACCTTGAGAGGTCATCAAGTCCAGCCCCCCGCCCTCATGGCAGGACCAAGTACTGTCTAGACCAGCTCTGATAGACATTTATCTAACCTGTTCTTAAATATCTCCAGCGATGGAGATTTCACAACCTCCCTAGGCAGTTTATTCCAGTGTTTGACCAGCCTAACAGATAGGAACTTTTTCCTAATGTCAAACCTAAACCTCCCTTGCTGCAATTTAAGCCAATTGCTTCTTGTCCTATCCTCAGAGCCCAAGAAGAACAAGTTTTCTCCCTCCTTCTTATGACACCCTTTTAGATACCTGAAAACCACTGTCATGTCCCCCCTCAGTCTTCTTTTTTCCAAACTAAACAAGCTCAGTTCTTTCAGCTTTTCTTCATAAGTCATGTTCTCTAGACCTTTGAACATTCTTGTTGCTCTTTTCTGGACCGTTTCCAATTTCTTCACATCTTTCTTGAAATGCAGAGCCCAGAAATGGACACAATACTCCAACTGAGCCCTAACCAGCACAGAGTAGAGCAGAAGAATGACTTCTCGTAGCTTGTTCACAACACACCTGTTAATGCATCCCAGAATCATATTTGCTTTTTTTGCAACAGCATCACACTGGTGACTCATATTTAACCTGTGGTCCACTATAACCCCTAGATCCCTTTCTGCCATACTCCTTCCTAGATAGTCGCTTCTTGTTCTGTATGTGTGAAACTGACTGTTCCTTCCTAAGGGGAGCACTTTGCATTTGTCTTTATTAAACTTTATCCTGTTTACTTCAGACCATTTCTCCAGTTTGTCCAGATCATTTTGAATCTTGACCCTATCCTCCAAAGCAGTTGCAACTAGCTTGGTATCATCTGCAAACTTAATAAGCGTACTTTCTACGCCAATATCTAAATCGTTGATGAAGATATTGAACAGAACCGGTCCCAATACAGACCCCTGCAGAACCCCACTTTTTATATCTTTCCAGCAGGATTGAGAACCATTAATAACTACTCTCTGAGTACAGTAATGCAGCCAGTTTTGCACCCACCTTAGAGTTGCCCCGTCTAAGTTGTATTTGCCTAGTTTATTGATAAGAATATCATGCGCGACCGTATGAAATGCCTTACTAAAATCTAGATATACCACATCCACCACTTCTCCCTTATCCACAAGGCTCGTTATCCTATCAAAGAAAGCTATCAGATTGGTTTGACATGATTTGTTCTTTGCAAATCCATGCTGGCTGTTCCCTATCAGTTTACCACCTTCCAAGTGTTTGCAGATGATTTCCTTAATTACTTGTTCCATTATCTTTCCTGGCACAGAAGTTAAATTGACCCATCTGTAGTTTCCTGCATTGTTCTTATTCCCCTTTTTATAGATGGGCCCTATATTTGGATGTTCAGATTAAAGGAGTTTTTAAGGTCCTGAGTAGTAATAGTCAAAAATTTTCCCCATAAAGTATGGCTTTGGAAAAAAAAATCCATGGAATTTTTCCCTGAATTTTTTTCTTGATTTTTCCTTTGGGAAAAAGCTGAAGTATTTCATTCAAATAAGTTTGCCATGATTTGGAATACTTCAATTTGAGCTGATCTGAAATATTTTGTTTTCAGTCAGATCACCATTAAATTGCATCTCTTGATGATGACCCAGTGGAATTTTAGTTAGGATGCTTTCTGTCGTGGCCCTCCATGCTTTATGAGAATTGGCTTATGAATATGCATAACTCAGACACTTTAGACTATGTGCCTCATATAATATATCAGTTCTAATTTTAGAGGCTGCTGAATGTGTATAGCCTATTTTTGTGCCTGTATCATTCTTGTAAGTGAAGTCAGAAAAACAAAGTGTAGATCTGTTTATCATTCTTAAGCTGTGTCTACACGTGCACGCTACTTCGAAGTAGCAGCACTAACTTCGACGTTAGGCGGCGAGACGTCGAAGTCGCTGACCTCATGAGGGGATCGGAATAGCGCCCTACTTCGATGTTCAACGTCGAAGTAGGGACCGTGTAGACGATCCGCGTCCCGCAACGTCGAAATTGCTGGGTCCTCCATGGTGGCCATCAGCTGGAGGGTGGAGAGATGCTCTCTCTCCAGCCCCTGCGGGGCTCTATGGTCACCGTGGGCAGCAGCCCTTAGCCCAGGGCTTCTGGCTGCTGCTGCGGCAGCTGGGGATCCATGCTGCAGGCACAGGGTCTGCAACCAGTTGTCAGCTCTGTGTATCTTGTGTTGTTTAGTGCAACTGTGTCTGGGAGGGGCCCTTTAAGGGAGCGGCTTGCTGTTGAGTCCGCCCTGTGACCCTGTCTGCAGCTGTGCCTGGCACCCTTATTTCGATGTGTGCTACTTTGGCGTGTAGACGTACCCTCGCTGCGCCTATTTCGATGTGGTGCCGCGCAACGTTGAAGTTGAACATCGACGTTGCCAGCCCTGGAGGACGTGTAGACGTTATTCATCGAAATAGACTATTTCGATGTTGCTACATCGAAATAAGCTATTTCGATGTTGGCTTCACGTGTAGACGTAGCCTTAATGTGCTAATGAGCACCATTGCCAATGCCCTGGAAGTGAACACTGAATAGCCTTGTTTGTCCTGTAACTGTGGCCAGCCCCAGAAGGACATGTGGCCAGGCCACCTGATGCTGAAACCCATATTGGATCTAGTAATTTTCCACTGAAGATGGGAAAAGTTTGAAGTAAGCACAGCAAATTCCTGCCTTAGGCAAAAAGGGATACAAGAGGTTAGGGAGGCAGGAAAGCGGCAAAGAAGAGGATAGTTGATAGATGTCTGGAAGCCCCCTTCTTTCCACCTCAGATGTCCATTGGAAACATCTAAGTTTGAACAGGGGGAAGGATCAAGCCCAACCTAGGATGCTGCTTAGCTTAGTTGTTTTAAAGATGTTTAAAACAACTGTTTAGGATAAGGATTTGCATGTAACAATTTTCTGTGCTATCCACATGGAGGGTGATGGATGTACTACTCTCCCACTTCTTTGTGTCACGTCTTACTCTTATCCTTCTTTCCACCCCTTTGTTCCAACCTTCACCATGCAGCAAGGGGGCGCAGAGTTCTGAATAATCAGGCACATGGATTAAATGCAATGTAAGCAAACTCAAGGCCAATGCACATTGAAGGGAAAGCTTTATAATAGCTTCTACTCACTCAAGGATTCTGAAACACCTGCAACATTTAAAGATAAAGATCTAGGAATCAAAATAGACGATGTAACGAAGAAAATGGCTTAATATGCATTGACAGTCCAAAAAGCAAGCAAGAGATTAGGCTGCATTAAGAACCTAGGAAATAATATAGAAAATATGATTAGGTCTTTATCTAAAATGGTGATTAGTCCTTAGCCTGCATATTTCATTTAGTTTTCATAACCTCCTCTTAAAATGAGTACTGTAAAAATAAAAAAGGTGAAACAGGGCAACTGAAGCAACTGGGGACAAGAAGATTCTTCGAAAATGACCAGGATTCATTTTAGCTATAACATAAGCAGATGCAACTGTACAAAAGTCAGTGCAGTTAGGTCAATTATGTCATCAGCATATTTGGCCCTTGGATTGTTTTGTGTGTAAAGAAGATGAATAAGAGGAGATATCATAGGAGCATAACATTTAAAAATATTTGAGAAACCCTGTAGTGGTCTGTGACAGGGGTTCATCCCCTGTCATTTGGAAAAGGTCACTGTGCCCTGATTGTCTGCCCATCTTTGGCCAGCAGCGGTCCATATAAGGCTCTGAGCCTTTAGAAAGACTGAGCAAACACCCACACAGCACCTTGCCGTGGGACAGGCAGAAAGGCCTCGCTTCCTGGTAGCAGGGCTGAGCAGTCAAACAGTATATAACCCTGGCCCTGGGGCAGGGTGGGACAGCAGTTAATAAAACTCAGCTCCCTTTTAGCAGGAGTGAGCAGTCCAACAGTACCAGTAGCTTGCCGTGGTGCAGTACAGAGTAGCGTGTACATAACCAAGGCAATGTGGTTTTGGAGAGGTAGAGGGCTACATCTCCGGAGTGAAGGGTACGGAGCAGAGGCCCATTGACTCCACTGCTCCCCAGCCCTGTGGCCCTACGAGTAGCTCACGCCAGTGTCCAGACTACAACACACTGAAATGGGTTCTGTGTCCCTGGTCTACTTCCTACCTCTATCTGCAGCAGAGTGGGGTCCCACTCAGGGTCATCTGGAAGGTTGGGCAGGTCGTTGTCTTCGAGGTAAATGGCAGTGGGCAGATCTGGAAAGTCAGGCATGTCACCGTCGTTGGGGTGAGGCACTGGTAGCAGATCTGCAGCCTCACGCAGATCCAGGACCTCTGGGTAGCTAGCAGCCAGCAGTCTCATAGACTTGGGCAGGTCCTGGACTTCGAAGTAGTGAGCTCGCAGTGAGCCAGAGGGCCCAGGTATTTCAGGGAACTCAGGGTAGCGGGCCAGCAGCAGGCCCAGATGCACCTCTGAAGTTTAGTCAGAACTGCTGGCTTGCCGATCTGGCCTGTCTGGCAGTCTGGTGCAGATTCTTCAGATGCTGCTCTCAGGAGCCCAGGCAGCAGCCTCCACTCAGGTTGGAGGCCACCCTTTTAATGAGCCCCAGGCCCCATCTCTGGCACTTCCTACCTCAGGTGTCACTCTCTGTGGGGCAGGGCGTAGATGCTCTGGGCCCACCCACCAAGGCCTCTGCGAGGCTTCCTTTACCTCTGTAACAGGGGAAGACCACTACACCTTTCTACAAGCACATTTATTATAATAAAAATACCTAGCCAGCTCTCAGAGCCTTTTACAAGGGAGGCATCATTACCCACGTTTTACAGATGGGAAAACAAGTTCATCTAGTAATCCAATGGAAGAGCAGAGGTTAGAATTCAGGTCTCTGGCATCCTTTTTAACAGTCTTATTTAACTGGTATTCTAATGAAATAACAGGGAGAAACACAATGAAATGTGTAGACACAAAATTTAGATGGATAACAGTCATTTGTTATTTAACACATAATTAATGTTATCATTGTCCTCCAGGGCAGTGACTCCAATCACTTCATACAATTCTAAAAAGGATTAGACATCTACCAGATGTGTGGCAGTAGTCTCTGCTGCTACACTAGCCATAGGAGAAAAATTGCCATGGTCAGCCTTCTCTATATTCTCCTAATGCACAACCATCTAGGACTGGTAGGATGTGTTTTCCCATGGCACTTCTTCATGTGACATTAATGGGGCAGGAGAGGATGCAATATTTCTCTACAACCAAAAGTCAAAGAATTCCTATGTTCTTATTAGAGATTTCCCTTAATTAAAACATTTGAATGCAGAGGGTGAGAGTGAGGTTGATCTCCAGTTCCTGTAGAATTTTCCAATATTGATTAGGTAGAAAACATTGGACCAGTTTGTTCCTATCCCTTATGCAGAAATAGGGAAGGAGCACAAAGAGGCTTTTCCTTCATCCTCGCCTTGGCTATTTGAATCAACCTGAGTGTGCTGCAGATGCAATTGCAGTCCTCATTTGAGCTAGTCAGGGAATCTACTTCTGTTTGGAGGAGATTTTCAATATTTCTAAATCTGGTTTCATTCTGATTCAAGATTTTCTGAAAAAGGAAGTGAAGCTTTAGTTTCTGGGCAGTCTGCATGGCTGGCTATCTGAGAGAGATGGTCTGCAGAAGCCATTGGTTCCTGAGTCTGAGGCAGTCTGCCTGGTGGGCTGGCTGGCTGGTGGGTATCCCAGAAGCCCAGGCTTCCAAGGAATCAAGAGCTTGGAATCTACGACTTCCCTAGATCTTCGCCCCCTCCCCTGCTGAGAAACTGGCAGGAAACTAGACAGAGTACAGTGAGAATCCTATCTGGTTCTTGGTGGCATTTCTACTGAAAGTGAGCCACTTCTGCAGAACATATAGGCATGGCTCAACATGAGTGCCAGCCCCTGCATGAGTTTTCACCTTGAGCTCTTCCTTTTCAATCCACTGGCAGATTTTCTCAGCTCCTTTGAGGATCACGTTAGCTGTGAACCATATTTTAATGCATGATCTTAACACAGCAAGAGGTATCATAATGACCTAGAATGCCCAACAAGTTTCAATTCACATCTGCAAATTAGGAGGAGGCCACTATTCTGAGCATTTGCTTACTGGGTGTAAGAACAGTGTCTGTCTTTGTTTGGAACTTTCATTTTCTGCTGCATCAACCGAGGAGTCAGATCTGGAGAAAATATACAAGTACTGAAAACTGTGCTGTAGAACACAATAGTCCTGGTTGCATTGGAAGAATGGAAGCAGCGCCAGGCTGGCTCAAGGGCACCATGATATGATGAAATAAGACATCAAACAAATGGTGTAATTTTTTCTTGAGGTGCAGAAACATAGTTATCTGAGTATTCTGTTGTCTTTATGAACACTCTGTAGAACTCAATAAGAAAGAACAAATGGGAAGAGGCAGGGATACACAAAGATTTGAAAAAAGGGACCAGAAGCTTAAATTTGATGTGAGTAGATGGGGACCCAATGGAGAGAATCAAAGAGTGAGTCACCTAAACAAATTGATGGGCAAGGAAGTTAATATTTATGAATCAATGAATGAATCATAAACAGAAACTGATTTGACATTGTCATGTCCATTTGAAAATTCACTCACTTTCATCCTCCATGATTATCTCAGAAATTGTGGGAAAATATTTGGCCTTCACCTGGCTGTGTCATCTCTTGAAAGTCCCTTTGGCCTTTGTTACACCTAAAAATTAGACTGACACAGTTCCATCACTCAGCAGTATAAAAAAAATTCATACCCTGCATGATAAAGTTAGGTCAACCTGTCTTCCGCAGTAGACACAGATAGGTTGATGGAAGAATTTTTCTGTAGACCTAGCTATTCACTTTTGGAGAGATGGGTTAACTACCTCTACATCTTCTATCAATTTCAGTGGCCAGGTCTGCACTAGGAGGTAAAATTAATTTTAGATACACAAACCCAGGTACGAGAATTGTGTAGCTGGAGTCATTGTATCTAAAATTGATTTTTGCCACCATCCACACAGCACAGGTTGATGAAACAAACTCTCCCATCAACTTCCCTTACTCTTCTCAATTGCCAGGAGCACTGGGGTCAAGAGTGGCACCAAGACCATTTGATTTAGTGCAAAATAGAACCCTGGAAGATAGACTGCCAGCAGGTCAATTTTTCCATAAGTGTAGATATAGACCCAGTTATCTACAGTACAACAGCTCTGCTGCTACAGTGTAGACATACCTTTAATCTCTGGGCTCCAGTTCCCTTCTGTACAATTAGGATGATGCAACTTTCTTTTCCTCTCAGATATTGTCTCTTTTACCTGTTTACACTCTAAACACTTTGCAGCTGAGACTGTTTCTTGCTTAGTTTTTGTAAAATGCTTAACATAAAGATCTCTGGCGTAGTCACAAAGGCTAGGTCTGCACTAGCCGTGGAAGATCGAATGCTTAGGTTCAATCTTCCATGGCACCGTTTCACGCATGCACAAAACGGTGCATTCTGGGATCAGTGTTGACCCTGGAACTCCTTGTGAGCCGCAAGGATTAAGGAATGTCAGTGAGAGGAGTGCTCCTGTCGGCATTCAGCAGAAGAGGAGCACCAATGTCGATTGCTGCAAAATCAATTTTAGGTTCGCAATTAGTGTACCTAAAATTGCGTAGCAGCTGTCGACATTCCCAGTAACCTAAAGTGCCAATGAAAATACTATAATGAATTAATTAATACTACTAGCCAGAATCTAAAGAAAGTGCCTTGCTAAGGTAAATGGTAGATAGAGCAATGTAAACAAAGCATTGTAGAGGTGTTCAGACTGAAAGATTATTATGTTTGATCTGTGTCTGTATGTTTTTGTTTTTTTTTCATCTGGCAGTCTGCTGAAGCAGCAAAATCCACATCCCATCCGATCACTGGAGAAATTCAGGTGAACAAATACAGAATTTATTGCTGCTGAATGTGTTTAAGTTTTGAGTGAGTTTTCAGCAGGGTAACTATTCTGTGTGATTTGGGCTGATTCTGCTGTACTTTGGTCACTAAAGCCAAAGATATGATGTGGGATTTAATGGGTAGATTTGGACCTCTGTCTCTATTATCATTGTGTGCAATACACGATCAATTCAACAGTAACGTGGGAATTGCTACAGCTCTGTAGCTGATTAACAAATAAATTGAACTTGATTAGAATCTGTAATCCTTGGGCACTCACTGCAGTTCACTTCAGAAGATCCAATGCTGAGTATGGATGTAAGCAAAGTTGTGAATCTTCAAAACAGTGGTGCAGTTTTTTTCCATGCAGTCCTGAGTAGCTGCATATATCTTATTTGAATTGACCTCTATAGAAATTTAAAAATAAAAAGTTCACAAAAGCCTGGAGATGAAAGTGTGCTAGGCATAGAAAAGGCTGCAGATGGGACTGCCTCCCTTTTCCAGGGGAGCTCCCATTTCAGAGTCATGTTACTCAAATGGGAGTCCCACTGATCACACAGTGAAGGTAGGCCTCCACAGAGTGGGTGAGCATCTAAGCTGATGGCTGGAAGTCCCTTCCATGGCTGCTAAGGAGCTAGGGAGAGCAGCAGGTAGAACCTTTAAAATTCTCTTCTAACTATACCTGCTCCCTTACTCCACTTCCTACAGTGGTTTAGAGAGCGAAGGGTCTGTGGCAAGACAGCCCAGAAGAACAGTGGGCTCTTTTGTTAGCTGTTTGCAGATATGGTGTAACCCCAGAGGCACTGAGACCACATACTAGGGAGAGTGAAGTCTCAGCTCTACAGCCTTGGTTGAGAGCCAGCTAGCCTTTAGCTCATGTGGTAGAGCACAGGGCTTTAGCCCCTATGCTTGCAGGTTCCATCCCTTCTGCTGACAACCCAGTTGTGTTGGCATTACATGGTATAAGCGGAGATGCTGATAATTTCTGGGAGGTGGGTGCAGAGTGGAGAAGAGAATAGTACCACCAAAGACATGGACTTTCGGGGCAATAGTAAACTATTTAGTAAGCAAAGGGGAAAAAATAATCTTCAAGTGTTTTAATGCCATCTCTAGCTTCAAATCAACTATGACAAGCATCTTGGCAATCTTATCATCCACATTCTTCAAGCAAGAAACCTGGTCCCACGAGACAACAACGGCTATTCTGATCCTTTTGTTAAAGTCTATCTACTTCCAGGGAGAGGGTAAGTGGTGCAAAAAATTCAGATTGAACTCTGTGGCTTGCCATTGGCTTTTGATGCTGGGGCTGAATAACAGAACTTGGACTGAAGTTTCAGAAAATCCATTTAGTATCAAACAGCACTGAGTATCTCATTATTTATTCTGTTAACAAAACATAGCAAGTAAAGGGCCTGATCCTTTATCCAGCAAAATCCAGGTGAGTTTTGTCATTGATTTCAGAGGTGTCCAAAGAAGGCCTGTAGAATTAATTTTTTTCTAAATATTTTAGGGAATGAAAGTCACACACCTGCACAAATTATGTCAAAATAACATTGTGGTCTGGTGAAACGCTCCAGATGCATGGAGTTCATAGTTCCTATTAGGAACATGTATTTAACTCAGTAGTTCTGTCTGTCTTTTCTATCTTATGTGTTTGAGAGAATGTAATGAAGGTCACTGCAAAGTGAGACTAAGGTGCAATTTTATCTTTAGATCACAAGTATTTCTTGAGTTTTTGTAATTTTGCCATGCTAATTCCACATAAAATAATCTCTGTGGCTGTTTGTACACATGACACTTTTTCCGAAAGTGGTGTGCTCATAAATGGTCCAAAAAATGCTAATGAGGCACGGATGTAAATTTCTGGCAACTCGTTAGCATATGGTCACATGCTTTGGAAGATTTCGGGAAGAAGGGGCTGACGGAAGGAGGATTTCCTTCTGGGAGATTCCCCCAAGGGCCGTGTTTTTACTAGCTTTTTTGGGGTCTGGAAGAGTTCCAGACTCCAAATCATGTGACCGTATTATAATGAAGGGCCAGAAATTTACATCCATGCCTCATTAGCATTTTTCGGGCCTTTTATTAGCATGCCACTCTCAGAAAAAACAGCATGTGTAGAAACGGCCTCTATGATTGGTTTTAAAGGTATACTGTACATTTTAAAAGAAGTGCTATTAGACTGAAAACATCCTTTTCATGGGAGCATATGAGAGTTAAAATATTTGATAGGTTGAAATGTGGAGTTCCCCACAGACATGTTTGTGTACCATTTTATAATTTTCTTCACAGATCATAACGATTCCTTTAAACTATTAGTACAATTGCAAATCTATAATCAATGTTCCTTTCAAAAGCATACTGCTGTCTGATAGACTGTAATAACTCTGTTTTTTAGGTCCTAAACTTGCAAGTAGGTACATATGCAAATAACAAGCAGTCCCACTGACTTAATTAGTGGAACTGATTAGCATAAAATTAAACACATGCATAAGAGCTTGCAGGAGCAGGGCCTTAATTTGCAGTGGTGCAATCTGCAGGGACCTGAATGTGGGCAATCAATTTAACAATTAGAGCCAGGAGCCTGGAACCAAAATCATATTCAGAATCTGCTTCTGAGCCAAACTTCAGAGCCAGAGTCCAGTTCCAAGCCAGAGTCTGATGCCAATCAAGGGTCAGAGTCAGGAGTCAAGGCAGAGATCCAAGCCACAGTTAAAATCGGGGTTACGGTGTAAGATCACAGGTCTGGAGTACGGCAGAAAAACAGGAACTGGGAACAAATGGAGGTCTGGGTTAAGAAGAGCATGAACAGATGAGACAGAAGACCTCAGAAGTCATACAAGCAGGCAGGATCCATCGTATCAGTAAACCAAGGATTCACCTAACTGCTCAGACAAGTTCCTTTGCCTCTGTCTGGTTTATGTAGTGCATCCCAGCCAATCAGTAAGGCTGAATATCTCCCTCAGTCAGGAAATTTGTGGACAGAGTCCTAGGTGAGCTAGATATTTACTAAGCCCCTTCTCCACTCCTTCAGATGAGTTGCTAATGTCTTTCATGTGAATAGTCCCATTGGCCCAAATAGAGTCTTAAACCTCAAACACATTAGTTAAAAGCATATAACTGAGCTATGTGCTTAGAAGATGGAAAAAGCTGTTGAATAATATTTGTTTATGGTCTTCTGGTCTGGCTAGGTTGTTTTTGTTTTTGTTTTATTTAAATCAAATTTTTATCATCCATTGGCCCATCACGTGGACTCATGCCTTTCAGTAGTTTGTACATAAGATTTTAAAATTAATGATTTTATGTAAAATACTTTTTCCAACAAACTTTTTCCAGCAACAGTTAGCTCTTCGGTGTGTGCACTAACATTTTTAACCAGTAGCTCCTAAAGTCCCCACATACACTAGCAAGTCCTTTCAGAAAATCAGGCCTTCTTCCGAAAGGGCAAGCAGAGCGTGCACTCACAAAATATGCTCTTTTGAATCCTTTTCTAAAGAATGTGGCACTTCTTCCGGAGGCCCTCTTCCTCTCCTTAATGAGGAAGAGCACCTTTTTCTAAAAGAATCTTTCAGAAAAATGCATGTGTAGATGCTCCATGGGCCCTTTGGTTGAAAGAGTGGTCCTCATCGTGCCCGATTTTTCGATCCCTGGCCCGCTCTTTCGAAAGAGCGGTGGTTGTGTGGATGCTCTCTCTCGAAAGAGCAGATTGCTCTTTTGGTCCTCTTTTTGTAAGTGGACAGTCTCTTCCGAATGAAGATCTTCTGCAAGATCATCTTTTGAAAGATCACTGTAGTGTAGACGCGGCCAAAGAGTCCTAGAAAGCAACTTAGTGTACATATGTGGCAACCACTTAATACATTTTAAAGATCTCAAAATTCTCTTGGACAAAATTGAGGGCAGTTGCTCCAGAGGCTCTGTGACAGTCATTCAAGCTATCAATCTCCTGTCTCAAACAACCTGTAGGTACAGATTAATGGCCCAATTCTGCAAACCCTTACTTTCCTATGTTCAGATAATGTGTATGGACTTTAATGGATTGATGGACTTCAATAGGTCCCAACTCTGCAAGCATGTGTGGACAGATCTGGCTTCATATATGTGAGCTATTTCCCCTGAGTATTTTCCCTTTGCTTTTGGCCACTATGGCTGGGTCCTGGAATGCTGGTCCCTCCTTCCTTCACTACCTCACAGCCCCCTATAATCAATATAGTTATATTTTAATTGCCTCCCTAGTTGCAACCATATAATTTATGGACACATCTTCAATAAACACCATAGCTGCGCCATGTAAGCAAACCACATAAATGTGCGCAGATATGCTAAAGCTCACAAGAAATATTGTTTTGCGCATACAGGTGGATTCATCTGCAGTTTGGCAAGTGTAACTCATAAGGCTTTTTTGAAAATTTGATACTTATTACCCAAATGTTCAACTTAGGGTATATTTCTGAACTATGATCCCAATTCAGCAAAGTACTTAACTACGTGTATTGCTAAAAGTATGTGAATTGTTTCATTGAATTCATGAATATTCTAAAATATCTTGCTGATTCAGCCTATAAAGGGTTCAGTCTTGCTTCCAGTGAAATTGATCATGAAACTCCTGTTGATTTCAGTGGGAACATGAGTAGGTACACAATGGCTAAAAAGGACAATTTATGATGGATACACAGTGAGTCGTTGTGTATGGTGACATCAGCAGTTCCATTTTATGTGAAAACTGATTTTTTATTACTTGTACCTGTTGTCACCATGATAAGTGTTTATGTGGATGTAATGGGGACAAAGGAAGGAGAGGGGCATTATGCCCCTGATTCTGTAGACATAGGACTTTTTGTTAGACTTAGGTCCAACTGACAAAGTTCTGACCTGAATTCAGATCTGGTCTCAACCAGTGACAAAGTTCTGAGGCATTTATATTTCCCCTGTGGTTTGGGCCCATATCTAGTTCAAACTGTGATTAATATTATGATTCTCAATGGGACATTTAGCTTTTGGGATTTTTGTACACATCGCTGACAATTAAGGTGTAGAGATGCTCAGAGATTACATTACTTTTATCTGCATACTAATGTGTTCACTGCTTGCTATTAAGTATCTTTCCTTTTGATGTAGCTCAATCCACATCAAAAATGTATTCTTGTTAATGTCTCTTTTCTGTGATTCTGAAGCTAGAAACTGCTCATGTATTATTCACATGTTCTGTCTTTCAATTCTGTCTATTCCCATTTTCTCTCATGCTGCTTCTCCTACGTTCCCATCTCTATTTATTACACTGCCTCCTCACTGGGTCCATGCAGACAAGTCATGGTTGTCCAGAATGCAAGGTAGAGTGACTTTTCTTTCAATTTTATTCTTTGGAGCATGCGTCAAATTGTGATTATTTTATGTATGTACCAGTAGATTTTCCTTGAGTCCTGATGACCTCTAAATCCAGCAAACAAAAATGATTTGCTGTTCATATCTAATCAATATGATTTTCAGGGGGAAAGAAATGTTGTGGTACCTTGGTGCAGTAACCTTTAAGATCAAACTCTGCACTCCCCATTTAAAACTTACACAGAATCAATGGAAACATTGTTCGCTCAGGTACTGCGTAAATTGGCCCTTACTCCTTCATACTTGTGATTAACTGCAAACTTGTCACATTTTCAGCAGAGATTACTCCTGAGAGACATAGAGGCTGACATTATTTGGAAATGACCCAATCCTACATGTCTTTCAAATTATTGTACACCTTATACACAGCTTTGCACTGAAACTAAATTACATTATAGAGTAGTTTACTAGATGGATTTATAGCTTTCTGGCAAAAATCCACATATAAATGGCAGTGTGAAGTCAATAATTGAAATGTTATTTGTTAGAATTAACAGTGCTGAGTTTTGGACTACAGGTATAAAACAGATGAAATGCCAAACTTCTGCTGTCAAATGCACCGGTCTCAATCCAGAACAGAGCTGGAAGGAATTGGATTTTCTTTTTTGTTGGAAATTCCATGATCTTGAAATTGTTTCTATTCCAAAATGGAATGAAAACAAATAAAAATGAAATAGTCCTACGAAGCAAAGTACCCAAACAAAATCCATTTCAGATTTGTCAATCTATTTTATTTGGATAAAATATAAACATTTCATTGACATTTTGACCTTAAAAAAATTTTAAATATTTTATGGAAAAACAATCAATTTTGTTTTGAAAAGTAATTTGTAAATGAAAAATTGAAATAGTCCACTCCAAAAATATCAGAACACTTTGTCTGAGATTTGGGAGAGTGGATGAGTGTCTTAAAGATAATTTCACTGAAATTGACACTTGTCAATTCAGAGGAAAATGGCAGATTTGTCAAAACACACCTTGTTTTGACTAAGTTTCTGACCATCTCCAATCCAGAGTAACATCAGATACAAATCAGCCTTCTAACCTCACATTTACTTAAAAAGGAAAATGTAAGCAGACCAATAGATGGCATTTTCAATGGACAAATTCTGCTATCTTAAATAATTATTATTTCATAATTAATATAATTATAAAATTAATGTATTCAAATGTTAATTTTAATATATAAGAATTGTGTAATATTTCCTTTATTCTAAAAGGAATGTGTTGTGTTACTGCATGTAGCAGCAATACAAAAGAGAAAGTCCAGAAAAATGACAGAGAAAAGCAAAAGCCTGTATTTGTGTTTCTTCCACATATGGCATATTCTGTGAGTTTCAAGTATGAACTCCATTAGGAGGAAACTAGCTTTAATAAGTGTTGTATTAAAGCATCACCATCTGTTAATCACAGGCAAAGGGAATAGTTGTAATCTAGTGGGACAGTTCCAATGTGTTTGCCTGGTCTTTTTAACATTGCACCATCCTTTCACTGACATTCTGCTTTGGAGGGGCTTTTCTAGATGTAGTCTGGGTTTTTTTCTTTTCAGTTTCTTCCTGTGCAACATACTCGGTCCCTTTTGCAACAGCACATCAGTCCAGATTCTGCTACCTCAGCTATAATACTGGAATAAGTCATGGTTAGCCTTAGGGAAAATGATGCCCTGGATGATCTTATATTTTGGCACCCCTGGCCTGGGCACTGACTCCCTTCACCATGGTATCTACAGGCTCCCCCACCCCTCTTTCCTCTGCCTCTGATGGGCTTCTTATCTATTACCTGACCCCCATGTGCTCTCCAGGCTTCTCACCCCTATTACACTCAGGGCCCACCACCTTCCCTCAGTGCTTCATTTGTCAAATGAAATTGGTGCCAGGCTCAGCCCCAGGGAGTCTTGGCACAAATGTATCACTGGTTGGGCATCTCAGAAATTCCCTGTCTGTGCAGCTTGGCTTGGTACCCAGTGCTCAGCTCTGAACGCAGGCTGCTTTAGTAGCTGCACAGAGTAGCTGCTCTCTGACTAGTCAGGCAAGGTTGCACAGAAAGGGAATTTTTCAGCCTGGGCCTTCCCTAGTTATGTACCTCATGACCATTGCGCCTGCAGAGGAAGGGAAGGGGGACTCAAGGGCTGGGTCATTGTCTGCCCCTCCCCACTAGGCTGGCAGCTCCAGGCAGTGTCATCTGTTTCCCCCCGGCCCCCCAGCCCTGCTTCCCCTGCCTGGCTGACCAAGATCTCCAGCCCCAGGATTGCCCACATGGACTCCTGCTCTGGCAACCCAGGCCCACCAGCTTGCAGCACTCAAATGATGCTTCTTACCCTGATCACAGCATTCAGTACAGTCATATCCTGTTGCCCACCCCTAAACCAGATTCTGCAGTATCTTCGTGGACTTCATGGGAATTTCACCAGATGTACAGTGGCTTTGAACAGAGTTCCCTCTAATTTTTAATATCCATGGACAGAATAAATTTTGTTATGTGCACCAAAGCACATGTGGATAGGCACCACTATAGAAACACATGCTGCCATGTGGGCGGCTGTGGGCACTCTGGTAATCAGCTGGATGGCACCTGAATCTCTCCTGGGTGGTCACCCAAGCAGTCAGCTTACAGTGAACAGTGGTTTTGAGGAGCCCAGCGTCTGACCTGTGGTTTCTGCCAGCTGCAGTAATGCTGATACTCCAAGAAGCTGTATCTCACCCATGACAGAAAAGCTTCAGTGTTGCAGCCTTGCAGTAGGAGAACTGACCCAGAAGGGTTTTCTTTGGCACAAGCCAGACTGTCTTGTGCTTGGAAATTACCTGAGTAGGGGACTGAAAAATTCCATTATCTTTCCCTCTGTCCTGATAATCTCATTTTCTTGGATGGGTAGATTGTGGGGAAGAGGCCGAGTCCTCTATCCACTTAAAAAAAAAATCCTTCTCCTGAAACCAGTACATCCCCTGAGTGACACAGCTAGATCTGACCATGTCCCAGGGCCTCTGCACTATCTTTAAGCTTCTGTGTCCCACACTGCCCCACCGCTGCCCCTGCCCCTGCCTTCCAACTTGGGCAAGGGGCATATGGATGAGTTAATTCTTACAAGACAGCATTAAATTGATCAGAAGAAGAGATACACAGTTGAGAAGCGTGAGGTCAGAGAGATGCTCACCTCAGTCCTGTCCCCTCTCTGCTTAGCCTATCTCCAGATGTTCAGAAACAGCTTAAGAAAGGTCTTGGAAGAGGCTTGGGATCAGGGGAAAGAGGCAGGAGGGACATAATGCCACTGGACTTCTTAATAGGATAGTCATAAATATTGAAGTAGAATAGGATTAGTCATCAGACCCCTTCTACTTCCCAGGGAGATTTGGTCTGTGGTGGCTGTTTTTACCTTCTTTTTTTTTTCTAAGAATATAAAGTAATAAGCTGTGGGGTGAATTCTTCTCAATATACACTCATCTCCCCAGAATCCCTCCTGTGATTCTTTTACTAATACATGAAGGTCATACAAAGAGGTCCCTTTTCAACAGACATCAATACTCCAAGGCTGTCAGGCACAATCACATTGTGCACAGCTTCTACTTTCTTCTCGTAAGAGGAAGTGGAAAGATACTCTGCTTTGCAAACCACAATGCCCTGTATATTTTTGAGTAAACTGGTGTACATCATATTTTGAAGGAACATGAATGAGACTGTGTGGAACGACTCAGTGTGGGAGGCAGAAGAGCTGCAATCCCAGTCATTATAATGTATCACAAAGAATTGAATATCTGAGGGAAGAGAGGCAGAAGAGGGATTTCATATTCCTGTCACCGTGATCACAAATGCCTTGTTATTCCTAAGCAGACTTCACATGTGCTGTATGTTTCTCATTGATTGGGATATATAAGCCGCATCTACACGTGCACGCTACTTCGAAGTAGCGGTGCCAACTTCGAAATAGTGCCCGTCACAGCTACACATGTTGGGCGCTATTTGAAGTTAACATAGACATTAGGCGGCGAGACGTCGAAGTCACTAACCCCATGAGGGGATGGGAATAGCACCCTACTTCGACGTTCAATGTGGAAGTAGGGAACGTGTAATCATTGCGCGTCCTGCAACATCAAAATTGCGGGGTCCTCCATGGCGGCCATCAGCTGAGGGGTTGAGAGACGCTCTCTCCAGCCCCTGAGCTCAATGGTGGCCGCGTGGAGTGGCTCCTTAAAGCTCCCTGCCCCCTCCCTTCCTGTGCAGGAAGCTGAGAGAATGTGCAGGCGGCAGCCCAGACACACGGCCAGCCTGCACGTCCCTCAGCCAGCTACAGACACCCACCCGGCTGTGATGGCCGCATGGCAGCGCCCCCAGAGGACCCCCCCAAGGGGAGCCAGGGCTCCCAGCCCAGCAGCCAGGCGGGGAAGCGGCAGCAGGGCCCTCCTGGATGGAGGCCGAGCTTCGGGACCTGCTGGGGCTCTGGAGCGAGGAGGAGGTGCTCCAGGTAATGGGGAGCAAGAGGTGGAACGCGGATGCATTCGTTCAGCTGGCCGAGGGCCTGGCCACCCGGGGTCACCCTGCCCGCACTCCGGATCATGTCTGGAGTAAAGTGAAGGAGCTGCGGCAGGGTTACACCCGGGCCCGGGATGCGGCCAGCCGATCTGGGGCCACTCCCATCACTTGCCCCTTTTACAGGGAGCTCAGGGACATCCTGGGCCCCCGGCACACCTCCACCCCTCCAGCCACTCTTGATACCTCGGCTGAGGAGCCCCAGCAGGCCCCCAGAGGCGGAGTCTGCCCTGGAGGCAAGCCCCGCACCCCAGGGCCCCCCCCAGGAGCCCACCCCCGGGGCACCGGAGGAGGAGGAGAGGGACTCCTCCTCCAGTGATGCCGACCTCCACATCGTCCTCCCATCCAGGAGCTCCAGCCGGGTGTCCGCCCCCGGGGTGTCCCCTGACCGTGGGAGTGGACCATCAGGTATGTACCCCCCCCGGGGCACACCCCTGGGGTTGAGGGGCGGGGGTAATAGATATGACCAGGGCCCTCCACATGCCCAGATGACCATGGCCCCAAGGACAGCAGTGACATGTCCCTCAGAAGAGTGCATCAGCCCCTGCCCCCTCCCCCAGCACGACAGTGCCATGCCCCATCCCCGGGGCTGGGGGGAGCGGAACCTCTAGGGTCCCCTGGGGGGAGGGATGGGACACGCAGCAGCAGCAGTAGCAGCAGCAGCATGTGATGGAGTGGGGGGAGTGCAAATGCGAGACTCAGGCTAGGTATGAGAAACAAGCTGAATAGCTCCCAGTGGCTAAGGATGATCCTGGGGCTACAACTGGCAGGTTACACCTCTGCCCTGAACAAAGAAGAGGGAGGAGCCGAGCTAGGTTTGAATCGGGTGGCAGTTAGAGGCTAGGGGAAGGGAGAGCTAGAAGGCAGCCAGCCTGAGGAGGGGGAAAGCTACACCCCAGAGGGGCACCCTCGGGGTCTTCTCCCCAGGACGGGTTGGAAGGACCATCTCTGACTGCAGCACTGTCGCTTCTGTGAGAAACTGGGCATCTGTTGCCTAATAAACCTCCCTGTTGTACCTGCTGAGTGAGAGTCACTCCTGCCAGCAGACGGGGTGCAGTGCAGGGGGACCCCTGAACCCCATCACAGCAGCTTCTCCCGGGGACGGGGATGGGAAACCTGCAGCAGAGGGGTGGGGGGACAAGGGCCACGGCTCGGGGCCCACGCTAACGGCTGTCTCCACTCTTCTTCCCCGCCTCCTGTGTTCCGCAGCTGCACCATCGGAAGGACCGGAGAGCGCCGGCAAGGTGTCAGTGGTCCCAGAAAGCCCTCCGGGGCCATCACTCCAGGCCAGCCCCTCGGCGGAGGACCGACCAGCCCCACGGCAGGGAAGACGATGGACCCAGCACCAGCAGCCGACCGCAACGGACCCCCAGCTGCTGGCCCTCCACCGTCAGCAACTGGAGGTCGCCGAGCAGCGGCTGCGGGTGGAGGAACGCCGCCTCCAGCTGCCGGAGCGGGCGCTGGCCTGGCGCCAGGAGGCATGGGGGGCCTACATGCGGACCCTCAACCGCATCGCAGACTCCCTGGTCCCCCAGGCTGCGCCGGCCACCTCAGCACCCGCCCTGCCTGCTCCACTTGCTGCTCCACCCGCTGCTCCACCCGCTGCTCCAGCCGCTGCACCGTCCACTGTCGCACCACCACCCACCACCGAGGGCCATTCCGCCGAGGGGGACCTGGGCCAGCTGACACTCGCCGGCCATATCTCCCGGTCCTCCCGGCCGCCAGCCAGCCCCGGCCAGGGCTGCGGCCGAGGCGGGGATCCCGGCCGCCCACCCCCAGCGCTGGACTGTAGGGGCGTGGGGCCCAGGACGTGGGCCCCCCCTCCCCCTTTGTGTATATTCCCCCCAGTTTATTGTTATTTTGTTGTAAATAGTTTGTATATTTGACCCGTTACTATGCTGATCCTTACCCCCCCATGTAAATAGTTCTCCCCTTCCTTGTCTTCCCCTTTCATGTTATCCCTATTTTTATAATGTATATATATTTATCAGTTAGATTTCCCCTGTACATAGTTAGTTTGACTTGTTTGTAATATTAATAATAGTAATAATAATAAGAGTTCTAGTGAAGATGTTTGAGTTGACAAACAACTGTCTGCTTTTATTTTTACAAGAAAAGTGGGGGGGTGTGCTCTTGGGTGCTCTGTGGTGTGGGCGTAGGGGCAGGGAGTGTTGTGGAGGATGTGGGGGGGTGAAGTGGGGGGCCTGCCAGCGTTCACCCCACGGCCTCATTGAACTGGGCCCGCAGAGCCTCCCGGACCCGGGTCCCTTCGGGGTCCACCTGGTGACTGGGGGCAGTGGGTGGCTGCACATCGGCCCTGCCGGCCTCCACAGCCCAGCCCTGAATGAAAGCCTCCCCCTTGCTCTCCACCAGGTTGTGTAGGGCGCTGCTCACACCCACAATCTGGGGGATGTTGGTGGGGCCCGCATCAAGGCGGGTGAGGAGACACCTCCAGCGCCCTTAGAGGTGGCCAAATGTGCGCTCCACCACCTGGTGCGCGTGGTTCAGGCGCTGGTTGAAGCGCTCCTGGCTGACAGACAGATGGCCTGTGTACGGGTGCATGAGCCAGGGCCGAAGGGGGTATGCCACATCTGCGATGACGCAGAGGGGCATGGTGGTGTTCCCCACAGGGATCTCCCGCTGGGGGATGTAGGTCCCCGCCTCCAGCCGGCGGCACAGGCCCGAGTTCTGGAAAACCCGGGTGTCATGGGTGCTGCCAGGCCAGCCCACATAAATGTCCAGGAAACGGCCCCAGCTGTCCACCAAGGCCTGGAGGACCACTGAGTGGTAGCCCTTCCTGTTTATGTAGTGTCCTCCACTGTGTTCCGGGGCATGGATGGAGATGTGAGTCCCATCCAGAGCCCCGAAGCAATTGGGGAAGCCCAGGGTGGCAAAGCCCGTGATGGTGGCATCCGGGTCCCCAAGCTTCATGAGCCTGTTGAGGAGCATGGCGTTGATGGCGCGGACGACCTGCAGGGGAAGCACATGGGAGAGCACCAATGATGGGTGTGCAGGGTGTGTGTGGCCCTCCCCTGCCAGGGCCTCCCTCCCCTCCCCTGCCAGGGCTGCCTCTCCCCCCTCCCCCTGTGGGTCCTCTTACCTCCATGAGGACAGCCCCGACGGTGGCCTTGCCGACGCCAAACTGCTGGCCCACGGATCGGTAGCTGTCTGGAGTGGCCAGCTTCCAGACAGCGATGCCGACCCATTTCTCGACGCTGAGGGCACGCCGCATGGCGGTGTCCTGGTGCCTCAGTGCGGGGGTGAGCCACTGGCATAGCTCCAGAAATGTCTGCCGGCTCATCCGAAAGTTCTGGAACCAGCGGTCGTCGTCCCACTCTCCGAGCACCAGCCGCTCCCACCAGTCAGTGCTCATGGGGTAGCTCCACAGCCGGCGGCATGTGCGGCGGGAGGGGCGGCGGGGTGCTGCAGGGTTGGGGGTTGAGTCCTCCTCCCCTGCGGGCAGCTCCTCCTCTGTGGCAAGGAGGTGCTCAGCTGCCTCCTGCATGGCATCGAGCAGGGCGAATAGTGGTCCTGCAGGGGCAACTGTGTGGACCTCTGGCTGCTGCTGCTGCTGCTGCTGGGGGTCCATGACTGCGTCGCTCGAGGTGTGCGTGCCTATGGCTCTGCAGACCATGTGCTGTGCAGGCTGCGTGTGTCTGGGAGGGGCCCTTTAAGGGAGCAGCTAGCTGTTGCCCAGGAAGCGCTAGTCCGCCCTGTGACCCTGTCTGCGGCTGTTCCTGGCACCCTTATTTCAATGTGTGCTACTTTGGCGTGTAGACGTTCCCTTGCAGCGCCTATTTCGATCTGGTGCTGTGCAACGTCGACGTTGAACATCGACGTTGCCAGCCCTGGAGGACGTGTAGACATTATTCATCAAAATAGCCTATTTCGATGTAGCTACATCGAAATAAGCTACTTCGATGTAGCGTTCACGTGTAGATGTTAGCAGAGAGAGGCAGATGAGGGCCTTTGGACCTTTCTGGAAAATATGTATCGAGAAAATCATGCATGTGAAAATAGAATAGAGCTTGTCAGAAAATTGTAAGTAGTTTCTGTGGAAAAAATAACCTGCATATTTCCAAAACTTTGTGCAGAACTGATTTCAGGATGACCATTCGTATAGTGTAATGTACTCTTTGACATGAGCAAGAGTATCAGGCATGGACACTGACTCCCATCACCCTGTTATCTACAGGCTACCCCCTCCTCTACTGCCTCTGACAGGCTTCTCCCCTATTGCCCTGACACCCATGGGCTACGTCTACACGTGCAGCCAACATCGAAATAGCTTATTTCGATGTTGCGACATCGAAATAGTCTATTTCAATGAATAACGTCTACACGTCCTCCAGGGCCAGCAACGTCGATGTTCAACTTCGACGTTGCTCAGCCCAACATCGAAATAGGCGCAGCGAGGGAACGTCTACACGTCAAAGTAGCACACATCGAAATAGGGATGCCAGGCACAGCTGCAGACAGGGTCACAGGGCGGACTCAACAGCCAGCCGCTCCCTTAAAGGGCCCCTCCCAGACACAGTTGCACTAAACAACACAAGATACACAGAGCTGACAACTGGTTGCAGACCCTGTGCCTGCAGCATAGATCCCCAGCTGCTGCAGAAGCAGCCAGAAGCCCTGGGCTAAGGGCTGCTGCCCACGGTGACCATAGAGCCCCGCAGGGGCTGGAGAGAGCATCTCTCAACCCCCCAGCTGATGGCCGCCATGGAGGACCCAGCAATTTCGACGTTGCGGGACGCGGATCGTCTACACTGTCCCTACTTCGACGTTGAACGTCGAAGTAGGGCGCTATTCCTATCTCCTCATGAGGTTAGCGGCTTCGACGTCTCGCCTCCTAACGTTGAAGTTAACTTCGAAATAGCGCCCGACACGTGTAGACGTGACAGGTGCTATTTCGAAGTTGGTGCCGCTACTTCAAAGTAGCGTGCACGTGTAGACACAGCCATGGACTCTCCAGGCTCTGTTCCACTGTGTCCAAAGCTACGTTTATGCAAGTAGTCAAAATGTGGCAATCTGTATTGGTTTTCACTCCCTTGGAACCACAGCAGAAGGTGGTATTTGCCAAAAGAAACTGGACAAATCCAGCTGTGAAGTATTACTTTTCCTCTTTCAACGTGGTCTTCCACATAAGGAAGAGCTATCAAATAGCAGATAAATCAATCTTCCAGTTTTCAATTGTTCCTTTACATTAGGGTCATGTTTAAACGTAGTAAAAGAGCAGTTAACTTATATTTTATCAACAGATGTTTGCACTTTAAATCTATTTGAGTTCTGAGAATTCTATACATTTTTGCCATTTTCATAGGTAACCCCATGGCATCTTGTCCATTAAGATTTGTATTAAATTAAAATTTGTATGCGAGTAGATCTAACATCAGGGCTTGTAGTGCTTAGGGAACCCATAATGTATGAAAGGTGAGTGCATTACTTGATCCACATACAGTAACTGCTAAGTATAATTGAGTATATTTCTGCTCCTTTTTAATGCAGCTAATTCAGCCAAACCTCTTATGCTTGCCTGTTGATAAAAACAAGCTTGATGCATTTTTATGCTTGGTCTCCCTACAGTTAGAGGCAAAACCAGAGAAACAGATCAATATGAAGTTAGTGTTTCCATCATTAACAGTATTTCAGTGTACAATGCCTTTCCTTTAAAGTGCCTATGAGATGAGACTCCTGTAATCAAAGAACACAAAATAAAAATGAAATGGATTAAGCCTACCTAAATGTGCTACCAGAAAGATGTTCTCTGGGAAAGGAAAATCTTACCATTTACTGTTGTAATTAGAGACCTACTCTAAAGAGGCAGAAATTATTTATAACTTAAAAAAAAAACTTGTATTTCCTGAGGCAGGAGGTTGAACAGTTTTCTTGTAGGCATGCTGAGCTTTCAGACGGCTCATAAGGTGAGCTCTGTGAAGACAGCATCATCGAAGCTGAGAAATGCAGTTAAAGAAGGGTAGTTCTCATTGTACTTTCATAGCACAGAGTCGTTGCATTTGGGGGTTATTTTCTATTTCTATGAACTATATTCTGCACAAGAGTGGAAGGAAACAAAAGAGGACTAATGTATTGTTCCCTTCCTTTGTTCAAATTCAGTGCTGAGTACAAGCGGAGGACTAAATATGTGCAGAAAAGCTTGAATCCCGAGTGGAATCAGACGGTCATTTATAAAAATATCTCCATGGAGCAGGTGCGTGACTATTAGCACTGTCCACTGTGATTTTCTGTTCTGTCTGTTATTTGTGTGGCCAGTGACTGTCATTGTGGAATCAAATTGAAGAGAAGCATGAATAATTTCCTGCCCTTTAATGGAGTTCACGCCTTCTACAGATGCAGTTGAGCATTGTTGCCAGGGATTTACTTGTCCATTAAATTCATATAAATACTTCCCAACAGTATTTTTTTTAAACTTAGGAATGTACCATATTCAGTCTACTATCAGCTGTTCAAAAAAACCTACATGTCCTTGATCTCTGTAAGTGCTATTTGCATATAGACGCCATTTAAAATCACACCGGGTGAACACTGCTATGCTGCACTATCAATAATCTTCGGGTATTTTTCAGGGATATAGTACAGTAAACTTTCTTTTAACCAGTATTCATTAACTGGTACACTCAGATAACCGGCACTGCCACCAGATGCTCTTCCTAGTGCCTGGGTTTCCTCTTCCATGGGGGCTATACTGCTGGGAGCTGCTTAACCCCAGTGGAGACAGGTGGCTAACCCCAACTCACCCATGCATCAGCACAGAGTTAACCCTGGCAGGGAGTGCCTCAAAACGGGTGGCTGGAGCATGGTGAACCAGCCGCCCCTGACTCTCCTCTGCCCCCCCAATGCTGCAGCCCAGGACAGGGCCTAAGCTGGTGGACGTGGTGCTCTGGGGTCAGGGCTGCCCAGGGAAGAGAGCATTGCTATAGCGCTGACCCCAGAAAGCAAACATTATCTGGAATATTTGAATATCTGACGACCTCCTGGTCCCAAGGCTGATGGATATGGAAAGTTTACTGCATAAGTAAGTTCAGCAAGCAGACTTAACACCTGTTTGCTTGTTTCCCAAGTGATGTTGTCTTTGTCCCACTCTCAGGAGTGGCTCATGCCTCTGAGTGCTAACCTCAGACAAACTGTCAACAAGCAGCAGTTGGGCTGCAGGTTTATAATTAGAGTTCACCAACCCAGAAACAATTGTGATCCCTGAAGCTCTGTACCTGTCCTACCATGGAGTCGTAGAGCATAGGCAACACATGGCAGGTGCGTATAGGGGTCCCATACACACTCCCAGTGTCACCCTTCCAGCCTGCATTCACCGCAAGCACCACTTCTAATGAGCGCAGGGGCCTCACATTACTCTTAGGCTGCACCACTCCACTGCCCCACATGCACCATAAGCAGTGGGCAGGGGTGGAGCAGGCCATGGGTAGGGCAGGGAGGGGCATGGGCAGGGAACAGGTGAGGCATGGGTGAGGAGGGACAGGAGGGTGAGGGGCATGGTGGGGAAGGGATGAGGCATGAGCTGGGAGGAGCCAGAGCAGGGAGGGAGAGAGTCAGTGGCAGCAATCCCCTCACTGGTTGCCTCTGTCACAGAGAGTCCCGTTGCCACCCAGGCGAGCTGGACTTTGTGATAGATGGTTGCTTTACAGCAAAAATCATGACAGTATTCAGGTCAGTCCCATCCCCCAAGGATCAGTCAGGGGTGACTGCTGAGGGAGGGATATGGGAGCACTAGCCATGTGACCCCCCCCAACAAGGTTCCTCCACATTCTATCTGTAGCCTGGGCAGGCTCAGGAATGACCCCCACTCCACCCAAGGCCCGGCCCTGCCCTGCCTCTTCCCTATTTCAAAATAGTTAAAGGTTGAACTTCTCTACTCTAGGACCTCTCTTGTCCTGCAAACTCTGTAATTTGGCATGATTTCAGTTGGCCAGATGACCATTTATCATTGGTTTGGCTAAGTTTCCTGTGGTCCCGTAAAGTTTGTTTACAGCCACTCATCCTAGCTCTCAGTGTTCTGTGATGTTATTTTGCTGTAATTTTCCCCAACTGTCTTCTAAGAGCCCAGTAAACAGTGGGAAGTGTTAGTAATGTGCTAAAAAATATTGACCACCCATCGTCTGGCAAATTCTCTCATCTGGCACCAGTCAGGTTCCAAAGGTGCCAGATGAGAGAGGTCAACCTATATTTTGAAATAGGGTTTCAGAATAAGTGGTATGTGTGCAGACTATTTTATTTCAAACCAGCTAAGTGCAAACTGCTGTGTAGGCATAGCCATAGATATAAATCCAGAATCTACACTAACAGTTCTACACCCAGGTAAGACAGACTGATTCATTGTTATGCATTTGTCAGAATTCAGCAAGGCTTCCAGGCTTTAGCATTAGTTGGCATCTGCTGACATCAAAGTCATCTTTTCAGACAGCCTAGTTAGGTGATGACACAAGCGTATCTTCCATTCTGACTGCATGGCAACTAGTATGGCTAAGCTGTACCTGTTCAGTCTCAGGATTGTAACTCAGAGACTCAGTCTTTTGGGGTAGTTCCAGACCTTTAAGGCTGCCTCCAGGATCCCAGCACTCAGCGGTGCCCAAGCTGCCGCCATGGCAATTCTGAGTAAGTGATTTTGAATTAGCTAGAGGGAGTAAGTCAAGACATAGGGCACGTCTAAAATGCAGAAACAAGACAATTTCCTCCCTTTGACAGTCGTCCAGTTTCACTCATATTACAGGTTCTGTTGTTTTCCATATTCAGATAAAAGACATATGGAATGTATCTGTTTTCAAACATAGTAGTGTGTGCCTTGAGGATGGACTTAGATAACTGAGATGACCATTTTAGGGCTTTTATTTCTCAAGAGTAGATTCTCAGAAGCTTGCTCCTGCTTGCTATTGGTCATTCTCTAAATTTAATATCGAGTTCTGAAATCAAAGGTAGAGCCCTTTAACACAGCAGTGTGTTGAGAGTGAGACAGAGGTTTTGTCCTTCTAAAAAAACCAATAAAATAAGGACCTCCTTCCTGGTTTAAATTGAAGAAGTATGGATTAAATTATGGATTTAAATTGGTTTAAATCCAAGAATTATGGATTAATGGACCCAGACAGAGTATTTGTTTTCCAGCATGTGGATCCAGCAGCATTTCCTTAATGTTCCTTTATTTCTCAATGTTTCACAGCCATCTGATCCTTTGGTACTTTTAAATATCTTCAGCCTGTAAAGCTTGCTGCATCAGAATGTCCAGATATTTCCTGCTGCCTTGATGTGGTCCTTCAGCCTGACCTACAGCCCTCAAAAGTAACCTCTCTGTTTCAAACTTAATTAGTCATTTTTCTCTTTCAGTGATGACAGTGTGGATTAGGGGATTAGGTTTTGTATAGAACAGCGCTAAGCAGGCTGGAGAGTGGCCTGTGTGGCTCACAGAATTGATAAATGGTAGAGCTCCGTGTCTGTCCTGGAGGTCACAGAACTCATGGGTTCTGTGGCTTTCTGCAAACTCCATGACTTCTGCTTCAGCCAGCGTGACTGATCCCAGTGCCACTCAAGACCAGCTGCTCACTTGGCTCCGAGAACAACGACATCAGATGCTGCTTTGGCCTCCCCCAGAAGTGATCCTGAGGCAGACAGTGCAGCAGTAGTCCATGGCCCTGGGCAACAGTCTCCAGGGGGAGCAGCTGGAGTCCCCATCCCAGACACTGCTCCTTGGGCAGCCAGACATATCATTCCCAGCAGCTAGTGCTGCTGGTTCAGGGCTTCCCCAGTTACACCCTCCCACCCCCGTGCGCACACACTGCAGCAGCACTCCTTCTGATTCTCCCTCTAAGAGTTAGTCAACTTTCTTTTTAGTACTGGCGGGCCTTGATTGTGAATTTTTGGTTAGTGCCCATGAGCCCATTACTTTTATTATAAATACTTGTGCATAAATCACTGCCTCATAATTGGCTACGAGGTCTTTTACTGCCAAGACTATGGACTTAAACACAGCTCAAGTATCACTTCCAGGGTTTGTGTAAACTTAGTGTTATTGTTTCATACCTTGGGGGTTTGGATTAGTTTGGCATTTCAAACTAATCCAAAAGTCAAAAGTGAAATTCAGCCAGATCCATTGCCTGTTTTTACTGTGAAGATATGGGACATGAAAGGGCAAGTTTGCTATGGCTGCAACACAACCTAAACCTCTCCCGTTCACTTAAAGATGTATGTAAATCTTAACAAACTTTCTAGATCATACAGACCGATTTTCAGGTTGCAAGTGGTTTGGTTCAGGTTCTCCAGGTCTAATTCAGCAGTAACTGAACTTCAGAAAATTTATTTAGTGATCTTAAATGAGCTTATGATCTCAACAAAAGCCTAGCAGACAGTCACCTTTATCTTAGCCACTCTAACCACAGGCCCTAATTGGCAAAGTAATAGTCAAAAGTTTGCTATTCGGAACTCATGCACTGAGTGGTTAAGGTATAGACACCAGTCCACTGGGCTATTTTCAAAGAAGTTAAAATGTGACAAAAAAGAATTTTTAATTTTTGATTCTTTGTTTCAATGGAAGTTCTGGGCAAAAATTTCAGAATGAACAGTTTATTCAGGGGAAAATGCAGTTTTATTAGAACTTTTAGCAAATTTGACACAAATTGTTTCTTCCATTCACAAAATAGCCAGAAGAAGAATTGCTGTTGGTGCTTCTATCCTTCCCTTGGACAACCTTTCTCCTAGCAAATAAGGGTACTTACCTGGAATACCAGTGACACAGACTTGAATCCTCAGTCTAGAACAGGCCTGAAACAGACTTATTTGATCCAAGTAAAATACATACAGACACACATATATCTAGATCAGCTTCTGTTTGATCCAAGCTGTGTTTTGTTTTAATGTTTCAAAAATATCACCCAAACAAAAATCAGTTATTCACCCAGCTCTATTTTAAAACAGCACTCATCAACTTGGTACCTGAGTGCCTGACGAAGTGGGTCTTTGCCCACAAAAGCTTATGTTCCAAAACATCTCTTAGTCTATAAGGTGCCACAGGACTTCTTGTTTTTCCAGTAATATAGTAAGAGAAGTACATGAAAGAGATGTGACTAATATCTATTATACATGGTTTCTTCTTTCATCATCTCCCCAAGGGAGAAACATATGCCATAAAATATTAGTTTGAAAGGGACTTTCTTTTCACACCTCTCTCCAGACAGCAAAGTGAAATACCTTGCCAAGGTACCAAATAGTGCCATAGTCTCTCTGTGTTGAATCTTTCCTGGTTTTTGTGATTCCAGTTGTTTCAAGGACACAAAAATAAGCAAACGTATACTACAGTTCGCAGAATTTTCCTCAGCCCCTACTGTTCATAATGTCTGAACACATAGCCAACATGGATTGATATTTCACTAGAGTAGACAAGTTTGAATATTTGATAATGACTTTAGACAGAAGTGTAGGAAGATAAATATGCTGGTATCAGAACAGATGTTCTGATTTGGATCACAAATTGAAATGAATCAATAATGTGATGGAATTCCAAATATAGCTAATATAATTCAGTGATGTATTACCAGTGACTGCTTTACCTGGCACTAGTGGGCCATCAGCTGGAATCAGAGCTAGCACTTAAATTGTTCAGGGCTGTTGCCTCAGGCCCCACACTTCGGAGCGTCCGATGCTTCTGGGCAATGCAGGACTAGCAGCAGTGCAACCAGCCTTGCTCTGTCCCTCCTTCTGATTCAGAGCAATGTGGGTCCTGGGAGGCATTGGTTTGTCAGCAGCGTGAACAACCTTGCTCCATTCACTGATTGTCTTCAAATATTGTGAGGGTCTGTTACAAAAAGGACAGTGATTAATTGTTCTCCATATCAACTCACAATAGGACAAAAAAGGTGGTAAGATTATTATGTGGCAAGTGAGACACAGATATTAGGAAAAGCTTTCTATCTATAAGGGCAGTTAAATTCTGGAATAGGCTTCCAATGGGAGCTAGTAGAATTCCCATCATTGGATGGATTAAAGAACAGGTCAAACAAACACCTGTCAGGGATGGTCAAGATTTACTTTTTCTTTCCTCAGTACGTCAGGGCATTGGACTGGATGGCCTCTCAATGCTCTTTGAATATATGATCAAAGGCATGCAGTCCTTCTAATGTCGCTGTCTGGATTAAACATTGGCGGGTTAAACAATTTTTCATTTTTCTCCTTCATGAGGTAGCAGAAATTCAACTGAAAAGAATTATGAGACACACAGTTGAAAGAAATGGACTTTTTTCAAGACCATAATGGCTAATTTCACAATGTAGCAACAGTTTAGCAGTTAACTTGAAAAAATAAATGAACCCAATTATTTATTTCGTAATTTAAATTTTTGGAAGGAATAATGTTGGGGATATTTTCCAGGTTCTAGATACACATTACAAACACTGCTATGGCATAGCCAGTGCAAGACCCCTTTCTTTGGATAAGCGGAAGATGGAATGATAAGATCAAAGGATTTGGCATTAAAAGTTCAGAGTTTTACTCCTACCTTTACCATTGATGCAGTGAATGATATTGGGCAAATCAAAAACCAATGGCTGCCAATATTTCCGATCAGTATAAAGTGGATGCCAATATTTCCTTACATTACAGGAGTTTTGTGAGGCTCAGTTCTTTGATTGTAAAGCACCTATGCTTCACAGAGTGATATTAATATATAATAGATTTATTTTGAAAGCATATAGTTTACAAAGACATTTAATTAACTTAGGAACATAAGAAAATTTTCAAAAGCAACTTAGGCACTTTGTAACATAAATATCATTGAAAGTCACTTAATGTCCTGAATTCATTAGTAACAATTGAAAATTTAGGTATCTAAATCATTTAGGGTCTTTTGAAAATGTTATCCAAACGCACTTCCTGCTCCCATGTAACAAGAGTCCTTTATAACATATAAAATTATTATTCAGTATTAATTATTCTGCACCATGCATCCTGGCGTAAATTACTACTCTGATCTTCCACAACTGCTTTGAGGAAACAATCAGAGAAAATGATATATCTGGTATGGTACTCAGGGACTGCATTACAATGTTCTACATGTCCCATTCAGTGAGGTGGGTGAATTTTCCCAGGGGAGAATACAGGAAGTATTCCCTTTGTAGCTCCATAGCTATACACACACAAATATCACAGTCTTCCACAACACCACACAGGCACTGATCTCTGGACCTTCATCTACAGAAATGAAGACTCTGCCATGTGAACTATTAACATAGTCGATAGCTGTTAGTTGTGTCTGACCCAGTTAGTAAAGGAGACAGTAATCAGAGATGCTGGGGTAGACGATCTGAGATTTTAGGCTGACTAAGGGAAAATGGTAGATATAGCCATCACTCTGAATAATTCCCCAACTTGTCCTCTAGAATCTGCAGTTCAGAGGTGTTCAGATGAAAGAATGTGGCAGCATTTATAACTCTATCTCTGGTGACTTGGATCTTTACATGGGGTCTGGTTCCCATCACGAGGCAACTGTCACCTGTTATCAACAGGGCTACATCTCAGCATCTTCTGCTCCAGTAATACAGGTTCCTAGCACTTGAGCTATAAGGAGAAATATTAGTTGTAATAGTATTACACTGAATTTCATCCAGATATCTTCTGTAGTCTACTGAAAGAAGGCAACAATCATGATCTGAGCAGGTCCAACATTCCATCATGTCGGCTGTTATACATACCCCCATTACCCAATTGTGGTGCAGTCGGTCTCATTCCTAGGCCCCAGGCCCTCTGTTTAGTCCACTGGCCCCACCGCCTGCACCACATTACCCTTGTTGGGGCAGAGGGCAGTCTGGGGGGAACCCAGTCCCCACCCACTTGCTCTGGGTTCCAACCCAGGGACCCTGGACAGCTGCTACCTGGGGGGCGTGGCTTACTTCACCCTGGCCCCTGCAGCTTCTCTCGCTGGGTCACTTCCCCCAGACACTTCTCCCTGGTATTCCCTTCCTCAAGGGGTAGTCATGGCAGCTGGTCTCCTCCTTAGTTTGGCTCCTTCAGCTGACCAGTTCCTCCAGTCAGGCTCCAGGCCCTCCCTGGGTTGGGGCAACCCAGCCCCCTGCGTTGCTGAGGCACCTTTCCTCTTTCATAGCCCTGACTGTTTCTCTCCGTCTCCTTCCTTCCTTCCTTCCTTCCTTCTCCTTACTAGTCTCCTAAACTCTCCTTCACCCTCCTTCCCTTGCCTTGCGTGGAGAAGAGCTTATAAAGGTAGCCCCTGAGTAGGATCAGCTGGCCCTGATTGATTTAGGGCAGCCTACTCCTCAGCTGTTCCCACTTTGGTTGCTAGCTCTGTCTCAGCTCTTTTTACACCTTCCAATAGGCTCTCCTGGCCCCACCCTGCCACACCGCTATATTTTAATAAATTTAACTTAGTGTCATAAAGTCACATACAGAGTACTCAGTTTTATAAATGGTAGAAATGTGTAGGATTTTTGGTTTTGTACAGTCAGCATGGTTTTTCGGGGTTGAGGGGGATAGCTTGGAATTCTCTCTAAACTAACAGCAACGAAGGGTCCTGTGGCACCTTATAGACTAACAGAAAAGTTTTGAGCATGAGCTTTCGTGAGCACAGACTCATTTCATCAGATGCTGGTCTTGGAAATCTGAGCTTGGAAATCAGCATCTGGTGAAGTGAGTCTGTGCTCACGAAAGCTCATGCTCAAAACTTTTCTGTTAGTCTACAAGGTGCTGCAGGACCCTTTGTTGCTGTTACAGATCCAAACTAACACAGCTACCCCTCCGATACTCTCTAAACTAAGTTTGTGTTGGTAAGTTTTTTTCCCCTGTGATTCATAACAGCATTTCTTCTGAATGAGTCAATTAAGTGTTTTGTCTAGCTCAAAAGAAGCTTGAGAGCTGCTCTGCATAAGAAATAAAATATTTGTCCAAAGTTAAACTTGCAGGAAGTGTTGGCCTGTATACAGTACATATCCTATATCTATTTTGTCATAAATGTTCCCCTTTTCAATATGTTATAAAGATATTATATTTGATTCAGAACAGTAACCTTAGAGTCAAATATGCTATGTGCTTTCACATTCTATGCTGCAAAGCTAACAGAAATGAGACAAACTGAAAACTTAGTCAAGTAGATGTTTAGTTTAAAGTACCCTCATAAAAATTTGGTTTATGATTCAGGCACAACAAACCTTTCCTGCCATCTCTCCTTTCTGAGCAGTCCATAGCTGTGTCTACACGTGCACGCTACTTCGAAGTAGCGGCACTAACTTCGAAATAGCGCCCGTCGCGGCTACACGCGTCGGGCGCTATTTCGAAGTTAACTTCGACGTTAGGCGGCGAGACGTCGAAGTCGCTAACCTCATGAGGGGATCGGAATAGCGCCCTACTTCGATGTTCAACGTCGAAGTAGGGACCGTGTAGACGATCCGCGTCCCGCAATGTCGAAATTGCCGGGTCCTCCATGGCGGCCATCAGCTGGGGGGTTGAGAGATGCTCTCTCTCCAGCCCCTGCGGGGCTCTATGGTCACCGTGGGCAGCAGCCCTTAGCCCAGGGCTTCTGGCTGCTGCTGCGGCAGCTGGGGATCCATGCTGCAGGCACAGGGTCTGCAACCAGTTGTCGGCTCTGTGTATCTTGTGTTGTTTAGTGCAACTGTGTCTGGGAGGGGCCCTTTAAGGGAGCGGCTTGCTGTTGAGTCCGTCCTGTGACCCTGTCTGCAGCTGTGCCTGGCACCCTTATTTCTATGTGTGCTACTTTGGCGTGTAGACGTACCCTCGCAGCGCCTATTTCGATGTGGTGCCGCGCAACGTCGAAGTTGAACATCGACGTTGCCAGCCCTGGAGGACATGTAGACGATATTTCGATGTTGCTGCATCGAAATAAGCTATTTCGATGTTGGCTTCACGTGTAGACGTAGCCATAGTCAGTTAAAACAACGAGCAGTTCTGTGGCACATTATAGACTGAGACATTTTGGAGCATAAGCTTTCATGGGCAAGGATGCATCTGACAAAGTGGGTCTTTGCCAACAAAAGTTTATGCTCCAAAAAATCTTAGTCCATAAGGTGCTACAGGACTTCTGACTGTTTTTGTGGATACAGACTAACACAGCTACCCCTCTGATACTAGTCCATGTCAGGTGGCTCACCAAACTAGGCACTAAAATAAATGATAGTGATAGGCACGGTCTAGATGGACTGATAGAACTACAGCTAGAAAACACCTTCATGCAAAGACTATTGTCTCTAAGGACAGTAAGGAAGAAATCCTGGCCCCACTGAAGCCAATGGTAAAACTGCCATTAGTAGCTTGAGTAGGCCCAGGATTTCATCCTAATTGTCACATGATCTGTCACAAAGCTCTGTTTTATCTAGCAACTTCCCCACATGAAACAACCACTAATTGATTCAGCCTTTGCAATGCCTGTGACTATGTCTGCTATACACAGCTTTTAGTGAAACTGCAGTTTCAGAAGGTGAGCAGGATAGCAGCTGTTCATCAGCAGGAGAGAGATCTTCTGCCAACAAAGCGCTGTTCGCACGGGCACCTTTGGCCAGCAAAATTTTGTCTTCGGGAGGTGAGGGTTAATACCTCTAACAAAAGCTTTGTCATTCAGTTGCCAGCATAGACAAAACCTAAGTCCCACCAAGACTGGCATCAAGTTGCTTCCTGATCAAAGTCTGTTCATGGCCAGCTGGACCATGTAGCTGTCTTCCTCCTGGGAACACTTGTTCTTTTCTTGATGTGTGCAATCCCCAGCTACACAAACATAAAAACCCTGGGTTAGAAAAATTACTTGCAATCACATCATCTGTTAACTTCCTGAGGGAACCTTGCACCACTGGCATCAGCAGCTAAATTTAATTAGGTAAAACCTCACCTTAACTTTGTACAGATAGTGTCACTCACCAGGGCTCCTTGTAAAATCTCAAGGAGTCAAATGCTCTTGGCTCCTTAATTGTGGTACATATGTCTTCCAACACATACTTTACCTGATACTTAAAACTCCTCTCAAGCAGAGTTCTTTTGATGGTTTTTCATTGTCCTAGTAGTTATAGTGAGTTAAGAGGATTAACATAGACACTTTGAAGAAATGCAGAGTACTGTACATTTCTAGCTCTATTTTATTATCTTGCTAATTCAAGAATGCAGTTCCAGCATAGGACCAGTTGCTTGAAATCCTGGTGTGCTGGATAAAATAGCTCCTTCTGATGGTGTCTGTGATTATTCTTCAATGGCACAAGCCTAAATTATCATGTAGGTTAAATACACATTTTTGTATGGATTGAAAAGGAAGTGAGGAAAAGATTTGCTGCCAATATTTTAATAAAGGGTTCCCTTAAAAACATTCTTGCTCACTCAGCCATGCTCTCTGTGTCAAATACTCATCCCACATAATAAAATATATATCAGTTCCCACAAAAAAGTTCAGTCAGATCCATACTTTCTGCCCTCCTAGATCCCACTATCCTTCCTTATGTCCCAGTGCAGCACATCACATCACATGCTGCAAAGGTAAGTGCGCCCCTGTCACCCTGAGCCTGCACCTCCAGACAGCTCCTGTGCCCCCTCCCACCCAGACCCTCACCTCCACCTGCTTCCTGCCCTCTTCCTCCCAGATGCTGCACTCCAAACCTATTCTGTCCTGCCCAGACTCTACATACCCTCCTACACCTCCGTCCCTCCCAGACTCCTCACCCCACCCTGATCCCTCTCTCTCCCAGTCCCCAACCCCCACCCTTCTAGACCCTGCATCCCAGAACCTCCTACATTCTTCCTCTAATTTACATCCACATCCTGAGTCTGTTTCTGCATCCCCTCCTGCCAAGCCCCACCTCCTCTCCTACACCCCACTTCTGCCCAGACCATCACCCCTCTCCTACATGCCCTCCTGTCCAGGTCCCCCTCCCACCACCTGCTCCTGCACTGCACTCCAGCCCAGATCACCCACCCCAGCCCACTCCTGCATCTTGCCTTCCACCCAGACCCAATAACCCTGACCCCCATACACTTGACACCACATCCGTGAGGCTTTTTTGTTCTTTTATTTGTTTGCAGCAGCAACATCCCATGGCCCCATCCCCAGGCAGCAGGTCTCGCTCCACAGCAGCATCATAGGATGTGGGAGGGTCCTGGACAGGAGGGCATTCTTTCTATACTGGGTGAGGGGCCCTGCTGAGCTGGAGTCATAAACACATTAACCTAGTAAGATGTAGATAGCTCATTTTAGGGTTTTATTTCCGGTGGAATTATTCTGAACAGAATGTGCTACTAGTGGGTACCAGTGCACTATGGGAACCAGACTCACTGACTGACCCCATTGTCTGATGCAGGACTTTCTGGAAACATCTCCACATGTTCTAACTGGCCCAGAGGGTGCTGTGGTGGACAGGACCATTCCTATTGGTCACCACAATCCCTTGGCAACAGTGGCACTGGAGGCCGCGGGGGAGAAGGGTTGGCAATGGAGACTGGGAGGAGGGCAGGCTGGGGGAGTCAAAGTAAGCCAGAGGAAAATCAGCGGAAGTCCTGGAGGGAATGGGGAGGGGGCTGATCATGGTACGTCCTCGTTACAAAAGTTTACACACACCCCACTTTGCATACCCCAGTGTATGGGTCATTGGCCCTGACCCAAAAAAGCTTCCCCACCTCTGCTTTAGAGCATCTCTCTACATACGTTCAGAATATCTTTGCTTATATTTGGCCTATAAAGGGCAATCACACATAATGTGCTAAGCTTTCCACGCTATCTTGCCCCTTTATACAGTCACTTTGATCTAGCCAAAGAGTTTGCGGGGCTCACAATGGCATGCTGACAGCAGGGCCTGGCCATGGGTGGTGGATGCTATAGTCAATTGGAGCATGGGACCATGAAGGCTCTGGGCCCAAGGTTATGGCCATGCTCGCCTTGCCCTAAGGATGGGCCTGTATTCACAGGACATTTCCAATACAAACGTGTTCCCTGTATCCTGAGTAGGTAGGATATAAAAAAGATAGAGAACAGAATTTCACTTAATTAAGACCACCTTTAAAATCCCTGCTTAAACCTATCATTGCCCTGTTTATCAAGTGTATTACACAGTCTCCCAAAATATTTAAAAAATCTCTTTGGGACAGGGGTTAACATGATTTTCAAAGAAACTAGCACTACATAATTGTTCATTTTGCTGAGATTAAGCAAGACCAGAACATATATGGTCACTACAATAATAATAATGAATTGGCTGTTTAACAAAAATTCACTTACATTATAAAGAATATCTGCACCAAACTGAGCAGCACTGGAGAATTTTGAAGAGATAAATGCTGCACTGTTTGAGAGAATACTCTCTAACATGTACAGGATGTAGTGTGGTTTGTGCAGCTGGTTAAGACTTTGATCCTGTTATCACCCCTATGAGCCAAGTGGTTATCCAATATTTGAGGCCTGGCTAGGGTTGCTTCTGTTCAGAGCAGAAATTGGTAATATACGTCAGATATGTCTTTCGTGTAATTATGTTTGTTGAGTATGTTCACAAAGGCCTGTTTCCGTGAAAAGGACGGAAAAACAGGCAGTTCCTTGCTCACAATTTGTATTGTGGCCTTTCCTGTCTGTCCTGAAGCCCTGTCCTCCTCAGGATCACCCTCAGGACTGTTTCTCTCACAATCAGCAGCTTTCTCCCTCTGACAAACACAGCTGCAGTCAGTCAATCAGTCCCCTTGTCTGTGTGTTTCCAACGAGCCCAGAGAAATTTCTCAGACCACACAGATACCATGACTGCATTACCACTTTGATATAATTTATGTTATTCAGGAGTCTGAATAAACCACCCAGATGTAGTGCTTCTCTGAAGTGGCACTTCTACTGCAGACTAGTCCTGAGACTACCCAGGCTCAAGCTCCTGCAGATTGTAGGAGTGGGAGGCATTGTAAAATATTGTTTAAATTCCACCCTCCAAGTCGTCTCAGCCATAGGCAAGTCAACTTGTCCAAGAACAGAAGCGCTGCAGGTGTACAGATCAGTAGTCACTACCAACTTTTAAAAAGCCACAGCATGGGCCGTGTGTTGGCCACACTGTCTGGCTTTCAAAAGCCGTTTCTGAGAGTCCCAGCAACACCTTTTACAAGCACACCCCTTCTGAGAGTAAATGCCAGCTTTGTCCAGAATTAATTTTCTGTGTTGAAGGTTGTTGTGGGAATAAAAAAATTGCCTGGCTCTTATATTGAAAAAGAGTGCAGACGCATAGTAACAAATAGATACTGTTGTATTGCTGCAACACGAGGTTTATGGTGGCCATTGGAATTAATCATTCTTTTGATTTAAACTGTAGCTGAAGAAGAAAACACTGGAAGTGACTGTCTGGGATTATGATCGATTCTCCTCCAATGACTTTCTGGGTGAAGTGAGTATCTAATTTCCTCTCATCCCTAAGCCTTCTTCCTCATCTTGGGAGACATCTGATTAAATGCATGTTGATAATCATAGACTGTTTGTCTGGTGGATGTGGGACTCAGAGAAATATTTTTTCTTTGGGCTTAACTGCTTGTTGATCACTGTACCATACTGTTGCACAAACTGATAACAAATGTGTGAGATTTCCTTCATTCATCCACAAAGGGCACCACATTTTTCCTTCTGTTTGTATATTGCAGTAGGGCTAATTTTGTGCACCTAGGTTTATTTAAGTTATCATTACGAACAGTTGTACTGATTTAGATCGATGTTTCTGAGACTAGGGGTCATTATAGTTTAAAAAGAATCTTGATGAGGGATCCGGCTCTGGCAAACAGTCTATCTTTATCTCAGCCCACTAGGTATGGACTGAAGAGGTTTCTATAGTATGTAGAGAAGAAAGGACGTGTATATGAAAAAAGGGCCAAGAGATTTAAGCACTTGTTTAACTTTAAGCACAGCTGTGGTCCCACTAAAATAACTTCCTCAGTTAGAGCCTGAGTTGAAATTGCAATGAAGTTAATTGCAGGTCACAGTTGTAACTAAAAATCTTGTCTAGTTTAATGTCTCAGTAACTAATACTGCACCAGGTCAGCAAGGAGGAAAAGCTGGGAAACAACATATGTAATATGGAATTGCCAGCAATAACCATAGTGTCAAATCAGTAGTTAAAACTATTATTGCCATAGAGGTTTACAATTAGATATAATTATTCAGATAAATCAGTTGTTAAAATTATCATTTGTGTCAAGCGATACTACAGGTTGCACCTACCTGGTCCTGCACCCTCGGGACATGAATGGTCTCAGATGAGGGATTTTGTCAGACCAGAGAAGGTTAATAGCCCCTGGTCCCTGGCAACCCCACAGGCCTGCTGCAGTGGCCTAGCTCCATGTCGGGCTGCTAGGGGATGGCAGTGCCCCATCTCTGGCCTTGGCCTCTTGGATGGCTGTTACGGGATGCCACCCCCAGCCCCTCTGCCACCTGCGGGGCTGCCAGGTCCAGGTGCATCCCTTGTCCTGCTGGACAGGGGACTTTGCCAGACCAGAGAATTCCAGTTTTCAGAGGTGCAACCTGTAAGCTGTGTCTACACGTGCACGCTACTTCGAAGTAGCGGCACTAACTTCGACGTTAGGCGGCGAGACGTCGAACTCGCTAACCTCATGAGGAGATAGGAATAGCGCCCTACTTCGACGTTCAACGTCGAAGTAGGGACCGTGTAGACGATCCGCGTCCCGCAACGTCGAAATTGCCGGGTCCTCCATGGCGGCCATCAGCTGGGGGGTTGAGAGATGCTCTCTCTCCAGCCCCTGCGGGGCTCTATGGTCACCGTGGGCAGCAGCCCTTAGCCCAGGGCTTCTGGCTGCTGCTGCAGCAGCTGGGGATCCATGCTGCAGGCACAGGGTCTGCAACCAGTTGTCAGCTCTGTGTATCTTGTGTTGTTTAGTGCAACTGTGTCTGGGAGGGGCCCTTTAAGGGAGCGGCTTGCTGTTGAGTCCGCCCTGTGACCCTGTCTGCAGCTGTGCCTGGCACCCTTATTTCTATGTGTGCTACTTTGGCTTGTAGACGTTCCCTCGCAGCGCCTATTTCGATGTGGTGCCACGCAACGTCGAAGTTGAACATCGACGTTGCCAGCCCTGGAGGACGTGTACTCGTTATTCATCGAAATAGCCTATTTCGATGTAGGCTTCACGTGTAGACGTAGCCGTAGTGTGAAAAAATAGCTTACCCTGAATTTAAGATGTAGTATACAGCCTATGCAATAACATGTTGTTTAGTTTAGCACCAGATATGCTTTAATGTGACCATCATACCAGGCAAGCTATGTCACCACTTAAATAATCTCTGCTACAAATATGTGGATGAGTTTAAAAAGCAATTACACGACTACTTACATCTTACCTAACACATCACATTGTTGTTGTGTTCAGCATATTTATCAGACCCCAAAATACAGAACTTTAGAGATCGTTTACATCATTATTATGTATGACCTTTAGATAAAGTGGTGTTCTAACGAGTGCTTCTCTGGCATGATTAAAACATTTGACTTGAAATACAAGCACCATCTACCAGTATTTAATTCAATGTTTAATTTCATTTATATTTAGTTTTGAATGCAGTTTCTAGTGGGGAGAGTAAGCAAGCAGGAGAGAGTGCAAGCAAATATAATTCAAGTCCATTGTTTAGAGACTGTCAAAGTGTAAGTCAGAAGAAACCCGAAGCAGCGGCAATGGAGGCAGTGCATCCACAAATATAACTTGTCATTGACAGATGTTACTAAGGACACCACTGATGAAGCAGTTCAAATCCCCCCAAAGTGTCTATGTCAGGCCCTGGCACATGGGAGCTAAGGACAAATGGGTTTCCTGCACCCTTAGAGAGTGACAGACTTGAATAGACTTCCCAGGTACCAGACTTGAGGTGTCTTTCACCAATTCATTGTACTGCCAAATCAGTCTGTAATTTTTTCTCTAATAAGATGACAAAGGCTTAGTTCTAATTTGCATCCTTTGCTGCTACCAGCATAAAAGAAGATTAGTTTGGTGTTAACTGTGTGAATTTAATGGGAACCTGTAAGGGTTACAGCCTCCAGGGGCTTCTGTTTTAATTCTGCCTTTTGTCCATCTAGCTTGCTGCCAAGCTTCCTAGTGTTGGATCTATGGGACAGTCACAGTTATATCATGCTGGCATCAGATACCATGAGCTGTTCCACAGAGAATATTGGCATGCATGTAGATCAGTCTAATTCTTACATTCTTGTGCTTTGGTGCTGCTGCCACCCGAGGGAGAACAAACCAGGAACTCACCTTCAGGAAATATTTCCTGCCATTGTTCAACCTAATTTCCATGATACTACATTTTGCAAAATTCTTTTTTACCCACCCACTATGCTGTTCATCTTTACTTACCCATCCATCTGTGAGTGGTCTCTTTGGGATTATCTCACAATAACCAGTCTAAGTTTGATGAGTACATATGTAGTACCCTGCTAATGGCACAGCAATCAATGACAAGCAGTATTCTACATGCACCACATTCAGTGTCTCTTCAGTAATTCCTCCAGTCCTTACTTAAACCTTCATAGTTCCAGATTATGGACCTGATGTATACTTGTCTGCTGTCTAAGCAGGAACAGTTTTTCTCCAGCCTGCGGTTATTAGAGGTCTTCTCTGGAGCACTGGGGAACAGGATGAAAACTAATATGCTATTTTTTAAAAAGGGTAAACAGGATGACCCCAGGTAATTATGGACCAGTCAGCGTACTATTGATATTTGAGAAAAACAGTGAAGTAGCTGTTCAGAGACTCAGTTGCAGGAGAATTAAAAGAGGGTAGTGTTATTAAAGCTTAATAAACAAGGGTTTATGATACTTCATCTGCCAGACTAATGATATTTTTATGAGATTATTAGTTTGGTTTATAAAAGTAATAGTGTTAAGGTATTGTACTTAAATTTCCATACGGTCTTTGAACTGATACCACACATTTTGATAAACAAAATGGAATGATATAAAATTAATATGGCATACATTACATGAATTAAAAACTGTCAGTTAGGTCTCCAAATGTAATGATTAATCAGGGATCACCAATGAACAGGCATGGAATTCTGGAGGGATCTGTCCTCACCCCATTGTATTTAGAAGTTTTATCAGTGACATGGAAGAAAACAAAAAATTCTACTTCTGGAATATTGTGTCCAATTCTGTTGTGCAGAATTCAGGAAGGATGTTGATAAATTGGAAAGGGTTCAGAGAAGACCATTAACATGCCCTTTTTTGACAGACTATTGTTACTCAGTCTATTTAGTTTAACAGATTTATACAGTTAAAGGGGGCTCCAGATTGCAGTTTAAAAGCCCCTACATGGGGAAGAAATATTCCCCCATCACTGGCCATTTTTTAATCACGCTTGGATGTTTTTCAAACACAATGCTCTAGAAATTACTTTGAGGAAGTTCTATGGCTAGTGCAATACAGAAACTCAGACTAGGTTAATCTAATGGTACCTTCTGGCCTTGGGATCTCTGAATCCTTAAGATGGCTCAGATTCCTGTTTCTAAACTACATTATGGCCTAAAATTTTATCCCCCACCCCCCATAGCCTCTTTTTTGTTCTCAAATATTTAAAGTTTTTTTTTTTAAATGATGGAACACTCAAACAGTTCAACTATGCCTTAAGGGGGGGTGTGGGTGTATCTAGAGGATTATTCCTTCAATTGGGTAACTCTTGCTTTGCAGCTCACAGGTTGCTGAAGATGTCTCCCTCTCATTCTGAGCTCCCATCCCTGCACTCAATCTCTGCCCAAGGAGCTTAGGTTCCTAGGGATAGAAGATGTTTGTAATCATGTTTAGTCTACCCCCTTTGCACTGGCTGGGTCCTACCTAAAGAAAATCTGCCTTTTCTTGGTAGGTCTTTTTGAAGGCTTCCAAGATTTTTGCCAGTAATGACAGTAGCCCAGAGCAGTGGATCTCAGCAGAATAAAGCACAGTCCACATCAAAGGTCTACTCAGTTGTTCGTCTTCTGGCAATACTTTCAGTATATCTTCTTCTCACCAGTGCAGCTGTGACTCCTAAAGGGCATTATTGTGTCATGTCTTTTAAAGCAGTAGAAAATAATTGTTCTCTTAGTACTTAAAGCTTTCCTTTTTGTGGAGCAAAAAATAATAGGTATTAACATTTGAAGATAATCAATCACCAAGCACATGTACATACCTGAAGAACCTTTCAGCATCATTCTTACATTATACAAGATCTCTTTAGTAACAAATATTCATTAAAAGCTGATCCTCCCCACATAGGTTTTACATTGTATGACTATCAATTTTAGTAAGAGATACCTTTGACTTACACAAGCATCAGGGAAATCCGATTCAGTCCTCCTTGTGTCTCACATTATATATTAACCAGATATATCACATTCCATTGTATAGGTATTGATTGAGCTATCCAGCACCTCTCAGCTTGACAACACTCCACGGTGGTATCCTCTGAAGGAGCAAACTGAAAGTATTGACCATGGGAAATCTCATTCTGGGCAGAGCAACCAGCAATCACCAAAGCCATCTGTCATCAAGAGCAGAAGTCATGGAATCTTTCCTGACCCATCCAAGGGTAAGAGATATGGAAAATTTCCCTAACAACTCATCAGAAGTCTGAAATGTAAGAGAACTTCTTCTTCGAGTGGTCCCCGTGGGTGCTCCACAGTAGGTGTTGGGCTCGCCTGGCGCCGCAGATCGGAATTCTTCTAGCAGTTTCCATTGGATCGTGCATGCACCGATGCGCGCCGCTCCCCTGCGCACCTTTGGTCATGTGCGCGATCCGATCCCCACCAGTTCCTTCTCAACTGCCAACAGCTGCAGACGGAATCCTCTCCGGCTAAAGCCTGAGACAGATAAGATAAGTTGTTTTATTTGTTAGTTCGTTGTTTGTCACTATTATACAAAAAAAAAAAAAGAAAGAGAAGAGCATATTAAATAGTAGAGAGAAGAGGAACGGAGGAGAGAAGGGCGGACGAAGAAGGCTGTTTAAGCCTTCCGCTGCCCTGAAGGCCATGAATGTTATTTTGGGTTGTAGAACGGACTGATTAGCAGCTAAGTACCCTATTACAAGTAAAGACTCACCGCGATGGCTTCCTCAGGGTTTAAGAAGTGTGAGTCATGCCGCGAAGCTATGCCGGCCTCCGATGGGCATAGTGAATGCATTCATTGCCTGGGGGAGTCTCATGTTACCCAGAAGTGTTCACACTGCGCTAAGCTTACAGCCAGGGCCAGGAAGGACAGAGAAATGAGGCTCAAAATGATCTTGTTTGATAAGGCCCTCCAGCCTGAGCCGCTGGAGAAGCCTCACACAGAAGGGCCCTCTGGGTCGCATAAAAGGAAGGCAGCCTCTTTGACCCCCTCTGTGCAGAAGAGGAGGAAACTCTCCCTGGCTCGATCCTTGCTGGTGGTCCCAGCAAACAGGACGAGCAGAATGCAGAGCCCCCAGCCGCGAGCTGATGAAAGCAGCAGAGCAGTAGCACACGTGGCCGAGGCCGGGCCTCCGACTATACAGCAGGCGGCATGGAAGGCACCGTGAGCGCCAGCGCGGCAAGTGCCAGAATCAGAGGCGCCGCCGCACGCGGCACCAGCTCCTGCGGCGCTGACGGCACAGGGGCACCCAGCACGGGGCCTACCGGCACCAGAGGAAGCTACCCACGCGGCACCGCTGTTGACGGTGCCGAGCGCGGCGCTGACAATGGGGCCGAGATCCCCGGCACGGGAGGGGGCGGCACCCACCCTGCAGGGGAGGGGGAAGGCTAGAGCTAAAACCCGGCACCTCAGTCCATCTCCAGGCAGGGCTGCAATGCCCTTATTACCCAGCCCCCCTCCCGAGATACACACGCCGCACTGCCAGGTGGCAACTCCACTGGCTTATTTCAGGCCTCCCTCTCCGTTCCTCCAACCACTTTCTCCGTGGCTCAGGCCACCTTCACCATTTTTGGGCATAGTTCCCCTTGAGTACTATCACAAACCAGCTTCACCACTATCAATGTCGTCACGGAGATCCCGCTCTCCCAGACATCATGGGTACACTCCCCAATCATGGTCCAGGTCTCCATCACCGGGCCCTTGCCCATGTTGCTATGGCCGTCCTCATCACGCTGAACACAGACACCGCAGGTCCAGATCCAGGGGCAGGTCCTCTCCCACTACTCGTCAATACTCCCATGTACACTCTCGCTCTGGGACAGGAACACAGTTGTCCCAGGGGGAATTAGGTCCAGAGTCCCAAGACTTCCCTTCACAGCCCACCAGGGAGCAAGTATACCAGCGAACTCGGGAGCCAGAGGACTTGGGGGAGGCTTACCCCAGCAGTTCCTCATCATCATCCCCAGATGAGGCCATTGCCCCCGGGGATGTCTCCCCTCCGGATGACCTTAAACAATTCCAGGAGCTGTTCAAAAGAGTAGCACTCACACAGGACGTTCAAATAGCAGAGGTGCAGGAGAAGCACCATAAACTCCTGAAAAATTTGAGACCCCCGGCTTCATCTAAAATCGCTATCCCACTGGACGAATCCATTATGGAGTCAGCCACTAACATATGGCAGACTCCGGCCTCTATTCCGCCTACGAACAAAAGAGCAGATAAGAAGTACTTCGTCCCAGCCAAGGGCATGGAGTTCCTGTTTAGCCACCCACAACCCAATTCTTTGGTGGTCGAATCGTCCCAGCAGCGGTCGAAGACGTCCCAGTACAAATCAGGGGGGTCGGATAAAGATGCTAAGAAATTAGAGCTGTTCAGCAAGAAGGTCTACTCCTCCTCTACCCTATTATTGAGAATGGCAAACTACGCGGCACATAAACATACTGGAGCTCAGAGCAGTGTTCAATGCGTGCAGACATTTTCAGAAATACCTGCACGGCAAAGTAGTCGGGATCAATACCGACAATACCTCCACTATGTTTCACATCAATCGACAAGGGGGGGCACGATCCCGTGCGTTATGCGCGGAAACAGTCCGATTGTGGAATTGGTGCATTGCCAACAACATAAAGTTGAAAGCCTCGTACTTGCCGGGTGCTCACAACGTGAAGGCAGATCAACTGAGCAGGCGCTTTGCACTCACGCACGAATGGCAGATCCGCTCCGACCTGCTACGGCGCATATTTCGTGCCTGGGGGTTTCCCCAAGTTGATTTGTTTGCCACCCAGTACAACAAGAAGTGTCCCCAGTACTGCTCTAGAGCAGGAATAGGGTGGGGGTCCCTGGAGGATGCATTCTTGGTCTCATGGAAGGGCCCTCTACTCTATGCGTTTCCCCCCACAACGCTTATCCACAAGGTTCTGCAGAAAGCCAGAAGGGAGAGAGCTCGCATGATACTCATAGTTCCAACTTGGGACCAGCAACAATGGTTTCCCTTGCTTCTGCGCATGTTGGATCGTCCACCACTCCCCCTACCGGTGGCACCGGACTTACTCATGCAGGCTCAGGGGTCCATAGTGCACCTGCACCCTCAGGGACTATGCCTACAAGCATGGTTAATCCATGGCTCAGCACCTTAGAGAGCACATGTACGGAGGGAGTACGACAAGTCTTAGAGTGTAGCCGAAGGACCTCCACCAGGAGGACTTACGAACAGAAATGGACACGCTTTACAGCCTGGTGCTCCACCAAACAGTTAGCTCCCCTTGACGTTCCTATAACTGTAATACTAGAATACTTATTGGACCTCAAATGAGACGGGCTTTCTCTATCCTCGCTAAAGGTCCACCTCGCCGCTATATCAGCTTTTCGGCACAGAGAGGAAGGGCCCACCGTATTTGCCCACCCTATCATCACAAGGTTCTTGAAGGGGCTGGTAAATCTGTAGCCCCCTCGAAAACTGCTACCGCCATCGTGGAGTTTGGACTTGGTGCTCCGCGCGCTATCAGGACCACCCTTTGAACCACTAGCCATGGTACCCCTCCTACTCCTTACCATGAAAACAACCTTCCTTCTTGCGATTATGTCAGCCCGCAGGGTGGAGCGAGCTCGCAGCAGTGATGGCAACGCCACCCTCCACAGTATTCTCAAAGGAGGCGGTAATCTTACGGTTACACCCAGCCTTCGTTCCAAAAGTTTCCTCGGAGTTCCATCTTAACGAACCAATAGTCTTACCCTCGTTTTATCTGAAACCTCACAGCTCCAGCAAGGAGGCGCTCCTGCATCTCCTAGATGTGAGAAGGGCGTTGGTCTTTTACATAGACAGAACTAAGTCCTTCCGGAAAACGGACAGGCTTCTGTTGTCTCTCGCTCCCAGGTCAAAAGGGGAAGGCCTCTCTTCCCAGAGAATTTCAAAGCACATTGTGTCCTGTATAAAACTGTGCTATGAGCTTCGAAAGACCCCTTTGCTGGCCCCGCCTAGGGCTCACTCTACCAGGGCGGTGGCAGCATCAACAGCCTTCTTCAAGGGAATCGCGTTGAAAGACATCTGTAGAGCGACGACCTGGTCATCCTACGACACCTTCACCAAGCATTACGCCCTGCATTGGGTGTTCGATGAGGATACCCGTCTGTCGACAGCAGTCCTCTCGGGGGCAAGCTGCACATGAATTGAGTACCCACCTCCTTACTTGGGTTACTGCTGGGTAGTCACCTACTGTGGAGCACCCACGGGGACCACTTGAAGAAGAAAGAGAAGTTACTCACCTGTAGTAACGATGGTTCTTCGAGATGTGTCCCCGTGGGTGCTCCACCACCCGCCCATCCTCCCTGCTTCGGATCTTTGTCCAGTGTTTTTCAGGAGCATCTGAGGCAGTTGGTCAAGGAACTGGCGGGGATCGGATCGCGCACATGACCGAGGGCGCGCAGGGGAGCGGCGCACATCGGCACATGCGCAATCCAATGGAAACTGCTAGAAGAATTCCAATCTGCGGCGCCAGGCGAGCCCGACACCTACTGTGGAGCACCCACAGGGACACATCTCGAAGAACGATCGTTACTACAGGTGAGTAACTTCTCTTTTTGTGTTTTTTAAATTCAGCCTCACAGTGATTTGAACAGTGTTACAACAGCTTATAAACCAATGCTGGACTTGGCCTTTTCCATTCCCTACAGTTCATTAAATACTAGTGTCTTTCCAACTGTATCTTATAGGCTGTGTCTACACGTGCACGCTACTTCGAAGTAGCAGCACTAACTTCGAAATAGCACCCGTCACGGCTACACGCGTCGGGCGCTATTTCGAAGTTAACTTCGATGTTAGGCGGCGAGACGTCAAAGTCGCTAACCTCATGAGGGGATCGGAATAGCGCCCTACTTCGACGTTCAATGTCGAAGTAGGGACCATGTAGACGATCTGCGTCCCGCAACGTCGAAATTGTGGGGTCCTCCATGGCAGCCATCAGCTGGGGGGTTGAGAGACGCTGTCTCTCCAGCCCGTGCGGGGCTCTATGGTCACCGTGTGCAGCAGCCTTTAGCCCAGGGCTTCTGGCTGCTGCTGCTGCAGCGGGGGATTCATGCTGCATGCACAGGGTCTGCAACTCGTCGGCTCTGTGGATCTTGTGCTGTTTAGTGCAAGTGTGTCTGGGAGGGGCCCTTTAAGGGAGCGGCTGGCTGTTGAGTCCTCCCTGTGACCCTGTCTGCAGCTGTGCCTGGCACCCTTATTTCGATGTGTGCTACTGTGGTGTGTAGACGTTCCCTCGCTGCGCCTATTTCGATGTGGTGCTGCGCAACGTCGATGTTGAACATCGACGTTGCCAGCCCTGGAGGACGTGTAGATGTGTCGCCACATCGAAATAGGCTACTTCGATGTAGGCTTCACGTGTAGACGTAGCCATTAAGTGAGATCCTATGTGTTCTATGTAGGTATTAGAAATCCCACAGTACTTTTAATTTGCCAGTGTTTTGGGCCAAAATTCAACACTCATATCAGTTTGAATGAGGCCCTCTTTTTTATGTTCACTTACTATTTTATGGCAGTGTGCTTTGATCATTGATTCTAATACTTTAACTGTTGCCTTCTAACATTGTCAAGCTGATATTTTTTGTAAAGAATCATAATTAGTGTAAGTTAATTTCACATGCATTATGGGCTGTGTCACATCTGGCTTACACTGGTGTAAATTAGGAGTAACTCCATTGAAATCAGTGGAGGCAGTGGAGTTCAGCGGAGTTACACTACTGTGAGGGAGTGAAGAATGGGGCACAGTGTCTCGAAAACTGACAGTCAGTGGGTATCATCCTTCAGAATATTTTTTCAGACTAAGTATCGCTGTTTCCCAATATCTCAGTTGGCAAACATTGTGTATATGCAGCATATGTAGTACCAGAACAATAAAGCAGTACAAATGGAGACCAGATGACAGCAGCAAAGTAATAGGATAGTGTCTGGTAATGACACACAAGCTGTCCTATTTCTTCTTGGCATAATGTTGCTTTGTTGACCATTCTGTAAAGCCCTTTTTGTTTGCATGGACAATATCATCTCATGTACATATTAGAGACTTCAATGGATATAATAGTTTAAGGGCTTGATCAGCCATGGGCAACCTAAACTTGTGAGTGGGCCATGCAAATGGTGTCCTTCATGTCAGTGGGACTGAAGATTGTAATGACTAAGATAATCTCCTCAGACAGGATAGTTTTCCTTAATGTACTTTTGTACATAGAACTTGGAGGGAAGCTAGAATTTGTGGTGTGTGTTGACTGACCCATAACATCACTTTGATTGGATGCAAAGGGAGCACACAGCTCTCACAGTCAATGTTGTGTGCAATCAGCACACACCTCACATCATGTGGCCTTCCTTTATGTGTATATTACCTTAGTAACACAAGTAAAGGCCCGGGGGGGGGGGGGGGGGCGGGGAACCTACTCTGACAGAAGCCAGCAGAATCTAGCAACTCTGCGCATAAGTCACAGTAAACAAAATGTCTCTCAGGCCACATATATAACTCTGATGGGCCACAGGTTGCCCACTGCTGGACTACATTGTGTCTTGGAATGCCCATCACTACTGGGGATCCTAAACTTTCTTGATGTACCTTGGACTTGGGTGTGGATACTTAGGGGTAAATAATTCTGCTTGCCAGCATCCTCCTTGCAGTGCAGGTCAGGGAGGAGAAGGAAGAAAATAGCTAAGCCTTGGCTCTATCCCACCAGTACACCAAGAGCAGGGCCATCATGGCAAATGTCAGTTTTGCTGCTGTCTAGACCAGTAGCAAACTCCACCTTGGATAACAGAGCACCAGGAGAGCATGGAGGGAACTGTGTTTTATTGTGGCAGGCACAGTAGCTACACGGGGTTGGGACTGAAGAGATGTACTTCAGAACTGTGCTTGGAAACACAGTTTAGCTGAGAGAGAGTGATTATTTATTAAATAGAAATAATGCTCAGATTTATACTTTTCTCCATCAGACATGCAGGTGCCCACCATTGAGAAATCTCACAGCAGTCCAGGGAGTTCTAAATCTTCTTCCGAAGGACATCTGCGCTCTCATGGACCATCCCGCAGCCAAAGCAAAACCAGTGTCACTCAAACCCACCTTGAAGACGCTGGGGCAGCCATTGCTGCTGCTGAAGCAGCTGTCCAACAGCTTCGCCTTCAACCAAGTAAAAGACGCAAATAAATTCCTCAGCATGGCAGCTTAATGTTCATCTGTTGCTTTTTCCCTGCTGTCCTTCCCACTTTGCTTTTGGTTTGTTTGTTTCCGTTCTTGGCACACTGTGCTCACTCTGTTCAATGTCCTTCTTTGTGTGTATGTGTGTGAACACATAAAATTATAATATACTTTTTTCTATATAGAAGTCTTTCCCCGCATTTATATAGACTGTAGTAAAACTGGCTGTTTCTCCATCACTCCCTCCATTCATGGCCCGTGACATTCCAGAGGTGTGCATGACTCATGGAATCTATCATTTTTTATTCTTGTTTTGGTGTTGCTAAATATCTCAACCATAGAAATAATCAAACCCTCAGAGCAGTGGCTGCCACCTTTCAAAGAATCACATCCAACATGCACTGAGAGCACATTAATAATGTGATATTCATTTTTTAAAAGAAACAGGACTTCTGCACTCCAGGACAATGCAATGTAGGTTAGGATTTCGGGTTGAAACACCAGTCTTGCTTTGCATGACACAATTTCCCACCTTTGAAGCACAGTGGCTTCTAAGTCTCTAACATTCCTCTCTATTGAAAGACTTATTAAATGCAGCCTACTCCTTGCAACATTTCAGATAAATTAGTATTCGTGAACAGTAGGCTGACAATCAGTGTACTGGACTTAACAAAGAACTTAGGTACTGAATAGTATTAGTAAACTTATCATTCCACTCTCCTTGGGCTTTTCTAAGTCAATTGCTGTAGTAGTGGATTCAATTTCATTAGCAGCTTTATGTCACAGATTGATTTAGGGCTAGAACGGGATTTGTCTGGCAGCTGGAAATAGTGTCACGAACCTTCCATTCAGAACTGTAGCACTCCACAGTACAATTCAGACCTGCATCTTTTTACTGGTTGAGGATTTAGTTTCTATAAGTTCAAACCTTCCAACTGTGGATTCCCTGTGTTTGTCTTCAGGATTTGTTTGTGTTCCATAAACTCATTGTGATATAAAGCACAAAGGGGAAAAAACTGTTTCCCTAGTCCCACCATCATTAAGTAAGAAACAGCCAGTTTTAACACCCTTTAGTGCTGTGCATGTGGTGTCTCTTTGGTGTTTGAAAACACTACTTAAGTACGGGAAAAAAAAACACTTCTGTTTGCACGACTAACATTTAAGCTGGTTCCATCTGAGGATACATACTCTGGGTTTCCATTTCACCCACACTGCCACAGCAGCACATAAAAGCGGTCAGTCTAATCATGCCAGGAAGCAGCACAGACACAGCATAGCAGGAGTCCTCCCAATTCAAAGAACTCAGTCTGACAATCTGCCTCCACCAGCCAATGACAACAAAGACCAAAGCCAACTAGCCCTCAGAAAAGTGATGTCTGATGGACCTGTCAAGCCTGAAGGAGGTGAGCAGAAAGACATGGCTTCTTGCCCTGTGCCCTGTGCTGATTCATTGCAGTGTGTGCGTATCCTCTATAAAGTGTTTGTAATATCAGTGCCAATCAAGACCTTTACTTGATCTTACCTTAAGTGTGTAAGTCCCTAATGAAGCAATGTGCTAAATAACATGTTAGAACCATGATTGGTGCACTTCTATTCAGCTGGGGAACCTGCTCTTCTGTTGAAAAATGGATAAATTGTCTTCACATTACTTAATAAAATGCATGCCTTTAACCCGGTCTGCTTAAGCATGCTTTAACAGTTCTTGTGTTATGACAAAATACTAACTTCATACTTCTACTGCTAGAACATGGAGCCATCTCTCCTTTCCCACCACCACTACATTGTTGTAAACTGCAAATGTATTGCTTTCGATGGAGAGTTTTGCAGATTAACAGTGGGAAGGAAAGGAATAACGGCATACTCCGCTAGCAACATCTAAAGTAGATATCTTTTCCTCTCTGATCTAGGCATTTGTGCGATCAGACATAAATATTAGGTGTGCTATCACACACATACCTACCATTGCCTCCTAACCAGAACTTCAGCTGGTTCAAATCAGCCAAATCTATTATCTTTTGGATCACTCTACTTATTTATATCTGTTGTGGAACTGACCCAGATGATTCTGCTTGAGTCCTAAACTACATGGTATCTGAGCTAAATTAGATGCACAGAATAGATTTATTTTATCCCCACTGCAGAAAATAAGAAAACTGAAACTTCTTATTATGTTTCCAGTCCTCTTTTTATTATCCTTCTGTTATCTCAGTTCTTCCTTGTCTCCCTGGAATGGAAAGAGTCTATTGAACAGTTAATGTTATTGATACTAATAGCGAACAAATCCCAAAACATGAAGTTTCATCCAACAAACAGAATGTTTATACGGGGCATAAAAACATATTCAGTAGTACTGTGCAGAGACTGGAGATTCCATTTTGTGGAGGTTTTTGAGATTTTGAATTTTTTTCATTGCAATTTGGAATAAAACCTGAAAATTTCAAAATTCTCTGCAAAAGTAAAGACCCAAAAATATTTTCTTTCTGGTTGTTTAGGACTTAAATTTTATATTATATATTCTACTGAAAAACGTAAAAAAAGTGTCATTTTGATAAGAAAAATCAAAATATTTTTTTCCTGAAAGAAACTAGGATACCTCAACATTGTGTAAGTTTTTTTCCCTTTAAAAATGATTTTGGCAAAATCAACATAAATTTGTGACGTGTTTTGGTTTTGATGGAACTGGATTTTCTGATGGAAAATGAGCCCATTGATGATTTTCTGACTAGCTGCAATATTTAATCAGCCTTCTTCACCTGGAAATCACGATGGAAAGTTCATCAGAACATATTTTCTTTTGGTTTGGCTCTTCCTAAGAGATGCATGGACTAAGAGCTGAGCTAAGAATCAGAAACTCACAAGTTCTAACTTGTTTTTTTTTAAAGTCAGAATTAGTGTTGTATATAATTTATTCAATGATGATGTGTCTACACTAGTGATCTGTCGACAGAAGTTACTGTCAGAAGAGTTTTTCCGGCAAAACGTCTGTCGACAGATGATGCCCACGTACAAAAGCAGATCAAAAGAGCAATGTGCTCTGTCAACAGAAAGCAGCCAGACTGCCCAGCTGATCTCTCGACAGAACGGCCAAACTGAAGTTCAGCAAACAGGGCTGCCCGGTGAACTGGAGGCCCTGTCAGTTGACAGAGGGGCCCCCAGAGCATCTACACAGCCTTTTTGTCAACAGAAACTGTCAACAAAGACATTATTCCTCATCGCAGAAAGGCAGAGCGCTGTCAGCCGAAGTGCCGTGTGTTGTTGACAGATTGCCGACAAAACTCATTTTATGTGTAGATGCTCTGCGAGTTTTGTTGAGAAAACCTCGGTTTTGTCAACAAAACTCTCTTGTGTAGATGTTGCCCAAATGTTTGTATCATTTTCCTGTTCTGCAGCTCATTCCCCAAACCAATATTTGTTGAATCAAAATGATTTGCCAGTTGCTGTTCTGTAACTCGCTCATGGCCTGTAATTTTGAATATTTGATTTCCAAGCTGCTTTGACTGACCTTTTACCAAGCTCTAGAATCTGAATAACTTACACAGCAAAAACCAAATGAAGCATAGAGATACGCACAAATAAATTACTTCGTGGAGCTGATAGAAATACCCTTTTCAAAGTAAAGAACATGTTTCTCTTGGTCCAAAGACAGCCCATACACTTTCAGTCTCAATTACTTTTACTTTAGATTAACAGGAATGACAAAGCAAAACAGAACAAGAGCAAACAATAGTCTCCATGAGAAGACAGAACAGTGGATGAGCTTTTTGTGGGAGAGACTGCATCGGTTCTGCTCCACTAAAATGGGAGGATCTTGAGCAGACAAAGACTCCCATGAAGTTAGAAGTACAGAGCACAGAAGATAAACTCACAGGCTGCATCCACACTAAATTTCCGTTTTGGAGAAGGAATGCAAATGAGGGAGATCAAAAATGCAAATGAAGCACTGATTTACAAATCTCACACTTCATTTGCATAATCTTGCATGAGCGCGTTTCTGGAAGAGACTTTTCTGAAAGCAAAAACAGCCATGTAGATGGGGTTCCCTCAGAAAAAAAAAACATTTTCGAAACAGCCCTTCTTTCTATTTTGTGTCAGGAAGAAGGGTTCCTTCAACAATGAAACCCCATCTACGCAGCTGTTTGTGCTTTTGGAAATGTCTCTTCTGTAAATGAGAACTTTATTAGCATTTTCAGTCTCTCTCATTTGCATTCCTTCTCCAAAAGGGGAATGTAGTATAGGTGTAGACACAGGGAATGTCTACACAGCAGTCTTATTTGTAAATAAATTATTTCAGAATAGTATCAGAGAGGTAGCCGTGTTAATCTGTAGCTTCGAGAACAACAAGTCTTGTGGCACTATATAGACTAACAGATATTTTGGAGCATAAGCTTTCATGGGCAAAGACCCACTTCATCAGATGCATGAGTGGGGGGATGGACCTTAGCCTGGACCAGTCCACACAAGAAATTCACTTCCTGGACACTACTGTGCATTTAAGCGACAGTCACATAAATACCACTCTATACCGAAAACCCACGGACCGCTATGCTTACCTACATGCCCCCAGCTTCCATCCAGGGCACACTACATGATCCATTGTTTACAGCCAGGCACTAAGATACAACTGTATTTGCTCTGATCCATCAGACAGAGACAAACATCTACAAGACCTTTACCAAGCTTTCCTCAATCTACAACACCGACCTAAGGAAGTGAGGAAACAGATTGATAGAGCCAGACGGGTACCCAGAAGCCACCTGCTTCAAGACAGGCCTCGCAAGGAAATCAAGAGAACACGACTGACCATCACATACAGCCTCCGCCTAAGGCCTCTCCAGTGCATCATCAGTGATCTGCAACCCATCCTGAACAATGATCCTTCGCTCTCACAGACCTTGGGAGGCAGGTCTGTCCTCGCCTACAGACAGCCTGCCAACCTTAAACAAATCCTCACCAGCCACTACAAATCACAAACCGGTGACTCTAGGCCTGGAACCAGCGCCTGCAACAGTCCTTGCTGCCAAGGACTGCTCTCATATCTACACCAGTGACATCATCACAGGACCTAACATCAACTATACCATCAGGGGCTCCTTTCCCTGCAGATCTACTAATATAATATATGCCATCGTGTGCCAGCAATGCCCCACTTCAATTTACATTGGCCAAACTGGACATTCTCTCCACAAAAGAATAAATGGACATAAATCAGACATCAGGAATGGTAATGCACAGAAGCTTGTGGGAGAACATTTCAATCAGCCTGGACACTCCATGGCAGATTTAAGGGTGACAGTCCTGAAACAAAGAAATTTCAAAAATCAAATGGAGAGAGAAATCTCTGAGCTGCAATTTATTTGCAAATTTGACTCCATTAATTATGGATTAAACAGAGACTGGGAGTGGCTCTCAGCTTACAAAGACAGCTTCTGTGTCTGGGTGTTAATATCTCCCCATTAGACACTGACAAAGGCTCACATCCCCCTGTCTGATCGGACGTGTTTTATCCTCCTTTGATAAGTACCGTTGATACCGGGCCATTTCCACCTTGCTGAATAGACCTTGTCAGTTCTGGCCCTCCCTTTTACTGGGACCTCACCTCTTTAAATACCCCTCTGAAACCAACCCCCACACTCATGCATCTGATGAAGCGGGTCTTTGCCCACAAAAGCTTAAGCTCCAAAATATCTGTTTGTCTATAAGGTGCCGCAAGACTTCTTCTTATTTCAGAATAGCTATTCCAAAATAGTTTATTTTGAAATAACGCTGCTACACACTAAGGCTGGGTCTACACTTGCCCCTTCCTTTCAAAAGGGGCATGTCAATGAGCATGTTCGAAAGATGTTAATGAGGCGCTGCAATGAATATGCAGCACCTCATAAGCATAATGGCGGCCACGGCAATTTTTCGAATCACGTGCCACCCAGGGGAGATGGGACCTTCTGAAAGGACCCCCCCAATTTTTGAAAGCCCTTCTTCCTATCTGTGCTATTCCTCATGGAATGAGGTTTTCCTATTTCAAATAAGCCAACTGCTATGTCAAAATTATTAATGGAATGTATTGTCAAAAGGGCAATATGAGTTCTAATTGAGTTTACCTTCTTGCTTATGCTCAGTTTCTTTTCCATGTCACAAATAAGATACTGCTGTTTAGTTTAAATAGATAAATAATGTAGGAGTGTTATGTAAGAAGCAGATATATGTTACTGCATTGTAAACTCAGTTAGATATAAGTTAGTGAGCACAGTATGATTGTGACCCTTCTACCCAGAAGAAATACAGAAAACCCTCAAAATGCATGATTTTGAGTTGTGCTTAACTCGCATTAATGCAAGTTATGTGCAGCTCAAAGTCCTGCTCCCCTCGGACCTGGATGAACCCCCCAAGGCACATGTGGCCTCAGCTTGCCCCACCTCCATTCCACTCACCACCTACGCATGGCTCTGGCTCACCCCACCCCTGCACCCATCTCCGGCTCTGGTTCTGGCTCCGGCTCAACCCTCTCCTGCGCCCTCCCCTAGTTCAAACCACCACACGTGGCTCCGGCTCCATCCTCCCATCCTACTTGAAACCCCTGCTCCCCCACGGCGTGGCTCACCACCTGAGCAAGGCTCCAGCTTACCACCCCTGCTGCGCATGATTCCAGTTGAACTCCACCCTCTGAACCTTTGCAGCTCTTACCCATCCAATGCTTAACCCCACTGCCCCACTCCCATGGCCCTAATCCACCACCAGGTTTAACTGTCCCCAGCTGCCCCCCCTCTCAATCCAGGATTTACCAGACAAAAGGAACTCGAGGTGTTCCTGCTGCATGCCCAGCTGCAGAATGTGAGTTCCACTGGGGAAGAAGATGCCCCCAACTTACAAGAAATTTGGGTTACGTGGGGGTGCATGGGAATGGAACCCTCGTGTAAATTGAAGGTCTACTGCTACTGTACAGTATTCTGAAGTTGCTCTCAGTAAGAGTTATTTTACTGGGCTTGGCCAATTTGGAATGGGAAATACAACCCATTTCCTGGGTACTGCATATTGCTTGGACTGGGTAGGAATGTGCTGAGATTTAAATACCAATTTATTCAAGCTCTCATCATGCTTCTAGCAGGCAACGCCAGGTTTGCATTTCTTGCCATATTTTGGGATGACTTCTTCCCACTGTAAATAATTTACTGCCCAATAAAGCTTCTTTATGCCAAGCTTCTCCAGACTCCTAATTTCTGGGTAAATTAAATGAGCTTTCTTACTGTCATAAACAACAGTTTTTCCAGAATCTCTCTGTCATTATCAAAGCAAGAACAGTTTGTCCCATTCTGTGCAGACAGCAGTAATCTTCTGTGCCTTTTGGTTCCAGGCTCAGTACTGGCACTTTTTGCTGTTATGAGCCATGTTATTTTTTCTTCTGCCATTTTAAAGTGACATATGATTTTAGGAAACTGCATAGTTTTCATCTGATAGCTCCTATTTCAAACATCTGTTAGCCAGTGGCCTGAGTCCATAAGTACTAGATCTACATGGTTAAAATTGTTTTATAAAGAAACAAGCAATGCTTTTAATAAGACACTTCTGCCACTGTTACTCACAGCATGTGATGCCACATACTGGCTATGTCTACACTAGCACACTATGTCAAAGTAGCCTATTTCAAAATAAGAACATTGAAATAGGCTACTTCGATGCGTATCGTCTACACATCCTCTGGGGCTGGTGCCGTCGATGTTCAACATTGAAGTAGTGACGGGGAGTGTCAAAAGGAGCTGCCCTGGAAGGAAATGCAGAGTGTCCACACACAGAACTGCTCCCCATCGAAATAAGGGGTCAGCAAAGCCTGCAGACAGGGTCACAGGCTGGACTAGCCCTTCTGGGGCAACAGCAAGCCACTCCCTTAAAGGGCCTCTCCCAGATGCACTCAGCTTGCACAGCACGAGGTATGCAGAGCCGACACCCAGTTGCAGACCCTGTGCACACAGCATGGACCCCCAGCTGCAGGAGCAGCAGCAGCAGCAGCCAGAAGACCTGGGCTAGGGGCTGCTGCATGCGGCGACCATAGAGCCCCGCAGGGGCTGGACAGAGCATCTCTCAACCCCTCAGCTGATGGCCATCATGAAGTACCCCGCCATTTCAAGGTAGCGGGACATGGATCATCTACACACGACCTACTTCGACGTTCAACATCGAAGTAGAACACTATTCCCATCTTCGGACAGGAATAATGATTTCAACATCTTACCATCTAACGTCGATTTCAACATCAAAATAGTGCACGGCATGTGTAGACGCAACACGTGCTATTTCGACGTTGTGCCAGCTACTTTGAAGTAGCCGGCTAGTGTAGACGCACCCACTGTGTGACATCCCACTTAATTTTCACATAACAAATAAAAAATATATGGTCAAATAAATTATGTAAAAATCATTATAAAATGGCAGATATGGGGGCCTACTCATGGAGTAAGTACTGTCCAGAACAAGGACAGATGGCAGAACGGGACTCTTAGGGTTAAACTATGATATATCCCGTTTTGGTAAATTGATTGTTTATTACTGTTTTATTGCATTGTTATGTCCCCATACTCATTTCACAAAGGATCTGAGTGCTACAGTTACAGAGCTTGTAGTAATTCATGCTTTTAGTTTCGGCATTCTCTGGTTCTGTCTTTGGTATTGGCCAAGATGGTGGCATTTTGAGGATACTTAGAGCTTCATTGCTGCAGAAGGACAACCAGCTGGCATTCTCCTATAGCTCTCCAGTTACACTGGAGAAAGTAGCACACTCCACTCCCTTGGTTCCCTGGCTGGCACATTTAGGATGGGAGACGGAACAGTGGCTCCACTTAATTCCCATCCACTCTTTTTTCAGTTGATATTACCACAAGGTCCTCTAAAGTTCCAAATCTTGCAGTGTACCACAAATTTGAACACATTGGACTCCTTTTGAAGAGGCTAGGCTCTATCACCAGAGCTCTTTGAATTTGTCCTCTCCATTCTGTTTGTTGGTCTTTGGTCAAAGATAAATTAGTGGAAACCAAAATTGGTGGAGAAAGGAGATGGGCAGAAAGCAGTTGCAGGCTGATGCCAGAAAGGAATTTCAGGAGTATGAAATAAATTATTTATGTGCCTTAAGTCTTTCTGAGGGTTACAGACTTCATTTTTCTGGAAGTTCAAAAAGAATGTCCAGGAGCCACTGTAAGCAGGACCATCCCTTACATGAGATATGAAATACGAGGGCTGCTGTGCTCCCTGGATTGTCACGTAGACAGTGGTTTCACTGAACAGCTTTGAGGCAGCAGTGTTCTCTTTTCTCTAGTAGTCATCAGCAGTATCATCACAGATTTAGAGAGTCATTCTGGGCATGTAAGAACACGAGTGCAAAAGGACAGCCATACTACATCAGACCAAAGGTCCATCTCACCCAGTATCCTTTCTTCATACCATTGCCAATGTCAGGTGCTTCAGAGAGAATGAATAGAGCAAGCAATAATCAAGTGACCTATCATGGTAATGTGCTCCCAGCTTCTGATAGTCAGAAGCTAGGGACATTCAGATCATTGGGTTGTATCCCTGACCATCTTGGCTAATAGCCAAAGATAGACCTATCCTCTGTGGACTTACCTAATTCTTTTGGAGCTCCAATGTAGTCTTGACCTTGACAACATCCCTTGGCAGTGAGTTTCACAGATTGTTGTATGAAGAAGTACTTCCTTTAGTTTGTTTTAAATCTATTCATTTAATTGGATTACCTCAGTTCTTGTGCTATGTGAATGAGTAAGTAAATTTCCTTATTTACTTTCTCCTCACCATTCATGATTTTATAGACCTCTTATATATCCGGGTTAGTCATCTCTTTTTCCAAGCTGAACAGCCCCAATCTCATTAATCTCTCATCATATGGAAACTAATTGAGACCCTTAATAATTTTGATGCCCTTCTCTGTATCTTTTCCAACTATGAGATATTTGGTTTGAGATAAGCACTGCAAAACCATATGCAGTATTTAAAGCAGGGGCAGGCAAACTTTTTGGCCTATGAGCCATTTCTCGGTATGGAAATTCTTTGATGGACTATGACTGTTGAAAGAATCGGGTGTTTGAGTGCAGGACTCCCTCTGAGGATGAGAGCTTTCATTGGAGGTGTGAGCAGGGCCATCCTGTGGAGGGGACAGGAACTCACCAGAGCCATCCCCTCCTGCCCCACACACAGGGCCTGAGGCAGACCACTGCCTCACCTCAGGATATTCCCTTTCCTCAACATACAGCAGGCTGAGAGGGAAGCTGGGCACAGCATGGCACGATGAAGCAAGCTGCTACTCCTGCCACCCACATAGTAAGTGTAGGGGGAGGGAAGGCAAGCCCTGCTGCTTCTGCTGCCCAAGTCTCAACCCCAGAGAACCTCCTCATCCCTCCCATCTATAGGCCTCAGCAGGGCCCCCAAAAGTGTGTGGCCTTGGGCAGTCACCCCAGTTTGTCCTATTGACAGTACAGCTCTGGGTGCAAGCTCTAGCATGGAGCCTGAAATGAGGAGTTTGGGATGCAGGAGGGTGCTTCAGAATGGGGCTGAAAGAATCAGAGGGAAGGAGGAGGATCAGGGCTGGGGCATGGGAGGTCAGAGTGCATGCTTCAGGTGGCACTTACCACTAGCAGTTCCCAGAAAGAGGAGCATGACCCTCCTCAGCTCCTATTCAGAGCCACGGACAGGTGGATCTGCATGCTTTCACATTCACAGATACCACTACCACAGCTCCCATTGGTTGGCAGACCCAGTGCTTGGGGTGGGGATAGCATGCTGAGGCCTTGGCTGTCTGAAAGTCCAAATACACTATATCTGCAGATCACCCTTGCCCACATTTTTGTTGATCAGCAGCAAAGAATTCTTATAGATTGGTGAGGCATGTTTTCTATTACAAACACAATGTTGACTCTTCATATTAATCTTTCTGTCTTTTCTTTACTGTTTTCAACCAACTCACCTGGTACTGAAGTCAAACTTATTGGCCTGTACTTACCATTATTTCCTCTGTAGCCATTTAAAAAAATTGGCATCTGTACAAGGTTTACACTTAACCCCACTCTGTTCAACCTGAGAATTAGCTCTTCCAGCTCCAAAACTCACTCCTCCAGCTGTTTTCTCACCTGACATTATCTGCTTATCCCATATCTCCACCACAGTACTCTGTCTGGATCTGCATTCATCCTCACCCCTGCCCTACCCCAGACTGTGGCTCTCCCTTTTCTAGGATACTGCCTGTTAGCCGGTGGCCAGGTAATGTGCGGTGAGGTACTCCCCTGGGTCCTAAGCAACCCAGTTTTTTTACTGTTAGAGCAGGCAGCTCCTAGCACTCTCACCCACGGCCAGGCTGTAGTAACCAAACGGTTAAAGTTCTTTTTGTTGTGCCGGCTGTGTTGCAGTGACAAAAGGGTTAACAGGGTCAGGCTCAGAGCTTAACTAGTTACAAGTTTATTTAAGCTACAGTTATAAGCGTGTGGTTACAAAAGGCTATTGTTTACTTCTTATATGCTAGCAAAGTACAGGTGTTAACAAGTTACGTTACAATCCAATACAAAGATATCTGTTACCATCTAACACAATGATATCTTGATACTAGTTACAGAGCTCTAATTCTTTAGGTGTGCACAAAAAAAGTCAGAGACCTAGCATGGGTGTATCTTACCCTCTCTGCGTCTCTCGATACCAGCGTTGCCAAGCTGGATCGGTCACTCAATTCCGCAGAAAGATGAATACGAGGTTGGGCGTCCCCAGCTGTGGACCTCGGAAGGCAATCACCTGACCCGACCAGCAGGTAGTTGGTGGAATGCACTCAAAGTTAGAGTTCTGCTGGACCCATCTTTTATACCCCTTCTGGGTTACGTATTCTCTTTCTTACCTATGGTGCCAGATCATACTGCTCTGTCTTTGTGACGCCAGTTTGTTACAAGGGCATTTCTTACTTAGTTTGCACTTGTAAGACAAGAGATAAGCAATTTAGGAGTACAGGACATTCTTTTGTGTGGGCGGGGCACGTCCCCTTCTGGGTGATTGTGTGTGTGCATCATATTGATCAATGCCAGCTGGGGTGATTTCTGAGGGTCCCCGCCCCTCTTGTTGACAGTCTGTCCTGTTAGCCTTCCATCTGTACTTTCTGCTTCTCAGGGTCACGATAAGCTGGCATATCTGGGCCTCAATGAGGGCATCAAAGACTGTGCTGTCAGCAGCCATTTCCGTGCCCTGTGTGCTCATCGGTGGGGGTGGGCAACGAGCAAGCTGGCTTGTAAGGGGGAGACTTTGTCTGGCTACACTGCCCTACTACAGCACGCTCTTCAGGCGTTCTTCCCTCCTGAGTAACCAGTTACTCATAAGCCCACTACTTGCCTCAGTGACTGCCATCCTTCCTCTAGGCCCTTCTTTGGGGGCAAGCTGTAGTCAAACTTGGCCACATTAATAATGGGCAAGTGGGATGGACCTGCTGCCTATTCCTACCCTTGGGCTCTGTCTACACTAGCTTCCTATTTCTAAGGGAGCATGGTAAATAGGGTGTTGGGAGATTATTAATGAAGTGCTGCGGTGCATATGCAGCACTTCATTAAGCTAATTCTCCCCTGCGGCAACTTCAAAGTGTTAAACTTTGAAGTGCCAGCGTGTGTGTAACCGCAGCTAACCCAACGGTACTTGGAACTGCCTGGGGAACTTAGAAGTCCCTTTACTTCGAAGTACCGGTGGGTTAGCCGCGGCTACCCACAAGCCAGCACGTCGAAGTTCAACACTTCGAAGTTGCTGCAGGGGAGAATTAGCTTAATGAAGTGATGCATATGCACTGCAGTACTTCATTAATAATCTTCTGACACCCTATGCTCCCTGCAAAGTAGGGAGGTAGTGTAGACACAGCCTTGTTGTCCCTCTGACACCGTATTACTCCCTCAGGCTTTTGCAACAAGGTCTCAGACTGGGAGTTCACCAAGCCAGAGCACCCAGCTGCTCCTGCCCTTCCCAGGCTGGAGAATGACTGACTTACCTCTGCTCTGCAGCCCTTTTTATAGGACCTACATTGGCCCTGATTGGTTGCCTCACTCTTTCTTAGAGGTAGCTAGTGGGAGGAGGGCTAGCCCAGTGGTTTGAGCGTTAGCCTCCCAAGCATGTGGCTGTAAGCTCAGTCCCTGAAGTAGCTGTTTAGAGATTAGAAAAAACACATTTAAATAAAATAAAATCTGTCAGGGATGGGGATAGATCCTGCTGTGAGTGCAGGGGACTGGACTCAATGACCTCTGAAGGTCCCTGCTATGAGATACATATATTTCTATTTAACTCTCTGTCAGGGCTGATTAATCACCTGTCACAGCATCACGTTTGCTATGCTATAGTCATCTGGCACAGAAGCCAATTTAAATGTTGTATGCCACAGATAGTATTTCTGAAATTTCACATTGAATATCTTCAGAAATCTTTAGTAAGTACCTGCTGGTCCTGGTGAATTCTTATTATTTATTATCAATTTGTCCAAAACCCTCCTCAGGCACCTCAGTCTTGGATAGTTCCTCAGAGCGGTCACCTAAAGAGAATGACTCCTCAAGTGTTGGGACTGCTCTCACATCCCTTACAATGAAGACCAATGCAAATAATTATTTAGCTTCTCACAATGGCCTCATCTTCTCTGAGTACTCCTTTCATACCTTCATCATCCAGTGGCTCCACTGATTGTTTGGCAGGCTTCTTGCTTCTGATATACTTCAATTATTTTTGTTAGTTTTTGACATTTATGTCTGCCTGATTATCCTCTCTACTGGCCATGCCATGCCAAATCAGTAAGATTTACCATCCAATTTTTAAAGGAGTTTTGCCTCTCCTTGCTTCTTTTACTTTCTTGTTCAGCCATGGTGGCGCTTTTTTGGTCCTCTTCCTACATTTCTTTAATTTGGAATATACATTTAATTGGAGCCTGTATTGCAGTGTTTCAAAAACATTTCCATTCAACTTGTAATCATTTTTGTGATTGTATCTTTTAATTTCAGTTTAACTAGCTTCCTCATTTTTCTGTCATTTTCATCTTTGAAATTAAATGTTGTTGTGCTGGCTTCTTTGGTGTGCCTCCTCCTCGTACCACACATATGAACACACCCTAAAAAATCTAAATAATTATACAAGCTGCCCATACATGTGTCTTATTATGGTAATCAGGGCTGAAAATCTGGCAAGAATGGGTTCTCTCATGAGACTTATAGTACTTACTGCCCGGGTTGCAACTAGTACAGCTTTTCTGGTGGCTTTTTGGCACTTCAGATTCTGACCTTGTCTGGTCCTGTAAGAAAGAATAACAACTGAGAGGGAGGAAAAGGTAATTTGTGCAATTCAAAACTCAGAAGAAGGCGCCCTTTGAGACTGTTGTTATTTTATCTCAACCAGTTGGCCCCACGTTTAATCTCAAGTTGCCCCTTTAAAACAAACTGCTCATTCAGTCTTGACGAATGGCTGGGAAGTCTGGCAGTGCTCAGTAGTTTCCATTTCACTATTGATTGATATGACAGCTCATGGCTGTAGGCACTGTGTGAATTATTTCCCTTATGCCTCGCTTTAAAACACACATGCACACACACGTTTCTTTTTGGTCATCTCTAACCCCCTTCACTACAAGATTTAGTATTAGAATTTGGCTTCTTTTTTCTTTCTCCCATTAATTTTAAAGTGACGTTATCACTCAGGACATTTGTGGCCTGGCACTCATGTTTCTCCTGTTTTAGAATCTTATTCTGTAACTGTCTCCATTAAAAAAAGAGATTAAAAAATCTACCCCATCCTTCCCATGTGGAGACAACACGAATGGTGTTAGGATTTTTTATTTTTTTATTTTTTTCTAAGATAGGTGTATAGAGAAAACTGCAGGAGTGACTTGCTCCTGGCAGCAATATCTTCACTTGGTTCTATTAATAGCACTGAATACTGATAACATATTGGTGGCACCTGTGCATATCTGATCCTTTTTCATAGAATCATAGGTTAGGGTTAGATTAGTTCAACCCCCTGCTTAAAGCAGGAACAACCCAACTAAATCTCTCCACCCAGGGATTTGTAAAGATGGGCTTTATAAATGTCTAAGAATGGAGATTCCACCGTTTCAATAGGTTACCCATTCCAGTGCTTCTCCACTCTGTCAGTGAAATAATGTTTGCTAATATCCAGCCTAGACATCCCCACTTGACACCATTGCTGCTTCCTCTGTCATCTGCTACCAATGAGAATAGCTTTACTCCATCTACTTTGGAACCCACCTTCATGTAGTTGAAGACTGCTTTCAAATCCCTCCACCCTGCACTCTTCTCTTCTGAGGACTAAATAAGCCTAATTCCCTCATCCTCTGCTCCTAAGTCATGCACCTCAGCCCCCTAATCATTCTTATTGCCCTCTGCTGGACTTCCTCCAACTTGTCCCCATCTTTTCTATAGTGGGGATTCCAGAACTGGGCACCGTACTCCAGATGTGGCCCCATCAGTTCTGAATAGAGGGAAATAATCTCTTCACTCAATCTACTGCCAGTGTTCCTACTAATGCAGCCCATCATGTCAATAGCCTTCTTGGCAACAAGGACACACCATTGACCTATATCCAGCTTCTCATCTATTATAATCAACAGGTCTTTTCTGCACAACTGCTGTCTAGTCAGTCAGTCCCCACCCTACAGGGGATTCTTCCATCCTAAGTGCAGGACTCTGCACTTGTCCTTCTTGAACCTCATCAGACTTCTTTTGGCCCAATCTTCCAGTTTCTTTAAGTTACTGGAACTTACCCTTCAGCATGCCTACCTCTCCCTGCAGCTAAGTGTCAGTCTTGCTGTGGGTGCAAACTGACCAACCATCCAGATCATTAATGACGATTGTGAACCAAACCAGCCCCAGAAACATCCGTGGGGCACTCTGCTGATACCGGATGCCAACTAGACATCAAGCCATTGATCGCTACTTGTCCAGTTTTCTAGCCAGCTTTGTACCCACCTTATAGTCCGTTCATCCAAGCCATACTTCTCAAACTTGCTAGTAAGAATGCTATGGTAGACCATAGCAAAAGCTTTGCTAGAGTCAAGATATATCACATCCACCACTCTTCCCCATATCTACAGAGCCATTATTTCATCATAGAAGGCAATCAGGTTGATCAGATATGAATTGCCATTGGTGAATCCACTTTGACTTTTCCTGATCACCTTCCTCTCCTAGAAGTGTTTCATAATGGATTACTGGAGAGTTTCCTCCATGATTTTTCCAGGGACTGAGGTGAGACTGACTAATCTGTAGTTATCTGTATCGTCCTCCTTCTGCTTTTAATGTTGGACACAACATTAGCCTTTTTCCAGCTGTCTGGGATTTCTCCTGGTTGCCAAGAGTTTTCAAAAATAATAGCCAGTAGCACTGTAATAACATTGACCAACTTTCTCAGCACATGGATGCCTTAGATCCAGCCCCATGGACTTGTGCATGTCCAGCTTTCATAAATAAAGAATAGGAGAAGTATTTAGGTATATGAACCCTCACCTGCCTCAGATTCAGAGGAAAGAAAAACATTTCAATCTAACAGGTCATTAATAGCTCTTCCAATCCTGTTCATGCACTATTTCTTAGAAGCCTTTCTATGAAAAATAAAAACTGGACATTTATTTTATACAAACTCAAATGAAAAAGACCAAACTGGTACCAGTTCTGGTGCCATGAATCACATGACCATTGTCAGTCACTAGTGCCATTGAACCCATGCTGCTGCTGATGTCAACAAATTATCTTACTGCTGGCAATTACATATACGCTGAGACATGATTATCAACCACTGAAGTAGAGAGCAAGAAGGAGTAGCTATGGTGGTTTCTAACAATAGGAGTTTGTTATCAACCACCTGATTGGAATGGACACCAAAATGAATGGCTAATCACAGAAATACAAATTACTACCATGAAGGAGATTAATATTAATCTTCAGCTCCAACTTCAACCACTCTATGCAGTCAGATGAGTTTTCCAAAGTTCCTTAAGGCTGTTGGCATTGTCCTGGTTGCAGTTCTTAGACTATTGTTTCTACTCAGAGCTCCCGCACACATACCATTTTCTTGTCCTTACTTCACAAGAGTTTAGAACATTATAAGAACATAGGACACAGATTTGGAAGGGATATTCTCGGTCATAAAGTCCACTATCCTTCTGTTGCAGGAAACTCCATCATATAGGACATGTCAATAAAGAGCAGCCTCTGTCAACAGAAGTTACTGTTGGAAGGGATTTCCTGGCAAAACTTCTGTCAACCGATCTCATCTACACATAAAAGCAGATTCAAAAAGCAATCCACTCTGTTGACAGAGAGCAGCCAGACTGCCCAGCCTTCTCTCAACAGACAGCTGAATGGGAGCTCTGCAAACAGGGCTGCCCAATGGACCAGAAGCCCTCTCTGTCGACAAAAGGGACCCAGAGCATCTGCACAGCTGTTTTGTCAACAGAAAACTGTCAACAGAAGTGTCATACATGAATGGGGAGAGGTATAACACTGCTGGCAGATGTGCCGGCTTTTGTCGAGAGACTGTTAACAAAGTGCATTTGCTGTGTAGACACTCTTAATTTTATTTCTGGCAAAAGCCCTTTCTTGCCAGGAAAAACTGCTCTTGTAGATGTGGCCACAGTCATGCAATTATTATCACCAGGAGTTGAGCCAAAGATCTGTAGAGCTAACACCTTGGTATAGTCAGAAGAGCAGGTTGAAAGTTTTCCATCAAACTATTTTTCTGTGGACAACCGGGTTTTTGATTAAATGAAAAGGTTCATAAAAGTGCCTGCTTTCTGTGGAAAAAATGAATATTTTCTTGTATAACAATGATTTTGACCAAAAACTGAAATCGTGATGGCTGCAAAAGTTGGGGCTTTTTTTTTTCAATTAAAAGTCAAAACCTTTTGCGGGGGAAAAAAAGAAGGCCAAACAGATCTACTCTACAGCACTATGTCACCAAACTGGCAGCAGTGGCAGACTCGTTCACTTCATTGATCAGAAACAAAAGAATAACACACTGACCACTGGAGTCTTCAAAATCTAAATCTAAACCAAAACTTGTGTTCAACACATCTAATATTCAGTTGCAGTAAGCAGGGTTGATGGGAAAGGAAATCAATGTGGAAAACTGTAATGTAGGCTAGAGTAAAGAATAGCAGCTAAAAATATCAAATGCAAAATACATCCTCAAAGGACATTTTATTCCAAATGAGCACCAGGAAACAAGTTTGATGTTCATAGAGAATAGAATTATTAACAGATGCAAAATGTAAGTATAAGTTCAGGAGATAAATTCAGCTATTGAATACAAATAGTCTTATGACAGCGTATAAGAACTTCAAAAAGGAAAAAAATCAAAGCACAGCTACAAAACAGGAAATAACTGGAGAGGAGGTATTACTGCTGAAAAGGTCATGGAGGGTTATAATAGATTATAAATTGAAAGTGAGCCAAGAATGAGAAGCTGTTTCAAAAAACCCTAATATCATTCTAGGGTGTATTAACAGGATTGTTGTACATTACACAGAGGAGTTAATTGGCTCCTTCTGTTTGCAATTAACAAGACCTCACCTGGATTCTTTTACTCAGTTTTGAGTGGTACCTTTTAGGAAGGAGGTGGACAATCTGGACAGCGTTTATAGGAGAACTACAAAAATTACAAAAGAAAATCTGTTCTGTGAAGAAAAGTTTCAAAAATATCTGGGGCACCGAGACTTGTGTAAAGACTGAATATAAATTGAGACTGTTTTAAAGAGAGTGGTGAGCAATTTTTCTTCATGTCTTTTGATGGCAGGAGGAGAAATAACAGGCTTAATCTTGCAGTAAGGGAGATTTAGGTAAAATATTAGGAAAATCTTGATAATTCTGTAGTTAAGTGTGAAATAGGTTGCCAAATAGGCTCCTTTGGAAGCTTGTGGAATGCATGTCACTAGAAGAAGGACAGATTAGACCAGGGGTCAGCACACGGGCCGATTTTTATCAGCATGCAAGGTGGAAGCTCAGCACCATCTCTGCTTCCCCATGCAGTAGGAGCTTGCTCAAAGGTGTGCCACCTGTGGATTAACAAAAGACCAGCTAATACTACCAACCACCACCTAAAGGGTAAAGCGCTATGCCTTAATTTATTTATTAATGAAGCAGTTGGAAGTAGGACTGTTAGTGACTTAAAAAAGTATCACGGGCACTTGGACCATACATAGAGGTCAAAAGGTCAAATTTTGGTACTCTGCCTCGGAAAGGTTGCTGACCCTGGATTAGATAAACACCCATCAGAATGATCTTTGTGTACGTGGTCTGCCTTATCACAAAGGGATACACTAGATGACCTCTTAAGGTCTCCTCTAACTGGAGAACAAATTTAGTGACTTGGGGACTCCAGGAACTAATCTTTACAGAGTAAACAAGGAAACTGGAAGCCATATCATTCCCCTCTGTTTAACCATGGAAAAGCTGAGATGTGCACTAATGCTCCTAACTGGCAAGTGACTCCATATCGAACAAGAACTAACACCATCCCTCTGCATAATCATCAACTTTTATGGGTTTTGCAGGGGCATGGTCATTCAGATGTGTTGGTGTGAGATGTAAACCAGCCTATGTGACATCATCCTATCAGGCACCAATAAACCATCACTAGGATTAGTGCTGACTCTACAGACAGTCTCAGATTACAAGTAGCTCTGGTTTGGGCATGAACAAGGAGGACTCCACATTTCCAGAAGTAGGAGGCCATGGTGCACAGAGATGGGTTCGGCCTGAGATTTCCGCAGTTCCCCACCATACGTATCTATGGAAATACAGGCTTTTGGCAGACCTTCTACTCCCTACACAACCCGGTGATGATTTAGCTTGGTCCTCACATGAATTGTCAAGAGTACTACAAGTGGCAGAGATGCTAATGTAAATTTCACCTATCTGATGAAGAGTTGGTTATAGAGCTGTGTCTGTCTTCTCCGGAAAAAAAAAAACAGAGGCTTTGTTTGGTGTCTCACTGAGACATGCATGTTTTGGAAAATTGCCTGCTAATCATCTCTTCAGAGTGACTATGGCTACATCTACACGTGAAGCCTACATCGAAGTAGCCTATTTCGATGTGGCGACATCCAAATAGGCTATTTTGATGAATAACGTCTACACGTCCTCCAGGGCTGGCAATGTCGATGTTTAACATCGACGTTGTGCAGCACCACATCGAAATAGGCGCTGCGAGAGAACGTCTACACGCCAAAGTAGCACACATCGAAATAAGGGTGCCAGGCACAGCTGCAGACAGGGTCACAGGGCGGACTGAACAGCAAGCCACTCCCTTAAAGGGCCCCTCCCAGACACAGTTGCACTAAACAACACAAGATCCACAGAACCGACAACTGGTTGCAGACCCTGTGCATGCAGCATGGATCCCCAGCTGCCGCAGCAGCAGCCAGAAACCCTGGGCTAAGGGCTGCTGCAAACGGTGACCATAGAGCCCCACAGGGGCTGGAGAGAGAGCGTCTCTCAACCCCTCAGCTGATGGCCGCCATGGTGGACCCCGCTATTTCAATGTTGCGGGACGCACAACGACTACACGGTCCCTACTTCGACGTTCAACTTCGAAGTAGGGCGCTATTCCCATCCCCTCATGGGGTTAGCGGCTTCGACGTCTCGCCGCCTAATGTCGATGTTAACATCGAAATAGCGCCCAACACGTGTAGCCATGACGGGCGCTATTTCGAAGTTAGTGCCACTACTTCGAAGTAGCGTGCACGTGTAGACATGGCTTATAAGTGCAAAGTGTCAAGCAATACAGCTTAAAATAAGTGTGGTTTTAAAGAAACCTAGGTAATATTCAAATAGATAGACTGAGCGTCAGAAACCAGTTGATGATAGTAGAGGTTTAAAAAATTATTGGATGGCTGAATTTGCTAGGGAATAATCATTGTGGGATAAAAAACTCATGGTTAGGACAAGCCAGTGATTCAGGGAACGCTTTTCCATTAATCCCTATTTTCCAGTGTCAATTATTAACCTATTTTCAAATTATATTTAGGATGTCTTATTTAACTTTGGATCACACTGCAAGGCAGTTTGCAGAGTCTTCACTGGAAATAAGTCACACCAAATCAAATATATCAAAACAAAAAAGCAGTCATGTAGCACTTTAAAGACTAACCAAATAATGTATTAGGCGATGAGCTTTCGTGGGACAGACCCACTTCTTATATAAATATCATTAACTTGAATGGAATATTATCTGGGTACCAGGCTGTATTTAAAAATACTTACTTTTTGCTTTTGGGCAATTTTCATGTTTAAATATAATTCCTTTTAATTCTTTGTCTTCAAGCTTTAAGGCTGACCAAGATGACAGCAAACCTTTGCTAAGTTTTCACTGTGAGAGCTTTTAGTACAAATGTTTCTATCTTTAGTATTATATCCATTCCATTAACCTAAGTGAAAAGGACCATCCATAGCTATCTTTTCAATATTTTTTTTCCTGGGCAATTGTGTTATTCAGTGTGTGAACTGATATTTATTGCTTTTTTTTTTTATTAAATGTAATGTCACAATGTGGTATCTATGTATATTTCTCAGCTTGCAGAGGGACAAATGCAAGAGAATAAATTCATGTGATGTGTCAAAAATAGTAAACCAAAATGAACCATCTAAAGCAAAACTAATTGCTTTAGGGCTACTATAGTTACCACATGAAATTAGCCTAAGAGATAGAGGTTTAGCACCAATTTACCAAATTGTTAAGGGCTGTGCTTAAAACCTCAATAAGATTACCAAAGAGATTAATGAGCAGTTGAGAAATGCAATGGTATGTCTGAAGAGGAGGATGTTTCTGTACGCAGTTTTGTGTGGGACAAGCTGCTGTGTTGATGATACTTCCTTTGGATTCCCTGTACTGTACCAAAAGTCATCAAGTGCAATGAAGAGACATTTCATACAGAATAACAGGACGATCCATTGGGATTCTCATCGTAGGACTGTCCTACTCACTTTGTCAAATGAATGTGGAGTAAAGTAGTTAAAAGGTGTTTGCAGCATGTAATCGTGATGACTAACACATTGTTAATGTAGATCACATTTGTGGCTTACACACAGTTTTGTAACTGATTATTCCTGCTCTGTACAGCAAGGCCTACCAACCACCGACCTTCAGAAAGCTCTGTCTCCACTGGCTCATCAGCCAGCAGTTTTGGCAGCGGATATAGCATGGATAGTGAAGGAAGTAGCGGCACCACAGGGGAGAACAATCTGTTTCCTATTCCAAGAATGTAAGGCTTTTTCTTTAATACACGGTGTTGTCCTGACAGTACTATGTACAGCACTTGAACGACTCAGAGCTCCTGATAAGTCATTTCTTCCCAAGACTTGTGTGACATAATGTAACAGCGAATAGCATTTAATCAGATAGACTCTTGTCAGAGTCCTGCATTTTCGACTGTTTCACAATTAGAAATATTGAAGCCCACTACATCTATAATTCTGCATTGTAAACTAATTGCTGCAATCCAGTAGCAACCTCATCCTGTTTCACGCACATTTATAGAGATGGGCTTGTGACACAAAGAGCTCATGGAGAACAGAAATTCTGCCAAATTTGGGCATGTTCAGTTTGTTTGCTTTTTACTTAGGGCCCATGATAGACATGGGTGCTGAGAGCAAAGTTCAGATCTGGCTCCAAACTTCCCCAAAATTTGAGAGTTTGAGTGCATACTTTGGTTTGGCCCCATGTCTGTATTATCACAGCAGTTTGAGGAGGATTCCTCTAGCCAGTCCCAATGCAGGGTTTCTCCACAGTCTAAGTTTCACCAACAGGAAATTTACTCTGATTTTAGAAGAGTAAGCTTTATTATTATTAATCTCAAGTTATAACCCTTATGTCACGCCAGATAATTCCACCCCCTTGACCTCATGTTAGCACTCCTCTGGTTTGTTTTTAAACTCTGTCTGGTCCATGAAACGTTTGCTGGTAGCCTTTAGCATTAGCCTGCTAAACCCAGGGTTGTGAGTTTAATCTTTGAGGAGGCCATTTAAGGGTCTGGGGCAAATAGATTAAAAAAAAAAACTCTTGGGATGGTTCAAGGTCCTGCTATGAGTTCAGGGGACTGGACTTGATGACTTCCCAAGGTCTCTTCCAGCTCTATGAGATGTGTATCTTTTTTGAAGAGCTATCTGATCATGCTAAGCTAGTTAGGTATATTTATCCTCATCTCTGCAGCACCCACTCTCATCACTGCTTGGTACTAAGTGTCAGTTAATGCTGCTAGGAAGAGTACTGGCTGTGGCTTGACTTTATATGGTCCTCTTCAGAGGGGAGGACTAAATCTGGGGCTGTCTGAGACTTAAGAGCAACACATCACTGCCATTGCTGGAGAGCACTGTGGACCCTGAACATCTCACTTTGGTAGAGAAACTCTGATTTCCTTCAGCTGTGACTCTGATCCCCTGTTTCCAAGTCAGACCCACGCTTTGGTCAGTGCCAGCATGATCAGCCAAGTGCTGTGCTGGAACCATGCTGAGTAATGAGCCTTTTCAAGTAAATCTTCCTTTCCTGTGCCTTTTCCCAGCAGGCTATGGTCAGTTCTTGCTCTGCATGCTTACAATCTAATGCACAGGAGACAAAAGCAACTGTTTTAAGGGTCCTTAAATTTACATTAAAAAATTGTCCTAGAGTTTGTGACATTCCAAAGTACTTATCCTTTGTTGAAATGCAGTGGAATGGTAAATGACTGTAATTTATTAGATGCTAAAAAGCAAAAGAGCTATCAGTCTTATTTTTAAGTTTCCCCTTCAACAACTAGGGGGTTGGGAGGACAGATAAGGAATGAGCTCAGGCTGTAAAGTTCCAGCTGATTAATTTTTATTGAATCTTTCACTCATCCTTACTATAAATGAAGACAAATTGTACTTCAGGGGAGCCCAAAATTATTTTAATTGTATTTTACAACCCAGATGCATAATTAGTTGATGATGGTTCCTAAAGATAAAATATAAGTTCATGGAATGTTAGGGAAGCTTCAGTTTTAAAGCAAACTTATTTTGGGCCTAGCGCTGCTGGCCATTTGAATATATAGCTAAGAAAAAATTTAAATAATTGTACTATGGGAATTATTTGATGAGGTAGTTAATCAGAAGCATGTTGTTTCAGTTGTTAGACATTGTTACAAGTGTCAACGGAATCAAGGGAAATTAATAATCATATAGCAATTGGAGAAAGTGGTTTATTAAGTCCCGACATTTGGTGGGTCTTTTTTTTTTAAATTTCTCTTTATCAAAATTGTTAATATCGCTCACACTAAATCCTGCTGGAGAATAGGGGCCAGATTCTTCGCTCCCCAATGCATTGTGTAGACTTTTACACCAGTGCAAAGTGAGTGTAAAATGCTACCAAAGCAGAATGGTAAATGAGTACATAAGTTGCAGACAATCTGACTCTGTGTACCAATAATTCTCTGAAGCTTATTTGCCATACTTTTTAATAAAGCTCATCCTGAAAAAAAATACTTTGTTAGGCAATTAAACTGTAATAAAAATTGTTAGTATTTACTATTTTTCCTTTTTCCCATCAGTTTATTATTATTATTATTATTATTATTATTTTGTCACATACAAGGACAACTTCATCTAAAAGTGTAAAACTTAAGTGCTTGATCCTCAGCTGGTGTACATCAAGACTCTTCCATTTGACTATACTGGAAAAAAGCCAATTTACACCAATTGATGATCTGACACGACATCTATATCATCGTACATTGCAAGGTCTTTAAAATGTAAATTGAAAGAGTCAATTTGAAGTTGTGAAGTTTATTTTGTGCAGGATTGTAATCATGCTTCAAAGCTTACTGCTAGAATAGTAAAGGAATAAGATTAAATAAACAGCACAAACCAGATAACTAACCTCTGTCACACCTGTATAATAGAGATAAAACCTGGCCAGTATAAACCAAATGGCTAGAGAAATGAACTCTACTTATGAATCAAAGGAATTTTATCATACTGGGTATGAAATAGATGAGATCAATGTCTCAGTGTCTCATTGATGAATTCTTTCTCATGCCCAGTGAGTACAAAACAACCTTCTCAACCTAAACTGTGGTGTCACAACAGTTAGTACAGTGATTGTGCAAAAACTTGCCTTACCTTACAAATCATAGTAACGTAATTCAAATATCTTCCTGAAGATACCTTTTAATTATAAGAGCACTGACTCATGAATGACATGACCAAAAATGTAGAGAGACAAGAGAAGTGAGGTAGTATTTTTTACTGGACCAACTTGTGTTGGTGAGAGAGACAAGCTATGGACTTTACACAGTGCTTTTCTGTGGATCTAGGAAATTTTATGACAACATCATAGCTAAAGACAAGGTGAAAGAGATTGTTCTGCGTAAGTAGTTATGACATAGATCTTCAAGGACCATGCAAGGTGAAGAGGATTCTTAACACCACACTAGTCACAGTGAGGGAAAGCTGTGGAAGAGGGGGCTTATACATTATAGGCGATAGAAATGGACCATCAATCCAGTGTCTCTATTCAGGTCATAATTTTTAGTATCTAACATTATGAATGTAAGCTCCTATGCTCCTCTTCGGCATGTTTCCAGCACACACCCACACACACTCATAAGCTCCTGCACACACACACTTACACAGGTGAACTCATGCAGGTAGCAAGTTGCATAGAGACAGTGAAGGAAGCCAAAGCATAGTGGGTCCGGTGTGTCTGCCTGCAGTCATGCATCCAGGGAGATTAGCTGATTTTATGATCCTCTTGTCAGTTTGCTCTGTTGTCATCTGTAGTGCTCAGGAGCAGTCAGTAACCATCCATCCTTAGGAAAGGGGGAGGTCCTGCCTCCACAGCCAGCCGAGACTAATCCCAAGTGTACATTAGACCTTAACGTTGATCAGAGATCTGCAATTCCAGCTAGGGAATTCCAGCTACCTACAATTGACTTGCCTGGCTATACTCACTGAGAGAGGCCATTGGGAGATTGAGGAGTACAGGGGTCGACCCCTGATAGTTCAGTTTTGCATATCCACACTACATGCACGAAATCAAACCCTGGAAGATTGATCCTGATCAGGTTGATCTCTCAGGTAGTGTAGATGTACCCTAACTCCTGCAGACAGCTGATGGCAAGAACTCCCCTAAAGCTTTGCAAACATCTTTGTATATGTTTCAGTCCATAGCTTTTGTCCTTTCCCACAGTCCCAGGATGCTGTATGGCCATGAGTCATCAGCTAACAGCTGATGGGACTTTGATCATCTCTTGATGGGTCCTCTTTCTCTTTCTTGGATGGGTTCTTTCGCAGGACTCAGCTCCTATTATTATCTGGGCATCAAAGTATTTCTAGCAGCTGGTCATCCAGACAGGCTGACTTTGGGACTGATTCCATCACACCCACACCCACATTCACACTTTCCTCACTCACACAAAGGAACGCTCGCTTCAGAGAAAGCAATTTCTTCTACAAAGTAATAGTCAGATTTTTTTACAGACCTATGGTATCTATAAACAGTCTTTTACTAACTTATAATACTTAGTAAGACCTAGCACCTGCTGCAAAATAAAGCTTGCAGAAAGTTACAGAACTTAAAACCAGCAGTAACTGAAAGTGACAGAACTCACATCTGTATTGTCCTGGATTGAGTGGAAGCTTTATGCAACAAGAATTATCATAATTGATAGCAGTGTCTCAGGCATTAGATACTGAACTTCACACATACGGCTTAATTCCAGCAATGCAGCTGGGGATTCCGCCCCGCAAAAAAAAAAAAAAAAAGACCCAATTATCAGGAGACGTGTATGATTGAATAAGGACAGCTGACATCACTGATACTGAGACAGTTTCACAAAATTAATCAACAGTATCATAGCATGCACCTGTGCATGGGCTGGTTGTGCACATACCTCCCTTGGGCCAAAGGGATGTGCCATCAGCGGCATGGAACTAGCAGCAGGAGGCTGCTGTAATGCCACTGAACTGCTGGTGGGCGAGAGGGGGACAGTGGGTTTTAAATCACCCCATGACAACAGGTAGGATAGGAAATTATTGGGGTGGGGGAATGCACAGAGACCCTCACCCTCTCCCCAGAGTCCTGCCAGAGGGGGTGCCAGCTGGCCAACTAGAATACATGAGCTTGAGACCTCCTTGCCCTTAATCATAACAATCAATGGGGAGAGGAGAATTTGATCAAGAAAAAAGCTTTCCAAAGGGGTGATTACAAGTGTCTGCAAGAAAGGAATTTAACATCTCTGAAGTGACTCTTCCAGTTGACAGTGGGGCACTTGCTGTTCCCAGAAACAAGTGTTGCATGTCTAATCACATTCTCTGGAAATGTATTGCCTTTCCCTTTACTTATGAAGAATATTAGGTGCCTTTGAGGAATGTCAAGAATTGACTGTTTCTTCTCTTTGCATGTTGTACTAGTGCCCTTTCTGTTTGAGGATTTCGTTGTGCTATAGTATCTTCTCTTGAAACGTTCTTTGACAGTTATAAAACTGCTTTTTTTTTTTCAACAGAGGGAAGATGGGCCAGAATGGACAAGAAGCAATAAAGCCATCTGGAATGGGGTTACCCGATGCAGAAGGTAAAATCAAATGCAAACATTATAAAGAGGCACCTGGCCATTTATACAAAAGACTAATTGTTCATTCAACATTCTGCTTTATGAAATATTGGCCGAATCTGTGTTTGTATTACTGTCTTAAGACCCAACTCTTGGGTATTCAAAATAGGTATTTCAAAATAGAGTCTGTATAGATGGGGAATAGAGCGTATTCCGAAAAAAGCCATAAGGCATGCAGTGACTCTATTTCAATCTAGGCTCTATTGTGTGTAGACTCTTTGGCTACATCTACACCACCGAGAATTTTTTGAAAGAAGCCCTTCCAGAAGATCTCTTCCAAAAGAACTTCTTTCAAAAGAGTGCATCCACACACAAAAAAGAGGATCAAAAGTGTGATCTGCTCATTTAAAAGAGAGCATCCACACAGCCCCTGTTCTTTCGCAAGTCGAGGCTGGGATCGAAAAATCGGGTGCTATGAGGACTGCTCTTTCAAATGAAGGGCCCTGAGGAGTATCTGCACACATTTTCTTCAGAAAGAAGATTTCAAAAGAAGGTGCTCTTCCTGAAACGGGAGTGGAAAAGTGCTTTCAAAAGGAGTGCCGCCTATTTTCAATTTATTTTCAAAAGTACGTTTTTTGTGTGTAGACGCTCCATGGGATCTTTCGAAAGAGCTTCCTTCTTTCAAAAAATCTTTCAAAAGAACTTGCTGATATTGTAGATGCAGTCTCTGTTTCAAAACAGCTGAGTGCTATTTCAAAATGCATTTTGTGTGTAGCTGTGCTATTTGGCTGTTTCTACACAGGCCACTTTCAAAGAAAGTGGCATGATAATACACAGCCCAAAATATGCTAATGAGGCATGGATGCAAATTCTGTGTGCCTCATTAGCATATGGCCACATCATTTGGAGTCCGGAAGACCGTTCTTCTGGACTCTGCAACGCAGTGTAGAAGCGCGGCCCCCAGGGAGCTTCTTTTTGGGAAACTTTTGGGAAGAAGGGGCCTCCAGAAGAAGGACTTCCTTTTGGAAGACCCCCCAGGAACCACGCTTCTAAACGGTGTTTTGGAGTCCGGAAGAACGGTCTTCCAGACTCCAAATGACGTGAACTTGCATCCACACCTCATTAGCATATTTTGGGCTATGTATTACCATGCCACTTTCGAAGAAAGTGGCCTGTGTAGAAACAGCCTTTGAAAATAAGATGTTTCAAAATACCTCTTCTGGAGCAGCTTATTCAGGAATAATGGTGCTGTGTATATATAAACACAGTGAATCATGGGACATGACATCTAGCTGGGGACTTTGATCTTTGTAGGAAACTGGGAGCGTAAAGTTTTTTGTGGAAAAATATTAAGTCAAAAGTCCCAGTTTTAGTTTTTAAGATAATTTAAGTGGAAATCTTTTTGACCTGCCCTAACTAGAGAGAGTCCATGAAACTCTGTATTAAATCCCCATATGAATCTGGTCCTGAAAGATTAGTACCCTGATCTCAAGTGCCACCTGTGATAAACACCAACATCTGGAATGTTCATGGAAACAGATTGTATTTCAGTGTGCTATTCATATTGTTATTCTCTAAAGAGAATATTTAGAAGTGGTTATGGTAATATGATTCTGACTTGTGCAGTACAGCCTGCTAGTCTGTCCTGTCAAGAGATTCCAACACAAAAGATGTTTGTTTGTTCTTAAGATATTGACACTTTCCATTTTTTAATTCCTGTGCTATTGTTTTGCAGTCATCCTGTGCACTGTTTCACTCTGTTGGGTGATTAAAACTCAAACTCTAACTCTTCTCACATGTATCCTAGGCTAAGGCTATGTCAACACTACACACTTTAAGGAAGCTCACTGTAGAATTGGAGCTGTGCCATTGTAAGTTTATTGTATAATCATTCTATGCCAGCAGAGCTATCTCTCCCACTGGCATAATAAAACCAGCCCTAACAAGTGGCAGTAACTGTGATGGCAGAAAAGAATCACTCAGCAACATAGTATTGTCCATACTGGTGCTTTTGTTTTGAAACTTATGTGAACCCTGACCAACATCAGTTTTGCTGACAAAGTACTACCGTAGAAAAAGCCTCAGTATATAGTTAGTCCTCTGAAGGCGGCAGAATTACACTGGTGTGAGAGAAGAATCAGGCCCTAAGATGGTGTTAGAGTAGGTCAGCTCTAAAGGAACTTGGCATGTCAAATTTGGCATGTCACATTTAAATACCATTAAATGAACGTAGGGCTTTAGACATAGAAAAGTGGTTTCATGTTTGGGTAAGACAGCCAAGAAATCCCTTCTTCCCCTCCCCACCCCATAAGTTTCAAGACACTGATTGGACTCAGGGTATTTAAAAAATACAGGGAAAGGAGGAACAGGTTTTTCAAGGTTCCTCTTCAATTTTGCTTAATCTTTGTATGTCATTAAGTTATGCAAGTATGTGATTATTTACAAACCTGTGCTTAGATATCTAAACATATCAGGGGAGCAACATAACGTATGACCTAGACTGTAAAAATGAGATAACAACCAGAGTAGTGAAAGCAAAAGCAAGTTTGAAGGCAATGGAAGAGATCTGGAAGAGCAAAATGGTCAGTTTAAGAATGAAGCTGAGCCTCTTGAAAACGTGTATTCAGCAGCATGTTGTATGGATGTGAGACATGGGTGATAATGAAAGATTTGAAGAGAAGAATATTGGCATTCGAAAGGAGTTGTTGTAGAAAGATCCTGAGAATAGGATGGATACAGAAGGTCACCAACAAGGAATTATATAGGATGATACAGCCCAAAGAGAACCTACTGTAGAAGGTTATACCACGGAATTTACAGCTACTTGGGCATATTTGCAGAATGAAAGATGAACAGATGGTATTTGGCATAATGGACGGGTTCAAATAAGAGAGGCAGCCCTCACAGAGAATGGATAGATGATGTAGTAGATTGGTGCAGAGCTAGTCTACAGAAACTAAGCCACTCCGCACTGGACAGGGAAAGATGGAAGGAAAGAGTGAGAGAGGCATCAGACATCAACAGGTGCTGAACCCATGGTTGTTGATGATGATGATGACTTAGATGTCTAAATGACCAAAATTAAAGGTGTATAGATCACTGCACAAGAAAAAGTGTGCAATTATCTGCACCTCTAATTTTGCATACAAAAATAAAAGAAGAAAGGAAACTTTAAGATTAAAATATGATCCTTAATGTCCATTACAGGATGTGGGTCTCTGGATTACACTTAAAATGGGCTTGATTTGTTTTACCATTCTGGAATTAATAATGCCTTTGAGTGAGCTCTGTGATTCAGAGAACAATATAGGGCAGGAATCAGATACATGGTAAAGCTAGGTACATTTAGGCTTACTTGAGATGTCCCATCCTTCTCACTGAATTCATGTTCTGTGTTTAGAAGGTTTGAAAACTACATCCAGATCCTGATCCAAATTTTGTGACTTGGATCTGTTTCTAATATCCAATAATATCAATGCTCAGAAGCCGTGTTCCCTCTAGTTGTTTTCCATTCATTGGGCAGAATAAATTGTATTATGTGCAACAAGGCATGTGTGGATTTGCAACACCAACAGAAGCACATGCTGCCCACTGTGGGTGGCTGTGGGTTCTCTGCTAATCAGCTGGCGGCAACTCAGTCTCTCCTGGGTGGCCATCCAAACGCTCAGCTTAGAGGGCACACTGCTTAGAAGCAGTGCTTAGTTTGTGCCAGGGTTGAGCCTCAGCCCCACTAGGGGTAGGTGTTCGTCAGCCCAGCATCTCTGGGCTTGCCACATCAGTTATGAAAGTAAAAATAATTGCTTGAGACCTGGCATTCATTCCTTTCACTACAAATTAAGCACTGCTCAGAAGGAAACAAACATTTCAGATAGATCAAGTTGTCATTCATAAATGTCCAGGTTTATCTTGTTCTTTCACTATATATATATATATATATATATATATATATAATCCATTACGTAAGATAGTAATGGATTATAAGACGTAAGCCATAGATAATTTCTAGGAAATTCCTGTGTATCTTCCCTAATTTTGTTATTTGATAAAATTTAACCAGTGAAAGAACAAGATAAACCTGGACATTTATGAATGACAACTTGATCTATCTGAAATGTTTGTTTCCTTCTGAGCAGTGCTTAATTTGTAGTGAAAGGAATGAATGAATATTTGTCCATATTAAAATAAGCAGTGCTAGGTGATAGTGCATTTAGTTAATTTTTGGTAGTGTCTACACATGATGCAGTTTGATATTTGATTCAGAACAGCTGGACTTTAAAGAGGACCAACTGTAGCTTAGCAAGCTTGATGTTAAAAATCAATTACTCTACTTTGAAATGGATTTATTCTCTATTTTTGAAGTTTCCTAAAGTAAAGAGACAGCTGGAATACACTGATGACACCATAGTAGACTGAGTGGACTAGAGACTGTGCTACATCCTCTGAGAGACACAACCAAAGATAAAATTCCACTCCCCTGTCAGCTTTTCACTTGCTTGGTATTTATCTCTAGTGACAATACAAGTTTCATATCCATGCCAATGGATTATTGTGATTCTGAAAACTGTTATCTCCCATGGGAGTTGGAAGATAGCCTGATTCAGTGTGCAAATACTGATTTGTTTACTATATGTAAGGATATAAGAGAGGGAGAGGGAGAATGTATAACTCTCCTGACTACCAAGAATGATCCCCAATAATCCCAAGTGTCCTGAATTAAGGTCTTATTTTAGTTTAACAAAACTTTATCTATTATTTGCTATAACCAAATCCCAGCTCCATCTCTGTCTTGTAACACATTGATTGGCAACACACTGAGCCAGTGAAACACCAAAACAGAAGTATCTGCAAGCTCACTGGCTGATTCTGCTATGGCAGCTGATTCTAGCATTGTCGAAAATTTACCCCTCATCAATTAATACTGCAAAGTCCACCCTGCACAAAACTCCTTTTGATGGTAATGAGAGAAAGTTTGTTACAGAAAGCACTTTCAGATGAAGGGCAAATGGCAGGCATCTTAAGCTTCTTTTGGAATGGTTTTGTACATGAGCATCCAAGTTCTGTCTAACTTCCCTGTGGCAATTTCCATCTAGTATTTGTTACCTTATTTCCACTAAAGACCACCCCAGGGTTACATGTACATGTATTTGGTAAATGCCGCTATTGGATTAAGGGAAAAGGGGAAACTAGCTTTCAAGCACACACCCACACAAACACACTCATACCCACACAAACACTTATACGCACACTGGCAAACTCAAGCAGGTGATGAGTAGCATAGGGACAACCAAGGAAGCCAAGTCATAGTGGGCCCAATGGGGCAGCAGTCTTGAATCTGGGGTGGCAAGCTCATTATATGACCCCCTTGCTCTCTTGTCGGCTTGTTCTCTTGTCGGGAGCAAGTGTAATACTCAGGGGCAATTAGTACAATCCATATTACCTCCCCAACCACCTGAGACTAACCCTGGTGAAGTGGGGATGGCAAGAAGAAGTCCTATAGCTTTGCACCCATCTTTTTATATGTTTTAGTCCATAGCTCTTGAGTTATCAGCTAACAGCAGTTGGGACTTTGATTTTCTCTTGATTGGGCTTCTTTCTCTTTGTTGGGTGGGTTCTTTTGCAGGGCTCAGGTCCTATAATTCTCTGGCCATCCAGGTGCTGCTGGCAGCTCGTCATCCAGACAGGCTGGCTTTGGGGACTGATTCCATTGTGCACATACACACACTTCCCCCCTACATTCATACTTCTAAAGGAAATTGCAGACACACCTAACTTTCTAACAGCCAGGATATCTTACAGACATAGTATTTATAAGCAATTTATTACTAAATTATAATACTTAGTACAGAACTAACATCTGCTACAAAACAAGGCTTATGAAACAAAATATAACAAAGCTAAATCTATAAAACAAAGCTACTATTACAAAGCTTACAGAAATTTTTGAACTTAAAACCATCAATGACTGAGGTTTACAGAACTTACATCTGCATTGTACAGGACTGAGTGGAGGCTTTATACAATAGTATTCACAACTATCTATGGTGTTAGCAGCAACTACTGTGAGCCTGAGTGACAGTGATATATCTGCACTATTTGCTGGTTTCCAACTGTCTTAAACACCACAGGTACATCAAACCATTGGTAATGCACAGGGTTTTTTAAAACATCATGGTCTGATCTCAAGTATTTTTCTTTAATCAATAGAAGCTTATAGTTACTATCCATGTGACCACTGATTTGACCAAAATGGATGTTGATCTAACACTTGAAATTGAAAACCAGCCAACCTGAAGTATTACCAATACTGTCTACAGCTGTGATGAAATAGGTATTTTTTGTTTTTGTTTTAAATTCATCTCCAGGAGTGCAGCACAAGAGAAAATATCCAAACCCTCTTAAGATCTTACTTCAAGAGCTCTATGAGGCAAGGGAGAGTGTTCTTTTTCATAGTAGCAGTCTATGGGCTTATTGTGCTGTCCTTACACTGAGCTAATGAGCCTATTTGTGGACTAAAACACTACTCAGAATGAGTAAACAGGGCAGAATATGGTATTTAATCAGCAAAAGATCTGTATGAAATAGGCACTCCCTGTTTTATGCAGTACAAAGGGGTTTTTTGTTGTTGTTTTTTATACCTAGAACTTTTCAAAGTTACATTTTAAAACAGCCTTTTGATATATCACTATTATGCTTTGTGCCATCAAGTCCTAACTCCTGTCTAGCATCTGAGGCTCCCAGCAGCATAAGATTAATCAATGCCAGCAATATTTAAAGGGGAAAATATCAGCAAAGATGATCTCTGGCACTGAAAAATTGCTTTGCTCTAGGGAGAAAGTGGCAAAGAGGAATAGGAAATGAGCAGGGAAAGTGTTTGCAGTTTCTCCACCTTGTGTTGACAAATGTAGTGTTCCACCTTTGCTTTTGGAAATTCTCCTTTTCATAACAAAAGGGATTAGAAATATTTAAAAATAATGGGAAATTCAGAGGAAATTATTTTAAAGTGCAAGACGAGCTGCCAGGATGTCTAAGATACACAGTTGAATGTCATTTTATGGCCACATAAGGTTTACCAACTATTTTCAATTTAAAATGTTTTTCAGCAAAAAATTGCATTTGCAAATAAATAAAAATAATTAGCTCTGCTTTCTGTGGGGAAAATGTATCAAAAATTAGTTTCTAAAATATTCAGTCAAAAGCCAAAATACTTTGATTTAGATATGCTGCCACAGTACCTCATGGGATGTGTAGTTTGGTTGCCTCATGTCCCCTTTCTGCTGTGTTGGCCTCACTCCCCATCTGGACTACATCTCCTGTGATGCATCATGGCTTGGTACATAAATAATGCATGACTCCAAGAAAAGTGACCACGCTGAATTGTGGGAGAAGAGGTTGTGCTGGGATACTGCTAATGCATTCTATGGTTGTCCTCTCCATTCACAGTTGACTTGCTATACATCTTTGTTTTATGCAGCATTTTTAATAGAGCTCTTAGCAATTTTGATTTGGCTTTGTCATTTGCTTGTCTTTGATGTGAACATGATGAGGTGTGACTAATTTGATTGGCTCTGGTACCATGATGATGTAATATTCAGGTTCTAAGATAAAATTCACAAACTCATAGCAAGGAAACTGGTCCATCATCTGAAACTATAGATTCTGGGAAACCATTCCTACTGAAATATTTAATCCTTTTCTTTGTAAAGGTCACTGAAATAGCATCTGACAATGCATGTAGTTCCTAAAGTCTGAACATTAGTCTGCCACAATGGGTAGTTTGTGTGGTTTGTAGTGAAAAAAAATCTATTTCGTTTAGCGGTCTCTTGAGAACACTACATTTTAACGATTTCTGCTGCTTAACCTGCTTTGCCCCACGTGCTCATCAGGTCTCTGGTGCCTTAGTTCATGTTTGGCCCAAGTGTATATACATTGTTATTCACAGAATCACTCTGATATATTCCTGAGTTTCTTTTCTCAGGGATCTGTTTATTCTGACTCTATTGGCATTATATAGGATGCTATCTTGGACTCTCACCACATTTGGATACATTTCATGTTCATGGAACTACCATCCATATTCTTCTCCCTGGGTGTCTGGCCAACTTGACAAACTGACAGATGTAAGCACTTGTAAATCTTGTCCTGGATAGTGTTTGTTTGTTTGTTTGTTTGTTTGTTTTTGTTATGGGTCATGCAATAGTCTTAGTTTCTGATTTCATGTACCTGAAGCAACTGCCTTTCTTTTGATGCCATGTTTAATACTCAAGCATTGAAAGGGAGAAAGATAAGACAGTGTAATATTCAATATATATTCCTTCCATTACATATGCTCCACTACCTCATCAAGACTTTGCTAAAAGTAGAGCTCTCTAACAGTCTAGATTTTATTATACTACATCTCCCTTTGTTGCAAAGCTATTTTTTAAATAAATTGAGTTTATACTAAGGATAAATTTGGACCAGAGGGCTGAGACTATGAGGCAAGAGGATTCTGAACTATGTTAGAAAGAGATATAGAGGGCAGGACAAAGTACCTGGGGGAAAAAAAGTACTTGTAGGTATTCTCTTTGAGCCCCACTTGTGTGACTCTCATTTGAGATGGTTGGTACTCACTCACAGTAAGTCAACTGAGCTACTTGCATGTAGTAAATGTTGCCAACTGTGACTCAGAGGGTAAAATCCTCAACTCATCCATAAAGCCCATTTTGCTAAAAGTCTATTTAAAGGAGTTGCATATTTTAAGTAAAAGGTAGATTAGTTTCATTCTGATACTATTAAAACAAAAAGCAGCCAAGTAGCACTTTAAAGACTAGCAAAATAGTTTATTAGGTGAGCTTTCATGGGACAGACCTACTTCTTCAGACCATAGCCAGACCAGAACAGACTCAATATTTGAGACACAGAGAACCAAAAACAGTAAGCAAGGAGGACAAATCAGAAAGAGATAATCAAGGTGAGCAAATCAGAGAGTGGAGGGGTTGGGAGGAAGGTCAAGAATTAGATTAAGCCAAGTATGCAGACGAGCCCCTGTAGTGACTCAGAAAGTTCCCATCACGATTTAAACCATGTGTTAATGTGCCGAATTTGAATGTAAAAGCCAGCTCGGCTGCTTCTCTTTCCAGAACGGAGCAATAATTCCTCTTCAGTCACACACATACCTTTAGGTCATTGACAGAAAGCCCCATTCCATTAAAATGTTGACTAACTGGTTTGTGGATCTGGAGTGTTTTGATGTCTGTTTTGTGCCCGTTGACCCTTGGTCTAAGGAAGTTAGAAGTCTGTCCAATATACAAAGCATCTGGGCATTGTTGGCACATGATGGCATATATGATGTTAGTAGAGGGGCATGAGAAAGTGCCTGTGATTCTCTGAGTAACCTGGTTAGGTTCAGTGATGGTATTTCCAGAGAAGATATGTGGACAAAGCTGGCAACGGGCTTTGTTGCAGGGAAAGGTTCCAGGACTGGTGTTCCTGGAGTATAGACTGTGGCTGTTAGTGAGGATCCTCATGAGGTTGGGAGGTTGTCTGTAGGAGAGAACAGGCATGTCACCCAGGGCCTTCTGGAGTGTAGCATCCTGATTAAGAATAGGTTGTAGGTCTTTAATAATTTGTTTCAGTGATCTGAGTTGGGGGCTGTAGGTGATGACCAGTGGTGTTCTGTTCTTGGCTTTTTTGGGCCAGTCTTGGAGTAGCTGGTCTCTAGGTATTCGTCTGGCCCTGTTGATTTGTTTTTTTACTTCTCCTGGTGGGTAATTCAGGTTTATGAATATTTGGTAAAGTTCTTGTAGTTTTTGGTTTCTGTCAGTTGAATCAGAGCAAATGCGATTGTACCTAAGAGCTTGACTGTAAATAATGGATCTAGTCACGTGTGCTAATCCTATATATACAATAATTCACCTTTTTTCCTGTAACAAATTACCATGATCAGAGTAGAATAACTACTTAGATTATAATAAAGAATTAATTTAGAATGATGAAATGTGCTGCAAAGTATCATCACATTTAATAAGCAATAAAGAAGTTAGAAATGGTAAGGTTATCATGAAGTGCTGCCACTTCTAAAGTTTGCCCGATATTCAACAAGAAACACAGCTAAGATTAAAATATAAAGTAAAACCAAAGGCTGAGATTGCATGAGTACCATGCAAAAGCCATGCATTCCATGTGTGGACTGAAAAAGCCCAAAATATGAAAGAGTTGTGAATAGGCTGGATCCATTGTCTATTCAGCTCAAAAAAGATGTGTTATCTTTTCGTAGGTAAAAGTTTTCTTACCCTTGATGGGTTATGCTAAACGATTAATTAAATGAAATGCATCTCTGTAAATCAAATGTAGATTTTTTTGAGGAAATGTCTGTCTCTAGAAGAAAATGGGGGAAAATGTCTTTATAAAGGGAACCAGTATTCCTTTTTCCTCCTTTATAGGTAAGATATCAGTAAAGAGATTTTGACATTATTGACAAACTGCTTTTTGCAGGCCTTTTCCCCTTTCATTTACAATAGTAGATGCTCAGATATTTCTTTTTCTTTCTTTCTTTTTCTTTCTCATCAAGTATATACAATTTTAATAACAAACTTGAAAAACTTTCAAACTTTGATTTAAACGTGCTGTCAATGCATCAGTTTACCCCTTTGTGTAAGTGAGATTATGCTCAGTACTTCAAATAGTTGTTTAAAAATAACTAGGGCTGTGTCTACACTACCTCCCTACTTCAAAGGGAGTATGGTAAGTAGTGAATTGGGAGTTTATTAATGAAGTGCTGCACTACATATGGAGCACTTCATTAAGCAAATTCCCCCCTGCAGCAACTTTGAAGTTTTAAACTTCGAAGTGCCAGCTCGCGTCCAGCCGCAGCTCACTTGCCAGTACTTCAAAGTGCCCTGGGTAATTTGAAGTCTCTTTACTCCTCAAAATTAAAAAAAAAACTTAATTAATAAACTCCCAACACCTTACTTACCATCCTCCCTTCAAAGCAGGGAGGTAGTATAGACAAGCCTTAGGTGTTTATGAAGGGCAAATTCCTATCCTCACTGAAATCAAGGGGTTTTCCAGTTTCTGTAGGGTCACTAATTTTTCCCAATGGGTTTTCAGAACCCCCAATAATCCATGAATATTGTTATTTACTAGCATGTGCTTGTTTGCATTTATGGGGCAGTAGCACCTTTCCACAAAATGGGCAATAAAAGAAAACTGGACAATGGGCTAACTTCTCCTCTTATCCCAGTGTGAACCAGAATTAACTCCCCATCAGTCAATGGAGTTGCATCAGCTGAAAACTGTCATCAGAGGGAAATCAGGCCTGAAGTGATTACCCAAAGAGATGTTCTCAGATTTCATGAAGAACACAGAACTATACATGTAAAGTAACATTCAAAAATTGGGAAAGTTAAATAAAAAATAATTGGCCAGAGGAGCGACTAAGTGGCTACAAATGATGCTTCAAGGTGAGAGGTCTGGGTTATGAACACCCATGAGATCAGACTCCATACCATTTACTATAGTATTTACACTGCTTCATGTAACAGCATTTCTGTCTTGCCCTTGCTGTGATCTCTTTCTCCCCAGGTTCTCACTGGTTTGCAGTTTACAGGGCTTCAGTGGACAGCACTTAACTAAGCAAAGTTGGTTTCACTCATGATAGCACATTCCCATTATAATTCTGATCACACATCTTGTACGACAGAATTCTCTGAGATATATCCTGTACTATGTAATTTCTCACCCCAGAGCTGATTTCAATTCTGCTACCACTTTCTTTTAGAATTCCAGTCAGAATGAAATAAAGGACAAGATTCATTAACAATTTGAACTAACAATTTGCCTAGTGCAGCATATTATCAGCAGAAGCAAAGCCAACAATTTGAATTTAATATAGGTACCTATAACCTCATAAACTTAGATTTGAGTTAAACGCTCCACCTTGATTAACTTCACAGGCCAAGCCTTTGGGCTGAATCATGTCATGTTTGAAATGTTCAGGCTCCTGGGATTAGATTGGCTCCATGAGATCTGTTCATATATTGTTCCCTGTGCTATAAACAGTTCACTGATGTTGTAACAGTTAAAAAATAAAACCCCATTTTTTTAAAATGAGAAGAGCAGGGTTAAGCTAAACTGGTGCAAGCTCAGTGTGTGGGATTCTCCATTAATCAACATCTAGCCCATTTAGCACCATGAGCTTTTATAGTCTGCAGAATAAATTTTAGTCATGTGACTCCTGGGCAGTGGATTCCAGACCTCTTCACCCACATTAGGTCCTCCCCCTGGAACTTGTCTACCAGTACTGGTCTCACATAGAGGAAGGGGAAAATAACATAGTTCTCTGTCAAAACTCCCAGTGATTTTTCATTTGTGCCAATCCATAATATCATCATCATCATGAACAACAACAACAATGGGCTCAGTGCCCATTGGTGTCTGATGCCTCCCTCCCTATTTCCTTCCATCTTTCCCTGTCCGGTGTGGAATGGCTTAGTTTCTGTAGACTAGATCTGCACCAATCTACTATATCATTTACCCATTCTCTGTGGTGTCTTCCTCTCCTATTTTAACCATCCATTATGCCGAACACCAGGTTCTTGATTTTTCGTTTGTTGTTCAGTCTGCAGATATGACCAAATACCTGTAATTTCCATTGTATAACCTCCTGCAGTAGGTTCTCTTTCGGATGTACCTTCCTATCTAATTCCTCGTTGGTGACCTTCTGTATCCATCCTATTTGCAGGATATTTCTATAACAACTTTTGTTGAAAGCTCATATTCTTCTCTTCAAATCTTTTATCACCCATGTCTCACATCTATACAAGATGTTGCTGAATACATACATTTTCAAGATGCTCAGCTTCATTCCTAAGCTAATCGCTTTGCTTTTCCAGATTTTATCCGTTGCCTTCAAACTCGCTCTTGCTTTCGCTATTCCAGTCACTATTTCCTCCTTACAGTCTAAATCATATGTTATATTGGAGCCGTATGGAGTGGATATCAGACTAATATTGTTTTGGAAGGATATCAATGACAATGTGGAGGCAAAATGTATGGAGAGTTGGGAAGTTGGTTTAGAATGAGTAGCAGTTCAAGACAAGGAGAGTATATTCATCATACACCTAGAAAGAGCGATAGACAAGATCAAGGAAGAGGTAGAAGGGATATCCAGGCATGGGATGAGAATCAATGACTTGAGGTTCGTGGATGATGTAGTTATCCTCAAGGAAGATGAAGAGAAGCTACCGAGAATGGTGCAGGTGCTAAACAAGGAAAGGAAGCGGTACAGACTGATTAGGAACATTGATACAACAGAAACAATGGTATTTGGAGAAAAGGAGTAGGAAGGATTTGGTTATTCAGTCTTTCGGAATTTTAAATCTAATCTGATCAGCCAGTCTAATAATCCCTATTCATTATAAAGGCCTGATTTGGATCTGATACTGATTTATGCAAGTGTCAATCCCTTAATTTGAGAGCATAGGGAATGCTATACCAGATCAAACACATGGTCCGTCTAGTCCAGTAGCCTGTCTCCAACAATAGGATGTATAAAAGGAAGCTGCAAGAAAAACTGCAGTAGAGAGTAATGGGATAATCTTCCACTTGGGAATTCTCCCAGTGCACAGAAGATGCATTGAAATGTAGGGCTGGAAGGGACCCAGTAGATCACCTAGTCCAGTCCCATGCATTGAGACAGGACTAAGTATTATCTAGTCCCACTGACAGCTGTTTGTCTAATCTGTTCTTAAAAGCCTACATGACAGAAAACCGAAAACCTCCTTGGCGGATTTGTTATGTACTTAACTACACCTACAGTCTGGAAGTTTTTCTTAATGTCTAACCTAGTTCTTTCTTACTGGAATTGAAGTCAGTTACTTCATTTCCTCTCCTCAGTCGTTAAGGTGAACAATATATAACCTGTTTCTATACCAGTGTTTTATGTGCTTAAAGCCTGTTATGTCCCCCCAACCCCATCATTCCTCTTATCCAGACCACCAAACACGTCTATTTTTTTTTACAATCTTTCTTCATGGATTGTGTTTACTAGACCTTTCATCATTTTTGTTGCTCTCCTCTGGACTTTCTCCAGTTTGGCCAATGATCCTTTCTAATGTGTGGTGCCCTGAACAATGCTTAGAGGTCAGTTTAAATACTGAAGCAGGTACATTTATATATCCTCAAAAAACATTTTTTCAGGATTTGTAGCTGTAATTCTTTAGTATGCTTATAAGTTCCTACTACCCATTTTTATCCTTCAACTGTTTTGGACTCAAGTATATCCTTGGCAATGATATCCATTGCTGAATTCTGTCAAAAAGCTAGTAAATGTACACAACAATGGCATAGTTGGTATCATGGAGAACTTGTGGGATACTGCATGATTGGACTATTGCTGCAGAAAGTACAGCTCAAGAATGACAGGAAGAAAAAAAGAGAGGAAGTGTTGCCTTACATATTAAAGATGTATACACTTGAACTGAGGTTGAGATGGACATAGGCAACAGACTTGTTGAAAGTCTCTGGGTAAAGTTAAAAAGTGTAATAAACGAAGGTGATTACAGACCACCTAACCAGGAAGAAGAGGTGGATGAGGCTTTTTAAAAAAAAAGCAGCTAACACAATCATCCAAAGTACAGGACGTAGTGGTGGTCATAGGGAATTTCAATTATCCTGACATCTATTGAGAAAATAACACCACAGGCCACAGATTATCTAGCCAAATCATTGAATATATTGGAGACATTTTTTTTTAATTTCAAAAATTGGAGAAAGCTACTAGAGGGGAGGCTGTTCTAGATTTGATTTTAACAAATAGGGGAGGAACTGGTTAAGAATTTGAAAGTGGAAGGCATCTTTGGTGAATGTGATCATGGATGTATTTCATGATTCTAAGGAATGATAGAAGGGAGAGCAGCAAAATAAAGACAGTGGATTTCATGAAGGCAGACTTCAGAAAACTCAAGGAGCTGGTAGGTAAGGTCTCAGGGTAAGTAAGACTAGGAGCAAAAACAATTAAAAATAGTTGGGAGTTTTTTTCAAAGGGACACTATAAAGGGTATAAGAGCACATTATTCCACTGTCTAGAAAAAATAGAAAGTATGGCAGGAGACCACCCTGGCTTAATCAGGGGCTCCTGAATGATCTAACAATCAAACAGGAGTCCTATCCAAAATGGGAAAGAAAAAGTTTAATATTACTTAGAAAAGTTAGATGTCGAGTCACCAGGGCCTGACGATATGTATCCTAGACTACTCAAGGAGCTGACTGAGGAAGTATCTGATTCATTAGCTATCATCTTTGAAAAGTCAAGGAAAATTAGAAAGATTCCAGAACGCTGGAAAAGGGCAAACATAGTGCCCATCTATACAAAGGGAAACAAGGACAACTACAGACCCCTCAGCTTAATTTCTGTGCCAGGATAGATAATGAAGCAAATAATTAAGGAATCCATCTGCAAACACCTAGAAGATAATAAGGTGATAACTATCAGCCAGCCTGGATTCATCAAGAAAAAACCAAAAACATGTCAGATCAACCTGATAGCTTTCTTTGATAGGGTAAGAAACATTCTGTTAAGGGGGAAATGTTAGATATGGCATACATGACCTTCTTTTCAATAAACTAGAGAAATGCAATGTAGATGGGGCTACTAAAATATGGGTGCATAACTGGTTGGATAACCATTCTCAGAGAAGTAACAGAGAGGAAGCCGTGCTAGTCTATACACTATCAAAAGAAAAAGCAGTCAAGTAGCACTTTAAAGACTAGCAAAATAGTTTCCTAATAAACTATTTTGCTAGTCTTTAAAGTGCTACTTGACTGCTTTTTGTTTTGACATTCTCAGAGGGGAATTGATAATGGTTTACAGTCATGCTTGAAGGATATGGCAAATGGGATCAATTTGGGATCAGGGATCAATTTGGGGACTGGTTCTCTTCGTTCATCAACGATTTAGATAATGACAGAGAGAGAAAACTCATAAAGTTTGCAGATAATACCAAACTGGAAAAAGGTTGCAAGTGCTTTGGAGGACAGGATTATAATTCAAAATGATCTGGACAAACTGGAAAAATGGTCTGAGGTAACTAGGATGAAATTCAATAAGGACAAATGCAAAGTAATCCACTTAGGAAAGAACAATCAGTTTCACACATAGAAAATGATAAATGGCTATCTGGGAAGGTAACAGCAACGAAGGGTCCTGTGGCACCTTATAAACTAACAGAAAAGTTTTTCTGTGCTCACGAAAGCTCCTGCTCAAAACTTTTCTGTTAGTCTATAAGGTACCACAGGACCTTTCGTTGCTGTTACAGATCCAGATTAACACGGCTATCCCTCTGATATCTGGGAAGGAGTACTGAAGAAATGGAGCTAGGGGTCATAGAGGACCACAAGCTAAATATGAGTCAACAGTGTGACTCTGTTGCCAAAAAAAGAAAAAAAAAGCAACCTTCATTCTGGGAAGTTAAGGGGAGTATTGGCATTTCAAGCAAGACACAAGAAGTAATACTTCCTCTATACTTTGCACTTATTAGGCCTCAACTACAGTATTGTGCCCAGTTCTGAGCACCACGTTTCAGGAACGATGTGGAGAAATTGGAGAAGGTTCAGAGAAGAGCAACAAAAATGATCTACACACAGCAAAGAAAGCTATCAGGTTTTCACATGATTTGTTCTTGACACACCCATGCTCACTGTTACTTGTCACCTTATTATCTGCCAGAAGAAGAGAGACTGAAAGAATTTGTTTTGTTTTATTTGGAAATGAGAAGTCTGAGAGGGGACACAGTAACAGCTTTCAAGTACCTAAAAGAATGTCACAAGGAGGAGGGAAATAAATTATTATCCTTAATGTCTCATGACAAAATAAGATGCAGTGAGCTTTAATTACAGCCAGGGAACCTTATGTTATACCTCAGGAAAAACTTCCTAACTGTCAGGGTGATTAAGCATTGGAATAAATTGCCTACAGAGGTGGTAGAATCTCCATCACCGGAGATATTTAAGAGTAGGTTAGATAGCCATCTGTTAGGGATGATCTAGATGATACTTGGTCCTGTTGTGAGTGCAGACGACTGGATCTGATGACCTCTTGAGGTTTCTTCCAGTTGTAGTATGCTGAGATCCTGTAATTTGTATGTGGGATTTGGTTAGCTATTACTGTATACTCAGTGTTATAAAAGATATGGAAATATCAGGAACTGTCTCAAAAAGCTCACAGTTTAAATGATACACATTACAGAGGGTTAATGTATATTTGGCAGAAAGTAACTTTTAAGTACATTTCCTTTAGTTGACAAAAATGCTAATCTGATTCCATTTGCATTTCTGAAACAACTGCTGTGCTTAACAGCAAGTGTAATTACCATTTGAGATGTTACGTTCTGCGATTATTTTATTCTAATAGGAGCCACAAGATAGTGTCAATCTATTTTTGTTAGGAAAGTCTCCAATTGGACAGACCACCTGAATATTTTGTGAAAACATGTATTTTGGGAGGCATTTAGACTCAGTGCTTTACTTCCTGTTACATACCGTGCAATTCTAAGGAAATCAACATGGATGAAACTGTGTGGCAGAGAGAAGGTTTTATCTCATCAGTGATGAAAATCCTAGTGGGTCAGAAACCCAATTTAAGCATCAAAACCAAATTCTAAGATGTTTTTTCATATTAGGAGCATGAAAATACAGTACCAATACATGATGTAACTCAAGATCCTTCCTTTAATTTCCGATAGTTGAAGTTCATATGACAGCAACCCGGGTGAATGGGCAAATCTGGCACGAGTTTATCTAAACCTTCAAAGTTTTTTGGGGAAAACATGCTTGAAGTTGGATATAATTGACCATATAAACCCCATATTATCCAGGATAAAGCCAGTGAACTGCCGTGGTCTCTGTCAGGTGTCAGATTTAGAGAAAAGAGTTACAAGGGGAGATCTGGGACCAGGAATTCACCAGAGACTGTTGCCTGCCACAGCCTCCCTCAGGGAAGACAAGCCTGACAGGGGACAATTGTGCTGATTTGCTATCAGTGACTTGCCTGCAGTTGCTGGGCAAGGCTGCTGCTGGTGGTGTTCAGATAAAACAAGGCTCAGATAGCACAGATGACTTGTGCCTCCTGATACTGTGGGAGGGGCAACAATCTAAAGAAAAGGACATGTAATTGCCCTGCATGTCTCTTGTGCCAAGTGAACTCTCCTTCCCGGGGCCCTAGCTTTCACCACCACACACTTCCTGCCCCACCACCAGAGTTACCTGTAGGGGTGGAGAGACTTTGTCCTTTTCTTACTGTGCCATGCTCTTTCTGACCCAGCATGTTTTGGCTGTTCTCCCTGTCAGGCAGGCTTGGTAGGGAGCAGGCGGGAGTTACTGGTCATGCTACTCTGACCTGGCTTCCAGGGATGGGAGCTGATCGAGATAGAAACATGCTGCAGAGGTGTAGGGAGGATAAACACATTGAAGACATTTTTTATTTTGTTTTTTTTTTACCCCAAGACATAAAAGCATACAACATAAAAGCATTCAACATTAAGGTTGATCAAGTGAGAGGCTCTCTTGTTGGTCCCATGGCACAGCAAAGAGAAATTTCCAGTACAGAGCATGTTGACTGTGGAAAAGGAAGATTGTGTTATCACAGTGTATATTTCACTAATATGCATTATACATCTTTGGTACTTATATGGCCCCTACTATTACAGTACTTGGGTGCTTCAGTCTTCAATGTATTTATCCTCCCAACACCTCTGTAAGCTAAAGAAGCGCTTTTAACCCTATTTTACAGATGGAGAATTGTAAAGGAGGTTGGCCAAAGTCACACATGATATCTGAGGGGAGCCCAAGTCCTAGACTAGTGGCCTGATCAAAGAGCCACCCTTTCTTCTCTGGTAGTATGTCCTAGTGGCATGGCCTGCTGAACAGGAGGGTAGAGTTGCTAATATCAGGAGTAGTTGGATTTCATCCGTTTAATTTTGAGGAACATTTACTACTTAACCATATCTACTGGCTAGACTCTGGGTCTCCTTTAACCTGGGAACCCCTGCGTTATTGGCGGGGGTTAGTACAAATACCTCAGAATGGGTGTGCAATGCCCAGGGCACAGACAACTTCTTGTCACTAGTTACCATGGCCCATGATCCACGAGAAGGAGCAATTTATATTGTTTTTCTGGTGCAAGGCTAAAAACAGTGAAACGTAACATGAGTTTGGCAGAGCTGTGTGACACAACATTGCGGGTAAAAATTTCATCCTGTCTTATTCATGCTAATACACATACACAATATTAGAAGCACACTGGGAATTGTGACCAAAGCTAGTGGCTATCTAAGAAATAAACTAACATGACTAACCATTTTCTATAAAGATATATTCTTCTGCTTTCCTCTGCCCCTGCAGCACAATTCACCAGTGATAAAACAGGGCTTGCTTTCATGCAGTAGTCTTAACTTGTTGATTGCACCACTGTTATATTTAAAGCTCTTTCCCCAAGGCAGTCCTTCTCTATTTTTGACAATAAAACTGATGGTTTCTGAGAGGAGCCTTTTGTGCCACTGTTTGGCTGCAAACAATTGGGTAATAATGCAACCAGTTCAAAGGAGACGTAATATCCTTTTGACCTCTCTAGAAGATTGGGGATAAAAATGTACAATCAAAGCCTAAAGCAGTAAGGGAAAAATATTCTGAAAGTGCTGGTTCTGTCAGTTGCAGACAATGCATTTTTCCTGACATGAAATCACATTTTAAAGGAGTTCATCCCAGACAATGTAGTGCTTATTCAGTTATTCTAAACAGAGTTTGTTTAGGACTTTAGAACTAACTAGTGAGGCCTACTTTCCCTCCCCATCTCCCACGCCCACCATCATTCTGCTTTCTCCCAGGTAGACATTGCTGTAATGACATCAATAAAGTATCTTGAAGACGCATCATCCTGGGCTATAGTCCATGGAGGCATTGCTAATTAAGCAAGGTCGGAGCTTCTAGGAGCATCACGAGCACCAACACACCCTAGAGATGGTGAGGGTAGTGATTCAATGGGTCATAGATATCCCTCGTAGGCAGACTGATGTCCAGGATGGCATTAGGGAGGGAGGTACACTGTTTAGCTTGAGTTACAATCTTGGAGGTAGGATTTAAAGCAAGCTCCTGCCCACTGCTGGTTATTAAACATCTCTGAGAACATTACATAATTTTTGTGTCCTGACCAGAATCCTATTTAGGTAGTTACATTGTGGTATCTAAAATTCCCTGCTTCAGTTTCAAATCAATACTATATTTTTCTTCTTCTTCTTTGGTTGTGTCTGTCTACAGCACACAGCACTTAGCTATGGCCTGTCTCATCCCAGGCTTTATACATAAGGTATTGTAGAAAATGTCTGTGTGCTGTAAGTGCAGAGGAGACAATCTACTGGACCTTGCTCTTTGATAGAAGATGAGGAGGATGGTTCTGTGGGCAAAACAGTGAGCAGATTCTTAGAAGAGATGTGGTCAATTCCAGCTCAAATGCGAGTTTTTCTGTGACCATAGGGAAGTATTTAGTAAGCTTTTTTGGTGATATCCCCAGTTCTTATAGCTCAATAAATGTTTTTTGAAAACATCTAATAGTACACAGATGCCCAGCAATTCTATATACTTGCTTAATATGCACTTTGCAGCATGTGAACTACCCTTTAGTGAAATTAAAGGTATTTCACGCCCACCTGGAAAGCCCATATGTTATGTCTACCCTGCAATTAACAACATGTAGCTGTCCATGCCAGATGACTTGGGATATTAGAGCTTGGGCTGCAAGGCTGTATAACTGCAGTGTAGATATCCAGGTATTGGACTGGAGGAGCCCTGACTCTGGGACCTTGGATAGTGGGAAATTCCCAAAACTCAGGCAGCAGCAGCCTGAGTTGGAACCCATTGACCCATGACCTGAAAGACTTAGTTCAGTATTTCTCAAACTTTTCTTTTATAAATAAACCCCTTGAAAAAAAGACATGATAAGTACCCCCCCATACCTACAGGCTACGTCTACACTAGCACACTACATCGAACTAGCCTATTTCGAAGTAAGAACATCGAAATAGGCTACTTCAATGTTTATCATCTACACATCCTCCAGGGCTGGTGCCATCGACATTCAATGTCAAAGTAGCAAAGGGGATCATTGAAAGGAGCCTCCCTATAAGGAAATGTGGAGCGTCCACACACACAAGCATTCGCAGCCGAAATAAGGGGCCTGCAAAGCCTGTGGATGGGGTCACAGGCTGCACTAGCCCTTCTGGGGCAAGAGCAAGCCACTCCCTTAAAGGGCCCCTCCCAGACACACTCAGCCTGCATAGCACGAGGTCCACAGAGCTGACAACCAGTAGCAGACCTCGTGCACACAGCATGGACCCCCAGCTGCAGCAGTAGCAGCAGCAGCAGCCAGAAGTCCTGGGCTAAGGGCTGCTGCCCACGGCAACCACAGAGCCCTGCAGGGGCTGGACAGAGCATCTCTCAACCCCTCAGCTGATGGCCATTATGGAGGACCCCACTATTTCGATGTAGCAGGACGCGGATTGTCTACATATGCCCTACTTTGACATTGAATGTTGAAGTAGGGCACTATTCCCATCTTTGGATAGGAATAGCAATTTCGACGTCTCGCCACCTAACATCAATTTCAACATCGAAATAGCATATGGCGTGTATAGACACAACGTGCTTTTTCAACGTTGTGCCAGCTACTTCGAAATAGCTGGCTAGTGTAAACTCACCCACAATCTTTAGACACACACAATTTTTTCTACCATTGCAACACATTTGTTTAAATAACTTAATTGTAACCGGTTAGTTGGAAGAAATTGCCTATAGGCAATAAACTTGCCATCGTACTCATGGTTGTGAAAAACGATAAATAAAAAAAGATGAACATAAAATAAGTCCAATTTTGTATTCATAAAATGGTTGAGAAACACTGAGTTAATGTACCCTGTGGACGAGCTCTGCATATCTCCTGGGGTACGCATGTCCCTGGTTGAGAACTACTGTCCTAGGCAGCTGGCATGGGCATGGGCCAGCTGCCAGCATAAAATTGCACCCCAAGCTGTGAAACCCTCCCACCACAAAGGGTCCTAGAGGCTAGCTCTAGTCAAGCCCAAATGCCTACACTGCAATTAAGCCCAAATTAGCCCACAAACCCAAGTCAGTTGCCATTGACCAGCCACAGCTTGTTAATTGCAGATTAGACATACCCATTGTATGTTCTCTTTGCCTGGTGCTCTGAAACAGTTAAGAAGAATGGAACCTGTTGCTCCATGTAGATCTGGTAGCCCTGTCTTCAGCTAATGTTGCCTGACATTTTCTGTTATAAGACCTTGTTTACAGCTGATTGTAGATTTATGAAAAAAAATAGGATTTTATCATATAATTAAACATAATGACTATCCTCAGTGGAAGTGAACTAAAGTTGCACTGGCCATCTTAATTCTGGCATTTCCTTATTCAGCACAGAGGGCTTCTGATTATAGTTAATACTAAGTATCACAAGAGAAGTCAAGTTATGGATTACCAATGAAATCTTTCAATTCATTTCTAGATTCCAAGATCAGCTGTGTTGGGCAGTATTGGGAGTACAAGTGTACAGGATCCTGCATTAAATCTTGACCCCACAAGGCACTGTATGCTTTGACCTTAATCCAGCAAAACCTTTGAGCATGTGACTAATTCTAAATGTGAGTCATCCTGTTGATTTCAGGTCCTTGCAGTGAAGCATCTTTATGAGATCAGGCCCAGAAGGCTGAGTGTCTTGTAGAATCCAGCCTCTGATGAGTGCTGTTGGATGTCTACCCACTTGCTCCTGCTCACTAGGTAGAAGTAAGCCTAAGGGGACGTGATGCTGATCATGAGCGATGAGGAAAGACGGAAAGAACTGGGCTAGTTTAGTTTAGAAAAGAGAAGACTGAGAGGGGGCGTGACAGCAGTTTACAAGTACCTAAAAGATTGTTACAAGGAGGAGGGAGAAAAATTGTTCTTCTTGGCCTCTGAGGATGGGACAAGGAGCAATGGGCTTAAACTACAGAAATGGAGGCTTAGGTTGGAAATTAGGAAAAACTTCAACTGTCAAGATGGTTAAACATTGGACTAAATTGCCTAGGAAGGTTGTGGAATCTCCATTACTGGAGATATTTAAGAGCGGGTTAGATAGACATCTACCAAAGATGCTTTACACAGTACTTGGTCTTGCCATGAGGGCAAGAGACTGGACTCAATGACATCTCAAGGTCCATTCCAGTTCTAGTGTTGTATGAGTCTATGATTAGCTCCTTGGAAACAGAATTTTTATTCCACATCCCACTCCTCTTCTGTCTTCCTGAGGGTTAGGTCATCAGCATGCAGGGCACTTGACACTTACCTCTGTTCAGTGCAGACAGCTTCACCACGATTGCTTCTTCTTACTTGGCCCAAGATTTAAAGTAACAAATAAGTAGCAAAACATTTCACTTATTGCTGCACATCTTGCAAGCAATTTTAGGATCAAGGCCATAATCTTGCAGATCTAAGTGATGTCCCTGACTGCTGCCTTCTGTATTGGGATTTTTCCTTAGCTGAAGGATGTATAAAAGATTATCTCCATGCAAGTTTGCCTAAAAAGCAAAATGATCAGCAGGCAGATTCTCATTTTTACTAAGTTACTCTTTGAGGATCCTTAAAGTGAAACTTTAACCTTATCATTGTGGGGCAAAGGGTTAGTGATGTACATGAGAATTTGGGTACTGAAATTTATTGGTAGCTTATCAAAATAATTTTGAGTCCATATAACTGGTCTGGAAGACTCATGAGAATGGATTTTTTAGAAGACTTCAGACAAGTTTAAAACAAATTTTGTTGTAGAATCTTAACAAAAAATAAAAGAAAGTTGAGTTATTTTCTAGATAAAGGTGGTAATGGACTTGGGAGATTGTCCACCTTTTTCTAAACCACTTTGCTCATGCTTATATTTAAAGCAACATCGAGCCATTTGCTAGACAACCTGGGTGCCAGCAGGCTGGGTGCAAACCTTTAAAGGATCTCAGTACTTTTGCTAAGACTTTCAAGTAAATTGCTAACAAAGGCCAGGTCTATACTAGGGGAAAAATCAATTTCAGATACACAGCTCCAGCTACCTGAACCGTATAGCTGGAGTCAACATATCTTAGATCGATTTTTTGCCACCATCCCTTTAGCAGGAGGCCAAGGGGAGAAATTCTCTCATTGGCTTCCCCTGCTCCTCACAACTGCAAGGAATACTGGGGTCAATGATGACACCCTGATCATTCTATTTAGCATGGCCCCACTAGGCGCATTAAATTCAACTCCAGAAGACCTATGTCCAGGAAAGTGATCTTCTGGCAAGTATGGGCCTGCCTTAAGCTAGAAACACTTTTCTTAAGTCTACTATGAAGTGAATTAGATGTTCAATGTAGTTAGTAGAGCATTAATGGGAACTGTATTCCACAGATGAAAAATAATGACCTTGCTAAGTGGCAAATGGGTGACAGAGTGTAAATGATGCATTCTCAGTCAAAAGCACCAATTAAAGAGTGTACACATCAGACAGATTAACAACTTTTGGATAATTTTTACAAAGGGCAGTATATGAAATAAAGAATCAACCAGGGATGCTGGGGAAGTAGCTGAAATGCACACTGATGCCTCTACTGTAACTATAAAGGATTAACGCCCGCACTACTTTCTAAGGTCAAGCGTGTATTTGCTGGTCAGAAGTCAATTTTCTAATGATCAGAAATGTCACTGACACTTTCATTCAGAGTTAATTGAAAATTGCAAACACTGGCTATGTGTGCCCATAATGAAAATTAGCAGGACTAATTCAAAGACTTCGGTCCTCTCATGCACTCTTGTTTCCACCTCTGATTTGATTTAAGCAGAGAAGTGCTCTAATGGTGTTCAGATACTGTTCCTTTATTTTGACATGTGACATGAGTTGCTAAGCATCTCCTGTGCAAGGGGGGTATAGGTATTTCACTTTTTTAGAGACTAAAAGGGGTAAGTTAAAGGGTCAGCAGCTTGCAACTCTCACATTTCAGCTTAATTTTGCTGATGAAAGCTGGGAATCTCATGCCTCCAGGACTAGGACTTTAAATATAACAGCAAATATCACGGGCTTATCAATAAATCTCAAAAAGTTGGTAACACTGGATAGCAGAGGCAGATTCCAAGGACTTGGTGAAGTTTTGAGATTTTGTGACAAGAGATTGGCCCCTGTGCACAGCACTGTTCCCTTCAGATAGACTTACTGGGATTGATGCACCCTTAATTTCTAAGTCAAATTGTGATTACTAGTGAGTAGCTGTATGGGGACCCAGAGTATTGGACTGAGGTTAACTTACTCAGCATGTGGGTCTAAGAAATATGTATTAAGGCACAACAGTGAACTACTCAATTACTTGTAAGCAGGAAAGTGTCACGATGCTCTTGACAAAGTTGCCTCTAGAACCAGACACTGCAGTGCCAGCCTCTCTTTGTCACACAAACTCATTTATAACTTTTTGTTATTTTTTTATACATTTGTGCTAGGAGTAATTCTTCTCCCCCCATCAGTACAGGCTTACTGTTAGTTCGATTTTTTTCTAGCTTTTTTAGTACTTCATCTTTTCTGTTCTTGCAAACATGATTGCTCTGCATTTTCTCACACATGTGCAAGGCTAAACTTGCTTACTCCATAGTTTCTTACATATACATATTTCTCCATATGCTTATGCTGTAAAATGTTATCAGAATAGTCACTTGAAATCCACAGTAAGCATCTGTAGGCCTAAATATGCCTTTGCTCCCAACACACACACTAACATCTCAACTCCTCAAAACAAAAAAAAAGCAGTCCAGTAGCACTTTAAAGACTAACAGAATAATTTATTAGGTGGTGAGCTTTCATGGGATAGACCCACTTTTTCAGACCGTAGCCATACTAGGCATATGTGGGCATTGATGTACTTGTAGATCATTTGTAGAAGCTAGAACAGTCCTTACAGAAGATATTTGCCACCTTTGCTCTGGAAGGTCTGAGCCTGTTGGATCTGGATCCAAATCATCAGAAGTCCTCTGCCCCTCTAAAATCCATTTCCAAATCTATATCACTTGAGGAATGTTCCTGCCTCTGTGCTCCCCTCCTACTGCTTCCCTCCAGCATCATGTGACCTGACTTATAGTAACATTAAAGATGTGGAAATGAGGAATATGGTACTTTCCACCTACCTGCCAAAAGATTACAATCTGCTATATCAGGCCCAATTCTCATATCACACATGATCACTGACATGACTCCATTCACTTCACTGGAGAAGCTCCAGATTTATACAGATGACAGATCACATGTAGACCTGCTGTATGCTCTTCCCACCCCCACTTCAGATTTTTCTTTCAGACATAAATCTTCAGCACAAGTAAAAGATCTAGCATTGATGTTGTTATTGTTTATATTCCTCTGTCCCCTTATTTCTGGATGGTCTAAATTTTTACACAAGGTGTTTTCATTCAAGTGTATCCCTGTGAACTTCATGCATATAAATCAGTTCAAAAGGGCAACGAAAACTGAGATTTAGCGTGCACCTAATATAACAGTCACATCAGCCATGGGTCATCTGGACTAGTGAATGGGCCGCAGGAGTGGTTTCCTTCACTTCAGTGAGCCACAAGATTGTAGTAACCAAGACAGGATCCCGGGATAGGGTAGTTTTTTAGGAAAACCATATGAAAAAGAGGACAGCCCTGAGATGGAGTGTAGCTGTATGAGTATCTACCAACTCACATTGTGTTAATATATTATAGTATATAGAGTACATTAATATGACATGAGTTGGTAGATACCGATACAGATACTCTCGCTCTCAGGTGTGTCCTCTTTTTTGAAAGGTCAAATATGTTAACCCTAGTAGTTTTGCCAACTGCACTTGTGTACCTAGAATTTGTGGAGTGTGCCAACTGAACCACAGCAGTTCATTCAATGAATGCAGAAACTCTCACAGGCAGTGTTGCTTGCTGTCAGCACGCCCCTCACGTCACATGCCCTTGTTTTACATGTACCGCATTTTATTAACACTGGCTGCAAAAAAAAAAAAAAAAAAAAAACATGGATGGAAATCAGTGGAAGCTGTCAATCCTGCATGATGTGGGCAATGGTAAACAAAATGTCTCCTGGGCCGTATATAAAAACTGATGGGCTACATGTGGCCAGCAGGTGCAGGTTGCCCTCCACTAAGCTACTTGGTACCAGTGATATGTATATGAAAGGTAATGTTGCAGGCAAGTGCTGAATGAGAGAAATGTACATTATATATTCATCAAAAGCACTTTGGACAGAAAGGTAACTACCTTCAACTAGGTTTTACTGAAAGTTATATGTCACACAGACCTCCTCAAACTGGAAGGGATCTTGGGAGGTCATCTAGTCCAGTCTCCTGTCCTCTTAGCAGGACCAAGCACCATCCCTGACATCTTTTTGCCCCACTCCCTAAATTACCTCCTCAAGGATTGAGCTTGTAACCCCAGGTTTAGCAGACCAATACTCAAACCACCAAGCTATCCCTCAGAAAATAAAGAATTAATGAGGTGGTAGGTGGGAGCTGACATGTACACCACTCCATCTGCTGAGATGGAAAAAACTTTACAAAGCACAGCCATAACCACTGGGAATAACCTCTCTTGTCTGGCACCACAAAGAGTGGGCATTTATGTATTCTGCAAAGCTGTTTAACCTTTCAAGGCTGAAAGCTAAGTCTAAGGTGTGAGAAGTCCTCATCAGAGACATGCTGTTCGCAGACGATGCTGCTGTAGTGTCTCACACAGAAGACCAGCTTCAAAAACTACTGGATCAGTTCTCCAAAGCGTGCAAGGACTTTGGGCTTACCATCAGCCTAAAGAAGACAAACGTACTCGGTCAGGATGTTGCTGAATCCCCATCAATCAGCATTGACAACTATATGTTAGAGGTCGTCCACTAGTTCGTTTACCTCGGGTCCACCATCACTGACACCCTGTCATTGGACACTGAGCTAAATAGGAGGATCGGAAAAGCAGCCACAACTCGGTCCAGACTCAGCAAGAGAGTGTGGAATAACAACAAGCTGTACACTCACACCAAAATGCAAGTCTACAGAGCCTGCATCCTCAGCACCCTCCTTTATGGCAGCAAGACTTGGACCCTGTATGCCCGCCAGGAAAAGAGGCTGAACATCTTCCACTTGCGCTGCCTCAGGCGCATCCTTGGAATATCATGGAAGGACAGAGTGACCAACACCGCCATCCTCGAGCAGGCTGGAATCCCAACCATGCACACCCTCCTCAGGCAGCGTCGACTCCGCTGGCTTGGCCACGTCCACAGAATGAATGATGGAAGGATTCCAAAAGACATCCTGTATGGTGAGCTAGCCTCTGACAAAAGACCTCCCAGACGCCCCCAGTTGTGCTACAAAGATGTCTGCAAGAGAGACCTCAGAGAGGTAGACATTGAGCTGGACAACTGGGAAGAACTAGCAGATGACCGCAGCAGATGGAGGCGGGGGTTACACAAGGGCCTTCAGAAGGGCGAGATGGAGATCAGACAGCTAGCAGAGGAGAAGCGAGTGCACAGAAAGCACACTAAGGACTTGACAGACACACACTACATCTGCAAGAGATGCAGCAAGGACTGTCACTCTCGTGTGGGTCTTCATAGTCACAATAGGCGCTGTAAATGAAGTCCTCAATTGAAACTTTAAAGGGCGCGATCCATAGTCTATGCAGACTGAAGGATGCCTACTACTACTACTAGGGACTGTTTGTCACTAACTCTCCATTTAGTGTCATCTCTTCCAAGAAATATTTGAAGTAAAAGATTTACTGTTTGGAATGAGTTAATGCTGCATTCATGCTGATGAATGGGACATGATCTTTGGTCTCTGTACCATACACAAATTATGCTCTCATGTCAATGTACCTCAGTACAGTAAGCCCTCAATTTAGTGGACTAATAGGGGGTAAGGGATGTCCATTAATGCTGGAAGTCCATTAAATCTGAATCTGCAGAACTTGAGGCACCTGGCAAGAGTGCACTAGGGAGCAATCCATCCAAGACCTGGGAGGAACTCAGCCAGCTTGGGAGACAGAGCTCAGCAGCGGGCTCTTTGCACTGTTGGCAGAGCAAAGACTCTGGGCTAAACTGCCATGAGTCACACATTATCTACCCAAGGCTGGGCACTCCCACAGAAATTAAATTTCCCTGAAGCAGTCATGGCTCTGCTCCAGGCTCTGGCTGGTAGGACACCCACCAGCCATATAGTCCAGGTATCCACTCTTCTGGGGCCTAGCCGCTCCAGAAGCTTCTCCAGCCCCAGCAGCTCCTCCAGCCCCGGTGGCTCCAGCAGCAGCAGTGGCTCCAGCTCTGATGGCTCAAGTGAGTTGCTGGCATGTATCTGAGAGGGCAAAGAGGGGCTGGCAGACAGTGTCCATTATTTCCAAAGTTCATTAAATCGGGATCCATTAAATCAAGAGTTTACCGTAATTGCATGTGTGCATCTGAGGGCAGAATTCTACCATAAGTCCCATAGCCAGCCACTAGGAGGTAGACTTAGATCTCTTGTAGCATATTATGCTAGTCTAATATAAACAATTTTGCTAGACTTCGCCTTACCCATTACTGCAGTTACCAATGCATTAAACTGGCTACTCCATGGGCCAGACATTTATGATCTTATTTCTGTAGAGCATTATTTATTATGTATTTACTTGTTTTTTTTTTATTAGTGTCTAGGAGCCCTGATCTAGGACCTTTGTGCTAGGTGCTGTACAAACACAGAAGCTCACACTGAAGTCTGTGGGGCTACTCTTAAAGTGCTATACACAGCTAACAGCAGAGTTTATTTTTCACCTGAAGGATCCATGCAACAGCAACTGCTCAGGTGTCCTGCACTGTGTTGTACGTATCCCAAAGAGAGCTTCAGAGGTGCATCAGCATACCTTCAAGGAAGCACCTCCATTTTATTGAATACGCTGGCAACTGCTTTAGGGATCTCAGGGTCATATTCTGCCCTTAGATGATGAGCCTAAGGACAGCAAAAAGCCAGAAGTTTCAGTCTCTTTCTTAAAATTCCAACTTATGACCCCCAGTTGTTATAAAGAAATGCAACAGTGTGTAGTGCTAGAGAGGTCTAGCAAAGCAGTTTTTATAAGACTAGCATAATATGCTTCAAGAAATCTAAGTCCACTTTCCACTGACTGACCCATACTGCATTAATTTGTGTATCCCTATAGAAACATTCCCAAGTCCTTTCTCTTCCCCTCACCCTCCCACCACAAAAACCTGTTAACTGCCACACATGTAAATGTGTGTAAAGTACACTTATATTTTTTAAATGACAATTCAACAATGTGTGAAATGAAACAACCTGTTCCACTGCATACAAAATACTGGCAATGTTGTGCTGTGTTCTCTGTGTAGCACATATACGCTCAGGCCTCATTCAGCTTCACTGAAATGAAAGCGTAGCATAGATGATACGTATACAAATATGCGTATATTTTAGGCAAATCCCTGAACTGCATAGGCCCAGTCTGATGAGTTTTCGGACAGAAAGTGAGAGCATCAAAAATGCTGTCTTAAATCACTATGACCGTGTCTACACTAGCCCCAAACTTCGAAATGGCCACACAAATGGCCATTTCGAAGTTTACTAATGTAGCGCTGAAATGCATATTCAGTGCTTCATTAGCATGCGGGCGGCCGCGGCACTTCGAAATTGACGCGCCTCGCCGCCGCGTGGCTCATCCCAACGGGGCTCCTTTTCGAAAGGACCCCACCTACTTCGAAGTCCCCTTATTCCCATCAGCTCATGGCAATAAGGGGATTTCGAAGTAGGCGGGGTTCTTTCGAAAAGGAGCCCCGTTGGGACGAGCCGCTCGGGGGCAAGGCGCGTCAATTTCGAAGTGCCGCAGCCGCCTGCATGCTAATGAAGCGCTGAATATGCATTTCAGCACTTCATTAGTAAACTTCGAAATGGCCATTTGCGTGGCCATTTCGAAGTTTGGGGCTAGTGTAGACGTAGCCTATGTCAGAAATCCTCCATGCTGTTTTAACATTGTTTTGTTTGTGAAGACTTTCAGAAGTGGACCTTTAAAGTTGGACTTGTAAATAAGCAACCTGACTTTATGTGCTGTGCTCCCAGCAGCTCCCGGGGAAGTCAGCACTTCTGAAAACCAGGCCATTTATCTAGGAGTCAGATGTCTAACTTTAAACATTCACTTTTTTTAAGAACTCAGCCTCATGTTTTTTTCTGTTCACTTCATGCAAACACGATAGTAGATAAAGGAAGTTTGACTACACAATGCTGTTGCTGCTTTAAAACTATTTCTCTGCTGAAGCAAGGTGATTGGGTGGACTTTACTGTTGTTGTACTGTTTGCAATTATCATCGGGATACACCTGATTTTGTTTTTGTAGATGGGTTAGACACAGCTTTTTGTCTTTTTCTCATGTTGCTCCCCCAAGTGGATAAAGTGAGACATTTCCTAAACGGATTTCTCTCTAATGGCAGTCGTGATCACAGGGATTGAGCTTTCAAACTAATGTTAAGGCAATATAATTAGTTTCTCTCATTACTCCTCCCACCCCTTTGTGTTTGACACAATAGCACTTTTGATACTCTCATCTTGTAACAGTGCATTCCACACCTCAGAAATTTAGGTTTCCAGCAGTGTGGGTTTTGTTTTATTTTCTTATATATTTCCAACTACAGAATATTCTGTGAGCTATATTCTCAGTCTGTTTGGATTCACAAAGCTGAGGGATGAGTAAGCCCCATTTGTTAGATCTCTTTCCTAAAATGTACTATTTAATGCTTTATATACTCCAGTTTTAAATGTCTGAAGCAATGGGTTTTCTATCACTTTCCTTGGCAGACTCTCCCAATGTGTGCTATTTTCTACATTTGACTGAAGTTGTCTGATAACACTGAATTTAATAAGAGCGTTTTCATTGACTTCAGTCATCTTAGGTTAAGATGTGCTGTTGTGCTGTCTTCATTCTATAAGATAACTCAGACTGATGATACTTTAATTCATCTATTTGGGTTTTCAGCAGTTAAACTGGCATGTGCAGAATTCCTGGAAATTCTGTAGTTGCTGTGAGCAAAGAGGGTAACTAGATTTGCTTTAGAGTGCTCAAGAAATTCATTTTTCACTGAGCTCAGCGTATTTAAGGATCCTTCATTATTTTGGGCCAGACAGCAAAACCTGCCGCATAAAGGGGTTTCATGCTCAGTTACAGTTACAGATAAACCTGGAATTACAGGGAAAGAAAATGAAAAATTTGCTTAGTTGGAGAAGGGAGGAGAACAGATTTGGAAATGATCACAAACTAGGCAAGAACCTAAGCAGTTTCTCAAGAGCTGTAGTGTTCCTATTCTTGGCCATGTAAGAATCACTTTGTGTACACTTCTGTATAGAACAGAATGTAAAAGATGCTTAGCAACTCACTTGCCCTACTTTCACAGAACACTTATGCTGTATTATACGGAGATGACTGTCTTCTTGTAGTGAGGTTATATCAAATGGAGTTTTTAATGGAAGCCAGCAGATTTGTTCTTCATCTAGCCATACAGTATAACTTGAAAAAATTTCTGAGAGGTACTGATGTATCACAGCTCCTGGGTGTGGGGGACAAAGCATCAGAAGAGAATGGTTGAGGGAAGGTTGTGATAGGAGAGTACCTGCAAGAAATGTAAGTGTGGGGGTCTCTGGTCAGGGGTTGTGGTGTGGGGTGTGGGGAATGCAAGGGTGGGATTGCTCGTTGGGGGGGGTGGAGGAACCAGGTCAGGAACTTGAGGTATGAGGGCTCAGGAGTAAGGGTTAGGGGGAGGGCCTCAGAGCAGAGGGATTGGAGTGTGGGAGGTGCGGGAGTTAAGGATGGAGGGTTGAGGTGGGACTCAGGGCAAAGGTTAAAGTGTATGGAGGAGTACAGTAGTCTGGATTGTGGGGTGTGTGGAAGGGCAGGGAGACAGGACGTGTGTGTGTGTCTGGGCAGGGGGGCCAAGGGTGTTCATTAGGGAGGACAGGATAGGCTGAAGCCCCCCCCACCCAAGTGACATACACATACTGATGTAAATTCTAGTGTGTACGTAGCCTTAGTAAAATTGCAATAGAATGGGACCATCATAAAGTTATATCAAGACAATGAGGATCAACCAGTCCATCAAAACCATCAAACTGGGAGGCGATGACCTCAAAGAAGTGGAGCAGTTCACCTATTTGGGAAGTATTATGGGGAGATACAGAGGAACAGACAAGGATATCACTGCCAGAATCAGGAAAGCAACAGTTGACATGGTTTCAAGGGTTGTCATAGCTGGGGGTGGTAGCGGGGATAAGCTCCCACTATCTATAAAATGCTCCCATGGCGTACGTCTCCAATAGCCTCTGACAACCGAAGTCCAGCTCCTGGCCTTCACGTGTGGCATAGTTTCTAAGCCCGGCGAAACTGTTTGCACTGACAGGAGAAGGGGCGAAGGCGGGTGACTGGCGCCTTCAAACCAGCTGCTTCGGGCAGGTGGGGCTCGTCAGCCTGGGAAGGCCGCCCACCTAGGAGAAGGAAACTCTGATTTAAAACTTCCGCTGCCTTGTTGTGATACCTAGTCATGGGAAAGGCTTCGGGAGTAAACCCGGAGGAAAAATCCGGAGATGGAGCCCCCTAAGGCAGTTTGAGGTTGTGCTCAATCTCACTCTGGCAGCTCCTGCGACGACAGCTCCAGCTGTACTGGCTTCTGCCTTTCCCTTGGATTACATCTGTGGCGTGGAGAGAGGGAACCTGCTGCTGGGCATCAGCTGGTTCTTCAAACTTACTTGCCCAGGCCTGCGCCCTGGAGAGGACACTCCAGCTTCGCTTTCTGAGCAGTGACGCAACACGGGAAGCAGCAGTTACTGGTATTAAGCCACTGCACTCGATTGGCATAGAGTGAGGTGCCAGGGGTTGCTTCCGAGAGTGGGAGAGGTCTTCAGATCTCATTGGGCAGCTACCGCCGGCTACCTCAAGCTGGGCAGCCCCCAGCCAAATAGGTGCTGCCTCGCCACGGTCCACTTGCTCCACTGGGTGTGTGGGGCTTAGGGAATCACCGACAGGTGGATCGTTAACTTTACACCAGGCAAAGCAAACAAGCAACAAAATAATCCAGCCTTCAGGCTGGGCACATGGAATGTAAGGACCATGACTCCAGGCCTTACGGAACACCTACAGAGCATTAGAAACCCCCGGAAGACAGCAATCATTAACAGCAAGCTGAGAAGACTGCGGATGGACACCGTGGCCCTCCAGGAAACAAGGCTATCATCCTCTGGATATCTCAGAGAGCAGGACTTTTCTTTTTTCTGGCATGGGAAGCCTCCAGAAGAGACCAGGGAACACGGTGTTGGCTTTGCAATCAGAAACAGCCTAGTTGGCTCAGTCATACCACAAAATGTGCGAACTGAGAGAATGCTGAAAATCCAGCTTCAAACACCAGTGGGCATGGTCAACATCTTCAGCGTCTATGCGCCTACTTTAACTTCTGCCCAGGAAGTTAAGGACAAGTTCTATGATGAACTTAGCATTGCCATCAGTGAGGTACCTTCCCATGAGCCGCTATTCATCCTTGGCGACTTCAACGCCAGAGTTGGCAGCGACCACCCCAGCTGGCCATCCTGTCTGGGACAGTTTGGAACAGGGAAGATGAATGAAATCGGACAGCGCCTCCTTGAACTCTGCTCCAAACATGACCTCTGCATAACCAATACCTTCTTCAACGTCAAACCCCAGCACAAAGTTTCGCGGCGACACCCAAGATCGAAATATTGGCACCAGCTTGACCTCGTACTCACCAAACGCAGCCGTTTAGGTAATGTCAGGTGACACGTAGCTACCACAGTACAGACTGTGACACTGACCATTTGCTCGTGTGTAGTAAGGTGCACATCCAGCCGCAAAGATTCTTTTGCTCCAAAAAGGAGGGGAGGCCATGCATTGACACTGGCAAGACTCGTGACCCTTCAAAAGCATGCGAGTTTGTCCAAGCACTTGAAGAGGCCTTGCCCCGCCCAGACGACACTGATATCAGCAAGAGATGGGAGCAACTACGGGACACTATCTATAATACTGCGATATCTACCTTTGGGAAGAAGACAGTCAAGTCTGCTGATTGGCTTGAAGCCCACACTGAAGTGCTGACACCCCGATTGAGAAGAATAGACAGGCACTGGCTGCATACAGTTCCTCTCCCAGTGAGGTGAACCTGCAGGCGCTCCGGTCTGCTCAGAGTCAAGAGCAGCAGGTTGCTCAGTGGTGTGCCAATGATTACTGGCTCCAACTCTGCTCCAAGATTCAGCAGGCCGCGGACACTGGTAACATGCGAGGAATGTACGATGGGATCAAGCAGGCCATTGGTCCATCACAAAGAAAGACTGCCCCACTTAAGTCGGCCACAGGCGAGGTCTTGAAGGACAGAACCAAGCAGATGGAATGCTGGGTGGAACACTACTCACAGTTGTATGCCAGAGAGACCATAGTTACAGAGAGAGCCCTGAATGCCATCGAGCCTCTGCCCACCAGGACTGAACTCAATGCTGAGCCCACCTTGGAGGAACTCAGCGACACGCTAAAAGCACTCTCTTCTGGAAAAGCCCCAGGGAAAGACGGTATTCCCTCAGAAATCCTCAAATGCGCCAACGGTGCCCTAGTTTCAGAGCTGCATGGAATACTTTGCCAAGGCAGCGTACCACAAGATATGAGGGATGCTAACATCGTGACTGTCTACAAGAACAAGGGTGACAAAAGGGTAACAACTATCGCGGCATCTCCCTTCTCAGTACCGTGGGGAAGCTATTTGCACGTGTTGATCTGAAGAGGCTCAGTGTTCTTGCGGAGAGAGTCTACCCTGAGTCTCAGTGTGGGTTCACAGATGAACGGTCCACCATAGACATGGTTTTCGCTGTTAGGCAACTACAAGAAAAGTGCAGGGAGCAGAACAAACCTCTGTATATTGCCTTCATCGACCTGACCAAGGCATTTGACCTCGTCAGCAGAAAAGGCCTGTTTGCGATTCTGGCTAAGATCGGCTGTCCCACAACTCTGCTCAGCATTATTAGGGCCTTCCATAAAGGCATGAAGGGGACCATCGTATATGACGGATCCACATCCGAACCCTTTGAGATTCTCAGCAGAGTGAAGCAGAGGTGTGTGCTGGCTCCAACGCTGTTTGGCATCTTCTTTGCAGTTTTGCTCAAATATGCCTTCGGAACTACTACAGAGGGCATCTCTCTCCACATGAGAACGGACGGCAACTTCTTCAAACTGTCGAGGCTTAGAGCGAAGACCAGGGTGCTTATGAAGAGTCTAAGGCAGGTCCTTTTTGCTGACGATGCAGCTATTGCTCTTCACACTCAGCAGGAACTGCAGTCACTCATAACTTGCTTTGCGGATGCATGTATGGAATTTGACCTCACAATCAGCTTAAAGAAGACCCAGCTGATGGGCCAAAACATGGGTAAGGAGCCATCTATCTACGAACTGGAAGTCATCCATGAGTTCGTGTACCTAGGCTCAACAATCTCGGACAACTTGTCACTTGATAGCGAGATCAGCAAGTGCATTGGAAAAGCCATCACAACGTTTTCCAGGCTGACAAAGAGAGTATGGGCTAACAATAAGCTCACTGTACACACCATGGTGCAGGTCTACACAGCCTGTGTTTTGAGCACATTGCTGTATGCCAGCGAAACATGGACTTTGCGCTCAAAACAAGAGCAGCGGCTCAACACATTCCACATGCACTGCCTTTGGCGCATACTCGGTATCTCATGGCAGGACAAGGTCCCCAATAGTGCAGTGCTTGAGAGAGCAGGCACCACCTCCATGTTCACCCTTCTCAAACAGAGGCGTATGCGCTGGCTGGGCCATGTCTCACACATGACGGATGGCCGAATACCGGAGGACCTCCTCTTCGGCGAACTGGCATCTGGAAAGAGGCCGAAACGGTGACCTAAATTGTGCTACAAGGACACGTGCAAGCGTGACCTCAGCGCTCTCTCTATTAGTGTGAAAACCTGGCATTCACTAGCCTCAGACAGGCACGCCTGGAAACAGGGGGTGAAGGAAGCTCTTGTTATGTATGAAACTACCTTGGTGAAGGAAGTGGAAGACAGGAGAGCCCTCAGGAAGATCCGTGCCGATGATACCAGAGCGACATCTGCCTACTGCTGCTCACAGTGCGGAAAGGACTGCCACTCCTGCATTGGATTGCACAGCTACAGAAGACGCTGGTCGAATCAGTCCAACTGGGGTGCAAACCTATGATCCCTCGGGATCGAAGGATGCCTACTAACAGTTACATTCAAGATTCGTCATCCCATATGGAGATCACAAATAATATCTGTGAAGACAAAACTGTGTATCTTCAATGTGAAGAGTGCACTTTTCTATGCATGCAAGACCTGGCATACTAAAAAAGTCTTAAGCTCACAAGCTACAGACATTCACAAACAGTTTCCTGAGGTACATCTTTTGCATCAAATGACAAAATTTTGTCACAGATGAGGAGCTTTGGAACAGATCAGGTAAAGAACCACTTGATGTTCAAATCAAGAGAAGACAGGGGGGATGGCTAGGCCACATTCTCAGAAAATCATTATCCAGCATAGTCTGTCAAGCTCTCAAATGGAACTGCAAGGAGAACACAAAAGAGGAAGACCTTGGACAATGTGGAGATCTAGTAAGATTGAAAGACAACTGGGATATTCTAGGGGTCAGCTAGAAGTTTTGTCTCAAGACAAAGTGAAGTGGAGGAGACATGTATCACAGAATCATAGGGCTGGAAGGGACCTCAGGAAGTCATCTAGTCCAGTCCCCTGCTTCAAGCAGGATCAACCCCCACTAAATCATCCCAACCAGGACCCTGTCAAGCTGGGACTTAAAAACCTCGAGGGATGAAGAATCCACCACCTGTCTAGGCAACACATTCCAATGCTTCACCACCCTCCTGGTGAAGTGGTTTTCCTAATATCTAACCTACACCTCTCCCTCTTCAACTTCAGACCATTACTCCTTGTTCTGCAATCTGACACCACTGAGAACAGTTTCTCACTCTCCTCTTTCAAGCTCCCCTTCAGGACGTTGAAGGCTGCTATTAAATCACCCCTTAGTCTTCTCGTCTGTAAACTAAACAAGCCCAAATCCCTCAGCCTATCCTCATAGGTCTTGTGCTCCAGCCCCTTAATCATTTTTGTTGCCCTCCGCTGAACCTGCTCCAGCAAATCCGCATCCTTTTTATATGGTGGGGCCCAAAACTGAACACAGTATTCCAGATGTGGCCTCACCAGTGCTGAATAGAGGGGAATAACTACTTCTCTAGGTCTGCTCGAGATGCTCTTCCTAATGCACCCTAGTATGCCGTTAGCCTTCTTGGCTACAAGGGCACACTGTTTATTCATATATAGCCTTTCATCCACCATAACCCTTAGGTCCCTTTCCATCGTACTGCTGCTGAGCCAGTCGGTCCCCAGCCTGTAACAATGCTTGGGATTCTTCTGCCCCAGGTGCAGGACTCTACACTTGTCCTTGTTGAACAGATTTCTTTTGGCCCCATCCTCCAATTTATGCAGGTTACTCTGGATTCTGTCTGTACCCTCCAACGTATCTACCTTTTCCCCTAGTTTTGTGTCATCTGCAGACTTACTGAGGGTGCAATCCAGTCCCTCATCCAGGTCATTAATAAAGATGTTGAGTAACACTGGCCCCAGAACCGAGCCTTGTGGCACTCCGATTGATCCTGACTGCCATCCAGATATTGAGCCATTGATCACTACCCATTGGGCCCAACCATCAAGCCAGCTTTCTATCCATTTTATAGTCCAAGTATCCAATCCATATTTCCTTAACTTATGGACAAGAATGTTGTGGGAGACCATATCAAAAGCTTTGCTGAAGTGAAGGTATATCACATCCACTGACTTCCCCGTGTCCGCAGAGCCTGTTGCCTCATCATAGAAGCTAATCAGATTGGTCAGGCAGGACTTGACCCTGGTGAGTCCATGTTGGCTACTTTTCGTCAATTTCCCCTCATCCAAATGCTCCAAAATGGATTCCTTGAGGATTTCCTCCATTATTTTCCCAGGGATTGAGGTAAGGCTGACTGGTCTATAGTTCCCTGGATTGTCCTTCTTTCCATTTTTGAAGAGGGACACTAAGTTTGCCTTTTTCCAGTCATACAGGATCTCCCCCGATCTCCAAGAGTCTTCAAAGATAACATCCAAAGGTTCAGCAATGACCTCTGCCAATTCCCTCAGTCCCCTCGGGTGCATTAAATCCAGATGCATGGATTTGTGTACATCTATTTTTTTTATATAGCTCAGAACTTGTTCCTTTCTCACAGATGGCTGTCCTTCACCTTCCCATACTGCATTGTCATGTGGAAGTTGACTTTGTCCATGAAGACTAGGCAAAAAAAGCATTGAGTACTTCAGCTTTTCCTACATCATCTGTCACTAGGTTACCTCCCTCATCCAGTAACGGCCCCAATCTTCTCTGATAACCCGTTTATTGTTAAGATGCCTGTAGAAACCCTTCTTGTTACTCTTCACATCCTTTGCCAGCTTCAGTTCCAGGTGTGCTTTCGCTTTCCTGATTACTCCCCGGCATTCTCCAGCTGTATATTTATACTCCTCCTGAGTCAACTGTCCACGTTTCCATTTCTTGTATACATCCTTTTTGAGTTTAAGCTGCCTAAGGATTTCCCTGTTAAGCCAAGCTGGTTGCCTACCAAGTTTGCATTTCTTACTATGTAGTTGATGTATGCTCTGCTCGGAGTACAAGGGTTTAAGTCATAAGGTTTAAAGTGCATTATATTAATGAAGTTTAGGCAGCAGTGTATATATGACAGTTAATGTTTTCCTTCTCTTTCTTATTTGATCTACGGCCCATACATAAGCCAGAGCAATGTGTGCCTTCCATTATCAGCATTCGTCTCACCCATGCTGATGCAGACAATCTTTTATGTGTCTGTACCTGGAGACTCTGAAATGTCCATTTCAATAAGGTGGTGTGCAAGTAAGGGGAAGGTTGAACCAAGTTTAATCAGATTACCACAAAGCAATATTCATCAGTAAGTAGCTTGTTCTCACTAAATTTATTGAAAATTACATACCGATTTTAAGAAATATGTTGAGACTCTAAACCTTAACTCTTGTGTCTTGAAATTTGAAGTCTGATAATAGTAGGTGTTATCAGAACAGTTCAGATTGGAGCATGGGGTGACAGCTCCTCAAAGGTATTTATGTGCCTAAAGAGAAGATAAAACTTAAGTGGGATTTTTATAAGCAGCGAAATTAGTTAGGCACTTAATTCCAATAAGATGATTCATTCAGTGCTTATGAAAATCCCCTGTGATGCTTATCTGCATGTTCATGTGCCTAAATGCCTTTGGGAACTGGGCTTTACCCCTGTTAGCCGGTGGCCGGGTAATGTGCGGTGAGGTACCAGCTATGCCCTTGTTACCATCCGAGTCTTTAACTGCTAGAGCGCAGGGTTCCTTCACAGCGGGCAGCCTGGGTCAGGCTGACGGATGCCCCAGGGTCCTAAACACCTGAGTCTTTTACTGCTGGAGCAGGGAGCTCCTAGCACTCTCACCTATGTCCAGGCTGTGGTAACCAAACGGTTAAAGTTCTTTTTATTGTGCTGGCAGTGTTGCAGTGGCAGAGAGTAACAGCAGTCAGGCTTAGATCTTAATTAGTTACAAGTTTATTAAGCTACAGTTATAAGTGTGCAGTTACAAAAGGCTATTGTCTACTTCTTATATGCTAGCAGAGTACAAGTGTTAACAGGTTACATTACAATTCAGTACCACAGCGTCTTAATGCAACAGCATCTATCTATACAGCTCTAATTTTTTAACTGTGCGCACCAAAAGGAGACCTTAATATGGGTACATCTTACCCTCCTTAATATGGGTATATCTTACCCTGCTTGCGTCTCTTGATACCAGCGTAGCCAAGCCTGGGTCGGTCACTCGATTCTGCGGAAAGACGAATACGAGGTTGGGTGTCCCCAGTTGCGGACCTCGGGAGGCAATCACCTGACCCGACCAGCAGGTAGTTGGTGGGAATGCACTCAGAGTCAGAGTGCTGCTGGGCCCATCTTTATGCCCCTTGGGTCACGTATCCTCTTTCTTATCTGTGGTGCCAGATTGTACTGGTCTGTCTTTTGTGACACCAGTTTTTACAAGGGCAATTCTTACTTAATTTGCACTTGTAAGACAGGAGATAAACAATTTTGGGAGTACAGGACATTCTTTTGAAAGGGCAGAGATTTCTTTTCTGGGATGGCTGTGTGGGCGCATCACTCCATTAATGCCAGCCAACGGCAGTTCTCTGAGGCCCTTCGTTAATGGTTAGCCTGCTAGCCCTCTATCTGTGTTTTCAGTTCCTCAGGGTCACGATGAGCTAGCACATCTGGGCCCCTTTAGGAAGGCATCAAAGACTGTGCTGTTTAACTGCTGTTCAGTGCCCTGTGTGCTCTGAGGCACCTTAGAGGGGAGGCAAAAGTTGGTCTGTAGTGGGGAGATTTTTGTCTGGCTACAACCCCCCATAGCAAATGTGAAGCTGGGGAAGGATTGTAACTAGGAATTACAATTTGTTCTCTGGCTAGCGGTTAAGGTGTTGAAATTATGCGTTGCTCTGAACTCAAAGCAAATTGTTAGTTTACAGCCTATTTTATCCTAGACAGCAAATTCAGAAACCCACGTCTCAGCTGTATTCCATGTTGCTAATTATCTTCTAGTCAGACATTTGAATGCCATACAAATCTGACAACTATTTAAAATGTTCAGAGACTGAAATTTAGATTTGACTGCAGCCAAGGTATGAAATGCGATTGTCATTGTGACTCTGTAATAAATGGAGTCTGAGATTAATCTTCCTTTAGATAATGTAGTTGGCTGAAATGTTGCATGCCTGGCATCGCAGCAGGAGACTTAGTCCTTTTTGTTTCAACGGTTTCCTTATTGTGGAGTACACATGACCACCCTGTATCAACTACCTAGTTCAATCGGTGACCAGAATTGTCATCAAGTCATAAGAAATATATTTCTCATGGGGCTGATTCTCCTGTGCAGGAGGATGGAAGAATTATTTTCCACATCTAGGGGAGCAGTTCTACTCTGAGGCTACATCTACACTCCCCCTCCCTTTTGGAAGAGGCATGCAAATGCAGCTGTTTTGAAATGCAAATGGGCATGGATTTAAATATCTCATGCCTCATGTGCATACTCGTGAGGGATCTCGAATCTGGAAGGGCTGATTTCGAATGCCAGAACAGCCACATAGATAGGGTTCATTCGAAAGGAAACCCAGCTTTTGAAAGCACACTTCTTTCTTTTTTTTTTTGTCAGAAGGAAGGGTGCTTTTGAAAGTGGGGTTTTCTTTTGAATGAACCCTGTCTACATGGCTGTTTTGGCTTTCAAAATCAGCTCTTCCAGAATCGAGATCCCGCACAAGTATGCAAATGAGGGATGAGATATTTAAATTCATGGCTCCTTTGCATTTCCAATCAGCTGCATTTGCATGCCCCTTCCAAAAGCGTGGGGCAGTGTAGAAGTAGCCTGAGAGGAGATTGGGACTATTCAAACGCAGAGGAAAACAGGTAGATTTCCCATCCCCAACCTCACCCCAGGGCTTGCCAAAGAGAAAAGATTTGCATTTCCCAGATATCTCTGCCATAATTTTTAATGACCACTTGGGGCTACTGTGGATGGCTTTGGGCCAGATGGTGGATTTGTACTACTTGGGAGCCCTACATTCTAGGATACATTAGCAGTCAGCATTGTGCATTCTGCAGTGTTTTATACTGTTGTCATATGTATGGAGATCTTGGCCTATCCGCCCCAAATGGCTACATGTACGCAAGTAGCCTCTGTCGACAGAAGTCACTGTCAGCACGGATTTCCCAGCAAAACTTTTGTTGACAGATTGTGTCTACACATAAAAGCATATTGAAAGAGCAATCTGCTCTGTCAACAGAGAGCAGCCAGACTGCCTGCCTGGCCCTCACTCAACAGAATGGCTGACCAGAAACACTGCAAACAGAGCTGCCTGGTGAACTAGAAGCCCTGTCAGTCAACAAAAAGGCCCAAGAGTGTCTACACAGCTGTTTTGTCAACAGAACACTGTTAAGAGAAGCATTATACCTCAGCAGGAAGAGGTATAATGCTGCCAGCAGATAACTGTCAAAAAAGCCTATTTTGCATGTAGACACTCCACAGGTTTTCCTGACTGAAGTCCAGTTTTGCTGTGAAAAGCCTCACATGTAGACATAGCCTTTCTGTTTTATAGTCTCTTTAACTTTCCTACTTATCAAATGCATGCACTGATTCCTACACTTGCCAGTCTCTCACCAAATGAGTTCTGCTGTCTTTTATTCTATTACTACCTTTTATTTTAATTGGTATAACCCACACATGCAATCTACAGAGTCAGAAAACTTTTCATTTTCATACAAACCATGTCTGTCACAGAAACCTATTTGCTTTCCATACAGAAGTTGCCAGCCAATATCAAAGTCAACCTCTGCCATTCAGTGATGGCAAAAGTCTAATAATTATGCCTTCCTATATCAGAAGTTGAAGGAAAATGGCTTTAAAACTGTTTGTGCAAACCAGTTTAAGGTTTTTTAGTAATTCTTCTTCAGGCTCAGCACCTTATAGTGTGACCTGAGTTGTTTCATTTCATAGTAGTTTACAAATACACTTACAAACAGAATGCTCTTTAAAAGCAGTTCTAACTTTATCGTAATATGTCATCTAAGTAAATGTAGCCTTGCTGGTCATCCACTTCAGTGCTTCTGCTCTTGCTCTGAACCTGTCATCCTTTTCAAATGCCTAACCTGGTTAGGATCTTTTGTAAACCCCTCAAGGCGCCAATTTTCATTTCTAGGCATGTGACTTCACTATGGGATGGATTGACAGGCAATCAGGAGTTGATTTATCATGCATAGATGCGATAAATCAACTGCCAAGTGCTCTCCCATCCACTCCTATACTCCAACAAAAAGAGAAGAAGTAAGCTAAGTCGATGGGAAAATGTCAGCTGTTGACTTACCACTGTGAAGACACCACAGTAGGCAGATCTCAGTGCTTCGACTTAAGCTACATTCTTGACATAGCTGAAGTTGTGTAACTTACATTAATGACCTGCAGTAATATAGACAAGGTCTACGTGCCTAAAACCCTTTGTAACTCTAACCACGAGTCCTTTTATTCACATTGTAGAAAGACTCAGCTATGGAGATTCACCGTGCTGTACAGCATAACAGTTATCTCATTTTAATGTAGTAGATCAGCTAAACCACACATTGTGCTAGGTTAAGTGATATGAATGCCTAGCTGCACCCACAGATGCTCAGTTCCAGAAGACATCCTGTCTCATTATACTGTGCTAGAAACCATTATAACTGTTCCATGTCCACATTACTAGATATCTATGACAAAGTTAGAGGAAATAGCAGAAAAGAAACACCAATATTCCATCAATGAATTTCCATCCTGGCAGCTCATTAGTTCAATCCCCTAGGGTATCCAAACAGATTACTAAAGAAATGGAACTAGGCTCCAACAAAGAAAGTCTTTATTTCAGTTCTTGTGCCTGTAGTGACTCTATAATAATTAGTGCACATCTTTTCATCTGATACTTCATATTGCAAGGTTATGGAAATTGTGTGGAGTGCCATTTATTATTTCAGGATAAGAGATGTTAAGATTTAGAGTCAAAAATAGCAAGTCTTCAGTGCATATTAAAAATAGTATAGGACCAATTAGGAAACAAGGAATTAACCTGATTAATGCAGAACATTCTTCCAAAATAGATCTTGTGTACCAGATGCCTTTCAAAATAAAATCAATAAGGCTTTTCTTGCTATTTCCCTCTGTGTCTTCGCCTGTGTATATATTTCCATGGAAGATAGCTTGAGCATAAGTTCGTCATTCTGAATAGTCTTTAAGGAAATAAATCATGCCCATTCCTCCACAAGCAAGGAATGATTCATTGTATTGGAACCATGTAATTCATTTGTAGGATTCAAGGGGTATTATTCTTTGTGCAGGGCTGATATCTGCTTGCACATGCTCATTGGGAGAAATGAGGGCAGGCATGTGTCACCAAGGGGTGGGGAGTCACTGGACCCTACACCCGCATCTGCAGACAGACCAACTCTCAGCCAGCAGCTAGAAAAGGTTCATTAGTTGACAAGACCATTGTGTAAAGCAGGCTTGCCAGCACAGTAACCAGAAGCAGTAAATACAATCCATCCAGGGGATAGGGTTGTCAGAACCAAGGCTCCTGACCCCCTTCCTGCCCCAAGAACCACTCGAGCCCAAATCCCATACCTAGCTGCCTAGGCCCAAACTCTTCCTCAGCTCTTTGTTCTCCTTCATGGGCTAAAGGTGTCATCTGGCCTCACCCACCTCTTGGATTCAAGTTATGTAGAGCATCAGCCATAGTATACATTCTGTGGCAAGGATAGTCTCCCTCACAAAGAGTCATGCCTGAAACTCCCACTTCCATCACCATCTAAGTACTAGTGCAGAGCCCCAGGAAACTCAGGCACACACACATGGTATTTGTAGGACAGTAGAACTCACATGCAGCCTGACAAAATGAATACAATAGGACTCGTACATGCTATGGGTAAGAAAGAGTCATGCCTGAAACTTCCATCCCCATTGCCATCTAGGTATTAGTGCTACCAGCCACAATTTGTCCTAGGAAGATGTGAATAGTAATGTTACCCTTTAACTGATGCACAATTTCAATAATGAAATTATCAGCTGTGCGAACAGTGACAAAGTCTTTGAAACAACATTGTTGAGATAAATAATTTTTTCACTGAAAATTCTGTTATAGTCAACTTGCAAGTAAAATAAGAATACAGGCATAATTCTCAAAAGAGGATGTAACAGAGGTTCCTGGTATTATTAATAATTATATTAAAAATACTGCAAAATGATATTACAGCTACGTCTACACGTGAACGCTACATCGAAGTAGCTTATTTCGATGTAGCGACATCAAAATAGGCTATTTCGATGAATAACGTCTACACATCCTCCAGGGCTGGCAACGTCGACGTTCAACGTTGACATTGCGCAGCACCACCTCGAAATAGGCGCTGCGAGGGAACGTCTACACGCCAAAGTAGCACACATTGAAATAAGGGTGCCAGGAACAGCTGCAGACAGGGTCACAGGGCGGACTAGCGCTTCCGGGGCAACAGCTAGCCTCTCCCTTAAAGGGCCCCTCCCAGACACACGCAGCCTGCACAGCACGTGGTCTGCAGAGCCACAGGCACGCACACCTCGAGCGACGCAGTCATGGACCCCCAGCAGCAGCAGCAGCAGCCGCAGCCAGAGGTCCACACAGCCGCCCCTGCAGGAGCAGTGCTCGCCCTGCTAGTGCCATGCAGGAGGCAGCTGAGCACCTCCTTGCCACAGAGGAGAAGCTGCCCGCAGGGGAGGAGGACTCAACCCCCAACCCTGCAGCACCCCGCCACCCCCACCGCCGCACACACCGCCGGCTGTGGAGCTACCCCACCAGCACCGACTGGTGGGAGTGGCTGGTGTTCAGAGAGTGGGACGACGACCGCTGGCTCCAGAACTTTCGGATGAGCCGGCAGACATTTCTGGAGCTATGCCAGTGGCTCACCCCCGCACTGAGGCACCAGGACACCTTCATGCAGCATGCCCTCAGCGTCGAGAAAAGGGTTGGCATCGCTGTCTGGAAGCTGGCCACTCCAGACAGCTACCAATCCGTGGGCCAGCAGTTTGGCGTCGGCAAGGCCACCGTCGGGGCTGTCCTCATGGAGGTAAGAGGACCCACGGGGGGAGGGGGGTAGGCAGCCCTGGCAGGGGAGGGCCACACACACCCTGCACACCCCTCACTGGTGCTCTTCCATGTGCTTCCCCTGAAGGTCATCTGCTCCATCAACGCCCTGCTCCTCCACAGGCTCGTGAGGCTTGGGGACCCGGATGCCGCCATCACGGGCTTTGCCACCCTGGGCTTCCCCAGTTGCTTCGGGGCTCTGGATGGGACTCACATCCCCATCCGCGCACCGGAACACAGTGGAGGATGCTACATAAACCGGAAGGGCTACCACTCAGTGGTCCTCCAGGCCTTGATGGACAGCCGGGGCCGTTTCCTGGACATTTATGTGGGCTGGCCTGGCAGCACCCATGACGCCCGGGTATTCCGGAACTCGGGCCTGTGCCGCCGGCTGGAGGCGGGGACCTACATCCACCAGCGGGAGATCCCTGTGGGGGACACCACCATGCCCCTCTGCGTCATCGCAGATGCGACATACCCCCTCCGGCTCTGGCTCATGCACCCGTACATGGGCCATCTGTCTGCCAGCCAGGAGCGCTTCAACCAGCGCCTGAACCACGTGCACCAGGTGGTGGAGCGCACATTTGGCCACCTCTAAGGGCGCTGGAGGTGTCTCCTCACCCGCCTTGATGCGGGCCCCACCAACATCTCCCAGATTGTGGGTGCGTGCAGCGCCCTACACAACCTGGTGGGGAGCAAGGGGGAGGCCTTCTATCAGGGCTGGGCTGTGGAGGCCGGCAGGGCCGATGTGCAGCCACCCGCTGCCCCCAGTCGCCAGGTGGACTCCGAAGGGACCCGGGTCCGGGAGGCCCTGCGGGCCGAGTTCGATGAGGCCGCGGGGTGAATGCTGGCAGGCCGCCCACTGCACCCCCCCCATCCTCCACAACACTCCCTGCCCCTACGCCCACACCACAGAGCACCCAAGAGCACCCCCCCCCCAACTTTTCTTGTAAAAATGAAAGCAGTTGTTTGTCAACTCAAACATCTTTACTGGAACTATTATTATTATTATTATTATTATTATTATTATTATTATGAACAAGACAAACTATGTACAGGGGAAATCTAACTGATAAATATATATACATTATAAAATCGGGATAACATGAGAGGGGAAGACAATGAAGGGGAGAACTATTTACATGGGGGGGTAGGGATCAGCATAGTAATGGGTCACAAATACAAACTATTTACAACAAAATAACAATAAACTGGGGGGAATATATACAAAGGGGGAGGGGGGCCACACCCTGGGCCCCACGCCCCTACAGTCCAGCGCTGGGGGTGGGTGGCTGGGATCCCCGCCTCAGCCGCAGCCCTGGCCAGGGCTGGCTGGGGGCCGGGCGGACCGGTAGATACGGCCGGTGAGTGTCAGCTGGACCCAGGTCCCCCTCGGCAGAGTGGCCCTCGGTGGCGGGTGGCGGTGCGACGGTGGACGGCCCAGCGGCTGGAGCAGCGGGTGGAGCAGCAGGTGGAGCAGGCAGGGCGGGCGCTGCGGTGGCCGGCGCAGCCTGGGGGGCCAGGGAGTCCGCGATGCGGTTGAGAGTCCGCATGTAGGCCTCCCGTGCCTCCTGGCGCCAGGCCAGTGCCCGCTCCTGCAGGTGGAGGCAGCGTTCCTCCACACACAGCCACTGCTCGGCGACCTCCAGCTGCCGACGGTGGAGGGCCAGCAGCTGGGTGTCTGTCGCCGTCGGCTGGTGGTGCTGTGTCCGCCGTCTTCCCCGCCGTGGGGCCAGTCGGTGCTCCGCCGAGGGGCTGGCCTGAAGTGATGTCTCTGGAGGGCTTTCCGGGACCACTGACGCCTCGCCAGCGCTCTCCGGTCCTTCCGATGGTGCAGCTGCGGAACACAGGAGGCGGGGAAGAAGAGTGGAGACAGCCGTTAGCGTGAGCCCCGAGCCGTGGCCCTTGTCCCCCCACCCCTCTGCTGCAGGTTTCCCATCACCATCCCCGGGAGATGCTGCTGTGATGGGGTTCTGGGGTCCCCCTGCACTGCACCCCGTCCGCTGGCAGGAGTGACTCTCACTCAGCAGGTACAACAGGAGGTTTATTAGGCAACAGATGCCCAGTTTCTCACAGAAGCAACTGTACAGCAGTCAGAGACGGTCCTTCCAACCCGTCCTAGGGAGAAGACCCCAACGGGTGCCCCTCTGGGGTGTAGCTTTCCCCCTCCTCAGGCTGGCTGCCTTCTAGCTCTCCCTTCCCCTAGCCTCTAACTGCCGCCCCCGGCTCCTCCCTCCTCTTTGTTCAGGGCAGAGGTGTAACCTGCCAGTTGTAGCCCCAGGATCATCCTTAGCCACTGGGAGCTGTTCAGCTTGTTTCTCATATCTAGCCTGAGTCTCGCATTTGCACTCCCCCCACTCCATCACATGCTGCTGCTGCTGCTGCTGGGTGTCCCACCCCCTCCCCCAGGGGACCCTAGAGGTTCCGCTCCCCCCAGCCCCAGGGATGGGTCATGGCACTGTCGTGCTGCGGGGGGGGGGGGGGGGGGGCAGGGGCTGATGCACTCTTCTGAGGGACATGTCACTGCTGTCCTTGGGGTCATGGTCATCTGGGCATGTGGAGGGCCCTGGCCATATCTATTACCCCTGCCCCTCAACCCTGGGGGTGTGCACCGGTGGGGTACATACCTGATGGTCCACTCCCATGGTCAGGGGACACCTGGGGGGTGGACGCCTAGCTGGAGCTCCTGGATGGGAGGATGATGTGGAGGCCGGCGTCACTGGAGGAGGAGTCCCTCTCCTCCTCCTCCTCCTCCGGTGCCCTGGGGGTGGGCTCCTGGGGGGGCCCCCGGGGTGCGGGGCTTGTCTCCGGGGCGGACTCCGCCTCCGGGGCCTGCTGGGGTTCCTCGGCCGAGGTATCAAGAGTGGCCAGAGGGGAGGAGGTGTGCCGGGGGCCCAGGATGTCCCTGAGCTCCCTGTAAAAGGGGCAAGTGATGGGGGTGGCCCCAAATCGGCTAGCCGCATACCAGGCCCGGGCGTAACCCTGCCGCAGCTCCTTCACTTTACTCCGGACATGATCCGGAGTGCGGGCAGGGTGACCCCGAGCGGCCAGGCCCTCGGCCAGCCAAGCGAATGCATCCGCGTTCCACCTCTTGCTCCCCATTACCTGGAGCACCTCCTCCTCGCTCCAGAGTCCCAGCAGGTCCCGAAGCTCAGCCTCCGTTCAGGAGGGGCCCTGCTGCCGCTTCCCCGCCTGGCTGCTGGGCTGTGAGCCCTGGCTCCCTTTGGGGGGGGTCCCCTGGGGGCGCTGGGGGGGCTGGCGGGCGGCCATCACGGCTGGTGGGGGTGTGTGTGGTTGCGGAGGAGCGTGCAGGCTAGCCGTGTGTTACTGCTGCTGCCTGCACGCTCTCTCAGGCTCCTGCACAGGAAGGCAGGGGGCGGGGAGCTTTAAGGGGCCGCTCCACGCGGCCACCATCGAGCTTAGGGGCTGGAGAGAGCATCTCTCAACCCCTCGGCTGATGGCCGCCATGGAGGACCCTGTAATTTCGATGTTGCGGGACGTGCAACGACTACACGTTCCCTACTTCGACGTTCAACATCGAAGTAGGGCGCTATTCCCATCCCCTCATGGGGTTAGCGACTTCGACGTCTCGCCGCCTAACGTCGGTGTTAACTTTGAAATAGCGCCCAACACATGTAGCCGTGATGGGCGCTATTTCGAAGTTGGTGCCCCTACTTCGAAGTAGCGTGCACGTGTAGACGCGACTTACAAATGCTACCTACCCTGCAGAGCAGTGGCAAAGGCCCATGAGTTATAAATGCAGTAAGTTCGTACACTAAGTGTACATAAATAAATAAATTAATACAATAAATGTACTAGCCAGCCAGTTCCCCAGCAATATGGAGGCTCATAATTATATATGAATAAAGATGTATATTCCTGGCACAAGAGCAAATTAAGTTTATAAAACACCTCAACTTCTTAAGGTTACCATTTAACAAAATACTTTTCAACAAATTATTTAATCAATTAGTTCTTAATTGCTAACGAATACTTAATAAATCTGGTGGCCTAATAATAAGCAGTAATCATCCTGTCTTGTAGAAACTCATTAAATACATAATCATAGCTATATTTTTAAAATAATCTAATTCCATACTTCTTGCTAAGCCAGGTCACACAATAGGTTAGCGCACAGTACATATACCGTGGTACTGCATGTAGACATGCTGAGGAAGTGAGTTCAAGTTTCACCTGGAACAGCCTTTTTGGGAGTGGAGAAGTAGCTCAGTGATGTGGGCATTGGCCTACTAAATCCCAGGCTCTGAGCTCAATCTTTGAGGGTGGTATTTCAGGATCTGGACCAAATAGGTTTAATTTAAGAAAAACAAAAAAGGGGATGGTGCTTCATCCTGCCAAGAGGGCAGGGGACTGGCCTTGATGACCTCCCAAGGTCCCGTCCAGCTCTATGAGATGTGTATCTCTGTTCATTATATTAGGTCTAAGGTGACTGTAATTCAACTAGATGTACCTGTTACCCTATTCTTCCAGCTGAGTAAAAATATTTTCAACAACTGAGTAAGATGTAAATAACATACAAAAAGCGGTCTTATTTCAGGAGAGCAGAATGTACAGGTTCAATTTCTGTAGTCTAGTATGCTTTGGTCCGGTAACATCTGTGGTCTGGCCTGATTTTTGTTGGTTAGATGTGTACTTATCATGGGTGCGGCCAAGTTTCCCACAGTCCCGTAAAGTTTGTTTACAGCCACCAGTCCTGACTCAGAGTGTTCTGTGCTGTTGTTTAGCTCGAATTTACCCCAAATGTCTTTGAAGGGCTCAGTAAGCAGTGGCAGCATTGGTAAGGCTGACAATATTGACCTCCTGCAGTTTGGAAATTCTGTGGTTTGGCAATGGTCAGGTCCCCAGAGTGCCAGACTAGAGAGGTTCAACCTGTACAATATCTGGATTTACACCAGATAAACCATCAATCTATGGTCAGCTGTGAAATGAAGTCTCAATCCTGTAAGGTATTGAACACCTTGACTTCTAAGATCAGCCATGGAGACACACAACAATACATTTTAAACTATTTCAAACTAGGTAAAACCAATTGCATTTTTAAAGTGTTCAGTCTCCATCAACAATGAACCCTAAGCAGTTGTATACTGACCACCCCTCTCAGTGTAGCCCTGCTTTAAATGTTTTTGTATTCTGTAAACCAGCATCCCTAACCAAATGCAAATGTGGGATATCTCTATATCCTATTCGGAGTCATTCTATGAGAGTGGGTGAAGGGAGAGAATGGAGAAGGAAGCCTCAGTTTTGGAAGGAAGTGAGATAAATTCTGAATCTTCAAAACAGTTCTTTAAAGCAACAATGTGCTTCAGTCCAGTGTTTCATTGGACCAGTACAAGGGCCCAAGGAGTCCCTCAAAGAATCAGGGTAAGCATTGTGAAACATCTCGTACCCTGGGAGAAGTGAAAATGAGTTTGAGGTACACAAGGTCTATCATGTTTCAAGTATCCTCCTCAGGGGAATATTTTTTCCCTGTGTAGCTTTTACAGCAGAAGTATATATGTGGGGATATATATATTGATCTAAAGTAAAATGCTAGATATTCAAACACAGATAAGCTGCATCATAAAATGGGACTGGCATTTTCAAATATAAAAGATTGTAAACAGCTTTCTCTCTTCTCTTTAGTCCACTGAATAACTATGTCACATTCCTCCATGTTGGCTGATTTTGTGTTATATTGAAAAGACATGTAAGTTAAATTAAAAAAAAAAAGACAATGATTCAGCCAGGAAAGATGCTGCCTCAACAAATGTCACAAATGAATTTACAGGGGATGAGGATGGAGGGAGTAATAAAATAAACAGCTTGGGCAATGTTCAAGGAAAGGCTGGTGGTTAAGTAATGATTCTCTGAAACTAATCATAGGTTTCTGCTAAAACTATTTATACTGGCATCATGTAGCTAATTATTTTGGGATTCAGTGCAAAAACAACATTGACCAAAGCACTGGCATCAGCATGTAGATTTACCACTATAGCTTTGAGAGGTGTACTGCTTCCCTAAACACCTTTGCTAAATAGGGCAAGACACAGCTCTGCTCCCATATCTTTCAAAACTCAGGGTCCAAGCCTGCAATGTACAGCAGGTTCCCACTGGATGTACAACGCTTTGTTGGCGAATGCCCTTGCCATCTTAACAGCATCACTGAGGCTGAATGGCACATCGGTTGGAACAGACATGCATGTTATCTTAATAACAGATTTGACCATCCTCTTTCCCAGTCTCGGCTCTTGCTTAATGATTTCCACTGCAGTGTAAGGTCCTGACATCGTGGGTGTATTCCATTGCACTCGGGTTTATGGGAGATGGGGGAGAGGTGGAAATGGAAGCAGAGCTCTGCCAGCCTCCACCCCACCCCTCCCTGGTTATCCAAGTGGGAGAAATACCTATGTTCTTTTCTTCTGTCTCCCCCGCTGCTCTGAAGGCACACTCACATAAGGGCTAGACAAAAATATGGTCCTTCTCACATCTCATCTAAATGGAATATAATTGCATTGTTCCACACACATATGTAATGGTTTGACATACAGTAAGTAGTCCTGGCCAGAGAGCTATAAAGGGAGTTCATGACGGTTCAAAATAAAATGCATACATATTTATTGGAATAACTTGATTTTTGTAAATATTTATTGAACATTGAATAAGTTCTCTTATTTATTTCTGATGGGGTAAGTTCAGTGTTGTTATCTAAAACTTCCATTATCATTTCAGTGACTTAGGAATTTATACCCATTTGCTTTCAATGATATTTAAGCTGATGGGGCCAGATTTTCAAAGGTATTTAGGCACCTAAAATGCCTATAGACACCAGGTGTAATTTTTAAAACTCTTAAGAGCCTACCTCCCATATTAGTTAAGCACCTGGATGCTTTTGGAAGTCCCACTAGACATCTATCAATTTTACTAGACATCTCAACACCTCTGAAAATCTGGCCTAAAATGAGATTTAGGTCCTAAATCATTTAAGAAAATCTTCCCTTGCCAACATTGTTTTCTGAGTCGGATAAGTTACATCTATGATTATATGTGCTACTGGTGCCAGCATAGGTCTGCCCAGTTTGCTCATCTAGTCTTTGTTATACTTTTTCTCATTTGTTGCCTATATATTGTACTAAGAGCCACCTCCTCACAGTTTCCTTTCACTGTAATGGGTCTTGTTTTTCTTCTTTCCAGGAAAAACCCAAGTGATGGGTGAAATTAAGATTGCACTGAAAAAGGAAATGAAGACAGATGGAGAGCAGCTAATTGTTGAAATCCTTCAGTGCAGAAATATCACTTACAAGTTTAAATCCCCAGATCACTTACCAGGTACCAGTCAGAAACAGCGTACTGATACAGTAGTGAACATCAGACACACTACTGACTCAGACTGAGTAATGATACCATTACGATAGGAAAATCATTGTGTATGTTAAATGAAATTACATGTTTTGTAGCCCTGGCAAGGAAATGGGTTTCTTCCACATTTTTTTTCATTTTTGTTGAATTAATAATGATTCAACATACTGTTGAATTAAAGTGATTTTTTTTTAATTTTGTGTTTTCACAAAATACAGATTTTTCTGATGGAAATTTCTGTTTTGATAAAATTCATTGAAGGAAAAAATATATTTCAGAAGAAGAAGTCCAACCAGCAATGTTCTGATAGATCCAGAAAGATATAAAGGCTGATTTTGCTCTTGGTGACACCAGCCTAAATCCAGAGTAATTCCCTTGGCTTCAGTTGAGTGTCTCTAGTTTTACTCTGGTATAAATGAGAATGGGAGAAGGCCCCATGGTATGCAGCAGTGTATTTTGTCTCAGTGCATCTCATCCATTGAAATCACTAGTAACAATGACACCTTATGAACGCTTGCATAATGGGTTGAATCATTCTTCCGCAGATCTTTATGTGAAGCTGTATGTTGTCAATATCTCTACCCAAAAGAGAGTCATTAAGAAGAAAACCAGAGTGTGCAGGCATGACCGAGAGCCTTCATTTAACGAGACGTTTAGATTTACTTTGAGCCCTGCTGGGCATTCTCTTCAGGTAATTCTGCATCTTCTTACAGCATAATTTTATATGTCTTCCATACTGTGCTGTGGGAATTTGAGGTCAATCTTCAATTCCCAGTGACTTGGCTAATGGGTTACTGAAAAAATAAGATTGCAAAGGAAATAGCACAGTTATCACCAATCTGTTGCTTTCTTTTACTGGGTTGAATTCGGTGTACCTAATGTCATGTCCTTAAGGGCAGGATGGTCTTGTCGGTGAATCACAAGATTGAGAATTAGAAGATTTGGGTACTATTCACAGCTATACCTCTGACTCATGGACACAGACTCTGCAAGTAGCATAGTCTCTATTTCCCCACCTCTAGAAAGGGATAATGCTATCTGCTCAGCTCTGCAGAGAGCTTTGACATTTTCACATGAAAAATGCTACTTAATCACCAGGTATGATTATCATCTATTAGAAATACTCTACTGGAGCTCAAAGAGACAAATAAGTATAACACACTGGAGCCAAGTTGTTTTGTTTACAATCTGGTACACATGAGTGGTTCTCTGGAGCTGCACCAGGAGGAATGGTCCTTCTCCTCGGTCTTCAGCATGTCAGTGGAACTGTGCACATTGCACCAGCTCTTACTGGTGCACTCTGTTCAGCTGCTACCTGGGTTTGGTGCAAAGACAGGGGACAGCATACACCTCCTCTTAATGTTCATTTCTCTTTTAATCCCACTGTTATTCTGGAAACTCCCTTTCTAAAAACAGCAATCCTTTATTATTGATGGGACTGCACCCATCACCTACCATTACTACAGTTGCCCAACATGGAGTTACTCATAACCACTAAACTTTAACCATTTGGGCTGCAATTTTCCATGCTGGGTATCTGCTTCTGGCTGAATAGGTTTGAAAAATGTCAGCTCACTCAACTCAGCTCTTTCCAAGAAAGAGGCTACAGAAAATATACTGTTTTGCCCATATTAAAACATTCCTACGATCTTTCCTTTGAAAAGATCCAGTCCCCCCTCCCCCGTGCTTTGTAGCACAGACTTGCAATCATAGGGTTGGAAGAGACCTCAGGAGGTCAAGTCCAACCTCCTGCTCAAAGCAGGTCCAATCCCTACTAAATCATCCCCAACAGGGCTTTCTCAAGCATGGACTTAAAAACCTCTAAGGATGGAGATACTATCACCTCTCTAGGTAACCTATTGTAGTGCTTCGTCACCCTCCTACCAAAATAATTTTTCCTAATGTCCAATCTTGATCTCCCCCACTGCAACTTGAGGCCATTGCTCCTTTTTCTGTTCTGTCACCACTGAGAACAGCCTCTCTCCATCCTCTTTGTAATCCCCCTTCACTAATTTGAAGGCTGCTATCAAATTCCCCTAATTCTTCTCTTCTAAAGACTAAATAAGCTTAAATCCCTCACCCTCTCCTCGTTAGTCACGTATATTTTACTAACCCCATTATTCTGTTTGGATCTAGCAGAGAAGGAATGGACACAGAGGGAGTAATAAAAACACAGCTCTCTGCTGTGTGGTTGATTTTTTTTGTCCTGGCTGCAAACCACAAACCAGCACAAAAGTGAGGCTTTGCCCTGGGGAGGGGTAAGCGCTTGAACATTTAAAGGGACAAACTATCAAATCTCAATTCTGGCCTTTGAAAAACTGAGGCTTCCATGTGCTCAGTAGAGGGGTTTATTTTCTATTTTGAGGCGCTAAAATCACCAATTATTTTTATACTCGGGGCATGCTGCTCCCACTCTAGGCTGACTAGCACTGCCCTTGCAATGGCAGCTCATGGCTGCTGCATGCAGTGCTGAGACCTTAGAATCCATGCATTGGGACTGTAAACAGGGACACTTGCATTCCTGTGCTCTAAATGTCCCTCTTTCTTGGCCCAGGCAATGTGGAGGGAGAAGCTGACTGCTTTGAACTTGCAGAGGGGATAAGGGCTGAGTCTTCAGGGTTGGAAGGGGCAGTAGATGGTGACAGAGAGGTTGCAAGGGTGGAGTGAGACTAGCTGCTGGTAGAAGGAGAGGAGGAAGTGGGACAAGCACCCTTAATTCTGTCATTTCCTAATTTTTGAGTGCATGATTTTGCAACTTTCATCATGTTGTTTTGAGATAGTGTTCCCGTGAATACTTTTTATATCATGTCTTTCATCTGAGACTTTTAAATGCATGGCAGACATTAATGAAGATAACCTCTCAACGCTTCTGTGAGGTATGATTGTGCACATTTTACACACAAGGAGTCATGTAGAGATTAAGTCCCAAATGCACACACCTAAATCTCTCAAATGGGGCTCCCAAAATTAGAGAACAGTGAAAAATATTTGGGCCTTTGGGACTTGAACAAAGTACATTGTGTGTTGTTGCCAGAGCTGAGGATAGAATCCAAGACTGATAAATTCCATTCATCTGTTCTAAACAGTAGACCACAGGACAGGGAAGTGGAATAGGGAAGAAGCTCTTTGTTGTCTGCATCTTTTCTCAAATGGAAAAGATCTTTTTTGTAACAGGCTGTGGCTGATGTTTACTTCCTGTTCTGCAGGTGCAAACGTAGATGTCAACATTTATGAATCTTTATTCTATGCCAGTAAATGCCATGGACCATTAAGTTAATAAAACAAATTTAACCCAATTTTTTTCTTCACAGATTCTGCTTGTCTCCAATGGAGGGAAGTTTATGAAAAAGACACTGATTGGTGAAGCTTATATCTGGCTTGACAAAGTAGATCTAAGGAAAAGAATAGTAAACTGGCACAAACTGATGGTCAGCTCTACACAAACACATTGAGCAGATATGTCTGCTCAGGGCACTAAACCTTGCAGCATCTGCTGTAAATGGCATTCCTCTAAGACTATAGTTTGATATTGTGTTTAGCTAGGCTTTCAGAATATAATGTAGGGAAGAGAAGGCTCTGGGCTACATAGCACACTTAAATGAGGGCTAGTAAACATGTTTTGCTGTGCAAGACAGCAAAGAAAAAAACTGAGCCCAGAACTAAAAGTGAGGAAGTTTGAAAAGAAGATTGATAAGAGGCCTCCTTGACATTGGACTCTTTGTGGCTGTCAGGATAACTGAAAAAAAATAATGAAGGCTTGAAGACAGCTGTTATTGCAGAGTTGGCTGCAGCTGGAGGTAGTGTATCTGAAACAACAGTCTGGGTTTTTTTGGAGCCAGAAGGCAATCATTTTATGCAAAAGCACCTAGGATGACTGGTTTTTCAAATCTCACTCATTAGAAGTGTAAAAGTTGTTCCTCTGCACTTTAGAATCTCTGATAATTTGTTGTTGTGAGATTATGCCACAGGACACAAACTACAGGCTGTTAGTAGTGATGGGAACATTGTTTTACGTGACTTTTTTCTTTATGTACAGAAGATACACAATTGGGAATCATACCAAAATGATTTAATTTTGTTTCCATGTGTTAACAATAGGAATAGGTCACTGTCCTGGAATGTAAAGAATAAAAGCACATTCATGGGGTATTATTTTTGGAGGGTGGTTAGAAAGATCAAAAGGAAATTGCACTAAATCAGGATGTGTGTATGTGTGTTCTGTGTGGGGGGACAGTATTTTCTGTGCTAATGAAACTGCAATTCCTCCTTCCCTTTGTGTGAGTGGTTTACAACAATGGGTTTGTCTCTTCACAGTTTAAGCACTGAGATCAAAATTGTAATTTCAACTGCCTCTTTTTTTGTCTCCAACCACCTGCTTTACCCTTAGACTGTAGGATCATTTAAAGGCAGTAAAAGTTTAAAATATGTAGTTTGTACTCCAAAACTTTAAACCCATTGTGCTACTGCTACTCTGCTGTTTGTGGGGTTCTGGGTCAACAATAACAACATCAATGACACACACACTACATTTGATATCTTACAAGAAGGAGTAACGAGAGGTTTTCCATTAAGGGATTGCAACATTAAGGAGTGTTAATAATTTCCTTTTAGAAACTCAGGTGAATGACTGAAAATAGTCCATTCAAAAATGGCTTGTCAGTTACGAAAGATGTAATTAAAGGAAGGTCACTGCAACACTAAAACTTAAAGTTGTATCAGAGCTTCCAAAATACAAGTTCTATTTTCAGGCGTTTGTAACTCAGCAGCAGGAATTCCTTTGGATTGAAACTTTGGTTAGGGTATCATAAACTGGGTGTGATATTTTTCTTCTGACCCAGATTAAAAAAAAAAAGGAAAGTGCTTTCCTCATTCTTAAAACTGTAGAAATATTTAAAATAAATCGACACAGGATTAGCTCCCTTACCACTCAAAAATGGCAACATATTTCATATCTTCATATTTTTAAGTGATTTGGCATGGAATTATCCTAACATATCTTTTTTTTTTTAATTCAAAAAGAAAGTAACCAACTTTACAACGTTGGGAAGTGGTTACTCTGTTTATCCAATAGGGACTGTTCAAACACCATTTGATTTGCCCATGTTGTTTTTTACTGTGGATAGCACACCTCAAGATGATTTACATGTTAAATTCAAATTAGTCTTTGGAATAATTATTACATACTTTAAATAAAATAAATAGGGATTGATGAGAAACCAGACTGACTCTGAAAGAGCTACTGCAGTTGCTTAACTTGATGATACTTTTCTGCATATTTGTTTTCCATTTATTAATTCAATATTAAAAATAACATTGTGGGTAATGAAGGTAGTACAGAGCTACTGAAAAAAAATAAGGATGCACAAACCAAAGAAAGACAAGTAAGTCCAAGTGAAGGCTTTGGTGTACCACATTTTGTTTGAAGCACAACGCATTCTTACCATAACACCATAAGTTATCGTAAAGACACATCATCACTGTCAGTGGGAACATGGCTCATGTTTTACTTTTAATTTCCTACTTTTGTTAGGGTACAACCCAACTCCAAGCTTATGTAATCACAGTGCATTGGTGGCAATATAAAATAGCCTAAATATTGTAATCTTATATGTAGAATAAGATTCTTCAAAACCAAAATCCCAGTCAAACCAAAAATCCCAACATGGGATTTAAAATATATTTTTCATGTAAGTATTGCTCCTTTGTTGGGTTATTTTAAATTCCTGATGGCTACTGTAAGTCTTTTCTTTTCCAAAATGTCCAATTTCAATTACTACATGAAGTAAAAGCAGTGAAATGTGCAATTTTGTGCAAACTGCTGGTAATTTTGTTCCTGCTAAGATTTATTATGAAGACAGCAGGTCATACTGATGGTTGCTATGGTGATTTCCAGCAGGTGCTAGCACTAACTGGATGGCTTAGCAGGAAGCTTATAATCATTATTCTTAATTGACAAAAGTGGGCAGGCATACTTGGCTCTTATATGCGCTCACAGATGTTTTTGGTGTTTTTATGAAACAGAATTGTTTGTTTGGGTGTGGCTGGGGCTGTCTGGAAAAGTCACAATTACTTTGTAATTAGCCCCCAGAAATGGGTTTAACTCCTGTATCTTTGTATAATGAAAATCAAGTGTGACTTCTCTGTTGGAATCTTACTCCAATATACAAAGGGTAGTGGCTGCCAGGAAGACAGATCTGTGTTAGAAGTGTCTTGACCAACAGCAGCAGAGACAGGAGGACTCTTTTAACTCCATGGTTGTTATCCAGTGCAAAGAGCTAGTGAGAGAGCTGGGTCTGTCACTTTCCCTTTTGTGAGATGCCATCAATGCAGAAATCACAAGATTCTTCCAAAGTGTGCCAAGTTCTTTTTTTTTAAATCTGATATCTAGGTTGTACCAGACTCATTCTATGCAACACTGTTTCATGGTTGAATGATTTTTTTTCGGGGGGCGGGGGGGAAGGGAGGCATCAATTAAGTTGTCAAAAAAAACCACCCTTCTTGTGACATTTGTTAAATAAAACACCAAAGAAGGACCATTAGTGGGCTTTTTTTAACTTTTTTTGTATATATTGCACCATATTCTTGCACCCTTCCCTCCCATTTTGTGTATTTTATAGTGACTGAAAGTGCTTAGATGTGGCAACAGATCTTGTCATCTCTGAATGATTATTAGTAAATTCACAAATTTCTTTGAAGCTGCGTATTGTAGCTAGGCAATGGCAGTGGCATTTTAGTTTGTTTTATGCATATAACTACAAGTCAACAGAGATTGAAGTTGCTTTTCTGTTCAAGGCCTTGTACAGTGGAAACAAGCTGAATTTTGAGAAAAAGCACAGTGTGTGTGTTTACAAATAAAAGGGATTTCTAATGTGGCCATTACTATTATGTATACAGTCAGCAGCAAACCATTTTCTTTTTTCCTGGTTCAAACAAGACATGAGAGTTTCTGTGATGAATGTTGATCTAGTACCATATCATTAAACTTTAAAGGGATAGTATCCAGGGGACATATGAGAGCTTCTTGTTTATTATTACCCACGTTTTTACATCAGATCTCAGTGGAAGTAATAAGGGCCTGGTCTAATATCTACTGAGGTCAATAGAGTCTTACCCCACACTTCAGTGTGGCATTGGATCAAGACTTAGGAATTGGTAGAGTTATATTGTGGAGGGTATTGTAGCTGGTAACCAGCTGATATTGAATCTTACACTAAGAATGATGATTCTGATGACCACTGGAGAAGAAAGAAGATATTGTGCCCAATAGAGACAATTTAATTAGCCTTTAGTTTCCTGGAGAGATCATAAAGATGTTAATAGTATTTTTTTAATCTTATTATTTGAATCATAACTGACAATATTTTTAAGTACTTTATTTTCATGACTACACTGACTGTATCCCAGATTCCACAAAGTAACTATCTAGATATGTACATACGTATATGTATAAGAGAAAAATTGCATCTGTGTGACAGAAATACGAAATAGTAAAGAAACAGAGAGGTAGTTCAGTATATCCATCTACATCACATTCAGGGCCCAATCCTGCATTGCTGGTTGCACCATGAGTGAAGGATTGGATTGTCTTTTTGAATTCCTAGTTGCCTTTTGTAAGGAAGGAGAAAAAATAAGCAAAATCTGGATACTCTCTCTTTAAATCATAGGATGCATTTTGATGTTTTATGTACGTTCTGGTTTATTCTTTTTTAAAAGAAGAAAAATATACTGATGAGCTCAAAAATTATAATATAATATATTATCAGACTAGGTGATTTGAGAGAAAGCAGTTTTCTTAATTTGTTACCCTGTAAATAAGTATACATTTTTGTATAACAAGTCAAGTTTGAATTATGAATTCCATTTGGCGTCCAGGCATGTGAATGTGAGCATTATTAAATGTATGTTGTATAGATGTTCAGTGATGTGCTCAGGTGCTCAGCAATAGCTGACTAGCGTGTGTGCTGTCATGCTAGCAGACTACGTATACAGCATACCCAATGTTTAAAAAAAATCTACAAAAATATAATAAAAAACCAAGACACGAGTAGTCTTTGGAGAAATATAATGTTTCTGCAATGGATGTTGCATGCATTGATGGTGATTTGTTAATTTTTTATTTATTTATTTATTTTGCTTCCAAATTCTCTGAGAAAAATAAAACAAAATTGTCCTAAAACTTGTGTAAATTGAGACAAAAGCAGTATGAGAACTGTATAAAGAAAATGCTTGTAAATCTGTTTCAGTTTCCACTTTATGTATAAATCTATGTTACGGTTTTGTGATTGTATACAGGACGTATCTTGAGAACTTATGCAAATTGTGCTGTATAAAGGCTGTTACTGCAGTCTGACTAATAAATACTGAAAATACCTACTTTGGTTTCTTTTCCCCAGTAAATGCCTACATTTATCCATATAAAAAATTGGCAGGACCAAGTTCATCACCCCTTGACTTCAGTGGGCTTTATAACAGGATTGAATTTATTCCAGGTATGATGCTGTATCTAGTACCGGATTAGTCAAACTGCCATTCTGAACCCTACCTGGCACCACCTCCCAAAGTGTTTGCAATACTGCCATTATTCCACATTTCCAGTTTGAATTAGGGCTTGCTTTACCCTCGGGTTCCCCAGGACCATTAGCGCCTGTATCCCCTAGAGCAGTGGTTTTCAACCAGTGTACTGTGAGCCATGAGAACTGTCCAAGAGTGCTGTGAAAATTTGTCAATTTCCTCTCACTGTGGTTCTGCAAAGAGCCACCACAACTTGGGGTGGGGTGGGGAATTGACAACCTCACACCAGCTGGAGCTCAAGCAACAAGGCTGCCTGAGTCCCAACTGGGGCAGGGTTTGTCAATTTCTCTTCACAGTGATTCTTTGCAGAGCCATGGTGAGGCGAAATGTTGACCCCACGGGAGCCAATTTGTGCTGAGAGGCAGCTGAAATGCTGCTTCCCAGCCCATGACTGCTCCCTCCTGTGGCAAGTGGGGAGGGAAAGCGGAAGCCTGTTGGAGCTGGGACACAGCTTAAACGCTGTGGGTGAGAGGAGCCTGCTCCTGGAACCACTTCCCTCCACTGCAAGTAATTGAGTAACTGCTGAAATTTTCAGTGGTTGCTTGATTACTCAACAGTCCATTTGATCCCTGTTCTGCTTGTTGTATACATTACTATGTTGCAAACCACTCTAGTGAGGCTGTAACCATAGTGAATGTAAATAAATGTGACATTTATGAGCAATTGATTCAGCTGAAAACAAATGGGTAACTGTGGAATTGTGTCTCATTGAAGTGTGCCATGTTACTGAAAAGGTTGGGACCCACTGCCCAGAGGAATGTCAGTGCCTTGACCTACATGCCTCCTGTCATCTCACAGGCAGCACACATCGGTGTGATTACAGCAGCACCCTGAAAGCATGTACGCCTAAACAACACTGGTCCAAATGTGAGACAGATACATGTCTGAACTCTGTACTGTCCAAGTTTAGAAATCTATCACCCATGCAAGCTATTGGAACACAGAGACAATATTCCCTCTCCGGCTTTCAGGAAGACTCTAGCCAGTTCCCAAAGAAAGAGAGGGAACTGACTCCCTTTCTGTTCACTAGACCATCCTGTCACCCAATACCAAGCCTCTGTCAACACATAGCTTAATATTTATAAAAGTATTATAATGAATTATTTAAATTATTTGTGCTTTTACAGTTCTTGAGTCTCTTTAGGAATAAAGAAGTAATGGCACAATGATTCAATAATTCCCATCAACAAATTCATTATAAGAACATGAAATAAAAATCCTTTAAACTGAGGATTTCCTGGCTTCACAGACGACTTTGAAAAAATATTGGCTGCTAATCCTACTAGCAATATCTGTAATTCCCTCAAGTCCCACTCTACATCAGAAGTGACAAAGTACACTACTGATGCACAAAAATGTTAAGTCCTGATCAAATCTGAATTGAACACACATTATTGGCTACAAAGGTGAATCAAGACAACATGAATTATGAAATATTAAGAATAAATCAGCAGGAAGTATGTGGAATACAGGATTCCTTTTCAAGCCACGTGAGTTGTTCAGATGTTTTTTTACAGAGAATTTTTGGAAACTGCTGTTTCTAGACTTGCTTTGAGACAAATGCATCCCAAAGTTTCAAAAAATAAGGGAACTGCAAACCTTCTGGCTTTAATTTGTAATGCTGTTTATAAGATGCTGTGTTGTGGTGGCCATGATGACTGAAGGATATGTGGAGACACGACTAGAGAGATACTATTTCTTTTGGGGCCAAATTTTGTTCATGGAAGAGACTAAGAAAGAGCTTATAAAGCAAATAATTTGGAGGCATGGCCTGGCAATGACAGCACTAGCTGCCCTTTAGAAAGAGCCCTAGAGAATTACTGACAGTTTGCTTGTTAAATTTTCAAATGCTATTGAAGCACAAGAAGGTTTGTCATAATATTTAGCAAGCATTTTTCATTCATGCATCTGCTTGTGGGAAGAACATGGGTAAGCAGATCAGGAGGTTTCCTCCAGTGACACTGCACATTAAACAGAACCAAAGGCAGAGTTTGGGTCCCCTGATTTCCAGTACGCACCAATGAATCAAACCATTCCCAGCAGAAGAAATACAGGCACATACATCAAATTGCCAAAATATACTGACGTGCCTAGGAAATGTAAGTACTCAGAGGGAAGTGGCAACTGAATGCAGGGCTTTGAGGGTCTAAATTTTGAATTTGGTCACCAAAAGTAGCCGTTAGGCACCTAACTCCCTAGCATATAGCAACAGAGCCAGAAATACCATAAAACCCAATAGCTTGGGATTTGCATCACTAAATCTAAGTCGATACATAAGTGTAAATAAGAGGCGCCAAAGAGGAGCTAATCAAGGAGCCTCAGTTCCCTACCAACTGCACAGTGACATCTTACTTTGAAAAAAGGGGTTTGGAGTGAGCCAGGGTGGAACTCTGGGGTGACAAGTGACTACTTACCAAATCCATTGGCTAAAATCCAAATCCCAAATTGAGGGAGAGGACTAATGTACTATTGGTTAGCTGGGACAGCTGTGCACTCAGCATGCTAGCTTTTGTGAATCCCATTCTTAGGCCCCCCTCCACCTCCACAGGTATTGCACAGGGATCCTGGATGGCTGGCTTAGGCCTGTGGATGACAGCGGCCAGCAGGGCGCCTAAAGGTCAGGCATCGCAACACTGAGTCTAAGAGCTTGACCACAAAAAGCAGCAATGTGCACTGAAGAGATGTGAGTTCTATAGCACACCTAAGTGTGTTGCTAAATGGCTTATGTAGACCTGGCTGGTTCACACTTGGATTACCCTAGTGCACAGCAACATAATACTGTGGTACTGTTTCAAACCCACTATTTCATTAAAGTGCATAACTTGAAAGTATCTCCAGTTCACATCACTTAGCATGCTCTGGGTTGGATCACTGTACAAATTAGACATGCCTACTGTACATTGCTTACACATGTAGGCAAGTCCTTAGGCCCTTTTGTGTTTTCTCCAATAAAAAGTCAATGAGAAGGCTTTCTATTTCCATATTGCTGTAGAGATATTGCTTGCTGTTCCGATTCACATGGAAAAAAAGTCAGCAGCGGGTCCACACCCTGCAGCAGTGGGAAATGGTCACTGAGAGCTGCAGTATGAGGCTTCTGTAGGTTGCATTTAAGCTTTGGGTAGCTGCTGTATTAGGGTGTGTGAGACTTGCTTCATAACCACAAGTTCTAGAATCTTTGGGTTAAAAACAAATTACTTGGATTATGGACAATTCTGTAAAACAAAACCAACTATCTACAGGTAAGCGCTAAATCAGGGGTGGAAACTATAGCTGACCAAACATTTTCTTCCAGGCTGGGGCTGCAAGGTGCCAGATGCCCCTAGCAAGTATGTCTCTACATGGTGCTGGGAGGGGGCATGGGAATAGTGGGGTAGAAGGGCTGTGGCTCTCAATACACAGCTCCCAATACCATCCTCGCGCTTCCCATTGGCCAGTTTCATCTGCATGTCATTGACAAGCCTCTACTCTTACCAGCAATGTAGCTCTGGATGCTGAGCGCCCTAGCAGAATCAGCAAAGCAGACAGGAACTTTGGTCTTTTGCAAGCCAGAGCTAGGAATAACAAGAAATTGCCAACCAAAGTGAAAAACCATATTTATGAAACATGTTTTATTCACTCTCCTGTAGAGCCCAGAAATATGGATGTCTTATATCAAACATACCAAAAGAGTAAACAGCTCTCAGATCAGATGCTGGTACAAATTCTTTGAATAAGATGGCCAGACAGGGTGACAAATGTGGGTATTAAATCATGCTGGTTTGTCATTCATGGGAACGTGACCTAGTAAGGAATGTGTCAAATGGTCTGGATATGTCAAATGAACGGTGGATTGTAAGATACTGAAGTGTGACCTATACTCAGGTGTGCTGAAAGGATCTAAGAGAGAGGGCAGATGGCTGAGCAGATTTCAGAAAGTCTGCAAGGATGAGTTTGTATAGTTTGGAAACTCTGTGAATGACTGGATTGGCAGGAGGCAGCTTGTAGCTGGAATGAGGTACGTGAGGCACTCTGGATCAAGGTTCATGATGACTGGCATCAGAGAAGGAAAGCGTCTGCTTCCGAGCATTGCTAGTAAGGTTATACCCTACCTGTGGATGGGACAGTGACTCATGCATCAACTCGGCAGCCATCTGAGAACTCATAAATACATACACTATGCTCTGTGAAGAGCAAAAGTGCCACTGACCTCACAACCACATATAGGGAAACTCTCCTAGGTGACTGACGGAATGCAAGGTATTTGACTATGTTGCCTAGAAGCTCCATTGTGGCATTGCATGCTACCAGCATGTTCATTGCTTCATTCCTGTGGCTCTTCATATGCACACGGTCCCCTATTGGGACTTTCTAAGGTTCACATATGTGTCATTAATCATTCCTCAAACTGAAGGGACCCATAGATTTGGGACAATATATATTATGAGCCTCCTCTGGATGGGAGGTGCTACAGGGAACTAAGCATATCACATTGAGCTGCATGATCAACTCTAGTGACCACAAAGTGACTCAGCCCCTTCAAAGTGCTTGCTTCACTGATGCCTGTGATCTGGGCAATGACCCTGGCAATGACAAATGTTTCAGTAAGGCCACTGCAATAATTATCTGTCTGGGCACTGTGACTGTATGGCTCCTGTGTGCAGTAGTGGCTCGGGCCTCCTTAAGGATGTCACACAGGTGGTGTGTAGTATCTGCATTGAAAGAGTAACACCCTATGCAGGTCCAGTCTGAGACCCTCATGAAATTGCAGTGGGGCCAAATGAAGCAGGTGTTTCCTTGCAGATGGCAAGATTGGCCTCTGCTGCTATAGCAGATGCTGCAACTCTACAATGCTGTTGATCATTATTACCACAACCTACTCTCCTGCTTTCCCAGCACATGATCCCCTCCTGTTGCCAGGTATCCCAGCCTAGTCACTAGCTATGTCCCAGCCCTCCCTATCCAGGATGATCTCTCCCACTGTGGTTCTCCTTCATTGCCTCATCTGGCTTCCCCAGCTATCCCTCATCTTTACCCTGGAATTTGACCCAACTCTTTGCTCAACTAACTTTTAACCCATCTCCAATCAGCTACCTGTAAGGATTGATGGGATTTCAGTGCAGACCTTGAGAACACTCAGGCAACCATCATCCCCACGCTGCCACCTACCCACAGCTGTACCTAGCCACTCCCTGAAACTGAGCACTACACCAAGTTCCATACTGAGTGATCTAACTGACAGTGGTCTAAGTGCTTGGCGCCTTGATCCTAAGCCCATGGGGCATATTACGAAGTATCCAAATGTGGATTCCTGGCTAACTGTCATGCCTATCCTGCTTCTGAACTCTTGGCATTGACCTTGGTTCTGGTTTGACTTCTTACTACCAATTGGTCCTCAGGCAGACCCCAGAAAGTCCTCTGATACCTGATATTGACTTTTGGACTAATTCCTGATACTGTCTCTCTAACCCTCATCTTTACACTGAACTGTAAGCCTGAATTGATCGTCAGTTTGGCTCTCAATCCTGGTGCAGTCTCTGGTCACTGGCTTCAGTTACTGGTTCCCCTTCAACCATCTAGGGCCTGCATCCAGTTCTCCTACAGTGGAGGAGGATGGCATTGGGTGTTAGCCATTCTCTGAGCACACATAGCAGGATGGACCTCACAGGTGCTTCTCCATCTGTTTTAGCTTGCTTTGTGGCTTTTGCTGGGGTTTGGCATGGAGATGAAGATCCAGAGAATTAGAAATAGACAAGAGTGCTTGTGGCCAAAGGTAGAAATGAAAGGACTAATGGGAGCAGACACTGTTTAGTCCTCTTTTTGAATCTAGCCCAGAGCTTTATTCTTATTGCAGCTTTATTTACATCATGTGTGCTGGGTTTTTTTTTCTTTTAATGAATGGTCAAATAGCACCTATGTTTTCTGCTAGTCAGGAATCTTTCAGACAGCAACTCTGCCTGAAGACTTGCAGTGTTGTCAGCTCCTTTGATTCTTTTATCGTGAGGCCAGTGATATTTCGTGATTTCATTAAAACTCCAGCACCTGGAGGCAAATGATTATGAAAGAATTTTTTCTTTCCTTTTTTAAAAGTTTCAGCCCTCTTGATCGGAAGAAAACTCCGAAAACTGCACCCTGGAGGGTCCAAAGCTAAATACAAATAAAAATAACCCCAAATATTTTATTTGTAAAAAATCCCCTGATTTTGCGGGGCTTAACTCATGTTTTTAAACAGTTGGGGCTGACAATACTGAAATCAACTCTAGATAAACAGATTAAGGAGCAAACTTTCCTGTTGACTGTCACACCTCCCACTAAAAGATGCGTCCTTCCAAAAATACACTGCAATATTTTTTCAGAGACTGAACTGTGCGCCTACAGCAGCTTAAAGTTATGCTACACTGCTATCTGCTGGCTCTTGAGCTTACAGTAACATACACCTGTTCAGCACTGAGCTCTGCTGGAACAGAACCGTATTTCCTAGGCCTCCACCAGCAAAGTTCCAGGAGTTCTGATCCTATTGAAGTTAATGGAAAGATTTCCATTAATAACAGATAATCTTAGGTGGAGGGTGGTGCACAAGAATAAACATTTGACTGCTCTTAGAGGGGCACTTTCTGTGCTGTCTGCAGTCTGAGTTGCTGTCTCCTCACCCCAACTGTGTGGTCAGAAGATCTTGCTCTTGCTGCCCTAGCCTCGCAGGAGTGCTGTGCTCCTGCTGCTTGGAAGTGGCATCCTCCTGCTTTCTCCTCCTACATGGACCCTTGGCCTCTGGTAAATGTCTGTGTTCTAGAGTAGTTCGTCTCTCACTGCTACCATGAAGCTCGATAAGGTGCAGTGTAACTTGAATCTGAGTGACATCTGTGAAGGCCATGCTACAAACCACCACAAAGACCATTAGAGGGAATGAAATTAATTTGTGTCATCACCACGGAATTGCTATTCATAACACTCCATGAGCCCACAGAGAAAAAAATATCTGGGAGAATATTAAAGCGACATTCCCACACAGAAATGCTTCTGGAGATATCGTTTATTGGAAAAAAATTCATAAACTCTTAAAGTAATAAACTAAAAGTTCTCAGCTATGCTTTAATCACCCCAATTCCCTCAGTTAACTCGCAAAGCAGCTGTCAATACGTGACTTGACAACAGAGCTGAGAGAAACACAAAAAAAGAGCCCAACAAAAGTGTTAATGAGAGAGATTTCTGGTGCTGTTCTGAGCATGGTGTTGGAAAAAATAAAATGCAGCTAAAAACAGAATTCTTGACATTGAGTTATCTTGGACAATGTCAAAGGGCAAACCTGCTCTCGTGGTCTAGATGTGGAGATGGCAGGGACTTTTGAGCGTGGCGGTGGGGGGTGGGGGGTGAAGCATTCCATCCTGCTTTTTAATCACCAGGAATTTTAAAAAAAAAAGAAAAGAAAAGTAAAAGACAAGTAATCAAGAAATGAAAGAAGTTAACTGATATTGTCAATTACACACATCTTCTATCACCTCCAGGATGCTAACGCTTAGTGTGAAAACCATGTGCCAGCACATCTTGGTGGTGTGGAATTTTTAAAAAATGCTCCTGCACTGATAAATTTACACATTTCAGCAACACCAAGAAGCATAATTTTCCCCCCAGTGGCTCTTGACCTAATTTTCAGTAGAGAAAAGACAAAGGTGGCTTCAACATTCAATCTAATCAGTAATTGCAAATCCCCAAGTGACTTTAGACTTTTTCAATTATAAAACATTCTATTTGCTAATTTATTTTCTGTTATACAATATATGAGTATAAATATCGCATCCTCGAGCCAAATCTTGTAACAGGGTCAGGCCAGCAAGCCCTGTTAGGAAGAGGGAAAATGCCCCTCAGCTTGATAGCCTGAGCTAGTGGAGGAAGGGAAACAGCTACTTCAGCACTTAATTGAAAGCAGCTACAATTAAGGCTATAGCTACACTGTGAAGTAAAGTCACATTTTTTAAAGTCAACTTTTTACCACTAGATTTTGTGAAGTCGAAGCTGAGTGACTGCACATGTTCATAAGATCAACTTAGCTGCATCCCCACTAAATCACTGAAGTTTGACTGTTGCAGTAGGGCATTGTGGGCACCCATCCCACAGTTCCATCAGCCCCGTTACATTCTAGGTTTTTTTGACAGTGCATTATGGGGAAAAAATGCCCTGCAAGTGGTTGTGGGTATGTGATGGCATCTTCCCAGACTGCATTGCTCTCATTCTCCTACACTGTTGAAAATAAATGGCCATTTTTCAGACAATAAGAATTGGCTTTCTCCCATAAGAAAAATTGTTTGAGTTGTTGACATAATGGAAATGGGGAGCTTTTACAAAAGTGTTTTTCAAGAGACTTCAAACTGACATTAAATACAAGTGAAGTGAGAGAGAAGTAGAAGGTGTGAGTGAGAGTGAGAAATTTGTGAGTCATTACCACATAGAAGTGAAGAATGCTCTAGGGAGGCCATTGCACTGGTGTCTCCAACATCAGGTGAGGAGACCATCAGAAGCATTAGTTCCAGACTCGTTCTGAATCCCCAAGACTAAATAGAAGAGAAGGAAAGACTCCCAGAGGGTGTTGGTGTCTAGCGGCTGCTCCAAGGAACCATTACCCCACCAGAGCCACATCTACAATAGATCCTTCCTTTCGGAAGGGGCATGGTAATGAGCGAGTTGGGAAGATGCTAATAAGGTGATTCCATGAATATGCAGCACCTCAGTAGCATAAGGGTGGCCGGGTGCGATTCGAAAGTGCAACTTCTGAATCACGAGCCACCCATGTAGACGGGGGCATTTTGAAAGGACCCCCAAGACTTCAAAAGCCCCTTCTTCCTATTTGGTTTTAGGAAGAAGGGGCTTTCGAAGTCTGAGGGGTTCTTTCAAGACACCCCCATCTACACAGGTGGCACACGATTCAAAAGAGGCACTTTCGAATCACGTGCAGCTGCCATTATGCTAATGAGGCACTGCATATTCATGGAAGTGCCTCATTAGCATCTTCCTAACTTGCTCATTACCATGCCCCTTCCAAAAGGAAGGGACTAGTGTAGACGTAGCCAAGAAGTATTAGTGGCTCGAGAAGAGAAGGAAAAGTTAAAGAATTAGAAGCTAGAAAAGTTGAGAAGAGAATGAAGGGATTCCCTTGCCTCTCCTTGTAAAGAAGCCCTAGCACAAGCAATTCCCTGTGTGTGAGAGGTAAGGGAGAGAGAGAGACAAGCCACAGGCTTTGGAAAGAGACAGTACTTGGTTTGTCCCTAGATTTGGCAAGAGACAGTACTTGGTTTGTCCCTAGTCACATGCTGCTTCTGTCCAAATGAGGTTAAGCTCTCACAAACAATGAAGCCCTGTGCAGGACAGGACATGGTGCTGTCTGCAGGCATGGTCTACACTACCCAGCTGCTGTGTGGTGAGGTGGGGGCTAGCCATCTGTGTTGGGGGGGGGGGAAGAGGCTAGGTCACCAGACGCATGAAACTTGGAGGGAGGAGGCAGCCCCGTAAAATGGGAAGCAGAAAGTTTCTTGGCTTCTCCTGCTAAATCCGGTGCAGGGAAGAAGTGCTCTCAAGCACTGAAACCCCACACAGGACAAGACATTAGCATGAATGTGACCATTTAAAATTGAACTTGGCATTATACCGCATGGGAGGGGGCGGGGTTGAGAAAGCCAACCTTAATGCTCCTTTAAGTCGACCTAAGGGTATTTGCAGTGAAGACAGTCGCTTTGTAACATTGAGGTAAGTGCCTGAAAGTCAACTTCATGCTCCAGTGCAGACAAAGCCTAAGTGATGAGAGCCAGCTGATTTCACTGCTGACAGGGTTTAAAAGTCTGGCTGCGGTTGGGGTGTGGGGTGTGCCAATAAGAGAGAGGAGGTGAAGGAAATAGAAAAGAAGTTGAGAAGGACATGACAAGACAGAGAAGAAGTCTGGAGAGTGTTTGCAGAGACAGCTGGGGAGGGACAAGCACCTGGGCTCCCCTCCCACAGTGAGGCTGACAGCACTGGTCCTGGCTAGGGAAAGGAAAGACACTAACTAAGAATGACAGAGATGGGTGCAGCCTAAGCCCTCCAGCCAGAGGGAGAGGCATGTGTCCAAAGCAAGACAAGGGGGCATCCTGCCACACGTTATATAGAACTAGATATTACAGATTGAACCTCGCAGGTCCAGCAACATCTCACAATTTCAGTTTGGTGGACGACCACGTGTCATGGATGAGGACAAGGTTCCTGCAGTCCCATAAAGCTTGTTTACAGCCAGGTTTCCTGGATCTCAGTTTTCAGTGTTCTTCTTTGGCTCTAATTTACCAGTAAGCGTATCCTAAAAGTCCAATAAGCAGTGGAAGAGTTGGTAATGCTGCTAGATAATATAGACTTACCATGGTTTGACAAATTTTCTGAGTCGGCACCAGTCATGTCCCAAGGGTGCCAGATCAGAAAGGTTTAACTTGTAGCATCAAATAAAACTTGCTTAGTTACTGTAAGAGAAAGTGCATTATATTTTAAAATGTATGATTTTCTATGCAATATTCTGTAGATATGACAACATAGCACAATATTTTGATCCCTCTTTTTATACACAATTTGTAAAGGCTGGCAAAATTTCAAATGGAGGAGAAACAAAGTGGGGAAACATCAAATGCCCAGCCTACCACACATTATTTAAAAACTGAGGGAATGGGAGTTATACATAGTACAGGAGAGTAGAGAAACATATGCAGTGCTACCTAGTTTATCTTGCCAATATTCAATTGTAATTGAAAATAAAAATCACAGTTCTGCATCATATACATTTATGACTAAGGTAAATGCATGTACTTGCATTGCTCTAGAATTCTAGATTATAGCATGGATCACTTTATTGCTCACTTTTCAGTGTGAGCCATGTGCTTCTACAGCAATAATACAAACAACTAGGCAGAGGAGCAAACGGACAGCATTAGGACCAAATTGTGTTCTCAGTTTCACCTTTGATGGTGTTTCTTTGTACAATTGAGGACAGACTGTTTTCTCCGGCTTCACTAAATCCTCAGGGCAAGTCTGGGAGTTTAAGCTATTGCTCATTTTGAGCATGTCAATGAGGCATTGTGCTTAAAACAGATGCAACAGGCAACACAAAGCAGCTGGAAAGCCATCAAATCTCCCTAGGTGAGGATTCTCCTGATACGTAGGAATCCCCAGCTGACACAGACCCAGGGTCATCTGCCAAGGTGGCATGCCTGGTGCATTACTGTCTTCCTGCAGTCTTCAGCTGGTGTGATCCTTGTGGTATGTCCCATCCAATTAGCATAGATTGGAAGTGCTTTGAGGCTGCTCTGTTCCATGCCATGGTCACATCAGTTTTAGGATTTGCTTTAATATCAGGAAAATACAACTAGCTGCTTTATGGCCTCCACCATATCTGCACCCATTAGGAATGGGTGAAACTGAGAATATAGGTGATGGTTTCCAGATGTTCACCCCAGCTGAAGATCCGAGTAGCTCCTATTACATTGTTCTGGAATGTGACATGCATGTCCCATACCCACATCAACTTAGTTACCTCTCATGCACACCTATTTTGTGGAGTCTAGACAACTGCTCATTCTAGAATCTCACAGAGTCCTGGGAGCAGGCTTTCAGATTGGTAGGAAGACTCCCAGGCCCATCCACGCAGAGATAGATGCATTAGTTATGTCAGTTATTTACACAATCCCCATTAGATAATTTTGTTGTGTGCAGTACCAAGAGATTGGGAACAATCATGTTATAATAGGATGGTTCTGTATTTTCTGTTATTCATTTGAGGCATATAAGACCAAAAATTTCCTCCTGCTATAATACCACCAACTTCAACAGAGTTATTCCAACACAAGAATTTGGTCAATAATGCTGAACAAATATTTCACTAGGTGTCAAGTTTGGAAAGAGAGAGGACAAAAGTCTTTGTTCAAAGAAAGAGCATTCAGCTTTGTCCAAGAATACTAAGGCTTCTGGAATGGCACTTTCCCAAAACATATGTTCAAAAGTTTAAACATGTATTTGTGTACTCACTTCTATTCGGTCCTTATTTTATTATATTTGCAGTTATTCCATATTAATAATCAAAATAGCTATACAGGGCATAAAATCACTTTCATTTGTAGGATGGGATTTGCAAAATTGCCTAAGTGACTCAGAAGTGCAAGCTGTAGAAAACTCCTTCCCAAGTCTTTTTTTTTTTTTTTTTGGTTGAGATTGAAATTGAACTAACAGTAAACAAGAAGCTGTGTTGTTCAGTTGTCATGAACTTGTTGCAAAAGCAGAAGTTGCTGATTTCACACTGTGCTCAGCAGCAAGCTGACATTAATAGCTTTAAAAAGGGAAATTTTATTTATATAAAAGTCATGAATTATTACGAAGTGACCCTTGGGTTCTGAATTTTTAATATTACATTTTAATGATCATGTTGGATCTACGGTACATGTTCAATAAAACTTGGAAGCCTTCCTTCATTCAAACTTCAAAAGAATGTAAAGAGATGCTGAATAGGCAGTGGTCTACAGCAATGACTTCAAGGAATGAAAAAGAAAGTATATACTCTCCCTAAGGAAAAACAAACAGAGCTGATATAAATCTAGAGCATAGATTGTTGAAGCTGAAGACAAAAAGAATAAATTATACAACTACAACTATGATGGGAGAAAACAAATATGAAGCTTTTGCAAAATTAACATAGTAAAAAAGCATTAATATGGATTATATAGAAGTGCCATTTTAGACAAACGGAAAGTACAGGTAAAGGTGAAAGAATACTGTAATTATTTGAAAATTTCCACATTATTGTCACTTACATAAACATCTCCATAAACTGGAATCATTTTATTTTTATATATATATATATATATATTTAATCTTTTGGGTTGAGCAGCTGGATTCCAAGAATCTCAATAAAGTTTCATGAAAGATATAGTATTCATTCTTATGTAAATGTAATATAAACACTAGAGCTTCTTGAAAATTTCATGATGAAAAGATTTGGGAGGAAAAATGGACTTTAAAGAAATTGTTATAAATTTGTTTCAGAAATTTTCAGTTTTACAATTACAACAAATTGCCCCCAATTTTGTCTTTTTTTTTCAGCTGAAAAATGTGGAGGCATCTTTAAATGAAAAGTGCAGTTTCTGAAAACCAAACATGAAAACTTTCAATTTTTCAAGTTTATGAACATAAATGTTGTATCCTTTGAATACTAGAACTGGAAGGGACCTCAAGAGATTATCACATCCAGCTTCCTGCATTCATGGAAGGATGAAGCACATTCTAGATCATTTTTGTCAAATGTTTGTCTATCCAACTCATTATGATCTCTAATAACGGAAAGTCCAGAGCCTCCCTAAGCAATTTATTCCAGTGCTTAGTTAGGAAGTCAATCCTAATGGCCAGCCTAAACTTCTCTTGTTGCAATTTAAGCTGATTGCTACTTGTCCTAACATCAGAGGTTAAGGAGAGCATTTTTCTCCCTCCTCCTTCTAACAACTTTTTAGGTGTTTGAAGGCTGTTATCATGTCTCCTCTCAGTCTTCTCTTTTCCATACTAAACAAACCCAGTTCCTTCACTTTTCCCTCATAGGTCTTGTTTTCTAGATCTTTAATTATTTTTGTTGCTCTTCTCTGGATTTTCTTCAGTTTCTCCACAACTTTCCAGTACTGGATGCAATACTCTATTTGAAGTCTAATTTTCACAAAGTAGAGTGGAAGAATTATGTCTGCACCTGAGCTGGATTCCTCACCTCCCTGTGCTCCAAACCCCTGTCCCACCCCTCATCCCCCTCCCATCCTTACCAACCTCTCAGCCCTGGCCCAGAACCCCTTACTGCAGCCCAAACCCCTCATCCCAGCCCCACCCCAGAGCCCACCAGAAGCCTTCACCTGCCGTCATATCCTATCCCACAGTCTCAGGCTGAAGCCCCCTCATGCATTCTGAATACCGTCATCCTCAGCCCCACCCCAGAGCCTGCACCCCCAGCAAGAGCCTAGCCCCTCAAACCTCCACCCTCTGGTCCAGCCTGGTAAAAATGCAAGAGTGAGTGAGAGTGGGAAGGACAAGTGATAGAGCTAAGAGGGATAGAGTGAGTGGACACAGGGCCTTAGAGCAAAGACATGGTATAGGCATGACCTCAGAGGAGAGGCAGGACATGGGGCAGGGCAAAGGTATTCAGTTTTATGTGAGTAGAAAGCTGGCAACCTAGTGCTACTCCACCATCCTCTTTCCCATCCTCCTCTATTTTAGGAACTCCCTATACTCCCTCCCTCTTTCCTGCAGCTCTGTGTGGTCCTCCCATTTCCCTCTCCATCCATACCAAAGTCCTACATTCTCTTCTGCCAGTGCCAGGGACTCTGTGTGCACTCACAGTCCTCTGCTTCTGCTCAAGCCTTCCCATCCTCCCCTACAATAACTAAAAAGCACGTGAAAAATCAGGACTCAGGGTGAGGGATAACAAGGGCCTACATAAGACAATTCCAAGCCCGACAAAATCAGGACATAGGGTCAACTGATCTGTGCCCTCACAGATGTCTAAATATGTAGATTTTGAAACCTAAATTAAGGTTTCTAGTATTAAAAATCTTTACCAGTGATATTATTTATTATTGGTATTTGGGTAGCACCCTGATGCCTCAGTCCTGGCCCAGTCCCCATGGTGCTCGATATTGTACAAAGAAGAAAAAAGAGCTGCCGTCTTTCCCAAAACAGATACAAAACTAGGATACTGGATTGAAGAAGTTCGAAATGCTCAAGATGGAGTTTGAGGAAGGCAACTGCAGGGTGAAAATTCCTGAGGCAAGCAATGGTTTGTGCTAAAGACCCCCTATGCAAATCTTAAAGTCTGGAGTTGGTCTATAATCCTATAACACAAAAACCCAGTTAGCATGAGTGGAAAGTTACCTCACTGGGTCCCCTTCATCTAACTCACAAGACCCAGAGAAGGGCATCCTAGGCCTGGCACGGTCTTGGTGTTTGAAGGGAGGATAGTTGCCCAGCAACCACATTCCAAGAGGTCCTGCATATGAGAACTGAAACATGGCGGCCTCTCCTTCACTTTCCCAGGCTGGTACTTAAAACAAATATGTTATTGCTCTATGCTGTTACTGTTTCTTTTGCTTTAATCTGCTAGATAAGCACCCTTGGATGTGTCCATGTGCTCTTGTAGATGCATCATCCATCTAATTAGACACATAGATGTTACTGCATATCTGCTTCATTTTAATAACTTGTTAAGGAAATCACCCGTATTAGAGGTAAAATGTTCTATAAGCAATGGGTGAGGGATATTATGAAACATTTTTAGATTATTGGCTTATTGTGCTCATTACTTCTTTCTGCTAGGACCTATCCAGGCTTGGCTAACACCCATGCTGTAGTTCCCCCCCCCCTCCAACACACATTAATAATCTACATAATCAATTGTAACCTATTGTCTGATGGTGATCACCGAGCCTAACGTGATGTGACACCCCACCAGTGCTGTGTGTAATAAACCCTCCTGCTTGCTTCATATACAGTTTCCAGGTTTTGTTCCAACACAACAAGCGTAAGACATGGTTTTTTGTCCATAGTACCTAAAGCCACATGCTACCATGCCCATGAGCACTGCCATGCTGCTGAATATGCCTTTATTTTGGATTACTCAATCTGCAAACTGAGCAAAAACATCCACTCACTTATACACATAGGGATAACATCCTAGAATCTTCTGTATAGAGGCAGTATTACTTCACTAAAATATTAATGAAGGCATAATTATGGAAGAGGCTTTTAGCGTTTTGAAAAGAGGAGAACTTTCCCATTACATCATGTAATAAACAATAGCATGAAGTAGGATATCAGCAAATACAATACAGTAGTCCCTTGGGACACGCAAGGGTTACATATCGTGCAACTTTCACCTATGCCAAATTTCAGGTAAGTTCAGGGAGCGGGCTTGGTCGGTGGGTTGGGGCTGAAGTGTTAAGCTTGGGATGGCTTAGGGCTGCAGGGAACGGGAGGGTGGAGTTGAGCCTGTGCATGCGGGGCTTGGAGCCAATTCTGTATAGGTTGGAGCAGGGTCCACGGGTGTGATGGGCAGTGGCTGGAGCCTGAGCCATGGGTGTCATGCTGGAAGCTGGAGCCCGAGCCCCATGTGGGGCTGTAGTGTGCCAGAGGCCAGGAGCCCCTTGCATGGGTTGGGGCTGGAAGCTCCCCACACAGGTTGGGGCTGAGCTGGAGCAACTGGGGAGGGCTGACCCTTGGGGTGAGGTACAAGGTGGTTTTAGCCGCCCCCCGCCCCGCCCGTCTGCAGCATTGGACAGCTAGGGGGATTAAACCCTTCTCCCTACCTGCCCAGACTGGCAGGAAGCTAGGTAGGCTGACAGCCACATGTCTTCAAGCAGTGTGAAACTCAGGTTTAAGTGAGTTTTGCGCAACCTGAAGGTGCGTAAAGCGAGGATTTATTGTACTAGCTAACAACCCTGCTTTTTCAACACACCCTCATATCTCAGCTTAATGCACCTCCATTTGCATTTACATGCAATACCAATCTTGTTTCTAACCATAAATAACTACCTCTTCCAGGAGTTGTATTTTAATATAGAATTCACACATTGTCTGTGCTCCCATCTGAATTCACACACCATTACTAGCACAACCAGGATATATTACAGCATCTCAGAAATGAACGATGCAATCAACTGAATACAGGTAGGTCACATAGTTGCTTCCTGGATACTGAGGGGTTATTTGCAACAGAAGTGTATCATGCACATTTCTAAATGACCAAAGCCACTTACGTCGGGAGAGTACAATTTAACGGATTTCGTCATTTGGCCATTCTGCCATTTTAATTTGCTTAACTTTTGCATCTACAGTAGTCAATAATTCATTTATATATTTATTTATTTGTTTATTTACTTATTTATTTTAAAAGAGCATTATAGTTGCAAAGCCAAGTACTCAAAAGCTGTGCAATGCTTGCATATGAAACCTTAATTTGTTCCCCTTGGTGCATTTTGATATGGTGTTTAATTATATGGTATTTTTCATAGTTTGACAATGTTATAAGCAACTAAAAACAATATCTTATAATGGAAAGTTTTGCACAACTAACAACAGGTGTTACTGCCTCCACCACCTATAATAAACATAGAGACAATATTCCAAAGACACCATTAAGGCCTTGTCCCCTTTCTGCAAGGTGCTGTAAAATCACTTGGAGGCCAGGTCCTTTCTCTGAAGAGTTTAAAGGATAAGACAAATGAATATCTAGGGTCAAAGGAGAGTGATACGATCAAATATGAATATTTGTAATATGGACATCTACTTGCCAGTGGGTGGTTTTGAGAAGCAGCCCCCAGCTGCAATTAGAAACATTAAACTGAACATGATTGCCTAGTTCATACACCGAGATGCAGGCTGATCATGTGGGCTAGAGTAGACAGTGCGAGGAAGAGTAAGCCCAGACTTGACTGACATCTCTGAGCCATGAATGCTGGAATATTTGCATGTGTCTGAGACCCAGCGACATGCACCCAGCTTGACCAAGCCTATTGATGCAAGTTCTCTCCTCCAACTCCATTCTAGATGCTTCTGGCAAAGGATTTCATCAGCTACTTTACCAGTGGAGATGAATTTAAAGGGCTTTGCCAACTGACTTGCTTTCAGTCGTGTATTACCAACCCTAAGCCTTCAAAAACTATGACAGCCCCCTGCCTTCCTCTACCTTTACGCCCCAGTCATTAGACATTCAAAATTAATGAACTGGTATGGCAGTTATTTGCCTTCTCTTTTCTCTCCTTTTCCTCAGACACAAGCTCTCCCTCTCCTAAGGCCAGTGCTAGGAGCAATCACCTTGGGAGCCAAATTAATTTTTTTTCCTTTCTTCATTCTTTGATTGGCTGGCCTTGTTTATGTTGTTGACTGGTCTGCCTCCCCCTCCTCTTCTCCATACTCTGATCAGCTGAGCACTTTTACTCCAATGACTGGTCAACAATAGTTAGTTTGATTTTTTTTGTTTTGTTTTGTTTCTTTGTATTTTTCTTTGTCACTCGGGGAGGGGAAGGAAGTAGCAATGAAAACACTTTCTGCCCTGGCCGGCAAACCAACTAGTAGAACTCCTGCACCACCCCAAACCTCAAGCTTTTTTTCTGAAATCAGAAGAAAGAAAAACTTAGCTTGTATTGGCAGCTGAGAGTCTCATGTAATCACAAGACTCCACGAGCTGGAGCTTAAACAAAAGCACCAAATATTGTAAGAGTTCAGATACAATTCTGAGTAAACCAGGCTGAGTTTGTGATTACTGGGGTCTGAGATCTCTGGGTTTCCTCATGTGAGGTTAAGGATAAGAAATCTGTGGAAGCCTGTGGAAGAAAAAGGAGGACAGGGAGTGGTCCAATACTCTTTGGCTGGGTCTACATGGTGCGACTTTCCCAGCAGGCCCATGCTAATGAGCAGGCTCAAAATTGCAAATGACTGCTCATTAGCATGGTCCCGGGGCTCACTACCATAGCTGTGCAAGAGCTCAGTGTTGGCAGAGGGGGATGCCAGCAGTAAAGAGGACATTTGGATGTGCTCCTGCCAATAAAAAACACAAGGGTCTGGAAACAGAGGGGCTTTTTGCCAGCAGCAGCATGTACACACAGCCTCTTTACTGCCTGCACCTCCCTCTGCTGAGACTGAGCTACCACACAGCTATGCTAATGAGCCACAGGATCGTACTAATGATCAGCCATTTGCAATTTCAAGGTCGCTCACTAGCATGGACCTGCTGGGAAAGCCGTGCCATGTAGACCCAGCCTTTTTTTTTGCCCCCAATGAATTTCTACAATGTAATTTTGCAAATCTGTTTACTATTTGCATTGCATCTAAGGCTGAGTCTACTCTTACCTGGAATTTTGACAGCAGCTACGCAATTTTAGGTACATCAATTGTGTACCACAAATCAATTTTGCAGCCGTCAATATTTGTGCCTGTCCCCACTGCAGAATGCTGACTGGAGCACTTCTCCCATCAGCATTCCTTAATCCTTGCAGCTCACAAGGAGTTCCAGGGTTGACACTGACCCCAGAATGTGCCGTTTCGCACATGCGCAAAACGGCACCCCAGAAGATGGAACCTAAGCATTTAGTCTTCCATGGCCAGTGTAGACCCAGCCTATATGGAATTAGTGCATTCATATAGCTGGAAGCCTACACAGCCATAAATGCAGCTAAATCCCCAATTTTCACACATATTAGAATTGCTACTGCATGTCTGTCAATGGGCATCTGCTTTATTATAAAAAAAAAATCACCCCATTAACATCACTGTCTTGATTTCCCTTTCCTTAAAGATGGATAATAATATTTACCTGCTCTCCAGCTACTATGTTTTAAGTTTGCACTGCAGTTAGTCTCACAGGAGCATAGGTTGGCAAGACCAGTCCTAAGTAGCTATTATTTATAAAGCCTTTAGAAGATAAAGTGTGAGGGAGGCTATCTTGCTGAGATGCCCTTCCACAAGGAAGTGCTCACTTGAAGGAAACATACCCACCTCCCAATTGAATAAGTAGTGCCTAGAGTGTGCCTTGGCTGGCTTCTCTTACAGATTGCTCCTGCTTACCTGAGTCCTGCATTCCTGCCTGCCTCTAGTTCCAGTCACCCATCTATTTCTAGGGCCCTGCTCCTCAGCCTTACCCCTACTGCTTTCTCTGGCTCTGACCACTCTCCAGCCCTGACGTTCAGTCTGGTCTCTAACACTGTGTTTGGTTTTGGCCTTCTGCTAACACCATTAGGCTTAAGTCCTGCAGTGACTATTAGGCATGACTATTCATTGCCTAGGCATTGTACTAAATGTTCAAGTTACTATAATTTCAAGGTACTTGTAGACTCAGAGCCCTTTTGAAAAGTGCATGTGTCTTTATTGCATAAATTCTGAAGCCTTCGCAATTACTGTAGGTATACAGCTGTCAGTGGTTACTTATTCTAGAAGTGCATCTATTTCTAACCGCTCACCCTTTGCGGAATCTGTATGATAAAGAAAAATTAATGAGCAAATGCAATATGATACCAGCAGATGGTGCCAGAGCTCCAGGAAAAGAGGCTGGAGTGCCTGAAAAAGTGGGAAGGCATTAAAAACAAAGGGAGTTTTTTCTTTTTAAAAGTCTATAAAGAGTTTCACAGACGTGATCCTCGTTCAAGGTCATGATATAATCCTGGTGTTTGAAGCAACATCTTGATCTGAGGATACTGTGATGGGCTTTGATTTCCTTCATTTTTACATATTGATTATACATTTTAAGGGCCTTCTCTATCCAGAAAATTAACCCAAACAATGGCCCCTGCTACTTTGTTCAATGTGTTCATAAACTACACAAGCCAAAAAATTTAAACACGGGGGTGCCTAAAGATGGTTACCTAAGTGCATATTTATGAACCATAATAAGTAAGCTGATTTCTAGAGATGCTGAGCACCTGGATATCCCATTTTATCTGAGTGGTGTATCAATATGAGGCACCTTGTATTCTCAGAAATGAAAATTTTAAAGTGTTCTTTAGACTGCTCATTTATATTTTGCAGATCTTGAACAGATAAATCGATGGTGCATTTAAATAGCATCATAGCCCACTAAATATTTGTTGATTAGAAGCTGATGCAAGAGCAAAAGTTTAATAGTTATCTCTGTTATAGTAGTCCCATATATTACCAGATCAGGCTTTTGTAATCAGATAAAATCTCTGTATTTCTGAAGCCTCTTCTGCTTTTGTTTTATCTTTTCCATAGTTATATACATGATAATCTGATGGGAACTACTTTTCCCCCATCTCAGATCTTCCAATAAGCTTTCCTATTATGAGAGTATGTGTTTGACTGAGTCCGAACAGACTTAATCATATGCTTAAGTGCTTCACTAGATCAGATCCAAGGAGAATGTATTTGTACTTAGAAAGGCAGTCTTCAGAAAAGACAGTCACAATAAAAATTTACTAGATTACATTTATATCTGTCTGGTAACCCCATTGCAAATCCCTGAACTGCATTAATTCACACATGGGCACACCCAATGAAATATATTAAGCTATTAAGCTACAGTAGGTCTACACAGTGCAATTATGTCAAAATAACAGATGTTATGTTGAAATAACTATTCTAGGGGCTACACAACACAACCACTATTTCAAAATAAATTCAAAATAGCAGTTGACTGATTTTGAAATACGTAACTCTCATTTGTTGAAGAATAGAGCCTATTCTGAAAAAGCTATTTTGAAATAGGTGCTGTTAAGACTGGGACTAGAGCATAATACAAAATAAACCATAGTACGTCCAATGGCTTTATTTGGAAATAGGCTCTATGTTTGTAGACGTTACAACTGCATCTACACTACATTCGCTTTTCAAAAAGGGAATGCAAATGAGGCATTGATTTACAAATCTTGCACTTCATTTGCATAATCTCGTGGGATCACATTTTCAGAAGAGATTTTTTCTAAAGCAAAAACAGCTGTGTAGATGGGGTTTCTGTGAAAAATAAGATCAGTTTTTGAAAGAGCTCTTCTTTCTGAAGCAAAATAGGAAGAAGGGTTCTTTTGAAAATGGTATTTATTTACGAAGGAACCCCACCTAGATGGCTGTTTTTGCTTTTGTATGTATCTTCCAAAAATGTGATTGCATGAGCTTATGCAAATAAAGTGCAAGATTTGTAAATCAGCACTTCATTTTAATATTTAATCTCCCTCATTGGCACCCCCTTTTGAAAGGGGAATGTAGTGTAGACATGGCCTACATTACTTTATACATATCTAAGTGTAATTTCAAAATGCATTTTTATGTGTAGCAGCATTATTGCAAAATAAGCTATTTTGGAAGAGTTTATTCCAGAATAAGGTTGCTGTGTAGACATATCCTGGACTTGACTATTGTTATCATTTAGTCTAACCTCCGGCATAACACAGGCCATAGGACTGCTCTGAATCAATTCCTTATTGAACTACAATAGGGATAGCCAACCACTTAGAGATGAAGAGTCATAGATAGAGTACTAGGAGCCACAAAAGCCATGTGGATAGAGTGTGAAGAACCATGTATTATATATTTATTTTTATCTATCTATCGATAGATATATCAATAGATAGAAAAAAATAAATATATAATACCATGGCTCAATGCCCTCCCCCCGACCCCAGAGCCAGGCACCCCAGTGGCCCAACTCTAATTCAGTGCTGCTGCTGCCCCAAAGCTGCCACCACCACCAAGGTTGCTACACTCATATCCTGTGAAGCACTGGGACACATGCATAGAGCAGTGAATGGCCCTCCCAGCGCACGGCTCTGAGGAGATGCATTTTATGGCTCAAAGAGCCTCTTGTGGCTCAAAAGCTGCAGGTTGGCCAACACTTAACTGCACCCTGCACTGCACAGTTCTTTCAGCACAGCAAGATGTGCCATACCTGCATGCAAAGCCCCCTAGCAGGGGTATAAACAGCGGTGTAGACAGTGAGGCATGTAAAGACACACCTGAAGGGTGGCTCGGAGTTCACCCTGGGGGGACCCCCCACACTGGTTGTCTCTTTCTTATAGTTTTGTTTCTCTTCTGCCCTTCAAGGCAGCACTTAAAAACATCTGCGGGAACTCTATGAAAGAAGGTAAAAATGGATAGTGTCAAGTCTACTGACAAATCAGCTGTTATGACCTGCACAGCATGCGCCATGTTTGTCTTCCTCCCACAACACAGAAGGGTTTTATATGTACCAAATACAAGCTGGTTGACATCTTGGAAGAGAAGGTTAGAAGATTTCAGTAACGGTAGGCCTGCGTGGACAGCTCAATGCAGCAACCAGAAATCACAAGGCTACTCAAAGGCGTTCCACCAGTGGCAACAATCTGCCCCAGGTTTTACCCCGCAACCTGTCTCGATGTCTACGGGGTCTAATCCAATGGAATTTTCAGGGTAGTGACGTGCTGTTCCGTTCCCAAGAAAGGACGACAGACAACAGGGATTAACTTAACCAAATAAACTATTTATTAGAAGTAGAAGGATTCTTTTAAAATTATATATTTCTTTTTATATTAAAATGAATTATGTATTTCTTTGTGCTAAAAGCTACAACTAATTAATTCCCTTATCTTCCTAGGCCTAGCACAGGATTATAATACTTATAGACTAATAGCCTTTAAATTAATGTAATAATGCAACAACAGCACTGTACTAATCCCTCCTATTACTTACTTGGGATCCGAGGGTACACATACTACTCTTCTTCGCGTGCTGTGAATGGAAGAATTATTGCAGAGCTGTTTATTTATTATAATAATATCCCCGGCTCTTCCTGTGGTTCACCGGAGTCGCTCAACCCTAGGCCAAATTACCTTGGGGAGCAGATCTTATGAAATAAATTTACCTATGCTAAGCTATAGGTTTTTCTTCTATATTAAGCGGGTTGCCCTGCTGGCCAAACAGGGGAGAGCCCGATAAATATGGGGTTCCCACAAAGGTACTTCCCTTAAATATAATGGGGTTTTCCTATTTAAAGGTTATCCCCTCTATGAATGGAACTGCCTATTTTGACCACCTGATTACAGGTAGCCTTTTACTGCAGAACCTGTTTACCCTAAAAGGGTGGTAATGCTGGGGTTATCCCAGTTAATGGGTTTGCCCTCAGCCGCTCTACCCCTACTAAATAGTGGGGGAGCTGACAGCTCTGAATTAAATAATAATAATAATAATAATAATAATAATAATAATAGGCTATAATAACTTATCTAGTCTTCTATTTGTATGTGTTATTTTCAGGCTAGGTCAATAAGACCAGCCGCCTGTGCTTTACAATTGGCACTAGAAATTAAGGATTACAAAATCTAAGACGCGTCTATACCTGTTCTATATTCCTAGCTTTACCATGTACATAACAACAGCAAGGAATGATAAATAACAAAGTAACTGCTAAAACTATTACAGATAACATAAAAAACAAATATCCTATATCCATTCCTAGTTACAATAAAACTAACTACTCTAAACACTCATGTTTCTAGAGATCTGGTGGCTTTTAAATACCTCTGCTATCCTGTTCTGTTAGTCCGGGCGCTGGGCCCACAGGTCTCTTCCCTTGAAGCTGGGAAAGGATGACCCTCACGGTGTGGAGAGGTCTGATAGGAAAGCAAAGGGGAGGAAAGAAGCCAGGAGGAAAAGACCGGCTTGGTGAACAAAAACCTCCTGGATAAAGGCAGCCTGTGTTTCCACCGCCGGCCTGCAGGGGTCGGCGGCTGAAAGGGTAGGGCTGCTTCTGCAGCTCACCCATGCAGGGCACCTGCCGGCGCGGTCTGCCAGGTGAGCCCCCCCTAGATAAAAGCACTGGGGCCTTTAAAAGTGATTTCAGTTCAGTTCTTCAAAAGGCTGGAGCTCTTCAAAAAGGCTTCTTAGCTGGAGCTCTTCGAAAAGTCTTCCACGGCCCACGGCAGCGGGGGTGCGATGATTGACACGCCACTCAGCTTCGGCCTTCTCCGCCTGGAATGTTCAGCTACGGGCTAGAGTCCAGCTCTTAGCTCAGTCTCTTTGATCTTCCGGTCCGCTCTCTTCTTCGTCCTCCGACGGACTGACTGGCTGCAGGCTACGCTCCAGAATTTATAGAGCCAAGGCGGACCTGGTTGGACACCTCTACCTGCCAGGTCCGCACCTGCGTTACCCCGGCAACCAGGATGCATTCCCTATTTACATATTCATGAGCATCCTAACTCTACCTATCAGAACACAGAATTTTAAATCTTAACTCATGAATATGTATTATCCTCATGAATATTCATTTTTAACCGGCCTTCCTAACAGCCATCCTATATCTTTTACCTATATCTATTTATATAAACACTTTAACACTACATTTTGAAGTAATCTTTTCTTTATTTTTGTTTTATTTTCATGTGGACTAATAGAGAATAAGGTTAAAAGAATAAAAGTAAAAACTTTTCATTTTAAAAATGCTCAGTTTCTCTAGGCTGCCTGGAAAGGGTAGTGGAAGACACACAAACCTCACAGCCCATGGCCAGGGACATATTCTCTTAAAAGAGGAATTTACAACATTCAGGTGTAAATAGCAACCCACCAGTCCATCAGAGAAGGTGAAGACTTCCTTCACAGAAGACTGTATTTAGTACTACAAGCACAGCAGGCTGAGCAGCCAGCGAAGTCAGTGCTAAAGAAGGAAGAAACCTGGATGCATGTAACCTTGAGGAGAAGAAAGCCAGTTCAGGTATCTCCTATTCCGGTGGAGGTAAGCAACCACTTTCAGGCTCTCTACCTGGGTGATTCACTGGAGAATGTTGCGGCAGAGACCTCACAGGAATGGGATCAGAGGACTCCACTGACTGGAAGACATGGGATGTATAGTCCTAGGGATGGGGGTTCTACAACCACCACACCTAAGAGGAGTGGTGGTGGTCGGGGACTCCCTCCTAAGAGGGACAGAGACATCCATCTGCCATCCAGACCAGGAATCCCAGGAAGTTTGCTGCTTAGCAGGAGCTAGAATCCAGGATGTTTAAGAGTCTCTTCCAAAAAGAGTCAAACCTGTACATTATTACACTTTTCTATTCCTCCAGGTAGGAATTAATGACACAGTCAAGAATGACCTTGAGCAGATCACTGTGGATTATGTAGCTCTGGGAATAAATATCAAGGAATATGGAGCACAAGTGGTGTCCTCATCCATCCTCCCCATTGAAGAAACGGGACAAGGTAGAGATTGTCAAATTGTGGAGATAAATGCATGGTTATGCAGATGGTGTCAGACAGTGGGCTTTGGTTTCTTCTACTCTGTTTTGAGAACTAGGATTGCTAGGAAGAGATGGGATCCATCTAATGAAGAGAGGAAAGAGGATCTTCACAGGAAGGCTTGCAAACCTAGTGAGAAGGGCTTTAAACTAGGTTCATCGGGGAATGGTGACACAGGCCCTGAGGTAAGTCAGGAAGGAGGAAGGAAAAACAAAGGAGGACCCCTGATTCAAAGTAGAAAGTAGGCCAATCAGCTAACTATATAAGGTGTTTATAAACAAATGCAAGAAGCCTGAGAAACAAACAGAAAGAAATAGAGGTCCTGGCACAGTCAAATGATATGAGGTGATTGGAATAATGGAGACTTGGTGGGATGACTGGCATTAACTGGAACACTGTCATGGAAGGGAATAAACTGTTCAGGAACAGTAAGGGGAAAAAGGAGGAGGTGCACGGTATGTGGGAGAGCAGTGTGATTGCTCAGAACTCCAGTGTATGGAGGGAGAAAAAACAGCTGAGAGTCTTTGGGTTAAGCTTAGAGGCAGAAGTAACAGAGGTGATGTTGCGGTTGGCATCTTCTGTAGACCACCAGATCAAGTAGGTGAGGTAGATGAGGATTTCTTCAGACAATTAAGAGAAGCTGACAAATCACAGGCCCTGGTTCACATGGGAGACTTTAATCACCTGGACATTTGTTAGGAGACCAATACAGCAACACACAGACAATCCAGGAAGTTTTTGGAGAATGTTGGGGATAACTTCCTGGTACAAGTGCTGAAGGAACTGACCAGGGGTTGTGCGCAGCTTGACTTGCTGCTCACAAACCAGGAAGATCTAGCAGAAAAAATACATTTGGGTGGCATCTTGGGCTGCAGTGACCATGAGATGGAGATTTCAGGATCCTGACAAAAGGAAGAAAGGTGAGTAGTAAAATACAGATCCTTGATTTCAGAAAAGCAGACTTTGACTCCCTGAGAGAACTGACAGGCAGGGTCCCTGGGGAAAAAGATATGACAGGGAAAGTAGTACAGGAGAACTGGCAGTATTTAAGGAAGTCTTATTGAAGGCACAGGAACAAACCATTCCAATGTGCAGTAAGAAAAGCAGATATGGTAGGCAACAAGCTTAGCTTAATTGGGAAACCCTTAGTGAGATCAAACTCAAAAGGGATGCATATAAGAGTGGAAACTTGTACAGATGGTTAAAGAGGAGTATAAATATATTGCTTGACAATATCAAAAAGTAATCAGGAAAGCAAAAGCACAACTAGAATTGCAGCTAGCAAGGAGTATGAAGGGTAACAAGAAGCGATTCTACAGGCAGATTAACAATAGAAGGGTGAACAGAGAGGGTGTAGGGCTGTTAATGGATGAGGGAGGTAACATGGAGACAAATGGTGCGAGAAAAGCTGAAGTACTCAATGCTTTTTTTGCCTCAGCCTTAATGGCCAAGATCAGTTCCCAACCTACAGCACTAGGCAATGCAGTATGGGAAGGAGGTGGGCAGCCCTAGGTGGAGAAAGAACAGAATAAGAAATATTTAGAAAAGCTAGTGGTACACAAATGGATGAGTCTATATTTATTGCATCCAAGGGTACTGAAGGAATTGGCAGATGTCATTGCAGAGTCTTTGGTCATTGTCCTGAAAACTTGTGGAGATCAGGATTGGTCCTGGATGATTAGAAAAAAGCCAATGTAGTGCCCATCTTTAAAAAAGGAAAGAAAGACAATCCAGGGAACTATAGACAGGTCAGCCTTACTTCAATCCCCAGGAAAATAATGGAGGGGATCCTCAAGGAATGCATTTTGGAGCACTTGGAAGAGGGGAAAGTGATCAAGAGTAGTCAATGTGTATTCACCAAAGGCAAGTCGTGCCTGATCAATCTGATTAGCTTCTATGTTGTGGTAACTGCTCTGTGGACATGGGGAAGTCAGTGGATGTTCAATACTTTGACTTTAGCAAAGCTTTTGATACAGTCTCCCACAACATTCTTGCCCATAAGTTAAGGACTGTACAGTGGATAGAAAGTTGGCTTGACGGGTGGGCCCAATGGCTAGTGATTAATGGCTTAATGTCTGGTTGGCAGTCATATTAAAGTGGAGTGTGCCAAGGATCAGTCCTAGGGCCAGTACTATTCAACATCTTTATTAATGACCTGGATGAAGGGATTGATTATGCCCTCGGCAACTCTGCAGATAACACTAAGTCAGGGGTCAGGTGTATACATTGGAGGGTAGGGACAGGGTCCAGAGTGACCTAGACAAATTGAAAGATTGGGTCAAAAGAAATCTGATGAGGTTCAACAAGGAGAAGTGCAGAGTCCTGCACTTGGGACAGAAAAATCCCAAGCACTTTTACAGGGTGAGGACCAAGTGGCTAAATAGCAGTGCAGCAGAAAAAGACATGGGGATTATAGTGGAATAGAGGTTGGATATGAGTTAACTGTGTGCTCTTGTAGCCAAGAAAGCTAATGGCATATTGGGATGCATTAAGAAAAGCATTTCCAGCAGGTCTAGAGAAATTACAATTCTCCTCTAGTTGGCACTGGTGAGGCCACATGTGGAATATTTTGTCTAGTTCTGGGCTCCCCAGTATAGAACGTATGTGGACACATTGAAGCAGGTTTAGGAGAGGGCAATGAAAATGGTTAAGGGGCTGGATCACAAGACCTATGAGAAGAGGCTGAGAAATTTGGGCTTATTTAGTCTGCAGAAGAGAAGAGTTAGGGTTGATTTGATAGCAGCCTTCAACTTCCTGAAAGGGGGTACTAAAGAAGATGGAGAGAGACTGTTCTCAGTGGTGACAGATGGCAGAACAAGGAGCAATGGTCTGAAATTACAGAGGGAGAGGTGTACATTGAACATTATGAAAAACTATTTCTCTAGAAAGGTGGTAAAGCACTGGAATGCATTACTGAGACATGTGTTGGAATCTCTGTCCCTAGAAGTTTTTAAGTCCTGGCTTGACATAGTCTTGGCTGGGATGATTTAGTTGGGGTTGATCCTTCTTTAGGCAGGGGGCTGGACTAGATGACCTATTGAGGTCCTTTCCAGCCCTAGAATTCTATGATTCTGTGACTTTCTACTTGCTCATGCCATGCATGCCCTTCTATTTCTAGCCATGTACAGTTCTGTCACTGGATCTTTTTTCCTGCATCAGTGGAAGTCTCCAGTAGCTCAGAAAGGCTTCATCAGTGTGGATAGGGTAAGCCAGCTCCCTACTGCTGGAGCACTTCCCCTCCACTGAGAAAGACTCCTGCTGTGTACCTTCCACCAGAGCCTTTCACTAATACATGTGTGTAGCTATACCCCACAGATTGGGGGAGCAGGCAGCCTGTTTTTTTTTCCCACAGAAAATAGCTACGTAAGTAAGTGTTCTTACTAGTGGTGTCTAGTGTTAGTCACATCTTCCAAAAAATGTCCACTCTTGAATTTTAAAATTACCAGTCAAAAATCACTTCAACCCTGGTTGACAAATGGTTCTTTACCCACCCTGTTCAATGTTTGCCCCTTATTTTCAGTCTGAATTTGGCTAGCTTCAATTTCTAGCCATTTGTTCTTTTTGCACTTTTCTCTGCTAAATTGAAGAGCACTTCTAGAGTAATCAAATTGCCCCTTAATTTTCTCTTTGTTCATTTAAATAGGTGCAACCCCTTGAATCTACCACTGCAAGGCCTTTCCTCCTAATCACTTTATCGTTTTTGGGCTCTTTGCTGAACCCTCCCCAATTTGAATTATACACATCAGAACTGGACACATTAGCCGTGTCTACACGTGCACGCTACTTCGAAGTAGTGGCACTAACTTCGAAATAGCGCCCGTCACGGCTACACGTGTTGGGCGCTATTTCGATGTTAACATCGACGTTAGGCGTCGAGATGTCGAAGCCGCTAACCCCATGAGGGGATGGGAATAGCACCCTACTTCGAAGCTGAATGTCAAAGTAGGGCATGTGTAGACGATCAGCGTCCCGCAACATCGAAATAGCAGGGTCCGCCATGGTGGCCATCAGCTGAGGGGTTGAGAGACTCTCTCTCCAGCCCCTGCGGGGCTCTATGGTCACCGTGTACAGCAGCCCTTAGCCCAGGGCTTCTGGCTGCTGCTGCTGCAGCTGGGGATCCATGCTGCATGCACAGGGTCTGCAACCAGTTGTCAGCTCTGTGGATCTTGTGTTGTTTAGTGCAACTGTGTCTGAGAGGGGTCCTTTAAGGGAGCGGCTAGCTGTTGAGTCCACCCTGTGACCCTGTCTGCAGCTGTTCCTGGCACCCTTATTTCGATGTGTGCTACTTTGGCGTGTAGACGTTCCCTCTCAGAGCCTATTTCAATGTGGTGCTGCATAACATCGATGTTGAACGTCGACGTTGCCAGCCCTGGAGGACATGTAGACGTTATTCATCGAAATAGCCTATTTCGATGTCGCTACATCAAAATAAGCTACTTCGAGGTAGGCTTCACGTGTAGACGTAGCTATTATTCCAGTAGTGGTCACACCAGTGCCAGCAACGGAGGTAATACAAGCTTTTGATTCTTATTTAATGTTCCCTTGCCTATATATCAAAATATATCATTAACCTGGTGGCTGTAGCATCCCTCTGGAAACTCAAGGTTCAGCAGATTATCTGCCATAACCCTCTAGTCTTTTTAAACGGTCATTGGTTACCAAGAAAGAATATTGTAAGTTTAGCCTGTACATTCTTTGTTCCTAGATATATGACCTTCCATTGGGCTGAATGAATCACTTTTGAATGAATTACGAAAAGATCCATATCCCACTGTGTCAGTGAACTGTCCTCTTCATTATTTGTCCATTAATGAGGATAATGTATGACACAATGCATTTCACTTAAATGTCAAAAAACACTCTACAGCCTATTTTTGAAAGTAATGAATATTTAGCAATATGAGTCCCACTACAACTTTCTGCCATGAAAGCTTTGCTGTTACAGATCTTGAGGTGTACAAATTAACAAAGTCCCAATGTAAAATTAATTAATGGTTTAAAAGGCATGAGAAGCACCAGCAATTATGTGCACACATGCACAAACTGAAGGCAAATGATGTTACAGCTACATCAGTGATTGTATATTGTAATTGCTAACAAATTGGCTCTTTTTTCAATAAGCACAGGCAGAAAGAAAAGAAATAACATACCAGATTATAGATTACACAGTCTTATCTCTTTGTATTCCTGCCTGAAATAGGGTGGAATATGAGAAGGAGCCCGTGGGGAATTGGTGGTGGAGAAGAGAGGACTCCATGGAATCCCTGGTATGTGCAGCAGGGACAATAGCTGCTGTGGGCCCTCGGGCAAGGTGGTAAGGGGGCCTGGCTCTGTGCCCCGATAAAGGTGGGGCCAAGGGCAGAAGAGACAGGGCCTAGGGCAGTCAGCAATGCTGCCCCTACCCCCCACTGCACGGAGCAGCAGAGCAGCACTACTGGAACTTCAAAGGGGCCCAGAGCTCTGGCTGCAGCCACTGACAAAATAACGGAGGTGTCAGCTTGAGTTCCAGGCCCCTTTGAAATACTGGGCCCGGGGTCAGTTGTCCCCTTTGGCTCCCTGCCCCCACCTCCTCAGCAGGCCTGGGTATGTGCATAAAGCTCAGCCTACAATGAAGTGTGCAACCTTTCAATATGTTGGGCCATGGTGATGCAGGTAAAACTGTGCCCACCTTACCTACCTGAACTAACTTGAATCCAGATTGCAGGTATTGTTACTTGGGCTAACAGCTCAAAGCAGACTTCAGTAGGGAGCAGCATAACTCTGGCACAGACTTTGGCTACTTTTATGACATGTCAGCTTGCACTGAAGCCTACCTTGAAATATCTTCCCTGCTATTGTTACCTGTGCTAGCTGGATTCCTGCTAGCTCACAAGCAAGCCCATGCAGAGCTTTGGTTGTGCAGACATAGCCATTGTGTCCATAAACATTCCCCTCCTGCCTGCAATCTGTTCTTATTTATTTTTTCTTGGCGAGTCAATGTAATTTCATTACTTCCATCTCAGAAACATTGTAGTCTTTTCTTGTGATTGATTAGCTAGGAATCATAATCATAAGGGCTTTCTTCAGAGAGACTTTTATTGCGGTCATCCTTATTAATGCACTGCCAACAATCACCATTAGATGGCACTGTATGACTACCACTTCATGGCTGTCACTCGATAACAAGTAGGATGTTTTCATGTCACCCTCCTAGTTGTGAGTCTGTTGATGTCTGATCAGCCCAATTCTGGAGTTGCAGATCGCATCACAGAAGAGGCAGGTGTTAGAAGCTATTGGAAGGGCATGGGGCAGTTTTTTGACGCTCTTTTCTTCCTCTCCACCTGTCCTTATCTGCACTGTGGCAGGATCTCTCTAATTGTTCCACCCCCTCATGGATTACCGATCGCCACTGGGGTTGGTCTTTGGCAAGGTTCTCTCAAGTGTCGACATAGATACTGCACTTTTTCACATGTGCCTTCAGCATGTCCGTATAACTCTTCCACTGGCCCCCAATGCTCCTCTGTTCTTCCTCGAATTTGGAAAACAGAATCTGTTTTGGGAAATGCTGACCAGACATTCGAATAATATGATGAGTCCAACAAAGTTGTTGATGAATGACAATGTTCTCAATGCTGGTGATGTACAACTCTTCAAGGACACTAGTATCTGTGCACCTATCCTTCCAAGAGATATTTAGTATTCTCCTGAGGCAGCATTGATGATATTGTTCAAGTGTCTTCAAATGACGCTTATATATTGTCCAGGATTAACATGTAGCATGTAGTAGTGTTGGAACAACCACTGCACGTTATACAAGGAGTTTTGTCTTGGGATAGATGTCCCAGTTCTTGAAAACCCTTTTTCTCAGGTAGGTGAAACCAGAGCTTGCACGGCTCAGATGATGCTGGATTTCCGCATCAATGTCGACTTTAGCAGAAAGATGACTTCCAAGGTATGGGACGTGCATCACATTTAGCAGCAGTTCTCCTTACTAACCCTCTTTTGCCCCATCAAAACAGAATGATGGTAGTCCATGAAATAATTTCATATCCTGGCTTCTCAGTCCCTCAAGACTTAAATTGAAGAACTTGCTAGAAGCATTATAGAAAATAATCTTTGGAATTGTGCCTGGGACAGAATGGAGAAAAGATTTTATTCATAGCCAATTAACAAGAAATAGTCTTTCTACATCCACCATCCCAACTGGGTCTGAGTATCCAATGTCCACTTTTGAGACACAGACAACAACACTGAGCTAAAATTGAACCTCTACATCATCTAAGTGCAGAATGAGTGTATGGAAATACATGTCTCCTGTTATATATGAGTCTCTAGATTTATGGCTTCACATGTCCCATTTATGCTCTGGCATGTTTTTGTTTGTTTGTTTGTTTGTTAACCGCGGTGTGGAACAGAGCTGTAGCAGAACTACCTCCTAGTGTGGCATGGACATGTTTACAAAACTTGACTGGACAGGGGCTTACACTAAAACTGAAGCAGAGTGAGCCACATTCACTCTTGGTGGTTCTCCATCAAAGTCCAATTTATTCTACTTATACACAATTTAAGCAAGATAAAATGCTAGATGGATGGGGACCTCTATTCAAGGTTGAGATTATGTCAAACCACTGTTTTGCTGTACAAGTAACAAGCAATCCTGTGGCACCTTATAGATTAACAAATGTATTAGGTCATGAGCTTTTGTGGGTAAAACCCACTTCTTCAGGAGAAAAATGAAGTGGCAAAATAGAATCCAGGATTTGTGTAGCAGGGATGGATGTGAAGGGAAAAAAATGGTTTCCTGTCACTACTAGATCACAGATATCCCTTTGAGACTATTTTGCTGTGTAACCTAAGGCAAGTCATTTCACCATTGTCTGTCTCGATTTCCTCATCTGTGAAATGGATATAATGACCCCTTCTCTTTGTATAGGGCTTTCAGATTGCTGACTTAAAAGAGCCAAGTATTTAATGAGAAGCAATATGTATGTCTGTCATCATATTAAGTTTTGTTTAATGACTTCAGTTAAGTTAGGACACAGCTCACCATAGCCATTAAAACATGAAATGCAATAGGAAGACTTGAGGATTCTTTTGCCTTTTCACCCCTTAGATATACAAGTTGAACCTTTCTAATCTGGAAAGCTCTTGTCTGCCAACCTCTGTAATCTGGCACTGGTCAGGGTGATAGACGGGAGAGGTTCAACCTGTAGTTGCTTTGCACCCCCATGAACACCTGTAGCCCTCTCTTCCCTCCTCTGCAGTCCTGTTGGTACACTGGAAGACCATTGTCCCAACAAAGGAACTTCAATTAGAATAAACGTGCAGCTTGGGTGGAGGAAGGAGAACTTCTGGACCAGTGAAAGGGGAACATAGGAGTAAGAATAACAAGAGAAGAACTTACGTACCAATTGCCATTTTACAGTTGTGCTTACTTGGCTCTGTCACATTTAAAAGGACAAGGTCAGGAAAGCACAGTGTTTTTAAAAGGTAATGGAATTCAAATCTGATGATTCCTCGTAGGGTTAGGGTGTCCAATTTTAATGCCCCAGGCCCGCTGTCGAGCAGTGGGGGTTCCTGCCCCAGTCCCTCCACTGTTGCAGGACTGGCAGTGAAAATTTTTCTGGTATTCTAACGGAAAAGGGTTCCTGAACTCTGTTCCTGTGCATTCTGACAGAAGAAGGCCTGAGAAGGCAGGTTAGAGAAAACAAAAGTTTCTGTAAGAAGGCAGCTTTAGAGTGGGGACCATTAGCAGAAACAAGGTTCCTACAAGAAGATAAGATCCTGCTCATGTTTATGCATGCTTAATTTTATACATGTGAGTAGTTCCACTGATTTCAATCCCAGGGACTGCTTGTGTATAAAGCTAAACATGTGGGTAAGTGTTTGCAGGATTTAAAGCAGGGAGCTAGGGGGGAGGGATAGCTCAGTGGTTTGAGCATTGCCATGTTAAACCCAGGGTTGTGAGCTCAATCATTGAAGAGGCCATTTGATCAAGAGGCCATTTTATCAAGATCAGTTTCTATAGACTAGCTTGGTTTTTCTCTTTGTTACTATTCAACATGCAAGGCACAACATTTAGCCATTTGGAATGGAGATCCATCAACTACATGAAAAGACTCACCCAAATCCCGACAGACCTCAACTTTCTCTCAAAATTCAAGAAAATGGACATTGTACCCAAGGGACTGACAGAGAAAAAACCAATTACAATCAACATACTATACCGACTACATCAAGAATCTATGCCACATGCTCTCTAAGAAACTGAGGAATCACTTGATCAAAATACTTTACAATAAACAGTAGATGATTAAAAATGAACTCTCTGAACTTGAAATTCTCATCAATAATCAGGCATCCACACAAGACCCCACAGAATGAGGCTTTACTTGTACTAGACAGGAAATTTATGAAACACACTTCCTACAAAAAAGAAAAGAGAATAAGTTTTCTATGTTACTTCATACCTCAGGATACTACTACAACAACGGCAGCTCAGCTAACCTTTCCAGCTACCAACTCAGCCCAGCAGAAGAGTCTCTTTTATCCTGGGGTCTTTCCTTCTGCCCACTTCCTCCATAAAATTAATACAATTCTGTGGTGACCCTGAAGCCTTCTTTTGCTGCCTCTGTCTAAAGGAATTCTTCTAACACACCAATGAACAACAGTCTGACTCTCTCGACCCCCCCTACCAACACCAAAAGAAGAAGAACTCTATGGCTACGTCTACACGTGCAGCCAACATCGAAATAGCTTATTTCGATGTTGCGACATCGAAATAGGCTATTTCGATGAATAACATCTACACGTCCTCCAGGGCCGGCAACGTCGATGTTCAACTTCGACGTTGCTCAGCCCAACATCGAAATAGGCGCAGCGAGGGAACGTCTACACGTCAAAGTAGCACACATCGAAATAGGGATGCCAGGCACAGCTGCAGACAGGGTCACAGGGTGGACTCAACACCAAGCCGCGCCCTTAAAGGGCCCCTCCCAGACACAGTTGCACTAAACAACACAAGATACACAGAGCTGACAACTGGTTGCAGACCCTGTGCCTGCAGCATAGATCCCCAGCTGCCGCAGAAGCAGCCAGAAGCCCTGGGCTAAGGGCTGCTGCCCACGGTGACCATAGAGCCCCGCAGGGGCTGGAGAGAGAGCATCTCTCAACCCCCCAGCTGATGGCCGCCATGGAGGACCCAGCAATTTCGACGTTGCGGGACGTGGATCGTCTACACGGTCCCTACTTCGACGTTGAACGTCGAAGTAGGGCGCTATTCCTATCTCCTCATGAGGTTAGCGACTTCGACGTCTCGCCGCCTAACGTCGAAGTTAACTTCGAAATAGCGCCCGACGCGTGTAGACGCGATGGGCGCTATTTCGAAGTTGGTGCCGCTACTTCGAAGTAGCGTGCACGTGTAGACGCAGCTTATATGGACTCCCCCTGAGGGTCGTAGTGAAAGTCTGGATTTCTACATACAATGCTTCCACAGCCCTGCTGAGACTATTATATGGAAACTTTACCAAATGAGACACAATCTCAACTATGCTGAACGCTATGCTGTCCAGAGTCTCAAAAATAACCCAGACATTATAATCAAACCAGCTGACAAAGGGGGTGCTGTTGTCATGAATAAGTCAGACTATGACAGGAGGCAGCCAGACAACTCTCCAACATCAAATTTTACAGACCTCTCTCCACTGGTCCCACTTTGGAATTCCAAAAGAAATTACAATGACTACTTAAGGAACTCCCTGCTGCTACTCAGGACCCTATTCACTCAGACACACCATCTGAGCCCCAACCTGGATTATTCTATTTACTTCCCAAAATCCACAAATGTGGAAACCCTGGACTCCCTATCACTTCGGGTATTGGCACCCTTATCACCAGACTATCCAATTACGTGGACTCCCTCCTCAAACAATATGCCACCAACACTCCCAGCTATCTCCAAGATACCACTGACTTCCTGAGGAAATTACAAAATATCGGAAAAGTTCCTGATAGCACCATTCTTGCCACCATGGATGTAGAGGCTCTGTACACTAATATTCCACATGAAGACGGATTACAAGCGATCAGGAATACCATCCCTGATGTCACCACAGCCAACCTGGTGTCTGACCTCTGTAACTTTGTTCTCACCCACAATTATTTCCGATTTGAGGACAATATATACCTCCAGATTATTGGAACTATTCTGGGCACCTGCATAGCCCTATAATATGCTAATATATTTATGGCTGACCTGGAACAACGATTCCTCAGTTCTCATCCCCTATTAACCCTCCTCTACTTATGATACATTGATGACATCTTTATGATTTGGGCCCCTGGTAGAGACTCTAGAAGAATTGCACAGGGACTTTAACAATCTGCACCCCACCATCAACTTATGCCTTGACTTACTCCATGCAAGATATACATTTCCTGGACACTACAGTACAAATCAAGGATGGCCTGATCGGTACCACACTTTACTGGAAACCCGCTGATCGCTATACATACCTACACGCTTTTAGCTTCCATCCTGCACACATAACTAGGTCTACTGTTTACAGTCAAGCCCTCAGGTACAATCACATTTGCTCTAATCCTACTGACATAGACCGAAAACTATAAGCTCTTTACCAAATATTCATAAACCTGAATTGCCCATCAAGAGAAATAAAATAAACAAATTGACAAGGCCAGATGAATACTCAGAGACCAGCTACTCCAAGATAGGCCCCAAAAAGCCAAGAACAGAACACCACTGGTCATTACCTACAGCCCCCAACTCAAACCACTGTAATGCATTATTAACGACTTACAACTTATCCTTAATCAGGACACCACACTCCAGAAGCCCTAGGTGACAGGCCTGTTCTCTCCTACAGACAACCTCCCAACCTGATGAGGATTGTCACCCACAGCCACAGTTTATACCCCAGGAACACCAGTCCTGGGACTTTCCCTTGCAACAAAGTCCATTGCCAGCTTTGTCCACATATCTATCCTGGAGATACTATCACTGGACCTAAGTAGGTTATTCACAAAATCATGGGCACATTCTCATATTCCTCAACTAACATCATATATACCATCATGTGCCAACAGTGCCCAGATGCTTTGTACATTGGACAGACTTCAAACTCTCTTAGACAAAGAATTCATGGGCAGAAAACACACATAAAAACATTCCTGATTCACAAACTGGTCAGCCAGAATTTTAATGGAGTGGGCCATTCTGTTAATGACCTGAAAGTTGCATCTTACTGAAGTGGAATTTTCACACTACTTTGGAAAGAGAGGCTGCTGACCTCTCTTTTATATTCAAATTCGACACACTAACACGTGCTTTGAACTGGGATGGGAATTTTTTCAGTCATTATAGGGGCTCTTTTGCATACTTGGCTTAATCAAATTCTTGACTCTCCCCGACCCCCACTTCTGCCCCTCTACTCTCTGATTTGCTCACCTTGTTAATTTTTCTGATTTGTCAACCTTGATTACTATTTTTGGTTGTCTGTGCCTTAAATATTGAGTCTGTTCTGGTATGGCTATGGTCTGAAGAAGTGGGTCTGTCCCACGAAAGCTCACCTAATAAATTATTGTTAGTCATTAAACTGCTACTGGACTGCCTTTTTTTGTTTGATAGTATATAGACTAGCATGGCTTTCTCTCTGTTACAATGTATATCTGGTTAAGATGGAGGGCACTGGAGGCAGCAGCCAAGTTGTCTTTTGATCCATGTGCAGTCACAGCCCCATTTCAAAGCAGATGTGTGTGCAAGCTACTTTCCATTCAGGCTGTAATTGAAGCAATTAAATGCATTGTTTTTGCATGACTGTTGAAACAACAGAAGCCACTGATCAAAGCATGAGCCAGTCTGGCAAAGCTTAAGCAGAAGTTGAGTCATGTGGCCCAGAGTGTTTCCTTGGAGGCTGATTGCACATGCAGTGGCTGGGGCATTGTTTGATTGGCACCTGTGTGGGAGCACGAAAGCACCCAAAAAGCCAGCAGAAACATAGCGTGAGTGTAGCCATGGAAGGATGCCAAGAAAGATTTTTTTCTGAGGCAAAGAACTCAAAGAGAAGGCAGACTGGGATCTCCAAACAAAGAAAATGCTTCGATCTAACTGTATCCAGGAAAACAGGATTTTTGTGACTCCTTTGCACAGACACAGAGTGCAATAAATAAATATCAACTCATCTGATCAATTTCTCCTCCTAAGGGAAACAACCCCGCAAGGCTCTTGATATTGACTAACTACTCAGGTCAAGTAGCAACATTACTAAAGTAATGATCATTCTGAAAATTAGATAGAACTGCTTTGAATTGGGGCTTGTTTATCACCTTGTTTCTTCCAAATATTTCCTGCTAACTAAAATGAAACTTTCAGTATGACTGGGTGATTGTCTACAGAGAAGTCTAGACCATTTTGTACCTTCTCACCTTTTGGCCATGCCCCTGGTCAGTGAATGTAGGAACTGAACCCGTGAGTTTTAAAATATGAGCTAATGAACCCTAGTTTAAAAGGCCCATTTCTCTTTGCCACAACTGGCAAATCACTGAAACATAAATGAAGGGCAGAGTGGGACCGTGTGAGGTCATCTAGGCAAGCCCCCTACAGTAAAGTATACCCAGACAATCCCTGGCAGGTTTTGTCTAATCTGTTCTTAACAACCTCCAATGGCAGGGATTGCACAACATCCCTGGGAAGCCTATTCTGGAGCTTAACCATCCTTACAATTAGCAGTTTTTCCTAACTAAAGATCCACTATGCTGCAGATTAAGCTCAGTATATCTTACCTAACTTCCTTCTTTTACAGGGCTACTGGTCTACTGGACAGAGGGAACAATTGACATGATATATCTTGATTTTGATAAAGCTTGTGATGCAATCCCAAATGATGTTCTTGTATGTAAATGAGGGACATGTGGTTTAGAGGAAATTACTATTCAATTGAATTGGAGAATTGGTCTGAAATCAACAATTGAATATAGACAAGTACAAAGTACTACATTCAGGAAGCCAAATCAAATGCACAGATACAAAAAAGGATAAAATAATTTTGGGATGTATTAATAGGAATGTCAGTTGCAAAACACATGACGTAATTATTCCATTTTGCTTGGCACTGGTAAAGCCTCAGCTATGGATGCCGTACTTTAATAATCTTGTGGACAAATTGGAGAGGCCAGGGGACAGGAAGTGTCAAGGCTGATTCCCATTCTGAGACTCTGAGTGCAGAAGGTGGGGGGCCCATAAGAAACCCTAAAAACATCTTGCCTCTATAGGCTTCTGCTTCAAAGCTTACCAAGGTAACATATTCCCTGACGCTGGGTGGCAGTTGCCACCACCCAAGTGAGAAAACCCCTCTTTAAATCCAGGAAGACACACTTAGGTTGTCTCCCTGTGTGGTAACCTCAAGCTCTTAACCCTCCCTTAAAAGAGAGCTTGAAAACAAAGAGGAAAAATTTATGCTCCAATCTGATACCTGACCTTTCAGTCATAGGCATATATTTACACAGACCCTTCTCTAGGACACAGGAATTAAACCACTGCCTTAAAAAAGTGATTAATTAACAAAACAAAATATTTACTTGATAAAGCATACTTGGTTGCTAGGTATTACAGAGCAACTAAACAAAAAAGGTAGGTTAAAGCACAGAGAATTACTTCCCTGGGATTCAGTTTAAAAGATGCAGTATGCAGGGTTGTACATCAGCCAGCCTGAGAAGTCCCGCATGAAAGCCAAAATTAAAAAAAAAAATAACCTGATTACATCTGATTAACATTTCCTTTCTCCTTTTATATCTGTATGCCCATATCTCCTTGTCATTTGGATATTTACTAAATTCCTTAAGCCCTGCTCAGGTTTGAACATCTTTCTGGCTGTGTCTACACTAAGACAAAACCCCATGCTAATTGCCATATTGAAGAATACTAATGGAGTGCTGAATTGAATATTCAGTGCCTCATTAGCATTAGGACGCTTCCGGCCGCGGTGCTTCAAAAGCACTGTTTTCAAATGCCCATGGCTTGGCATGGCTACATGCGGGTGTCCTTTTGAAAGGACCCTGCCCATTTCGAAATCCCCTTATTCCTCTGTGTAGCCGTGCCATGCTGCCAGAGTTAGAAAACTGTGCTTTCGAAGAGCCGTGGCCGGAAGCGGCCAAATGCTAATGAGGCATTGAATATTCAGTTCAGCACCCCATCAGTATTCTTTGACATGGCCATTAGCATGGCCATTTTGAAGTTTTGTCTTAGTGTAGACACAGCCTCTGTCTCTCTTTGAGCCATACAAAAGAAAGGAAACTGCTTTAATTAAAAAATGCACTTCTATCTTCCCATTGGCTCACCCAGCTTCTTGCCAATAGAAAACCCACTGTCTCTGGCTATGTCTACACTTGGCACTTCTTCCGGAAGCGGCATGGTAATGAGCCGTCTGGAAGATGCTAATGAGGCGTGGATGTTAATCTCCCACACCTCATTAGCCTATGGGCACATGATTCGGAGTCTGGAAAAAGCTCTTCCTGACTTCAAAATAGACTCTGCTGCAGATTAAGCTCATTACATCTTTTTCTACCTTCCGTATGCATGGAGCACAGTCCATTAGCATCCTCCTTATAACGTCCCTTAACAGACTGTTACCAGATCTCCTCTGTCTTCTTTTCTACACATTAAACAAGCCCACTTTTTTAAAATCTTTCCTCTTTGTACAGGTTTTATAAACCTATTTGTTTATTTGTTTTATATTTGTTCCTGTCATGAGGAAAAAGGGGTTTCCGGAAGGAGGGTTTCCGTCTGGAAGATCCCTGCAGGCCATGCGTCTGCATGTGTATTTTGGAGTCTGGAAGAGCATCTTCTGGACTCCGAATCACATGCCCATATGTTAATGAGGTGAAGGAAATTGACATCTGAGCCTCATTAGCATCTTTGGGAAGGCTCATTACCATGCTGCTTCCAGAAGATGCAGCACATGTAGATATAGCCTCTGGGTTTAACCCTTTACAGATATTCATTCATTACAGGAACAAATGTAAAACAAATAAACAAATAGGTTTAAAAAACGTGTCCTAAGAGGAAAGATTTTTAAAAAGTGGGCTTTTTATCACTTTGTTAAGATATATATACTACATAAACATGGGAACGGTATATCAGCTATATAGAATAGTGACATATCACTGGGGGAAACACATAATATATGTGCATATATACATGTAAAAGTTATTTCAATAGTTATATTACCTTCCCTGTTAAAAAACTGCACTTTATTTCTGGTCTAAATTTGTCCTGTTTCAGCTTCCAGTCACTGGATCACTTTCATGCTTAACTTAAAACTGATAATATCAAAAACATTTATAAATAATAAACAAAAGCTGTAGTGGTCACAGATGGCAGCAGAAGGTCATTGACATTCAGCTGGTGGGAGTGGTGAGCAGACAGCTGGCGGAAGCAGAACAAGTAGCTGGTGGGTCAGTGAGCAGAAATGGATTGTGGATGGAGGTTGGTAAGTTAGTGCAAGTTCTCAGATGATGGAGGAAGAAAGATACCTGGGTGAGAGGTGAACTCACATAGATGCATCTCAGAATCCTGGATCCTCACTGACTAATTAAATAGTCATTACTTACTTGGCGTGACAAACTTCTCACTGGAATACACCAATATTACAATTGCAATCAGAAATACAAAGTTTAAGTTATTTGGGGGGATAGAGTACAGCAGACCCCAATTTCTATAGGGCTGTGTAATTTTTAATTTTCTATGAATTTCAGTATCTTTGGTGAAAACTTCTAGAAATGAGTGTCACAAGTGAACAGAATCCAGCTGTCGACCAGTAGAGCATAACACCTTCTTCCACATTTATTTTTATTACCACCATGGTAACCCTGGATGTTCAACAATCAAAGCGTAGGCAGGTGCAGGTATCCAACAGCCATATGGTAAAGGCTGGGAGGAATCTGGAGTTCTGGAGGGAAAATGGGTGTTGAAGGAAAAAATTGGGGGTGCGTGATGGTCCAGGGAGGGGAAGGTCTGGGGATATGTGATATGGCATGGGCAGTCACTGCACTGTGGGCAAAAGGCACCTTGCGGGGCTGGGCTGGATGGCAGTATAGGTGTGAGTCACTAAGGCCGTCACTTAGCTACGGTGGGGGATACATCGGGGGCAAGTGTTTGCCAGAGAATGTCACAACAATCACTCCTTCCCAGCTTCTGGTCCACAGGACTCCCGTGTGCCGAGTGTTAGAATGCAGGGTGCTGCTTAGCCGTGAGACCTGGGGCAAGGTGGGCAGTGGCACAGCTCTGTACCCCCAGAAGGGACATGGCCAAGGCAGAAGAGGCATGACTTCGCCACACTTCCCTCTGCCCTCTCTCCTCCGCCCACACCCCACTCCAGGTCAGCAGGTCTGCTGCTTAGATTTGCCCAGGCCTCTCACAGGCTGGCTGGGCCATATTTGTGGGAGCGGAATTCTGGATGTTGCAGTGCAACTTGCTCAAATTTGGCCTGGCCAGCCAGACACCAACCTAAATGGTTCTGAGACCAAGTACATGAAGTCACAATGTCCACAGTGGGGAACTGAGCCCAGCCAGCTCTGTGACCCTTTGATGCATTCTTGTGACCTAGTGTTGGGTCACAGTCCATCTAGCTGATAGCGTACTAGTCTGAAACTCTGGATTCTGTTTGCTCTGCTCCATTCTGTCTGTGTGACCATAGGCAAGACAGGAAATGTGGACTAGATGAAATTGGTAAAAATTGCAGGTGCACAGCTGAGTGAACAGCCGTTCTCAAAATATGGTTATCAATGTTTCATTTTCAAACTGGATGATTGTGAACAGAAAGGTCTTGCAAGAGCCTGCCCCTGATCTAGTACTAGTCAACATTTTCATTAATGACCTATGGGCTATGTCTACACTAGCCAAAAACTATGAGCAAATGGGAATAAGGGGACTTCGAAGTAGCCGGGGTCCTTTCGAAAAGGAGCCCTGTCTGGACGAGCCGCGCGGCGGTGAGCCGCATCAATTTCGAAGTCCTGTGGCCGCCCGCATGCTAATGAGGTGCTGAATATGTATTTCAGCGCTTCATTAGTAAACTTCGAAATGGCCATTTGCATGGCCATTTTGACGTTTTTGGCTAGTGTAGACACGGCCATGGAGTAGAGAGTACACTTATGAAATTTGAAGATGACACCGTACTAAGAGGGGGTGCAAGCATGCTGGAGTGAGCATTAGAATTAAAAAGGATCCTGATGAATTGGAGTATTGCTCTGAAATCATTAACCTGAAATTAAAGACAATGGACTTCACTTAGGAAGGCATGGAAGGAATGGACTTCACTTAGGCAGACAAAATCAAATGCACATCCACAGAATGGGGAAACTTGGTTACGCAGTGCTAACACAGAGCAGGAATCGTAGCTTAAAGCGGATCACAAACCAAGCGGAGTGTACTAGATTGGGCCAGCATCTTGATCCTGTCTAGAGTTGGAGGGAGCCCCATCAGCCTCACTATACAAGCAAGAAGAGCAAATTAAATGTCTGGCCCAGTCCCTGTTTCCAGCAGTGGGCTGGGGGGCACAACTCGTCCAGGGTCTCAGACTTTGTTCAGGCCTAACAAGTAGTAAATATGCCTTTGGACTAGCACACAGTTCTGGTGCTCAATCCTGTGCTCAGTCCAAGCTAGCAGTCAAGATGCCCAGGCCTTTGCTCAGGGTGGGGCAGCCAACAGTTCAGGGAACCGTTCGGTCTCCTAGCTCAGATGCAGAGCCAAAAACACAGTTGTTTTGCCCAGAATCAGGACAGGACTGTCATCTTTGGTTGAGGTGGCAAGGATGTTGCAGGCTCACTCAATCCACTGCATCCCAGTTCAGGGCTTTAACAGTGTCAGCCTAGCTGCCACTGGGTCAGTGAGGATCCTGACCTCAACATGCTGTCTCAATTTACTTCCATCTCCTCAGCCAGATTAGGGTCAGCTATCCCTGCGCTACTTCCCACTGTTCTCATGCCTGGTTTGGGACCATCTTCTTTGAGCCTTCAAGGAACAGAGTTTCTGGCAGGGCTTCAAGCATCTTGGGTTCTGCTACTGGCAGTGGTCCTGACAGGCCTACCCAGTCAACCTCCTCCTGGTGAATCAGACCAGCCTCCCATCTGAGGAAGCTGGGGAAGGCATCTACCTCCTTTAGTATCTGGGCTCCAGTTAAGCTCTTATTTCCAGCCTTTATACTTCCGGCCCTGCACCTCTGTGTCCTGGGGTCAGGACCGGATTGCTGTGCGGTGGCCCACCTGAGTACATTGTGGAGTTCCTCCCCTTCCAGGTCAGAGGGAGACCACCCTGCCACATTACAAGGAGTAAGTACTGTGATACTGTTCAAAAAATTCAAATAACATTCTGGGATGGAGTGACAGAAATGTTATATGTAAAACCCAGGAGATAATTGTTCTGCCCTATTTACATTGCGGGTATCACACTGTAACAAAGATGTGGAGAAACTGGGGAGAGTCCAGAGAAGACCACCAAAAGTAATAAACAGTTTAGAAAACAGCACCAACAAAGAAAGGTGGAGAGAACTGGACATTTTAGTCTACAGAAGAGTGAGGCAGGGACAGAGAAGTCTTCAGATGTGTAAAACGTTACTATAAACAGATCAAGGTAAAAAACTCAGGAGACTAAATTCACCCCTTCTTTGACCTTATGCTTTAAGCTGTTAGATGCACTTGAACAGGGAGGGTGGGAGGGTTTGACAGACTTGCCAGGCTTCTGGACAGGGTGGGGGATGGGTCTGTGCTCCCAGAAGAGGCGGGGCCTCAGGTGGAAGGGGCAGGGCTGAAACAGCCAACCTGCAGCACTTCCCAGACGACACTGCACCCACCTGCATCATGAGGTGGCAGCAGAGAGCCCTAGGCCCTTTTGAATCACCAGTCCCCAGGAAAACTTCCCACTTTGTTGTCACCTCCTGTCATTGGGCCTGCACTTGAACTACAGGCTGAACCTCTCTATTCTGGAACTCTCTCTTCCAGCAACATCTGTAATCCAGCATGATTTTAGTTAGCAGGACGACCACTTATCATGGGTGTAGCCAAGTTTCCTGTGGTTTCCTGTGGTTGCATAAAATTTGTTTATAACCCCCAGTCCTGACTCAGTGTTCTGTGCTGTTATTTAGCTGTAATTTATCCCTAAATATCTTCTGAGAGCCCAGTAATCAGTAAAAGAATTGGTAATGCTGCTAGACAATATTGACCTCCTATGGTCCAGCAAATTGTCTCATTAGGCACTGGTCAGGTCCCAACAGTGCAGGATGAGAGAGGTTCCACCTCTACAAACATAGGCAGGGCAACTCCCCCAAGAAGAGAAGACAAAGAAAAGTTTTGCACAAACACCTGGGAACTGAAACCAATAATTTTGCTCAGCAATACTAATTAATTATCCTTGGGTACTTTGGAGACTCACAATACAAAGGTTGTTTGCTTATTAAAATAACAGCCATCTCTAAACTGTAAATATAACTGTTTCATTGGGCAGACTTTAGCAGCTCAGAGTAAACTATAGTGCGAAGTTATATGCAGAATACCACCATACATATTCTAAGCACCTTCTGAATAATTATGAGCCAAACACATCAGCAGCATAATTTCATGACAGCGGAAAAATCACTTTTAATTGTGGATGAATTTGGCTCTACGTGTTTAAAGCTTGAAGAAAAAGCTAACGGAATCAGGGGAAATCAAGAATATTCAATGAGTTTCTGAGGCATGTGCATCCTTTTATTGGATTTTCCCCCCCGCAAGGGTTTATTACGGGTGCATATTTTTTGTTCAAAGCTGAAAGGTGTTTATTTTTCTTGGGAAAAAAGACAGAGCCATACCATGAAAGATTATAAAATTATCATATAAATTAATCTTCTGTCATTACAGAGACTTTTGCCAAGCGTATAAGAAGGTTAGGTAATGATTCTCTCTTTCCATGGTGAATGTGCAATATTTTAGGCTTCAGAGATTATGAGCTTTTGAGCAGCAAGATGTTCTGCTACATTCATATACATCTCACATTTCTGCTTTTGGGCTCTGGTTCTTGAGGGACCTCACTAGGATAACAGCTCCCCACCAACAAGTCCTGCTGCAGGCAGCCAAAAATCTGCTTTTAACAATTGCCGTGACCAACCAATGAATCTGAAATTTAGTCCAAGCATTTCCATCCCAAGCACATTGGCAAACAGCAAAGCAAAAAAAAAAAAGAGAGACTTCCAAAAATCAAAACCGAAAAAAGAAGAATTGAACAGAGAAATCACAAAGGAACAGGAAAATTCTAGTAAGCACATTTAAAACCACAAAAAAGCAGTCAAGTAGCACTTTAAGGACTAACAAAATAACTTATTAGAATATTTTATTAGGTAAGCTTTTGTGGGACAGACCCACTTCTTCACCTAATAAATTATTTTGTTAGTCTTTAAAGAGCTACTTGACTGCTTTTTTATTTTGATAGTACATAGACTAGCATGGCTTTCTCTCCGTTACTATTCAACATAAAAGGCACTACACTTAGCCGTTTGGAATGGAGATCCAGCAACTACACTGGTTTTACATACAGATAGCTCTCCTATTCCACAGAGGGTCTACGTTTGGTCATGAACAGAATTTTTCAAGAGTAAGATGAGAAAATCCAATAACAAAGGAAAGAAAACAATATTTAACTCACAAGTTTGGCTTACTGAGCTCATTCTAAGGTGCAGGTATGCACATGAAGGCTACATCTACAAAGCAGCACTATTCCAAAATAAGATATTTTGAAATAGCTATTTCACAATATTGTATTTCAAAATAATGCATCTGCACACAAAATGAATTTCGAAACAGTATCCAGCTATTTGAAACAGCATGTCTGGGTCCATAGTACTAATTTCAAAATAGTGTCATTGTAGCCCTTTATGGCTTGTTTACCAAAACTGAAATAAGGCATCCACTATTTTGAGTTGATTTCAAAGTAAAGCGTGCTTTGGTTGGATGCTGCTAAATTTATTTTGAAATTGCTGTTATTTTGAAATAACTTGGCCATGCAGACAGAGCCAAAGAAGCCTTAAGATGAATTATCGCAAGACACTATAACTTTTCAGTATGTCTTTGGCAGCCAAATGTTATTCCTCATTCAAAAAAAAAAAAAACTTACCATCAACAGCATAGTAACTAATTTACAGTCAGTGTTTGTACTGCCGGCTTAGTTTCTCTATCTTCACTGACACAAAGGAGGTCCTGTGACTAAAAGCTTGCATGGAAGTCAGAGGACATAGATCTGTAGGACCGAATGTACCAGTGAGTGTCTGTGTGACCTTTGATAAATCACTTAATCTCTCCCTAATCTCAGTTCCCTTGAATAGTGCATCTCAGGAAGTTTGCTGTTTTCCAGGAGCTAGAATCCAGGATGTGATGGAAAGACTTCCAAAAATCATCAAACTTGTGGATTTTCACCCCATCCTACTTCTCTATGTAGGGCCTAATGACACAGCAAAGAATGACCTTGGGCAGATCACCAAGGTTTATATAACTCTGGGAAGGCAGATCAAGGAATATGGAGTGCAAGTGGTATTCTCATCCATCCTCCCTGTTGAAGAAAGGAATCTAGGTAGAGATCGTCAAATAATGGAAGTAAATGTGTGGTTGCACAGGTGGTGTCAGAGAGAGGGATTTGGTATCTTCAGCCATGGAATTCTGTTTCAAGAACAAGGAGGGCTTCGAAATGAGGGGATCCACCTAATGAAGAGAGGAAAGAGTAGCTTTGCGGGCAGGCTTGCACATCTAGTGAGGAGCTTTATGGATGAAGCTCTTTCAGACAAATCTTCAAAGCCACCCACATAAATAAGCAAATTAGTTTTTCCAGTTCCTGCTTGTTTCTACATTTCTGTGTTTACAAAAGATAAAGGGCAAATATATTAAACATTAGCCTATAGAAGATAAAACATGGATGAAATGAAAATGGGTGCAGAGAAGCTCTCACAGAATTCCCTTCTTGATGCCATAACCCTTTCAGTTTAATCAGTTTAATGCTTCCCTGTATAAGAAAACAAATGAATGGATGCCTACGTACAAACTCACTGGCTTGTTATAAATGTAAACACTGTCCCTTTAAGTGTGGAAGAAGGTGTGCTATTTATATATGCTTCCTTTTAGCCCAGATAGTGAAGACTAATATTGGCATACAAGCTGAAATGTGCCTGTGACAAACATGCTGACAACATCTGACCAGTTTCACAGTAAAACCTCAAAGTTACAGACACCTCAGCTATGTTTACACTAGCACACTACGTTGAAGTAGCCTATTTCAAAGTAAGAATATCGAAATAGGCTACTTCGATGTGTATCGTTTACACATCCTCCAAAGCTGGTGCCGTTGATGTTCAACGTCTAAGTAGCGAAGGAGAACGTCGAAAGGAGCCGTGCTGGAAGGAAAGGTGGAGCATCCACAAACGCAAGCACTCCCCATTGAAATAAGGAGCTAGCAAAGCCTGTGGACAGGGTCACAGGCCGGACTAGCCCTTCTGGGGCAACAGCAAGCCGCTCCCTTAAAGGGCCCCTCCCAGACACACTCGGCCTGCACAGCATGAGGTCTGCAGAGCTGACAACTGGTTGCAGACCCCATGCACACATCATGAACCCCCAGCTGCAGCAGCAGCAGCAGCCAGAAGCCCTGGGCTAGGGGCTGTTGCACGCGGCAACCATAGAGCCCCGCAGGGGCTGGACAGAGCATCTCTCAACCCCTCAGCTGATGGCTGCCATGGAGGACCCCGCTATTTCAATGTAGAGGGATGCAGATCATCTACACATGCCCTATTTTGACATTGAACGTCAAAGTAGGGCACTATTCCCATCTTTGAATAGGAATAGTGATTTTGACGTCTCACCACCTAACGTCGATTTCAATGTTGAAATAGCGCACGGCATGTGTAGACGCGACGTGTGCTATTTCAATGTTGTGCCAGCTACTTCGAAGTAGCTGGCTAGTGTAGATGCACCCCTCAGGAATGGAGGTTGGCCATAACTCTGAACAGTTCATAGCTGTGAACAAAATGCAGCTCTGGCTCTACCAGTTTGCACTGCAGACCTGGTTCCAGCAGTTTCCTTGCAGAAACTTTCTTTCACAGACAAGCTTGTTCCCCGCCCAATCAGGGTGGATGGGAAGTGGGAGTGAAAACAGCATGTCTCTTTCCAAGTGCATGTATGTGAGAGACAGAGAGAGAAAACAGCCCTCCCCATGGCTGTGGATTGGAGGGGTGAAAACAGCATCCAAGGCTTACAGGAAAGCAGTGTAGATCTCAAGGCTGGTCCTGTATCAGCTGCCTTGGCCTGGCAATGGGGGCTAACAGCTTTGACTTCAGATCTCATCATCGTCATCTCCTAGCTGTAAATGGCTGCTCCATACATGTGGATAGGGGTGGGAAAAGGCAGCCCAGATGTAAAATATAATACAGTTTCAGTACAGTATTTCCTTTTTTTTTCATCTCCACTCACTTGATTTGTTATTTCTAGTTTCACATGATGTCTGGTTGACCGATCAGTCGGTAAGTCTGATTCGTGTGTGTGTTTGTGTATTTCTAGCATAATGATACCAATTTCCTTTGCTTTTTTTCACCTACAGCCAGCAAGTGATGTTAAGAGAGAAGTTTTGCTATTTTTATAGGGCAAAACATCATCCAAACCACAAAAGAAGCAGATTTATAAGCAAGGTATCACAAGATAGTTCTCTGTCTTTGTAAGTGCTTATACATACAGACAACAAACAAGCTTTTATAGTGACTAAGAACTAGTTAGTGCAGTCCAAATACGGAGTGAGACAGATTCTGTAGATGGAGCTCCTGTAGGAAAGAGGAACTAAAATAATTCTGACTTACAAACACTGTGGTAGATCAATTACTTGTGTGTTTGTGTGATTTCTTGCACAGGTTTCAGTAGTCAAGGATAAACTATCTGCAGCCTTTATACAGGCATTCAGTCCTTCTTTTCCTTTACTTAAGTTCATCCAACAGGTAGACCTTAAAAAATTAAGCACATACCTTTGTGCTTACATTCTTCAAATTCTTGCACATGGATAGCATATCCTCCTTAACTGTTTGGCCAAGGCATGCATTCTTATTAGATGCTGATCCTGTTCTTATCTTTACATCTAAGTCCTTGCAGCATCAGGGCCTGAGGTTACTACAGTGATGATAGACAGGACAGACGAGAGGGATAGATCACAAAAAGTTGATTGATGGATTTTTTTCAAAATCAGGACCATACATTTTGTTCTTTTTTCCTCACAAATCAATTTCTGTGGTCCCTTAATAATACAGTAACTTGAGTCTCATACAAAATATGAATGAAATGGAAATGCCTTAAGTAATATGTAGAAAAATGTAGTGTGATAATTATTATGCCTTTACACCATGAATTCACATGTTGCTCCATTATATCCGTGTCCTGAAATGTAAAGCTTTGCCTCCTTCTCATAAAAACTTTCAGTCTTACCTAGGAAGAATATGAATTCTAATGAAACACTGAGAAAAAAAAACAATGAATAAATCATAGACTTAATCCCCCTTGATAACACATGTACCAAAAAAGTTAATTCTTAATTTCCATTCACACACATCACAAATGAAATTTTCTCATCATTAAATCTAAAATAGCAGATGTGATTCTTTTTAATTAAAAAAACCTTGACAAGTGATGGATTTTTAAAAGCTTTTAATGCTGTATATGTTACCCAAAGCTGCAAGCAAAACATCCCCCTGGGAGTGTGCTGTGGTGCTGGGTTGCTAGTGATTGTTAGTGACTAAGGTTTTTTCTCATGATATTAAAAAGTGGGAACGAAATAATAGCACTACCACAACAGTTCAGAACTCATTAAAATGTTCTTTGTTCATGAAAAGCACTCAACATCCTTGACAGTTATAAATATCCAGTGGCAAGTGTAATATTTCAGAAAGGGAAAAGTCTGAGCTTAACACTTAAATGATCAGTTTTATCTCATAGACAGATGGGCGAGAATTAAGTTTGTGTTAATTGTCCAAGGAACACTTTCTCAGCTGTTCTGAGTTTGTTTACCTTTCAGCATGTGCGTAAAGCCCACCAAAATTAATAGGAATAAGCAGTGCATTTTTGTAAACAAAAAGGTGTCGGTACTCAACCCCCTGCTGGGGCAGGGGGACCCCACAACTCCACAGCTGTAAGCTGGCTGGGGTGTCGAGCCCTGCTGGCAGCCCCAGCTGTGGGATCCCTGGCTAGGGTTCTCTGAAAAAAGGTGCCACTACACTGTACTAGTGTGTAACAGCACACAAACACACACACACAAAATAGCACCGGGAATAAGGATATGCCAAAAAACAAAGAAACAAACACAAACCCCATATAGTAAGTAGTAAACATGGTGTCCACTGACTCATTTTGCTTCAGGGCTAAAAATAGCAGCATAGAGACCTGGAGACCTGGAAGTGCTACTTTTAGCCACACAGCATGAGCCTTCCAAGCCCAGATCAGTTGACACATCTCTAAGATTTGCGCCTGGGTCTGTTTTTGCTGTCTAGACATACCCTAAGAAGCTTCAGGGCGTGACCCACGGCTGTTGCAATCAATAGGAGTCTTTCCATTGACTTAATTACACTTGGAACAAGGTCTTAAATCTAACCTAACTTTTTTTTTCCTTCTACCTACTATAGAAGCCAAGTCCACATTGTGATTAATACGTTCTTTGCCCCAAATAAATGCTGACTTGAGCACATAAAAAACCTCATGCCACAGTGGGCCCAGAATTCACAAGCTAAGAAAAAGTAACAGAGGAATGTGTGTGCAGAATGGAGAAGCTCTGAGAGCTAACTGACTGTGAGATAGTCTCTATTAGGAAACAATGGAAGGGTCCATACCAGACCTGTGGAACACAAGCTTCCCTATGGGTTGGCACTGCATTGGTTGAGTGGTTACATAAATGACTTGAAAGTATTTTCTAGCTCTACTTTGCCATCACCTTCAAAGATCAGTAGTAACTCTCGATGGCCTACCTCAACAAACCACAGCTTGAAAATGAATGGTGCCTTTAAGGTTGGCTTGGGCTGAGGGCAGAGCAGAGGCAGAAGCAGCTTGAGTTACTGTGCCTCACACAGGTATGTGGCCTCTCCTACTACGGGACAATCATGACCACTGCTGTCCGAGGTGCTGAACAATGTGTACAGTGCTGAGAGCTACTGAATCACACTGTTTCCATCGTATATAGGGTTTACGCCTTCAAGCCAGAAGTGAAGTACCCTCAGCACTTTTAGTTCCAGTCCCTCTGATTGCTGTACTCTGTGAAAAGGTACAGAGGAGTCTCTGCCATCCCACTTAAGGCTATGGTCCTGCCCCTCTGGAGAACCTCACCTAGCCATGTAAGTAGCATGGCACCTGATCTTACTTCTGTTGAACTAAACTAGAACCTCAGAGTTACAACACTATGGAATGGAATTTGTCTATAACTCTGAAATGTTCATAAGTCTTAACAAAGAGCAGCTCGGGTTCCAGATCCACCAACTAACTCCCCAAGCCAGGTTTCAGCAGCCGCTGAACTCCCTACTCTGCTCTGGCATGAGTTTGCAGGCTTGTCCCCCTCACGAAGGAGGGGCAATTAGAAAAGAGTGCATCTCCCACCACCCAACCAGGGGAGGGAGGTAAAAACTGCACGTCCACCTCCTGGCAGGTGTAGCTGAAAGTGGTGCAGACCCCAGCACTTCTCCTGCTCTGATGACTCCCAGGTGCCCTCTCCTGGCAGCCCCAGTGGCTAGCTACAAGTGGCTGTCCCATGTGTGGAGGTGAGGTGGGTGCACACAGTCCACATGTGCCTGTCATTATGATGCAATATACACACTGTACAGTATTTGCTTCTTTGTTTCTGCTACTGCCTGATTGTTATTTCCAGTTTCATATTGTGTCCAGTCAGTCCATAACTCTGGTGTTCATATCTTTGAGTTCTATGATAAGTGACAGATGTCCCACTGAGTCTGTTGCCAACAGGATCAAGCCCACAGTTCTTGGACACAGGGCTTAGTATCTAGCTTCAGCATAGATGCCCATAAGGATCATCCTCGCCCCTTCTTACCCAAAGGTGACCTGTGTGAGGATCCTGGGGAATCAGCCACCAGCCACTTGCCCTTCCTCCACCCCTCACTCCACCTTTTTCACACTCATGTCCGTCCCCCACCTGCACATGCTGCACCCTCCCCCAGCTCTGCCCCTGCGTGCTGTTTCCAGTGCATGAAGGGCAATCCCCCCTCCCCTGGAGCAGTGCAGCCTAGGAGTGGCACATAGGAAGATCACACTGTTCACAGGCAGTACTACTCTGGGGTAACCCCCTGCACTCCTCAGCACTAATGGTGAGTGCAGGGAAATTATATGGGTGTGCACCCCCATGTGTTGCCCATGTTCTTATCCAACAGCTATTGGGAACAGCAACTTCCATGAGCCCCCAGGCCATATATGCAGGTGGGAGGAGCTGGCTCTGTGCCCCTGGAAGGGACAGTGCCTTGAGTAGAAGGGGTAGGGCTGGGGCAGCCAGTCCTCACCACCACTTGGGCCCTGGAGCTGGCCCTTCCCCAGCCCTCAGAGCCATATGGAGCATATGGGGTGGCATCCCTAGGGCTCCAGCTGCTGCCACTGCTACTGTAGCAACAGAATCATCGGGTCCCAGAGCAATTGGCCTCTTTACCCCTTCTGCAGCCTGCCAACAGCTCAGGAAGGGCACAAGAGTGCTGCTGCTTGCTACCACAACCAAGGACCTCCTAATGCTTCTGTAGTTGCTATGCTTTCATTTTATGCCCAAAGGAAGTGCTCCTGTACGATGATACATCTGGCCCCAATGTTCATGCAGAAGTGATATTTCTGAGCATCCTTGTCAGCACCTTGAGGCAGTAGTTTGGGGTTTGGATGGAAAAAGCCCTATCTCTAAAATTGCATTTTCATGTCAGTTTAATAAACTCCCCATGATAATTCATTGTGAATTTGAGCTGCATTGTAGCAAATAAATTCATAACAAATAAAATACACAATGAATGTAAATATGTCAATAGAGTTGCACAATTTCAAAAGTATTAAAGATATCTGTTATTATTAATATTATGGTAGTGACTATGGCACCAGATCAGACTGGGGAGTTGTTGTGTTAGGTGTTTTACATATACATGGTAAGAAGCAAAAGGCTGCTAGTCTGAACAGGCAATACAGAAAAAGCATGGAAGAAGAACTAGAGGGAGAGAGAAGTGAAGGGAACTGTCCAAGCTTGTACGGCACATTAGTGGCAAAGTAGCAAGGGAATACAGATGTCCTAAGGCCCACTCCATTGTCTTATCCGCCAGACCACACTGACCTCTTACTGAAAAGCTTAAGAACTTTAGAAGGAACCAGTTCAAATAAGCAGTCTAGAATCAGAATTTTCAGACCTGGGCACATGAATAAGAAGTTTCTCATCTCAAACTAGAAGGCCTGCATCAAAATAGTGATACTTAAATTGGATATTCACCCACCATTTTCCAGTTAGAACATCCTAACTGAGAATGGAGATACCCTATTAAAAAGTGCTCATATTTCAAAAGTAACAATTTGTCTACTTGCAGAATAAAATACAAAGGCACGTGGGTTACCAGGATCCCCATGATTATATGAAGATGCCTCTTTAAGACTTTATCAGAGACTCTGGGGACTTTATCCAATGAAAGTACTTTACAGAATTTTTAAAAGCATATTTTCCACCGGCACCCTTAAATATATTTACACATGTTCTACTGGTACATGTGGAAATCTAACGTACATGCAAAGGGCCAGGGAAAACAAGTATGAGAATGTGCAAATTAAAGCGTATGGAGGGCTTCCTTAACTTTCACCATTTCGCAGTTTCTCTTTGTTCCACATTGTGCAAATTGAACCCAACCTGACTCACTCACCCATCTGCAGAGCAGGTGTAATTAGGTATAAGGGAGTCCCACTGAGTGCAATTTACACTACCTTATGCTTCACTTCTGAATTTGGTCTCTCTTTAAAAAAGGGCTTAATGATTTACCTATACTGATGCATCGCATAAACAGCATTTCTAAAAATGGACCAAACCACAGGTGGTTTTATAAAGCTTCATTGACTGGGCTATGGTTTTTCAAGTTTGTATGATTGATATCTGGTCCCATTTTAGCTCAACACCCTAGATGGAAATCACACATTGCCAAGTATGATTGTCCTCCATGGGAATAGTGGATTTTCATGTGGTTGATAAGGCCAATACTTGGACTACAAGTTCTACTACAGTGAGGACAGGTGTTTCCAGGTACGGCAGGAGGCTCTTGATCATGACTGAAAGCCATTCTCTTCTTCCTCCTGTGCCTCTTTGTCCTCTTCGGCTTCTTGGCAGGCAAGTTCAAAATGCAGGGGACTATCATATATTCCTTCTCTCCATTTTGAGTGATCCTGTGTGACTGTCTCCCAAGTGTCAATGTTAATATTGCACTTCTTTAAGTTATCCTTCAGCAAGTTCTTATAATGCTTCAGCTGGCACCTTACCTTCTTTCATCTGAGAGTTTAGGACCTGTTTTGGGAGGCAACGGTCAGGCATCCAGGCAACGTGACCATTTCAGCGGAGTTGCTGATGGGTGATGATTGCTTCAATCCTGGTGGTCTTTGCCTCTTCCAGAACAGTAATGTTGGTGTGCCTGTCTTTTGATCTTCAAGATCTTGCAGAATCAGTGTTGATGATAGCTCTCAAGGGCTATGTCTACACGTGCATGCTACATCGAAATAGCTTATTTCGATGTAGCGACATCGAAATAGTCTATTTCGATGAATAGCATCTACACGTCCTCCAGGGCTGGCAACCTCGACGTTGAACGTCAACGTTGGGCAGCACCACATCGAAACAGGCGCTGCGAGGGAACGTCTACACGCCGAAGTAGCACACATCGAAATAAGGGTGCCAGGAACAGCTGCAGACAGGGTCACAGGGTGGACTCAACAGCAAGCCGCTCCCTTAAAGGGCCCCTCCCAGACACACTTGCACTAAACAGCACAAGATACACAGAGACGACAACTAGTTGCAGACCCTGTGCATGCAGCATGGATCCCCAGCTGCAGCAGCAGCAGCCAGAAGCCCTGGGCTAAGAGCTGCTGCACACGGTGACCATAGAGCCCCGCCGGGGCTGGAGAGAGAGCGTTTCTCAACCCCTCAGCTGATGGCCGCCATGGAGGACCCCGCTATTTCAATGTTGCAGGATGCGGATTGTCTACACGTTCCCTACTTTGACGTTGAACGTCGAAGTAGGGCGCTATTCCCATCCCCTCACGGGGTTAACGACTTCGACGTCTCACCGCCTAACGTCGATTTCAACTTCGAAATAGCGCCCAACATGTGTAGACGTGACGAGCGCTATTTTGAAGTTGGCGCCGCCACTTCGAAGTAGCGTGCACGTGTAGACGCGGCCAAGGACTTTGAAGTGATGTCTGTAGGTTATCCAGGTTTCAGATCAAAACAATATCAGGAGAATAATGGCTTGATAAACAAGGAGCTTGGTGTCATGTTCAAATGTTGTGATTTTCAAAAACCCCATGCTGTAAATGAGCAAAGGCCACACTGGCACAGCTCAGATAATGTTTGATTTCTGCATCAACATTTGCCTTGGATGAGAGATGGCTTCCAAGGTAAAGGAAATTATCTGCATTCTTCAGTACTTCTCTACTGATTTTAATATATAGATTGTGTGTTACCTCATGTGGAGAGGGCTGATGGAGCACTTCGGTCTTCCTGGAGTTGAGCATGAGACCAAGACATGTATAACCATCAGTAAACACATTCAGGATAATTTGACAATCTTTCTCAGAGTGGGCAAAAACTGCACTGTCATCAGCATAGTGAAGTTCCACAATAGATGTGGTGGAAATCTTACTCTTAATTTTCAGCCTGCTAAACCTGGACAGTTTTCCATCCTTTCTATAAATAATTTCAATGCCATGTGGAAGCTTCCCAGCAATTAAGTAAAGAATGATGGCCACAAAACCACAAACATAGTTAGGACAATGCGGCAGCCCTATTTGACTACTGTTTGCACTTTGAAAGATTCACTCTGGGAGCCAGTACTACTCAGAACAGTTGCTTTCACGTTGTAGTGAAGCATCTTTAGGACATTGTTATATTTATCAGGACATCCAGTCTTTGAAAGCAAAGTCCAGAGGGCACAGTGATTCACTTAATCAAAGGCTTTAGATAGATCAATGAAAGCTTTATACAGTCATTAGTTTTGCTCCCAGCACTTTTCTTGATCCTGCTGTGCTGTGAGAATCAGATCCACAATTCCACGCCATAGATGGAAGCCACTCTCTGACTGGTAAAATTTCTTCTGACAAGGGCAGAAGGCAAGTTGCAAAGATTCTTACCACAGCTTTGCCTGCAGGGGCAAGGAAAGAGATACCATACTAATCTCCACAGTCCTCTTTATTCCTTTTGTTGAAGAAGGTGACCATTAGGGCATTCCTCATTTCATAGGCTATCTCCTCCTTTATCCAGATTTTAAGGATGAGCAGGTAAAACTGCCCAATTGGTTCTGGTCCACCAACTTTAAAGAGTTCAGTGGCCATCCCATCTGGACCTTCTGTCTTGTTGTTCTTCATCTGCTTATTGGCACTGTGTACCTCATGAAAATTCATCTTGTCCTTTAATCAGAAAAGGGTGTTTGTGATGACAAGTTCATGTCCAGCACACTTAGTCAAGAGCGGAATTCCATCTGCTTTACTTTTGCCAACTCATTCTTTCTCAATTGTTCCTTTCTACAGGTCTGAGTCTCATCCAACAAGTGCATTGAAATTCTCCAGAAGGATGATCATATCTTCTTTAGGGGTCTCCCATAAAATGGTATCCAGTTGAGAGTAAAAATCTTCCTTTGCAGCCTTATCAGCATCCACTGTTGGTGCAAAAGTGCTCATAATAGTTGCCTGTTGGTTTTTAGTGAGCCTCAGTCGAGTGTCATGAGCCACTCATTGATGCCAACTGGTACCTCAGAGAGGCACAGTGTGAGCTTGTTCTTTATAGCAAAGACCGCTCCATACAATCAAGGTTCATTCAAAGATAATCTCTTCTTGAAATAATTGTATCCTCCTTTCTCCTCCACCATGTGTCCATCAGTTCTTGTCATTTTGTACAAGGCAGCAATATTGACATGAACCCAACTTAAGTCATGAACATTGTTGGCTTAATGTCACTGGTCACTCACTATATGAGTTGTCTCTCAGGGTATGTACATTCCAATTTCCAAAATTAAAAAAAGTTTCTCACATTTTTGACCACTTGGAGGGTGATTCTGTTGGATGTAGCTATCAGCCAAGAGGAACAGAGGAAAGACTATTTTTAGGGTATGTTTTCTAGCTCCCTTCCCATGTGGAATGAGCAAAGTCGGTCCTGAAAATGACTGCTCAGTCAGGGGTCAACCTGCCAAACAGCTAGACTTGCCTCAGTCCTCAGGCAAGATGACAGAATCACACATCCCATGCGTGTTTGTTGGTCTGTGACTAGGAACTTCCGAATCTCACTGTCCTATTCCCATCACCACTTGCCAATTGCCCCCGGACTTCTGACTTGTGCAAGAATTGTTTTCCCAAAACTAGAAGGTGACTGTGTGACATTTCCTTTAAAGTAGAGAGACTGGTGCACAACAATCACCTCACTGTCCTTGACAGATAAGGGGCTTGGAAGCAGTAGCACGGACACCATGACAACTGTAAATCCTCTCTCAGCTGCAGACTTCATCCACCCTCAAAGCCATTACAACATTACACAACAGTTTCACCTCCACTGTGCAGTTATCCTCCATCTGCTTGGCCACGGAGGACTTCTTGGATCACGCTTTGTCCAGAACCTCACTCCTGACAATTCCACAAATGGGTGGCCCTACAGGAATACATAACTCCAAGCAGTGTTGCTCTCGAGGTCATTGAAACATGAAAACCTCTTCACCACTACACAGTGGCGATCGAATACCCAATATTTGCATCACACAGTAAAATAATTTCAAAGTTGACACAGTTTATTAAAAATCCATTTTCATCTGGGCTGAATGCTAGTAACCACAGCCTGACTCTGTAGACCAGTAGTGTGAAATGGGATTGTGATCAGTAGACTAAGCCCCAATGCCCTCTAGATGAGACCAGAGGCCTTGCCCAGAGGGAGGAGCAGACAAGTCCTCCAGGGAGGATAGAGCATCTCTCTCTGGGGCAGCCAATCAGGGCCAAGCAGGCCAAAATAAAAGAAGCTGCTGGGTTAGAGCCAGGCAGTTCCAGTTACACGCTTGACCAGGCTGATACCTATGCTGCCTGGGAGCCCAGCAGCACCTGGACAGTTCTGTGTGCAAGCTGAGCTTCGGCATGGGCAAACCCAGGCCCTGTGGCCAGAAATTGGCCACAAGCATACTAGAGATGCTGACTGCACCCTGGACAGGGTGAGTCAGACCCCACTCTCAGAATCTGGAAGACAATGATCAAGATGCACAAGGTATCCCTGGCCGCAGAGGAGCGCTCAAGACCAGGTAAACTCTGTTACAGGGATGTATATACATCTCTTCAATCACAGTCTTTACAGGGAGCAAAGATTAACCTTTTAAACCCTTTGTGACACTACTGACACTCAGTGTAAATTTGTGTAGCTCTATTGATTTCAATACAGTGAAACAAATTACAGTGGCTGAGAATCTGTGCTTCTGTAATTTGTGAAAAGAGATAAAAAATTCTGACAGCATCTTCCAGAGGCTAATAGGGTCTATTGCATGCGTTTAAAGATCTAGCATGACATTATTACACAGCTTGATATTTCCAGGACATCGTGTCTGTCAGTTTGGAACTCAGCTTCTTTGCTGTCCAACAGGAATCTCCAGTAGGATTGTCCATGTCTTTGAGCACTAATTACAATTGCTCTGTACTAATTGGTTATAAATATTCATAACTCTCCATGTGTATTTTTGGCTCCTTTAGACATTCTTCCTGTTTGCAAGGTGATAACTGTATCCTGTGCTAAGTGTACTCAGCGGCTGATGGTCAAAGAGTTTCTCTGGTTAATACTGAAATGAACTGGAATAGCTTTAGATTACCACTCTTTTGACATGTCTTCCGTCCTCTGGCTGCTGTGCCCTCGCTAGCTACTACACACGCACACACACGCACACGCACATGCACACATGCCCTGCAAGTCTGTGCTGATTAGCTACTGCCCTCAGGATTCACCACCTACTTGCTGACATCAAACAATGTCCATTTCACGGTCTAGCTCTCTGTCCTCTCTGTTATCCCTCTAATCACAGCCTTCTTTCCCTGCTCTTCCATGTCTCTCGTGTCCCTTCATGAGAGGCAGTGTGGTCCAACGACTAGAGTTCTGGATGGGGAACTGGGTCACCTAGAGATTAATTCTCTGCTACTTTGTCATTTCTGTAGTTATTTACACCTGTGGAAACCAAACCTGAACACTAGCACTTTATATCCCCTTTGCACTCCCTGTTCCTGTATGCAAATGACTCTGCAGGGCTTACGGTACTGGTGAACCATCCCTCAGTTTCTCTCCTGGCTCTGCTTTTGAGGTGCTGTGTATTTTTGAAAAGTCACTGCATCTCTTTGAATCGTGTTTCTTTTGCAGAAGACAATCCTGGAAAGGGAATCTATAAATGGGTTACTACTGCACTTGTAGCAGTTGATATTCTAAGAACAGTTAAGGCAATAGAACAAGCTGATAAGGGAAACTGTATATTCTCTTTTCCTGGGGTTATTTCCAAATATACCTGACATTTTTCTACAACAGTAAATGATTCAATAGACAGGTAAACCAGTAGAAGTCCCTTCCGAACCAAACAGTCCTACAATAGCAGCCACATTCCCTAGGTAACTAATTTTTTCAGAAGTTTTATCCCCAGATGTTGTAACAGTGACTCATTCAATTTCTCGCTATATACTTAGATCTCAGTTACACAGGTTCTTGTACTGTTGTTGAGTGGAAGTTATTTAAACCCCTTCAGATTCCTGATGGAGCATTATTGATGAATTTTTATGTATTAACAGCTGGCACATGTAAGGTGGTGACAGGGACTGACTGCCGTCGTGCAGTAAGTGCAGAGGGAAGGACAAATGAATGAAGCCTTTGTTTGCCTGCAGCAGCATTTAAATGGCATGCCTAATGGATGGATCAGATTTCCACTTTAAAACTGCACAAGCAAGTAAGCCAGGTGAGGTGGGATGACTCTACCAGATGAATATTTAAAATTGTGCAGGCTGAATATGCATGGGAATTGTGGGAGTTCTGATCAGCTGTTCATAATGTCAGAAAAGACACAGGAATAGAGTGAGACTGCTTTACTCCAGCTAACTAGTAGAGGTTGAAACTGTAGTCTGGCATTCTCTCATCTGGCAACATCTATGGTCTGGCATGATTTTAATTAGCTGGACATCCATTTATCATGAGAAAGACCAAGTTTCTTGTGATCCTGTAAAGTTTGTTTACAGCAACCAGTCCTGGCTCTCAGTCTTCTGTGCTGTTATTTACCTGTAATTTAAGCACTGAGAGCCCAGTAAGCAGTAGAAGTGCTGGCGATACTGCTAGACAATATTGACTTCCTCTGGTTCAGCAAAGTCTCTTGTACAGCACCAGTCAGGTCCTGATGGTGCTGGACAAGAGAGATTCAACCTGTACTTTACTCCAGGAAAAGTCCCATCGGAGTCGATGGCATGGCATGTGCAGTGAGGCACTGCCCCACCTGGGTAAAGCTATCTTTCTCGCCAGCACATGGTGGGACAATGTCTAGCACTCTTTGTGGTCCACTGTTCAAATGGCCAAACACCATCTCCCCTTCTGGAGGACTTCTGTGTCCAGCCACAGGATCAGGAGCTGAAAGTTCGCCAGTTCAGTATCTCTCAAAGACTGAGGAAGAGTCACACCACTGATGCTCTCGAAGAAAAAAAAAATCAGACCTTATATGTGTCAGCATTTTCACAGGTAACCAGTGCTTTCAGGTGTCACAGGTTTTGAGATGTCCAATTTGTGACTTCTGAAAGAGGCCAGTTTTCATGAAGCACTGAATGGACTCCTGTGAAAATGGGGCCTTCTTAACTGTGCCTGAAGTTAGGCAACCAAAAGCTGAGGCACTGAAAATCACTAGTTACTTTTGTTTGCCTACACAAACACCTGCAATGCCAAAACTTTTAAAGGTCTGTTTTTCAAAAGACTTAATTCTCTGTGCGTGCTTATGTCTGTGTTTCCTTTATGTATTTACTCCACCTGTAAGACTCTGGGTGCAATATCAATAGTGATGAACACACAGAAAGACATGATGCTCATTGAGTCTGAAGCCCCAGTACTCTGCAGGTAAAGGAAACTCAGAATGAGTGCTAATATATCAATCAACTTTACAGCTCTTTTAAATTGCCAGAGTTGTGTAAAAGACCTTGGCTGTCCAGGAAAATGAGACCTGTAATTGAAATCTGTACATCAAGACAGTATTAACAACTGTTAACACTAAAAATAGCCTCCTGGTTTTATTTGTGTGTGTGTGTGTGTGTGACTGTAAAGAGAAAAGTTCTGAGTTCCCCTCACTCCTGGTGAAGCAAGGTTGACATGTGCAAATGAGGACACAGTTTGATGAATTAAAACTTCCAGAATTGTCAGGCTGTTTTTAGGGTCAGTAGAAGTGAGAGGATTTAGGATCTGATTTTTGGTGGTGTATGGTAGAGTCAACTGGTGGCAGGCCCACTAACCCAGGGAGGGGATCAACAGTAGTAATTGCTCCAGGGCCTGGTGTTGAAAAGGGTCCCAGGGCTCCCAGCTGCCTCTGCTGCTACTGTGGCAAAGGCAGCAGCCAGAGTCCTGGGCCCTTTAAATTGCTGTTGGGGCATCACACCCCATTTTCCAGGCAGCTCTGAGGGCTGGGGGTGTGAGATGCAGAGGGCTGGCTTTCCTACCGCCCCATCTACCTTTCAGCCCAAGGCCCTGTCCCTTCTGGGGGTCAAAAGCCAGCCTCCCCATACCCATTGCCTAGGGTCCCACAGAAGCTGTCGGCCCCCCATGCGCAGCAGCATTACCATGCATAGCCATATGCCTTTTTCAACACTTTAACTCAAAGAAAGAGAGATTCTTTTATGCCTTCTTGTTTACTGGACTCCCTGAGAAGCAACATATTTGCGTGTAGAAATCACATTGCTCTGATCATTTTAATTAAAGCTTTTAATGCATCACTGGCTACATAAAAACAAACATCACACTCATCAACTGCACCCCACACACAACACACACATGCACGTCCTGTGGAATGAATGGAACTCAGGACCATCTGTTGTAAACCTTATGCCTCTGCCACTGACAGGAATCTTTAGCAGTTTTTGAATGGATGAGTGAAACATTCGTGACCACTGTGCCAGGTGCCAATGGCAGAAACAAGGGGTTCAATCTGTCTAGGTTCCTTTTCTAATATAAATGTAAGTACGGCTCAAGTGCCCATTCTGAGACATATCCTACCTCTGGTAGGATACCTACCATTTCCTACAATTTCCTACCTCTGGTGCTGGGAAATTAAAGTAAAAACTCCTTGGTGAATACTAGGAGCAATTTTCCTCACTCGCAGGCACTCAGCATCCTTGGAAACACAGAACTCGATGTGTATTTTGTTCATCTGGGGTGAAAAGGAGAAAACAGTTAATAGTAACATGATAGCCCAGCATATATACAGACTACAAACAAGAATAAACTAGGAATACAGATAGCCAATATTTTTCAAACTGAATGTTTTTCTGTTATCACACTTATGAATTTTTTTTTCATTTTGTAGCCTGCAAGAGCTAACCTGCTTGCTTGCATACAGATAAATCTATTTCCTTATGTTTTATTCACTTGTTTTCTTATAGTAGGTTTATAGGTTTCTGTTAAAGTAAATTGACTGTAATGCAAGGGGACTACAGGCCATATCTTTTATGCTAGACTAAGGTAGAGTTTATTTTTTTGTCTGGGATCTTTTGCCCAGATAGTGAAGACAACTTGCATATATTCAGGACCTTTCACCTGGAAAGATGGTGGTAAGATAGAGCAACTTTTCATGGCATAGGGGCCTTCCAAGAATACCCTCTGACTTAACAAGTACACCACAAAAACATAAAGAACATAGGTGAGAACGATCTAATGTCATTAATATATATGTACGTGTCATCTCTAAGTATTGTACACAAATATTCCATGTGTGTCCAGCATATGGAGTAAGTGTACCCTAATAATTTGTGGGTGAGGAAGTTCCATTTTGGCATAGAAGTAGGGCCCATGTACCTAAGCATACAAAACAGGGTGTCTGGAACTTTTAGTTAGGTCTGAGAAGTTTGAAAGATTAGGGAAAAGAAAAATGGAGAACGGAATGAAGAAGAGCAGGAGGCATTTGGAGTTAAGATCAGTCTCTGACCTTTGTTTTTAAATTTTGTCTTTCTAATAGTTTAATCTAGTTTTAAGTCAGTCAGGTAAACCAAGTTAATTTCAACAGCTCTTACCATTACCTTCCCTCTCTAGAACTGAGAAACCTGGATCTGAACTGTCATGGAATACCGGAGGCAAGCCTCATTCTTCGTCTTGTATCAACAAGTTATCAAAATGACTGTGAGTATATATACCACTGTTTATAAAAATACCATAAGCATATGTAGACTAATAATACTGCATTTGTAACCCTGATTTATTTTACTGCTCAAATTGCTATTTGATTTCTATTCTCTACATAGTAATAAAGTTTAAAACTATTTTGTCTCAATGTCCTCTGCTTATTCTGTACAGCCTCATTCTGGGACAAGAACCTTATTATCTTCTGATGAGTTCAACTGGCGAACCTACAACTCCAATTATCCAAACTAATAATATTTTATCTCCTTAAATCAGGCTACAATTTCCATATACCCTCAATGGGGAAAAAAACATAATTTGGTAAAGTCAAAATGAAATATATTGATTTTTTTTCCTCCTTTGATTTTTAACTTTTGATCCAAACGAGCATAAGACCATAAGAATGGCCATAATGGGTTTGATTTTGTGCTTCCCTACTAAGCACACAAAATCAGGTCCTGGAAGATCGACTCTGATCATGCTGATCTTCTGGGCAGTGAAGACATGCCAAGACAGCCATGATGGTTGAATGTCCAAGGGAAATGCAGAGTGAAAGGGTTTTCAGCAGTCATTTGCATCATAAGAACAAAAGAACATCTATACTGGGTCAGACCATAGGCCCATCAAGCCCAGTATCCTGTCTTCTGACAGTGGCCAATGCCATGTGCCCCAGAGGGAATGAACAGAACAGGTAATTGTCAAGTGATCAATTCCCTCTCACTCATTTCCAGCCTCTTGCAAACAGAGGCTAGGGACGCTGTCCATGCCCATCCTGACTAATAGCCATTGATGGACCTATCCCCCATAAATTTATCTAGTTCTTTTTTAAACTCTGCTGTAGCCTTGGTCTTTACAACATTCTCCAGCAAGGAGTTTCACAGGTTAACTGTGCATTGTGTGAAAAAAAAAAACCTATTGCATTTGGTGACCCCTAGTTCTTGTATTGAGAGAAGGAGTAAATAACAATTCCTTATTTATTTTCTCCACACCAGTCATGATTTTATATACCTCTATCATAACCTCCGCTTAATCATCTTTTTTCCAAGTTAAAAAGCCCCAGTCTTATTAATCTCCCTCTTATGGCAGATGTTCCATACCCTCAATCATTTTGTTGCCTTTTTCTGAACCTTCTCCAATTCCAATATATCTTTTTTGAGAGGGGGCAACCACATCTGTACACAGTATTCCAGATGGGAACATACCATGGATTTATATGAAGGTAAGATGACATTTTCTGTCTTATTGTATTTTCCTTTCTTAATGATTCCCAACATTTTGTTAGCTTTTTGACTGCAGCTGCACATTGAGTGGATGTTTTCAGAGAACTATTCACAATGACTCCAAGATCTCCTTTACGTGATATAAAATCTCAGAATGTCCCATTGATTGGTAATTCTAGATACTAACCAGCTCTAGCCATGAGTTTGGGCAAACCCAAATTATAAATGCCCTATATATGGGATCTACATGCCATTTTATCATAAACTCCATCCACCTAAAACCCCACTCACAGGTGAAGTTAGCCCCACTAATGATCAACAGGCTGGGGGTTGCTATCTTGACTGGTCTGCACCAGAAAGAACTACACTGCCATGTCCCACTCTCAGCTAGCCATCCGGTTCTCTGACTGTAGAGCTGTTTGTATTGAGACAGGCATTGTGACATCGATACAGCACTGTTGTTGCTGGTCCTGAGTCAGTCTGATCCAGTACAGCTTTGGAGTCAACTCTGCACTACTGCTGCTGGTCCAGGCCGATCACACTGTGGAGTCACCTCTGCACTGCTGGTCCATAAAGTCATCCCTGTGGATTCAGCTTTGCTTCCATTCTCCCAAGTCCACCCAATTCAATCTGGCAAATTCTTCCACATAGGGCACAGAATCTCCAAGTGGAGAATGTCAAGCCAAACGAGACCCTTGGACAAAGTTACAATGAGAGAGCTCAGGTCCAGGGGAGAGCCCTTTCCCTCTCCTCTTTACCAGGCCTGAGCTTCCTTACCCAGCCAAAGTCTACGAACCTTAACATCCTGCACAACTGCTCTGTTCTTTCATATGTAGTGTGGGGATCACAACCTATTGTCACACACCATAAAACAAGCAAATTCTACCTCAAAGGACACTGAGCAGATAGAATCATACAAAAACAACATTGTGAGTAATGTAAAGGAACGTGGTCAAAGCAAACTTTTCTCTAACGGAGGGAGCAGGGAGCCCTATTCCTTTACGCCTTCAAACTCTGACATTTTCGCTGCCCTGCCCAGCATTAGCCTAACTGTCTACTACATCCATGCCACTGGTCATGATAAGTCAGATCTGAACCCGAGCTTTTCCAAACTTCCCATGTATCCAGCCCTATATAGAAGGCTGGGGATTAGAGGAAAGGAAAGGGAATGTAGGGCATTCACGTGAACATTCTCCATTAACATTGTCTTCTTTCTCCAGTCTCCTCAGCTTCCCCAGTGTCAGAGTTCTCCTGGTGCAGATTACCTCAAGCTCTGGCTACCCTTAATATAAGTGGCACAGGTAGCAACCTGGCTGTGCCTGCCTGACACTTGCAATTATAAGATGCTCTTTTCAGTTGTTTACAACATTGCTAAACTTTAATAATTTGCACTGACATTTTCTATCCCACTAGACTGTCTCAGGTGTGGGGAATGGTGGGAGTGAGGGGTTAGGAAGAAGACAAAGGGTTTAGAAGGGAAGTGGCTGGGATGAAAAACCAGAGTGAGATGGGATAGCATGGGACTCATGAGGTGCCAGGGAAGGAAGACTGGGACTAGAATAAGCAGAGCTGTCCCATCCACAGGACAGCTTGGGGTGGCCACCCTAGCAGTCCCCACATACTGATGGGGGTCTGCAGAGCCCAGGCAGACCTGGAAGATGATGCAGAGAAGGCTGTTGTGAGATGGCAGCAGGGGCCCTCTGCACTCAGTGCAGTGTCAGGAAGCAGAGCACCCTGGCCCCAGCATGCGCCATCATGCCTTGCATTGCTCAGGGGAGCAGAGTGGGCCAGATCGAAAACCAGCAGGTCACAAACTCACTGCTAAGTCTACCCCAGAACACAGTCTGGAAGCCAGAGAACACAACAGGTGTCAAATGCACTGCAGCCCACTGTCTGGGGCTGCAAAAGGGCTATCTGGCTCAGTGTCACGCACAGTGCTCTTCCCATTTACTTGGGCTGTTCTTTTGAAATCCCCTAACCAACTCTTTACCCTCTTTCCCAATGACCATCTGACTATTTCTAGGATTCAGGTTTGACTAAGTGCTCCTGTGTTTGCAAAGCTTCTATTTAGTTATTTTCCAAAAGGAAAATGCCTTCCAGCTTTCCAAAGTTTTTTTCCTCTACTTCAGGGCAATGTTTAACAAAACACCACAAGATATATCTGATTAAAAACCCAGCCAACAATAAAGTGATTATCTTTCTTCACAGTGCGCAGTGCCATACGGTGACTGAGCAAGTGGGAAGAATTGATGCTTAATATGCAGCTCCACTGATTTACAGTTACCAACTTCCTGTGCAAAATGACTATTTCTTTCATAAAAACCTAATTAGTTTTAAAAGTATGTGTTTGCAGAGGAGAATTTATGTTGATAAAGTTGCTAGTGCAGCTTCAAAAATATATTAATGATCTGTAAACAACTGCGGTGTCAAATGTATTCTGAACCAGCTGTCTCATACTGTCCCGCTGACCCATACAATCAGAAGTAGTGCTTGCAGTAACCACAAGCAGCTGTTTTGACTGTTGCTTATTATTTATCGTATTTATAAACTTCCTACAATTACATTAAATCAGGGTATAAATCCACAAGCACATTAAACAGCAATTAGACTCTTGTTATGAGTTCTGCTGACAAGCTGAACATTTTCAAAAGGGAATTGTAATTTAATCTATCTCTCCTGTTCTCCTGTTTTCATTTTATTTTATTTTTATTTTTTTTTTGGCTTGCAGCAATAGAGATGGTACCAGGGAGGGGAAAGAGAAGGGAGGGTGAGAGCAGAGAAAACACAAAAAATAAAGAGGAACCAACAGAGCAATTTAATGCAGATGGAGAAAGTTTAATGGAGAAAAGCATTTCAATTACTTCCAGTAATCGTAAGTGGTTCTTCCTTACTAAATTTATATAAATTCTGCTCTTGCTCTATTATACATCAGAAGGTAATTCTGTGAACTCTCTGGAGATGGGGTTCGATTCTTCAAGGTAATACGTGCCCCATGGGAGCAACCCAAAGCCTATTGAAATTATTGCAAGGATTTCCATTCACTCCAGTTGTTGATTCTATCTGATAAAAATTTATGTAGACTCTGAATTATGAAATTTTATATGATTTGTGACCTAAATCCATTTCAGCCTTTCTAATGACACTGTGAAAGTTTTCATTTTCAATCCCATCAACCGCTTGCACTCCATCTTATGGCAATCACTTCCACACAATAACTATGTATGATGCAAAGAGATTAAACCCCCCAAGGACTTTCACCCCCACGTATCTGTGAGTCAAACTCATCTCTACTCTGATCGTTGGCCTCCCCTCTCTATGCACCCTACCACCTGCTCAAACTCAGTCTTTTGAAAACTGAACTTCTCTTGTTCCTCCCAATCTTTCTCCCCTTCCTCTGTTTGTCATCTCTATTGAGAAATCCATTCTCCATACCAACAACAAGGCTGGCAGGATAAGTGCCACATTCATTCTTCTCTCCCCATCCCTGCTAGCCTCTTATTAAATCCTGTTGGTTTTTTTCTACATAACCTCCAAAAAAAATCATTCTTGTCCTTCCATGGATACAGCTGAAACCATTGTCCATGCCTTACTCATCTTTCATCTTCATGGCACTAAGGTTCTCTTTCTCTGGCCTCCTCTGCTGGCCGACAGCCACCATAGGCCCCAAGGCAAGGTGGGAGGGGGGCCTGGCTCCACATCCCTGGAAGGGGAAGGGTCCAGGGCAGAAGGAGGGACCAAGGGCAGTCAGCTCTTAGCACTGCTCAGATCATGGGGCTGCCCCTCCCATCCCCCCAAGACACCTAAAGCAGGGGAGCAGTGCTGCTGTGGCACTTCAAAGGGGCCCAGACCTACAGAAGCGGTGGCAGCAGCCGGAGCTCTGGGGCCCTTTGAAACACCATCCTGTGGAGTAACTGCCCTCTTTCCCTCTTCCCCCACCTTCAGCAGACCTGGGCCTCCCCCCTTGTCAATACATCTTGCAGACTATCCAAAATCACTGTAACAAGGGGTCATAGTGACTCATGCTGGATCTAGCACCTTCTAATTCAAAGAAAAGGTATAAATTCTTATCCTGTGTTTTTGATTGCTTATGTTGGCATTTCCCATTGCCTGTGTTTACTTGTAAATTCTTTGTTGGGGGGATTATGTGTTCCTGTCTTGTAAAATGTTACATGTTTATTGATCTGCATAACAATTATGGCAAAGGTGCGGTTCTGATCTCCCACTGGTATTAATAAAAAATAACCCCATTGAAGTTTCAGTAACACAGGTTTAAAACCAGCATGATATCAGATTCATGCCCATTGCAGTCACAGCCACTTATTATAGCACAATACCGAGCATCACTTCCAGAAGGGCGAACAGTAACTTCAAGAAAAAAAGAAAGAATGAAAGAAAGAAAGAAACCCAGAAAAGGTGATGAGGAAATTACTCTTTCTTTGCATGCATGTAAATCCTTGAAATCCATTAGCAACGGCATATACACTGATAGGAAGCCATAATTTTTATGGAACCACTTCTTCAGCAATTTGCAGTTGAAACCTTAGGCACAAAATCAGAGAGTTCCTAGTGTATTAAATTAGAAATATGGACCAAAGCATTGATATGGTATTTAGCATCTGAATTTGATCTTATTTCTAGAAAGAAAGTACATGAAGGGGAAAGTTCTTCATTAATTGTGCAGTTCATAACTACTGCAGAAACATAACTAGTACTGGGCTGAAAAGTCACTGAGAAGACAAAGGAGATTTTAAGGGTTAATATAGGAAAACTGCGAGAAATAAAAGCATTATACAAGGAAAGGAGAAAGGACACATAGAAGAGAACTGTCTCTGCTGGGGAGGAACACAATCTTAGGTGACAGACAGGGAAGGGACATAAACAAAAAATAAACACCCAACTTGCAAGTTTAGAATCTAAAGAAAGAATATTTCCTGTGCTCAGTTAGAGCTATGCACAGTGGTGACCCCTCCCCAGAAAATAATTACTTACACTGAGCTTGAGCATAAGCCGAAGAGTTTTTATTAAACACAAACAGCAGGATTTAAGTGGGTTTAAGTGAAAACAGACAGATTAAAGTAGTTATCAAATTAAAATGAAAAGAAAATTGATTGCTAGTTTTAACCTCCCTAAGAGACTTATTGCATACGGATTCTTACCCTAAAGAGCTATTCTAATGTCATGTAAAATCTTCAAACCAGAGCTGTTATTTTTCTCAGATTTGGGTCACCAGCTTCTCATAGCTCTTTATTTCTTCTTATGGTGTGTCAGGCAGATTCCAAAGAAGGTTGTAGAAAAAGACCTTATAGATTCCCTTTGCTTAAATATCCTTTCCCATCGAGCAGGGATGTTTGTTTTACAAGTCTCTGCCCATGGAAAAACGGTAACTCAAAAGGGCATCCAGTACAAGGCTGTTTACAAGCCATTAAAACAAAACTGTTGTCATGTAGCACTTTAAAGGCTAACAAAATTATTTATTAGGTGAGGAGCTTTTGTGGGACAGACTCACTTCTTCAGATCTGAAGAAGTGGGTCTGTCCTACAAAAACTCATCACTTAATAAATCATTTTGTTAGTCTTTAAAGTGCTACATGACAACTGTTTCGTTTTGTTTGAATACAGACTAACACGACTACCTTTCTGTTTCTATTCTACCAGTTGTTAAGTTGATCACCCAGTCAGCAGGATTCCAAGAGCAGAAATAATGGCTCTCATAAGCAAACTATAAACAGACTTACATTTCATATTTCTAACTTCACATAGAAGAATGATACATGTGCCAAAACAGAATATTCAGATCCACAAATACTAATATTAAAATGGGTAGGTTACATTAGTTATTTTTTCCAAAGCTTCTCTGAGTTATGCATACTTTATATTCATAAGCCAATTTTTCATAAAGAAGGGGATAGTCCATCACATTCTACATCTGAGTTTATTCATCTCTTGTCTTAATTTCTAAGCTGCTTGGGGCAGGGACCATATTTTTTCTATGGTTATGCAGTATCTTCCACAATTTGGTCCTGATCCATAGCAAGGGCTAATAGGTACAATGATGATGATGATGACAACGATAATGGCCCCTTCTGGAGTTCAAATATATGATGCTATGAAATAGTTGAAGTCCATCATTTGCAAATATTTGAGAATAACGTGACATTGACAGACTGTGTCATATTAAGGCCTTAGGCCAATTCACTTATGTATTAATATAGATCAAAATGAGTAATGTATAAGTGGATATTTAGATGTTTAAACTTACTGAAAATTAGTAGAATTTGTGTTGTTTTCACTTAACTGTTTCAGTTATTATGTATTATTCCTTTGGAAGTTGCATGCTAATACATGGAGCGAAAGATGCTAATGAGGTGTGGATGCAAATTTCCCATGCCTCATTAGCATAACGTCACGTGATTTGGAGTCCGGAAGACTGTTCTTCCGGACTCCAAAATGCCGTATAGAAGCATGGCTCCAGGGGGGCTTCCGCAAGGAAGTCATCCTTTCAGAGGCCTCTTCTTCCGAAAAATTTTCCACACCTCATTAGCATCTTTTGCTCTGTGTATTAACATGCCACTTCCGAAGGAAGTGGCCTATGTAGAAGCAGCCTTACTTTGTGTATAGCCATGTAACTAACCCATCAAAGAAATTGTATAGAATCATATGACTGAAAGGGATATCAAGAGGTCATCACATCCAGTTTCCTGAGCTCATGGCAGGACCAAGCACCATCCCTGACAGGGATTTGTCTAACCTGCTCTTAAAGATCTCCAGTGAGAAAGACCCCCCCAACCTCCCTAGGCAATTTTTTCCAGTGCTTAACCTGCAAGACAGTTAGGATATTTTTTCCTAACGTCCATCCTAAACCATGCATGCTGCAATTTAAACGCAGTGCTGCTTCTCCTCTCACCAGAGATTAAAGAGAATATTTTTTCCCTCCTTGTAATAACTTTTTAGATACTTGAAAACTGTTACCTTGTTCCCTCTCAGTTTTCTCTTTTCCAGATTAAACAACCCAGTACTTTCAATCTTCCTTCATAGGACATGTTTCCAGACCTTTAAAATTATTTTGTTGCTCTTTTCTGGACTATTTCCAAATTCTCCATATTTTTTCTAAAATCTGTCTCCAAGAACTAAATACAATATCCCAGCTGAGATCTAATCAGTGTTGCACTGTTGAATAGAGTGGTATAGAATTACTTCCTATATCTTGCTTACGACACTCCTGCTAAAACATCGCATAACAAAGATATAGATATAGATATAGATATAGATATACACAGAGAGAGAGAGAGAGAGAGAGAGAGAGAGAGAGAGACTCATATTTCCCTCTCCATTGTACTCCTTCCCATTTAGTCATTTCCCATTTTGTATATGTGCAGTTGGTTATGCCCTGCTAAGTGGAGTACTTTGCATTTGTCCTTATTAAATTTCATCTTATTCACTTCAGACCATTTTTCCAGCTTTTCCACATCATTTTGAATTATAATACTATCCTCCAAAGCACTTGCAGATCCTCACAGCTTGGTGTCATCTGAAAATTTTATCAGCATGTTTTCTATGCCATTATCTAAATCATGGATAAAAATATTATACTGATCTCTGCAGAACCCCAATATTTATTCCCTTCCAGAATTACTCTGAACCATTCATAACTACTTTTTGGGAATGACTTTCCAACCAGTTTTGCACCCACCTTATAGTATATCAATCTAGTTTGGCTGTCACTAATTTGTTAATGAGAAGGTCATGCAAGTCTATAACAAAAGTCTTAGTGAAGTCTCGATATAGCACGTCTGCTTCCACATCTCTGCTTTCTGTAGCAAGATACTATAAATACGGATTCAAAGAAAGATACTCTATCTCTGGACTGTTTAGACGTACACCAAACAGTACACAGGAGGCAAAGGAAGTTTAGCCTATGTAAAACAGAAATTTCCCAGAGACAATCTGGGTAGCCTGATAGACTTTAGGGAAATTGCAATTTATTACATCACTCTCACCATTTGAAGTTACAAGCTGTAATTCACCTGTGCATATATTTTATGTGCTTTAACTTCATAATAATTCTCATTCTTTTTTCCTAGCTAATAAATCTTTACTTAGTTTAGTACAGAAGTGCCTGCCAGTATTGTCCTTGCTGCAAGATCTATGGTATCAGTTTGTCTGGGACAAGTGGTTAGCCTCTTGGAACTCAGAGGCAACATCTACACAGCAGCATTATTTTGAAATAATCCATTCCAGAATAACTATTCGAAATCATCCTATTTTGAAATAACTCAGCTACCCACAAGAATGCATTTCAAAATCGCATCCAGCTATTTTCAAATAGCATATCTGAATACATAGTGCCTATTTCAAATAGGTGTTATTCCACCTGCATTGCAGTTTATAAAATTGAAAATAATGCACCCACTATTTTAAATTTATTTTGAAATAGCATGTGCTCAGTGAAGATGCTTGCAAGGTTATTTCAAAATAATGGCTTTTTTTTGGAATAACTTTGCTGTGTAGATATAGCCCAAGAAATCTGATATGGCTTGATTTTTAGCTTAAGCAACCATTGTTACAAAGTTCAATTGGATTAGGTGGAAATAAATACTGGGGAGTCTAAGGGAACTCTCTATAATTCCATAATCAGACTGGTAAAGTAATCCAGGAATTCACATTTATTACTGGCTTGGGGAAATATAATTACAGAGGATACCGGGGTGAGCAAACTTTTAATGTCCCTGCAATTGGCACTCCACCTGCACCTGCCTAATGTAATGTTGATTTCCAGACCAACGAAAATTTCGGTTATATTCATTTGAAAAACAAAAAAAAATAAAAACACCCTTTTCAGCATGTGTAACAAAATAAGTATGTAGAATATAAAAAACTTAATTAATTGGTATATAAATGTGAATACACATACATAACACCCTTAACTTATTTTAACCTTTTTAATTAGATGGATGAGCCTGACACCCAGCAGCCAACTGTGCTGCGTCCCCCTTACAGAATTTCACACACCTTTTATGGGATCTGCTCCTCATTTTGCACACCCCTGAAACACACCATCAGTTTGGGGTGCTGTCCTTGTTTCTGATAGTCTGTCCTGAGATAGGCACATACAGTTGCAAGCCACTCTAGAGAGCATGATGCTTAAATCCCATTGATGTTAAGGAGATTTAATCACTTTTTAAGTTAAGTAGTGTATGTGTATAAATGCTTCACTGAATAAAGGTGAGTGAGGAGGACAGAAGTATATTATATCTATAGCACTTCTGTCAAAACAATTTTATAAAGGCAAAATGAAATTACTCAAGGTGTACTTCTGCTAAGACCCCCAGTACCAAAACTATTACTTTTGCAGGGGCTCTTGAAATGATTACAGGTAGTTTTGGACTACCATTCACCACTCGTCTTGCAGTTACTTTGTTGTTGTTATAAGGAAAATGTAGCAAAGAAGATTCAGTTTATTATTTCTGAGAGCAGTATGTGATAACTTGCATACATTTATGCAAGTTTTGCTAGGAATTTTAGAACAATTGTGACCTGTAGACTTCCAGTAAAACGAGAAACTCTAATGTAGACTAGAGAGCTACTTGTCACTCAAAAAGATGAAAATGCAAACTCAAGAGGCTCATTTGAGAACTGTTCAATAATAAATCAACAGACCAGCGATGACTTGAGTCTGCTTATGAATTAGTTGTTTGACATACAGCACAGAACCATCAACGAAGGTGAAGGAAATGAAAAATCAGAGGAGGAGGAGGAGGAGGAGAAGGAGGAAGAATACATTACAGGGTGGCTTCTTCTATGTGCAGAATCAAGAGGCATAAGTTGATGGTGGGGTGCAGATTGTTAAAGTCTCAGTGGAATACTCTGTGGACTACTCCATGCCAGAGATAAATTTCCTGTACACTACAGTACAAATCAAGTATGGCCTGACGGGTACCACACTCTACCAGAAACCCACTGATCGCTATACTTACCTACACGTTTCTAGCTTCCATCCTGCACACATAACTAGATCCATTGTTTACAGTCAAGCCCTTAGGTACAATCGCATTTGCTCTGATCCTACTGACAGACACCAAAAATGACAAGATCTTTACCAAATATTCATAAACCTGAATTACCTACCAGGAGAAATAAAAAACAAATTGACAGGGCCAGACGAATACTCAGAGACTAGCTACTCCAAGATAGGCCCAAAAAAGCCAAGAACAGAACACCACTGGTCATTACCTACAGCCCGCAACTCAAACCACTGCAATGCATTATTAAAGCTCTACAACCTATCCTTAACCAGGACACCACACTCCAGAAGGCCCTAGGTGACAGGCCTGTTCTCTCCTACAGACAACCTCCAAACCTTATGAGAATTCTCACCCACAATCACAGTTTATACCCCAGGAACACCAGTCCTGGAACTTTTCCTCACAACAAAGCCCATTGTCAACTTTGTCCACATATCTATTCTGGAGATACCATCACTGGACCTAACCAGGTTATTCACAGAATTAGGGGCACATTCTCAGGTTCCTCAACTAACATCATATATGCCATCATGTGCCAACAATGCCCAGATGCTTTGTATATTGGACAGATTTCAAACTCTCTTAGACAAAGAATTAATGGGCATAAAACAGACGTAAAAACACTCCCGATTCACAAACCGGTCAGCCAGCATTTTAATGGAGTGGGCCATTCTGTTAATGACTTGAAGTTTTGCGTCTTACTGAAGAGGAATTTTCACAACAGATGGGAAAGAGAGGCAGCTGAAATCTCTTTTATATTCAAATTTGACACATTAACATGTGCTTTGAACTGGGATGGGAATATTTTAGGTCATTATAGGGGCTCTTTTGCATACTTGGGTTAATCTAATTCTTGACTCCCCCACCCCCGCTTCTGCTCCTCTTCTCTGTGATTTGCTCACCTTGATAAAATTTTTCTGATCTGTCAACCTTGATTGCTATATTTGGTTCTCTGTGCCTTGGACATTGAGTCAGTTCTGGAATGGCTATGATCTGAAGAAGTGGGTCCCACAAAAGCTCATCACCTAAAGTGCTACTGGACTGCTTTTTTTGTTCCTATATTTGGTCCTGAATGCCAACCATAATGCCCACACCAACATAAAACCTACATTCAGCCAGAACTTAAATGGAGCCAGAGGGTGACTGCTGCTTAACATCACATCTCAAATCTTTAGTGCAAGTAAACACTCAATCGAAGGAAAACCTTTCCTTTTAAAATCATCTGGTTATGCTCACCTCCCTTCTCTGCATTAACTGAGTTAGAGGAGGAACCTTTCTCTCAGAATAACCTAGTTCATAAGAACTAGGAGGTTTTCCTTACTCCTCCATTCAACTGCTGCTGGAAGTACTATAGAAATTACTCAACAGCAGCTACTGTGAGTCTAGTAAATAAATAAATTAATTAATAAATTAATCTACTGGCATTAAAAATTTGCTACTTGAAGAAGTTGGCCAAGAATTCCTGGAAGAGGAATGTGGAGGGGTTCTATTCGTTGAGAGACATGAAGAAACAGGAGAAATGTGGTTGGGATTTTTGCTTTTTCTTTTGTTCTGAAGAGTCCCTGAATCTCAGATTATCACTGGCACCCAACCTCAGTCACATGCTGTTTGGAAAGATTTGTCAAATTCAGGTAAATCAATTGTTATGATTATTATCAGTTATAAGCATTAATTATGTATTATTTTATTACAGTGGCTCTTACATGAACTGTAACACACAGACGGTAACTGTATATTAGATAGATAAACTCACATAATTTCACCTGTGGGAAATAAAAGCAGAAACCACACATGAATTATGCTAGAATGTGAAGAATACTACAGCAAAAAGGATGGGTACAAACAATGCATAAAATAAAATAAAATAAAATAAAGTCATGCTCAGGGTAGCACCACATCCCTATCTCATGATGCAGCAAGAGGTGTAGCACTCAGGAGGAAGAAGCAAGGAATGAAAGCTGGGACATGGATATTTCATTTTGAGGAGATCTTCAGATTACATTTGCCACATTTTGTGTCATTTAAGAAGTTAGGAAGTTAAGGAAGGGGAGGGCAATTCTTTTCTGGGGGAAAATTATGCTGACCCTAACTCCCTTCACCGTCAGTGCCTGTCCCAGCATCCATGCAGGCAACCCTCTGGCAACTGGTCATTCTACTACCTACCAGAACAAGAAGAAGTCCTGTGGCACTTTATAGACTAACAGATATTTTGGAGCCTAAGCTTTCGTGGGCAAAGACCCACTTCATCAGATGCAGTGGGTCTTTGCCCACGAAAGCTTATGCTCCAAAATATCTGTTAGTCTATAAGGTGCCACAGGACTTCTTCTTTTCCAAGATACAGACTAACACAGCTATCTCTCTGATACTTGTCTACTACCTACCTTTATCTGTTTTCATGTTCCAGTTCCTCCTCCCCTGACTTGCCTGCCATGACAGACATAGCAGACAGTGAAAACAGATTCTTATTACAAAGTTCTACTGCTTTGCTGCTGCCAAGGACTAATCCACGATGCCTAGCACAAAGTATAAGAATCCAGCTAAAAGATAAGAAGTCACAACAAAGGTACCAAATTCACTTGGTACTTTATGCTTGGCAACCCTGTACAGGAAAACCAATGAACACATATATCAAGACAGGCAGCTATGTATATAGTTGCATCATGTTTCTCTTCTGTGAACTGTAAGGAGTAAGTAATAGGAATCCCTGGTGATCATCTACCTAGGTAGCTGGGATTTCTAATATTTGGTATTTCAATTACAACTGGAAGATTAACAACTGTATTATATCACCTAAAATTATGAAGATCTCTCTAAGTTACCATGCTTACTTCAAGAATTAACTTTGTATTTGTTGCACCTTCCAGGATTACAAGAAGCTGGTGAATGTCTTTATCTACATGTAGCTGTTAGTCCCCTGCAAAACATAGGTTGATTGCATACCTATTGCAAAACCTTCTCCTAAATGTTGTTTTTTATCATCATGGATCACGTCTACTTTTCTAACTACTTCTTTTATTCAAGTGGAAGGTCTCAGCAACTGTCATGATTCCCCGCTCCCACCCCGCCACGCACACACCTTTATCTTATCTTTTCTGTTCTAAATGAAAGGCAAAGTTATTAAGCTATAGCCTTAAGACACATCAGGGCTGTCATTGTGAAGGTTAGGTTATTCTTTCCTATATTTCCCAGGTGGGCTTCAGTATGTCAGGGATGAACAGTCACTTTTATGAAATGGTGCAACCTGCATGTGAAAACTCACGTAATGCTGTGAAGGATTTGTCAAACTGGTAAAAGTGACCATACACAATATCAACCCCAAACCACCCCAACAGCCTGAGAGCAGGGCAATGTTTTTGGGTCAAACAGGACCATATTTTTTGATAGCGAACAGAATGAAAAATTAATCACATTCCAACAGTTGCTTATATAATGTCATTGCACCATTTCTTTCTGCACAGCAGCTGGATAAAATGATAGTACTTAAATGATGGCTACTATTAATTACTGACATCTCTCTAAGCTCTGTATAACTAATGTACAGTTTCCTCAGAACGGAATTATTTTCATTTACATTATTCTTAACACTGCTCTCTAGTATTTTTGGAAAAGTCTATTAGTTTATTAGACTGTCTGCTCCCCAGGAGCCACTTTGAAACCACAACCCACCCCCCATCATTGTTTGAGTACATAAGGTTCAGATCCTATTTGAAGAGCAAATACCTTCATGAGACTTCAAAACCCTGGATTTGGGTCCTCAGTTTGTTATTTAAAGATATTGCTGTTTTTTTGTGGACCTACACCCTGATTTGAGAGACATTCTGTGAAGGCATTTACATCTGATTTTTTTTTTCTCATGGGGCATAAACTCCGAATTCCTTGGTCAATGTTTGCTTAATCATTGCCGAGGGAAGTGAATACTTTTTATTTTGCTTTACTTTATTTTGCTCTACCTCCAACTTCCCAGGCATGAATTAAACACCATGATTAGTGTAATATGAGAAAGAGATTCTCTAGGTTCTAGATTCTGTGCTAGTACTTTCTGATACCATGTAATGCTAGTTTGTATTTGGCAGTGAAGGTGGATTGTTTTTTTCCCCTTATCTTTCATTTCCATTTATCTAATTAATTATCCTTAAAAGTGGGTCATTGTTTCTACAGCAGTTTTATTTGGGAGGAAGAGAATTATCCTCTTAGCACTGTCAAACTGAAGACGCATTTTGAACTTTAGACACCTGGGATCAACTTGCACCATTACTTCCACTGATTTATGGTTACTTGCTTCTGATTCGTAATTGTGTGAGATCAGGATTTGACCTGGCAGTTATACAGGCTCCTATGCAATGATTTAGCCAACATACTCTTAACTGTAAGAGTATACACATGTTTAAAGTTAGGGCATCTTGCAGAATAATGAACATATACTGGAAAGATGGAACTGAGCTTCAAAGTTTGTGGATCTCAATAAGGATCCACTTCTGATCTTCGTCAACAAAAAATGTACCAAGGCCAGTTGAGGAGTTTAGATCCAAACTGCTCCAATATTTGAGTACATTTGGATCTGGATTTTTCATTCAAGTCTATCTGTAACATACAAATTCAAAGAAGAAATGAACACCAGAGGCAGGGGGATCCTTGACCACTGATTATTCTGTTTTATTTTCAGAATGTGTGATTCTCTTTGGTAAGTCACCAAGGACCTGGTCTTTAGATCCATTTTGAGACTCTTGTGATGGTCCCAAGACAGCCCTGCTTTTTCTTTCATGGGCTAAACTAGTTTAGGATAGTTTGTAAAAATCCTTCAGCCAAACAGTGAAAAAAGAAAATAATATACATCCAATAACAATACAGAATAATATTGGGGAATGCAAAGAAAATGAATCTTGCTGAGTTTTTTTCTTGTTTCGGAAAGGAAATTACACATCTAGGTGGTTTTTTGGCAGTTACTTTTGATTTTCCTAGAGAATTCACATAGGAAATGCATTGCATACATATTTCTCAGCATACTCATGTTGTGATGGAATTAATTATCATGATGGAAAGACAGTTTCCTATTATAATGCAAATACAGGAAGAAGTTCTTCACTCATATTTCTCATCTGTTCCTGACTTTCAATTCACAGCTCAGATTATACATCAAATGAGAGATGGCTCCAAACCAATCATTTGGACCTGAATAACAATGAATTTTGGGAAAGTTTGAAGCCTGCTTGAAATATTGTAATTAATGGTTTTCTTTATGATGCTGACCCAAAAACCTGAAGTCAAAAGTCCATGGAACTGTGGGGCAGTTTGGATCTGGAGCCGAACTGTGTTGTTCAGTCTCATCTTTATTGTATAAAAAATCAGAGATAATGGAATAGGAACACTGAGAAATATCTCCATGTGCTCATTTTACAGGAACTAAAACAAAGGTATTACCATACTGGATCAGACCTAAATAGATTCATCTAGCCATTATCTGTCAGTTGCCAGCACCAGCTGCTGTAGAGAAGATGTAAGAAACCCTGCAGGAGGCAAGTGTGTGGATAACTATGTTTCTTAGAAGAGTAATCTTAAAGGGACTGATTAGAATAGCAGCAGTGAACTGCTTTTGCAATCATGGGATAAACTTCTGTTTCACTGAAATCAAAGGGATGGAAGTTCACCATTGATCTAAATGGGACCAATATTTCACCCACACACAGTACAGAGTTGATACATCCAGTAGATGAGAGAGGAAAAACAACTGTATCATTGTTTGAGCTGCCCCCAAATGCCAATTAGTAAAGACATGGAAATGAGGACTTTGCAGACAATACATTACTCAGTGGCCAAGTCCACCAGGGTGCAGAGCTGGTGCTGCTAAAGGAAATATTACAGATTGAACCTTTCTAGTCTGGCAGTCTCTCATCCAGCAACACCTGTAATCTGGCATGCTTCTAGTTAGCCAGGTGAGGATTTATTCTTACCCTTTTCTCAGCAGTTACATCTTCCCAGGACCAATCAGCAGACTGGAGAGCAGAAACTAGAATGCAAGTGGCCAAAAGTACAAACAATACAATGTGTACACTGGGAATGAAAGAGACCCTGAGAATGCTACGCCTGATGCAAAACCCAGCAGAGGCTTTTCCTTGACTTCAGTGGGCTTTGAATCAGGCCCGTTGCTTTTAGAGCACACTCAGTATCACCATTAATTTGTTATATGAAGCCCCATGGAACACACCTTAGAAGAAACAGAAAACTAGGTCCCTTTGTTTGGAGAACCAAAAAGCAGACTGTGATATCACATATCATCATCATCATCATCATCAACAACCATGGTCTCAGCACCCGCTGGTGTCTGATACATCTTTCCCTGCCCAGTGTGGAGTGGCTTAGTCTCTGTAGACTACCGCACCAATCTACTGTATCATCCACCCATTTTCTGTGGGGTCTGCCTCTCCTATTTGAACTGTCTATTATGCCAAATGCCAGGGTCTTGATTTTTCCTCCATCACTCGTGACATAACATATGCATGAGCAAACTCTAACCAAAAATGACCTGTGCACGTTCTTCCTGCTTTTTTTTCTTCAGTCACCATATGCTGTTTCCTCCTTACAGTCTTTGTGGGCAGTCCAGCTAACTTCTATGTATATACATCTGTCCATTCCACCTTATTGTCTGTGCTGTGTATGTGGCATGATAATTCATTTTTAAACACTAGGACGGGAATATTTAAGCAAAGGAGGCCATTTTATGTCTCCTACTTTGTTTTAAATATTGAAACATGAGTTGCACAGTTCCTTCACTACAATTATATTTAACATATTGACATAAAATAAACCAGGCTACAGCTTGCAGTGATTTAACAGCCCTCTTTGCACCAGACATTCTATAAAATTGTAATGGGCACAAATGAAGCAATAGACTTTAATGTATTCTGTAGAATGCAGACAAGTCTGCAGATTATTCTTTACAGAGACCTCTGGCAGTAAATACAAAATGTATTAAAAACAGTATATTACTTGATACATATGGAACTAAAGCACTCCAAAGTCCTACCAATATTTTCTTGGCAAACACTTTTTGAAAGTTAATTTAAAAGTGAAGGAGGGGAAAGTAGCAGCATTCAAGTTCTGGAGACTGTGCTTCAAGCTTCAGGATGGAGAACAGTTGAAATTGCTCAGACCATGATATAGATCATGGGCCAGCAACCTTTTTGACATGGAGTGCGGAAATTTGACCTTTTGACCTCTACGTATGGCTGGAGTGATAGTGATGCTTTTTAAAGTCACTATAACAGTCCTATGTACCATACCTTTATTAATAAATAAATAAAGCCCATCAGCAACATGACTCTCCATTTGCTCTATAATTCTTACAAATAATGCTGTAAAAATAAACAATTATAATTAGGGCTTCAGATCAATGAGGTCAAATTAACTCAGGGGACTCTGGGGAGAGGGACTCCAGACCCAGCCCTGTGCTGTGGAAAGTGCTCCCGGGAAGGGGCTCCAGCCCTGTGAGTTCTGAGTGGACGGAGGGTTCTGCCCCCAGCCCCACAGCGGGGGCTCCAGGTGGGTGGGGGGGATCCAGCCTTACAGAGGGGGCTCTGAGTGAGTTGGGGGGATGTCCAGCCCCAGAGCTGAGGAGGGGACTCCAGGTGGGCAAGGGAGAGGTTGGCCCCACACAGGTACCTGCAGGTGGGCTGGGTGAGGGACTCTGGCCCCACACTGAGAAGGGGGCTCTAAATGGGCAGGAGTGGGGACTCTGGCCCTGGCCCTGCTCCAGAGACTCTGGGAGGGGAGGTAGGAGTCCAGCACCTGTGACAGGGGCCACATGACTAGGGCTCTGTCTCTACATTCTGGCGAGGGGTGCCGTGCTCCAGCCCTGCCCCACGGCCTCTAGTTCTTGTGTTATGAAAAAGAGTAAATAGAACTTACCTACTTTCTCTACACCAGTCATGATTTTATAGACCTCTATCATGTGCCCCCTTAGCTGTCTGTTTTCTAAGCTGAAAAGTCCCAGTCTTATTAAGTGCTCCCCGTATGGAAGCTGTTCCACACCCCAATTATTTTGTTGCCCTTCTATGAAACTTTTCTAATTCCAGTACAGTAAACTCTCTAAATGCACAAGTTGAAGTTGTGCTTAACTTGCATTAACACCTGTGAAGCGCAACTCAAAATCTCTCTCCCCCCCAGCATTGGGTCAACCCCCCCCCGGCCCCACATAGCCTCCGTTCAACCTTCCCCACCTGGTTCAACCCCTTCCACACCCAGCCTGGCTCACCGCCCACACACATGGTTCCAGCTCAACCCCATGGACCCAGTTCAACCCCACTCCCCAGCCCCACTAATAACCCATGAGCAGCTCTGTCTCACCACCCCCACACCTCAAGCAACTCTGGCTCACCATGCACAGCTATGGTCTAATCCCCTCTGCCTGGTTCAGCCCCCCGAAGCCTAGTTCAACACCCCCATGTGTGGCTCTATCTCACCCCCGCCCCACATGCAGCCCCGGCTCACCACCACTCCGTCCCCCCTGCAGCCCTAACCAAGCCCAGGCTAAACCCCCCTGCTCCCCTCCCATAGCCCCAACCCACTGCCAGGCTTAAACCTCCCCAACTGCCCCCACCCCAGGACTTAACTTTCAAAAGGAGCTGCAGGTGCTCCTGCTGCTTCCCTGTCTGCAGAACATGTGTTCTGCCGGGGACAACAGCTGCCCCCCAGTTTACAGAAAATTCAAGTTATGTGATGGTGTGTGGGAACAGAACTCTCATGTAAATCAAGGCACTACTGTATGTGTTTTTGAGATGAAGCAACCATATCTGCATGAAGTATTTAAGATGTGGGTGCATAGTGAATTCAGGTAGAGGCAATAAGACATTTTTTTCTCTTATTTTCTGTACCTTTCTTAATGACTCCAAAGACACTGGCTATGTCTACACTAGCACACTACATCAAAGTAGCCTATCTCGAAGTAAGAACATCGAAATAGGCTACTTCGACACGTATCATCTAAATGTCCTCCGCTGCTGGTGTCTTCAATGTTCAACGTCGAAGTAGCGATGGGGAACATCAAAAGGAGCCGCCCCCGAAGGAAATGTGGAATGTGCACACACACAAGCGCTCACCATCAAATAAGGGGCCAGGAAAGCCCGCGGACAAGGTCACAGGCTGGACTAGCCCTTCCGGGTCAACAGCAAGCCGCTCCTTTAAAGGGCCCCTCCCAGACACACCTGGCCTACACAGCACAAGGTCTGAAAAGCAGTAGCCACACTCTCGTAGACCAATTCACAGCAGCTATGGACACCGAGCAGCAGCAGCAGCAGCAGGAAGAGGAGGCCCTCCAGGTAGTCATCCAGGGGGCAAGCGCCCTGCTAGGTGCTGCCTGGGAGGCCGCCCAGTGGTTCCTACCAGAGAAGCCCTCCCTTGAGGCAGAAGGGGATGCCCCTGACCACCGGGCTCCCCTCTTTGCCCCCTGCCAGCTTCTCCCCCGCCTCTGGAGCTACCCCACTAGCTCCAAGTGGTGGGAGCAGCTCGTCATGCGGGAGTGGAACGACGACGTGTGGCTGAGGAACTTCCGCATATGCCAGCAGACCTTCCTCGAGCTCTGCCAGTGGCTTACCCCCACACTGAGGAGGGGTAGCTCCCTCCCCGTCGAGAGGAGGGTCGCAATAGCCATCTGGAAGCTGGCCACTCCAGACAGCTATCGTTCCGTGGGACACCACTTTGGAGTGGGAAAGGCCACAGTTGGGGCTGTTGTCATGGAGGTAAGGAGGCCCGGGCATGCACCCACTGGGGGGGGGCCGGGTGTGGGGCTGGGGAGAGAAGGGCTGGGTGTGGGGCTGGAGAGGGAGGGACCGGGCAGGGGGGGTACCCGGGGAGGTGCCCGGGAGGTGGCCCTGGGGGAAGGGCCCTGGGGCACCCTGCACACCCTCATGGGTGCCTGTGTTCCCTCCCCACAGGTGGTCTGTGCGCTTAACGCTATGCTGCTCCAGAGGGTCATCCGACTCAGGGACCTGGACGCAGCCGTCGCTGGATTCACCACCATGGGGTTCCCAAACTACTTCAGGGCCCTGGACGGGTTCCACATCCCCATCCACAGCGAAGGAAGATACATAAACCACAGGGGCTACCACTCTAAGGTCCTGCAGGCCATGGTGGACATTCGGGGCCGCTTCCAGGACACGTACATGGGCTGGCCCGGCTGCACACACAATGCCCATGTTTTTAGGAACTCAGGCCTGTGCTGCCAGCTGGAGGCGGGAACCTCGTAGCAGACACAGCCTACCACCTCCAGCCCTGGCTCATGTGCCCGTACACTGGCCACCTCAATGCCAGCCAGGAGTGGTTCAACGCCCACCTGAAACACGCCTGCCAGGAGGTGGAGAGGACATTTGACTGTCTGAAGGGCTGCTGGCGGTGCCTCCTTGCCCGGCTGGATGTCAGCCTCCAGAACATCCCCCAGGTTGTGGGCACGTGCTACACACTCCACGACATTGTCGAGAGCAAGGGGGAGGCTTTCGTCCAGGGGTGGGTGGTCGATGTCGGCACGGGCTTCCCCCAGCTGGCCGCTGCACCCAGCTGCCAGGCCCACCATGAGGGGGTATGGGTCCGCAAGGCCCTGCAGGCCCACATTGAGCAGGGAGACCCCTGAGCACCTCCCTGGCCTTCCCCAGAAGACCCCGCACACACACACAGCCCGCACTGCCAGCACACCACCCCCCCAACAAACACACACCTCAAGTTTTTTTGAAAGTAAAACCTTTGTTTTTCTGAAAACTGCTAACTTGTTTTGTGCACAACAGAAACTGCAACCAATATACAAAAAGGGGGACAACTATACACGGGGGACAACTATATACATGGGGGCCTGGCAGATGGCTCGGCCGTTGGTCCATCAGTCTGGGGTGGGGGTAGATGGGTGCGACCTGTGGCAGGTACGGCTTGAGACCCCCACCCCCCGTGTCTGCGGTCCCCGGTGTGGCCAGCTGGGGGGTGGGAGGCCCAGCAAGTACAGCCGGGATGCTTCCACTGGCCGGTCTTCAACCCCAGTGGGCTCTGTGGAGCTTGCAGGCAGCGCGGCGGGGGGGGGGGCCTCGGGTGGAGCATCAGGGAGGGTGGCCTGGGGGGGCGGGGGACGGAGCTGGGCAACGGCCTCCCAGATCAACCTGGCTATGTCCCGGAACACCCCCATGAAGTCCTCCCACACTCCCCTGTGCCGGGTGGACTCTTCCCAGTCAAAGTGGAGTCTCTCATCTGCCACCTCCATCTGCTGCCAGAGAGCTCCCAGGAGCTGGGGCTCCACCGGGGCCATCCCCAGGGTCCGGCAGCGGCAGGACCGTCCCACTGGCCTTGGGGGTGTCTCCAGGTGCTGGCGGTGGCTGACCTCCGGTGGGCTGTTGGGGACGACAGAGGGTGCCTGGCTGCCTGGGGTGTCGGATGGTGCAGCTGCAAAGAGGGAGAGAGGGAGGGGAAGGCTGTTAGTACAGTGCCCTGGCCCATGTCCTGTGGCCTGTTCCCCCCGCCCCTCCTTGGGTGCTGGATCTCCATCCCCATTGGTGGGTGTGATGTCCCTGTTGGCTGTCCCCATGGCATTTTCCCCCTGCACCTGGGGTTAAGGCACAGTGCTGTCCATGGGTGTGGGTGCTGATGGGCGCTGATGGCCATGCCACCGTCCTGGGACCATGCTGTGGCTGAGCGGTTGTGGGTTGGGGTCCACTGGGGGTGTGTGAGGCTCCCAGTCATGTCTGGTGCCCCCATCCCATGGCCCATGGGTGTGTGGTCTGTGGGGTACGTACCTGACGGTCCATTGCCGCGGTTGGGGGGCAGCCCAGTGGGCGGATGCCCGGCTGGTGCTCCGGGAGGGGAGGTCTATGAGGAGCCCCCCTCCTCACTGCTGGACCCCTCCTCCGCTGTCCTGAGGGGGGCGCTCCTCGGGTGGGCCCCAGGGTGCGGGGCTGGCCTCCGGGCCGGACTCTGGCTCTGAGGCCTGCTGGGGCTAGTCGGTTGTGGTGTCAAGGGTGGCCGGGGGGGAGGAGGTGTCCCGGGGACCCAGGATGGCCCTGAGCTCCCTTTAATAGGGGCAAGCAGCGGGGGCGGCCCCAGACCGTCTGACCAAGTCCTGGGCCCGGGCGTACCCCTGCCGCAACTCCTTCACCTTTCTCTGGACGTGATCTGGAGTGTGGGCAGGGTGACCCTGGGCAGCCAGGCCCTCGGCCAGTCAGGCGAATGCTTCTGCATTCCGCTGCTTGCTCCCCAAAACGTGGAGCACCTCCTCTTCACCCCAGAGCCCCAGCAGGTCTCAGAGCTCGGCCTCCGACCAGGAGGGGCCCCGCCTCTTTTTGGCCCCCTGCATGGCTGCCGGGGGTGCCTGGGTCCCCTCAGGAGGGAGCCCTGGGGGCGCTCGGGGGGTTGGCTTGATGCCATGGGTGGTGGGTAGATGGGTTGGGGTCTGTAGAGGGCGTGCAGAGCTAACACATGCATGTGCTGCTACCTGCACGCTCTCAGCTTCCTGCCACAGGAAATCAGGGTCTGTGGTGCTTTAAAGGCTGCTGCACATGGGGACCTTAAAGCCCCGCAGGGGCTGGACAGAGCGTCCCAACCCCTCAGCTGATGGCCACCATGGAGGATCCCGCTATTTCGAAGTAGTGGGACGCGGATAGTCTATACGCACCCTACTTCGATGTTCAAAGTCAAAGTAGGGCGCTATTCCCATCTTCAGATGGGAATAGTGATTTCGACGTCTTGCCGCCTAACGTCGATTTCAACGTCGAAATAGCACACAGTGCGTGTAGACACAATGGGTGCTATTTCGACTTTGTGCTGGCTACTTTGAAGTAGCCGGCTAGTGTAGATGCACCCACTGTTTCCTTTCTGGACTGCTGCTGCATATTGTGGGGATGTTTTCCAAGAACTATTCACAATGACCTCACAATCTCTTTCTTGAGTTGTAACAGCTAATTGAGAATGTATAGTTAGGATTATGTTTTCCAATGTTCATTATTTTGCATTTATCAACACTGAACTTCTGCTATTTTGTTGCCCAGTCACCAGTTTTGCAACTCTTAGCAGTCTGCCTGGAACTTAACTATCTTGAAAAGTTTAATATGATCTGCAAGTTTTGCTATTTGACTGTTAACCTCTTTTTCCTCTTTATTCCATGAATAAATTCGATAGGACTGGTCCCCATACAGACCCCCAGAGGACACCACTAATTTACCTCTCTCTCTTCTGAAAACTGACCATTGATTCCTACCCTGTTTCCTATCTCTTAACCAGTTTCCAAGTCATGAAAAGACCTTCTTACTGATCCCAGGGAAGCTTACTTTGCTTAAGAGCCTTTGATGAGGGGAAGATCTGATGAGAAACAAACAAAAAACAGTTCCATTCAACTACTTCATGTAATGGCAGATAGCTAAACGCTAACAGGTTTTTGAAGCACTTATATACAAACGCTAGAAGATGGGTGAACTAGGGTGCCTCATAGTGAAGGAGCATATTGAGATAACAGGCATCACAGAAACATCATGGAATAAGGATAATCAATTGGACACAGTAATACCAGTGTACAAAATATATTGGCAGAACAGAACAGGTGAAGCTGGTGGAGGAATGGCACTATGTGTGAAAGAAAGCACAGAATCAAACAAAGTAAAGTTAACCAAATTGTTCCACAGATGTCTTATGGATAGTAATTTCATGATCTAATAATATGAATATAGAAGTGGGGATATATTACCGACCAGCTGACCAGAATGGTAATAGTGACTATGAAATGCTGAGGGAAATCGAGGTTATAAAAGTAGAACAACTCAATAATAGTGGAGGATTTCAACTATCTCCCATTCATCTATGTATCTTTTCACCTCCCTTAGGTCCTCCAGTTCATCACCTCTAGTCTCCAAAGCCTGTACATGGTCTCTGAGCGCCACTCAATGCGTACATATGTCCATATATGCTACATTGGATGCAATAAACTAGCTAGCCACCATTCTGTTGCTGGACTTCCACCTGCATTATCCTTATATTCCTGAAGCTTGGCCTTTTGAGTTTTAATTTATATCACAGGGTTTTTTTGTTTGTTTTAACTTTTAAAATAATGTTTAGTTTTATTAAGCCAGCCCCCTCTCACCCACAACGCACACTCCCTCTCTAAACTCCCTCGCAAAACTCCTGTTTGCTTCTTCTGTTCACTAGCTCCTCTGGTAGCTTAGGAACGGGCTTCTCAAATGAAACGTTTTCCACTTTTTAAAAATAATAATGAAACTATTTATACTCATCCCTCACTATACGAGTACAATTGGTTCCCAACTTTTTGCTCATAGGCAAAAACTTGTAAGAAGGACACTAAATTACCATTAAATACATGTTAAAGTCTCTGATTGGTTCCTAGTGCTCCAAAATCGGTGAAGGAGTGGAAGCGTGTAGTGCTGCTTTTGAAAGGTAAGTGAACCTTGGGGTGGGGTGGGTGGCTGGAAAGGATTAAAGGCTGGGGGCAGTTTGGGGCCATGAGCAGGAGGGCGGGTTAAAACCTGGTGGTGGTTTCGGTGGAGGAAGTGGCGGCTCATTCCTCTGGGCTGCAGCAGCGGTACCTGTGGGGGTGCAGTCAGCCGGGGGGTTCAGGGACTGGCCAGGGTGGCTGTTGGGAGCAGGCTGGCTGGAGAGTGTGTGGGAAGTTGCGGGCCACTGGTATTAGGAGCAGCCTGGGATAGGGCTGCGGATCCCCCACACCCTAGCCAGGGATTCCACGGCTGAAGCGGAGCCAGACATGGGGCTGCAGATATACCTGTCCCCCAGTCAGGGACCCCGCAGCTGAAACACAGACAGCCACAGAATTGCAGGTCTCCCCACTCCCCAGCCAGGGACCCCACAGCTGGAGCACAGCCAGCTGTGGGGCTGCAGGTCTCCCCAACCCCCCAGCCAGAAACCCCATGTCTGGCTCATATAAGTCGGGGAAGTTCACTTGTTTAGTGAACAAAGGTTAGTACGTATGACCCTCATCTTAGCAAGTACTTGTAAGTAAAGTACTTTTTAAACGAGGGATGAGTGTAGTTATGAGAGAACACTTGTTTTCTAATCCAATTTTTTAAGCCCAAATACCACAGAGTGGAGTACCTTTAAGATGGCCCTGGCTCTTTTTCCCTTGACTAGGCACATGTGAGGATTAGAATGAAATTCTTTGTGCATAGGCAGGAGTGCTAACCTTTTAATTCATTAGGTATTATACATTGGCAGGAGACCAGGAAGTACTTATTTTAATTGCCTTCAGAAGTAAAATCAAAATGAAATTATTATATTCTAAAAGTACTCCATACGAAGTGCATTGTGACAATCTGTACTATTAGAACTTGGCAAAACACAAAGTTGGAAAAACTTGTATTCATGGAAAACTTTTATTCAATTTTAAAACTGAAAAATGGAACTTTACTATTCAAGCACAAGGTACTGCTGCCCCAACTATTGGACATAGCCATCCATGTGTACAAGTAATGGAAACTTGGACAGATGACTAAGGAGGAGTATAAATCTATTGCTGTAGAATGCAGGGGAGCAACCAGGAAGGCAAAAGTACAATTGGAACTGTAGCTAGCAAGGGACATGAAGGATAACAAGAAGGGTGTTTACAGACATATTAACAATAAGAGGGTGATCACGCAGGGTGTGAGGCCATTATTGGATGAGGGAAGTAACCTGATGACAGATGAAGTGGGAAAAGCTGAAGTATTCAATGCTTTTTTTGCCTCTGTCTTCACAGACAAGATCAGCTCCCAGACTACTGCATTAGCAATGTAGTACAAGAAGGTGCTAGGCAGCCCTTGGTGAGGAAAGAACAAGTTAAGGGCTATTTAGAAAAGCTAGACATACACAAATCCAAGGGTCCAGATTTAATGTATCCAATGGTACTGAGGGAATTGGGAGATGTCATTGCAGAGCCTTTGGTTATTATTTTTGAAAACTTGTGGAGATTGGGAGAGGTCCCAGGTGATTGGAAAAAGGCAAATGTAGGCCCAACTTTAGAAAAGGAAAGAAAGACAATCCAGAGACCTATAGACCGGTGAGCCTTACCTCAGTCCCCAGAAAAATCATGGAGGGGTTCCTCAAGAAATCCACTTTGAAGAAGTTGGAAGAGGGGAAAGTGATTAAGAGCAATCAACATGGATTCACCAAGGACAAGTCATGCCTGACCAAACTGATTAGCTTCTGTGATGAAGTAACTAACTCTGTGGACATGGGGAAGTCAATAGATGTGATATACCTTGACTTTAGTAAAGCTTTTGATAAAGTCTCCCACAATATACTTGCTCATAAGTTAAGGAAGCATGAATTGGACAATTAGACTGTAAGGTGGATAGAAAGCTGGCTAGATGGCTGGGCCAAATGAGTACCGATCAATGGCTCCATGTCTGGTTGGTGGTCAGTTTCAAGTGGGGTTCCCCAAGGATCAGTTTTAGGGTTGGCATTGTTCAACATTTTTATTAATGACCTGGATTAGGGGATGGATTGCACCCTCAGCAAATCTGTGGAAGACATGAAGCTTGGGGGACAGGAAGATACATTGGAGGGTAGGGATAGGGTCCAGAGTGACCTAGACAAATTGGAGGATTGGGCCAAAAGAAATCTGATGAAGTTCAACAAGAAGAAGTGCAAACTCCTGCACTTGGGATGGAAGAATCCCAAGCATTGTTACAGGCTGGGGACTGACTGATTAAGTTGCAGTACAGCAGAAAAGGAACTTGGGATTACAGTGAATGAGAGTCTAGATATAAAACAAAAGTGTGCCCTTGTAGCCAAGAAAGCTAATGGCGTATTGGGGTGCACTAGGAGGAGCACTTCCAGCCAATATAGAGAAGTTATTCTTCCCTTCTGTTTGGCACTGGTGAGGCCTCATCTGGAGTATTGCGTCCAGTTCTTGCCCTCTCACCCCAGTACAGAAAGGATGGTGGTGTATTGAAGCAGGTCCAGCAGAGGGCAACGAAAATGATTAGCGGGCTGTAGCACATGATCTATGAGAAGAGGCTGAGGGATCTGGGCTTATTTAGGTTGCAGAAAAGACGAGTGAGAGACAATTTGAAAACTGCCTTCAATTTCCTGGGGTGCAGGGAGCTCTAAAGGATGAAGAGAGGCTGTTCTCAGTACTGACCGAGGGCAGAACAAGGAGCAGTGGTCTGAAGATACAGATGGAGAGGTGTAGGTTGGATATTAGAAAAAACTATTTCACCAGGAGCATTGTAAAGCACTAGAATGTGTTACCTAGAGAGGTGATGGAATCTCCATCCCCAGAGGTTTTTATGTCCAAGCTTGAGAAAGTCCTGGCCAGGATGGTTTAGTGAGGGTTGATCCTGCTTTAGTCCTCCTGAGGTCCATTCCAGTCCTAGAATTCTATGATTCTATGATGCATTCCACTCAGGATCCAAAAGTGACTTTCCTCCACCTTTACTGCTTCCTGGTTCTGGGTCCAGCTTAGGGCCAGTCCAACCAGCAGTGTAAATTAGGCCAGCCCCAGGTCTGCTGTCTCTATTCCCAAGGAACTGTTTTTGGCAGCTAGTAATCAATGCCGTGTAGAGATCCTTTAAGTCTTGCCTACTTTTACCAGAGCCACAACAGAACCTTTGTCCAACCCAGAATTTTTGCCTTTGACAGGGTAGTTCCCAGTTGGCGATATCCACAAGCTTTCTAGCCACTTTGTGCCATATTCTTTAATGATGCTTTCTTGAAGTGTAATTAAGACACAATTTGTTTGTTTCCCCTCAAGGAAACTAGATGTCGTTATCCATCAGAAATTTGGCAAATTTCCCAAAGGGAGCCACTGGGGGAAGGGGTCAGCAATGGAAGCAACTGAAAGTATTTGAATATTTGGAAGAAAACTGTTGTTTAGATCTGCTGTGAATACCCACTTGATCCCCTGAAGGAGCCCTTGCCCTAGCCTGCCACCTGACAGGAGCAATCCCATTGCTCATTCCCAATCATTCTCGTCTACTGATTCGCAAACTCAGAGAAATTATATGGATGAGAAAGTCTGAAGGTGGGAAACAACTGACATGGACCCAGTGGCCCCATGCAGTTTATTGTAGAACTGGAACCACAAGGACTTTTTCCTGTTTAAGGGTTTTCTTCTTCTAGTGCTCAGAGAAGGTAAAAGGAAGGTAGTAGGCTGGGTAGCCAACTTCCTGGTATGCCTTCCTGTGTGGGAGGAGACCACTTCCTGTGGATATGGGCTCCATAAAAGCTTTAGGGTCTGACCTAAGGCCTGTTGTAGGGTAACAAAGGTGATGTTGAAAGCAAGAAGGGCCACGTTCAGCATTGCAAAACAGAACTGGCTCAAACCCCCATCCCAAGAAATTTGGCAAAACTGAACCCTGTTATAGGGCACCTCTCAGAAACAATGCTTCTTCACTTGCTGGCACTGAGTTTATGTATGAAAAAAGAAAACAAAGATGGAAACACTGTATTAATTTGGGAAAATAGTACAATGATGACTCAAAAGTATGTAAACAGTATGTTTAGCACCTGTCCCCCAATGTTGAGCTGTAGTCCTTTGCCTCACACTGCCCACCTTTGCAGTGTGAAAGTCCAACAGATGAATATCTCTTTAACATGCCACTCCCCCTTTGCCAGCATCACTCCCTCACTCACAGGTTGTTGTCCAAAGTCACCAAAGCCCAGAGACCTGTGCTGTGGTCAGGTTCTTCCACCTTCTTTCAGTGTTACCACTCCTGCTTCTACTTCTGCTCAGTGCTCACCGCTATTGTTGTTCCTCAGCCTTCAGCCACCATGCCATGTTTGGAGGCTTCTCCCAGCCTTCAGAGATTTCAGCTCCCAGAGATATCAGTGAGTGGCGAGAATCCTCACTCCTGCCAAGCTGGCTGCATTGTCTTTGGCCACAATGCTCTCCACACCATTAGCATTGTGGCCAAAGACAATGAAACAAGGTTCTTTTTCAGCTCTAGTGAGCACTAATCAGAAACCATTACTATCAATTGAGTTTAATTAGTTCTGTCTTTAAACCCAGGAAGGAGAGAGTCAAACAGTATTTAAAGAAATCTTACAACCCACTCTAACTTTCACTTTGATTTGGTGTCACTGCCCCCTGGTGAGCCGGCATGGTTGATGTTAGGGTGACCCTCACCCTCTCAATTAGATACAGTCCATTCAGCTGCCCTCTAGTCATATAAGAGGATAACATCACCCCCACCCTCCAACTCATGCATCTGATGAAGCGGATCTTTGCCCACAAAAGCATCTGCTTCAAAATATCTGTTAGTCTATAAGATGCCACAGGACTTCTTGTTATTCTCAAACATTTCATTATCTCTGCATCCAAGGCTAAAGTGAATTTTATCCCAAAACAACTATAAGTGATCTCTTTGGCAAAGCAGGTCTTGCTGCTGTGCATCTAGGCAAAATAAATGTGTCCAGGTGAATATGGTCTGCTCTTGAGATCTTTCCCCCAGTTCATCTGCAAATAGCAGGCAAGATTCAGGTCAGCTCTTTCTGCAGTAATCGGGAATTTTTCCAACTGACTTCAATGAGCTGTGGGCCAGGCCCTCACTGTTTAACTTACTTAAATTTTACATTGCAGCAAATAGAGCTGAGTTAAGGATTTTAGTTTCTGAGCTGTGAGGAACAATCTGGCAGAACGGGACATTTGTCATACTTTAAAGATCAGCTTCTGAAAGTACAGTGAGTAAGTTCCTTCTCTGCTTATTGATCTACTTTAAGTTACTGTTACAGGAAATTTACAAAGTGTATGTTATGTAAAATTTAATTATCCCTTTTATGGCCATCATTTCTCCTGCAGAGGCCTCCTCAGTTCTGAACTCTGCAATGTCATAAACCTACTATCACGACCCTCTAGCCTTCCCAGAATCTAGGAGCATCCTCTGATTATTTTTCAATGGATCTGAGAGATGCTTAACTGCTATCTCCAGTCTCCTTCATACTTGATCAGCAAAGGTGATTACCATGCATCAGGCATTTAATCCTGCCCCAGATGTGCCTCAACCATCACCTGCAGTCAGATCCTTGCATTTTAAAGACATTTTTTCTTTTTTTTTAACAGCTTGTACAGCCATTTTAAATTTAGATAACCCTGGACAGAGATTCCAAAGTCAAAGGAGATAAAACTCCCCGCAAAATAATTATTTAGTCCATAATTCTCCAGCTGGTTCACAACATTCAGTTCTGCTCTCTGAGGGTGTCTCAATATACAAGCCACTCCTCTTTCCCCTTGGTTCCCCATGGCCAATGAAGATTGGGGAAGCATCCAGGCTCATCCACTTATCCCAGCTGAGGACCCCGTACATAGCAGCTTTATGTTGTATCCGTTTATTTTAGTTGTGCTGATGCTCTAATTCCCTGGGCCATGCCCCTGCAGCCCTGTGCTGTCTTCACCCACAACTCAATAATGCCTTGTCCAGATGAAGTCCCCTCTACCGTCTCAGGACTCTTCCTTACTCTCACAGGCTTCTGGCATTATTACCTCATTTGAGGTCTTGCAGATCCCTCAGCTAATCACACACCAGCCACACTCCTCCAATTCTAGCCAGGATCATACTTACTTGGCCTCTGCAGCTCTTTTTATACTGACCTGCTGGACCCTGATTGGTTGTGTCCCACAGCCATTCTGAGCTGCTTGGAGGATATTTTTACTGCCCTTTTCTGGGATAGAAGTTGGCAGAGCCATGAGGCCTCCAGAAGGGGGACTCAGACAGTCTAATATACCTTGGATTAATCAGCATCCTGCTTGACTGTGGGCATCAGAACTGGCCATAGTATTGCAGCTGTGGTCACACCAGTGCTAAATACAGAGGTAAAAAAAATCTACCTACTGCTGCTCAAGATTCTCCTATTCATGCATCTGAGTATTTTTGACCACATTGTAGCACTGGGAGCTCATGTTTAGCTGACTACTCCCCAGGACTTTCCCCAAAATCTTTTTCCAGAGTCACTGTTTCCTAGGGTGGAGTCCTCCGTCCTTTAAGTAAGACCTGCATTCTTTATTCCTAGATAGATGAGTTGTGTGAAACACATACTTATTTCTTGTGCCTAGCTTACCAAGCAATCCAGCTCACTCTGCATCAGAGGTCTATCCTCTAGATTATTTACCATTCCCTCAAATTTTGGTGTCATATGGAAACGTTTTCAGTGATGATTTTACATTGTCTTCAAGCATCAGTGATACAAATGTTAAATAGCATGGGGCCAAGAACCAATTCATTATCCTCCTTTGATAAAAATCTGACTCACAGACATTTAACTATTGGGTCATCCCATTTCTTCTTTTTTAAATATTAACACAATATTAGCTGTCTTCCATCTTCTGAAAGTGTTCCAAAATTTTTGAAAATCAACATTAATGAGCTCCTCATCCATCGCTTTTAAAATTTGTGGATTCAAATTGTCTAGAAACACTGCTTTAAAAATGTCCAACTTCTGTAGCTGCTGAATAACATCCTTCTGAGATGCTTGTGGAATAGAAAGAGTGTTATCCTATGATATGTCTACATAATTTATTGACCATTTCTGATTTTTGATGCTATTATGATAATTCCACCATTTTCATTTAATAATAGACCAAAGCCATTGTTAGGATTCATTTTTACTAATACAGTTTAAAAACTCTGTATTACTGTCTTAAACACTGCTGACTATAAATTTTTCCCTTTATACTTTTGCTTCATCAATTTTCTATATTTCCTAGCTTCTTATTTATATAAAGTACTACCAACTTTACTTTTCTTTCATTTGTTATGCAGTGTTTCTTATAGCTATGACTCTCAGCCTTGTCAGTTTTTTTTTTAATGAACATGGCTTTGTCCCTCAGTTGTGGGACTGATTTTTACATCTAGTAAAGTATCCTTAAAAAATTCCTGACTATCATTCTGATTGAATTCTCTCAGCTAATCCGATAAGCTATGTTCAGCTTTGGGAAATTAGCCCTTTTTATCTCACTAAGCTAACATTTATTCCATTTGCATGTTATATATGTGATTAAATCATGATCACTTTACATAAGCTGGTATAAATTTTCAAAAACAACGAGAAGACCTGTGGCACCTTATAGACTAAGCTTTTGTGCTCAAAGACCCATTTCATCAGATGCATTGGAGTGGAAATTCCAGAGGCTGGTATTCCTCTGGAATTTCCACACCAATGCATCTGACGAAGTGGGTCTTTGCCCATGAAAACTTATGATCCAATAAATCTGTCAGTCTATCAGGCACCACAGGTCTTCTCGTTCCTCGTGCAGATATAACACAATGAGGATAACAGCCACCAGCTGGTACCCCATCTTGTGCTGTATCTGTTAGGCCTTGGTTCCAGAATTATTCGAGTTTATTTTCTGCTGAATGATCAGTGACTCAAAGACAAATAGTTCACTTTTTGACCCATTCCTCTTCCCCCTTCGGCCACTCTGTGCTTCTGAAATCTGCTATAGCCATTGATTTTAACATTCCAGTCATGGAAATCATCCCCTCAGTTTTCAGCAATACCAACAAGATCACACTTATGCTAATAAGTTAGTAAAAATGCCACAGGGGAAGCTTGTACGCTGATACACCCATGCGGCTGAGTCAAGGGTTTGAGTTCTCGTCTGTTTGCTTCCCTGTGTGACTTTGAACAAGCTACTTAACCTCTCTGCACCGCATTGGTAAAATGGGGGAGGTAACACATACAAGCTCACAGATCTGTGCTCTAGTTGACTGGAGTCTAGACTGTGCCCTTTGGCAGAGACTTAGGAAGGGCTGAGATGAGGCTTACAGTGACTCAAAGAGATCTCTCCTTTCACCTTGGTCCAGGGGGGCAAGAGGCCATTTAGTAATTCACTGCTGACAAATTACTTCCCGCCCCTCTGGCAGCTCAGTGATGCTGATCAATGAGCAAAAAGCAGAAGGTGCCAAAGCTCCATTTACTTCCCTCAACCCTGCTGTGGGGGGTGCATGTGAGCTAGCGCACAATGTGCCTACTCAGTGCTGGACACCTAGATTCTAGACTGGGATAGTCCACTCCGGAGTGCAAGGGGAATTTGTACTTCACCTCCTTACTCACTGCACCTGCAGCCATATAGACCAAGTCACAACCCACCCCAACATCTAATTATGGATAGTGTAGTAATTGTTATGTATCACCTATCCACAGATTTCTAGAGTTAATGGGAAAACTAGATCATTTAGCCTAGCATCCTGTATATCACCAGATCACCCAATTATCCCACTATTGAGCCCAATAAATTGAGTTAGACAAAAGCATATCTTTCACTAGCTCTTAAAAAGCTCTTAGGTACCCACTATTTACTATCCCTGAAAGCACTTACAAAAGGCAATCAAGCCAGCTCTCATTTTACATTTTGATAAATTAAACAGAATGACCTTTCTAAGTCTCTCGTTGTAAGGCTTTTTCTTAACCCTCAAAACATTGTGTGGTTCTTTTCTGCACCCACTCCAACTTTTCATAATCAGCTGTAGAATATGAGCACCAAAATAGGATTCAATATTCCAATACCCATCTCATGGACACAATATACAGAGGTTAAGAACAGGAGCTGCAAGCATTATTATTTTTCTCCATAGGTGTCTGAACTGATAAAAAATAATCAGTTGTGATCACCAGTGACGTAGGATGAAGTCAAAGTATCTGTGAAGGGTTCTACATTGTGCTTCCGGAGCCATCTAGTCCCCCAGCTGCACTCCTTTTGTGGACAAGCAGCAAGATTTGACACCCCTTGCACATAAACTCAAATAAAAATTTCTTGATTAGGAATTTTTACCAAAGGAATACTGTTGTCTTAAAAATGTGGACCAAACTCCTCAATTGTCTCTGCATGCTGGGGACTATATGCAGAAACTGGATTTAAGATGGCTGTAGTTTGATGGGTGTTTAGACACTCGTTTGATAGGTGATAAAAAAAAGACCCTATGAAACAATCTAAATGCACACTGCAAGAGCAACATATAATTCTTAGACAGTGGCAGTGAGCTGCTTATTAATCCAATGGAACAAGCTTTGTTGTTTAATTTACACTCTCCAGTACACAGAAGCACTTTTCAACTAGACAACCTAGTATATCTGCCAAGGCAAGGCCCTTTATTTCTGCTGAGCTCCTGATATATTGGTAATGTCAGGCTGTCATGTCATGGAACTGCTTCCTGTGCAGAATCAGTTCCAGCAAGCATTTCTATTGCTTCTGGTCAAGCCCTGTTCAGTACTCTGCCACAAAGAGCTTTATGCTCCCTGCACATTTGGTTCTTGAAATATAGCCTGTGTACTGGCCAGCTTCAGATCTTATGTTGGTAACTTGTTAGTGAGCATGCCGGCATTGCCACAACTGTGTACCTAGTTATCCAATCCTTGTAAATAAGCTGAAGAAATATAAAGTGTTTGTTTACATTATATTATATTATATTATATTATATTATATTATATTCCAAGTAGTGTGTAATTTAGAGCATATTTTCATCCAATAGCTAGTTCAATATGCAAAATGCCACTATGTTGATTTATTTAAGAGCGTGCAGCCTCTGGTGCTTCATCTGAAAGTCTGGATTTAAAATATTGGGAGGGCATGGAAAGATGCCCTGGGATGGTACTCATTACAGCACATCAGCTTTCCATCTGAGTGGAGCAACCCTCTCATTCCAGTTGCCTCATATCTGTCGACAGGGAATTGTTATGTTTCCTTTCACTTTGGGAATGTGAGTGACACTATTCTGTACATCAAGGTCAGCACGAATCTTTCATTGGCGGAGGTTAGAGATTTTTCTTCAGGGAGTTCACTCTCAAACACTCCTGTTGGCTTGCAATATCATGTAGACGTGAGCAATATTGTCATGAAAAGGCCATTACAGTTGGAAGGCTTTCAAGACATTGTTACATTACTCACCATAATCTGGCGACCCTTTTATATAGGAGCGCTTAAGAAGAGTTACAGTATGAAGGGCTATTGCTAGAACACAAGCAAAAAGAGTCCAAGGAAGTTTAAACTGCTGATATACACAAGAGATTTACAAGATTTATTTTTTTTCTCAGCTTCTACTCACCCATTTACAGGTGAAATACAATCAGACAAAGCCTTGATTTTGTTAAATAAAATATACGGTTCTTTTAAACTGATTGATGTGAAACAATGACTTGTTTCAGTAATAGTACGGTAATACAAGCCCATATCTTTATAATCCCTAGGAGTGTTATTTCTCTAGGATTGTATAACAGAACACGCAGAAAAGAAATTTGCAAATGAATGTAAATTACAAGCAGCTGCCTTTTTTTTTATATAATATGGTCATGTCAGATAACTTACAATTTTGGGTCAGAAGTAACATAAACAATGAATAGTTACAGAGAGGGAGCCATGCTAGTATATATACTATCAAAACAAAAAAGCAGTCAAGTAGCAGTTTAAAGACTAACAAAATAATTTATTAGGTGAGCCATGAAAGCTCACCTAATAAATTATTTTGTTAGTCTTTAAAGTGCTACTTGACTGCTTTTTTGTTTTGACAAACAATGAAGGATGTCATGGGAGATTGTTGTGAATAGAACACTGGATTGTGACTCATAAAACCTGGATTCTTTCCAGAGTCTGCCACTGGGTGACCTTCAGCAAGTTTCAGTATTTTTGAGGAGAAAACAAAATATTTAGTTTGAAATGAGCCAATTTTCCCTATATTTTTTCTGTTTGTCTACCAAATGGAAATATCAATTATTCCATCAACTCTATACAGGACCCATCATGATTGGAAACAACATTGTTCACAGACTGCAAGCAAAGCCAAGGATTAATGGACAAGGGGACTGAATGATCTGTATATTCCAATGGCTGGTTGATACTGGGAAAGCTGGACTATCCCTGTTCATGCTGTTTTCACTCTGCAGATAAAGATGGAACTTTATTCTGTAGGGCTGTCACTAGAGAAGTTGTAGAAAGGTAAAGTAGTTCAGTAGTTAGCACATTGGCCTTGTAAACCTAGGGTGCTGAGTGCCATTCTTGAGGTGGGCCCTTTGAAGTTCTGGGCGAGGTTAGATTTGATCTAAAAACAAGCAAACAAACTGTGAGGGATGGTGATAGGTCCTGCTGTGAGTCCAGGGAACTAGGTTCACTGATTTTTTAAGGTCCCATCCAGCTTTATGAGGTATGTATAAAGTATAAGCTCAGCCTTGTCCACTTATTTATGCTTCCCTTTTTGTAAGATTTTATTGTGCTGCAGCAGAGTGACACGCTCTGGAGCAGTAAAAGTCAAGCTGTGATCTCAGTAATAGATACATTACATAGGGCTCAAATTCTGATCCTCTTCAATATGGGCTTCACCAGTTTTGTGTAGCCTTTTTTGCATATTTTAAGACTATGCTATTATCACCTTATTATCTTTATTGTCAGGTACCCCCTTGAAGCTTGGTTGCTCAAATAACCACAGAAAGAATTGTTTTCATACGCGTGTATGATATCACCAGAACCACTCACCTATTTGTGAAATAAACCTGAAAGAATGAAATAACCCACCTGACTAAGGCAATATAGCGTAAATAAAATTCCTTTCCTTTCCTTCAGTTATACTGTTGCTTTTATGAAAAGCAAAACCAAAAAGTAATGTATAGAGTGAGGAGTACAGGCAAAAGTAGAGATTAGCAAAGGGAGGCTAACAAAAACAAATGAGGTATGAATTTAGAACAGGAAGAAAAGGCTGTATGACATGTGGGACAAGTGTCAGAGAGGTAGCTGTGTTAGCATGTATCCGCAAATACAATGAGAAGTCCTGTGGCAACTTACAGACTAACAGATTTATTGCAGCATCAGCTTTCATGGGGCAATAAATCATTTAGTCTATAATGGGCCACAGCACTTCTCTTTGTTTATGTGGAGCAAGGAAAGTTGTTTCAACAACAAGGAGAAGAGACAGAGAAAAGTCACAGAGTTGTTTTTCTTGATAAACCCAAGATCCTGACTGAAAAAAACCCCACAGACATAGATATTCTCTTATCTTCCAAATTTATGCACTGTCTATTATAGAGTAGGCATCCTTCAGTCTGCATAGACTATGGATTGCGCCCTTTAAAGTTTCAATTGAGGACTTCATTTACAGCGTCTATTGTGACTATGAAGACCCACACGAGAGTGACAGTCCTTGCTGCATCTCTTGCAGATGTAGTGGGTGTCTGACAAGTCCTTATTGTGTATTTTGTGCGCTCGCTTCTCCTCTGCTAGCTGTCTGATCTTCATCTTGCCCTTCTGAAGGCCCTTGTGTAACCCCTGCCTCCATCTGCCACGGTCATCTGCTAGTTCTTCCCAGTTGTCCAGCTCGATGTCTACCTCTCTGAGGTCTCTCTTGCAGACATCTTTGTAGCACAACTGGGGGCGTCCGGGAGGTCTTTTGCCAGAGGCTAGCTCACCATACAGGATGTCTTTTGGAATCCTTCCATCATTCATCCTGTGGACGTGGCCAAGCCAGCGGAGTCGAAATTCCATGTAATACTGTGGAGTAGATGGGACTGGAAACCCTATTGATTACTTCCCCAGGGAGAAGAATAGTGATATTTAGGCAAGCCTCTTAAGATCTGTATACTCAAAGTGGCTTGCCGGAATGCAGTAGAAACCCTATGTTACAGTTTGAGACAAAATATGAGACTTAAGATCCTTGTACATCAAGGCCTACATAATTTCAGAAGTCACCCTGCAACTTTAACTGGTCCAAGACAAGAAAAAAAATGGCATGGTTTAGAAAGACTTACAACTGGGCTTAATGAATGACTGGTATAGCAGTTTTACAGATTTGCAAAGCCCTACACTATTAGAATCCAGCACTGACTTTACAGCAAAAATCATTCAAAAGATTGATGAATCACAATCTTTATGGCTTCAGACTCTCACCAGAAAAGCCAGACACTCCTAAGGTCAGCCACGAATCCAGCTTTTAAGGTAGAGATATATAAGAGTGAGGGCACAGAGGATATGTACATGAATTTAGAGGATTTAGTGTCATCCTCCAGATTTAAAAGTCTTCTCTAGAATCTACATCTTCATTTAAAAGACAATCCAAAAGAACAAACATTTCAGGCAATGGCTTGGGTCAGAGTATTGGTAACTAGATTAAAGGTCTTTCACAGATTCATAGACATGTAGGGCTGGAAGAGACCTTGAGAACTCATTAAGTTCAGACTCTGAGGTCTGTGAACCTACCTGTCCCTGACAAGTGTTAGTCCAACTTGTTTTTAAAAACTTCCAATGATGATTATTGCATGACTTCTCTTGGAAGTTTATGCCAGAGTTTAACTACCCTTGCAAAGTGTTCCCTTATCTCTACCCTAAATCCATCTCACAGAAGATTAAGCCTGTTACTTCCTCTTTCTACTTCAGGGGACATGGAGAACAAATGCTCACCATCCTCTTTACAACACCCCTTAACATACTGGAATAATGTTATCTGGTTCCCACTCAGTCCTATTTTCTAAAGACTAAATAGGTCAGGTTTTCTAAACCTCTCACCATTTTTGTTGTTGTCGTCTGGACATGTTTCCTAAACCGTGGTACCCAGAATTGAACACTCAGCTCCAAGTGGACCCCAGTCAATTCAGAAAACAGAAGAATAATTACCTCCTGTTTCTTATGTGCAATATTCACTGCCTTTTTATGTAATCGCGTCACACTGATGACTCATATTCAGTTTGTGTTCCATTATAATACCCAGATCATTTTCAGTAGTACTGCCACTAGTCATTTATTTCCCATTTTGTAGTTGTGCATTTGACTTTTCCATCTCGAGTGAAATACTTTGCCTTTGCCCTTATTGAAGTACACTTTGTTGAATTCTGACCAATTCTCCAATTTGTCAAGGTCATTTTGAGTTTTAAATCTGTTATCCAAAGCATTTGCATCTCTGTCCAACCTGGTGTCATCTACCAATTTTATAATCATACTCTCTACTCCATTATCCAAGTCACTTACATGAATTTAGTTTAAATGAACCCCTTGTTAGTAGTGACTGAGAGCTGGAAAGAAAGCTCATGAAAATAAAATAAAGTCCCTCAGTTATCTTCAAAGGACTTTGGATTGAGTCTTGAAATTAAATATCTGTTCAAAGAATGGGAATGGGTTCCTAATTTCAGGCACCATATAGTTTGGGTGGAGGTAGTGGTTGCAATAGATTGAAATGGTAGGGAAAAGGGTTCCTGTCATAACCTAGAGCAGTGCAAAGAGGAAAGAACTTCCGCTTATCCAAGACACAGGCTGCGTCTACACTAGCATTCCTCTTTTGGAAAAGGCATGCAAATGAAGGAAATAAAAAATGCAAATGAGGCACAGATTTATATATCTGGCACCTCATTTGCATATTCTTATTTCGAAAGAGCTTCTTTTGAAAGAAGAAAAGCAGTGCAGATGCAGGTCTTTCGAAAGTTAACCCCATCTTTGAAAGAACACTTCTTCCTAAAAAAAAATTGGAAGAAGGGTTCTTTTGAATATGGGGATTACTTTCAAAAGAGCCACTTCTACACTGCTTTTCTCCTTTCAAAAGAAAAGTATGCAAACTTTCCTATTTTTACTAGTTGTGCTAATAAAAATGGGGAAAGCTTTGCTTTGCTCTCAGTTAGAGTGCCTCCACTGCACAGACCAGGGTTCCCAACCAGTTACTGAAATTAATAATATAGATTCTGTTGTGCCTGATTCTGGGAATACAGCCCAACAATCTCCCAGCTCTTGAAATCAAAATTAATTGGACATCAATAATCAATAAAGGACTACACCATTAACCAAACCACTGTGCATCACCTCAGCTGGATATTAATGTTGTATGCTTGTCCAGAAGGAATGGATAGAACCACTTAACAAAGGTTTATATTGCTTGCAAAACATCCCTACCCTTAGTATTTTTCACCATATTAAGTCAATACCTTTCATTTATCAAGCACGTTCTTTTCTTATTGAATCCCAGTGTTTAGAAAATAAATTCTAAAACTTAGCTTAGCACAACTATTGCATACAATTTTGATAGAAAGAAAGAAAGAAAGAAAAGTGGGACCATTTCAGATGCTCTGTGAAACAAGAACTATTTTTTGCTGTTGTTTCTTGCAAAATTGCTTTTTTCTACCAGCTCTAGATAAGATGCAGCCAGACAACATGGATTCCCAATAGACAAGAAATTATTTCAGGCTTAGTCTATAGAGCGATTTATTTTGAACAAACATTCCCTGAACCTGTGAGGCTAAAGTTCCCCAAGCAACTTTGAGAGCTAGAATCCCACTCTGACCCTGCTAACTTTTTAGACCATGCCTTTATTTTCTGTAAACATCCCTTGCCCTGGAGATTCTCATGTGCTGTAGCTCCACAAGTCTCAGTCTGACATGTTTTAAATTTTGGGTAAGTAGCTGCACTCTGTACTGAAATGAACTGTTTGTACCAAAGCAACTAAGACTAAAGCTTTAGTACCAAGATTCTAAGCAGGAAAGCAGCTAGGTATATAGATGCCAATGGATAGAGCCTTAGAGGAAGGATGTACGTTAAGACGATTCTTTGTTGGCAGGCTTCCCAGTAAAAATGCAGAAAAAGAACAGAGAGGCACATAGCCATGGAATGTGGCAGGAGCTCCATAAATTGATATTTATAGTTTAACTGCCACGGATAGACCAAAAAGCAACAAAAATAGTTTCAGTAGATCCTATAAAATGTATTTTAAGTATCACATACATATGGGTGCACATTCACCTACTAGATCATTAGAATCCAGAGAATTTTTAATTTGGAGCAACTTTAGATGCTTAACTATTGAGGTCATGTTCTTAAGTTTTCCATTTTAGTTCCTGTGCCGAAGATGGGGCTGTGGATGTGAGAAACCAAACATTTAGTTAATAGCTAAATGTAAGACATTTTCAATAATAGATACAGTTAACACTGTAGATAACATACCTCTCATTTTATAAAATGCATATGAAATTATAATACTATCATAAAATGTTACTCGCAGACCAATCGATATATTTGTTAATCTGTGCTCACAGATTAAGAAAGTAATGTAGTCAACCAACCATTTAAGGGTACTGAAGATTCCAGATAAATTACCATCTGTATGGGACAGATGTTAAATCCCAGCAACACAGCTATTGCTTATTTCCCATGGAGCGCCTCTTTGATCAATAAAATCTATCAGCCTACCTGTTCATCTTGCCATACAGGACAGAAAAATGACAGAGGGGCATCTGTTTTTATGTCAAATAAAGGCTGAAGAAATCAATCCAATCCAGGCAGACAAATATCACAGGTACAAGCATCCTTCAATCTTCCACTAGGCCACTAATGAAGAACTTTTAAGCATTGGGGGATTTGTAAGCACTGGCACAGTTAAAAACTGGTATGCATTCCTCAACTAGTGATGATTTTAGTAATGGAAATGTACAGGAACTAATTCATCTGTCACATATTCGGGTTTAATCCCTATAAAGCCAACTGCTGCCAATGAGATAATATTACATGGAATTTATAACAGACAGTGCGTAAATTTGGAAGATAAGAGAATATCTATGTCTGTGGGTTTTTTTTAGTCAGGATCTTGGGTTTATCAAGAAAAACAACTCTGTGACGTTTCTGTGGGTCACGTGGAGCTACCATTGGCCGTAAATCACTGTTTCTGGATAATGGGAGCTGCAAGCGCTCGTACCTGTGGATGTGCTGGTAATTATACCACCAGCAGCCCACCAGCAGCTAACCTAGGGTAACGGTGTCCAGCACATGTTCTGTGTACTAGCCATCCATGCTCTAAAGGGTGTAGGAAACAAACTATCATATTCAATACAATTTATTTAGGACATAGTATGTGATCATGTAATAAACAACTATAATATCATATGTATAAAAGACTATACATGTAATAAAAGACTATGTTAAAATGCTTTAGGAGAAAGTGTTAATGTCGCAAGTGCAGACTTAACTTTCATATTTCCTGCTTTGCCATTCTGTCTCTCTGACCTCTGTGACAATTCAAGGTGTAATCCAGACCAGTGAGACCTGTGCAGCCTCAAGTGCCTCACAATGACTTCCTGCTGTATCTCCAACAAGAGCTGCTCACAAACTGTCTGCCAAAGTGCAGTTCGCACCCTAAAGCTGCGTCTACACGTGCACGCTACTTCGAAGTAGCGGCACCAACTTCGAAATAGCGCCCGTCGCGTCTACACGCGTCGGGCGCTATTTCGAAGTTAACTTCGACGTTAGGCGGCGAGACGTCGAAGTCGCTAACCTCATGAGGGCTACGTCTACACGTGCACCCAACTTCGAAATAGCTTATTTCGATGTTGCGACATCGAAATAGGCTATTTCGATGAATAATGTCTACACGTCCTCCAGGGCTGGCAACGTCGATGTTCAACTTCGACGTTGCTCAGCCCAACATCGAAATAGGCACAGCGAGGGAACGTCTACACGGCAAAGTAGCACACATCGAAATAAGGGAGCCAGGCACAGCTGCAGACAGGGTCACGGGGCGGACTCAACAGCAAGTCGCTCCCTTAAAGGGCCCCTCCCAGACACACTTTCATTAAACAGTGCAAGATACACAGAGCCAACAACTAGTTGCAGACCCTGTATATGCAGCACGGACCCCCAGCTGCAGCAGCAGCAGCCAGAAGCCCTGGGCTAAGGGCTGCTGCACACGGTGACCACAGAGCCCCGCAAGGGCTGGAGAGAGAGTATCTCTCAACCCCCCAGCTGATGGCCACCATGGAGGACCCCGCTATTTCGATGTTGCGGGATGCGGATCGTCTACACGTCCCTACTTCGATGTTGAACGTCGAAGTAGGGCGCTATTCCCATCCGCTCATGGGGTTAGCGACTTCGACGTCTCGCCGCCTAACGTCGATTTCAACTTCGAAATGGCGCCCAACACGTGTAGACGTGACGGGCGCTATTTTGAAGTTACTGCCGCTACTTCGAAGTAGCGTGCACGTGTAGACGCAGCCGAGGAGATAGGAATAGCGCCCTACTTTGACGTTCAACGTCGAAGTAGGGACCGTGTAGATGATCCGCATCCCGCAACGTCGAAATTGCTGGGTCCTCCATGGCGGCCATCAGCTGGGGGGGTTGAGAGATGCTCTCTCTCCAGCCCCTGCGGGGCTCTATGGTCACCGTGGGCAGCAGCCCTTAGCCCAGGGCTTCTGGCTGCTTCTGCGGCAGCTGGGGATCTATACTGCAGGCACAGGGTCTGCAACCAGTTGTCAGCTCTGTGTATCTTGTGTTGTTTAGTGCAACTGTGTCTGGGAGGGGCCCTTTAAGGGAGCGGCTGGCTGTTGAGTCCGCCCTGTGACCCTGTCTGCAGCTGTGCCTGGCATCCCTATTTCGATGTGTGCTACTTTGACGTGTAGACGTTCCCTTGCTGCGCCTATTTCGATGTTGGGCTGAGCAACGTCGAAGTTGAACATCGACGTTGCCGGCCCTGGAGGACGTGTAGACGTTATTCATCGAAATAGACTATTTCGATGTTGGCTGCACGTGTAGACGTAGCCTAAGTGTCCAGGTATGGTCAAAGACCTGTTTCAGTAACTGTGATCCCAGTAGCATGTCAGCAAACACCAGCCATGCTCTGGCTCCCACCACTCTCTGCTATTACTTGCATGGTGACTCCAACATACTCCCAGACCCAGATTTTCCATCAAAAAATCTGTGTTCTGCCCTGTTGAGCCCTCTCCTTAACCTAAAATATCCAAACAGTCCATTGCCCTTGTAAGGGAATAATATATGACAACTTGTCATTGTGACAGGGTGTACTAACCCCACACTGAGCCATGGTTGAGAGCCAAGCCTATTGGACCAAAAAAAACCCCTCCACCCCCGCATCTTCTGCAGGCCCTGCTGGGCATGCTCCAACTGTAAGCCGGGTATAAAGGCTGGGGAAGCCTGGCAGCTGGGGCTGACCAGCAGTGGGGGAGGAGCTCCTACGGAAGCCCAGGAGCCATGGCCACCCGAGGAGCAGCCACGGCAACTGACTGGGCAGCAGTAGCAGCCACTGCCACCACCACCACAGCCACTTGAGGAGCAGCAGCGACAGTGTTGGCAGCCCCCACCGGAGCAGCAGTCCGCAGCAGGAGCAGCTGAAGGGGGCAAGGACAGAGCAGAGGTGATGAACTATTCAGGAATTGGGTAGGAAGTAGCCCAGGGTGGGGGAACCGGGAAGGTAACCTGTGAGCTCAGCATGTTGCAGTGGGGATCCCTGCGGAGGAGGTGCCTGGGGCCTCACACCCACCACCAACAGGGCTCTGGGCTGGAGCTTGGTGGAGTGGGGGGGGCCCATGCTCCCTTACCCTCAGCTCCCTGTGATCCTACCCAGTCACCTACCCAGGTGGACAAGGCTTTTTTTAAATGACTAACAAAATCATCCAGGGGCCAGGATTTGGTGGTGATGGGGGACTTCAACTATCCAGATATATGTTGGAAAACTAACACAGTGACACACAGACTATCCAATAAGTTTTTAGACTGCATTGGAGACAACTTTTTATTTCTGAAGGTTGAAAAACCAACCGGGGGAATCTGTGCTAGGTTTGATTTTAACAAATAAGGAGGAACAGATTGAGAATCTGAAAGTGGAGGGCAGCTTGGGTGAAAGTGATCATGAAATCATAGAGTTCACAATCTTAAGGAAGGGTAGAAGGGAGAACAGCAAAATAGAGACAATGAATTTCAGGAAGGCAGATTTCGGTAAACTCAGAGAGCTGGTAGGTAGGGTCCTATGGGAAGCAAGACTGAGGGGAAAAACAACAGAGGGGAGTTGGCAGTTTTTCAAAGGGACATTATTAAGGTCCCAAAAGCAAGCTATTCCTCTGCGTAGGAAAGATAGAAAATATGGCAAAAGACCACCTTGGCTTAACCAGGAGATCTTGCGTGATCTCAAAATAAAAAAGGACTCATATAAAAAATGGAAACTAGGACAAATTACGAAGAATGAATATAGGCGAAGAACACAGGAATGCAGGGGTGAGATTAAAAAGGCAAAAGCACAAAATGAGCTCAAATTAGCTACAACCATAAAGGGAAACAAGAAGACTTTTTATAAATATATTAAAAGGAAGAGGAAGACCAAGGACAGGGTAGGCCCATTCGTCAGTGAGGAGGGAGAAACAGTAACGGGAAATTTGGAAATAGCAGAGATACTTAATGACGTCTTTGTTTCAATCTTCACTGAGAAGTCTGAAGAAGGTATGCCTAACATAGTGAATGCCAGTGGGAAAGGGATAGGTTTAGAAGATAAAATGAAAAAAGAACAAGTTAAAAATCACTTAGAAAAGTTAGATGTCTGCTAGTCATAGAATCATAGAATCATAGAACACTAGGACCGGAAGGGGCCTCGAGAGGCCATAGAGTCCAGTCCCCTGCCCCGACAGCAGGACCGACCACTATCTACACCATCCCTGATAGACATCTATCTAATCTGTTCTTAAATATCTCCAGCGAGGGAGATTCCACAACCTCCCTTGGCAACTTATTCCAGTACTTGACCACTATGTTATCACTATGTTATCACTATGTTGCACCACCTACTCAGGAGCACTTCTGTCTCTTGATAAGTGGAAACATAGTTTATGATAGACTTCTTCATCTAACTTCATTGTCAACATTTCCCCCATAGAAATGCATCTATTTTTCAGATTTGTATTTGACAGTGTATGATGGACCTAAATCTCACTGACTGCAAGGATGAACGCTTGTTCGCAGAGTTAAATTCACTTGTATTCAGAGGTTGTAATCAATGCTGTACATTTTGCTTATCGTCCTACCTTCACCCCCTGAACCACACCCTGTAGGAAGCTTTCACACACAAATGCCTTCAGTGTCCTCAGAATCTAAGCTTTTATTTGGCAAAACAAAACAAAAGCAAACCGCAAATGTATGCCTGTGACAAAACTATTTCGAATTGGAATCAAATATAAAGTGATACAGAGTTATCTTCCTGAATCTGCTAATTCCATGTCTCTGCCAGCACACCAGGCTTGACCAAGTTGCAGCAGAAAGAAAACTCATATTCAGGACCTGTAGTCAGTCATTGGCTCATTTCTGCTACAGTGAGTAGCAGTCAAACCGACAAGAACTAGGCCTGCCAATAGTGGGTTGGGACAAACAGGACAGTTGCCCTGGGGCCCAGCATTTCAAAGGGACCCAGATCTCCAACTGCTACCGCTGATACTTTGGCAGTGGTGGTGGCTGGAGCTAAGGGCCCCTTTGAACTGCTATGTCAGTGTTGCTGTGCCCCTCCAATTGGCTTTGAGGAGGGGAGGTGCCAGTGCTGTGGTCTGAGTGGCACTAAGGTCTGATCCCCTAGGCCCCATCCCTCCTGGCCTGGGTCCCGTCCCTTCTGGGGGCATGGAGCCAGGCCTCCCTCCCAGCTTGCCTTGGGTCCCACAGTGGCTGTTGGCCCCACTGACAAGAACAAAATCAGTTTCACACTAAAGCTAGAGAAGGAGCAGAAGTGGGCACTGGAGCTATTCTGTAGGGAAGAAGACTCAGAAAACAAGGCTGAAGAAGTGGAAGATTAACAAAGCCAGACACATATCTCAGAAAAGCAGCCAACAAGCCTGAGAGGGGAGAGAGTAAAGAGGATCCATAACTCACACAGGCAGCAGAGAGGAAGCTCTGGGGTAGAAAGAGGGACCACAAAGAGAGAGACAACTTTTCCTGCAGCTGGAAAAAATTAGGAAGAAGTGGTGAGGTTATGCCTCAGTCCTCTCCTTTCCCTTGGTCATTAAGCCCTAACCTCATCTTTTGTACTGCTTTTCAATTATGAAGTGCCTGTTGAAAATTCTAAGTCCCTTTTGTGATGAGATAAGTGTAAGGGAGAGAATAGAAAAGATAGGTACAGTATGGAGAGAGAAAAAAAATCTGAGGTGACAAGGATGGAAGGATGCAGAGAGCACAACAGTGTAATTGTGAAATAGCAAGAAAATAGGAGCTACTCAATGCTAAAGACAGCACGGACCAAAATAGTTCATGAGCTAATATGGGAAAGACAGTGTAGAGTGGAGTGAAAGCAGGAAGGGAGACATGGTCTGTATTAATATTTTATATAGTGTATTGCACAGAAAGATGATTCACAATATCTTAAAGGGGGATTCAGTACACAGCTGCTTTAGTCCTTTAAAAAACCTGCAGAAGGCCTAGCTTTATTTGGTGTGATACTGCAGCTATGCTAGAAGTCTAGGCCTCAGGCCAGTAGGTGCTGAAAATGCTTTGCAAGCCCACAACATTTCATTTATCACCACAAATTGTCATAATCAGATTTAAGATGTATTTATTATTAATACTATAATCCATGCGTTAATACTATAATCCATATTTAAGACATTACAAGTGCCTTGGGCATTTGTCCTGAGGCTGCTGCAGCTGCCAGAACCCCATTGCTGAGTGTGTGTGTGTGTGGGGCGGAATTTTGATTTATAATGCTCCATGTGGGTTCTGTTGTTTCTAATGAGGTTATTCGGCTTGTAGTACAAAAAACTGCCATCTGTAGGAGTCTGCTAAGTGCTTTCCCATGTGGCAAAATCCTATAGATAGCAGATTCTTGCACTAACCATCTGTTGGGTGGGGGAGGATCTCAGGGTGCCGGATGGTGCTGGGCTCCTCCAGCCACATGGTAAGAAGGGGAATGGAGGAAGGGTAAACCTGAGGCTAGTCTCCCCACACGAGGGCTCTCCCTGCTGCCCATGACTAGAGCTAATTCAAAATGGAATTCCCATTTCTCTGGAAATTCAGAGCTTTCAACATTTGTTTTTCTTCAGAATTTGGAACAAAAAATCTAATTATTGAAACATTCAGTCCCATGATGCACCAGGTTTTTCCCTGTGACTAGGTCACTGTGGTTCCCATGATGCAGAGCAGTGTCTCAACTCCAGAAGAAGCTACATAGAACATGGAAAACACAATGGCTGTGGCCACACTCGGACAAAACTTCGAAATGGCCGTGCTAATGGCCAAATTGAAGAGTACTAATGATGTCCAGAATGGAATATTCAGCACCTCATTAGCATTCGCACGCTTCCAGCCACGGCGCTTCAAAAGCACCACTTTCGAATGCACGTGACTTATTACGGCTACACGGGGGTCATTTTCGAAAGGACCCCACGCATTTTGAAATCCCCTTTTCCCCCTCACCTGAGATGAATAAGGGGATTTCAAAATGTGTGGGGTCCTTTTGAAAAGGACCCCCGTGTAGCTACGCCGAGCCGTGTGCATTTGAAAGCGGTACTTTCGAAGCACCGTAGCTGGAAGCGTGGGAATGCTAATGAGGCACTGAATATTCAATTCAGCGCCTCATTAGTATTCTTCAATTTGGCCATTAGCATGGCCGTTTCAAAGTTTTGGCCAAGTGTGGCCACAGCCAATACGGTCAGGAAACTGGGCCTATGGGGGCTAATAGAGAGGAAGCCAGAAATAAACACCCCATGAGATGCAACAATGACTGAGGTGAATGAAGAAATTAATATCCAAGTGTCAGACATCATGCCAAAAAAAAAAATTCCAGTGACTGGTCCATTCCAATTTTTTTCAATCAGCCCTAGACTTTAGTTTTCTCGCACTATAGTTGTGGAGGATTTCTTTTAGAAACAGGCATAGAAGTTATGTTCTCCTGCTGCTAAACCATTGGACCCCCCCCACCCCAACTCAAGATAAAGGAGAATTATTTTAATTGTGAGAGAGTAACTCACTGTCACAGTTCCGATTCCATTTAGAACCAGTGAGGGGTACATACCTAGATTAGACAGCTCTTCATACAGCTTGGGTGGTCATGTGAGTAATGCATTACACTAGGATTCAAGTACAGCTGGAGTCAGTTCCAAGGTATACCATGTTGTTGTTGTGTGACTCTTCACAGGCTGCTTAATTTTATTGTGCCTCAGTCCCATCTTTGCTTATTTAGATTGTTTAAATTTCACAGAAGGGATTATCTCTCTCTGGCTACGTCTACACGTGAAGCCAACATCGAAATAGCTTATTTCGATGTAGCAACAAACGTCTACATGTCCTCCAGGGCTGGCAACGTCGACGTTCAACTTCGACGTTGCGCGGCACCACATCGAAATAGGCGCTGCGAGGGTACGTCTACACGCCAAAGTAGCACACATCGAAATAAGGGTGCCAGGCACAGCTGCAGACAGGGTCACAGGGCAGACTCAACAGCAAGCCGCTCCCTTAAAGGGCCCCTCCCAGACACAGTTGCACTAAACAACACAAGATACACAGAGCCGACAACTGGTTGCAGACCCTGTGCCTGCAGCATGGATCCCCAGCTGCCACAGCAGCAGCCAGAAGCCCTGGGCTAAGGGCTGCTGCCCACGGTGACCATAGAGCCCCGCAGGGGCTGGAGAGAGAGCATCTCTCAACCCCCCAGCTGATGGCCGCCATGGAGGACCCAGCAATTTCGACGTTGCGGGACGCGGATCGTCTACACGGTCCCTACTTCGACGTTGAACGTCGAAGTAGGGCGCTATTCCGATCCCCTCATGAGGTTAGCGACTTCGACGTCTCGCTGCCTAATGTCGAAGTTAAACTTCGAAATAGCGCCCGACGCGTGTAGCCGCGACAGGCGCTATTTTGAAGTTAGTGCCGCTACTTCGAAGTAGCGTGCACGTGTAGACACAGCTTCTGTGTGTTTGAGCACAGTGGATTCCTGATAACTAGGCCTACAAATTCACCTTAATTGTTAATTCAGTTGTAAAAAGAGAGAGAGTTCATAAAATGCCACAATAAATTATAACAATAAATGTTGATAGGAAAATGTGCACAAGGGAAACACGATAGTCAATTTAACACAAATTAAAAAAGCCAACCAATATAATACCAGAACTGTGTTAAAATTATGTTATTATTGGTGAATATTCCCATCATTCCCTTTGTGGTTTTTACAAGAAAAAGAAAAAAAATGGTAAACAATAAGGAGGAAAAGTGAATATAACAATTGCTGATTGAAAGAAAGGGAAGCAATCAAGTATCACCATTTTTTCACAGTTTTTCAGCTAAATCCCAAACACCAGCTAGATATGAGATTTTGTCCTCCTTCCCAAACCCATCCCCCACCACGTGTCCTTTTTCATTCTCCGCCTTATTTCCTCTTTCTCCTATCCCTCTCCTTATGCCTTCTGTTTAATAACAGTCTGGCTTTACTGGCCAAGAGAGCATATTTTGCAAGACCGTGATGAGCCTGTGACCAGAGATGCAGTTCAAAGCAATACCCTAAACAGCTCAATTGTAAAAACAACTAGCAGGCCTGTGGCACATGTATAGCCAGTTGTAGTGAGGAGGTGTGGCCACCCGCTGAGTCTGATGGGGAAGCCCAGGCACAGTCACGCAGGTCAGAGAAGCCTATGCCACCAGAGAGCAGGGCAGCAGAGCAGGAAATACAAGAGGCGGGCCTTGCAGCTCAGTTGGGCTGGAACTGCCAAGTGAGACTGACATTTTTCCCTTGCTGTTGGAGTTGGATGCTGGGGAGGACCTCTGCTTGAGCTTCCAGAGCTGCCAAACATGCCAGACACCAAGAATCTGTTGGGATAATCACTGGCTGTATATCACAGGGAGAGGGAGGATAGGGACATAACAGTGGTGAAGCCCAGATATAACCCAAGGGCAGTCTAGGAAGAAGCCCAGGGATGGCAAATTATCATCATGCTACATTGCTGCCTGAATCCAAGGCAGTATGTTGTGGCCAGGTCTGGGCTTCACCACTGTTATGTCCCTTGGCCGAGACCTGACAGAGAAGGGCATGCCTGGGTCTCCCTCTCCCGCCTTCGGCCAGCCTCACCTGGGGTGGCAATCTCAGTTCACCTTACGTGAGGAGGCCTGCTCTGATCTCTCACCTGCCAGACCCAGGACATCAGAGTTTTCTAGACTGTCCTGTCTGAGGGCCTGATCTCCTAGACTCTTCAGTGCTCTTCCCTGTCCAAAGGTGGTCCCTTAGACAGTTTGGTGTTCCACTCGGCCTGAGGGCCTGGGTCTTAGCCTGAGGGGTGCTCTATGCTGCTGCAGTGCCTGCTCTGCAGTGACCACTAATCTTCCCCTTTTTCATTCACTGCCATTTTAGGGCTTGGGAGCTAGGAGGCATTAGAAGCCTGCAAGACTGTAATGGAGGTATAGTCACATTTGCCTACACCAATACTAGTTCAAGATCTTGGAGTTGCTCATAAGCCCCTGTGCTGTGCTCGGGTTTTTCCAGAAATTCAACTGCAAGTAAGAATCAACACTAGAGACAGAAGTTTCATGTTCTACCTTTGATGCTTTTTCCCTTCCCCTTTGTGCATTTAATCTTGTTTTGTCTTCTAGAAAACAGCATTAAATGTTAACAACAGCAGCATGTCCGGCCCATCAAAGTTAACCCGCTCTTTTCCCCAAAAAGGTTAGTTATCATTGTGATGAGTTCCCCCCAAGGGTAACACCTGGAACTGGGATATCACTGAACCCTCTGACTCACCAGCATGATCAGCCACTCAGGACTTTGCTGCTCTGACAGCTGTATGTCACTTTCAGTCCTACACTTCCACCAGCATTCACACAGGCAGGGATACACACACAGCATGATCACACACAGGCTTTGGCCGGACACTGCATGAACCACCAATACAGAAGCTACACCCAGCCCTCCAGGCATCCACCTTCTTACACCCTCCAAAATTATACCACCTTGAACTGCATGGGGATCTGAGAAAGGTATGCTGATAAACAGTTCACCCCGCCCCCCACAATGTGGAGAGGAATACACAACAATCATGTTAACCAGATGGAGATTTTTCCCAAACACTTCACTTAAATACACACAGGTCTCAAAATTGCACTTCAATGCCATGGGATCTGGTCACATGCCCTTGCTGAGTCATAACAGTCATTGCTTCAGCCTGGGATGTTCTTAGAAAGTCTCATTAGGTAGGGGATAAGCATTTTCCTAAGGCCTATTGTTTCTCCAAATGGCCAGTTACCCTGACTAGGCCGCTCTCAACCAGCCATCTAGACTGGAAATATCTTTCCTAGTGGTGTCACTCAGATGTAACTACATTTAAAGTATGGCTAGATAGTCAATATTAACAACATTAACTATAAAATGATGCAAGCATACAACTAGGATAAGCATATTTAGCAAATCATAACTTTCCCAACGGCATCTCACATGATTCATCTTGTACAAAATGCATCATAATTATGCCATAATCCTATCAAAATCATACAGCTATGTAGAATATGTGCTGCAGTGTCTCCACCATCATCTCTGAACTTGTCAAACAAAGAGTTATTTTGTTCTAAAGAATTTCTGCTGCAAAAGAAAAAGGGAACAAATGGGTTTTTTAAAATTAAAATGTTATTTAGTATTTTACATTTCAAACACTTCAATGATTTTCCTTCTTTTCTGTATTGCCAATGAAAAGTTTAAAAGGATTTTAATCATATGTTGCCCATTTTATTCAGCAGTCTTAAATATTGGTCAGTTTTAGGGTCATGTTAATATTTTTGACTCTTTAGTCCTATATATTACATTTAAATTGACACAACAGGACTCTTTATACTACAGTAATGAAGATACCAACAATAATTTCTTAGGTCTTGATTAGCCATATTTATTTGCAATGATATTATTGGTTGATTTGATACTATATTATCTCCCTCACAACATGGAAGTGATTCAAGGGCTTTACCATTTCCTGTGTGCCAGCTTCTTTTTGTATATGAATGAAATGCATGTGGAAGACACTCCTAAGCTCTTCTCTTATACTTTCCACCACCCAGGAGCCTGTCTCAATGAGTTCTGACACCTTCTCACTGTAATTGTTCTATTCTGCCTTGCCTCAGAGGTAGAAAAATGACTCATAAAATGAAACTGCATTGTAATTTAATAAAATGCTACCTTGCACTGGAATACTAGGTGGATGGTTTGTAGCACATAGGCTATGTCTAAACGTGCACACTACATCAAAATAGCTTATTTCGATGTAGTGACATCGAAATAGGCTATTTCGAGGAATAACGTCTACACGTCCTCCACGGCTGGCAACGTCGACGTTCAACTTCGACGTTGCGCAGCACCACATCAAAATAGGCACTGCGAGGGAACGTCTACACACCAAAGTAGCACACATCGAAATAAGGGTGCCAGGAACAGCTGCAGACAGGGTCACAGGGCGGACTCAACAGCAAGCCACTCCCTTAAAGGGCCCCTCCCAGACACAGTTGCACTAAACAACACAAAATCCACAGAGCCTACAACTGGCTGCAGACCCTGTGCATGCAGCATAGATTCCCCAGCTGCTGCAGCAGCAGCCAGAAGCCCTGGGCTAAGGGCTGCTGCACATGGTGACCATAGAGCCCAGCAAGGGCTGGAGAGAGAGCGTCTCTCAACCCCTCAGCTGATGGCCGCCATGGTGGACCCCGCTATTTCGATGTTGCGGGACGCGGATTGGCTACACGTGCCCTACTTCGACGTTCAACTTCGAAGTAGGACGTTATTCCCATCCCCTCATGGGGTTAGCGACTTCGATGTCTCACCGCCTAACGTCGATTTCAACTTCGAAATAGCGCCCAACATGTGTAGCCGTGACGGGCGCTATTTTGAAGTTGGCGCCGCTACTTCGAAGTAGTGTGCACGTGTAGACGCAGCCATAATGTGACAACACCAATGCTGAAACAGTGAAAGTGTAATTTTGAAATGACATTTTTGCCAAGTGTATAAACATCAGCTAGATACCAATAATCACAGGTAATGAAATCCTGTGGGTATCTTGTCAGTGAGTTTACCAATGTAATAATACTATCATCCACTAAGGGGCACCCAGGTGCTATGTTTTAAACCATTGTGTGAGTTACTTTCTTACTTTAGAACTTCTGAAGTTTCCAGACAAAAGTTCTTCTCAAGACACCTGTCTCAAGATTCAATAAAATCCTGCCCTATAACACTCCCTTAGAGACCATAGAGCTCTCTACAATATATATTTAATTAATTCATTCTCATTTATCACTGTACTGATCACAATAACAAATATGATACTTTATTCACTCCAGGGTGTGGCTTCCTCCAGGGCAACAGCCACATCGTAGGCAAAGAAAATGAGGCCAAACGATATACTTTAAGAACATAGGCCAGAATATGTTTCTTCCCAAACCAAAATTAAAAAATGTAAAAAAAAAATTAAAAAAAAAACCTTCAGCTTCATATCACCATAAGTCCAGGTCTACACTAGGCCTTAAAGTTATTCCATGCTTTGGCAATTTCGTACCTAGAATCAATGTATTTACAGTTGACTTACCTGGACATCCTTACAGACAGGTCAATGGGAAAAGTTCTCCCACTGACATCCCTTATTCCCCATGAGATTGGAAGTGTAGGTGTCAGCTGTCGACCCCTGGTAGTTTGACTTTGTGCATCCCTACTAGGCACACAAAATCAGACCCTAATCATGTTGATCTTCTGGGCAGTTAAGACATACCAAGACAGCCATGACGGTTGAATGTCCAAAGGAAATGCAGAGTGAAAGGATTTTCAGCAGTCATTTGCATCATAAGAACATAAGAACAGCTATACTGGATCAGACCATAGGCCCATCAAGCCCAGTATCCTGTCATCCGACAGTGACCAATGCCAGGTGCCCCAGAGGGAATGAACAGAACAGGTAATCATCAAGTGATTAATTCACTGTCGCCCATTTCCAGCTTCTTGCAAACAGAGGCTAGGGACACTGTCCATGCCTATCCTGCCTACTAGCCATTGATGGACCTATCCCCAGTGAATTTATCTAGTTCTTTTTTAAACTCTGCTATAATCTTGGTCTTCACAACATTCTCCAGCAGGGAGTTCCATAGGTTAACTGTGAGCTGTGTGAAAAAATATTTTCTGTTGTTTTTTTCAAACTTGTTGCCTATTACTTTCATTTCGTGACTCCTTGTTCTTATATTTTTTCAAATGAGTGAATAACAATTCCTTTTTTATTTTCCCCACCCAGTCATGATTTTATCTACCTCTATCATATCCTCCCAATCTTTTTTCCAAGCTAAAAAGTCCCAGTCTTATTACCTTCTCCTCATATGGCAGACATTCCATACCCTTAATCATTTTTCTTGCCCTTTTCTGAACCTTTTCTAGTTCCAATATATCTTTTCTGAGGTGGGGCAAACACATCTGTACACAGTATTCCAGATGTGGACATACCATGGATTTATATAAAGGCAATATGACATTTTCTGTCTTATTATCTATTCCTTTCTTAATGATTCCCAACATTTTGTTAGCTTTTTTGACTGCCGCTGCACACTTAGTGGATGTCTTCAAAGAACTGTCCACAATGACTCCAAGATCTCTTTCTTGAGTGGTAACAGCTATGTCAGGCCCCATCATTTTATATGTATATTTGGGGTTATATTTTCCAAAGTGCATTACTTTGCATTTATCAACATTGAATTTCATCTGCCATTTTGTTGCCCCATCACCCAATTCATGAAGTTCCTTTTGTAGCTCTTCATAGTCTGCTTAGGACTTAACTATTTGGAGTAGTTTTGTGTCATCTGCAAATTTTGCCACCTCACTATTTATCATTCTTTCCAGACCATTTATGAATATGTTGAACAGGACTGATCCCAGTACAGACACCTGGGAAACAGCACTATTTACCTCTCTCCTTTCTGAAAATTGACCATTTATTCCTCCCTTTGTTTCTGATCTTTTAACCAGTTACCAATCCAAAAGAGGACCTTCCCACTTATCCCAAGTCAGTTAACTTTGCTTAAGAGCCTTTGGTGAGGGACCTTGTCAAAGACTTTCTGAAAATCTAAGTACACTATATCCACAGGATCCTCCTTTTCCACATGCTTGTTGACCCTTTCAAAAAATTCTAATAGATTGGTGAGGTACCACTTCCCTTTACAAAAGCCATTGACTCTTGTTGACTCTTCCTGAACACATTATGTTCATCACCATGTCTGACAATTCTGTTCTTTACTAGAGTTTCAACCAGTTTGCCTGGTACTGAAGTCAGACTGACTGGCCTGTAGTTGCCAGGATGACCTCTGAAGCCCTTTTTAAAGATTGGAGCCATATTAGCTATCCTCCCATTATCTGGAACAGAAGCTGATTTAAATGACAGGTTACAAACTACAGTTAATAGTTCTGCAATTTCACTTTTGAGTTCCTTCAGAACTCTTGGTGAATACCATCTGGCCCTGGTGACTTATTACTGTTTAGTTTATCAATTTGGGCCAATACCTCTTATAATGATACCTCAATTTGAGACAAGTCATCAGATTTGTTACCTGAAAAGAATTGCTCAGGTTTGGGAATGTCCTTCACATCCTCAGCTGTATGAGACTGATGTACAGAAATCATTTAGTTTCTCTGCAATGGCCTTATCACCCCTGAGTGCTCCTTTAGCATCTCGATCATCCAGTGGCCCTACTGGTTGTTTAGCAGGCTTCCTGCTTCTGATTTACTTAAACATTTTTTTGCTATTACTTTTTGACTCTCTGGCTAGCTGGTCTTCAAATTCTGTTTTGGCTTTCCTAATTATAGTTTTACACTTCACGTAGCAGAGTGTATGTACATTTTTATTTTCCTCACTAGGATTTAACTTCCTTTTTTTTAAAGGATGCCTTTTTGTCTCTCACTGCCTCATTTACTTTATTTAACCATGAGGGCACTTTTTTTGGTTTTCTTGCAATGTTTCCTAAATTGGGGTATACATTTAAGTTGAGCCTCTATTATAGTGTCTTTAAAATTTTCCATGCAGCTAGCAGAGATTTCACTTTAGGTAATGTACCTTTTAATTTCTTTTTAACTAACTTCCTCATTCTTGTGTAATGCCCTTTTCTGAAATTAAATACTACAATCTTGGGCCTCTGTCGTATTTTCCCAGCCACAAGAATGTTAAATTTAATTATATTATGGTCACCATTACCAAGCGGTCCAGAAATATTCACCTCTTGGACCAGATCCTGTGCTCCACCTAGGACTAAATCAAGAATTGCCTCTCCTCTTGTGGGTTCCAGGACAATCTGCTCCAAGAAGCAGTCATTTAAGATGTCAAGAAACTTTATTTCAGGTTCCTGTCCTGAGGTGACCTGTACCCAGTCTATATGGGACCAGTTGAAATCCCCCATTGTTATTTTTTTTTTATTTTGATAACCTCTTGATAATCTCCCTGAGCATTTCACAGTCACTATCTCCATCCTGGTCAGGTGGTTGGTAATATATCTCTGCCATTATATTCTTATTATTCAAGCATGGGATTACTGTCCAGAGAGACTCTATGGAACAGTTTGGTTCATTTATGATTTTTACTTCATTTGATTTTACATTTTCTTTAATGTTCAGTGCCACCCCCCGACCCCCCGCACACACCAGCACAATGTGTTTTATCCTTCCAATAAATTTGTACCCTGGTATTACTGTGTCCCATTGATTATCCTCATTCCACCAAGTTTCTGTGATACTTATTATATCAATATCTTCATTTAATACGAGGCACTCTAACTCACCCATCTTATTATTTAGATATCTAGCATTTGTATACAAGCACTTTAAGAATTGTCACTTTTTAGCTGCCTACCATTACATGATGTGATTGAAAGGAATTCTGTTATAGTTGACTGTTCCTCATAAGATATTACCTGTGTTTTATCATCCTCTCCTCCTTATTAGGACACAGAGATTCTCCAATAAGAGATCCTACCCTAAGAGATGCCACCATCCAAACCATGTGCGCCTCTGCACCTGTCGGCTTTCCCCCAGCCCTTAGTTTAAAAATTGCTCTATGACCTTTTTAATTTTAAGTGCCAGCAGTCTGGGTCCATTTTGGTTTAGGTAGAGCCAATCCTTTCTGTATAGGGTCTCCCTTTCCCAAAAGTTTCCCCAGTTCCTTATGAATCTAAACCCCTCCCTCCTACACCATTGTCTCATCCACACATTGAGACCCTGCAGTTCTTCCTGTCTAACTGGTCCGGCACATGGAACTGGAAGCATTTCAGAGAATGCTACCATGGAGGTCCTGGACTTCAGTCTCCTACCTAGCAGCCTAAATTTGGTTTCCAGGACCTCTGTCCTATCCTTCCCTATGTCATTGGTACCAACATGTACCATGATCACCGGCTCCTCCCCAGCACTACACATAAGCCTATCTAGATGTCTTGAGAGATCTGCAACCCTCACACCAGGCAGGCAAGTCACCATGTGGTTCTCCCAGTCATTACAAACCCAGCTGTCTGTGTTCCTAATGATTGAATCACCCATAACTAAAACATGTCTCTTCCTAATAACTGGAATTCCCTCCCCTGGAGAGGTATCCTCTGTGTGAGAGGATACTCTGACATCATCTGGAAGGAGGGTCCTGGCTACAGGATCATTTCGCTCTGCTCCAAGTAGATGTTCTCCTTCCCTGAAACTTTCATCCTCCTCAATAGCACCAAGGCTGTCAGACTGGAGGTGGGACTGTTCTACTATATCCTGAAAAGTCTCATTTATATACCTGTCTGTCTCTCTCAGATCCTCCAGTCCAACCACCCTGGCCTACAAAGCATGTCTCTGAGGGCCAGGAGCTCCTTGGAACCGATGCACACATAGGCCACCTGCCCAGAGGGCAGGTAATCATACATGCTGCATTGGGTGCAATAAACTAGATAGCCCCCACCCTTTTGCTGGGCTTCTGCCTCCACTGTCTTATTAAAACTGAAGTGGTTCCCTTGGATTAAGTTAGGTCGTTACAGACTTTAAATTTGAGTTGGATGAGTTAAGTGTTGCTAGCCCCACCTCACACTCCCCCTCTAAACTCCCTCACAAAACTCCCCTGTTCACTAGCTCCTCTGGTCACTTAGGGGCAGGCTTTATAAAGCCCTGCCCTGCCTGAGTAGCCCTGCCCACCATTAAGGGCTGCTTGGCTCAGCACACGGTCCTCCAAACAAACAAACAGACGGCACCATTCAGGCAGGCAGCAAGCTCACTATAGCACACACACACACACACACACACATGCTTCAGACAACAAACTTACCCCAAGGGTCATGTAATCACTCCTCCTTCACCTGGAGGACTCCCTCAGAAAATTCCACTGTTAGCTGCTGCTGTTCGCTAGCTCCTCTGGTTGCTTAGGGGCAGGCTTTATAAAACTCTGCCCTGCCTGAGTAGCCGCAGCATATTATTGAGAAATAATTAATATATCCACTGTACAAATCCGATTAATTCACAACATACTGGAATGCTGAGAACTGCATAACTGGGAACTAAATATACAGTTATCAGACCTTCCAATGTGTGTTTTGACTGGTTGAGGAAATTCCGCTTGAAAAAGGCATCAAACCTCTTTGACCATATCTGCTGTTCTAAAGTAAATCTATTTTTCACTGCTGCTGGTTAAAACAACAACTTAAACTAAATACAGTGTGTATGAGGTGCTCAATTAAATGGCCAAGAAGCCAATTATATTTATTGCATCCGTTTATGAAGCTGGGGATTTGGCCCTTTAAGATTAACATTTCTGTTCTTCCCTGTAGTCAAGAAAAATCTATATGTTGTGTCTAAAATAAGCTGTTAGGCTAGGGCAACACTATTGTTTCTATTATGGGATATATTTGTATCCCAAAATAGAAACCGTGTCGCCAAACATTGGGCTCAAAATAGCAGGTCTATTTCAAGCACGGTGTCTCATTCCCAGTATCCCTTGTCACACAAAGATTACTAGGAAGTTCAAAATAAGCACTTATTTTGAACACCAGTGCAGTGTAGCCTGCACCACATTCAAAATAAAATGCCTCAAAATAAGTCATGCAATTTGTGTAACTTATATCAACCTACAGCTACAGTGTAGCCCTCGCCTTAGTGCCCTAAGAAGAAGCATTTGACAAGGTTTAAAATTTTTAAATATCCTAAAATATTTGAAACACACCTCTGGCTATGTTTAGACTATTGTTGCTGTTTCAGGATGCAAATGCATGTCGAAATAGCAACTCTTCGGCTACTTGCATGCTCAAAATAGCAGCGCTATTTCGAAAGTAGTATTCCATTTCTGCTACTTCTCATCATAAGAGAGGTAGCAGAAACCTTGAAATACCTGCTTATTTCAAACTTTAGTGCCTTTTGGATGGCACTAAAGTTTGAAATAAGTTAACTCAAAATAATTTATGCAATTTGTGCAATGCAAAATTGCATGAAGTATTTTGAGTTAGTGAGACAGCCTAGGCATAGCCTCTGATTCATTGTTTCACTGATCATTTTAAGGCTCTAGGCCAGCATTTCTCAAATGTAGCCACTATGGCTGCATGTGGCAACCAGAGGCTTTTCTTGAAGACACAGCCTTCTGGCTGCAATAGGGGAAGAGAGAGGTGAAGAAGTAGCAGGCCCTCACCCTCCTTGTTGCTCCTGAATGCCCTACCTTAGTGTTGATTTCAGGGCCACCAGCAGGGGTGGGACTCTGCTCCCCTCTGGAGACACCTGGATAAAACCTTTGAAGAGCAGGCAGCCAGTAAGTTCCCATCTTCATAGGAGAGGTGGGCCTTAAGCTGTGGGCTACAGGTCTGGTTGTTGGGGTGGCAGGCTCCAGCCCATCACTGCCTACCCCCAGTCCAGAGCTCAGTTTGTCCCCAGGCTTTGCAGGGCTGAGTATGTCTGTTGTGATAAAAGGTGCTTGTATATTTGTTTATACCACTTTTCACAATAGACTTACTAGCTAGCAGGAGATAAATTGCAAAGGTTTGGATATGTCTGTGAGCTTATTTATTTGTTTTTCTTGAAGTTGATTCAGTATTTTAGGAAAAATTATAAGCGGGAACTCATCCATATTTGGTAGCTGCACTCTGAGGCCACCAAAAAAATCGACCTGAGAACCCCTGCGCTAGGCAATGGTTTGGGAATGGCAACAGTTCTGATTTGAGCTTTCAGACTAGTGGGTAGATGCTGCTGCTCGCATTCGAGAGCCAACATTTAAAATGTTTTCAGACTTGTTTGCTCATAATTGTTCCCATCTGGTGAAGGAAAGGCAAACACACAACAGAACTGGGCCAGTGTCTGAGCAGCAGGAAGTGAAACTGATCAATGAAGTCTCCTTGTTTTCAAATTAAGTTCAATGTGAAAGCAAGCAATCCACATGCACGACAAAGAGGATATCCATTTCCACTTGTAGATGGATTAAGAAATCCAGGCAAGGAATTTTTTAAAAAATGTATTCTTATTTTGTCACTGCCTCTGTCTTTGGTACAATAAGGAAATAAAAGTTATCACTCTGCCTATGATCGGCAATACTGCAAAGCCTGGAAGAGTCTTCAGCAGAAGAGGGTCATTTGTCAACACCTGAATTTGTGTTAAATGATTTAGCATATGCCTACTAATAATCTTGCTGCACAGTGAGGTATGAAGTGTCATGAGACATAGTTTAAGATAATACTACACAGTAAAGCACATTTGTATCTTGCTGCTGCAATGGACAGATTTAATGTGTCCTATCCATGTACTAGACATGTCATAGCCAAAGATATACTTGGTTAAAAAGACTAAGATTTGATTTAAAGCAATGACTCCACCAACTTGGGTTTTTGTTAATGGAGAGGAAGGGTTCCTTACTACATTATATTTTCACTGGTCACTCTAAACCCTAGGTTAATTATGTATTGCAATCTAATCTATTCCAGCCTCCACTACATTCTCTACAAGACAAAATGGATGCATGTGCTTGATCATTCTTTGCCTTTTTATAAGAGAAAAATGATCGTTGTCACAGACTGCAGCTTACCTGAAATATGAGGCGCTTCAACTCCACTATAGCACTCAGTGGCTCAGAATAGTCCAAGCTTTAAGTCCTTTAGCACTAGGCTATGGGGTCTTATTCTATTCTTGTTATATTTTAATATTGAAAAGTCTGCAAATGAGGAGATGATAGAACACAGGGCTACACAGATGTGTTTGGAGACACAGGACAAAATGTAAAGTTGAGGTTCATCAGCCTTCCAAAAATTACCATGGAAATGAACGAGTTTTAGAAGACGAGAGAGGATGGAGGGTCAGAGAGGGCGCAGGCCTGTGGAGTCACTGCCTTCCCTTTGGTGATGTAGGTTCCACCTTGCAAAGCCAGGGGGACACTCTGTCTTGTATTTCACCGAGCTCCAGCCCTGATGCTAATATCATAGAATCATAGAAGATTAGGGTTGGGAGAGACTTCAGTGGGTCTAAGCCTCTGCTCAAGGCAGGACCATCCCCAGCTAAATCATTCCAACCCAGGCTTTCTCAAGCTTGGCCTTATAACCTCTAAGGATGGAGATTCCAGCACCTCCCTAGGCAACAGTAAGAGCAGTATCTCTGGCCCCACTTCTACTTCTAAGCTGTCATCCTCAGGCCCATTGTGATGAGGCCAACAGCAGCAACAATGAGATCTGGGCCTAGTCAGGCTGTGTGAATCCTGAGCATTCCATTCATTGGCTTGGGGTAGCTACTCTGGGGCCCAGTGCAGTCTGCAGATACTGGGGTGGGGGAACTGACATGGCAACAGGAGCTGGGCCCAGCCCCAAACTCACCAGCAGCGGTGCAAGCCTGCTCCACTCAACTGCACCATCTCCCAGCTGGGAAACTCCACCACAGTGATGGGAAGTAGAGTGCATGGGCCTCATCCTGCTCTGCTCCCCATCCTACAACATGGTCAGGGGAGTGGAGCAGGCTGAGGGTGAGCTGCTTAGGTTTCCACCACCACAATGGGTGCAGGGGATTGACCTCTGCCACCAGCAGTGCACCCTGACCCCAATAATCCCCTAGGTTACATTACTCAAGGGACAGAGCTTGGGAGAAAGGGTGGGGTGGGGATATGGTGGGCAAGGTGGGCAAGGGTGGGGTCTGGGTGGATGGGGAGGTTTTCCTAGGCCCTGCACTCCCTAGGAATGGCACTGGGTGAATCTCTTCCCACAATTTTGGGTAGCGGACACCAGAGTGGTGCTGTGCCTCTGTGCATCGGGTCCCAAGTCCTCTCATTCAATTTGGCCTAGCTGCCCCTCCATCATTATGACACCCCTCTCAGATCAGGGTCCTAGGGCAAACTCCCCCTTTTCCTCTTCTTGAAACCCCTGACTGATGATTGATAAAGTGAATAATTCCACATTAACAGAATGGTTTATGGCCAACAGTACTTAACCAGCTTGATTTTTAAATATACAAATTTATGGTTCATATAAACTGTGTGTTGTGTAATGAAAGTCTAATTTTTTATGGTAATGGATGATAATTGTCCCAACAGAATTCTAACTACTTAATTGAGTTTCTTTTTGTTTCTTTTTTTTTTTTTTTGGTTAGTGCTGTGCCTATATACCGGTTTTCATTACATTTTTAAAATATTTTTCAGCACACTAGATAATTCTAGGATTGGGATACAGGGAGGTATTTAAATAATTGAGTCAATTATTTAGATTCCTCCCAGGATGCTAGTAGTTAGACATCAGTACCATTATCTGATGGCTTTTGAAGGCTAGATGCCCATATCACAACCACCCAATAAAACAGGCACCTTTGTGGGCAGGCTAGGAAAGACTGTTTGAAGCGTGGGCATCTCACTGCTGGAGGCAGTCCCTCAAGGTCACGATTGAGGCTCATTGGCAAGGCAGTAGCTCAAAACTTGCACTGGAAAATGGTTTGGCAATACCGTGCTGCTGAATAGAGAAGTGAAATTCTATCAGTACTGCATCTTTCACACTATGCACTTCAGAAATTCACACACGTTAGAGAGTGAAAAAAAACATCAGCTCATATAGCCCCTCTGCTTCCCTTCCTATCAGAAAACTCACAGTGTATGTTCAAATGTCTGGCTGATCTTATGTGCACTCCCCTGTGTGCCTATCTATTACAAGTAACAGACAGAAAAGCTGGCAAAAGGTTCAAGACTTAGTCTGGAGCTATGTATACACTACCCAGTAGATTGACCTGGTCAGAGTCAATCTTTTGGGGTTTGATTTCTCTTGCCTACTGGGGACATGCAAAATCAAACCATTGACCCTTGTACTCCTCAATTTTATGAGGTGTAAGGAAGTTTCTCCTGTCGATCTCCCTCAGTGAGGACAGACAGATAAGTCAATTGTAGATACATCGATGCGAGCTACACAGTTGCCATAACTGGAATTGCATTTCTGTGATGGACTTTAAGTCTAGTATAGATCTGGTCTGGGATTCAGGAAGCCCAGTCAGTTCCCTGCTATGCCACAGACTTCTTGTTTGATGTCAGGAAAGACATTAATTTTGCTCTGTGCCTCAGTTTCCCAACTATACAAAGGGGATAGCAGCACAAGATAAATAGATTAAAGGCTGAGAGGATAAATTAATTAAAAGATTATGAGGCACTCAGATGCAATGATAAAGGGGGCCATTGATGAACCATAAGTATATAACCTAGAGGACAGAGTGCTACACAATATTCCAGTAGTGGTTCCAAACATAGAGGAACTAATAATTTCCTATACTATTATAGCAAGGGTAGGAGGAATCTTTTTGGGTATGAGGCTACTTACCTTCAGAAAAATCAGTTGGAGGCCATATAAAAGTGAGAAGCCAAATAAAAAAAAGGCAAACCACCACACAAAATAATGTATGGCATGGCCCCCAACTGATGCTTCAGTCCCATGAATGGGGGAAGACAGTAGGGAGGACGGACCAAAGTTCAGAGCTTCCCAGTGGTCAGATAAATTATCTGGGAACTGATGTTAATAGATTTTGTGGATCCTCCAGGCTCTAGGGTGGAGCCAAAATAAAGGGGTCAGTGTGCAAGAGGGGGCTGGGAATGTGGGATCTTGGCAGGAGGTAGAGTGCAGGAGGGGGAGTGGGTTGCTTACCTATGGAGCTCTCCAGAGACACGCTTGGCTCCATGCCCTCTGCTGCTCCCATTGGCTACAATTCTGGACAATGGAAGCAATGGTGGGGAAAAGGCTCCAGGCAAGCAGTTTTCTTCACTGACCTTCCCCCATTTGGATCTACTTCCTCACTCCTGCCAGGTACAGTCTTTAGAACAAATCCAGACCTGGTTTGTCTTGACCAGGCCAATGAGGCTTGGGGCTCCCTCTGCCCCATCCCCTACAGTGGGGAGCTGGGGCCAGCACTCCACCCATGAGGGAGGGTGTGAAATGAGGAAGGGGTGGGCTTCATGGCTGGAGTGCCAGCTCACACCGCTGCATAGAGGAGAGGAGGATGGGGAGAAAGAGTATCAAGACATGTGGGCTGGATAAATGCAAGCTGGGGCCAGATCAAGCCTGCCGGCCGTAGATTCCCTACCCCTGTATCATAGGATGCAACCCAGACCACCATTTGTAAACTCAGTGCCAGAGAGTTAAGACTCCTTGGACCCTCTCAGCATTGTTGGCTTCCAGGTTTCCCCCCATTTTATGTCTTCATTTAATGAGAAATAAGGTCAAAGAATGAAAGTGCTTCAAGCACAGGCCTCAGTCTTCTTTTCACCATAAATACTGCCAATTTCCAGCACCAATATCTGTGGGTATTTGAGGTAGCAATCTGGTGTGTTGGGAAGCGTAGGTTGGTAAAGGAAGTAATGGTAGTCTGGGCTCCCAGAGACAGAGCGTACATGCAAGATGTTCAATAAAATCTGTATTTAATGAAATAAGTGTAGGGAATGTGGCAGAAGGAATGCAGTGCTGCTGAAGGCTGGGAGGAATGAGTCTCGCAGAGGTCATCTGCATGAGAATGCAAAAGGTGTGCATGTGTGATACCTTTTCAGGCAAAGCCTAATGGGTAGCAAGTAAGCCATGAGATTTGGTCTATTGTAAACATGTAGTTGTAAAATCACAATTTAAGCTGACACTTAATGTGGGAGTTGTGAGATCTCACCAATGCTCTGGGTTGTTGTGGGGGACAGGGCAGTCGCCTTAGCTGTGTAAGACATTGATTACACAGGGCTCTCTGGTTTAAAGCATTGTGAGGGAAGCAAGGGGAGGGGTACTGGTTGAGCCAGCTTGCTCAGTGCCTTGGCCCTGCCTATACCTTGGCCATATAGCTATAAGCCTGGCTTGACTAACCCTCCCCACCTGTTAAAAGGTAGAGCTGGATACTAGGGTGTTTGTGAAACCCCACATTAGAGATACCAAGAGCTGAAATCACAGAGTGGCAGCTGAGGCCACACAGAGATGAAATTGCTGGGTTCTGCCTTAGGGCAGTCCCAAGCAGTGGGGTTAGGACTGGCGGACAACAGCAGGACCAGCGGGCGGCCGGTAGGAGTGGCGGCGGACGACGGCGACTGGCAGATGGCTGGTGACAGCAAGGGGAGGCTACAGACAAGTGGACAGCTAGTATTGCCCTGGTGATGTATCTGTGGGCTTTGAGTTTGGGACTGCACCGCAGAGGGTACACCCTGTAACTGTGTGTGTGTGGAAAAGGGCCAAGAGCCCCAGCAAGAGACTGGGTTCTACTGCATATGGGGATGGTATCTAGGTAAAAGGGGTTTTGTCTCTTCTGTGCTGAGATATACTGCATCTGTCGCTGTAACCTTGGGGTAGGTTACAGTCATTAAACAAGCCATTTCTATCTCAGACTGCGTGCTTGCGAGGGCGGGGGAGAACCACCTTACAGGCACCCAGCACGGGGGTGAAATTGTCCCAGGCCACTGGGGCTCGAGCCAGTTGATTGTATCCTTGATAGGAAAACCCCACAAGAGTTGAACCCAGCCCTTCTGGCAGGCATCTGGCGTTAACAGAAGGGTTACATAAGCATTTAAAAATTTCAGAAGACACCCCCAAGGTGAAGCCAGAAGTTTTGATTGAGCTTTGTTACAATAAGTTCTCCTTGACAACTCTCGAGTTTCAAACTACCTTCAGCAACCGTTCACTGATATTCTATCTGCTGTGATGTTTCAGACTTTAAAAAGAAAAGTGAGAGCTGTTTCCAACAAAAAACAAATTTTAAAAAGGTTCCAAGGATCTTCTAGAGAAGAAGAATGTGGCTTCATTCTCTTGAAGAAACCACATTTAAAGCTATGTATCTTCAATCACTGATACTTTCAGAAAATGCCCCTGGCTACCAGGCCCTTTGCAACACTGAAACTAGCTCTTGTTCTGGAAAGTAAGCTTTGAAAGTGGTTCAGCTGTCAGAGAAAAGTTATTGAAAGGAGAAGATAAGCTATTGTGTGTGGGAAGGCAGATGGGCTCCAGAGGGAGAGCTACAGAGAAAAGTTATTAATCAAAGTTAATGAAAAACATTATAATTCCAATGATCTGTTTATCAAGTTTTATTATTCTACCATATTTTTCCTGCATTCTCTAAAAAGTACTTTCCACAAGAGACTGACAGAATATCTACCATAAAATAGGCAAACATATTTTAAACATGAATGCTGTTAAACCTAATGCATTCCAAAAGAAAGAACTATATTCTAGTAAGACACTCCAGGATGTAGTCTATGGGGGCACATAATTCTGGTAGTTGCAGTTATGTCGGACTGGACCAAAGTAGATCCCTGTGGCGGTCTTGTTACTGTAAACTCTTCCAGACCTACATTTCTATGATCCTATGGTTGTGTGGGGGTTAGTGTGGATGACAATGTTTCAACTGCAAGACAATGGGCAAAGACTTGTTTGGGCTTCCTTTATGAGGACATGAGCCAAAGACCACTGATGCCAATGGAAGTCTTTACATTGATTATGCTGGGATCAAAATCAGCTTCTACAACCTTTATTTTCAGCATCTTTTGAATGAAGAGGGCTGAAGAGTTTCACTATCACCATTTGTGTAGTGTAACTATATTTAAATACAGATTTTATCTCCCTAGTACAGCACCCTTGGGACCTGAGTGGTCCCAGACGAGGAGATTTGCCAAATGAGGGGAGGTCAGTCTGGCTGCCTGGAGGAGAACCCCCGACTCCTGCAGGGCTCTCCTACAGGGCTGTCAGGCTCTTTCCCTCCCCTCACAGCATGGGTCCATGTGGCTGGGGCTGCCAGGGGGGCTCCACATCCTAGCTTGCTCCCAGCCATGGGGCTGTCAGGGTTTCCATGGGGCTGCTAGCCACAGTTGTTCTCTGGGCCAGAAACATCCATTGTCCTGCCAAACGCAGAATGTTTCTGGATGAGCGAGTGCTAGGATGAGGGAGTCTGAACCCATAGTAGTACTGTGTAAGTGTGTATATATACACATACCCATCTATGCACTTTCCTACCTAAATCCATGCAGTTGTTATGCATGAAAGATAATATCTTGTTTGTTTGGAATTTTTAAGCAACTTTAGAGAATTCAATTATATGTTCTGCCAAATGGGGCCCACAACCTATGGGACCAAGAGACCTCCCTTTTCACATGGAGGAATTCTCTCTAGCACACAAAGGACAGTTCACTCAACTTGTGGCTTTCATTCTGAGGCTGCCAATAAGGACACCAATTACTGCCAGTTCTAGCAGTAATTGTATTTCTAACCTACCCTTTGAACATGAGTGAGAATGCACAGATTACATCAGATCCATCAAATAGATTATTATGATTTTTGGAATTACCCCCATCCTCTGTTGGTGTCTAATTGGTGACATACCAAGAAAAGACTGAATATTCACAGGATCCCCTGGGCCAAGCTGTCCTCCATTCTGCTGCTGAATTTTAACACGAGTTTGATATAATACTTTCTGACTTATCACCATGAGCAGGAGAAAAAAAAATAAACTCAGATACCCATGAAGATAAGAATTTAGTGGGCCAGATCTTCTGCTGACATAAATCAGTGTAGCTTGATTAACTGCAATGGAGCAACCCTGACGGACACCATTGAAGGTTTGACCACAGTTTAAAAAAAAGAAAAAACAGAATCACCCCTTGTTAAAACTAGAAAGCATGATCAATCGCTGTTGGAAACAGTATTTCAGGGCGATATTTGTAATTATCTTCCAGCTTACTCTTTTACAGAATCCATAAGGACAGGAGGACCTCCTGAGGTTTCTTCCAGCCCTACAATTCTATGTTCGTAAGCACAGGATGTGATTTCTTGTAAACTGGCCTATAAAAAGCCAATTACAGTTGGCTGCCGTATTGACAACATAGTCCTTCATGTCGGTTCTGCCCTAATACAATAGCAGCGCAGCATGTAGGTGCTTGCTGACCCTCCATGGTCAGAGTTCCCATCTCTGTCATATCTCCTGTCATGCATCAAGTAGTGTGGATTCCTGCATGCCAGCAGAGTCCCATTGCTGCAGTTAATCAGTTCAGTCATTGTGCCCATGTGCACTCATACAGTATTTGGTAGTACAAGAAATAAAGTGATGTGGGATTGTTTACCTGCACAGACCCAAGCAGCTGATGCCCATGTCTGTCCTTAAGTGTTTTACACCATAAAGCTTCTTTCTCTCTTAAGTGATCATTACCTCACTGTGATTCATTTATGGCTCCATTTAAGAGCATCTGTTGTATCTGTATATCATGGAGTATATATGGTACATCAAAACTTTGATGTGTCCTATCATTCAAAATACTCTGGCTAACAAAATTTTCACTACTTTAGCAAAACTTGCTTACACTGATATTTGTTTACTCTTAATGGTTCTCAGGCATTGGCTCAAACTTCCAGTATCTCAGTGCCCCATAAGAGTGTCCCATATGTAAGGATGCAATTTATTTCCTTAGTCAGACAGTTGCAAAGCAGGCTTGGCTTTGAACTGAAGTTCATATTTAGGCACACTGATTTGGAGACTATGAACTAAACCCTGCCTCTGTGTCAACTGTGAGGTGGTCTGATTTGCCAGGTTGACTAGACATATCTGGGACAGTTGCTATTTGCTTATGGATTATAGAGAAGCATTAAGGAAAGTGACCTAGATTCCCATGGGCTAGCATCAGCAGCAAAAATTATTGGTATCACTGGATCCCTGTTTGGGCTAGGTTAACAAGCTTTTCAAAAATCATATCTAGCTGCTGTAGTTGGGAAGATTGATGGGACGAGCTATCAGTGTGCCAGGAGTGCTACACTAAGTATTTGATCTGGAAAGAAAAAGTCAACAAAAGTTGTACTTTGTGAAAGATAAATGGTGGAATGGTAAATGTTAAAATTTGGATGTTACTAAGACAATGCTAAGAAAGAGATTTAATGGTGGGTGTCTGTAGGAGATATGGCAGAAGTTGAAGTCATAGAGATAGTGCACCAGGGTACTTCACATGATAATTTAAAAGGCATTGCATGGACTTTGAGATAGCGATAACAACAATACTTTGGACTCAGAAAAGAACTGCAAGTTTGCTCTACTATGGAGAACACTAATGGCAAGTGATGTGTGTGACCCTAAGTTGAATACCAAAGTAGAATGTCCTTCTGTGATACTGTGATCTGATTGGGAAGTGTGATCCCTACATGGAAAATTTCAATGAAATTAAAAAAAGCCATAAAAATTTTCAGTGGAAACACTGAATTGTTCAGCAAGCAATGGGAAAACCGTACAAAGTGCAAATTTTTGCTTGACAAAAATTTAAACTTTTGTGGAAGCCTTTTTTCATGAATATTATTAAATGTGATTTGCCATCCAAAAATGTCAAAAGAAAGCGTTCTCTTAACCTTACTATTCATCACTGTATTAGAAAATTCCCAGCAACTTTATTTTTCTTAAAAAAGAAAAAAAGAAGAGCCATAATCAGGGTCTTTTGTTTCGGTTTATCTTGAGAAACAAGATCTTTCATTCCTGGTGTTTGTGAAGGAAGCTGACAAATAACTATAATCAGATGTAAGCCTTAAAGTAGAATTTAAAGGGATTCTGAGAGCACGATGCATCAACAAAGTCGAACACTTCTAGAACACCAGACAGTCCACATAAAAAAAATGTGGCCCTTCATCCCCACTACTACGTTAAAAAGGGCTCTTCCCTCTAGTAAAGGTGTTTCCACCCACCTCTGTGGTGGGACATGTCTACCAACTCCATGTTCCAGCCATCTTTCTGTACTGCTGCTGAGGGCATCTCTACCTTTCAAGCAGGGTGGCCAGGGAGAGCAGGAGCCCAACTTTGAAGCTAGTGCCACCAGCAGCAGCACAGAAGGAAGTGTAGCAAACTGGTTTTTCCACCCTTCTGTGCTGCTTCTGGCACTGACAATGTTTTCCAGACTGTGCAGCTGAGAGCAGCTGCCACTCCAGCCACACAGTCTCAAAGACAAGGAAAAATCATAGACATTTTTTCATAATTCCAAAGTCCACTTGCATGGAGCTCAGAGAACTACAAAAGAGGTCATAGATGGGAAAACCCAAACATATGGTGACC